>NC_047091.1:121512954-122875454 GCF_902459505.1 Geotrypetes seraphini | reverse complement strand
AGCCAGTAATGGCTGTCTTGTTCTTATACTGTTTACTGTTGACATTTGATGTTCTAGCAATATGGATGGTGTTCATTTTGAATTGTATGATATCTTTGCATTGTTTGAAAAATCAATACAAATTTTTTTTAATTTGGCAGCAGTTGTGGGCATGGAACCTGGGTTCCAATCTCCCCCACTTCTCTGTCCCAACAGATGAAATAGCCTATGTGCTTCCTACCCTAGGGCATTTGTCACCTTTAGGTGTTGCAGGTGCCGCCTGTCATCTTCCAGCTGACGCCTCTTATTCTCCACCTCTGCCTGGCGTTTCCTTTTCTCCTGAAATTACAGACATATTATGGACATTGACTAAGCAAAAAGTTCTCTCTGGAAGCAGAATGTACAAACATAAGACAGAGACTTTAACCTGCCATGGCATGCGGCCAAATTCACAGTGTTCTCTAGATCCAGTGAGCTCCTGACCTTTCCTAGCTGTAGACTGGCCCCTTACCCTTGAGCATACTGCACACCAGTCTCAACTTGGCTTTCTTAAGCTTTGGGTCTCGGGATGAAGGGGAAGACTGAACAATAGAGTTTTCTCAGGGGAAAGGAGAGAGGGGTGGATGTGTTCCTCTTTGGAATGTTGGCTTGCCTCCTATTCCTGTTTGAGGCCTCCAGTAATCGGGGCCAGAAGGCACACCACTATTCTTGCATCTCTGCTCTTTCTGCTGCTGTTCTCTTCACAATAGGGTCACAGGAGCAGAAGACTGCCCAGCACTTGTCTTTAGTAAGGCAGAAAGCTATGCTAGAAATAGAGAATGACAAGGGGGCATAGTTTGTCTCCATCCCCTCCCCGTCCCCACAGGCTCTGTCCTCGTTCCCACGAACTCTGTCCTCATTTGTACAAGACTCGAACACTTATGATTTTATATTTAAATCTTATTATTAAAGTATAAAAAGGGACAATAGTCTGTAAAACTGTTTATAAATCACAAATAGAGCCTTCCATTTTGATCTGGTTTGATAGAACCTTCCCAAAGATTCAGTTGCCTATGTTTTTACATCATCTGGGAAGGTATTTGGATTGTCTTTCAGACACATGGGTGTAAAAGAGAACCTAAAACTATAGTCGTGTGAAAAAATTAGGACCCCACCCCATGAAATATTCAGTTCTTTAAGAAATGTTCACATATTTTTGTCAAATCTTTTTTTTAATTTATCTCTGGAAAATAATGTGATGTAATTTCAGGTAAACAACAAAAATTTTCCTCGATTTACTCATGAAACAAAAGATCCACAAAAATGTGTATTCTAATTGAGGAATAAATTAGGACACCCTACACCCTAATAGCTAGTGTTACCCCCTTTGGCTGAAATAATTGCAGTGAGACGCTTCTTGTAACCATCTACCAGTCTCTGACATCGGTCTGAGGAAAATTTGGCCCACTCCTCAATGCAGAATTCTTTCAGATGTGAGATATTTGAGGGGTTTCTTGAATGAACAGCCCATTTCAAATCATCCCACAGCATCTCAATGGGATTAAGATTACGACTTTGACTCGGCCACTTCAGGACTCCCCATTTCTCAGTTTTCAGCCAGTCCTTGATGGATTTACTGATATGTTTTGGGTCATTCTTGTGCTGCAGGGTCCAATTCCGCTTCAGCTTTAATTTTCTTAGATAGTCTCACATGATCCTCAAGCACCCTCTGATACACGGTAGAATTCATGGTGGATTCTATGATGATGAGCTGGCCAGGTCCTATTGCAGCAAAGCATCCCCAAACCATGACACTTCCACCTCCATGCTTCACAGTTGATATGAGGTTCTTTTCCTGGAATGCTATATTTGGTGTATGCCAAACATGTCCTCTTTTCTGGTGTCCAAATAATTCAATTTTAGACTAATCTATCCATAGAACACTATTCTAAAAGTCCTAGTGTTTGTCAACGTTTTCTCTGCAAAACTTCAGTCTGGCCTTGATGTTTCTCTTAGAGAGCACAGGTTTGCTCCTTGCACACCTCCCAAGCAAGTTACATTTGTGCAGTCTCTTTCCGATTGTAGAAGCATGCACTTTCACATTAACAGTAGCAAAAGCCTGCTGTAGGTCCCGTGATGACATTTTAGGGTTTTTGGAGACTTATTTTAGCATCTTGCGGTCTGCTCTGGGGGTCAACTTGCTTGGATGACCAGACGTGGGCATGTCGGCAGTTGTTTGGAAAGTCCTCCACTTGTACACTATTTTCTGGACCGTGGAATGGCTAATGTCAAATTCTTTCGAGATCTTTTTAAATCTCTTACCAGACTTATAAACTGCTACAATCTTCTTTCTGAAGGCCTCAGACAGCTCTTTTGATCTCACCATGGTGTTCACTGCTCTCACCGCAGCAGTCATGAGCACAACAAACTAAATGTCTGAGGTTTAAGAAGGACAAGCCTCCTTCAAAATGCTTAGTAACGATGTTCTAATCATCTGCACCTGATGTGATACACCTGTGTATGATTTGAGCCACTTTAAGTGGGAGGATATGTGGGGGTGTCCTAATTTATTCCTCAGAATACACATTTTTGTGGATATCTTTTGTTTCATGAGTAAATCAAGGAAAATGTTTGTTGTTTACCTGCAATTACATCACTTTCTTTTCTAGAGATAAATTAAAAAAAAAAAAGATTTGACATCGATGTGAACATTTCTTAAGAAAGAACTAGATATTTCATGGGGTGTCCTAATTTTTTCACATGACTATATGTAGTAGATGAACTGGAAAATAACTGTCTATTAAATGTTAGAAATGTTCCTTGATGCCAGCAACGATCAGTCTGTTGCAGTAACAGTAAGATGCTTGAGCAGCTGCGCACATGATGGAAGGACGTTGCAGATGGGCAGACAAGAAACAAATGATATCATTTAACAGTAGTTCATTGAAATCCAAAACCAGCTTCTGCAGTTGTTTTTTTTTTAAATCACTGAAGTCAGTTGCCAGTTGTCTAAGATATGTTAATTTTTTACAAGTTTTTAGTCTCAAGTTTTTAGAGAACATATTTCTTTATATTCCCAAGAGTAAATAAGTCTACAATAACTGACTACAAGTAGGTTACCTATGAGGTTCTTGCAGTTATTTTGGGGCCCTAAAAGGTTCAGATCTCTGACAGAGCTCTCAATGTGCACAGAAAGTACCACAGAGCTCTCATCTGCTTCCATCCTCACAGGTTTTGGCAAGTAAAGGACCCCTTGTAAAATAGCTGTTTCCTCCCTACAAAGGACTTACTGACATTGTAGACTTACAGTAAAATCAGAAACCAGCCAAAAAAACCCTGCAACTGCTCAAAATTTTACATGACCAGCTTTCAAAAGCAGATCTGCCAACACTGGGCTCAAGCGAATGTGGCTCCCTGAGCCAACTTCTGTATTGGTGCCCCCTCCCCCAGCCCACAATCTACTGTTTTTCCACTCTCTCCTCTGCCCTCTGCTGGAGATCCAGCATCTCCTCCTCTGCAAGTCCCCCTTCCCCCTCAATGATAAAGAGTGTCAAAATCTCTCCTTCTTTCTTCCCTCCCTCCTATCCTGTGGATACTGAACTGCAGGCAGAGGGAAAGAAAGAGGGAGGGAGAGATGCTAGACCAGGATTTTGGTGCCCTTTATCATCACTGGCGCCCTAGCCTGGGCCACTGCTTCACCTAGTCCCTAGATTGAGCTGGCCCTGCCTCACTGTGGAGGTTCTGGGTAGCTCAAATCTTGAGAGTCTGGCTTTGGACATAAGGGGGCAACTTGCTGACTTAAAGGCATATTATGGAGGGCATCAGTGGAAGAAGGGTTGAAAGTTCAGATAAAAGACATCAGGGAGAGGGCGGGGGAAGCAGGTGTTAGGTTGTGTATGGAAATGTTTATGTTCATATAGCTAAAAGGAAATAATTGCCCTGGGGCAGATTGGATATCCCGTCTGGTTTTTCTGTTATCATTTAATATGTTACTGTGAGGCAAAAGATTTAAAGTGAAAGAGATGGTCAGGTTTATAGAGAGAGACACAGGGACAAAGGGGTCTTAAGGAGAGGAAGATGTCATAAGCTAGTCATGGCTTTACCCATTCCCTGCCAAATATGTACAGTATTCAGAAGAAAAAGAAAGTTAAATGACTTACTGCGATGGCCTGGAGCCTCTCCTGCTGGACGATGGCCTCAGATATCCTGCAGGGCAGAGAGAAGGAAGCTGAAAAACGGAGCTCAGCCAGGCAGCACCAAAACCTTCCAGTTTGGGGCAGCTGTCACTAAACCACCCTGCAGCGATCTACACCAGTAATTATGGTAGTACACTTAAACTACCTCAACTGTTAAGCTGATACTAAAAGTAACCTATTCCTGCTGTTTCTGAGGGCTGAATTTCAGGAGAACTTCTATGTCACATCTTTAGAAACACAAGGTATGTTATGTAGTACAACCCAAGATAGAAAAGTCTGTGCGCTGTACAACATGTGTGCCCTTTTCACTCATCAAAGGGGTATTCTCTACAAGTCGCTTAAAGTTAGGCACCTAAAAGTGTGTGGGCTAAGCACAAATTCTATAATGGTAAGTACATGTATAATTGCCATTATGGAATACTAGCATCAGTGGCGTGGTGAAGGTAGGAGGCGCCCGGGACGGTGGCGTCCTACTGCTCTTCCCCTACCCCTCATGCCACACTCGCACCCTCCCTTCCCTCCCGTACCTCTTTAAATCTTTGCCAGGGCGAGCAGCTTCTCCGGCCTGCTGCTCGCGTTGGCTTTCCCTCTGACGTCACATTCTGGCCCTGCAACCAGGAAGTGATTTCAGAGGGGAGCCAGGCCCGCTGCAAGCAGCAGGCCGGAGAAGTTGCTCGTGCTGGCAAAGAGGTACCAGGGGAGGGGAAGGGAGGGCGCGAGTATGGCATGGGGAGGTGCCAGCGCCACCACCAAGATGGTGTCTAAGGAGGTCTGCCCTCCCCCTTACTATGCTATTGACTAGCATAAGTTTAGTTACACAAGGAACATTAGGTGCAAGCATTTAGCTCTACGGCAGGCCTAAATGCTCATGCTTAAATGCTGCAGTTAGGTACGTAACTGAAAATATTCTAAAGCTCAATGCATACAATTTATAGTGTACCTACCCTGCCCCCACCCCTCTCGCAGTTATGCATTCTAGAATATCGTCTAAGTGTGGTAGTACATAACTGCAAATTAGTGTCAATTAATTCCAATTATTTTCTATTATTGGTTGCTAGCAACAATTCACACCTAATTAAGCAATTAACTTTTGCATCTAGCTGCCGTTCTATAGCCTACACACCCCCCGATGCACCTCCAAGGTGCATAAATTTGTATGCAAGAGCTCACTCATGGTCCAGGGTAGAAAGACCCCCCCCCCTTCCCTTAGCCTCAGCACTAGGGCTAATATTGGTGGTAGCAATAGTACAGAGATGATTCTAGTGAATAAAACACCCCTGGTGCAGCTATAGTAGGGTTACCAGACGTCCAGGAATAGCCAGACATGTCCTCTTTTTGGAGGACTGTCCATGTGACTGGATGGATTTTTTTAAAAACACTGTTTGTCCGGAATTTTGAAGAGCACTGGGCTTCGGCCTGTGTCTAGAATGCCTCTGAGCATGCGCGGATGTGACACAATGATGTCACACACATGTGCGCATGCACAAGACATCATTGTGTCACATCCATGCATGCTCAAAGGACCTCCAGACGTGGCCCCAAACTCGAGAGAAGAGGTTTGTGTGGGAGCGGGCCTGGGGCAGTACAGGGGGCAGGGTCACATGTCTGGTTTTTGGCTCCACGAAATCTGGTAACCCTAAGCTATAAGCTCTAGAGAATCTGGAGCAGGAAACAAACACAAAAAGTAACACAAGTTTATAGAGGACTAGGAGGAAGATTCTCAAAACTCGCCAGTAAAATCTGGCGAGTCGATGGAGTGGCCGTAGTGAGAGCAATTTTTATTTTACAGGCGATTCTCAGCATAACAGCATGCAAATTATATGCACACTATTTGTGCAGAGAATCACTAGAGTGGGAGGAACTGTGCCTGGCGCTTGATCAGAAGAGCAATCGCTAAGCACAGCTCCTCCCTTCTGCCAAAGCTGTTTCTCCCTGCTCCGATCAACAGAGCCGCAAGTCTCCCGAGTCCTACCAGCTCAGCTGATTGACCGGCAGGGAGAGCAATAGAGGAAAATGTTCCTCCTCCTCCCAACAACCCCCTTGTCTACCGTGCCCAGCCCCCCCCCCCAACAAGATCGGCAGGAGGGATGCCTGCTCCATCCCACCACTGTAGCACCCCCCTGACAACTTGGAGCCCACTGCCTTCCACCACCAGGGTCCCTTGCCCCTCAACAAGCCCCCTGTACCCCAACAACTCCCAGCCCCCCATACCTTTAGCATGAAGGCTGGCCGGAGGTATGCCTACTCCCTCAGGCCAGAAGGCTTGCTTCTTCAAAATAGTGGGCCTTCCCCGTCCCTGACTGGCCCAGGCAGCTTAAGGCCCATTTTAGGGGAGGGCCAGTCAGAGCCTTAGGCCCCTTTCTGGCACATCTCAGGATGCATCAAGAAGGGGAAGGCCTACTATTTTGAAGAGCCAGGCCTGCTGGCCGGAAGGAGTAGGCATCCCTCTGGCCAGCCTTCATGCTAAAGATACGGGGGCGGGGGATTGTTGGGGGTGTGGGGGACACAGGCGGCAGGAGGGAGTGGGCATCCTTCCTGCCGGGGATGTTGAGAGGTTGTCAGGGTTGTTGGAGGACCCCAGCGGCAGTGGTGGGAGGGAGTGGGCATCCCTCCTGCTGATCTTTGATTCAGGTGGTCTTTTTTTTTTAATTTGTGGGGGGGGGGGGTCTGAATTGTCAACCTTTTTCCTGTCACTGCCTGAGCCAATCAGTGCTCAGGCACTGAACAGAAAGTCAGAAAACTGCCCGCAAATGTGCTACGAGGTTAGGGAATCACCTAACGATGATAGAGAATCGCCCAGAGTGCTCCTTTTAATATTAAATTAGCACATTTTACTACCATTTTAATATTAATTACCTCGTTGTACTACATTTGCATGACAGAGTCTGAGACAGCTAGGAAGCTCGGGAAAGACCACGGCGAGCCATTCTGATAATCGGACAGAAAAATACTGCCCTTTTAAACTGGCTGGAGCTGGTTCAAGGCATGGTAAGTTTTGAGAATCTTTTCCTAACTGGGGTTCAGTGGCCCCCTTAAGATAAAAAAGAGATAATGTACTGCTAATTACCGGTATGCTACAAACCCTGCATTTAAGTCAAGAGGTTTTCAGAAAGAGACCACCAACAAACAGGATGAAAGAGCAGAGTTATTAAATCAATGTGACTGCCTGTCCAGAAGGAAGCACTCTCTTATACCATGCAAGCATTAAAACAAACATTAGCAGTCTTTGATCATACCCAACATACTCTGATTTAAGAGAGTTTT
Organism: Geotrypetes seraphini; assembly: GCF_902459505.1. Lineage (NCBI taxonomy): Eukaryota > Metazoa > Chordata > Amphibia > Gymnophiona > Dermophiidae > Geotrypetes > Geotrypetes seraphini. The sequence continues at coordinate 122,868,036 of NC_047091.1, read as the reverse complement.
TCTCCCATCACAGTGTGTGCAAAACTAACCCGTGTGGAGACATTACCCCATGAGAGAAGCCTTAAAGCAGCATGCCTTCACCAGGCTGCTACAGATCCCTACTCAGAAACTACAGGTTAGTAGAATCTCTCAACCCAGGCTCACACAGACCCTCATCAAATACAGGCAGACACAAAATGAAATGGAAACCCCATGAAGCTAGATTCTGCCTGCAGCGCGATACTTGGGGGCGGGACGACCCAGAAATGCATTTCCTACTGTACTGTGGAACTGGAAAGATTCCACCTTAGAAATATACTTATTAATGTGGTACTAGTATTGGGCTAGGATTCTTCTGGAACTAGTTAGACCATTAACTACACTATGGGGGTCCTTTTATCAAGCTGCGGTAGGGATTTTTTTTTTTTGTATAAATCTGTTTTTTATTAAAGAAGGTCAAACATACAAATGAAAAAGTACAGAGCTTATCACCCGCAATCTGGTTGACATGTGTACTGGAAACAAGTGGTTGACGGAGCACATCAGAGGCAGAAAAGACAATGAGTACAACAAAGAATGCACGGGTGCACTAAAGGCCGTACAGCAAATATATCCCAAGCCCCAGAACCCCCATACCCCCATCTCCCAACCCACCACCCCCCTTCCCCCAACAAGAACAGAGAAAGAGAAGATTTAAAAAAAAAAACAAAAAAAAAACCCATCCAATACATCCAAGGTGGGAGGACAGAACAGGCACCAAGCAGAAGCATGGGTTGCGGTATGGGGTTTAACGCGCGTTAAACCGCCTGCCGCGCTAGCCGCTAACGCCTGCATTGAGCAGGCGTTAGTTGTTTAGCCGGCCGCAGGGGTTAGCGCGTGATGGAATGTCCAACGCACTAACCCCGCTAGCGCAGCTTGATAAGAGGACCCCTATGTTATGACCCTTTTGCTGAATTTGCATTACCTTATTGCCCTTTTAGAAAGAAAAAAACATTGTTGGTCACTTGTATCTTGGGCCATGACCGCTTTATAACCGTACTAGGCCTCCAGATGTTCAAGGGATGAAGGAGAGTATCTTGGAAGAGTAAACTAACCTATGCACCTGTAATAATAAATCTGTTTTTATGTATTCATGTGATCCTTTTATGTTTAAGAGGACAAATCCCTATTCAAGGGGCTAGCCTCTGTCCAAAATATAGGACATATCTTGTCTGCCTTTAAGGCTAGTGTTTATTTAGTAACATAGTAACATAGTAGATGACGGCAGATAAAGACCCGAATGGTCCATCCAGTCTGCCCAACCTGATTCAATTTAAATTTTTATTTTTTTTCTTCTTAGCTATTTCTGGGCAAGAATCCAAAGCTTTACCCGGTACTATGCTTGGGTTCCACTTGCCGAAATCTCTGTTAAGACTTACTCCAGCCCATCTACACCCTCCCAGCCATTGAAGCCCTCCCCTGCCCATCCTCCACCAAACGGCCATACACAGACACAGACCGTGCAAGTCTGCCCAAAGTATTGCACAAAACAAAAAGATATCAGAGATTCACATTTCCCAAAACTCACAGAAAAAAACTAAAAGCTCCCCACAAAAGAGAGAGGGACACAGCACCCAGGAAAACTTCTGTTTTCAGTAGAAACAGCAGCACAATCTGTTGTATCTTGCCAGTGCCATCAGGTGAGAAATGGGATCAGACCAGAGCAATATGGACCCGCAGGCCTGTCAATGAATTTTCAAAAATAAAGTCCCTATAGTTTCCCTTTCAAAATGTGGGGTTGGCTGTGCTGTGGACACTTGTGAACTCACAAACTTTGCACATGATTTGGAGTCTGTGCTGTAAATCATAGGCCGTCTGCTGCCCTGTACTCCCAGCTCCTGGTTTTACCCAGGTAACTTTTAAATATACAAATTGTCAGGCCACAAAAGTTTCCCATGTATGTGTTGTTCCAAAAATATTTGAAATCATTTCTTTTTCACAAGTACTTACAACAAACTTACGTGTTTTTAGTATAGAATATTTTTGGATTGTTGTATTTAGATAATTGCTTTTTATTACTGTCAGCCACTTTGAAATCGGATATTGGGATTAGGCGGCCTATAAACTCTGAGACTGATTTCTGATTGGATGCACTAAAAACTAACTCTTGCACTTGCCTGGTGCCTCCTCTGGACCCCATCACATGAATAGCCTTGTGCATGCATGACTCTGGCCGATGGACGCCTTCAGGGCTGTCTAGTCCCAGTGCAGACAGAGGAAAGGAGAAATGAATCAAGAAGGGGAAGAGAGTAAAGTGTGTGTGTGTGTGTGCGCACGTGTATATCTACATGTACAGTGGGGAGGCGGGGGGGGGGGAAACTGTTAAGTGAATATCCATTAATCTGTACCACAGGGAGATATCTGATTGTGCTGGAAGCTGGTGTCTAGTCAGCTGAAGAACAGAGCCAGATCTGAGAGAACAGCTTCTCAAACAGGAAACACATACACACGTTTATTATTTATTTACCGTCTTTTTGAAGAAATTCACTCCAGGCAGTATATAGTGTACAATTTACTGTTGTAATCGTCCATTGCCGAACATAAGCAATAAACAATTGCATCAGTAAACACCTTGAAACAGTACCACACATTATGGCACAGTGCGCTATTTACAATGTCAACACAAGACACATTAAAACATCTTAATTGCCATCATAGGATGTAAGCATACTAATACACACACGCCACATGTGCACACAAGACACAAACAACTTTACTCTGAATCTGAATGGGGAAGGGGTAAAACATGGACCTGACGGACCTTGCGGATCTAAAATCGCACATCCTTAAAAATCTGAGGTCCATGCCACTTGTAGTTAGTTTCTGGCTCTGACAGACCTCTATGACAATTTGGCGCTGATGGATCCGTCTAAGCATAGGGAGGGAAAAGTATTAGGATCCATCAGCGCTAAAATGTCATAGAGGTCTGTCAGAGCCGCGGACCTCGGATTTTTAAATTTACTGGGGCTGCAGGAAACCGGTTTAAAGGATTCGTTTTAGAGCCGCTCCAGCACTAGTCTCTGGCTCTGACAGACCTCTTATGACATTTTAGCACTGACGGATCCTAATACTTTACCTTCCCTATGCCGAGACGGATCCGTCAGCGCTAAATTGTCATCGAGGTCTGTCAGAGCCAGAAACTAAGTACAAGTGGCACGGACCTCAGATTTTTAAGGACGGGCGGTTCTGGATCCGTAAGGTCTGCGTTTTACCCCTTCCCATCTGAATGTGTTACAAATGTGCCACAGAGGTGCACCGGGGACCTCTGGAAGAACAAAACATTACCCTTTACGCAGGAAAGGATGCCCAGGAATTATCTCTTGAGGTCGAGAGGAGAAGCAGCAAAATCAGCACCTCAACTACACCCAAAAACCCTTACTCTCATGTTTTCTACGCCCCTTCTCTCATGTATCAAAAATATGTCACTAACAGGAGCTCAAAGGGGTTCAAAGAATGTGAGAGTGAAAGAGCCTTCAGACGAGATTGACAGACCCCTAATGAGAGAGAGAAGAGCCTCAGAGTATGAGAGCACCTTTAACCTAGTGTAACACTCTCCTAATAACTGAGAGAGCCTTCAAATGAGTGTGACACGAGCCTAATGAGTGAGAAAAGGACCTCAGTGTGAGAGTGAAAGCCTTTAAATGAGTGTGACACAGTCCTAATAAGCAAGACCTGCCATCTCTGACAACACATGAGGTGAATAGTTCAAAGTATCAATGCTTTGCAGGCCAGATATCAGTCATTTACTGCTAGGGTCAAAGGTCAGGGGTAAGCAGATCCAAGCACAAGGTCTGAGCTTGGCACTGCAGATGTTCTCTTCTTGGCCTTTTCCCAGATGCAGGGAGCCTTTACAAAACAGGGGATTACCATTCTGTCACCTGATCCCACTAGGGACACATTACAACCAGTGCTTAAGTAGGAGGGTTAAAAACCAGTTTTACCTCCCTGAGCAGGGTTGGATCAGTGGGCAGAGCTGGACCACTGGGGTCAGCGTGACTATTTCCCAGAACAGGGATTAGTCAGTGTGTAGGGTGGACTGTTTGATAGGGTGAGCATTCAGAATGGTTTTAATTCTCTCCTAGTTTGCAGCAATACATTTGTTTTTTTGATGATCTGCAGTTATTCCACACTAGCTGATGCCCCGGCGTTGCACGGGTATTTAATTATAGCAATAACACTGTAAATGGATTCAAATAAAGATACTTTATAGTGGTGAATGAAATAATTTTTTTACAGCTTTATAAAAAGTACAATATTCAAATTATAATGTGAAATATTTGACAAAATGAATACAATACAACTAACACAAAACTTGATTATAAACAACATTTTTAGTTTCACCTCCAGGAGCAAGAACATATAAATTCTTGGGTGAACCCACCCTTGAGCAAGCAACATAGAGTTGTCCATGGGAAAAACAGGGGGATCTTAAATCCACTCCACAGTATGTAATAGTCTGTCCCTGTGATTTGTTGATTGTGATAGAGAATGCAAGTCTCACTGGAATTTGCTATCTCTTAAACTGAAAAGGAAGATCTGTTGGAATAAGTGGTATCCGCGGGATAAATACGGTTTCACCTTGTCCCTTTCCGGTTAAGATAGTTGCTTCAATTACATTGGCCAGTAACCTCTTTACACAAAGCCTTGTGCCATTGCAAAGTTTTGGTGGGTCAAGGTTGCTAAGTAAAATAATTGGAGATCCCACTTTAAGTAAAAGACGATGTGGTGGTAATCCAGCTGGATCAAGTGAGTTTTGGAATTATGTTGGGAAATTGATGACCTCATCAACAACTACTACTGTATCAATAGACTTGTATATTGATTTAAACAACTCAATATGTGGAAACTCAGGTTGAAAAGAAACTCCATGCAGTTTTTTCCCGGTTCAGCTACGTTAGATAGATTGTGAGCCCGCCGGGACAGAGAGGGAAAATGCTTGAGTACCTGATTGTAAAAACCGCTTAGATAACCTTGATAGGCGGTATATAAAATCCTAATAAACTTGAAACTTGAAACATGTGTTCCTAGTTCAGCATATGTGAGTACTCATGTAATGTCATAACATTATGAACTGGGGTGCATGAAGGAAACAGTTACAAACACAGTTAGAACATACAAACTCTATATGTATGGTGTCCGTGGTAGAATAGAAATGATGTCCCTAGTGGTTATAGTGTCATAGAAAGTGTTTAATAGTTGGAATTACTGTGAGAATGGCAGCTTTTTACATTTTTTCCATTGACATGAATGGGTGAAATCTGATTTTCTGTTTGTAGCTCTGCCCACGTGTGCAGGTGGGCCGCGAGACCCCCAGAACATATCAACCCAGGTAGTGAGGGATCTGCGGTTATAGTGTCATAGAAAGTGTTTTATAGTTGGAATTACTGTGAGAATGGCAGCTTTTTACATTTTTTCCATTGACATGAATGGGTGAAATCTGATTTTCTGTTTGTAGCTCTGCCCACGTGTGCAGGTGGGCCGCGAGACCCCCAGAACATATCAACCCAGGTAGTGAGGGATCTGCGGTTATAGTGTCATAGAAAGTGTTTTATAGTTGGAATTACTGTGAGAATGGCAGCTTTTTACATTTTTTCCATTGACATGAATGGGTGAAATCTGATTTTCTGTTTGTAGCTCTGCCCACGTGTGCAGGTGGGCCGCGAGACCCCCAGAACATATCAACCCAGGTAGTGAGGGATCTGCGGTTATAGTGTCATAGAAAGTGTTTTATAGTTGGAATTACTGTGAGAATGGCAGCTTTTTACATTTTTTCCATTGACATGAATGGGTGAAATCTGATTTTCTGTTTGTAGCTCTGCCCACGTGTGCAGGTGGGCCGCGAGACCCCCAGAACATATCAACCCAGGTAGTGAGGGATCTGAGGTTATAGTGTCATAGAAAGTGTTTTATAGTTGGAATTACTGTGAGAATGGCAGCTTTTTACATTTTTTCCATTGACATGAATGGGTGAAATCTGATTTTCTGTTTGTAGCTCCGCCCACGTGTGCAGGTGGGCTGCGAGACCCCCAGAACATATCATCCCAGGTAGTGAGGGATCAGTGTTTTGGAATTACTGTGAGAATGGCAGCTTTTTACATTTTTCCATTGACATGAATGGGTGAAATCTGATTTTCTGTTTGTAGCTCCGCCCACGTGTGCAGGTGGGCCACGAGACCCCCAGAACATATCACCCCAGGTAGTGAGGGATCTGCATACTAAGTTTCGTTCAAATCGGTCAAGCCGTTTTTGCGTGATCGCGGCACATACACACCTCCAATTTTATATATATAGATTTGTTAGAATTCTGCAAATCATAGACTCTTGTTTCCATCCAAAGCAAGGGCCGGTCAGTGTTTAGGGCGGGACCTTTCTGCTGGGGTGAGAGAACATAAGAACATAAGCATTGCTTCTGCCGAGTCAGACCATAGGTCCATCACGCCCAGCAGTCCGCTCCCGTGGCGGCCCTCCAGGTCAATGACCTGTAGTGATCTATTACTCATTATACCCCTGGATCCCTTCAGGAACTCGTCCGATCCCTTTTTGAAACCCAAAATCGTACTCTGCTCAACCACCTCCTCTGGAAGCGCAAGAGGTCAGAGTAAATGTTGCCCAGAGTAGGGATTACTTGGTGTGCAGAGATTTCACATTTCAGGATTACTGACAGATTATTAGAGGCAGAATAGAACTTCTTTTTTTTTTTTTCCTGTGAGCCATATCTGCAGTCCGCTTCCTGCAGAATGAGTGAGAGGTCCCAGGGGCCAGGGTGGGGAATGCACTGCATCGGTATACAGCACAACTAAGAACTATCACAGCTCAGCACATGCATGGCAGGGAAAGAAAACAATGACATATTCTGGACTTTGGTGAAAGCCTGCAGCTATCTAATGTGACACCATTGGATGACTGTGTCTCTACCCCTCCCCACCACCACATTATATCACTGCTACGCAAATGTGTTTGGTAAAACCGTCTCTATTTATTTCCCACAGGCACAGAGTTGTACAAACTACAGAAATTCAGTGCTTCTCCTCTTCTCTTTACCAATCTTGCTATTTACTTTTAACCTGGTGATTTTCTCCTCCCGTGAGATTTCAAGTCAGACAGAACCAGGGCTGGGATCCTTCTCCCAGAATATGGAGGGCACATTTTATATCCCCCCCCCCCCCAACTTCTCCAGTCGACAGCCACACTCCAGGACACCTTCCAAAAACTTTCAATCACGAGTCCCATTTTTGAAAACTACGTGCTGCACCATGTGATGTCTATCATTCCCCCCCCCCTCCGAGGGGGGCTTTATACACAACACCCAAAACATCTCCAGCTCTGGTTGATCTGAGGAGGAAGACCCGAGCTAAAAACGGAACCCAACCCCTCTGCATGACGGTGGGGAGCATCACTCCCAGCCAGCCCTACCAATCGCTACTTCTGATATTCTATTTATGAAACCCTCTTATGATGATCATAGTGGAAAAGCTGCTTATTCAGAGGGTGCAAGTCAGGTTATGCTGCTCAGCAAAAGAAGATCTCTCCTGGTTGCAGGTGCTGCACATACCATGCAGATGATCTCATAGCTTGATATACCCAACTCCTCTGTGGCATCATAAGAACATAAGCTGTGCCTCTGCTGGGTCAGACCTGAGGTCCATCATGCCCAGCAGTCTGCTTACACGGCGGCCCATCAGGTCCAGGACCTGTATAGTAGCCCTCTCTCTATACCCTTCTATCCTCTTTACCTTCAGAAAATTGTCCAATCCCTTCTTGAACTCCAATACCGTACCCTGTCCTATCACTCCCTCTGGAAGCGCGTTCCAGGTGTCCACCACCCATTGGGTGAAGAACTTCCTAGCATTGATTCTGAATCTGTCCCCTTTTAATTTTTCGGAATGCCCTCTCGTTCTTGTAGTTGTCGAAAGTTTTAAGAATCTGTCCCTCTCCACTTTCTCTATGCCCTTCATGATCTTGTAAGTCTCTATCATGTCCCCTCTAAGTCAACACTTCTCCAGGGAAAAGAGCCCCAGTTTCTCTAATCTTTCAGCATATGAAAGGTATTCCATACCTTTTATCAAACGTGTCGCTCTCTTCCGAACCCTCTCGAGTATCGCCATATCCTTCTTTAGGTACAGTGACCAATATTGGACGCAGTACTCCAGATGCGTGCGCACCATCGCCCGATACAATGGCAGGATAACTTCTTTCCTTCTGCTTGTAATACCTTTCTTGATTATTCCTAGCATTCTATTCGCTTCCTGGGATCGGAGGCTTCTCCCTGGGTGGAGTTCCTCTCTTAGGCTACGATGCTTAAAGCTCTGGCGCTGAAGTAAAATAGCGCCAGCCACTCACAGAGCAGAAACATAGCCTTCCAAAGCTCAAAGCTAATGGCCTTCAAATTATGTGTGCTATAAAAGCGAAAGCAAGAGGAAGGAACATGCTTTACCCACACACAGACAGCAGTTCTTCTGTACCTGACCGTGAAGCACACATTGGTGCTGCTCTTACACACCTTTAAATATAAGCTTTTCAAATTTGTTGTCACTTGAAAGGCTTATATTTAAGCACAGAAAATAGGTGCCAATGTGTACTTGCATGTTCAGGTTTGCTTGGACTCGTACACATTTGTTTTTCCAGTGTCAACACTTAAGAGGCGTGCATGGGCTTCCTTCTGCTTCTAAAACAAATCAAAACCAGCAGATTTTAAACACAGACTTGTAAGAAATCCTCTCTTCAAACCCCCCCCCCCCCCAATGCCAGCTCCACACTGGTGTTATTTTTCCAACGTTAAAAGAAGGGTTTGTGCGCTGTTCTCTGAGCATTGGAAGGGAATAGCAAAATTGTATTTAAATATTTAACAGCCATTGGACAATTCGTTGTATTTAAATATTTGCAGCCATTGGACAATTCAGCTCTAACGCTGGTGTTAGATTTTGAGCATCGGGCCGTTAGACTGATAACACTGTCTTGGCTTCCTGCTTTCCTCCCCCCCAACATACATAGGTTGTGTTACACGTGTGTGCATGTAAAGCTTCCAGTACTCCAGTCTAACACCTGCATTCTCCGTTCAACCAAACCAAACCAAACAGCAGCTTCCAAGCCCAAGGAATACCCTTTACAGTACAATCCAAAGACGACTGGATCTGGCTTCAACAATCTTCGATGTAAAAAACAATAGTGTGGAAATAACACTTGTATTCACTCTGCACAGCTACGAGGATTTCCCCCCCCCCACCACCACCCCGTTTCCTAGGAGTTTTGATAAGAAGTGCCAGCCTGCCACCATACTCCATCTCTGCACTTTAGAAATGCTATCCTTAATGGCCAGAGCTATTCATTAATTCGCTGGTGACGTCAGTGCAGTTTTCTTCCTCTAATAGTTCTATCCAGGGGACTAGTATTAGCTAGCAAAGGGAAAGGAAGAGGAATGGAAGATGATACTTTAACATATCTGGTCCCCTGCCCTGGTAGGAATTCAAGAATTTTTCTGTGCAGGATCCACTCTCATTCATACCAGTATCCAAGTCAGAGCCATTATATTATGGATAGAGATAGCTAACACCAGGCTCTGCCTTCAAGGCACAGTTCACTAATGTTAGGAGCCATTCACTAGCCACAGGCTCACAACCTGCTTTCCTAGTCACATACATTCTCCTAGGACAAGCAGGATGAGTCAGCCACAAATGGGTGTTGTCCCAACACCTCCCAATTTGCGGATAAGCTCTCCAATAGCTCAGAGAGATTTATTTTTTTTTTTCTCTGAGCATGTGCAGTGCCCGGGCCCCACTGGGCATGCCCGAGCCCTACCCATTTCCCCCTGCTTCCCCCTAATCCCCAGTCTTTAGTTTCCGCCCGTTCCCATCGGTCGGATTTTTTCTACAGCTCTCCATTACAACTTTTCTACTCAACTTGAAGATGCCTGAATCATCTAAAGAAACAACTGGGATGCAGGAGGAGGATGAACACACTGGATCCTCATGAATTGTGCGCCCACTGATTGGATCCGGCGCTTGAGGTTTCCGTGTGGCTTGCATTGTGCGCACATGTCACCATGTGCACGCAAGCTAAGGAAGAGGGCACTGAGAGACTTCATGAAGAGAAGTGAGGCCTGAGAATCTTCCTCCAGCAGCCATCCTCATCGGAGCGTAGCAGCGGGGGATCCACAGACGAATCCAGTGAGGAGCCTCCAGGACATCCTGGCTCAGTCAACCCCCCCCGACTGCAACTTGCCCGGTCGAGAAATCTCTCCCGGAAGTCCTGCATGCTGTCGCTAGCCGCCAGCCCCTGCAGGAAGCTGATAGGAGTCTCACCAGACCGAGAGATCTCTCCAGGAGTTCCTGCATGTTGCTGCTTACAGCCAGCCTCCGCAGGGCATGAAGAGAAGTGAGGCCCGAGAATCTTCCTCCAGCAGCCATCCTCATCAGAATGCAGCAGTGGGGGATCCACATGCTACAGTGGCAAGGAGTCTCCAGGATGCCCTGGCTCAGCTAATCCCCCCGCCTGCACTTGGCCCGGTAGAGAAATATCTCCCGGAGTCCCTGCATGTTGCCGCTTAGAACCAGCCTCTCCAGGGCAGCCGATAGGAGTCTCGCCAGACCGAGAGATCTCTCCAGGAATCCCTGCATGTTGCCACGCAGCCATCCTCTGCAGGGCAGCCGATAGGAGTCTTGCATGCTGCTGCGTAAATCCACAGCCTCTGCAAGCAACAGATCGGGGCTTTCACCCTCCAGACGGCATGCTGCCTCTTACAGCCAGCCTCTGAAGGGAGCCGATTGGGGTTCAAAGGTAAGTCCTATCTGCTTGTTTTTGGGAAAACCTCTGATAATCTGTTGCAGCCCCGAGGGCTCTGCCCCACCCTCCTCCCAATCTGAATTTAAGGAGAAAGAATCTCCCATGCTTCTTTCCCTTGGAGGGGACCTGCAGACCTCTCCCCCCAGTAGGAGACATGCTGCCCCAGAGTTCAGCTTATAAAGGACATGCTGGAAAAAAAACAAAACAAAACCCAACTCGATGTTTCTTTTCCTCTTGGGGTCCTGCAGAGTCTACAATTCACACCTTTCCCACCCCTCCCCCCTCCCCCTCTCAGGTTGGGAACGAGGAGTCTGCCTTTCTCAGCAGGGTGCTGATATCTTCAGAGATGCGGCATGTCAGACCATGCCTCTCCAAGGGTGGGGGTTTGAAACTCCTCAGTCTAAAAAGCTGTTTGCTCTTCATAAAACCTAGGCAGAGTGCTTTTCCAGCTAGCATGAGGGACTCTGTACTATTCATGATTTCTATAGCACTGAAAGGCATATGCAGCGCTGTACAGTTTAATATACAATAGGCAGTACAGCAGCAGAAGCCCACTCAAGAGGCATTATCACTCCTTTTTCTCTGCCTCCAGGCACAGTGGGAAACGCAGCCAGGTGCACTGGCACAGATGAAGGGGTGCATCCTGCCCCTTCTCTGCAGGCTCTCCCCCCCTCTCAAGAAGGACAGAGAAGGGCGGTGGGGTACATGGAGCCATCCAACCAGTCAAGTGGAGCAGCACATGAACCTGCGAACCACCAGGGGTGGGACCAGCAGCCACAGTTAATCCTTCTGCTGACCCACTCCTCTCTCAGCGGGCTACACTCCCCACTATGTCCCCCTTTAGAGGGAGCCCACGCACAACAACATGGCGCGGTTCAGCGGCATGCCATGCACCCAAGCAACGGAGGAACAAGCTACACACCAGCCTCCAGCCACGCCCCGAGTCAAACCACCCACAAAAATAAATAAATATTTACTAAAAAAAAAACAAAAAAAACCCCCACAAACAAGGACTCACCCCAAGTCCCTCCAGAAACTCACAGCCTTTCTCAAGATCCACGTGGGTGGACAACAAGTACCCAAGACAGAGTACTACAAGGCCTGAACTACCAGTACCAGTACTTCACGCAGGCAGTGGTGATTCCAGTCCACAAGAACCTCCTGGACTGCAGAGACGAGATTTGGCTGACTCCCTCCTCAGGGCAACCAACATCAAGGAGACTGGGATTGAAGAACCAGATCTTTCCAGCCCAGGGATTCGACAACCCGCAGCAGCCATACATGGACATTGCGGTAGCTTAAGAGAAACAGGGCAGCACGACCCCCCCCTCCAACCCCCGTCAGGGAAGGACCTGAAAAACCCTGGTTTCCACGGGGAAAAAGACCTTTGAGGGCGCAATGCTGAGCGCACAAATTGCTGCGCTCCAGTTCCAGATGCGGCTTTATCAGGAGGCCAGTGAGAGGAAATAAATAAATAAAATAAAATAGAGACTCCAGCTCACAACTGAGCCAGTCCACACTGGCAGCAGTCTGTGCCCCAGCGCTCGCAACAGTAACATAACTGCTACGCAAACAAGCACCGCCCGAGGAGCAGGGGCATCCAAGGGCAGCCCTCTCCCCAAGACAAAAACAGAACCTTGACCACCCTCCGGCCCAGCAGGATCAGATTGTCTGCGAAGGCTTGGCCCAGGATCACCATCGACCAGTGGGCCCTCAGCATCATCAAGCAGGGATTCCGAATTCGTCTCCACTCCCGCCCCCCCCCCCCCGAGTGGGCGGGGCACCCTCCATCTGACGACGCAACTTTCCTGCAGCAAGGAGAGGACCTGCTTCAGCAGAATCAATAGAGGTGGTGACGAACAGAGGAGATCACCAAGGGGTTTCTACTCCAGGAACCCCCGCGTCACCATGGACAAGGACAACGCTCGTCCCTGGATCTCTGTAAGCGCAACAGATGCATACACATAGAAACATAGAAATTGACGGCAGAAAAAGGCCATAACCCATCGAGTCTGCCCATACCAATGACCCACTCCCTGATTCTTACTCTTCTAGAGATCCCACATGAATATCCCATTTTCTCTTGAAATCTAACACGCTGCAGATGCACTCTCTGGGTACAGTCTTGGCCCTGTTACAGCCTGAGTATTGGCTAGTATCCCATGCACCCAGCCCACAGGAGGCATCATCGCTTCTAAAGCCAAGACAGACGCCTCCAGTACAAGGTCCTGCCCCTTGGACTCTCAACGGCTCCAAGAGCATTCACAAAGTGCGTGGCAGTGGCACTTCCTCGCCTTCAAGGGGTGCGCGTCCTATCTTATCTCGACAGCTGGCAGCCCCGTCAACCACCATAACCCTCCTCCAAGAACTGGGGTTCCTCATCAACTACATGAAACCCCACCTGATACCCACCCAGGGGATATCGTTCATCTGGGCAGTCATCGACACCACGCAGACCAAGGCCGTCCCATCGGGACTATCAGATCGACGCCATGACATCCCTGGCCCAGTGCATCCCTGCCAGCAGCTCATCGTCAGCACGCTCCGGTCTTTGTTGTGCAGCACACCAGACTACTCATGTGATCCCTGAAAGGGCACCTCAGACGTCACTGGGACCAGTGTACCCAACCTCTGACCACCCACCCACTGGAGCTCAGGGCCTTAGGGAATGCCCTCGAAACCTTCAAACAGGCAGGGCAGTCCTCACCCAAACAGAAAACCAGGTGGCCTCGCACTATATCAGCAAACAGGGAGGGACAGGGTCAACCTCGCTATGCAAGGAAGCTTGCCACATGTGGGAGTTCTCCAACTCCATTCAATGCACCATCCAGGCAACTTACCTCCTGTGGGAGCAGAACGACCTGGCAGAAAGACTCAGCCACCAGCTGGATCCCGATGAGTGGTGTCTCAACCCAGCGGCGATGAAGAAGATCTTCAGCACCTGGGGCACATCGAGCATCGACCTGTTTGCAACCGAACTGAACTCAAAATACTCGACCTTCTGCGCAAAGAGATCAACCCATCGCCATCTCAGCCCCGACGGTCTGTCTGTGAGTTGGAACACCCTAAGTCCTGCAGAAGATTCTTCAGGACAGAGCAACGGTGATCATGATTGCCCTGATCGGGCTCCTGCAACCAGGGTTCCCGTTCCGGCAAGGGATAGCGGTTCACCCACCTCTCCCCGCTCCAGATCAGTGCAGTTCTCATTACCCCCTCCACCACGACTTGCGTTCCTTAGCCCTGACCGCATGGATGATGAGAGGATGAACCAACCACAAGACGTGGAGCACGCTCTTATGGCAGCCAGAAGACCTTCAACCAGAAAACGCTATGGGTTGAAAGGGAGAAGGTTCCGCTACCAGTGCACAGACACGCAGCGAGACCCCTACAACTGCCCCATACCGGACATCCTGCAGTACATAATGAGCTTATTTCAGGGGGACAGCAGGATAGTCAGCCACACAACCCACCCGCCTCCCCATACGGCCGACCCGGCCACAGCTAGGAACATCCTGTGGATTAGGGGGAAGCAGGGGGAAATGGGTAGGGCTCGGGCATGCCCAGTTGGGACCGGGCACTGCACATGCTCAGAGAAAAAAAAAAAAAAAAATCTCTCTGAGCTATTGGAGAGCTTATCCGCAAATTGGGAGGTGTTGGGACAACACCCATATGTGGCTGACTATCCTGCTGTCCACGGAGAACCTACGTTACAGGTAAGTAACTACACTTTACACCACAGCCATATCCACGCTGCCTCCTCTCTCTTTTTCCTGGCTCTACACAGAGCTACATCTCCCTTCCTTTTCCACTTGTTTTGTTCATCTCCATGTGACTGGGATCATGGGTGTGAGTGATTTCAAAATACTGGAGCAGTAGTAAGCCAGAAAGCAGGAGGACTTGTGGAAAGATTGAAAAAGCAAACAGTAGAGCTGTGGGGGGGAGGGCTTATGATGCTCTGTTCCTCTGGGTGGGGGAAGCTAAGGCTCTTTTGGCACCCTCAGGAAGTGGTGGGGGAGAGGAGGGAACACAGCTCTTGCGACACCTTGTCATGGGGCCGGAAGGAGGGGAGGGAGTCACTAGGGGTGCTTAATGAAATTCCCTTCGGTCTACACATTTTTTCATGGGCTTTTCTGGGCTGCTCAAAATCAAGTAGCTGCCCAAAACTCTTCTGGCCTATGTTTATTTCACCAGTGACCACATCACATGACCCAGACTGACATTATAAAGCAGAGGCCTAGATAGATTTTTTTTTTTTTTTTTTTTGCTGGAAGTGGTTTTGCTATTCCAGTATTATTTATCCTTTCCTCAGGTCCAGGATGGGATCTTTTCCAAAGGAAAGCTTTAGGAACAAGTTTGCAGGATTCCTCTGCTTACAGGTTCCTTACAAAAGGGCCCTAAGGGGCTTCTGGTTAGAGAATGACACAGGGACAAATTTGTCTCCATACCCATCCCTGCAAGCTCTGTGCTCGAGGTTTGTGCAGATGAGGACAGAGCTTGCAGGGATGGGATAGAACTTGTGGGGAAAGATTGGGGACAGATCCCACGGGAACGGGGACAAATTTGTCCCTGTGTCGTTCTCTACTTCTGGGGTTTCAGATGGAGAGGGGAGCCACAGAGGATATGGCACAGATATGTTTACATGAACTCTTATGGCTTGCTACACTCCCAGACCTTTCCTCAGCCTTCTTCTGGAGGTCCTCAGGGCATTTTTCCTTCAGCGTCAAGCTCCACCCACCCCCCTTCCCCCCACCGCTGCTACCATGGGCTGGCTTGGTATCCAGGGCTCCAACAGCCTCTCCCTTTCCTGCTGGAAGCTTATTTGTGATTCATAGCTTACACCGCTGGGAGGCGGGTGCCGTGGTAACATCTCCATAGCAACAGAGATTTACCAGGCATCAGGGATGCAAGAGATGAGCAGAAGGGATGAGCTGAGATTGTCACACACATTCTTGGGATCCTTCACACAGAGAAAGCAGAAACAAACAGTTTGGTTTATGCTCTCCAATGCTCGGTTACTATCACGGGCTAACTTCCATGGCTTTGTGAAGAAATGTGCCAAGCTGGGTCTGACCAAAGGTCCACCAAGCCCAGCATCCTGTCTTTTACAGTGGTCACTCCAGGTTACTTGGAGGACCCAGCAGATCCTAATGGATCTCTTTCCATGTGTTCACAGTAAGAGGTTGTGAATCCATCTGGTATCCTCTTTGTGGGACCTCTTGTAGGTTATAAATGAGGCAGAGGAAAACCAAGAGGAGCTGGAAAGATCATTAGGACACCAAAGGAACAAATTGAAGAGAAAACAGCTAATACAGTAAAACAAGGATCTAAGACTGAGGGGAAGGGAAGGGAAGGGATCTGAATTAGCTCAGCTCATTTCTCTAGTCCGTCAGGATATGCTAATTCCCTCCATTAATAGTATTTTTCCATGAATCATGCACTCCTGTCGCTTTTTCCCCATTACAAATCTACCTCCTTTTCAATTGTTAGCACCACCAGATAGGTTTCTTTAAAATTAAGGTACAATCCGTGCCATTAGTACATGCTTTCCTTCCCTCAAAATTAACCACAATTCTAATGAATATAAATCCCTTCTTCCTGTATCATCCAGGGACAAAGACTCAAGAGCTCAGCCTGCATCTGGGCTCCTGTGTATGGCACTGGAAGCATTTTCGGAGAATACATCTTTCCTACTTATAAGCCTATATTTAGCTTCCAGAATTTCCTATGCACTTGCTTACATCACTGTTACCCTTGTACCACAAAAGCCAACGCATGCTGAGCAGCATCTAAAATCTTATCTAGGTGAAACATGACATCTGCTATCTTCCTACGAGGCAGGCATGTTACTAAGCAATTCTCATGCCCACCAACCACTTAGCTATCTACATTCCTAATGATCGAATCACAAGCTACAAGGGCAATCCTATCCAGGCTACATCACCCCACTTCCATCCTGAGTGAGAGAAGCTAATACCTGGAGGGCAGATCTCAGATACAGGCTCACTTCATAACACACAGGAGCATAAAAATGGCAGAAGATAAAGGGGAAAGGGAATGGGACTTGTATACCGCCTTTTTGGTGGTTACACATTTGAAGAGATGGGCAACGGAGGATTAAATGACTTGCCCAGGGTCACAAGGAGCAGCACTAGGATTCAATTCCACATCCTCAGGGTGCTGAGGCAGCAGCTCTACTACTTGGCCACTTACCCAATGTGCCCATCCATGCCAAATGCTATCTCCCTCAGAGAACCTCTGTGGTGATAGCAGATAAAGCCCACATGGCCTAACCTGTCTAACAATCCACACCAACCACTAATCTCTACTATCCCTTCCTCTCACCTCAGAAGCCCTCTGAGCTTGTCCCATGTTTTGTTGAATTCAGATACAGTCATCGTCTCCACAGGAGGCCGTTCCACGTATCCATCACACTTTCATAAAGAAATATTTCTTTAGATTACTCCTATCCCCTTTCGCCTTTATCCTATATCCCCTCATTCCAGAGCTTCTTTTCAGTTAAAAGTCTCACATTTATGCCACTGAGGTACCTTAGAAATCTTTCTCATATCTTCCTCTCCCACCTTTCCTCCAGAGAATACATAATGAGATCTTTAAATCTGTCCCCTTCCCATTTCTTGTGTATTTATACCATGGAGGTATTTAAATGTCTCTTGTCATATCTCCTGCCTTTCTTCCAGAGTATACATCTTGAGATCTTTAAATCTGTCCTCCCTCCCATTTCCTGAGTAGTTCTGATAGTATATCTCCCTCTCCCGTCTTTCTTCCAGACTATACATAATGAGATCTTTAAGTCTGCCCCTTTCTCCTGCATTTAAGTATATCATTTGCACCTGCAAAAAATTGTGTTTGCTTCAATTCCCTCGGTTGTTTCAGGACCAGAAGTCAGAAAACCAGGGCTTGAGTCACATCTCAACATGGAATGAACATTGTTTTGCATCACTTGTGAAATAGTTAGTCTTTTTTCATTATTATTATTTTATTCTATGGGATATACATCAAGTGTACATCATTCCTGGCCCCCATTCTGCAAGAGCCCTGGGACCCTTGAACTGCACCAATCAAACTTTATAGATTCTAAATTAGTGCAGAGAGCTTTCATGACCAAATTCTTCATGCTATCAGCATGCATATAAAATGCCCAGAACTAGTCAAGGATTGCTCCCCAGGCCTGTCATGTCATTAACATATCCACAATGAATACACATGAGAGAGAACTGCACATCCTGGGATTCCAACTTAGGCTGATCTCCTTAAAACCCAGCTGGTTGTGGGATTACCAGGACGTGTAAGAAAAGCACTGCTGTACACATTGCATGACCTCAAGAGTGTCTGCCTCCACAGGTCAAAATGCAGAGGTAGAGAATTGAGCACACCTCAGGCAGCTTTCTGGGGTCAGAGGGAGCATGCAGGGCTGCAGATTGCTAGATAGTCTCTGGTGCTAACTTTCATCTGAATGTTTAAGAGCTCTAACTACTCACTTCCTAATGCTCATAGACTCCCAAACTCAAATACTTGACAGCAGCCCTAGACATCATTTCTTGGCTGACATCAGCTAGGGTCAGAGGGCACAGCTGGTTAAACTGAAGCCTCAACTAACAACAATTTCTGTCCAGAAATGTTTTTCAACTGAACCATAGAGTAAAATAGACTTTTTAGAAAAAGGAATTTAATTTGCTTTGCTTGCCAGTGTCCAGTAAGGTTGTCTGCATTTCCACGATCAACATTGTCAATTACGGTAAAATTATTTTGGTGGGAATGCTGGCATTTTAAAAGCCTCTATGTGGCTCATGGCAGCATAACTCATATATCTAATTATTAAATCCTGTCATATCATTATTAGAAGTTTTTTACTGGTGTACATACAGTTAATTATTTGTATAAGAGAATGACCCTGTCCAAATTTTCCCCCATCCCCGCGGGAACTCATTTTCCCGTTCTGTCGAGTTCTTTTCCTGTTCCTGCCCCATTCCTGAAAGCTCATCCTCATTCTGCACAAGCCTCAAACACTTTAAAATTATAAGTGTTCGAGGCTTATGCGGTTAAGGCAAGGCTTACAGGAATGGGTCAGGGACAAAACTCACGGGGACGGGACAGGGAAATTGTGTTCCTGCGGGGATGGGGAAAAATTTGTCCATGTCATTCTCTAATTCATAGTTCCAAGTTTTTTCTGTACTTGATACATCATCTATCAAAGTACCGTATTTGCCGGCGTATAAGACGACTTTTCAGTACCTTAAAATCCTCCCCAAAGTCGGGGGTCGTCTTATACGCCGGGTACTGTTTACATGCAGTGGCGTACCAAGGGGGGGGTGGAGGGGGCGGTGCGCCCCGGGTGCCAGCCCTAAGGGGGTGCTCCCGGCCTTGCCGTTCAATCCCCCCCCCACCCCCGAAGGACCGCTCGCCCCCCTGGCCTCCCCGCACCACCTATGAAGCAGCCACAGCAGGATCGCGAAGTCAGCGTCAGCGATCCCGCCCCTCCTCTGACGTCAGAGGAGGGGTGGGACCGTGGCGCAGGAAGCAGCGCAGGGATCGCTGACGCTGACTTCGCAATCCTGCTGCGGCTGCTTCATAGGTGGTGCGGGGAGGCCAGGGGGGCGAGCGGTCCTTCGGGGTGGGTCGGGGCATCAGGCCTTCAGGGTGGGGCGGGCGGGCAGGCAGGCAGGCTTTCAAGGGGGAAGGGGGAAAGGCAGGCAGGCAGGCCTTCAAGGGGGAGACAGGCCTATAAGGGGGGGACAGGCCTACAAGGGGGGGACAGGCAGGCAGAAGGTTGTGCAGAAGGTGTGCGGAAGAAGGGGTAGTCTTATACGGCGAGTATATAACAAACTCTATATTTTAACTGTAAAAGTTGGGGGGTCGTCTTATACGCCCAGTCGTCTTATACGCCGGCAAATACGGTATACCTAGACGGTTTACAATACTAGTTTAGAAGACAATTAAAAAAAAAAAAAAAAAAAAAAAAGATTTCATAGTTAAAATAAGAGTGAGGTAGATGAGACTGAGATACTTACTGACACACAGGGAGGTGGGGGGCCGGAGGATAAAAAATATATCGAGATAAAAGAAAAAAGGGAGGTAAATAAAAGGTAAAGGGAAGAACAATCGGGGGTGGGGGGGAGGAGGTCGCTTCAGGGAAGTGGTTCTTACTCTTTGCCAGTGTGAAGGGTCCAGAAAAGCGACAAAAACGGTTAAGGGACTAGAAGAGTTGCCGTACAATGTGAGGCAAGAGAAACTGGGCCTCTTCTCCCTTGAAAAGAGGAGACTGAGAGGGAACATGATCGAAACATTCAAGATATTGATTGGAATAGACTTAGTAGAGAAAGACAGATTGTTCACCCTCTCCGAGGTGGACAGAATGAGAGGGCACTCTCTAAAGTTAAAAGGGGATAGATTCCATACAAATGTAAGGAAATTCTTCTTCACCCTGAGAGTGCTAGAAATCTGGAACGCTCTTCCAGAGGCAGTTATAGGGGAAAGCACCCTTCAGGGATTCAAGAAAAGGTTAGATAAGTTCCTGCTGAACCAGAACGTACGCAGGTAAGGCTAGACTCAAATAGGGCTGGGCATGATGGACCACTAGTCTGACCCAGCAGCGGCAATTCTTATGTTCTTATATTAATTAACCCCCTCTTCTATTAAACTGCACTAGCAGTTATTAGCGCAGAGAGCTGGGCTGAATGACCTGTGCTGCTCCCGACGCTCATAGGAATTCTATGAGCGTCGGGAGCAGCGCAGGCCATTCAGCATGGCTCACCGCGCTACAAACTGCTAGTGCAGTGTACTAGAAGAGACCCTAAGTATATGGTCTCTACTCAAGTTTGGTAGACGTCCCTAAATAGGAAGGTTTTTAATTTTTGACTTAAATTTATCCAGAGATGTTTCAAGTCTGGTGTCTGATGGGAGCGCGTTCCATAATGAGGGAGCTGTGATGGAGTACCGAAATAGGCCTGGTGTTTTCTGCCCGGGCTGAGCACAGTTTGTATCTGCCATTGACAGTGCGTTTCCTCTGCTTTTCCTTACACCAGTTTTCATAGCATTCAGGCTCCTCATATAATTTCACTACCACTAACATTTGCAGAAAGCAGTATGGGACTGCTAAGCACTTCTTCATTCTAGGACGTGGATTTGAGATTGTATTATTTATGCACCTCCAATATTATTTGTAAAATTAGGGTTTTTTTCATTTATTTTTTTTAATACCCGGGTCGATAGTCAAAGTGATTTAACCAGCCAGAAATAGATCCTGGCCAGTAAAATCGCTTGTTCAGGGCTAACTGCTCCTTTTCAGCAGCACTTAACTGGTTAGTGCTCCTGAATTTCCGGGTTTAGCGCCAGAAAACAGCAAAACATTGCACGCCACCGGTTGAATATCAAGCCCCTACATCTCTATTTACATATCCCACCACTGTTCACTGCCTGCTGTGCTCTCCTACTGTTCCCCGTTTTCTCTCTACTTTTTCACCTTTTCTTTTGTGTTGGGACATCCATTGAGTCTCCTTAGCTGAAATTATACCTGAGTCTTCACACTACTCTCTTCTCTCATTGTCTACACAGCTTTATTGTGATTTTAGTTATCTATCAACATACCATACCGTACAAAGCACTAGATTAAAAGCTTTGGGAAGCTAAGTAACTCACTTGTGGTCACAGGATCAACTGATTGCGGGATTAGAACTCGAGTCACAACACTGGGTTCTTGGCAGAACGGTGCTCTGCCAGGCAACAGGTGCAGCTATGATACATTAGGACATCTGTGGTCAGAAAAGTATAGAGAAACCAACAAGGTACTTTCTGCACCCGTGCACAGTGAATTTCATCTGTCACTCAGAAACACAGTCCCTCAGTCTCACAAGGTCATCCTCACAATGCATTTGTATTTCAAGTACTTTATTTAATCATTTCTGTTTGCAATTTCTTCTTGCAGGAAATACAACACTTCTCCATTAAAAAAAACCAATAATAAAAAATAAAAAAAAGCTAACATCTGGAAATCACTGTGTGAACTCGGAGACTGGGAATGTGTCAGGATAAGCATGTACCAGCCATTAGTATGGAGGCTAGGCAGTAGTAGCTTAATGCATCTTCTGTGCCATGTCCAAGTACTTCAGAAAGTCAGATTCTAATTGACTATTGCATAAGTAAGAGTATTCCCAGAATCATCCTCCGTCTACCAATATTACTGCTCAGAAGTGACTTTCTAGTGCTCCAGTAATGCTATAACCCGAGCAGGAAGCAATATTATTTATCAGAGGACGGTAAGCACATTACCAGGGAAGTATGGGACTTCCAAAATCCCTGCAAACTAAAGCCCAAGAAGGAGCAGGTGAAATGGAGGATGGAAGGCAGACAACAGAGAGAACATGAGTGCAGAAAATGGATCCCATGAATAGTTGATGAAAAAAGGAATTGACAGATTTACATTAGAACTGATATATATATATATATATAAAATTTATTTATTTTTTGATAAGTTCATGTAAACCTTTTTTTTCCTTCTCTTCCTATATTTTAAGTTCTTGTAAACCGTGCCGAGCTCCACAACATCCGTGGAGATGATGCGGTATATAAACTTAAGGTTTAGTTTAGTTTAAACCAGCTCGAGCTGTAAGCTCACACATTCTCAGCATTATTGCACTACAGTGACTCCTACTGGGGGAGGAAGGGACTTCAGAAGCTGTGAGCTCATACAAGGCAGCTCTCCTGCATCACCTTCAGCACATTCCCCCCCTCCACACTATTGTCACCAGCTGGTATCAAGAGCTTGTGAAGCTCTGGTATCTGACTTCTAGATCATCAGCGCAATATTTTCAGATGGGGCCTTGGGAGGTCATTCAGTGCAGACACTGCATTACTGATAATTGTATGACAGAGCAGCTACAGTGTAGGAGGGAACAGGGTTACCATGTTTGTAAACTAAAAAAGGACAGATGACCTGCCATGATCCCATCCCTGCTCCGCTCTTCCCTCCCACTAGTCTTGCCCCTACCCTCCCCCCCACCACCAGTGTAGTCTCTCTATTTCTCTCCAGCCCCCGCCCAAATCTCCCCTGTATTCCCCATGTACCTCCTCAGCGCTGCAATTTCAAACTTTGGGCAGCCGGCAACTGGCAGCATTAGCAATACGATCCTGCCTCTTTTAGCCTGACCTGGAAGCCTTCACTCTGCAGCGTCCTGCTTACATTGGAATAGGAAGTCGCTGCAGAGTGAAGGCTTCTGGGGCAGGTCGACAGCTGCAGGATCATGTTGCTAACACTGCTGGCTGCCCAAAGTTTGGAAATTGTAGCACTGGAAGAGGTACATGGGTGCGGGGTCAGGCCCACAGGAGAGCCATATTTATTTCCAGGCTGGGGGCTGAACTGGAGAGAGTCCAAAACCCGGATAAACTCCCACCAGTCCAGGAAACTGTCTGGACACCCAGACTGTCTTCTAAAAAGAGGACCAGTTCGGGGTAAATCTGGACACATGGTAGGAAGGAGCTATCTATGTCTATAGTATGTCCCAGGAAGATGGGGTACACATGGGCCGCTGTAGCTGTGTAGCCTTCCTACATTTCAGGTTGGTTATCTGCGAGTACTGAAGAATATACCCTAGAGGAGGAAGAACAGGGGAGGTATGATTATCAATGCCTTAAATACAGGAAAATAAACCTTTTCCAAAGGAGGGGAGGCTGTACAATGAGGGAGCAAAATATGAAGCTGCAGGGAGGCAGAGTCACAAGCAAGGTCAGGAAATGTTTTTTCAGGGAAAGCTTGCAGGATTCTTGGAATGCCCTCCCAGGAGTAGAAATGGAGAAGAAACACTGTGGTGGAATTTCACAAGGAGTGAGATAAACACAGGATCTGAGGGCAGGATGGAAAACAAGCATTAAATGTATCAGCTCAGCTCAAACCAGCGGTGAAATGAGTTTTTGCACTGCTAGGAAGGCTAGGGGAAAGGGGTAGGAGACAGAAGAGGAGGGTAACCTGCACAGAGGGACCAACAAGATTAGATGGACCATGCTGGTCTTTATCTATCTCAGTTACTATGCTAAGGAAGGAACTGAGCCTAGAGTACACTGAGAACAGATCAGCAGGGCTTTGCTAAGAGACACCCACAAAATTTCAAAGCTGAGTCACAGATACTTTGATAGCTGCTCTTAAGCTGTATTTACCATAGTGCCCAGCTTCCAATGCAGACTGTACAGAACCCAGTGCCACCCACTCATACCCATTGTTATACTCACAAGCACCCAGAATTATGTACCCTCAGCTTTCCCCAAGGACATAGCCAGACTCATGCAGATATATCACATTATGTAGAACTAGCTCTAAGGTTACCTGATCAAGTGCTGAATGGATTAATGGATGTCAGGTGAAAATTCCAAAAACTCAAACCTGAGCAGCTATAACCAGAAACCCACTCTTGGATCATTTTCAGATACACAGGAGGTAGCTCCATGTCGTGACCATAGAGGGACACGTCGGGAAGAGCAACTCCACATTCCACCCACGAAGGAACACATCAGAAAGAGCAGCTTCACGTCCCGCCCACGAAGGGACACGTCAGAAAGAGCAGCTCTTGGGAAGAGTAACTCCACATCCCACCAAGGAGGGACACATCAGGAAGAGCAACTCCATGTCTCACCCACAGAGGGACACATCGGAAAGAGCAATTGCACATCCCACCCACAGAGGGACACATCAGGAAAAGCAACTCCATGTCCCACCCATGGAGGTATACACCAAGAAATGCAACCCGGCCTCTTGCTCACTATGGGAGCTAATCTAATCTTCAGTTTATATACCAGGTCATCTCCCGAAGGAGCTCAATTCATTTCTCAATTGATTAAAATTAGAAAGACATAATAGTAGGCCAGGAAAAGTAGTCTGTGGTTGGGAAGTGTTGGAAGAAGCAGCTTTATAGAACAGGAGCTCCTAGTCCTAGCCACAAGAGTTCTGCAACATGTTAAGAGATATGGTAAGATACCCTCCTATGCATGGGCTAATCAGCAAAAAGACTGTCCTATTAGGTGATGCATGGTTAACTTCCAGGTGGTACCAGAGGGGTTTTGGGTGCCCCCTGTTCTTATACCCCTACCCCTCAAGGACCATCTAGACCACCAGGGAGCTTCAAGACATATTTTCTTTGATACTACTCGGAAACGGATATTATCAGTTACTACCCTTAACCTTTGGAACTCGCTTCCACTATATTTAAGACAAGAGACACATCTTGACAAATTTAAAATAAATTTTAAAACCTTCTTATTCAAGGATGCGTACAATCTTTGACTTTCCTACACCTCCTGATTCTAACAAAGGAAGAGCATAGCCTCCCCTTCCTAATATGTCACCCTTTTCTGTCCTATTTCAATTGTAGTTCAGCCCTCTTCTCCATTTGTTCCAGTATGTCACGTTATGTCTTATGTCTTTGTTCTATCTCTAAAAATCTTTTTTAAACTTTTTTTTATTGTAACTCTGTACACCACTTAGACATTTTTTAAGCGGTACAGTATATCAAATCTTAATAAACTTGGAAACTTTTGGGAACCAAAGGGGATGGGAATAGAGGCTCGGGCCAAGTCTAGCCTTGCTTTAGGGGTGGATGGATCGGGACTAGGGTACAAGGACATGGGAGGAGATGTGGAACATTTTTTTGGGGGGGAGCTAAAGGACCTCATTCTCCTTATGCAGCTCCCAGCCAATATTTTATCAGAGCATGCATAGCTCATGCAGGCCCCAGCTAAATATTGGCTGGGACCTGCAAAAACTCCAACAGCCAGTTCAGCACAAACTAGTTCCTGGATATTCAGTGCTCTGACATGGCCTGGCATTGAATATTCAGCATTTAAAAACATTAACTGCCATAGGCTGAATATTGACCAGAGAGGATCCACAGTAGCAGGAGGATGGAAAGAAAGTATATTGGGGCAAACAGAATGGAGCAGCAGTTGCAACCAAAAACACAACCAATGCATCAGGGCTCCAAAAAGCATGAAAAAGCCTTCACTCTGATGGATTTTGGCAATGTTTGGGATGAATCTGAGAAAAGGGTTGGAAGGTCAGGTGGAAAACACGGGCAAGAGGGGAGATGGAGTTATACAAACATCAACCAAGAGGATAAATCTAAACAGGAAGGAATGGATAAAACCTTTTTGGTGCTTAGGGGCCATCATTTATTATGTCTGCTCTGGGCACTACCTCCCAGATTCTATACATAACATGAGATAAATTTTTATTTATACTGTATATTGCAAAAGCCTTTTGATTCTATGTGATTTACGAAAGAGATTAGCTGACCATTGTCAGTGAGCTACAATAGATAGAACATTGGCATCGACAATGGTTTCATATCAATATGCTACTTTGGAGGAATTACAAGAATTTTGAGATTTGTGCGTGATCCTGAGAAGCATGCGCAAATAAATTAGATTATGGGCTGCTAACAATATTTGGCTGTCATCAAGAAATCATTGACATTAATTTGCACTAATCTGGATTTGAATACAGATCTTTATCCCAGGACAAGCAGGCAGGCTATTCTCACATATGGGTGACGTCATCAGCGGAGCCCGGATGCGGACGCTCGCAAGTAGACTTGCTTGAAGAAACTCGAAGTTTCGAATCGATCGCACCACGCATGCGCGAGTACCTTCCTGCCCAGCGCAGGGCGCATCTCCTCAGTTCTCTGCGGAGCTGAGAAGTCCGTCTTTGACTCTCTGCGTTTAACTTCGTTACTTCGTGCCTTCTCTGAACCACGGTTTGTATTTTTTTCTTCATGAATCGCTGTTCTTACTTTATTTCTAGTTTAAAAAAAAAATAAAAAATTTTCAATCTTCCCTTTGACTGCCGGGGTAGGCCGCTCGACGGTAGCCCATGGGCTTCGATTTTGCAGCAGCCGTTTTTCCTTATATGTGCCGGCCTGTAACGGGCTTCAAGTGTAGCCAGTGCCAGCGTGCGATTTCCCTTACAGACCCACACCATCGGTGCCTCAAGTGTCTTGGGCTGGAACATCAACCGAAGTCGTGCGAGCGCTGTGCTACTCTTCAACCTCGAGCCCTTAAACGTCGTCGTCTTGGTGGAGAAGCTTTTCGGGATGTATCCTTCCTCCGATCCCTCGACTTAGAAGGCGACCTCGGCCTCACCTTCAACTGAGACTCCTCCTGCTTCTACTGCTTCCACCTCGAGCCTCATCAGACCTTCATTGTTTGCAGCAGCTCTCTCTTCAACGACATCTGCTGTATCTTCCCCTGTTACCTCAGGTCAGATAGCTCAGTAGAAAGTTCCAGCGGTGGTGCTCAAAGTGCCTAAGACTTCCAAGTCGAAGCACATTTACACTGCCTCAGTGGAACCTCCAGCCAAAGCAGGTGGTCCAGTTTCAGATGCAGATCCATCCTTGCCAGCTTCTTTCCAGACCATGTTGGAGAAGCAATTCATTCAGTTCCTTACTAATATGGGACCGAAGCTTCTTCCTCTCATCCAGCCTGGGCATTCTGCAGACTCCCGCGAGGTCGAGTCGCTTCCTTTGTCTCAGTCTGACCTTGCACACTCTTTGCAGGGAGCAGAGTCTCTGCGAGTGTCTGGTCTGGCATCTAAGCACATGAAGCAAGGAGCAGAATCTTACAAGTGCCTCGGCAGGAATCCTCACACTCTATACAAAGAGCAGAGTCTTTGGGAGTGCATTGAGGTTCCTCCATCAAGCCTCTGGAGCTTCGATCTACAACCTCCAGTCCTATCCATTCTTTGGTAGCATCAACTGCTTCTGTCTCCAAGGTGAAGTCTCCTCAATCGTCGAGATCTGCTTCCAAGCACCGTTCTCATCGATGATCGAGGCCTTCATCCAGGCATACTTCCAGGGATAGTTCTTCTTCTAAAGAACGTCCCTCTTCCACTAAGCCTCAATCTACTCCTACTTCAACTAGACCGCCGACTCCTCGATCAAGGTCTCCACTTCCACACCTCGAGGATGCAGTGGTTTCGATTGCTTCGTCCAAGTCTCCATATTCTTTTGATGCCTTTTTTCCTGCCGAAGCTTCATCTTCGACCCAGGCTGCTTCGACGTCCTCGAGTCTTGCTCGAGGCAAAGCATTGGCAGATCAGCTATCTTTCTCATCTTTTCTTCGTCAGATGGCTGTTGACTTGAATCTTCAATTAGATGCCGGTTCCAAATACTCTAAGGAGTACCTCGAAGTCATGCATCTACCTCAACCTCTGGCAGAGTCACTCAAGCTTCCTCTTCACAAGCTTTTGTCTCAGACTTTTGCCAGATGCCTGGAGACTCCTTATACCATTCCAGCTGTTCCAGGCAAATTGGACTCTAGGTATAAAACTGTATATCACAAAGGGTTTGACAACTCACAGTTATCTCATCAATCCCTGCTTGTGGAGTCCTCCTTAAAGAGGTCCCATCCTTCCAAAGTCTATGCCACCGTTCCTCCTGGAAGGGAAGGGAAAACTATGGACAAATTAGGATGTCGCATCTATCAAAATTCTATGATGTCCTCTAGAGTCCTCAATTATAACTTTCATTTTATTACTTATTTTGAATTCCTCATAACTCTTTTACCTAAATTTCCAAGTTATTTGCATACTCAAAAACACTTTGAATTTCAAGAAGTCATTGCTTCTTTATCACAACTCAGACTACATCTACTTCAGTCGTCTTATGATGCCTTCGAGTTGTCTGCCCGGACAGCTGCTTGCTCTGTAGCCATGCATCGCCTTGCCTGGCTTCGTACCATTGACAAGGACCCTAATCTTCATGACCGCTTGGCCAATATTCTTTGTGCAGGCAATGACCTCTTTGATGAATCTATGAGGCAGCCACCAAGAAATTGTCTGACCATGAAAAATCCTTTGCCTCTATTGTCAGACCTAAGCCAAAGTCAGCTCCTGCCAAAACTACACGTCCTCCTCCTATATATCAGAGGTGTTTTGCTCCAAGGGCGGCTCCTTACAATTGCCCTCCTCCTAAGAAACAGCAGCCTCAGAAG
The DNA here is from genome assembly GCF_902459505.1 of Geotrypetes seraphini. Taxonomy (NCBI): domain Eukaryota; kingdom Metazoa; phylum Chordata; class Amphibia; order Gymnophiona; family Dermophiidae; genus Geotrypetes; species Geotrypetes seraphini. The sequence goes on along the minus strand of NC_047091.1, from coordinate 122,839,251 downwards.
CAACAACAATCTCAACCTTCTGCTGCATCTAAGGCTTCACAGCCTTTTTGACTGTCTCAAGCAGAGTATAACCTCCATCGTTCTGTCTCTGCCTTCTCTTCCCCCTACAGGAGGACGTCTCCATCATTTTTACCATCGATGGATGACAATTACATCCGACCTCTGGGTACTGACCATCATCAGAGAAGGATACTCTCTTCATTTCACTCAGGTTCCACCAGAGCTTCCTCCAAGAGATTATCCTTCCAATCCTTCCCAGACCGCCCTTCTTCTTCAGGTAGCTCAAGCTCTGCTTCGTCTCCATGCCATCGAACCAGTTCCTCTGGAACAGCAGAACAGGGGGTTTTACTCCCGTTACTTCCTTGTTCCAAAAAAGACGGACGATCTGCGGCCCGTTCTGGATCTCAGGGCTCTCAACAAATTTTTGGTCAATGAAAAATTTTGAATGTTGTCCCTGGCATCCCTTTATCCCCTTCTCAAGCAGAACGACTGGTTATGCTCTCTGGATCCCAAGGAGGCCTACACTCATATTCCCATTCATCCGGCCTCTCGTCAATATCTCAGATTTCAGGTGGGGAATCTGCATTATCAATACAGAGTGCTGCCCTTCGTCCTGGCTTCATCTCCCAGAGTGTTCACCAAGTGCCTGGTAGTGGTAGCAGCAGCTCTAAGGAACCATGGTCTTCAGGTATTTCCCTACCTCGATGACTGGCTCATCAAAGATTCAACATCTCAGGGGGTTATTGTAGCGACCCAATGGACTACTTGGTTCATACAAAGTTTGGAATTCAAAATCAACTTTCCCAAATCCCAACTTCAGCCCTCACAGAATCTACAATTCATCGGAGCTGTTCTGGATACTATCCATCTCAGAGCATTCCTTCCACAATAACGTCTGGAAACTCTTCTTCAACTCTGTCATACAGTGTCTTCCCGCTCTTCCATCTCTGCCAGACACATGATAGTACTCCTGGGTCACATGGCCTCCACAGTACATGTGACTCCTTTTGCCAATCTTCACCTCAGAATTCCTCAGTGGACCCTGGCATCTCAATGGACGCAGGTTTGCGACCCACTTTCTCGACACATAACAGTCACTCCTTCATTGAAGCAGTCTCTCCGTTGGTGGATGCTCTTTTCCAATCTCTCCAGAGCCCCACATCAGAAGGTCCTCACGACAGATTCTTCGACCTACGCTTGGGGCGCTCATCTCGATGGTCTCCGTACACAAGGCCACTGGACCAGTACGGATCGTCAGTGTCATATCAATCTGTTGGAACTCAGAGCGATCCTTGAGGCTCTCAATGCTTTTTAACATCTTCACAACCAGGTAGTCCTCATTTGGATGGACAACCAAGTCGCCATGTACTATGTCAACACACAGGGAGGGACAGGATCTGCCTCCCTTTGTCAAGAAGCTCTGAAGGTTTGGGACTGGGCAATTTGCCACAACACCTTCCTTAAAGCTGTTTACATCCAAGGGGCGAAGGATTGCTTGGCAGACAACTTGAGTCGTCTTCTACAACCTCACGAATGGACACTCCATTCCTCGCCTCTTCATCACATTTTTTCACAGTGGGGAACACCTCAGATAGACCTCTTTGCAGCTCCCCACAACTACAAACTGCCTCAGTTCTGCTCCAGGATATACTCTCTTCATCGCCTCGAGGCAGATGCTTTTCTTCTGGAATGGACGAATCTCTTCCTGTATGCATTCCCTCCATTCCCTCTCATTCTCAAGACTCTTGTCAAGTTAAAGAATGACCATGCCACCATGATTCTGATTGCTCCTTGGTGGCCGAGACAACCTTCTACTTCAACTCAGCAGCAGGGAGCCATACTTTCTACCAGTTTTTCCATCTCTGCTTACACAAGAGTCAAGGATCTCTGCTGCATCCCAACCTGCAGTCTCTACACCTGACAGCTTGGTACCTCTCAACATGACTCCTCTTCAGTTTTCTCAATCTGTAAGAGATGTTTTAGAGGCTTCTAGGAAGCCTACCACTAGATCAGGGATGCCCAACACATCGATCACGATCGACCAGTAGCTCAGGAAGGCAACGCGAGTCGATCGCGGAGCCCATCCCGGGCTCCGTGATAGACTCGTGTTGCCGTCCTGATCTACCAGGCCGATCAGCCTTCCTCTCCAGTGTTCTCTCTAGGGCCTTTTAGCTGGGCGGTCCGCCCAGCTGTCATCTGCTGCTGCCGCCGCTGCTGAACATTAAAAAAAAAAACAAAAAAAACCCGGCTTGGAGATTTCAGCCCGTAGCGAACTTATGCTCCGTGGCTCTAATGTGTGCGTGCCGGCTTCCCTTCTCTTCCCTCCGAAACCGGAAGTTATGTCCGGGGGGAGGGGGAGAAGGGAAGCCGGCACGCACATGTTGAGAGCCCTGAAGCAAGCGTTCGCTATGGGCTAAGGCGGGAGCCAGGTTAGTGAAGCATTTGCTCTTCTTGCTGCCGGGTCCTGCCTACTTTCTGTTTCCGCGAAGGCAGGACCCGGCAGCATTTCCCCCAATAGGTCGATCGCAATCTTGGGCCAATCAGTCTTCCTCTCCCCGACGGCAGAATTGACGTCGGGGAGAGGAATGCTGGTCGGCCGAAGCAGGGAGAGCTTGGGGCGGCGTCGGCTTTCGGGCCTGTTATTAGTGGCGGTTTGGGTCCTGGTCCCTGATGGCAGTGGCTTGGGGGAGGGCAGGGAAAAAGAAAGAAAAAGGGCAGGCAGGGAGACAGAAGGAAAGAAGAGAAACAGAAAAAAAAGAAAGGGAGGCAGAGAGAAAGAAAGGGCAGGGAGACAGGAAGGAAAAGTTGGGGGAGGGAATGAGGTCTGGAGGAGAGGAAGCATACAGGCTAAAAGAAGGGAAGAAAGATTGAATGCACAGTCAGAAGAAGAAAGTGCAACCAGAGACTCATGAAATCACCAGACAAGGTAGGAAAAATGATTTTATTTTAAATTTAGTGATCAAAATGTGTCTGAATTTATATCTGCTGTCTATATTTTACACTAAGGTCCCCTTTTACTAAACCGCAATAGAGTTTTTTAGTGCAGGGAGCCTATGAGCGTCGAGAGGAGCGCTGGGCATTCAGCGCAGCTCCCTGCGCTCTAAAAACTGCTATCGTGGTTTAGTAAAAAGGGAGGGGGGTATATTTGTCTATTTTTGTATGGTTGTTACTGAGGTGATAGTGCATAGAGTCATCTGCTTTGACATCTTTGAAAAACCCTGGAATAGGAATGATAATTAACATTTTCTATGTGTACAGTGTGCGTTGTGTTTTTTAAAAATTTTATTGTTGGTAGATCATTTTGACTTGGTCATTTTAAAAGTAGCTCGCAAGCCCAAAAAGTGTGGGCACCCCTGCACTAGACAATGCTATCACCAAAAATGGACTAGATTTTCTACGTGGTGTTTTTCTCATAAGGAGCCTCAACATTCCTCCTTATCTTCTGTTTTGGATTACCTTTTGCACTTATCCAATTCTGGCCTCAAATCTACATCGATCCGAATCCATCTCAGTGCAATTGCGGCTTTCCATCAGCCTATTGAAGGGAAATCCCTCTCTGCTCATCCGGTGGTTTCCAGATTCATGAAAGGACTTTTCAATGTCAAACCTCCTCTCAAACCGCCTCCTGTGGTTTGGGATTTCAATGTTGTCCTTGCTCAACTGATGAAGCCTCCATTTGAACCAATTGACAAAGCTCATCTGAAGTATCTCACTTGGAAAGTGGTGTTTCTCATTGCCCTCACTTCTGCTCAAAGAGTCAGTGAGCTGCAAGCTTTAGTTGCTGATCCACGTTTCACGGTGTTTCATCATGACAAAGTGATCCTTCGCACTCATCCTAAATTCCTCCCTAAAGTGGTATCGGAATTTCATCTCAACCAATACATTGTTCTTCCAGTGTTTTTTCCAAAGCCTCATTCTCATCCTGGAGAAATAGCTCTTCATACTCTGGACTGTAAACGTGCTTTGGCCTTCTATTTGGAACGCACCAAACCACACAGAACTGCTCCTCAACTTTTTATATCCTTTGATCCAAATAAGTTGGGACATCCTATCTCTAAGTGTACCATCTCCAACTGGATGGCTGCTTGTATCTCATTCTGCTATGCCCCAGGCTGGATTACCCCTACACAGTAGAGTCATAGCCCATAAAGTTAGAGCAATGGCAGCTTCAGTACCTTTCCTCAGATCTACACCTATTGAGGAAATTTGCAAGGCTATTACTTGGTCCTCGGTTCATACTTTCACTTCTCACTATTGTCTGGATACTTTCTCCAGACGGAATGGACAGTTTGGCCAAACAGTATTACAAAATTTATTCTCTTAAATTGCCAACATTCCCACCATCCTCTTTGGTTAGCTTGGAGGTCACCCATATGTGAGAATAACCTGCCTGCTTGTCCTGGGATAAAGCACAGTTACTTACCATAACAGGTGTTATCCAGGGACACGAGGCAGCTATTCTCACAACCTACCCACCTCCCCTGGTTGGCTTCTCTGTTGGCTATCTGAACTGAGGAGACGCGCCCTGCGCTGGACGGGAAGGCACTCGCGCATGCATGGTGCAGTCGACTCAAAACTTCAAATTTCTTCAAGCAAGTCTGCTTGCGAGCTTCTGCATCCGGGTTCCGCTGATGACGTCACCCATATGTGAGAATAGCTGCCTGCTGTCCCTGGATAACATCTGTTACGGTAAGTAACTGTGCTGTATGCATGTTCTATTAAGATCCATGCCCAAATCTTCTTGCGTGTAACCCAAAAGGAGGAGTGGCCATGGACGGGGGGCATAGGTGGGTCAGGGGAATTCACAAAAAATGCATGCAGTGTAACAGAATTCCAGGGATCTGCGCCAAACTTGCACCGCAGGATTTATACTAGGTTTCAGCTGGTGTTAAGTCCTTGTGTCCAACTAATCACAGAATGTTCTTTATAAAAGAGCGCTGACTGCTGATTTTTCCCGGCGCCTATGAAGTCTATTCAAAAAGTTTCAGGACAGTTTGAACTGCGCGCCAATGGGAAGTTCATCTGAAACGCACTAGGTGGCACTGAGTAGCTTGAAACCTCACAAGTAACCTACTTTTTTCCATTTGTTGATATCTGTTTTTGTCTCTGAGCTACAATAGTGATTGTGAAAGTGTGTTTTCGTGATCGGCTATTTTTCATCATGTGCGACCTCAATGAGCAGCCATGCAGCGTGAAGTTCTGTTTTAAATTGGGTAAGACCTCAGTTAGACCTTCTCACAGCTCTCCACCAAGCCCATCCACTCATCTTGTGAAAATGCCAGATTCTTCCAGGAAGTAAATGAATTCTACCTCATCTAAATAGTTGCCTTTCCTGTGAGTCTCTTAAGTCCCCCTGTGTAACCTACCAGACAGACCTGGCTACAGGAACACCTGTGTCTCCTCTAAGATTTATCATATTTACTCTGCTAGCAGCCTGCCAGACAGACCCAGCTGATAATGAATTCTGTCATTACAGCCTGCCAAGCTCTATATTAATTCCATATTCTTTTCCCTGGTCAAGCTTAGATAGCTTCCAATTTAATAATTTTCTTCTCAATTCCATATTTTTTTCCCTAATTTGGTTCTCCATGAGATGCTATCTGGCCAGACAGTCTTAATTTGGTGACATTCAGCTGTCATCCAACCCTTTTCAGTTCTTATCAAAAGCTCAGCTCTCTTAAGGGCTGTCAAGTTGTTGCCCCTGAGGAGATTCAGAATGAGATGCAGAGGGGGTACAGTTCTCTCATCTATATGAATCTTTGAATTAAGTGATCCTATTTCATTCTGAACACCCCATATTGGTTCCAATCCAAAATGCTCTTTAACATCTCCTCTCCATAGATCACCTCTTGACCCAAAACATGAAGGAATGGTCACACATCCAAATTCGCTTCTGATAGCCATTACGCCCTGTTTAGTTCTCCGTTGTCATATGACAGCCTCACCTCTGCTAACACATTTGACCCATACTGCCAGTCTCTAGTGAGTTCATGCTGGTACCAACCTAGCTAAACCTAGCTTGCAGTATCCCTAGCAGCTAAGGGTCTTCATATTCATCTCATGCACTCTTGAAGTCTGTTACCATTTCAGTCTCCGCCACTCACTCCAAGGGCAATCTACACATCCACCATCTCTTCCATGAAATGTGTCCTGTTCTGTTCCGAGTCTACTCCCACAGATTTTCATATTGTGACCCATAACTCTACAGTTTACTGTCCATTGAATACTGTTTCTCTTGGGTGTTACTAATGCTTTTTGGGTAATTAAATGTCCCTATCATAACCCTCCAATAACCTTTTCTAGAGTCTGCATAGCTAGGTCCTTAAATTTAATCTCCTAGGGCTTTTAGTGCAGACCCTGCATCATTCTAGTTGCCTTTTTCTGGGAGGCTTCTATTATCTTTTCTGAGATATGATCTCAAGGACTGAACACAGTATACTTGGCGAGCTCTTACCAACAACCTGTAGAAAGACATCCTACAGCGTACAGCTCTTCCTATGCACTTTAACATCCTTCTGGCTCTACCATAACCTTATCATACAGTTTTGTTACCCCCGAGGTCTCTCTTCCATTCAGTGCACACCAGTCTCGCTCCCCTTATCCTACGTGTTTGCCTTGGATTCCTATAGCCCAAAAGCAGGATTTTTCACTTTTTACACTGAATCTTAGCTTCCAAACAATTGACCACCCAATCTTCCACAAGCTTTCTTAGAGCATTTATCATTCTGTCTACTCTCTCAAGGTATCCACCCTGCTTTGGATTTTGGAAAAAGCCAAATGCTTTCTTCTAACCTCCATAATATTGCTCACAAACATCCAGAAAAGAACAAGCCCCAGGGCAGATCCCCGAGAGTTTCCACATATCACATGGTCATCTCTTCTCAGCTACTTTCTAAGCCTGTTCACAATCTCAGGGTTCACCTCCTTGCTAAGCAACCCAAGCTCAGTTTATTTCTGATCATCCTATGCAAGATGCTACGAAAAGTTTTACTGAAATCCAAGTACATTTCATCCAGCCTTCAAAATATCTCTCTGGTCACCCAATCAAAGAAATTGATCAGATTTGATTGGCTCAACCTGCTTCTGGTGAAATCCATGTTGTTTTGGATCCTGCAACCCACTGAACTGTAGCTATGGGGGGGGGGGTTGAATATGATACAGTCATTTAAATAGATGAAGCAAACCATTTTCAATTAAGTTCTGTGGTTCCAAGGGCTAAACTCAGGAACAACATCTGGGCCACATGCCTGAAAATATCCTCCAGGAGAAGGTGGTTGAGACAAAACAATAGTAAAATTCAAGAAACTTGTGGGATAAACACCAAGAATCCATAGCGGCAAGAGGATGGAAATGAAACTCTGGGGTAACCTGACTGGATCAATAGGTAGAGCCTTAAAACATGTATATCTATGAGACAGCATCAGGTGATGGATGGGTGGCCTGCATGGAGGGTCAGTTAAAACCCTAAAACCAGTGAATTTATGAGACAATATCACATGAGGTGTGGCTTGAATGGACATCCAGTGAATCAACATTAGGTAAGGGTGGCCTTAATAGAGGGACAACTACAACCCTAAAACCAGTGAGTCTGAGGTAGCATTAGATGAGCGGTGGCCTAAATGGAGCAGCAGCAGCAGCAACAACCCTAAAACCAATGAATCTATGAGACAGCATCAGGTTAAAGGTAGCCAGTCAATCTATGAGACCGTAACAAGTAAGGGGTGGCCTAAATGGAGCAAAAACAACAATCCTAAAACCAGAGAATCTATGAGACAGCAGGAGGTCAGGGGTAACCTGCACAAAGCAATAGTTACACTTCTAACTACTTTTAACAGGTTGAGGCAGGAGGCCTGGCTGTTGTGTATACAAATTCCCATGTGAAACCCATCTACCCCAAGTGTTCAATCACGGCTGGGCCATAAGATCTTTATCTGCCCACATTTATGGTTTTACTCTGATCCAGCTCCCGAGAGTGACTGCTTTCCCCTTGTTGATACTCTCTGGAGGAGAGGGACAAGCCCAACTCTAGGGAGCGTTCCCCTATTCCAGACCCCGGCTGGCAAACCTGGAGAGTGAACTAATCCCAAGTGCAGCCAGAGCTAGAGAAAAGCAACCCCAACATATCTCCGGGGAGTGTCCCCCCTCCCCCCCCCCCACTTCCCTTCCATACTCTGTCATAGCCAAGGGACAGCCCGACCGATTAATCCGGGTGGAGAAAGAGAGCCACAACCGGGGCACAGTAAAGGCGCCTTATCCCTGGGGAATGAGTGTCCCCAGCCCTACTCGCAACACAGTCACAGCTAGAGTCAGAGTCACACCCACAAGCAGAAGCGCAGCCCCGGCCCCAGTGGCCGCCGCCCCGGACTTACTCCATTCCTGCAGCTCTGCTCTCAGGCCGGGACGGCGGCGTCGGCAGCAAGATCAGAAATGCCGGAGCTGCCCAGGACGCAGCAGCGGAGTCCGGCGGCGGCGGGAAACGGAAAACTAGACGGAAACGGACGGCTACTGCTACTCAGCATCCCCCAGCTGTTCTCCTGCAGCCAGCGGCGACCCAGCGCTGCGGAGCGTTCAGGAGCCACCTACTGGCCGCTGACCGCCACTACACCGCACCGTTACCACCTGCCGGCCACTGACCGCCACTACACCTAAGCTGTGCCACCTGACAGCTGCTATCACCAGGCCTCAGCGCTACGACTGCCGGCCTCTGACCTCCACTGCAGCACCATCTGATGGCTAGTGAATACTATGCATCACAGTGGATAAGGACAAGATTGTTTAGGATAGTCAGAATAAAAATGTGGAAATACATAAATGCTATATCACCTGCTAGTCTCTGACAACTATTGCATTGCAGCACTGCCACCTGCTGACCACAGACTGCTGCTGCATTTCTAATTGGCAACTACTGCCTTCCACTGAAGCATTCGCCACTGACCAATTGCTGCTCCACCAAGCGATGTTGTCTAATGGCCACTAACTGCCAGTGCATTACATTGCTACAATCTGATAGCCTCTAACTGCCACTTGCAGCGCTGCTGCCTGCTGGTCACTATAATACTGCCACCTACCATCTGCTGGACATCAGGGAAACAAGGCAGAAAGATTGACTCCTTTGAGCTTTGGTGCTGGAGAAGGATTTTAGGCGTGCCTGTGGACCTCCAGAAGAACTAACAACTCTGGAAGAGATCCAACTGGAAGCCCAAATGATGAAGTTAGGACTGTCTTATTTTAGTCAGCAAAATATGCCATAACTAATCATAATAATCATCATTTATTTTATATACCGCCATATCCAGCGAGTTCTAGGCGGTTCACATCAGTTAATCAGAGGTACAAACAATGAAGTCATTGAAGTTAACAGGTCCTATAGGAATGTACAATAAAAAGGAGTAAGAAGAGATTCCTGGTCAATAGTGGATGGTGGTGAAAGAATGTAATGTAATGTAATTTATTTCTTATATACCGCTAAATTAGTAGAAGTAAAGTGTATTAAGAGTTAATTCTGTGGAATAAGTGTGTTTTGAGTTGTTTTCTGAAGTCAAGGTAGGCGGGGACATCAAACAAAACAAATATTTGGCAAACCTTCAAGTCCCCTTTCACAACAAACACGGCAATAATCCAAAAAAGATTAATTAGTAAATAGACAAATCAGTACAGGCCAAAAAGTATAAAAATAATAAATAATTAATAAATACTTTTCAAGCCCCAGGCAGGAAACTTATAGGTGACCAGCACCAGGTTAATAACCTAAATAAGTCCTGCCCCCTACATCATCTAGTCCAATGCAAATGTACAATAAAAAAAATTGCCAATGAAACAAATGTTCAATGTAAGTGTTAAAGGGGAAAAGAAGGAAAAAAGACGGTTCAGAAACCCAACCCCTAGAGCTTAATAAAATTCAAAAGTTCAGGATATTCAAACTTGCAAAATAAGCAGTGTCCAAATAATAATAATCAAAAAAACTTATCTGTGTTTCCAAAGTAAACGAAAGTGTCCAAATAAAGTTGATCAAAAGAAACTTATCTGGATTGTAGAGGGTTCCTGTCACGGCTCGACAGAGTTGCATTTGGAAAACTTCCTCAGGAGCTGAGACATTGGAATTAAGGGCTCCTTTTACAAAGCTGCGCTAGTGGTTTTAGCGCACGCACTGGATTACCACGCACTAGCTGAAAATCTACCGCCTGCTCAAAAGGAGGCGATAGCAGCTAGCGCACGTGGCAATTTAGCGTGCGCTATTCTGCGTGTTAAGGCCCTAGCATGGCTTTGTAAAAGGAGCCCTAAGTCCCACCAGAATCTTTTAAAGCAAGCGGGAAAAAATATAATAAATAAAGCACCCACATAGAACTTCTGCCCCGGTCAAAAATTAGACCTGCGACAGAGGTCGAGAACAATGGCGACTGAAGAATTTGAAGACGCCCTTGAGATCCAGCATCAGCAACGCACTCCACATCGAGATGTAAACATGACATCAAGACGCAATACATATGAATCCCGGAAGGGAACAAAATGTTGAAAAATCAAAAACAAAACAAAGACAAAAAGAGGGAAGGGAGGAAAACAGACCAGGGGAACCACAAAACACTGGCTCCAATCCCCATTAGTCAGAAAAACATTTGTCCACATTTTCATTCAATCCCACCGGAAAGTAACATTTCAGATGGAAAATCCAGAAGTTTTTCCTCATCAACAAATAGGACATTTTACCTCTCTCAAAGGTGACAGGGATCTGTTCCAGAACACACCCCTTGAGATCAGCAAACTTATGACTAAGTTGTATATTGTGAGAAACCACAGGAGCCATATATTTCTTGGTCTTCAAACAGCTCCGATGTTCCGTCAATCTAGTTGTAATGGCCTTAGAAGTGCAACCCACATAAATTAAGCTGTATGGGCAAGAAATGACATAAACAACAAAAATGGACCCACAGGAGGTTTCGGCATTCAATTTGTAGGACCTCCCTGTGGTGGGGGTGAACCTAGTGAGTACCATCACAAGAAGTGTCACAATGAGAGCATCGATCACAAGGGGAATGATACCCCCTTCTCAACTGTTGATGATATTTGGGTCTAAAGTCAGAAGATACCAGATGTTCAGAAAGGTTCTTGCAATACAAGGGTTATCCTAGAACACTTGATTAACTTGAAGTACATGCCAGTGGGTGCGTATACTCTTGGCAACTGCAGACAATTGAGTGGAATGTGAAAGGACACAGATATGGTTGGAAGAGAGTTCTTTGGTCCTTTTAGTTTGAATATCCTGAACTTCTGAATTTGTCTATTTACTAATTAATCTTTTTTGGATTATTGCTGTGTTTGTTGTGAGAGGGGACTTGAAATTTTGTCAGATATTTGTTTTATTTTATTTTAGTCACACCATCAGATGAGGGAGATCACTGGAGGTGGACATCATGTTTGGGAAGATCAAAGGAACCAGGTGAAGTGGGCAATCTGCAATCAGATGGCTGGACACCTTGAAAACAACCATGGGGAGGACCAGCACTGGTTGCCGTACATGAAGAAGGACACAGTGCTAATCGAAAGGATCCAGAGAAGAGTGACTAAAATAGTTAAGGGGCTGAAGGAGTTGTCATACAGTGAGAGATTAGAGAAACTGGGCCTCTTCTTCCTTGAAAAGAGGAGACTAAGAGGGGACATGATCAAAACATTCAAGATAATGAAAGGAATAGACTTAGTAGATAAAGACAGGTTGTTCACCCTCTCCAAGGTAGAGAGAACGAAAGGGCACTCTCTAAAGTTAAAAGGGGACAGATTCTGTACAAACGTAAGGAAGTTCTTCTTCATCTAGAGAGTGGTGGAAAACTGGAACGCTCTTCCGGAGGCTGTTATAGGGGAAAACACCCTCCAGGGATTCAAGACAAGGTTAGACAAGTTCCTGCTGAACCAGAACGTACGCAGGTAAGGCTAGGGGCACTGGTCTTTGACCTAAGGACCGCCACGGGAGTGGACTGCTGGGAACAATGGACCACTTGTCTGACCCAGCAGCGGCAATTCTTATGTTCTTATGTTCTTTCCGGATTAGCAGAAAACCAATTTCTTTTTAGATCAATTCATCAAGTCACTAGAACTCGAGCATGAGTTGATGGCACCTAACAACAGCGACATCCATCTGCCACTGCACTACCAATTAGCAACAACTGGCCGCTACTGCACATAAGCACTGCTACTTGTTGGGGACCTTTTATTTATATACCACTTATAACCTACGTGGTTTAAATTGATCAGGTGCTCGAGAGTTTTTCCCTATCTGTCCCGGTTGTTGACTATAACTGCACCACAGTGTTATCACCTGCTGGCTACTGACCACCATTGTATTACAATGCCACCACCTGCCAACTACTGACCATTACGGCACCACAGAACTATTGCCTTTCAGCCACTAGCTGCCACTAGTTTAGGGTTACCATATGGCCCCAGAAAAAGAGAGGACGGATTGAGACATCCGGGTTCTACTTTCATTGCTTTCAATGTCTCTATCCGTCTTCCTTACTTTCAATCCGTCCTCTTTATTTTCAGGAGCCAAATGGTAACCCTGCACTGGTTAATCCTATACCTCAATGCTACAGCACCACCACTGCCTTACAACATTATCATGGGCTGGCCACTAGCACTGCACCACAGCATTGCCACTTACTTTTCTTAGACTGGAATCAGAAAAATATGTGCTGTACCTGAATTTTATTTTATTAAAAATATTTATAATCTGCTTAATGAACTAAGTGACTTACCAAGTCACATTCACAATATCATTAGACACTACAACATTCATTGGACTTTACAAAACAACATGTTAAAATCCTAGCCTTCCTACTCAGAGAACAGATTGCACTAATCTCTTGTCTTCTGATTCTAATTCCACCATCACACTTTTTAAACATTATCAATATTAAGTAAAAGCCCGGACAAAGCAGTAGGTTTTAAGCCGTTTCCTAAACTGAAGCACAAAATTGTATCGCACCAGGTATCCCATTCTGGACCTGCAACTGAATATAACTCACCTTGCGCTATAGTTGACATATGCTTGAGCTAATTCCCAAATCCCTTTCTTTCACTGGCTGCCACAGTGCCACTTGCTGGCCATGGACTACCACTATACCCCAAGGCACCCCTGTGCCAGCCACTGACCACCACTGAACTACTATCTGCCAATACTGCTGCCTACTAGCCACTGCACTACAGCCATCCACTTACCACCACTGCACTGTAGTGCTATTACCTGCTGGCCTCTAACTGCTACTCACTACTGTGTTATCAACTGCTGACCATTGACTGCAGTACTACTACTGACCAGATGTCCACTGACTACTGTTGTGCTCCAGGTCTGCCATTTGCAAAATCACTGACTGCCACTGCCAAAATCACTGACTGCCACTTCACTGCAGTCTTTGACTGCCATAACATCCCAGGACCTGTTGGTCACTGGCCATGACTACACCACAGTGCTACTATTTGTCATTCACTGGCCATCACTGTATCCAGTGCTGTCACTTGTCTGCTGACAACCACTGTACCCCAGCACTACCACATGATGACCATTGACCACCACTGTCTCCCAGTGTTTCCACCTTCTGGTTCTTGAATGCTACTGTAGCCAGTCACTGTCAGCTGACAGCCATCAGCTACCACTATACCACTGCTAGAACACTCATAGACTGTTAGGCTCTTGGTTCACAAGCATTTCCAGTTGTTTATGGCAGGAAACTTGCATAAAGAGCAAACCATAAGGTCTGTTACGTGTATTCAATTGGCTACACAGGATATGTTCCCATTCCATAAGCTTATCTGAACATAGGAGTAAAGTTTTTCTTTTCAGAGATTAGTTACTCGAGGAGCAATTAGGCTATCATTTATTATTTATTTATTTATTTTTTTTTACTACAACCTTGTTGCCCTCTGACAGTGTTCCTTTAATTCAGAATCTTTGTCCACAGGGTTATAAATTTATTATATTACATAGAGAGAACAGAAGAGAAGGAGGCCTTGATGTTGTTTTGAAGCCTTTTCTTGATTTTTCAGTATTGGACTCAATGCAAATGAGTGATTTGGAGATACTAGCTTGTAGGCTTACTGATTCTACTCTACAGGAATCTCTTATTGTTCTGCTTTGGTGTCTTGAGACGCTTATTAGCGTTTCTAAAATTTATTCATTCAATTTGATCAGTCATCAAGTTTCAAGTTTATTAAAAAAAATAAACCGCTTAATCAGGTTTTTAAGTGGTGTACAATATAAAAATTACATAAAAACAGATTAAAAGTTAGGGATACTAAACAATACCAAAGTGGCTTAGTAAAACACATAATAAGACATATGGACTTATTCAAACAGTAGGAAAGAAAGGGAAGAACTACAATCGTGAGAGAAATAACATAACAGAAAAGGAAAGAACAATAGGTTAGGGTAAAAAGTCTTAAAATTTAGAATAATGGACCCCTGATGCAGTGGCATAGTAAGAGTAGGAGGCACCCGGGGGCAGTGGCACCCCTCTGCACCCTACTCTACGTGCCCCTGCTCCCTCCACGACCCCACTCTAGACTCGCGCTCTCCCTCCCCCCATATCTCTAAATCTTCGCCAGTGCAAGTGGCTTCTCCAGCATGCTCCTTGAGCCAGAGTTGGATTTCCCTCTGATGTCATTTCCTGGCTCCATGACCCGGAAGTGATTTAGAGGGGAACCAGGCTGGCGCAAGCAACAGTCAGGAGAAGTTGCTTGTGCTAGCGAAGATCTACAGAGGTTTGAGGTGGAGGGAGGCATGGCGCAAGTAAGGTGGGGTGTGGCAGGTGCGGCAGAGAGGTACCAGTGCCCCCACCAACAAAGCACCTGGGATGGTCCGCTCCCGTGGCCCCCTGTACTACGCCACTGCCCTGATGAAGGCATTTGTATATGCTGAAACATGGATCATGTAGGGTCCCACAGTTCAAATTCATCTGTAGAAATCCATTCTACTGTTGTACCACTTGTCAATTGGATTGATTTGCTGCAATAGAAATCATTATTTCCTGCTACCATTGTTTACATCAAAGTGGAATCACTTATGCACATATGACTGTTAAATTCCTACATAAACTGGTACATACTTGGATTATTTACTGCAATACTTGCATTAATGCCAGTGGCAACTGTGTTCACTGATTGTTTTTACTGATTTTTATTGACTTCTGGTTGTTTTATATGATTTGTAAACCTATGAGCTTCCACTTTGCTGGTTTTTGATTGCTGGCTTTTTGTTTTTTGATCTTTACTTTTTTATGAGACAACAGGTAACTGGAATAAAGCATGCGATGATTTTTTTGAGTTTGTAACCAGCAATTCTCTGTTGTCCCCTTACTGTATATTGATTGGGGGTTTGAATTTGCATCTTGAGGACCACTCGGCTCCCATAGTAGTGGATTTTCGGTCTTCTTTGGACTCATTGGACTACACTATCCCATCTTTTTCCAAGACACATCAGAAGGGACATCATTTAGATTTGATTACTTTGTCCCATTGAGAGTCATTAAGGTCACATATTTCATTGTTTGATGTCTCTTGGAAAGAGACTTTATGGTTTGATCATTATTTAGGTTCTTTTACGCAGAATGGAGGAAACTACTCATTGCGAAAAGCTATTCATCAAAGAGGGTTGTTTCCCTTGGTTATATAGATGCCATAGAATTTTGGTCTAGTTATGATTTGCTTCCTTCCTTGCCCTCTATAGTGGATTTTTATTCACACTGGGAATCTTTCTGCGTTGCAGACTTGGATAGAATTGCCCCAAAATGTATGCGTGTTTACTATCAGTGAATGTCAGACCGCTGATACGACTCAGATTTGTTGTCTATGAAACGCAGACTTAGACACGTGAAGGGACATAATCATAATATACATCTAGGTCCAATTTGGATGTAGAGCACTAGTCGCCCAAAGTCAGCAGGGCAGAAATGTCCATTCTCAAAAAATACATCTAAAGTATATAAAAAAAAAATAAATAAATCGTCCATCTGTACGTCCAGGCGTTTGATTGTCCAGACCACCACTACGTCTATCCTTATACCACATTCTCGTCCAAATATTTGTCCAAGTCCCAAATGCCCAGAACAAGACCTTTTGGACTTGGGAGGGGCCAGCAATGTGATGGACTGGCCAACCAGACATGGCAACAGAGCAGTGAGGCACCTTACAGGGAACTGCTGTGAACTTCACAAAAAGAGTGCCACATATACATCTCACCAGAACTCCCATATAAGTAAAGTTGAAGCCCCCCCCAAAAAAAACATAAACCCACCACCAAAACCCACTATATCCACCTGTGAACAACCCCAATAGCCCTTATGGCTGCAGGTGGCACCTATATTGCAGAACAGTAGGGTTTTGGTGGGCTCACATCTTCCACCATGAATGCAGTGGTTAGAGTGGCTTATGGGTCTGGGTCCTCCTCTCTATGGTTCACTAGCCCACCCCCTAGACTATTTAAGTCACCTCTGTGCAGCTCTATTAGGTTTTCCTATAGCAGGCGCTGATGTTCCAGAGACAGGTATGTATGTTTTTATTCCAATTTTTATGGCAGTGTGAGGGGGTCAGTGATCACTTGGGGAGTGTGGGGGGGAGGGGGTCTGTACTTTGTTCTGTAGTGGTTATCTGGTCACTCTTTGGATAGTTTCTGGGCATTTAGACCTGGTTTTAGATCGCCTAAGTTACAACATATAAGTTCCATCCAGGCAGCCTCATAAAACTTTTGATTATCCCTGCAGTACGACTAAGTCTAGGTCGGCCCACGTCCCGTCCTCACCACTCCTCCAAAAATGCCCCTTTCAGTTCTCGGTGCACAGAAGCATTCAGAGGCCTAAAATGTCCCTGGATATGTCTAAATTGTCAGTGCCATTTAAATTATCGGCACTTGGATGACCTGTCTTTTAGGTCGTCCAAGTGCTGACTTGGGCGGGTTTTTAGACGTATTTCCATTTCGATTATGAGCTCCTTGGAATGTACATGGTATAAAACAAGTAGGGTGCAATGGAGAGAGCAATTGTTCGGGAGCAATGGAGAGAGGGAGTTTGCGAGTACAAGAAAGCATTAAAGGATAAGCAAGATTTTATTTGGTTCTGGTAGGGAATTCTAATCTTGACTCTGAGATGTGGTTTCATCTGGAACATTACCTACTGGATACTAGTCAATTTACATGACCATCTCAGGATTGTCCATCATCGGCGGAAGTATTAACCCATTATCTTTGTTCTAAGGTGAAGAATTTAAGGGCAATCTGCACTGATACTTTACATCACGGAAATATGATACAAATTTCTGAATATTTGTATCCTGTAAATTTGAGTTGGAGTAAGTACAAGCATCCTGATTGGTCAGTGTTTTAAAAGCTTTATGTTAAATATGCTCATTCATCCAGTTTTTATGGGATCCTTGTCAGTGGCGTGGAAAGGGTGAACAGCGCCTGAGGCAGTGGCACCCCTCCCCCACCCCCTCTGCCGCATGCGTCCCCTTCCCTTTCCCCATATCTTTTTAACTTCTCAGGCGTGAGCAGCATGCCCATGTTGGTGTCGGCTCGCTCTTTGATGTCCCAGAAGTGACGTCAGAGAGAGCGCTGACGCCAACACGGGCAGCAACCTCGCGCTGGGGAAGTCAAAAAGGTATGGGGGAAGGCAAGGAGCGCGTGTGCACCACAAAGAGAGGATGCAGCAGAGGAAAGGCCCTGCTGGATCTGGATGCAAACAGCCTGTTTACAGGGTTGCCTGGGCTAACCGGCTGCTGCTGCTGCTTCATGTAAGTGAGGGAGGAGAGTTGGTGGGTCAGGACCACTGCCACTCTTGCTTTGGGTAAGGGAGGGAGGGAGGGGGGGGGGTTGGCGGGTCAGGACCACTGCTGCCGTCGCCACTGCTGCTGCTTTATGTAAGTGAGGGAGGGGGGTTGGCGGGACAGGACCGTTGCTTCATGTAAGGAAGGGAAGGGAGTTCTCTGGACAGGACTACTGCTGCTACTTTGGGGCTGGAGGGAGGGATGGAGGTGGGATAGGGTCAGGACCACCACCGCTACTGCTTTGAAGGCTGGAGGGAGGATAATTTTTTATTTTTTGTCAGTTGGGTGAGAGTTCTGGTTGCCTGAATACCAGATAATCGGGATTCTATTGTAAAGTATTATGTTATGAGATGTATAGATAATAGAGGTGACAGGCATGCAAATCTGCCTCTTGCATATTCATTAGGGATATCTTGAAAACCCAACTGGCTGGGGGGTCCCCCAGGACAGGTTTAAGAACCACTGGTTTAGTGAAAAGCATGTGAGAAGCAAGTTGCTCTAGTCTAGGCAAGAGGTGATGAGGGTATGGATGGGGATCTTAGCAATACACTCAGAACTATCACCTGCTGGACATTCATCACCTCTATATTGCTGCATTCCTCCTTGTTAGCCACTGGCTACTACGACACGGCAGTTCTCCCACCTGCTAGCCACTTACCACCACTGCACTCCAGCACTATCACTTGGTGGCCTCTATCAGTGCACAACACTGCTACTATCTGTCAGCTAATAGCCACTATTTTTAGGGTTACCAGACGTATGGATTCCCCCGGGCGTCCCGATGGCTTTTCAAAACCCAGTGCTGCCATCTACAGGCCATTGCATCCAACATTGACATCCTCTAAAACAGGGGTGAGCAACTCTGGTCCTCGAGGGCCATAATCCAGTGGGGTTTTCAAGATTTCTCCAGTGAATATGCATTGAAAGCAGTGAATGCAAATAGATTTCATGCCTATTCATTGGGGAAATCGTGAAAACCCAACTGGATTCCGGCCCTCGAGGACCGGAGTTGCTGCCTACCCCGCTCTAGAAACTGCCCACCAATTCATTCCAGTGCAAGAAATCCTACTGAAAGCATCTGTCATTTCTGCACCTCAACAGTGCCATCTGCTGAGCACTTTCCACCACAGCATCTCATGTTGTGGACCTTTTGGAAAGAAATAACATAGCCTGGCACCAAATCAGGAGCCTGTTCCGGCTTCCTTTTTCACTGCACTACAGTGCTGCCACTTGCTGGGCAGTCCCCATCACTGAACTGTCTAGCTGCGCTGCTAAAGAATGTTCTCCAATATACTCTAGCACTGTAACTTTCCAACTAATGTCTGTCTCTGCAGTTTCCAAAAGTTATGGAATTGAATTACCCATTAGATGTGTCTTCGCTCGTGAAAACCGACGAGAAGAACGTGTTCAACCTCTCAGCTACCTCTTTATCCTCCTTAATCACTCCCTTCCTATCCCCATCGTCCAACGGCCCCACCTCCTCTCTCGAAGCGACCAGCGACAGATAGACAGGTTAAAATGCGGTAAATCACCGGGCCCGGACGGGATCCACCCAAGGGTTCTGAAGGAACTAAGACAAGAAATAGCGGGCACAATCCAGCATGTTTGCAACCTATCCTTGAAAACTGGTGAGGTACCAGAGGACTGGAAATTGGCGAATGTCACACCTATCTTCAAGAAGGGATCGAGGGGTGACCCCGGGAACTACAGGCCGGTGAGCCTGACTTCAATTATAGAGAAGATGGTGGAAGCTATGATCAAGGACGGCATTTGCGAGCACATCGAGAGGAATGGCCTACTGAGAACAAGCCAGCACGGATTCTGTAAGGGAAGGTCGTGCCTAACGAACCTTCTGTACTTCTTTGAGGGAATAAGCAGTCGGGTGGACAATGGGGAACCCATAGACATCATTTACCTCGATTTTCAAAAGGCTTTCGACAAGGTGCCACATGAAAGGCTGCTTAGGAAGCTGTGGAACCACGGGGTGGGAGGGGATGTGCACAGATGGATCAAGCACTGGTTGTCGGGTAGACTGCAGAGGGTCGGAGTGAAGGGCCAATATTCTGACTGGCGGGGAGTCACAAGCGGTGTGCCACAGGGATCGGTGCTGGGGCCGTTACTCTTCAACATATTTATCAATGACCTGGAAAAGGAGGCAAAGTGCGAGGTTATAAAATTTGCAGACGATACCAAACTATGCGGCAGAGTTAGGTCCAGGGAGGAGTGTGAGGACCTGCAAAGGGACCTGGACAAGCTGGAAGACTGGGCAAACAAATGGCAAATGCGCTTTAACGTGGAAAAATGCAAGGTCATGCATATAGGGAAAAAGAACCCGTTGTTCAACTACAAATTGGGGGGGGGCATTGTTGGAAGACAGCAGACTTGAGAGAGACTTGGGTGTGCTGGTGGATGCATCACTGAAGCCATCTGCACAGTGCGCAGCAGCCTCGAAAAAAGCCAACAGGATGCTGGGCATCATAAAGAGGGGAATAACAACCAGGACGCGGGAAGTCATCATGCCATTGTATCGAGCGATGGTGCGTCCACATCTGGAATACTGCGTTCAGTATTGGTCGCCACACCTCAAGAAGGACATGGCGGTACTTGAGAGAGTCCAAAGGAGAGCAACGAAACTGGTAAAAGGGCTGGAACACTGCCCATATGCCGAGAGGTTGGATAGGCTGGGGCTCTTCTCTCTGGAAAAAAGGAGGCTCAGGGGAGATATGATAGAGACCTTCAAGATCATGAGGGGCATAGAGAGGGTGGATAGGGACAGATTCTTCAGACTGAAGGGGACAACAAGTACGAGGGGGCATTCGGAGAAACTGAAGGGAGATAGGTTCAAAACAAATGCAAGGAAGTTTTTTTTCACCCAAAGGGTCGTGGACACTTGGAATGCGCTACCGGAGGAAGTGATCAGGCAGAGTACGGTACAGGGATTCAAACAGGGATTGGACGGATTCCTGAGGGATAAAGGGATCGTGGGATACTGAGGGAGGAGCTGGGATGTAACACAAGTATAGAAAGCTAACAAGGTAATAAGTATAGAAACCCAACCAGGTCGTGCATGTGCAAGACCGGAGGGTTAGGACTTCGATGGGAAGATAGGACTTCAATGAGAAACCAGGGTGGCAAGGGAGCCCCTTCTGGTGATTCAGACAGGTCGTGACCTGTTTGGGCCGCCGCAGGAGTGGACTGCCGGGCAGGATGGACCTATGGTCTGACCCGGCGGAGGCACTGCTTATGTTCTTATGTTCTTAGAACCCTCCCCCACCCTAAAATTGTTTTTCACTGCTGCTGCCCAAGCATTGCTTCACTGTACCACTTGGTGGTCACTGTCCATAACGCTCTATGTAACAGAAAAAAACATGTTTGTCTCATAGATGCTGACATTGTACATCTCAACTTCCAAGTCCAAATTTGTGTCCATTTAGACACAGAAATTTGATGTTTAATCTCTATGCAGGGACTTTAGAGCATTTATTGTTCTTGTCCTTTTATTATGACCTTTTGGAAATCAATTTGGGACCAAATTAATAGTTTATTAGACAATCCAGTGGCATTATCATATGATATTGTGTTTTTTGGTATGGCAATGAAAGCAAAAAGTCAAATTTCTTCAAATAATAACAAATTATTACTTATAATGACTGGGGTTGCCATTCAACAAATTACGTACAATTGGAAAACTGGAGTAGACTAAACTATAATTTTTGGTGGAATTCCCTATGTCATATATATAAAATGGAAAGATATATTGCAATACAGCAAGGGTGTTTTAGAAAATTTCAAGATGTGTGGGAGCCATTAACAAAATATTGCAATGATTCTTTTCCCTTGATTTACAGGTTCAATTACGAGGGGGGATAATTTTATTATTTTATTAATGTACATTGTACATTGTATTTGATTATATAATAGGAAGGGTTAGGGAGGGTGGGGGTTAATAGCATTTTATGTGTACTCTTGATGACTATTAAGTGATATATTTATGATCTATTTGTTATATTATATTGATGTACTTATTGTACATTTAAAAATGAATAAAGAATTAAAAAAAAAAAAAAAAAGAAATGGTTTCAACAATAGAAGTTAAGGAACGGATAAGACGAAGTTTATAGAAGCATTTTTTTGTGATAGAGCTGATTTGGTTGTGATATGAAAGATCTTTAAGGTTTTATTATTTTTAATCGGAAAAAGTAGACCACGGGATTTAGCTATGTTGAGGGATAATCTGTTTGTTCTGAGCCAGTCACTGATATAATCAAGTTTAGTGTTTATTTCCTGTATGTCAATATGGGGTTTACAGAGTTAATGGGATATACCATGTTTCCCCAAAAATAAGCCCTGGTAGAGGAACGCCCGGGCGTGAGAAAACCATGATGGGGCCTGTGCTGTCAACAATGCGGTTTGTTATAAGGTACTGTATTTCGGTCTTGCGGTCAGGGTTCGGATAGGTGGGAGAAATGAAAGGGTCAGCAGGGAGATGGGGGTGTGGCAGCGGCGGGGGGGGGATAGAAGGGATTAAAATGCTCCATGGGGGGGATGGGAGGAAGGGAGGGATATAAGCTGCAAGGGTTCTGCTGCACAGGGTGATGGGAAGGAGGGATAGAAAGATACTGCACAAGGGGATGGGTGAGAGGGGAGGAAAAATGCTGCACATGTGGGGGAGAGAAATAAAATAGGAAGAATTGGGGTGGAGGATAGGAAGGGAGAGATAATCATTGTACATGAAAAAAAAAAAAATAAGACTTCCCCGAAAATAAGACTTAGTGCCTTTTTAGGGCCCAATATTAATATAAGACAGTGTCTTATTTTGGGGGAAACACGGTAGAAGTTGGATGTCGTCTGCATATGCAAAAGTAATGAATCCAATAGATTGGGCTAGGGTCAGTAGAGGGGGAGAGGATTGAGCCTTGAGGGACGCCGTAGGATTGGGTAATTGGGGGAGAGGAAGTTCCTTTGGAATGGACTTTGAAATATTGGTCTTCAAAATAAGAGGTGAACCAGAGAAGAGCAGAATTTGAGATTCCACAATTTTTAAGGCATGAGGAGAAGGTTATGATCATTGGTGTCGAAAGCTGCTGATAAGTCGAGAGATATTAAGAGAACAGATTTACGATGGTTGTGAACGTAGTAAATGGTAGTGGTGAGAACGAGGAGGGAATGTTCTCTAGAGTAGTTTGGACGAAAACCCGTTTGATTTGGATAAAGAGCGTTGGTTTTCTCGAGGAATTCGGACAGCTGGTTGGATACTATTTTCTCGGTGAGTTTGGCAATAAACACAGATTGGCAATGGGATGAGAGTTGGCACATTGAGTTTCGATTTTTTATTTTAGGAAAAACTAAAGCTGATTTCCAGATTTTAGGGACTATATTGATGGACAGGCTCTTGGTTATCATTTTGAGAATGAAGGGACTGAAGATTGAAAAGAATCAGAGCCACCTGCTGGTCATTGCTCCTCACTACAGCCCCAAACATTGTTACCTGTTGGACGCTATATGCCAATGCAGACTTCATAGTGTTGTCCCATGCGATGAGCTAGACAAAGCAGCTTCTGCAATGCCTCTTGCAGCCCTCGCTCTCCAGTCTCCACCATACTTGTCCATCACTGCATCCTCAACACTGTCTCCTTGTTCCATCTGCTTGATGTTTTCACCTAGGACTGTCAATATGGAAAATATATATGTTTAAAGAAATAAAATGCTTAGAACTGCTTAAGGATTTTGCTTTAAAGACTGCCAGAGACAAGAAGTGGTGAGAAAACATTACTGACAGTTACAGCAAGAAGAAGAGTGAGTTATTTTGTTAAAATTACCATATGGCTCCAGAAAAAGGAGGACAGATTAAGATATCCGAGTTTTACTTTCATTGAAAGCAATGGAAGTAGGAAGGACGGATTGAGATATTTGGTTTTATTTCCATTAAAAGCAATGGAAGTAAGGAGGACGGACTGAGATATTTGGGTTTTACTTTATTAAAAGCAATGGAAGTAAAACCTGGATATCTCAATCCACCCTCCTTTTTTCTGGAGCCATATGGTAACCCTATTTTGTGCTTTAGAATATAAAGATTGTCAAACTGGGTCAGACCAAAGGTCCATTAGGACAATATTCTATTTTTACCAAGGGCCAATCCAGGTCACAAGTACCAGGTAGGATCCCAAAAGATAGCAAGATTTCATTGTTTATCCCCAGGAATAAGCAGTGGCTTTCCTCAGATCTACCTTGATAATGGTTTATGGACTTTATCTCCATTAATTTGTCCAAAACTTCTGAAAACTCAGCTACTTTAACTGCTTTTTATCATATCCTCCGGCAACAAGATCAAGTTTTATTAAAATTTGATTTAGTCGCCTATCTGTAGGGGTGTTTCCTTATTTGCACCTGAAGTTTAGGCCTCTCTGACATCATCAAGCCTGAACCATTGTTTGCAAGAAATCTTTCCAGCATGAACCATGAATGCAAGAACAGAAAGAAGAAAACATCTTTGCTGTTATGATGCCTGATGCATTCTGGGTAAGTACCAGAAATGTATTCTAGTCAAGGACATCCAGCTATGCCTACATGTGTGAATCTTGGGGGAGTCATGGCTCATGTGCTTCTTATCTAACGAAGGCGCCTCTGTTTCACGGCCTGAGCGAGACTCTATACAGAAAGGCTATTCTTCTAAGTTATGTTTCTGGATTGGTCTAGAGAGGTCATCTGATAAACCAAGTGGAATGTGCCTAATTATTAATTTAGTCTGTGTAGGATGTGAGGGAGCTCGCATCTTATAATAGGTTTCTCTGCACATCTTCTATAATAATTAAGACCTAAAAAGTACCTCTTGTGATTAACTCTCTTCCAGGGAGTGAAAGAAAAGGACTTTTATCCAGACCTGGTTTTCATATCACTTAAGGAACTATTGCTGACAGACTTTACAGCTCACTGCAGTAAATTACAGACTCTTACTGACCAGAATAAATTCTACCACGTGATACGCCGAGAAAAATTTCCATCTTCTTGATCGGAGGCTTTACCTTAGGGAAGGTGAGCAAGGAATTATATTTTCTTATCAGTGAGGTAAGGTAGATCTCTAATTGGTTTTCAGGAAAGGAGTTGTTAATTACTCTGGGTGATAAACTGTTATAGATTGCTGCTAATCAGGAATTATTATTATAAGGAATTATTTAGAGTGTAAGAATTAGTTTTACTCATTTATCTAACAAGTGTGGTGTGAGCTACCAAGAACGCCTCAGAAATCTGGGATTATTCACCCTTGAGAAGAGAAGACCGAAAGGGGATCTAATAGAGACTTTTAAAATATTAAAAGGAATCGACAAAATGGAGCAAGCTCGCTCACCGACAAGGGGAAAGGATGGAGAGCAAGAAACAGCGTTATTTACTTTGTCAAATGTGTCTCGGACAAGAGGTCATGGACTGAAGCTAAGAGGGGTCAAGGCCATGACAAATGTCAGAAAGTTCTGCTTCACACAGCGGGTGGTGAACACCTGGAACTCTCTCCCAGAGGATGTGGTGGAGGAAACCACCATTTTAGGATTTAAGGTAAAATTGGACACATATCTTCTTGCGGGACACATTGAGGGATACAAATGATTAAGGTATTCGCCCAGGTAAGCCTGGCTGAGCCTCCGCATGTGCGGACCACCGGACTGGATGGACCCCAGGTCTGATCCGGTGCAGGCATTTCTTATGTTCTTATATTCTTATGTACTGAGTTTCATATATGTATTCAGATATTTTGTGAACAATAATCATTATTTGCTGCTGGCTTATGAACTATATTTTTCTGTTTTCATAATAAAATTCTTCCCATAGCCTTGGTCTCTATTCTTAGTATAAACTGGCAAAATAACGAACCTTGGGTAAGGAGATTATGGTTTTCCCTAGCATTTGACTAAAACAGGTACGTATTTGTTTATGTAACTGATTAGTCATCCATAAATCTTTCTACATATCAAATTTCTAGGCGATATACAATAAAGTAAAATATAGGTCAAAACAAACCAATACATTGCTTGCATTGCAAAGACAGACTAGAGAACTGCAATTATAACGGGACAGAAGAACAATTAAAGATAAGAATTGGGAATATGGAAGGTTGTGGCTTGATTGGGTGTGGTTTATTTATAGATTAAAGGCATCCTTGAATAAGAAGCTTTTGCATTTGCTTTTGAATCGGACCAAGTTTTTTTCCTCTCTGATATGGGGTGGAAGGGCATTCCAAAGATCCAGAAAAACCAGAAACAAAAACATCTTTGCATACCCAAAGATTACAGGCTGTAGATACAAATCATACCTGGACAGAACCTTTAAGTTCCAAGCGAATAGACAGCAAGTTTGGCTGAAAAACTACATAAACGAACCCAATCTGACATACAGTGCATTCCAAAAATCGATCAAAACCGCCCTTTTCGCCAAATTCATTGACTAAAACTGTCCCCTCCCTCACTAGGACTTCCCCCCTGTAAACGCTTTTTCTTTCTCTCAAGAAGCTCCTTTCATGTATTCAGGTATTCTCTACCCATAGAACTCTAATTAATATGTTAGTACTAAAGTATTCAGGTACTCACTATCCATAGAACTCCAATTAATACGTAAGTCTCCCTTTTAGATTATTGTTTAATATTTAGACTCATTGTATGGTATTGTACTTAGAATTATTGTATTGTATTGTATTTAGACTCATTGTAATGTATTGTATTGTATTGTATTGAGACTCATTGTACGGTAATGTAAGTAGACTTATTGTATTGTATTAAGACCTTTTGTTATTCGCTGAATGTCCAGCCTTCTTACAATGTAAACCGCCTAGAAGTCGCCTGACTATGGCGGTATAGAAAAATAAAGTTATTATTATTATTATTATTATAGAACTTAATTGTTTTCTCCTATTTGCTTAAAGTGGTGTGGTAGCTGTGTCAGTCTAATTTTAAAGGTAATAAATAGAAATAAAACAAAACATAAGAAATAAAATACACTTCTCCCTCCGTATTCACGGTTTCAGCATTCACGGTTTCGATTATTCGCGGTTTTTAGCTTGCTGGCTCCTCCCCCCAATTACGTCAGCTTGCATAGAGAAATCGCTGATTCCAAACATTTACAGAGAAAAATCACTGATTCCCAGCACTTTCTTCATCGTGTTTTGCCTCTCCTTCAGGAACAGGCCAGGTCTCCCACCATGTTATTTGCGGTTTCACCATATTCACGATGGTTTTATTAGAAAACAGCAAATGATATATGAAAAAGTTATTTGTGGTTTTTCTGTATTCGCAGGTCTGTTAATCCCTATCACAGCGAATACGGAGGGAAAAGTGTAAGGTGATACATTTTTATTGGACTAAATCCATTTTTATTAGCTTTCAAAGACAACCCTTCTTCAGATCAGAAATAAGTACATGTGGACAAATATTAGAATATACCTGAAACAGAAAAGCATTCTATGACAGTCTCACAGTGAGAGCAAAAAGGAAGGGAAGGTGAGAAATAGGGGGAGTTGGGTGGGTGATATGAGAGTAACAAAGCAGTATAATATTGTGGTTTCTAATGAGATAGAAAATCCAGGTCTTTGTCCTGTCTGGTGGGTGTCAAATATTTCATAATTTTGACCTCAAAGATCTTACATTCCTGGATTGTCTTAAAAATTCCTTATAGTATTCTCACTATAAAATCAGTGATGCAGTGTTCTGGTTTTCTAAAGTGTTATTCCACAGAGGCGACATCCTGTTTGGCATTGTGATGTCTGTGTAAATTGATTTTCCTATTTGCTTTAAATGTGCTAACTATGTAACTTCAGGGTGTGTCCCTTAGAGCAGGATGCACAAAGCTCCGACACCAAAGTAAAAAAATACCATGGTGGGAGTGATTTTTTTTTCTGGTGATGCTCAGCACAATAGCATGCAAATTATATGTGTGCTATTTGTGTGCAGAGCTGCACTGGTAAAAGGGGCCAGAACTCTGCCTAGCACCTGCTCAGAAGAGCAGCTGCTAGGCACAGCACCTCCTGCTTTCCTACAGCTGCCACTCTCTTCAGCTGATAGCGGATCCGGAAAACTGGCAGCTGTTTTTTAAAAAATGAGCACAGCTATTGTTTGTGTGATTCCTCCCTCCCACCGATCCCCCAAAAGCCCTACGTAGCTCTTGTCCCCCCTTCCGCTGAGTTCCCTCACCCAAAAAAACACCTGGTGATCTAGTGGGCTAGGACAGGTCAGACCCCTCAGACCAATGACCCCCCGCCACCTGGCCATATGTGCTAGGACCCCCCCTTACCTTTCCATAGAAAAGATCATCAGGAGGGATGCCCACTCCCTCCTGCCTCAGGGCCCGCCTCGTCAAAATGGCAGCCATGCACCTGCCCAGTGAATCCTCGGATGCCCTGGGCGGGGCCTAATTACTATATAAGTAATTAGGCCTCTCTCAGCCCATACGGCCAGGTAGGAGAAGGGTCGTTGAGCCGGGGATCTGACCTGACCTAGCCCCTCTAGACCACCAGCGTTTTTTTTGGATAGGGACCTTGGTGGGAGGGGGGCTATGGAGGGCTCTGGGGGATTGATGGGAGGGAAGAATCAAGGGTCTTTTTTGGGTGGGGGGTGGCTTGGCGGGAAGGAGAATTGGGGGTGTTTTTGAGGGTCTGAGCTGAGCTTTCACTTTTTATTTTCCTGTCAATGCCTGAGCCAATCAGCACTCAGGCTTTGACAGGAAAGTAATGTTACAACAGTTCAAATCCTGCCGGAAAATTTTGCCAGTTAAAATTGGGCATTCTGCTTTGAGCATTACAATACTAATGAGCTCCTTGCAATGCATTAGCATAGGATTCTCGGTGGCTTCTATGAGGATCATTAGCAGCCATGGAGAATCTTTTTATGCATCGACAGGGGAGCTTTCCATGCTAGAAAGACTGCTTTAGTGAGTCTTACTGCCACGAAAACTTTTGAGCATAGGGGCTTTAGTCTTTATGTTTTGAAAGAGCAAACAACTGGTTCACAATTACCCATTCCACTCAGGATTTTATAAATTTCTATCATATTTCCATTTAGCCATCTACGAACATAAGAATTGCTGCTGCTGGGTCAGATCAATGGCCCATCGTGCCCAGCAATCCGCTCCTGCGGCGGCCCTTAGGTCAAAAACCAGTGCCCTGAGACTAGCCTTACCTGCGTGTGTTCTGGTTCAGCAGGAACTTGTCTAACTTTGTCTTGAATCCCTGGAGGGTGTTTTCCCCTATAACAGCCTCCGGAAGAGCATTCCAGTTTTCCACCACTCTCTAGGTGAAGAAGAACTTCCTTACATTTGTACGGAATCTCTCCCCTTTTAACTTTAGAGAGTGCCCTCTTGTTCTCTCTACCTTGGAGAGGGTGAACAATCTGTCTTTATCTACAAAGTCTATTCCCTTCATTATCTTGAATGTTTCAATCATGTCCCCTCTCAGTCTCCTCTTTTCAAAGGAGAAGAGGCCCAGTTTCTCTAATCTCTCACTGTACGGCAACTCCTCCAGTCCCTTAACCATTTTAGTCGCTCTTCTCTGGACCCTCTCGAGTAGTACCGTGTCCTTCTTCATGTACGGTGACCAGTGCTGGACGCAGTATTCCAGGTGGGGGTGTACCATGGCCCGGTACAGCGGCATGATAACCTTCTCCGATCTGTTTGTGATCCCCTTCTTAATCATTCCTAGCATTCTGTTTGCCCTTTTCGCCTTCCACACATTGTGCAGCCAGCTTCATTGACTTATCAACCAGTACTCCAAGCTGAAGAGTTCTAATCACTTTAGCCTTTCCTCATATGAGGGTCATTCCATCCCCTTTATCGTTTAGGCTAGTCTTTTCTGTACCTCTTCTAACTCAGCTATATCTTTTTAAAGATGTGGTGATCAGAATGGCACAGACTACTAGAAGTGCAGTCCCACTCAGATAGAGACTGGCTTATACAACTATTTTTCAAAGTTAAAGATTAAGAGGTTCATTTTTAAAACATAGACGTCCAAAAGAAAGCATAAACCGGCACTTGGATGTCTTATTGGTCACAACGTCCAATTGGGCATTTTCAAAACTGACTTTTTAGACGTCTTTCTGGTTGTTTTGGCTCTAGTGCAGTGTCTCTCAAACTGTCTCGAGCCGGGGCACACAAATGGTAGTGGCTATGGCTTGAGGCACCCAGAAGTGTGCGTACGTCACCATGATGACATCACACATATACATGACATCATCACGTCGACGTCCATGCATGTGCAGAGGCCCTCCAGATGGGCCCCGAGAAGCTAGTTGGGGGTGCCAGCAGGGAAGAGGGCTGGAGAGGAGAGGCACTGGCGCCAAGTGATTGCTTACAGCAGTGTTTCTCAACTACTTCAAGCTAAGTACCCCCCTAAGTCTAACAAATGTCAACTGAGCACCTCAACCACAGACCTCCCTCGGCCCATCCAAGCTCTGCCCCAGATCCCATCCCCTTTACTAATTGTAATGTAATTTTTCCATTCATTTTTCATATACACACAATATACACAGCAGATATAAATTCTCAAAACTGACACATTTAAATCACTATATTGAAAATAAAATCATTTTACCTACTGGCAATCCTCTGCAGGCTGCTGTAATTAGCTTTAAAGGTGAGACCGAGAGGCCAGGGGGAAGCCGGAGGACGCTAGAAAGAAGGGGGAAACATGCAGGCCTTCGGCAAATTGGGCATTGCTGGCGATGTACTGCGTAGGGAAGTCAGCTGGCAGGCGTCTCTCTTCCTCCTCAGTGTGCCGCGGTACATTTGGAATCTCAGGAGGCACACTAGTGTGCCTCGGCACACAGATTGAGATACACTGCTCTAGTGCATCTAAATCTTAAGGGGCATGTTAGAGGTGTGTTTTGTGTGTGGTTAGGGCAGGCTTAGAACGTGGACATTTTACAGCGATAATTGTCTTACAAAATGTCCAGGGCACAATTTGGACATTTTGGACTTGACCCATTTTCAACATTTATAAAGACCAAAAAGGTATCCAAACTGACCAGATGACCACTGGAGGGATGACAATATTGTCCCCATATACTCCCCCAGTGGTCACTAATGCCCTTCCACCCCCTAAATATCTGCATGAAACAGTACATGGCCAGTCCTAGTAAAGCTGCAAGCCTCTGGTGGGCAGTGCAGCGGACTACAGAGAAGGGGACCTAGGCCCATATGCCAACCTAACTAGTACACTTGTGGTGGAAAGTGTGAGACCATCAAAACCCACTGTACTGCCATATAGGTGACACCTGCAGGCATAAGGGCTATTTGGGGTGGTAGACAGGTGGGTACAGGAGGTTTTGGGGGAGTTTTGGTGGGCTTTATGGGGGTTATGATGAGATGTATAGCTGGCACCCTTAATTTGAAGTTCACAGCAGTGCCCCTTAGGATGGCCTAAAGCTCTGCTGGCATGTCTGTGTGGCCAGTCCATTAAAAATGCTAGCCCCTCCTACATGGCAAAAAAATAGATGTCTAGCTGGACAAAGCATCTAATAGGTCCATTTAAAAAAAAAGAAAAAAGATGAACGTCTAGCTGGACAAAACATCTATTTGAGCCATTTTTGGAAAAAAAAAAAAAGATAGACGTCTAGCTGGACAAAACATCTATCTGAGCCATTTTTGGGAAGAAAAAAAAAAAAGATAGATGTCTAGCTGGACAAAACGTCTATCTGAGCCATTTTTTGAAAAAAAAAAAAAAAATGATAGATGTCTAGCTGGACAAAACGTCTATCTGAGCCATTTTTTGAAAAAAAAAAGATAGATGTCTAGCTGGACAAAACGTCTATCTGAGCCATTTTTTGAAAAAAAAAAAAAAAAAAAAGATAGATGTCTAGCTGGACAAAACGTCTATCTGAGCCATTTAAAAAAAAAAAAAAAAAAAAGATAGATGTCTAGCTGGACAAAACGTCTATCTGAGCCATTTTTTGAAAAAAAAAAAAATGATAGATGTCTAGCTGGACAAAACGTCTATCTGAGCCATTTTTTGAAAAAAAAAAAGATAGATGTCTAGCTGGACAAAACGTCTATCTGAGCCATTTTTTGAAAAAAAAAAAAATGATAGATGTCTAGCTGGACAAAACGTCTATCTGAGCCATTTTTTGAAAAAAAAAAAAAAAAAAAAAGATAGATGTCTAGCTGGACAAAACGTCTATCTGAGCCATTTTTTGAAAAAAAAAATGATAGATGTCTAGCTGGACAAAACGTCTATCTGAGCCATTTTTTGAAAAAAAAAAAAAAAAAAAAAGATAGATGTCTAGCTGGACAAAACGTCTATCTGAGCCATTTTTTGAAAAAAAAAAAAAAAAAAAAAAGATAGATGTCTAGCTGGACAAAACGTCTATCTGAGCCATTTTTTGAAAAAAAAAAAAAAAAAAAGATAGATGTCTAGCTGGACAAAACGTCTATCTGAGCCATTTTTTGAAAAAAAAAAAAAAAAAAAAAGATAGATGTCTAGCTGGACAAAACGTCTATCTGAGCCATTTTTTGAAAAAAAAAAAAAAAAAAAAAGATAGATGTCTAGCTGGACAAAACGTCTATCTGAGCCATTTAAAAAAAAAAACAAAAAAAAGATAGATGTCTAGCTGGACAAAACGTCTATCTGAGCCATTTTTTGAAAAAAAAAAAAAAAGATAGATGTCTAGCTGGACAAAACGTCTATCTGAGCCATTTTTTGAAAAAAAAAATGATAGATGTCTAGCTGGACAAAACGTCTATCTGAGCCATTTTTTGAAAAAAAAAAAAAAAAAAAGATAGATGTCTAGCTGGACAAAACGTCTATCTGAGCCATTTTTTGAAAAAAAAAAAAAAAAAAAAGATAGATGTCTAGCTGGACAAAACGTCTATCTGAGCCATTTTAAAATAAAAAAAAAAAAGATAGATGTCTAGCTGGACAAAACGTCTATCTGAGCCATTTTTTGAAAAAAAAAAAAAAAAAGATAGATGTCTAGCTGGACAAAACGTCTATCTGAGCCATTTTTTGAAAAAAGAAAAAAAAAGAAAAAGATAGATGTCTAGCTGGACAAAACGTCTATCTGAGCCATTTTTTGAAAAAAAAAAAAAGATAGATGTCTAGCTGGACAAAACGTCTATCTGAGCCATTTTTTGAAAAAAAAAAAAAAAGATAGATGTCTAGCTGGACAAAACGTCTATCTGAGCCATTTTTTGAAAAAAAAAAAAAAAAAAAAAGATAGATGTCTAGCTGGACAAAACATCTATCTGAGCCATTTTTTGAAAAAAAAAAAAAGGATAGATGTCTAGCTGGACAAAACGTCTATCTGAGCCATTTTTTAAAAAAAAAAAAAAAAAGATAGATGTCTAGCTGGACAAAACGTCTATCTGAGCCATTTTTTGAAAAAAAAAAAAAAAAGAAAAAGATAGATGTCTAGCTGGACAAAACGTCTATCTGAGCCATTTTTTGAAAAAAAAAAAAGATAGATGTCTAGCTGGACAAAACGTCTATCTGAGCCATTTTTTGAAAAAAAAAAAAAAGATAGATGTCTAGCTGGACAAAACGTCTATCTGAGCCATTTTTTGAAAAAAAAAAAAAAAAAAGATAGATGTCTAGCTGGACAAAACGTCTATCTGAGCCATTTTTTAAAAAAAAAAAAAAAAAAAAAAGATAGATGTCTAGCTGGACAAAACGTCTATCTGAGCCATTTTTTGAAAAAAAAAAAAAAAAAAAAGATAGATGTCTAGCTGGACAAAACGTCTATCTGAGCCATTTTAAAATAAAAAAAAAAAAGATAGATGTCTAGCTGGACAAAACGTCTATCTGAGCCATTTTTTGAAAAAAAAAAAAAAAAGATAGATGTCTAGCTGGACAAAACGTCTATCTGAGCCATTTTTTGAAAAAAGAAAAAAAAAGAAAAAGATAGATGTCTAGCTGGACAAAACGTCTATCTGAGCCATTTTTTGAAAAAAAAAAAAGATAGATGTCTAGCTGGACAAAACGTCTATCTGAGCCATTTTTTGAAAAAAAAAAAAAATGATAGATGTCTAGCTGGACAAAACGTCTATCTGAGCCATTTTTTAAAAAAAAAAAAAAAAAAAGATAGATGTCTAGCTGGACAAAACGTCTATCTGAGCCATTTTTTGAAAAAAAAAAAAAAAAAAAAAGATAGATGTCTAGCTGGACAAAACATCTATCTGAGCCATTTTTTGAAAAAAAAAAAAAGGATAGATGTCTAGCTGGACAAAACGTCTATCTGAGCCATTTTTTGAAAAAAAAAAAAAAAAGATAGATGTCTAGCTGGACAAAACGTCTATCTGAGCCATTTTTTGAAAAAAAAAAAAGATAGATGTCTAGCTGGACAAAACGTCTATCTGAGCCATTTTTTGGAAAAAAAAAAAAAAAAAAATATAGATGTCTTGCAGGTTCTCCACCCGATTTTTGGATGTTTTTCTCTAAATGTCTAAAGTTGGACTTAGATGTTCTATTGAAAATGCCCCTCCACGTATATTTGAGCTCTCGAATATAAATGTTTCCAGATGTCTGTAAACCTACACAAAAAAGGCGGCAACAATTTTTACTGTTACATCCTAAAGTTCAACAAATTGGGGGTCTTATTTTCCTTGTAAATGCTTGATTAAAATGGGTGGTCAAAATGATATATTTTTTGATCCATAGCAATTGATAATGTTTATCTCTCTAATAGAATTTCTGCCACTCCTCAGTGTTCTGCCCCTGGCAGCCTTACACTAGTTTTATGACATGGCTCTAAGATGTGTTTAATGTTATTCTCACTTCATAGAACTTTAATGCTGCAGTCCTTTCCTGCAATGCCTAGTGTGTAATGTAGTCACATATAACCTGCTGCCACCCCTCCTTACCTGTATAATCTTGTTTCTAGTGGACTTTCTCCTGCAAGACCTTCTTTTTCCTCTCATCTAAGCTTGAATCTTTTGTCTCACTGTTGTACTTCCTGGTCACTTCTACAACCTTTGTACTGATGGGTCAGCAAAAGTATGATGTCTTTCTACTAGCTGTTGGTCTTTCTGCTAGTTATTGGTCGCTTCTCTTCACCCCCTTTAATCTTATGGGTACTTCCTGAGGATCCTATATCTCCTGAGGATCCTAAATCCTATATCTTAGGGTCAGTCATGCTTCTCCTTCCATTTGAAACACATGTGGCTCTATCCCCTGAACAGAGAACCAGCCTTTTTACCTTAAGCTATCTGACTACAAGCATGAATAATTCAGCATTTCATCTTGGAATACCTTACTAGCCAACTATTCTCTCACCTCTGCCATAAAGCTTTTGTTCCTCAACCTTCATCTTCAGCTGCAATATTCAGAAAAACTACTGACTGTGAGTATGTCTACTATATTTATTCAATTAAATATATTTCAGAAAATTATAAGGACTTACCTTGCGTGCATTGGTGTGCTAAGGTTTAACTTTCTGGAGAGTATAGCATATGTCCTCTTAGAGAGTCCTGGACTAAGATAGCAATGGGGACAGATATTGTGCATTTGTAACACATGCACATCTGTGCCATTAAAAAAATAGAAGAAAAAAAGCCCCAACAGCTAAGTGGTAGGAGGCTGCTTTGGGATTTCCCCTGCCGCTCAGCTGTTCAGGCTTCTCCAAACCGACTCTGCTCATGTGTCAGTTGCTCTCAGAGCGACTGGTTGGATGGGATTATGGCAAACCTCCATGCAAATCATTTGCATGGAAACTTGTTGAAACATCGATGGCTGTTCCACAACCGGCCAAAAAATTGGCCAAAAGCAACATACATGGTCTTAGTGACCGTGTTTAGTGCATCGAGCCCTGAGGCTGCTGGTCATGTGTACAATCAGGAGAAAAGGGAACATTAGGGGTCAGATGATCAGCAGGGAGCTCATAAAGTGAAACAGAAGCAAAAAAAATGGTCTCTCTGCTGGATTTTGTTAAATAACATTAAGGTCTCCTTTTACTAAACTACAGAAGAACTTCTTACCACGTGCCAGTAAGGTAAATGCTCTGATACTCATTCCATTCTTAGGAGCATTGGAGCATTTACCTTGCCAACCCATGGTAAGAAGCTCTGCCGTGGATTAGTAAAACCCATTGTAAATTAACTGTATAAATGACATTTTAAAGGCAATTATATGGCTACAGAAGTAGTTCAGACTATTTGTATATTAAAATAAATATTACTTAATTTCTACATATTTCAACTGATTTGCCCCCCGCTTTTTTACAAAATCGTGAAAATAATGTATAATAAGGCCTTAAATATATATCATCCCTGGAAATCTAATAATTGATGACAAAAGGATGAAAGGGAAGATAATGCAATGAAAAAAATTATTAAACAATTAATTTTGATTATACTAATAGCTATATCAGGGCCATCATAGCAACTGGTAAATAAAATTTAAATCAATAATTTCTAGAAACTATATATATATATATATAATTCTAAAGATGTTAATTCTAAATCATAATCCCTATTAAGTATCCAAAGCAAACAGTGGTGAACATATCATAAATCATATAGACTTCAGTCTTTGGATGCTATGATGGCCCTGATATAGCTATTAGTATAATCAGAATTAATTGTTTAATAATTTTTTGATTGCATTATCTTCCCTTTCATCCTTTTATCATCATTTTTTACAAAATCGTAGCACAGTTTATAGCGTCGTCCATGGCAGTAACAGCTTTGACGTTCATAGGAATTCTATGAGCGTCCGTGTTGTTACCACCGTGGCCGGAGCTAAAAACTGCGCTACAGTAATGTATAAGGGGGCGATGATGTAAGTAAGATTCATTTAAGCAGTTTCTGAAGGCAGATTTAGATTCAACATGAAAAACTGCATGATTTGTTCACTAGTAAAGTTTGAAAAAAAATAAAAATCTACCCCTACAAGTGACACGCCCTGTTTCTCCAATATACCTGAAAAACATCATGTCATCTCACTGTATGTATTTAGCCATTTTGACTTCTGTCCATGCTTTTGTCATCCTGATTTTTTCTTTGATTCTTT
The DNA here is from genome assembly GCF_902459505.1 of Geotrypetes seraphini. NCBI lineage: Eukaryota > Metazoa > Chordata > Amphibia > Gymnophiona > Dermophiidae > Geotrypetes > Geotrypetes seraphini. The sequence continues at coordinate 122,802,479 of NC_047091.1, read as the reverse complement.
CAGCCTTCGTGGTAATCTTGTTTGTGTTCTTTCTTTTGTGATATATATTTTGTGAACTCTGTTTTTTTTTTTTTACCTTGATTGTTTTCAGCCATTTCATTGGTGAACTATAACGGTTTCATTTTGCTCGCCATACATAGAGATCTGTAACCCTTCCTATAGCCCCTTTCAGTTCACCACTCTGGTTTTCCACTTCCTTTCTTTCCTCCCACCCCGCCATCAACTCATTCAAGTACTTCCCCGTTTTACTGGTCAGCATGTTTGAAATCCGGAACTCTACCTTAGCTTTTGTATTATAACTTAACGTGACCATTTATTTTTTTTCCTCAAAATGGGACATCTACTAATTTTTAGGTAATAACATTGTAGATATCTGTGAAAAATCGATCAGGGTCTACCACTCCGCCATCCTTATTCACATTTGTCTTCTGCGGTCTTGCTCCCGGAATTTCAGCTGTGAAATACAGAACAGAAATATCTGTTAAGCAATTCAGCCTTTTATTTATCAGTTTCTACATATTCCTCCCCTTCACTTTGCCCCTTGCAGCAGAAACTGCTGACCTTGCCTTCCATGGTTACAATTCATCTGGAATTATTTAGCAGTCTTCTTTTGAATTTCCAACACCTTTCCTCTGGAACTCTTTACCTAGAACATAAGAACTGCCCAGTGGTCCATCATGCCCAGCAGTCCACTCACACGGCAGCACTTGGTCCTACCTGCGTACGTTCTAGTCTTCTTCAACCAGAATCTTTCTATTTGAGGGGGTCTTTTCCTACGGCACGCTAGCCGATTTCACTTGCGTTAAATGCTAACGTGCCCATTATATTCTATGGACGCATTAGCATTTAGCGCATGCTAATATAGTTAGCATACCTTAGTAAAAGACCCCCTGAGTTATGAAACAACTAAAGTGGTGGTTATTTTTTGTGTTTTTGGATGAGGTTGATTGCTTCCATGCCTATTGATTGATTTTATTATTCTTTTTAGATGATTTTACATATTTTAAAAAATTGTTTTATTTTGTTTAGTGTTTCAGAATATTGGTAGGCTTTAATTTATTTATTACTATTTTGTTGTTGACTGTCGTGATGTTCTTATTTTAACAGCAGTATATCAAGAAATAAAAATGGACTGGAAGATTTAGACGGCAATCTTAAAACAGCTCTGTAAAGGAAGCTACATCTGTCTCTGTATATTAGAAGAGGCCACTCATCAAGAAAAGGAAAAACTATCTAGGCAAGTGCTTGGGGGAACAAGGGGTCTTACTGGAGAAAATAAGCATCCCAGACAGAAAATAAGCATCACAGACCAAAAACACCATTTCCCTCAACTCCTTCAAAAAGTTAACCCCCAAGGGGATAGACTTAGTAGATAAGGACAGGTTGTTCACCCTCTCCAAGGTAGAGAAGATGAGAGGGCACTCTCTAAAGTTGAAAGGGGATAGATTCATAAGGAAGTTCTTCTTCACCCAGAGAGTGGTAGAAAACTGGAACGCTCTTCCAGAGTCTGTTATAGGGGAAAACACCCTCCAGGGATTCAAGACAAAGTTAGACAAGTTCCTGCAGAACAAGAACGTGCGCTGGTAGGGCTAGTCTCGGTTAGGGTGCTGGTCTTTGACCAGTGGGCTGCCGCATGAGCGGACTGCTGGGCATGATGGACCACTGGTCTGACCCAGCAGCGGCAATTTTATGTTCTTAAGGCAGACAGATCCAAGACGGTGATTTGTTCATGATGTTGTGTGGGCACCTTCCATATTCTTGGCAATTTTATTGCTGACAATTCCTCAATATGCCAAAGTGTTGGGGTAAAACTGCAATTAGAGCTCCACAGCAGTTAACACCCTCTGTGGTTGGCCTGATAGATGTTTTTGAACGGAGGACCGGGATAGCGGCAGAGCCACTGAGAAGCCCACTGAAATTATCAGAGTTAAGAGACTCAGTATTCCTTGAGCTGGATGTCAAGACAAGTCTTGACCATAGAGCACTTCCTCCAGAGCTGCAGGACAGCAGTTGGCCATTGAGAGTGTTGTCAGCACCACTGCCAGGAAGTGCTGCAGATGCTGACCTGCACGGGGCTCAAGGTCAGCCAATGTTTCCCCACCGGTTAGAGGATGTAAATTTCAAAGACATCATCAACATCTCTTCTCATATCAGACAGCATGAATTTATTGAATTTTGTACTTGAAATATCAATTATCCAACACAAAAATCATTCATTCAGTATTCCAAGTATTCTATATAATTCATATAGAGATATAAGCTCTTACAAATTTTTTCAGATATTGTCTTCAGGATCTCAGCGACACCACTCACTGCTCACTATCCCCCTATTCTACGAAACCACGCTAGTGGTTTTTAGCGCAGAGAGCCGCACTAAATGGCCTCGCTGTTCCCGATGCTCATTTGTTTCCTATGGGTGTTGGGAGCAGTGCGGGCCATTCAGCGCTGCTCCCCGTGCTAGAAATTGCTAGCATGGTTTCGTAGAAGAGGGGGTATGTCTCATAGCAGTATAGCTTTATGTGCCTTATCGTCACTGATCCACAATATTTTGTGCTAATTTAGCCCTTTAAATATCGTTTAGTACTTATAAATACTCAATAGCTTAAATATTTTGCATACTTTATAATAAATAAACATTATCTTATCTTTTGAAATGTTCTTGTCTACGGTGTGGGAAGGGTAGATCTGACATGTTTTGCTAAAAAGCACTTTCTCAAGGATCCTCCCTAGAAAGATAAAGCAATCTACCATTTATACCCTATATATCTTATTTGCATCATAACATTAGTATGCAATACAATCGTTCTTACATACCAGAGCCATCTTAAGTCATCTAAGCTCCCATTCAATTTGCCAAGACAAAGATGGTGTCATCATCTTTTTCCTCAGCTTATAAACTCCTTCCTTTACTCTGATATCTACTGTCATCCCATCATAACCTCCCAGATCAGAATAGAGACACCCACTCTAGTTCATTGTTCAACCCTCCTGGTTCCACTGTTTTAAAGTTATAAATCCAACGCTATTCTTTCATATTTAAACCTTGAGTGGCTACAGTGGCACTAGCACTGAATAAGATATGGATTTTGAGGATATACTTTATAATCTTGGGATATAAAATTCAAAAATTTCCAGATGTTTTTAGAAATACTCAGAAGCATCACCAGCAGTTTTAACTGCTGAAACCGGGTATACTTTGGATTGAGGGTACTTTTTGCTTGAGATGTAAATGTATAATTCAGTATCAGTCTTTGAAATATGTCTTTTTGAACCACCCCATCTGACCACATTCCTAGCTACTAAACAGATAGAGGAGATCCAAGAGGAAATTCCTAAGTGGCTCTTGATATTTATAGCTGCATCCTAAATGATATCAGATTACATATCCTTATTAGTTTATTCCATAGGTGTCAGAACAGGGGAGGTCACGGGGCCATGGTCACCCCAAAAATTTGGTGCTCGCTCGCCCGCCCTCCCCTATCCCTACATTTTACCTTAAAGCTTCGGGCAGGGTCAGTGAGCAAGCCTGCCCCAGAACCCTTCATTCTACTTCCGGGGGCGGGCCTGCTCCTTGACGCTGCACTGTGGCTGCCCCAAAGATTTAAAACTACAGCGCCAGGAGGAGGTGGATGGGTGAGCCGGGAGAGATGCTGCAGGATTTCGCTGGGGCCAGAGTGGAGCTCCTGGGCCCCCCTCCCCAAACGGAACAGCATACCGCTGCCCTTGGTTTATTACTTATTTTTTTTTTCTCCACATTTGATGTTTTGGATCCAATAATGTGGACTCGAGTGACGTTTCAGTTATGTTTAGTTTTTAATGAATTGATTGCAATATTTCTTTATTCTGAGAAGATTTACTTTCTGCACAAGTGGTTATTGCTTGGTTAATTATTAAAATTCTATAAATAAAATTTAAAGAAAGTTTACCCCCCAAATATTTGCACATTCTGACATTACAGGAGTCATTTGAGCCATCTTTCAATATTTATAGTATATATAAAGAGAATCTCACTCTTTATCCCAAAACAGTTCACTCCAACTTAGATAGTATAGTAGCGCTAGATAATATATCAATGTTTTATAAATTCTTTCTTAGTCCAGTTTCTTTACAACAGTACATCTTAGGAATTCAGAGATCCACCCTTATCAATAGATACAGGTGGTGGGATTCTTCATGATTCCAAGTACTATTTCCCAACTATTTACTCATTTCAATTATTTTATATAAATATATAAATAATAGAGTTAGCTTATTCAAAGTCCATTCCCTTTCCCGACGCGTTTCGCCAAACTTTCTCAAGGTCGGGGGAACTGGACATTACAGCATAGCTTCTCCTAGTATCACCAGCCTAAAGTAGGCACCAAACTGTCATACATACTGTACAGCCCTGAAAACTGAACTTCTTTCTCATTTCTCAACACTGGCTTCCTTCAATAAACTGACTCAGGAAACACAGAACTGGTTGATTGAGTCTGCAACCTTCAGAGTCACCTGCCTGAGGGTTTGAAACTTCTCTTTCTTAAAGAAAATTGTGAAACCCAAGGCCTGGGTACATGATGAAGGAGAAGCTAATTTCATTCATTCTAAACTGACTTTCTTACCTTTTCTGACCTTTTTTTAATGGCAAATGATAGAAAGCAATGCCAGATGACCCTGGGATCCATTTACCACTGTGCTTTGTATATAAAGAGCTGTTCAGCCTCCAGCCACACTTAGTTTCAAAGTCTGATTCAGATAGCTTTAATTGGCATGACATGTTTATATGTGTGCCAAAGCAATACATTTAGGGGTATAGTAGTCATTGTGGGCTACTGTTAAGATGTGTATTCTTAAAATTAGCTCATGCTGTTTAACACAACTCCCATTTTATGTAATGAGATCTACCAGTTACTAATAACTGGAGTTAACAGTAAAATAACACGGCCCATACTGATAACTACATTCCTTCCCGGATGATTGCTTTTAATGCTTGAAATCTTGTAGAAAACCCTCCTTATCTAAGAGGTTCATTTAAAAAAAAACCCACTTAAGATACACAAAGTACCATAGCTTTCAAAGGTATTTTGTGTGTCGAATAGCTTTGAAAATGAGCCTCTGAATCAGTTGTCTTCCTATGCTGGGTAATGCAACACCAGGGCTAGTATCCCCCTACTCCATTTCTTAATACTAAGCTTTGAATTAATCTACTCAGCCAATAAAACCAATGAGGTTACCGCTGTCCTCTGTGAGCTGACTGGATGGTACTTGGCTGTCACCAACCTGCCTACATCAACTGGATTATTCTGGGAAGATAGAACCCACTGGTTCTAGATATAATCTAATGATTAGAGTAGCGTTACCATATAGCTCCAGAAAAAGGAGGACGGATTGAGACATATGGATTTTACTTTCATTGAGCGCAATGGAAGTAAGGAAGACAGATTGAGACATCTAGGTTTTACTTCCATTGAAAGAAAAGGTAACCCTAAGTTAGAGCCAGAGAAACCCTGTTCAAATCCCAGTAATACTTCTTGTGACTCAAGGCAAGCCCTTCATTTTGTTGCCTCATATGCAAACTCAAGAACAGATTTACTAAAGTGTGCTAATACCATTACAGGGTCAATTCAAGAAAGGTCACCTATAGTAGGTGCCAAAATTTTCTTGTACTAAGCGCTAATTCTATAACAGCAATTAAGGGCATTTACACACTAACATTCAGGCCACATATCTATGGCAGGTATGAATGCCTGAGTCAAAATGCCTGAGTAACTGCTAATATTCTACAAAGAGCTACTAGACTAGTCAGGATGCCCTTCCCATGCCATAGCCATGCCCCGCCCTTGCTCCTCCCACATTTACAGTTACAAGCTAGACCAGTGGTTTGACCTGGTTCACCCCATTCCCAAAGGTTTGAAAGAATTTTGAAATGATCCATCTTGATGGGTAAAAAATAGTATTCTAACTTTCTGGCTTTCTGTAGAATCCCCATCTCTATCACTCTGTGGTGATCATTAATGATACATATTCTAACTATGGAGAGGAGGAGAAAGCACAGAGGACTTGGACGCACATCAAAGTACAAAGCTTCCTGTTATTTGGGAGCCCTTTTGGAATTCGCTAATCCATGTGGGCCAGCAGATTATTGAACACATTGTAGTTCCTCCCATTTCCCCCTCATTTCAGTTTTGTCATGTCTAAAGTCTCTGTTATATGTTCTACCTATGTATTTTATTGCTTTGAAAATTTTATATAAGCGTTTTATCAAATTTTAAATAAAACTTGGAAACATGGGATTCGGATCCAAGATGGCGATCTGAGACAGGACGCGCTGAGCTGCGTGTCCCAGGATTGTGCTTTTCCAATCTCCTTAACGGTAATCACTTACCGCGATGCCGAAGAGACGGGGCCGGAGTGCCGCTTCTGCCTCGCGGCGTCCTGGAGCCCCGGGTCTCGGGAATATTCAAGATTTACTGCGGCGCATGCAGGAGGTCGCAGCGACGTCGGATGGCGGCCCGCGGACAACACAGGGAGGCAAAACCATCGTGGACGCTCCTGGGCCCGACACCACACTGAGCCCCGACGTTAGGGCATCGCCCCCGCAACCCCAGACGACCAGCTCTCCCAGGGGCGGGAAACCCCGGATTCACTGGTTTTCTCCTCTCCAGAGGCAAGTAAGGATCTACTGGAGAGCTTGGAGGCTGGGGCCCACTTTTCTAGGGCCCCCATGGAGATATCTGGGGGAATATCATCTCAACATGAGGGTGAAGGGCTGAAGACATCCCCCGAAGGACTTCAGAATGGTGAGCACTCTACATTTACACAAATTTCAACTGAACTGATTAAACCTGCAGAAGTGACTTTAGACTCTATCTGGGACTTAATGGCTGGTTTTGTTAAAAATATTACTCCTACACTTCAACAAATTGAAGGGAAAATTAAGGAACATGATAAGGAATTGAAGAATTTAAGAGAAGAAACGAATACTTCTAACTCATCTGTTCAAAAAATAGAAAAATAAATTGTATCATTGAAACAAATTCAAGAGGCCTTAGTTAAAGACAATATTAACCTAAGGAAGAAGACTGAAATGCTTGAGAATAATTCACGCAGTAATAACTTAAGGTTAATTAACTTTCCAAGACTTGAGTTAGTAACACCTAGAGATATGCTTAAGAGATATCTAGTAGAGAACTTAGAGATACCTGAAGATTCATTACCACCATTTTCACGGGTTTATTATTTGCCTGATAAAGAACAAAATCAACATCCAAAAGAAAAACCTTCAGATCAAGAACTTCTAAATATATCACAGATCTTAGAAACATCTGAGAAGGATTTAGCATCACCAGCCACAATGATTATTACTTTAGCTTTGCCAATTGATAAAACATGGTTGTTAAAACTTTTCTTTAAAAATAGACAAAAAAGCTTTCTTGGTTATAAAATACAAATGTTCCCAGATTTGGCACGGGAGACGCAAAGGCGCCGCCGTGAATTTCTTCTTTTGAAACCTGGGGTTTTATCTTTGGGGGCAACCTTTTATTTGAGACATCCGTGTAAATGTATTGTATATCACCGTACTCTTAAATATGTGTTTTTTGAACCATCACAATTGACAAATTTCGTGGCTATGTCTCGCCTGAATGTTAACAATCTTTGAGCCCTATATTTAGGATATTGTGACCCTATCTCAGTGCTATAGTTCTCAGTTTCTTTTATAATTTTCTTTCTAGATAATTTCGCCAATTTTCTATAATTCTTGGATCCTAATTGTGGACTTGAGCATAAATAGTATATTTGTTTAATTTAAGATTTATATTACTTTGTATTTGATATCTATCCTATTCTTGCTTTCTGTACAAGTGTAATACTTGAAATTTAAGTTGAAAACAATAAATAAATAATAACAAAAAACTTGGAAACATGGAAACACATGAGCTGGAATATTGTGTTTGAACTTATTTAGTTTGTGATATGAACTTTGAACTTTAAGAGAGGTGGGTGGAGTTATATATCCGACAGTACCTTGATGGGTGTTTTCTAAGATGTAAGCATGATGACAATATGTTATAAGAGAGTTCATTTCTTTCTGCACCCAATTAGTCAATAAAAATATTTAAACATGAGGATTTGGATGGGTTAGGAGCAGCTTACCTTTGGCAAATTCTAACACCATATAGCCCTAGCAGAGTGTTCCATTCCGTGGAAGAGGACTCTTCTAGATGTTCCTTCTTTAACGCAAATTAAATTAATTCTAACTCAGGGTTGATTATTCTCTTGCCTCAGCTCTGTACTTTGGAACAAACTTCCCAGACAGTCTCTTGGTATGATAGAAGTGCATATTTTTAGGAAAGTGCTAGAGATGTACCTTTTCCCTCAGGCTCTTCAGTATTGTTCTCTGGCTTTAGTAGCCTCAGAATGAAGCTGTCATGCCAGACTGCAGCAAGAATGATTTATTCATTGTTTTCTTTGTGCTTTTAATTTTCTGAGTTTCTTACTTGGAAAATGAACTATGGTGTTATACACATCAATTTGAAAGCTTATTTTGGCCTGATGTTTCCCTTTTGGGATTGTTCCTTGTTTTGAGATTCTTTGTTCCAGAGGAGTAAGAAATGGTTTAAAATAGGTAGCTTATACTTCTTTTATCACATCTCCCCTGTCCTCTACTCCCCTAGTCTTTTTTTTTTTTTTTGTAAATAATTTTTATTCTTTTTTAAATTCTTACATCAAGTGAAATACATGTATTACATTCAATTATGAAGAAACACTTGAAATTATCAATAAATGTTCTTACATTGTAAATTAAAGAAACCCTTTATCAAAATTTTATATCATATTATTATTACAATATTTTTCCCTTCCCTACCCCCTCTATATGTTCTATACATGTGTTATGATATCTGATCAGTAGAATAATTTGTCAATGGTCCCCATATTTTATTAAATTTTTTAATATAACCTTGTTGTAATGCCATTACTTTTTCCATTTTATATATATGACAAATTGAATTCCACCAGAAAGTGTAATTTAATTTAGTGTAATCTTTCCAACTCCCCTAGTCTTTGTAATTTTTGATGGAGTGAAAAGTTGGTTGATTTTTTCACTCTGTCAAAAATTACAAAGACTAGGGGACACTTGATGAAGTTACAGGGAAATAATCTTAAAACCAATAGGAGGAATTTTTTTTCACTCAGAGAATAGTTGAGCTCTGGAACGCATTGCCAGAGGATGTGGTAAGAGCGGATAGCGTAGCTGGTTTTAAGAAAGGTTTGGACAAGTTCCTGGATGAAAAGTCCATAGTCTGTTATTGAGAAAGACATGGGGAAGCCACTGCTTGCCCTTTATTGGTAGCATGGAATATTGCTACACCTTGGGTTTTGGCCAGGTACTAGTGACCTGGATTGGCCACCATGAGAACGGGCTACTGGGCTTGATGGACCTTTGGTCTGACCCAGTAAGGCTATTCTTATGTTCTTAGTTGCTTTCCAAACCCAGGTATAAGACAAGTTGGAATTCAGGTTATGATTGGCACATCTCTTCCTCAGAGAACTTACAATTTAAGTCTGAGCTTGAAGTGACTTGTCCAAAGTCTGGAAGCGTGGCATGTAGGGGATGTGGAATTTGAACCCATTTCTCTGGTTCTCAAGAAACACTCAGATACATTCAGGTTGATAAATGAGCTTTGTACAATTGCATTAGATCAGGGGTCTTCAAACTTTTTGCCATGAAGGCCACATTAGGTATTTCGGTACTTTTCAGCGGACCATAGTAAAAAAAAAAAATAAATAAAAAGATAAATATATGAGTTTTATTGAAAGCAGAAAATTTTATAAACTAATTACAGAGTATGTGAGATTAAATTATTGTATATTAATGATGACGAACCCTACCAGCAAATTCTCATATTTTCATCACAAATTATAACAAAAACATTAATGTGAATGATGGAACTGTTTTTGAAGTCTTATTAAACTGAGGTTCACATTTTGAAATACTAATTACAAGTAGCAACTTCAAGGGCTCCTTTTACTAAGGTGCGCTAGCGTTTTTAGCACACGCAGGAAATTGCCGTGCGCTACACTTCTAGAAATAACGCCAGCTTAAGGTCTAGCGCGAGCGGCAATTTAGTGCACGCTATTCCGCGTGTTAAAGCCCTAAAGTGGCTTAGTAAAAGGAGCCCCAAATTTGCCCTGTATTTTGACTTGATATATTTCATTCAGGAAAAAGTTTGTTAACAAAGATATGCTGTCCCATAAATGGAGATAAATTTACAAGCAAATTTCTTCAAATTTGGAAACTGCTTAGAGTTCAAAAATGTATAAAATCAATCAAGTTTCCTTCCTTGTATTTATCTTTAATATGGGGCAAAGACCTAGACCAACTGCTTTCGCCCACTACATACGGGGAATTCAGGAAACGCCTAAAAACATACCTGTTCCAGAAATACCTAAACAATTAACCCGCTCTCCCTCTCCCTCCCCCCTCCCTATTCCACCTGAACTTACAGCACTGTTATAAATATAATCTGTTATCTTCATCTAATCGTAACTTTACGTTGCTATTTATCCCCAACAGGTCCTGTCGGACATTACTTACTAAAATGTACATATTACATTTTCGCTCAGCAAATTGTATTTCTATACTATTGCCTCCTGAGGTCTCTGATCTCTGTATTTCCTCTGAATATCTACTTATTGTATTTCGCTGAATGTCCAGCACTCTTGATTGTAAACCGCCTAGAAGTCGCAAGATTGTGGCGGTATAGAAGAATAAAGTTATTATTATTACTATTCATTTGCCTGAAGTTCAATTATTTCCATTTGAATTTGACTTGGGACATCAGCAACATCACAGTCACCTTTAAATATAAATTTGTGCAATTACAAATTGAGTATTACACTGCAAGTATTCTTACGGACAATTAACCGTAACGACTAGTAACAAACTTCCAGATTCAGTTTAAAGATTAGTCACAGCTCCAGAGCTACCTACAATGCCACAAATTGACACTGTTGATAGAGGCCGAATGAAGAAATACCGCGAAGTATATAATTACGATTCAATATTAAATAAAGTTGTGAATAATATTAATATTAACATAATATGGAATATCAATATATTTTGAACCAACTTTAATTAATGCATTTGAAATCTATCAACACCTCATGTTTTTGTGGCATTTTTTGCAGATTCTCATTGGAAAATTAGTCCAATTGGTGTACTTCCGCACAATTCTTCCGCGAGCCGGATAAAATCATATCCGGCCCGTGGGCCATACTTTGGAAACCCCTGCATTAGACAAACATCTCCTTCTAGCTCATAAGAGAGAGAGAGTCCTGAGAACATCCATATATATTTCTGGTTTATTTACGGCCTCTTTTACAAAGCCGCGCTAACGGCCCCGAAGCCCATAGAGATTTAAAGGGCTTAGGGGCTGTTGCTGCGCGGCAGCCGCTAGCACGGCTTTGTAAAAGAGGCCATTAGTTATTTATTGATTTTTACTATCTTACCGGTCAATACTCAGCCTATGGTGGTCAGCGTTTTTTTCAAATGTTGACCACCACAGGCAGACTTAGCTCCAGAAATTCAATGCTGGGGCCCTGTCAAGGTACTCACTGAATATTTGGGGCTAATACAGCATGTGTTGGCTGCCAGAGTTTAGGCAGGGCCCAGGTAATATTCAGCCAGGACCTGTGTAAGACAATTATGTGGCCCAGATGAATATCAACTAGAACCCACATAAGTTGAAGAAGGTGCTCTCACCACTTCCCCCTCCATCCATTCCCTAATGACTTGAAGGCCCTGACCGAGCACCCCCCCCCCCTTCCACCCCCACAAATCCCCTCCAGGCATACCTTCCATATATCTAGTGGTCTAGGAAGTCCTACAGGCTGGATGGAGCAATGCCCACTTTTTCCTGCTTGTCATAGCTCTGGTCACAACATGGCTGCCATAAACTCCTCAGCTGCTACCTTTAAGTTAACCAGGCACTGGTCAATATTCAGACTTCTGCCTGGTTAGCTCGGCTGTCCTAACCTTAGCCACTTACTTAACTGGTTAATGATCTAGTTCAGGGGTGTCAAAGTCCCTCCTCGAGGGCCGCAATCCAGTCAGGTTTTCAGGATTTCCACAATGAATACGCATGAGATCTATTTGCATGCACTGCTTTCATTGTATGCTAATAGATCTCATGCATATTCATTGGGGAAATCCTGAAAACCTGACTGGATTGTGGCCCTCGAGGAGGGACTTGGACACCCCTGATCTGGTTAAATATCAGCTCTGCCTGTTGGCCACCCCAGCACAAGCACTAGAGTGCAAGGATGGCTTAGGTCTGCTATTGGCTTTATAAGTGCAGGGATTAGGCAGGCACAAGCCATTTAACTGGGCAGGATTTTCTTCTGCCTGGTTAAACCGCTTTGAAAATTGACCAGTATGTATTTAGCTCTCACCTTTCCAGTGGTAGTTCAAGGTGAGCAACAGTAAGGTGTAGTGGGTATTTCTCTGGCAAAGAAAATCCTCTTCACCTTGATAAATGATCTTGTCCCTTTCATACACTTTTGACATGTGATCCTAGATGACTGTGAAATTCAGGCCTATTCCCCAGCATTCATCCCCTCCCCAAACAACTTACAATGAAACGCTGAACCCAGAAACTTTAGGGCAAATTCTATAAGAAGCGCCCAAAAGTTAGGGGCCTAATTAGGCACCGTTCAGCGCGATTCAAGTAAAATTGGGTGCTGTTTAATGAATCAGAACCTACTTTGGAGACGCCCAAGAAATAGGCCAGCTCTAGGCACAACTAAAAGGCGCCTAGCTGAGCGCTTAAGCACGTTTAAGAGCAACAATTCTTCGACAAGGTGCCTAACATGTAGCCGCGCCCACACCTAACATACATAGTGCCTATTTTTTTGAAGGCCACCTAAATTTTTAGAGGCGCCTTATTGCAGAATCGCGTTTTCTTGATAGGTGCCTATGTTTCAATAAGTGCTGATTAAAAAGCCTAATTGAGCTTCTTATTCAGTTTAGATAGGCGTCTATCTAGTTGGACGTCTCCGAAAGAGGTGCCTAACTTTAGGCTCTGGTTACAGAATTTGGGCCTTTATATTATAGCATTTATATATACCACTTATAGCCATTTTCCCTATCTTTCCCAGTGGGGTCACACTCTATCTAATGGTCATGGGGCAATGAGAGATTAAGTGACTTGCCCAGGGTCACAAGGAGCAGGGTGGGATTTGAACCCACAACCTCAAGATACTAACCACTGAGCCACACACTGCACATTTCTTAACTGTGATGGAACTGAAGGTTTCACAAGTTTGCATTTTACCTACTAAGCTATTCTGAGCAATTCAGAGAGGGCAGTGGAAGGAAGAAAGGGTAACCGTGCATTTCACAACACAGAAAACCAAAAGGAAGAGAGGTAGAGAGAGAGAGAGTGGGGCTTTATATCTCTCTGGATGTAATAAATACATCAGAAGACCAGAGCTGAGCAGCTTATATACCACAAGCTCATTTATGGTCACGTACAGGCAGCAGCCACATGAGAGCACACCACGGACCCTGCAAAGCCTGAGAGCCAGGGACTGCAGGACTCAAGATCTAGCATGGGCAGCCAAAGCCTAGTCCTGCTTGCACTAGGAGTCTTTATTCCCTTCTTCACTTTGCAGGCAGGTAAGATAAAGCAAGCAAAGGAATGATGGCTCTGCTCTTCTCTCCACAGTGGAGGCCAGGGGGCTTAAGACTGTTCTGGTCACTACATCTCAAAAAAAGATATAGTGGAATTAGAAAAGGTACAGAGAGACTCTCTTGGACTGGAGATTATACCCTTTGGTCATACACGTCCAGGGTGGGTGGGTGGGAAAGGCTAAAATGGCTAGAGAAGAGATGGATCATGGGGGTGATATGATAGAGGTCTATAAAATATGGAGGGGAATGATTAGATGTGAATTGCTTGTTTACTCTTTCCAAAAATACTAGGACTAGGTGCATGTGATGAAACTAGTAAGTAGTAGATTTAAATCAAGGCAGAGAAAATATTTCTTCACTCTGGATAATTTTTGGATAATTTCCTAAAAGAGACATCCATAAGCTATTATTAAAATGGCTTGGGGAAATCCACTGCTTATTCCTAGGATAAGCAACATAAAATCTGATTTTCTCCTTGGGATCTTGCCAGGTACTTGTGACCCAGGTTGGCCGCTGTTGGAAACAGGATACTGGGCTTGGTGGACCAGTATGGCAACTCTTAGGTTCTTATTACCTGTCTTAGGACCATGGCAAAGGGTGGGAAAATGGTGTTATTGCCCAGGAGGGAGGAACAGGGTCAATCAGTCTGTGAGTCAGTAAACATAGGAGCCTGAAAGGGGTGAGGCATCATAAGCAGTTCTTGCCAGGTACACCATTTTGCCCAGTAGCTGGAAATCAATCGATTTGTTCTAAGGAGGATTTGTAATATCAAATGTGATCCCTCTGAGAAATATTGGTGGGATTGTGGCATCATGCGTTAGAGTCCTGGAAGACCACAGTATGTATCCGTCCACTACACAGGACACCGAGCCATATATCACTTTCCCCATAATGCTTAGCGAAATAAATGCATGGAACTGGTAGAGTCTCCTCATAGCCGAGTGCAGACCTTTGCTTGTCAGTCCCAGTACAGCTTTTCTCACTCCCCTTGTTAGTGGTCTATGGACTCTGCTCACTGTTCATTAAACAAACAGAAAAAGTATCTAGATTGTAAACCCTTTATTAAAATCAACAGAAACAATCTCTCAGGCAATCCCAACCCCCTCTCACATCCCCTCCCCTCTCAACCCTGCTTACATTCCCTCTCCCCCCCTTTCTTCTGCAACATTCCCCTCACACATTTGTAATTCGCTGAATGTCCAGCCTTCTTTCGATGTGAACCGCCTAGAAGTCGTCTGACTATGGCGGTATAGAAAAATAAAGTTATTATTATTATTATAAGAACCCAAACTTGGTCTCTGTTTGTTGAACTTTGGTGATAGGTTAGGTTTTGTTATACCTTGCTTATTTGGAAAATGTTGTATCTATTTGTATTGGTCTATGCTTTATTATATTGAATAAACTGTTTTGAAAGAAAGAAAAAAATAAAAAAAAAAATCAACAAACCAAGATGTAAGGATGTGGAAAGCATCTTGTATATGAATCCTGAGGGGCTCATGGTTCTCTTCTCTATTTCTTTGATCTTATACATGAGATTATTGACAATGTATCAATTGTCTGAGGTAACAAGGTGGCACTTCTGAAATTTCCCAGCATGGGGTGCTGGAGCAGGGGCTGGGTTCTTTTTTTTTCTGAGTTTTATACTGGAGAGTGAGATGATTCTAGCTGTGACCCTGTTCTTGGTTTTGAGCTGTAAGAAACTGCTTGTATCTGTCACAGCTACACTGCGGGACAGGATCGTTGGTGGAAGAGAAGCCAAACCACATTCGCGGCCTTACATGGCTTCCATCCAGTTTCAGGGCAAGAACATCTGCGGTGGAGCTCTGGTGCGCAGAATATGGGTTATTTCGGCTGCCCACTGCTTTGAAAACCTGTAAGTTACCTATGGGAAAACTCCTTAGCTATAACCCACAGCACTGCGTATGTTTACTAGCACTATAGAAATGATTAAGACAGACCCATGGGCTGAAGAATGACATCTCTTTCCCTTGTCCTCCACTTTCCCTTATTCCCAGCTTCCTGACATCCTGGTTCTCACCTTCATAGCACTGAGGTTCTTTTCACTGTAGAAGTTTATTTTTCTTTACCACAGCAGACCTGAGTCTGTGCAAGTTGTACTCGGTGCTCACTCACTAACAGCCCAGGAACCCTCTCAGCAGAATTTTACTGTTCAAGTTTCCGTCAGTCATCCAGACTACAACATGGAGACCGGGGAGAATGACATACATCTACTCAAAGTAAGTCCTAGATGTCCTGATTATATATAGAGCTGGGGGTTCACATTAGCTAGAAACTTTCAGGAAACCCCTTATATTTTCCAAATGGACACAGCACTCCCCTGTATGATAAACTTTATTTGATTAGGCAGTTTAATTTGTCTTTTACATTTTAATTAGATTTAGCAAACTTTTAGACTTCACAGATTTACAGTAGCTTCTGTGCATGGGGCTGCATTACAGGTGGCTGTATGGTTGACTGAACTGACAAACAGCCTATAATGCAGCGCCCTCTGATGGAAAGATGAAAACCTGCAGTCTGGCTGGCAGATTGTCATTCTGCTGGATTTGGGGATTGGGAAACTTTATAGGGCTTATACAACTGTCCATTATCTCTATTTACTTTTCATTTTGTGCTTGTGGGTTGTTGTTTTTTCCCCCAAAGCTAAATAAGGCAGCCTTGGTGAACAATTTTGTCAGAAAAATCTCACTCCCTAAGCAGGGTGAGGATGTCACCCCTGGAAGTAAGTGCTCAATTGCCGGCTGGGGCGATACCTCAGATTTTGAGACAAAGGCCAGAGCTCTCATGGAAACCAACACAGAGGTGATTAACAGGGCATCCTGCAACAGCTCTTGGAGAGGGGCCATCAGCCAGCGTATGTTGTGTGCCACCAGTCCAGACACAGTCGCAAGGGGCTTCTGCTCGGTGAGTGAAAAAGAGATTGTCATCAGCCCCTTTCTTCACTTTTAAACCAGAATTCTAAGTATTCTCTTCTCTCTCCTAACTTCTACTTCTCTCCTTTCTAAGAAAGAGCTGTGCTAATGGCCCTTGCCTTTACTATGCAGGGGGACTCAGGAGCACCCCTTGTCTGCAAGAAACATGCGGTGGGTGTTGTGTCTTTCTCAGGATTCAGATGTGCTAATCCTCGCTTTCCAGATGTTTACACAAGAGTCTCAGAATTCACCAGCTGGATGGAAGATGTCATGATGAATTTCTGAGGGCTCACCCTCATTTATGATTTTGGAGTCACTGGACCTCCCTACATCCTACTGAGGCAAAATCTGGGGTTCTTTTTTTTCCTTGCCTTTCCACTTTGAGAGTTAAACATTTTGCAGGGGCGTGTACAACATTTCATAAGATATTAGGTGCTAGACACATCTAGTCTAAACTCCTTGTCTTATTTGTCTGTCATTAGCTGTTTGGGGAGGGGGGATATTCTTGCAGCATCCACAAAGGGAGGTGCGAATAATGTTAAATTTGAATAAAGCAAAAAAGGCCAGCCATTAAGAAACCAGACCAAGGTGTCAGACTGAAGCCCCCACCATGGGCGATAGGTTCACGGTTTAATAAATGTTCCTGTGTGTTGAATTCATTGAGACTTTCCAGCTTCTCCTTGTATTGCTGTGAGTATTGTGGTTTAACCAGAGGTGGGAAGCTGTTGCCACACTATCATTTTTAGTTCTGTTTCAGCTCAGTATTCAGTTGCAACAGCGAGGGTATTTTTTTTTTTTTTTAATCCTGGCTAAAGTGATTTAAAAATGCCTGCCCAATATTCAGCAGCACCTGCTACCCAGAAAAGTTTTACTGACATGGACTAAACCTTTATTTTTAACAGCATTATTTGGCTAATGCTACAGGAAATCTCTGTAAGCTGTCCCTGGTGCTATCTGGATAGTGCTAGGGTACTCGGGGGGGGGGGGGGGAATAGAGGTGGAGCCTAGAATTTCTTGGAGACTGGTGATATTTACCCAACCAGGTGGCGCAGTGGTTGGAGCTACAGCTTCAGCACCCTGGGGTTGTGGGTTCAAACCCCACACTGCTCCATGTGACCCTGGGCAAGTCACTTAGTCCTTCATAGCCTCAGGTACATTAGATAGATTGTGAGCCCACCGGGACAGATACTTGAGTATCTGATTGTAAAAAACCACTTAGATAAACCTTGGTAGGTGGTATATAAAACACTAAGGAGCTCATAATCGAAAGAGAAAAACGTCCAAATACCGGCCTAAGTCGGCACTTGGACAAACATTTCCCAAATACGTCCAAGTGCCGATAATAAAACCGGGTTTTGGATGCATTTCTAAATGACGGCTACTGAACGACCAAAGCTAAATGGGGTGTTTCGGGAGGAGTGTCGAGGGCGGGAGTTGGGCGGGACGTGGGCTGGCTTATACTTAGTCATACAGCATGTATAACTGAAATTTACACAGCCCACGATCGACGGAAATTGGATGTTGGTCTAAGTCACAAAAAACCACCTAAACTAACCAGATAAGCACTGCAAACACATATAACAGACCCCCACACACTACCCCAGTGATCACCAACCCCCCGCCCCATAAAAATATTAATCACACCTTTAAAATTCAGCCTCCAGACCATCATCACCTGGCCACCTGGCATAGGAAAGCCTAGTCGTCCAGCATAGATGTGGCTTAAGCCGTCTTGGGGGTGAGTTAGGGACACATGGAGAGGAGGACCCATGCCCATAAGCCCCTGTAATCACTGCATTGATACTTAAACATGTGCACTCCCCTATACACCACCAAAACCCTTTTGTACTGGCATAGAAGTGGCTCTTGAAGCCATAAGGGCTATTGGGGTGGTAGATAAGTGGGTCTAGGGGATTCTTGAGGTTGTTTGGGAGGCTCACCATGACCTATGAGGGAGCTGTAGTGAGGAGAAGACAAGGCACCTTTTTTGTGAAGTTCACAGCAGTGCCCTGTAAGGTACCCCACTATTTAGGTGCCATGTCTGGGTGGTCAGTCCATCACTTGCAGACCCCTCCCACGTCCAACAGGGCTTGTTCTAGGCGTTTTTGACTTGGACAAAAAGTTGGCCAAAAATGTGGTATACAGATGGATGATTTAGTGACTTGGACGATCAGATCGGCAGGACGTATAGTTAGACAATTTTCGAAACAAAAAAAATTTTGGATGTATTTTTGGAAAATGTGTCCTAGGCTGTTTTGTACTTTGGACGACTTGCGACTTAGACGAAAACGGACTTAGACGTGCCTTTCGATTAAGCCCCTCTAAAGTTATAAAGAGGAACAAACCACCTTAATCTTCTAGCAAAGCCTGAAAAATATATAGAGCACAACCAGAAACAGGCTAAGCACATTAGCAATTATGGCCCCCTTTTATCAAGCTGCGTTAGGGTTTTTTGTCGCAGTAAAAGCTCTGACACTCATAGAATTCCTATGAGCATCGGAGCTTTTACTGCCGTGGCCTGCGATAAAAAACACTAACTCAGCTTGATAAAAGGGGGCTTATATCAATAGAGACTGCACAAGTTTCAAATAGTGGAGAAAAAGACCTCAGATATCTTGCTTCCAATAAGTCCCAACTTCATGAGACTGAATATATTTCATATATATAGGAGCTTCTCATCATTGGTAAAAAAAACAAAAAACCAACAACCCCAACAAACCCTCCACTTTAAGTATACTCTGTTGAGGAAGAATTAATGTTGCAGCCCTTGATAAAGCTGGAGGCGAAACGGGGCCACTGCTGGGCTTTTTTTATATGAATGTGAGATAAAGAATACAGCTGGATTTTGCTTTTTCTCAATTGTGATTGCAATTGTGAGCTGTGCATGATAAGGGATTGTGTACAGTGCACAGTGAGAGATTAGAGAAACTGGGCCTGTTCTCCCTTGAAAAGAGGAGACTGAGAGGGAACATGATCAAAACGTTCATGATAATGAAGGGAATAGACTTAGTAGATAAAGACAGGTTGTTCACCCTCTCCAAGGTAGAGAAAACAAGAGGGTACTCTCTAAAGTTAAAAGGGGATAGATTCTGTACAAACGTAAGGAAGTTCTTCTTCACCCAGAGAGTGGTGGAAAACTGGAACACTCATCCTGAGGCTGTTATAGGGGAAAACATCCTCCAGGAATTCAAGACAAAGTTAGACAAGTTCCTGCTGAACCAGAACATACGCAGATAAGGCTAGTCTCAGTTAGGGTACTGGTCTTTGATCTAAGGGCCGCCATGGGAGTGGACAGCTGGGCATGATGGACCACTGGTCTGACCCAGCAGCGGCAATTCTTATGTTCTTATCTCTATGCAAACTATGCTTAAAAACACATTTTTGCAATTTTGTTTGAAGACTTCAAGAGTGGTATACTTGCCCTCTCTTCTACGAAACCACATTAGCGGTTTCTAGTGCAGCGAGAGCGCGGAGAGCCGTGATGAATGGCCTGCGCTGCTCCTATGAGCGTCGGGAGCAGCGTGGGCCATTCAGCGCGGCCCCCCCGTGCTAGAAACTGCTAGCACAGTTTCGTAGAAGAGAGGGTTAAAGTGGAGTTGTTTGGGTGTTTTTTTTTTTTTTTTTACCAATGACTGGAGAAGCTCCTATATGTATAAAATATATTCAGTCTCATGAAGTTGGGACATATTGGAAGCAAAATAGCTGAGGTCTTTTTTCTCCACCATTTGAAACTTGTGCAGTCTCTATTGATATAACTTCTAATGTGTTTAGCCTGTTTTGTTTTTTTTGTTATACTTTTGTTATATTTTTAGGCTATACCCACATATTCCATACTGTCCTCCATCGCCCCCACCAGCTCAGGTTTTTGTGGGTGTAGGAGGGAGCACAGAGAATAGGGAGGTGGAGAGCAGGGGATGAAGCAATATTTTTTGCCCTCCCCCTCCACTTTGGGTTCTGGCCTCCCCAAAATTGAAGGTCTGGCTACTCAGCTGCTGTGTACTTTTGTAATTTTAGTGACATATTAGCAGTTAGTAGCTATCAGTGACATATATAGCTGTCACTAGTGGACATGTGGTTTAGAAAGGGGGTATACAGGTTTCATTGATCCGCTACAGGGGTACAATGACCAAAAAAAGTTAACTCCTGCCATTAGTGATTCAGTATAGCCAGGTTTTACAGTGAACCAGAAGGGGGCGATATTGGTTTACTTTTCTTATTTTTGGGCTCCTGAGGCCTTTCCCAGCTTCCAATTCCCTAAGGGTAGAAGGAGCCAAAATCAAGAGAGGGATTCAATAAATGGAGGAGGTTGGAGAACTGAAGCCTTCTGATGGGAAGAATAGTGAGGACAGGGTTTTACTGAGATCAGCGGACATCACAGTTTGCAGCCACTGAAAGTGGAAAAATGACTTTTAACTAATAACCTGAACAAATCTCAGCTGGAAACACTGCACAACAATTTTTTGGTTAAGTCTTGATTCCTGAAAAGTTTTTGGTGATTATGACAGGTACCAACTTGGTATGCTCAAATATGGTTTTGGTTTTACTGCATCACGTAAGAACTATGAGAAATAGACATTTTTATGTTTACTGACAATAAAATATATAGTCAAGTTTACGTTTCGCACAAGCGACTAAATGAAACAGAATTAAAAGTGTTTTGCTCCCGAGTTTCTTTTATATTCAGTGTCTGGTGCATCACGTTGTAGCATCCAACAATAGTCGGCAAGCATTGACGGATTCCAATTGCCCTGGTATCGTTTCTCCATCGTAGCTATGTCTTGATGAAACCTTTCACCGTGCTCGTCACTCACAGCACCGAGATTTGCGGGGAAGAAGTCCAAGTGTGAATGGAGGAAATGAATCTTGAGTGACATATTGCACTTCATTCTCTTGTATGCTTTGAGAAGTTTGTCTACCAGCTGAATGTAGTTTGGGGCTCTGTAATTGCCCAGAAAATTGTCAACAACGTCTTTCAAGGCTTTCCAGCCAATTTTTTCCGGCCCAACTAACAGATCTTCAAATCGCTTGTCACTCATAACATGTCTGATCTGGGGGCCAACAAAAATACCCTCTTTGATCTTGGCATCAGTTATTCTTGGGAACATCTGTCTTAAATAACGAAAACCTTCCCCTTCCTTGTTCATTGCTTTCACAAAATTCTTCATGAGTCCCAGTTTAATGTGAAGAGGAGGCAAAAATATCTTTGTCGGGTCAACAAGCGATTCATGTGCTACATTTTTCTGTCCTGGAACTAACTTTTTACGGAGTGGCCAGTTCTTTCTAGAATAGTGCGACTCTCTGTCTCGGCTGTCCCATTCGCAGATGAAACAGCAGTACTTTGTATAGCCAAGCTGCAGTCCTAGTAACAGAGCAACGACTTTGAGGTCTCCACAGATATTCCAGTTATACCTGGTATACTGGACATACTTTAGTAACATTTCCATATTCTCATATGTTTCTTTCATATGTGCTGCATAGCCAACAGGTACTGAAGGATAAACGTTGCCATTGTGCAACAGAACAGCTTTCAGGCTTAACATTGACGAATCAATGAAAAGACGCCACTCTTCCGGGTTGTGATCACAACCAAAGACCGAGAACAATCCTTCAATGTCACAACAGAAACAGAGACTGTCGACTTGTGCAAAAAATTTGGTTATATCATGATGCCGGTCTCGAAACACAGAAATTTTCGTACCTGGTGATAGCAAACACCATTCCTGCAGTCTCGAACCTAGCAGCTCAGCTTTTGCTTTTGACAGACCCAAATCTCTGACCAAATCGTTCAATTCGGACTGTGTTATCAGATGTGGATCGCCTGATGAGGATGGTTCAAAATCCGGGTCAATGTCACTGTTAGAACCCTGCACTGCAGTTTCTTCATCTGGTTCGTCTAAGGTCCAATCCTCTGGTGGTTTCGGAACTGGAAGACTGTCATCATGTGGCATGGGTCTCATTGCTGAAGGCAGATTAGGATATTCAATTGACTTCTTGTTTTTGGCAGAGAAACCAGACACATTAGTCAAACAGAAATAACAGTCCGTCACATGGTCTTTCTGTTCTCGCCATATCATCGGAACAGCAAATGGCATCGTCTTTCGAGTACCTCTGAGCCAGGCTCTCAGACTAACAGCACATGTCGCACAGCAAATGTGAGGCGCCCATTGCTTGTCTTGATCACCTATTTTGCAGCCAAAATACAGATGATAGGCTTTCTTTACAAGGGCAGTCATCGAACGTCTCTGAGGCGTAAGTGTATATTCCCCACAGATATAGCAGAATGTGTCGCGGCTGTTACGACACCGACGAGACATATTGCCCGACACCAAAATGTCTATAGCATCAAGCTTACTTACTGTTATATTGCTACAGCTACTATACTACTATACTTTACTATACTGATACTATATACACACACGGACTATCTATATTAACCAAATGAGCAGGATCGGTGTATGGAAGCCACCATTATAGCATGGTGAGACAGCGCAAGCTCGTTCAGACCTGCCCAGACATGCCCAGGATGTCATCTTCCATAAAACAGCTTCCAACCTGGCTAGATTTTATGCATGGACATACCCAGGCGGCACAAACCGTTGTTGATAAGACACTTATGGGAGAAAAAATTGTTTGCATCCAAATATAAGAAAAAATCACGACAAAATTGAAGATTTCTCTGAAATGGTACGTGATGGGTAATTTTTGATGTAATATTCATGATCAGCACCCAAAATTCTATAAGAAACACCCAGCAGTGTTCAGGAAGCAAAAACTTTGTTGTGCAGTGAAATCAGTGATGAGCATCCTTAACTGGTGGTGTGTCATCATGCTCCCTTTTTTCTGGCTTCATTCAAATCTAATATAAAAGCCCATCTTTAAGAAGCTGCTTTTTCATCTTATCCCTTGATTCTCCTGATCACAGCCTCTCTGGTTTGAACTAATTTAAGGTATTCTCTCTTACATTCAAAGCACACAGGGTCCGTCTCCCAGATTATCTAGCAATTCATACTGTTCCTTATACTCCTGTTCGTCTTCTGTGTTCCATAAACTATTACCGCTTAGTCTTGCCAAATCATAAATAAGTCCACTTAGACTCCACTAGACATTGTGCTTTTTATTTTGCCACCCCTTCCCCTACCTTTGGAATTCCCTTCCTCTCCACATATGGGGTGAACTATCTCGTTCGAAACTTTCAAATCTGTTTATAAAAACTTGGCTTTTCAACAAAACATACAATTTAAATCCTAATAAGACATAAGCTGTCTGATTTTAATCACCACTGCCCCCTTCTTTTCTTCCCCCCTCCCCTCCCCTCCGCAGTGCGCCTCATCTTTGGCCTAAAGAAATGGGAACACGTCACCCCTTTCTACCACCAACTACACTGGCTGCCATTCGAATCTAGAGTTCTTTTTAAATTCGCATGCTTCTGCTACAAATCGGTAAACGGTGCTTCTCCAAGCTACATCAACTCCCACTTTAACCTTTATTGCAACAACAAGAAATCACGTAGAATTCAACTGTTCGCCTTCCCTTCGCTAAAACACTGTCATCTCAAAAGATTCCTCGATAAAACTTTCGCCTTCCAAGCAGCCAAGCTGAACCCATGGCTAGCCCAAATGATACTCGAGGCCCCCACTTACCTTGCCTTCAGAAAACTACTCAAAACTTACCTATTCAGCAAACACGACCCTTAATTATCCCCTCACCCCACAAAACACCTGCCCCCTTCCTCCTTCACTAGACCTTCCCTTTTTCCTACTCTCTACATCCTTTGTCTAGTTCGATCAAAGCTGCAATTTCTGATAAATCGTTGTAAATCTACCCTTCATTGCAGACTGTTGTCAATTGTTGTAATTCATTGTAAATCTGCTTGTCAATGCAGGTCATTTGCTAAGTGATGTAAACCGCCTAGAACTCGCTGGGTATGGCGGTATATAAGAATAAAGTTATTATTATTATTATTATTACTAGGAATGGCCTAGTCACAGAGCTACTGTCTCAACATCCTAAGGTTGTGGCATCAAATCCCAGCTCTGCTCCATGTGACCCTGGGCCAGTCACTCAGGCCCAAATTCTGTAACCAGCGCCTAATATATTTTGGAGGCGCCAACTAGATAGGCGCCTATCTAAATTGAATAACAAGCACAATTCAGCTTTTTAATCAGCACTAATTGAAACTTAGGCACCTATCAAGAAAGAGCGATTCTGTAACAAGGTGCCTCTAAAAATTTAGGCGGCCTTCCCAAAAAAAAAAGGCGCTATGCATGTTAGGCGTGGGCGTTGCTTCGTGTTTGGCACCTTGTTACAGAATCACTGCTCTTAAGCGTGCTTAAGCGGTCGCACGGGTGCCTAACTTTTAGTTGTACCTAGAGCTGGCCTATTTATTAGGCGGCTCCAAAATAGGTGCCACTCAGCGCGATTCACTAAACAGCACCCAATTTTACTTGAATCGCGCTGAATGGTGCCTAATTCAGCACCTAACTTTTGAGCACTTCTTACAGAATTTGCCCTTTAATCCTCCAATGCCCCAGGTACAAAATAAGTACCTGTATATGTGTAAACCGCTTTGAATGTGTAACCACAAAAAGGCAATACACAAAAGTCCCATTCCCTTAACTATTACTAGGAGTGATTGCGCCCTATCCTGTCATCATTGTAGTTCTTATCAATTTTTTTAATTTATTTGATCATTGTAAACCACCAAGATCTATTGCATATAGCTCAGGCGGTATAGCAAATTTTAAATAAACCACATATGAAATTCCCATAGTCTCATCTTTCCTGTATGTTTGTCTTTAACTAGCCTGTAAGGTATCTAGAGAAGGGACTCTTTAAAGTGTTTGACCAGTATTTCACACATAGAAGCCAACTTTTGAAAATGATTCGGGGTGCTAAACTCATAATTCACAACAAATTTCTCCTAACTCAAGCAAAGAAAAACCAAATAGATCTGGTAGTTAGAGAATGACATGGAGACAAATTTTTCCCCGTCCCCACAAGAATTCATTTTCCTGTCCCATCCCAGCAAGTTCTTGTCCTGTCCCTTGCGTTTGCCCCTGAGGAAGGAAACTAAATGGGGTACTTTGTTGGGTATTCAGCTGAAGCACCCCCTCCGAGAAAAATATTGAGCATCAGTGGACTTCATGAGATAAGTTTCCTGTTAAAATGAGTTATGATTTGCAAGGAGGAAGCCTTCTCTTATTTAGAAATCGAATGTGGGTTTAAATGATTTTTGTGATATTTTTGATATCTCTATTTTATATTTGCACACTGCATTTTTGGTAATTAAATAAAAATTTTAATCTCGGGTACGCAAAAAATTATGTTTGTGAGTAAAACCCCATAGTGCACTACAGGTGGCACTGATATTGGGGATATACCATAGTGAATTTTCTAACTATTGGTAAGAGGTTCCCACAAACTGATACACCTCCCGGGGGCAAATAATTGCTATTGATTCTTTGATTCTCAAAATAGTGAACTTTATAAATATAGTTCAGTGTGCAAAATTAGAGATACAGGAGCAGGTCTTTTGTATTAGAACATTTTGAGTTGACCCCTCTGAAATAGTGTTAGGCTATTAATAATTTTGGTACAATATTTGAGACATGGACTTAACATACGAGACTTTCAGGGAATAGGGAAGGGAGGTGAGAAATACAATAGGAAATAGGAAATAAACGAATATGGGAACAACAAAAGGTGGGGATTTTGGAAAGGAAAAGGACATAGAAAGAAAAAAATAAAAGGGTTATGAACTAGAATTAAGATTGGAAAGGAGCTTATCCTAGCCTAAAGAGTCAGAACTCGAAGGCATTCTTAAAAAGAAAGCATTTAAGATTGCTCTTGAACCTGTCAAGATGACATTCCTCTCTTAAATAAGTGGGAAGAGAGATCCATGTTTGAGGTACAGTGACTGAAAAAATATATTGCCGTCTTGTATTAATGATTTTGAGAGAGGGGATTGTTAGTAAATGTTGATCACTGGATCTGAGCGTTCGCATGGGAAAAGTCACTATCAAGAGGAGGACGTGAACAGGAACCATAGACGTGGAGCAAAGGGGAGGGATACACTGGTAGGAATATGCAGACAAGACCTTCTCAGTAAGACCTCCTTGATAGTCATAAGATAAGTTCTAGATATGGGAGAAATTTCCTAGGGCTAGACATGCAGCAGTGCTGGGGGGGAGCAAGTATCATAGTATGATGGTGGGAGGTAAATTTACCAGGAGAGTCTCACATGAAAGGTGCAGTTATACCAGAGGAAAACAGCAGGATTAAAGTGTAGGTAAAAATAAAGTTGCCCCAATCATAAAGTATCTGAGACAGCAAAAGAACGTTTAAGTACCTGGTCATGTGATTAGCAGCAGTCAAGCCCTGAGCTTGGGGGGGGGGGGGGAGGGATGGCAATTCAATTATGGTCTGGGCTGCTCAGAGGGATAATTGTTAAGGACAGGCAGGTTCCCTGGAGTCCTGCATAGTTTGCCTGTCCCTCACTATTGAAAATGTTATAGAGAAACAGCACCCCCCACTGGAGGGTTGCTACTCAGTTTAGGGTCAGGTGAGTAAAGCTGCCCTCCCATTATTTCCCCTGCTAAATGCCCATAAGGCCAGACCACAAAATTGTAGGTTTACCTAGTTTTGTCCTGCCTAGCTTGAAAGAGAATTCTAGGACCTGCCTTTCCCCAAGGCATAATGGAGCAGAGGATGTGTATTTCCTCATGCCACCCAGCTCTATCCCCAACCCCCCATAACTGGTTTCAATTAAAAGCAGCCAAATCACTTCTGTAGCGAGCCAGGGAGACTGAAAACATGTCTGAAATCCTGCCTCCCACACCAGCTCTCCCTGTCACAAAGGGCATTTACATCCTTCCATAACAGAGCTGGTAATCTGATCATTCCATAAGGAAATCATTAGGAGAGCCATAAATCTTTCCTGCATCCAAGAAGCAGAAAAGCTTCAGTGCTGTACAGAACATTTCAAGCCAAGTGTAAAGCCATAGGCAGTAAACATCTGTTAGTGTTCCCTTAGTTTCAGTGAAAAACATGTCCCCTCTCAGACAGTCCTTTTTCCTAACCTAAGGCTATTCAGAAACACAGAATTCTGCAGAAGAGCAAACCTCCAATAGCATAATAGTTATTATATAATCCCTTTCACTCAAATAGGATTTGAGTGTGCTTTACATTGGGCTACCATATGAGGACAGATTGAGACATCTGGGTTTACTTCCATTGCTTATCCAGGACAAGTTACATATTAACATACAAAATTAAACATAACATTTATCGTACAAAACATTTCAAGAAAACTACATACATACATATAAAATCAGATTGCATATGACATACATGTCACATTCACAACAACGTCATTTAAGGCCAAGAACTGGCCAACCCTATCATATATCAACATGTAAAATTGCATAAGGCATACAAGATGCCTCAATGAAAAACATCTTTATGCCAAATGAAACAGACCAGACCATAAAAAATCTCCGTGACCAGTACTCAGCACTCAACAGTCATCACTCCTACCCCCTCGGCCAAACTCATACCATATATTTCATCTTACAGAACAGGTGTCTTTTCAGCATTTTCCTAAAGTTCTGTAAATTTTGCTGTTGGCGAATATATCCTGGAAGGTTGTTCCACTCCCTGGGGCCGATACAGTGAAAGACACTGTTCCTGGAAAAGGAAAGCCTTAAATCCAGCATGGATGGCACAAACAGATTGCAATGCTCAATTGAGCGAAGTAGTCGAGCCGGCAAAATGCTCTGGACCAGGTGTTCGGGAGGTCAACTTCTGTAAGCACATGAAAACATTTACCAAAAGCTTGTAACGTATCTTATACCTTACTTTCAACCAATACAACCTTAGAAAATATTCCGTCACATGCTCACGTCTGTCCAATTTAAATAGAGAGCGTACTACTGAATTCTGGGCCACCTGAAGAGCACTCATCACTGATTCTAGTACTCCCAAAAACACCAGACTGTCTCAATCTGTCCTCCTTAATTCCATTGGAATTAAAACCTGGATGTCTCATTCCATCTTCATTTTTCTCGAGCCAAATGGTAACCCTAACTTTACAACTACAGCACCTCTGAAATGCTCACACAGCCACCTTTGGTGTGAATGGTCTGGAAGGCTATTCATGATGAGTTTCAACATTTTTAGATTTAGCTCACACCTTTTCAGTTGCAGCAGAATGGGTTTGGGCCACTGGGGCCACGGCCCTACCAGTATTGTGCCCAAACAGGGCTGGCCCAAGGGACTGTAGCACACTGAGCCAGCTTTTGCATTGGTGCACCACCATCAATCTAGTATCTCTCTCCTCCTCTCTCTCAGGTACCACTCCTCCTTCTGGACTAGGTTAAGCACTGGAAGAAGGCACTCACGATAAAGGGTGCCAAAATCCTAGTTCGGCATTTATCTCTCTAGAAGTCTGAAGGGAGACTGGACTGGGATTTTGGCACCCTTGGGCCAGAGCATCACTTAGTCCATAGGCTGAGCCAGCCCCGTGCCCAATACAGCAGACTAGAGAGCTTGAGGGCATGGTCAGAGAATAGTTTATTTGGTCCCCCAAACAAAAAGGAGTTCCAATGCCCCTGCCTCAGGAACTTACCATACAAGTTAACAGTGGGTTAAGTGACTTGCCCAAGATCACAAGGAGCAGTGGTGAACATTGAACACTGGCCTCCTATTTCTCAGCCTGCAGCTCTATTCCACTACAGGCAGGCTCCAGATTAAGAACGAGTTAGATTTTTTAAAGCTGTTATTAAGTCAGATTTGTATGTAACTCAGAACATGTGAATTTTAAGATTTATGCTGCTTGCCCCCAGGTGCCAAAAGGGCCAACTGTCCCTACCAGTGTTTACTTTAAGGCAGGGGTGCCCAATACGCCAATCGCGATCGACCAGTAGATTGCGAAGGCAATGCGAGTCGATCGCAGAGCCCATCCCGGGCTCCATGATTGACTCACGTTGCCTTCGTGATCTACCGGGCTGATCAGCCTTCCTCTCCCCGACGTCAATTCTGCCATCGGAGAGGAAGTTCTGGGCCAGACAATCACTGCCTGGCTGGCCCGGAACTTCCTCTCCAACGTCAGAATTGACGTTGGGGAGAGGAATGCTAGTTGGCCCGACGCTTCTAATCTGCAGGGAGAGCTTGGGACGGCGGTGGCTTGGGGGTCTGTTCCCCGATGGCGGCGGCAGTGGCTTGGGGGAGGGCAGGGAGAAAGAAAGAAAGGGGGCGGGAAGGGAGACAGAAAGGGGGCAGGGAGAAAGAAAGAAAGAAAGAAAGGGGAGGGGGCAGGGAGAGAGGAAGAAAAAGTTGGGGGATGGAATGAGGCCTGGACGAGAGGAAGCATACAGGAAGCTGAAAGAAGGGAAGAAATATTGGATGCACAGTCAGAAGAAGAAAGTGCAACCAGAGAATCATGAAATCACTAGACAAAGGTAGGAAAAATTATTTTATTTTCAATTTAGTGATCAAAATGTGTCCGTTTTGAGAATTTATATCTGCTGTCTATATTTTGCACTATGGCCCCCTTTTACTAAACTGCAATAGCGGTTTTTAGCGCAGGGAGCCTATGAGCGTCGAGAGCAGCGCAGGGCATTCAGCACAGCTCCCTGTGCTAAAAACTGCTATCGCGGTTTAGTAAAAAGGGAGGGAGGTATATTTGTCTATTTTTGTATGGTTGTTATTGAGCTGACCTTGCATAGAGTCATCTGCCTTGACCTCTTTGAAAAACCCAAAATATAAATGATACTTAACATTTTCTCTGCTTACAGTGCGCTTTGTGGTTGTTGTTGTTTTAATTTTATTGTTGGTAGATCATTTTGACTTGGTCATTTTAAAAGTAACTCACAAGCCCAAAAAGTGTGGGTACCTCTGCTTTGAGGTATAGCATGCACAAGGCACACACTATTCTTAATGTGGCCATGCATCATTCCTGAATCTGTTGCAGGCAAAGTTTAGCAGTCTGCTACTGGAAATAGTGCTCAGTGAAATCAAATGAAGCCACAACTGAGTTCTTAAGTATGAGTTGTATTTAAGTCTGGTGTCTGTAACTCGGGGACTGCCTGCACTTCTCTACTCAACTGAGAACTGTGGTGAGGGAGATAAAACATTTCCAATACCAGAGCTGGTTGAAACGGAACTAAACAGACTTTCCCCAGGTCACAAAGAGTGTCAGAGACATCAAGATTGTGAACAGTAGCCAGGAGTGTGAAATGGAGATGTGCAAAGCACACGGGCAGATTTTAAATCCTGCTTAAGCAGCTCCAGGATTTTCTTTTTCTTTTTTTATTATTTATTTATAATTTTCAAATTAACAAATCAAGATACATCTTGTACAGAAAGTGATTACAACAAAAAGAACAAACAGAAACATAATGGATTATATAGAAGTCAAATATTTGTATAATCTCTCAAGTCCACCATTTTGATCCATGATGTGAATTAAACGGAATTTTAACAAAGAACCATATTATAAAAGATAAGTGGTACGTGGTTAACTGAAATTCCAGGCGCCTTATATCTAAGTCCAGGATTTTCTAATTGCCCTTTTACTGCTAAACTGTTGGGAAGATGTGTGACAATAATCCAGTGGTACAGGGTGGATAAGATGAGGATGAAAAGAATAACAAGACTCAAATTATACCCTAGTTTGCTTTCTGTGGTGACAGCCATGCTATAATAATCTTATAAGTCATATAATCTTAATATAATATGATCTTCCATTGTAACCCACTGTTTATAACTTTTTGTAATCCGCCTTGAACTGCAAGGTAATGGTGGAATAGAAATCTTTAATGTAATGATGATATTTATCATATGCTACAAAGCTCTTGATGATCTAAGGAATTCTTCTTCCATGAAGCCAAAAATATAGAGAAGGGACTGATATTGCCCATAGTGATGCAGCATTTTGATTGGGTGTTTTAGTCACACAGGCCACCACCTAGGTCCTAGGTGGTGAAGAGTGCATAGCGTGGCTGCTGCCCTCAGCCACTACCCAGGGGGAATAAAAAGGAGGTTGGGATTGCAATGGCCAACTGACCCTTGGGTGAGGAACAATGTAAGACTGATTTTTAAATAACTAAGGCTGGTTGGCTGAAGCAGGTACAGGTAAGGGGAGAAAGGAGGATACAGGAAAGGGATTCAAAAATGTTATTACTTTAGGGGATGAGATCATTCACCTTAGAGGGGAAGCAGCAGAGAAAGTGAAGAGGGAAACAGCAGTGAAGAACCCACCCATCACCACCACATCCACTGATCTTTACAGACGCACAGGATGGGGAGGGAGGGAGGAATATTGTCAAGAGATACAGCAGCCAAAAAAGATGAAAGTTAAACAGGGGGAGGGGGGACACTCGATGCCATTAGATGGAGGGCATAGCTTAATGAAGTGGTACCATTAGGTAGTTAAGTGGGAGAGTACAATTAGATAGAGGGCATTGGACATCTAAGTGGGGGGTTGCTCAGGTGCCATAGGGAGCATCAGCCAGTTAAGTGAGGTGTGCTCAGGTGCTATTCTCTCCAAGGTAGATTATAACATGACCCTGGAGTTTAAGAATGGAGGAAGTGCTCAGGCACTTCTTAGTTGTTCAAGACACAGAAATCAGCTCTGTGGGGGCCAGTGAGTGCTTAGCACCCCAAATATTGAGCAGGCTCTTTCATTGTGTCCCAGGAGGGGTAATTTATATTGGTTTGGCACACCGATCAATTCCAGAATAATCCTGCCTATGGTTTAAAGTCCTTACATTGGATAGTTTCATGTCCCCGGAGGGTTTACCATCTTAGTTTCTGCCTGAGGCAAGAGAGGGTTAAGTGTTTTGCCCAAGGTCAGAAGAAGCCACATGGGATTTGAACCCTGGCTTCCGTGGTTGTCAGCCATTATGCTACCAACACGAAGGCTGTGGAATCGATGATCCTGATGCAAAATTTTATTCAAAAGTCTTCACACAGAGGGTGCAGTTGAATCAACCAAACCAATAATACACAGTAAAAATATATAGTGGTGTGGACCTGACACGGTCCATGTTTCAGTCACAGAAGACCTTCTCCTGGTGTCCAATCTGATGTAACCACAAAATTTGCTGTTGTGTGAGGCAATCAAAGCACTGTGTGCGCGAGAGCGTTGTTGTACAAGCGTAGCCGCCGAGTAACCATTATGCTATTCCATTGGCGCCAACTTTGTAGAATGAATGGAGATGCTGGACCCATTATAAGTTACCATTCCTTGGACAACATAATGACATTTCCTCAATATTGGTACTCCCATTGGGATTTTACAAATCTGGAATATTAGCGATGGAAGGCATCACAGATAAGTGAATTTTATGGACTCGTTTGTTTGCTGCAGTTTTTGCAATGAACATTGACGCTGGCCATTGGACTTTGAGAATCTTTCTCTGTGGTATTGCTTCCTACTATTTCTTGACTTTCTCACAGCCAAATTTATGCATTTCCCTACTCAGTAGAGAACTGGAGGGTTATATTATTTTGTGGAATTTTTTTTGACCTGTGATGACAGTTGGTTTACTTTGATACAGCTTTTTGCTATTTGTATATCCCCTGAGGTCTTTTTTCTCCACTTTTGAATATACGGATAACTCACCAGTCTCTTCCTAGAGTGGAAGAGAGTTGCCTTTTTTGTGTGATTGATGGTGCTCAAGCCCCCTCAGCACCCAAAGAGCTGTCACCCATGCCTCTAGCCCAGGGGTGTCAAAGTCCCTCCTCGAGGACCACAATCCAGTCGGGTTTTCAGGATTTCCCCAGTGAATATGCATGAGGTTTATTTGCATACACTGCTTTCATTGTATGCTAATAGATCTCATGCATATTCATTGGGGAAATCCTGAAAACCCGACTGGATTGCGGCCCTCAAGGATCGACTTTGACACCCCTGCTCTAACTCATCATGGCCATCCTGTTCTCTTTTTCATAGACTAACATGAACTTTATATATGGACTGAGGTTCTGATGTTCTAAACTTACTGTGCCTTTAACAATCAATGCTAAACCAGTTCTAGCACTGAAGTATTTTAACTTCCGATGCACAAAATGACTCTGCGCGGTCTTTTCCATACTTTATAGCGTCCTCCAATAACACACTCTTCAGTGGTGCTTGAACTGCTAGATCTTCTTATAAACAAAGATTTCTTAATATATGATATGTTATGAGACCATTCAGGCCTCGATGTTCTAATAAAAATCCTGTGGATCCTCCCTCTTTATAAGGGGCACCTAGCACCGAATTACAATGTAGCTTTAGGGAATTCTGTGCATTTTTCTATAGTGTCCAGAGTTGCGGAAAGAACGAGTTACAGGCTACAGCTGATTCCTCCCCTTAGGAGCAAAGGAAAGGTTCATAAGAATGAGTTAGGGCTCATTTAGGATTGTTAAAAAAAGGGAGGCTGGGCTTTCTGGCTGCAATTGTGGACCTTTTTGTCCTCTATCTCTCCTTCGTTGCCTGCATGCACCCCTTCTATAATCCTTTTTTTATGATGGAGCGGCTCTTTCTCATTGCTCTGTTGGGCAGCGGATGCTGGTGTTCAAGGCTCTCCTTTTAGCCAAGAAGGCCATTTTAGTTTCCTGGCGGGCTCCCCATGCTCCCTCTTTTTCTCAGTGGCATTTATCCCTTTATGACTTAGCGCTTCTGGAGCGTAGGGTGATGGGGAGACATGACGAGGGCCGGTGGACCAAATTTCAGGATGTGTGGGAGGGGTATTGGTTGTCTCTCCCACACCGGGAGCGGAGTATGTTGCTGAACTGCTAATATTTTGGGCTGTGGTGTCCTTGGCAGGGGTTGGGTGCTACTTACCTTACTCTGCTGTCTGCTTTAGTCTTTCTTCTCTCTTCTCTCATTATCTTGTTCCACCTTTCTTTTTGTCTTTTTCTTCTTGTTTTCCCATCTAACCACACGAGTTTGGGTTTGGGGGGGTGCCTTTGGGGGATTTGGGGGTTGGGGGTTTGGGTTGTGGGGGGGGTGGTCGGGAATTCTGGTAAAATCCTGTATTGGGCACTCTCTAGCATCTTTGCCTTGGCGCTTTCCTGTATTATTGCTTTTGGGTTCCCTGGTTGCCTTGTTTCAGCACTTCATTGGGAGATGTGGCTGTATTTTTATCTTTTCTTGGTCTGTATGTTGCTGATTTTGCTCAATAAAGAAATATTATATACAAAAAAAAAAAAAAAGGGAGGCTTTTACACTATAGAGCAAAGTTCTCAGCGTAATGTCTTCATAGCAAGAGTAACTTTGGCATGCGTGACTCGAGAGAGTTACTGTATTGCGATATGAACATCAGCGTTACCCGAGTCTGCTTCTATACCTCCACTAGCCAGAGCCTGCCCCCCCCCCCCCCCCCCGTTACTTTAGAACAGCGCTGTCAAGGCAGGACCAGGTCTACTAGCATTTGGTCCACAGGTTTCTCTGCCTGCAAAAAGTGAGACATGTTTCTTCTTTCTTCAGTGAATTCCAAACTCTGCTCTTGTTCCTCAAGAAAGCTGTTTACCTTCCATGAATTAGGGCGACTGCACCATCGGGGATATGAAGTGAAGACACTTGATCGAAAAGCAGGGGATCAAAGGCCCCCTGTTTTCAAGCGCATCCCAGGGTGAGCACAAGGCTGTACTCAAAAATGACTGGGCAAAAGAGACACAGCAGCGAGACTATGCAAGAGCAAGGGAAGGAGTAAAACATGGACCTCACGGATCTGAGGTCCACGTTATACCCCTTCTGGGAAGGCGAGGAAGATCTTACAATGCAGACGGCAGTACACTTCTCCTTCCGTATCTGCGGATTTGCTTATTTGCGATTTTTCGTATGCTGACTCCACACACCCCCAACTACATCATCACTAAAGTTCTTTTTCCTTTTACTTACTGATAAAAAAGTTTATCGCATACCATTCACTCTGAAAATCGCTGCTTCCATGCTTTCTCCTACAATTTTGCTGCTTTCACTGTGAAAAACACTGCTTCCCAGCATCCAGAGAGAAAGGCTTCTTCCCAGCATGCTTGCCTAATCCAAGCCCAGAAATCGCTGCTTGCTGCTTGCCTAATCCAATCCCAGAATTCGCGGTTTCAATAATAAAAGAAGGCTTTTTCTAAAAACCGTGAATAACATTTAAAAGTTATTCGCGTTTTTTCCATATACAAACCTATGGTCCGCCCGCATCCACTGCGAATACGGAGGGAGAAGCGTATTGTTCATGGACAGAGCTAAACTACTGTAAATCGAGCACCATGAAATCATTGAAAGTCCAAATACCCAGGAACCTTAAAAGAAATCTTTCCAGAACTAGAATGCTAACTCAGACTAAAGGGTGCAAATCTGAAAGCTTGTAACAGAAGAGGATGCTAAAACCAAAAAAATGACCTCAAAATCTCCACAGAGAAGAAAATCCAGAAGAAACCAAAAGAAACTCTGTGGAATGCCGATGTGCCTAAATGGACTTTATTTGAAAATGTCAAAGTTGCAAAGGTACACTAATATCATCCACATAAAAGGAGAGGATGCTACCCAACCTGAATTTCTGTCCACTCTCTACTTGGGTGAGAGAATTTAGTCAGAAAACCAACACCCCTCAGTGTTTTTCAGCGCACTCCAGACCCATTTAAATGCCTCAGCCTTACAATTCTGCATGGCTATACAAACATAAGAAAAGAGGGGAAGGGGTAAAACACGGACCTGTCGGACCTCGCGGATCTAAAACCGCACGTCCTTAAAAATCTGAAGTTAGTTTCTGGCTCTGACAGACCTCGATGACAATTTAGCGCAGACGGATCCGTCTCAGGATAGAGAGGGAAAAGTATTAGGATCTATCAGCGCTAAAATGTCATCGAGGTCTCTCAGAGCCAGAGACTAAAAGTGGCGCGGACCTCAGATTTTAGGAAACCGGTTTAAAGGATTCGTTGTAGAGCCGCTCCAGACCTCGATGACATTTTAGCGCTGACGAATCCTAGTACTTTTCCCTTCCGATGCTGAGCGCTAAAATGCCATCGAGGTCTGTCAGAGACAGAAACTACAAGTGGCACAGACACGGACCTCAGATTTTTAAGGACGTGCAGTTTTAGATCCGCGAGGTCCGTCAGGTCCGTGTTTTACCCCTTCCCAGGAAAGAGTACTGGAATACTAAAGAGTGCCTATGTTGGCTATGATGATTTTATTTCTAGGAAAAATGGCTGTCCCCCATCTTTAGGCACTGCATGAGGGGCAGAAGAAATTCTGCAAATCTAGAGGAGCCCTACACTGGATTGTGTGCCCTCTGTGGGTAAATCAGAGAATGATGGTGATGGAGGGAGGGGGAGGACAGATCCACCACACGGAGACTGGAGGATGTGGGCTGCTGTTGTTTGCATACAGCCAATGTTGCCAAAACCAGAAATTAGAAAGAAAATATTTCTTGGATCCATTCGGTTAAAACACCGATTGCATGCTTTTTATTTATTTTTGGATGTTTAAATTAAAAGAAGGGGGAGAGAAAAAAAAGAACCTCAAAGCCACAAAACTGTGTTGCATTATATTGCAACATTAAAAATAATATAATGAAAACCACTATTAGCTGCTTGGGGGGAAAAAAGCAAATGATTAGGACCACCAGCATCTCATTTCCCCGAAGAGCTCGACGTAGTTCAAAGGAAAGACCCCCCAGAAGAGCATTTGATTGTCTCCGAGTGAGACGCTGCAGGGATAATAGTAACCCTCATCTCTTAAATGGGAGGAACACGAGGGGTTGGTTTTGATGGTTGTTGTTTTTTTTTTAATAATTATTATTGTTTGTTTGAAATAAACAGTGCATTTAAGAATTCACTCTGCTCGCCCCCTCATCATTGCACAGAACTTGAGCAATCTGCCATCCTCGGAAATTGCGAGTCATTTTGAAACGGATCTGACACCAATAGACAGAAGTGCAAGACTTCTTCGCATGACTGAGCGCTGGGCTGGAAGGGGTAGTGAGAGAGCAGGGGCTTTGCGGAAAACAGAACGAATAAGAGTGGCAGACAGCCAAAAAAAAAAGTGAAAACAAATTTTCTTTCTCTGTTTCTTATTGTTGATCAACAACTGACACTAATCTGTGAACTCACGCTACGGACAGACAAATATCTACCCGATCAGACAAAACACTCTAGGACAGACAGCCGACACTCCCCAAACACACACCCTGGCATGGACACGCTCCCTCCGACACAAGTACAGAGAGTCAAATGCCTAAACAGACGACACGTACAGACATGTAAAGTCACACTTAGACAAGCAGAAACACTCCTAGACAGGCAAAAACATCAGAGAGGCAGACAGACCTCACCCCAGACACTCTTCTGGACACCTCCCACCCTAGAGAGACACAACCCTTGCCTAAGCACATACAACACACCTAGACAGACAGGCAGACTACCCCCCCCCCTCCCCAGACAGCCACACACATAGTGCTCTCCGGCCACCCACCTCCCCTAGAGAGACACACCCCTTGCCTAGGCACACAGACATCAGGCACATACAACACATCTAGACAGACAGACAGACTCCCCCCTCCCCAAACAGCCACACACATAGTGCCTTCTGGACCCCACTATAGAGAGACACACTCCTTACCTAGGCACATACAACACACCTAGACAGACAGGCAGACTCCCCCCTACTCCACAGACAGACACACACATAGTGCCCTCCGGACACCCCCCCCATAGAGAGACACACCCCTTGCCTAGGCACACATGCAACAGGCACATACAACGGACCTAGCCAAACAGGCAGACTCCCCCCTTCCCAGACAGACACACACTTAGTGCCCTCCGGACACCTCCCCCACAGACAGACACACCCCTTGCCTAGGCACACAGACAACAGGCACATACAACACACCTAGACAGACAGGCAGACTCCCCCCCTCCCTAGACAGATACACACATAGTGCCCGCCGGACACCCCTCCCATAGAGAGACACACCCCTTGCCTAGGCACACAGACAACAGGCACATACAACACACCTAGACAGACAGGCAAACTTCCCCCCCTTCCCAGACAGACACACACATAGTGCCCTCCGGACACACCCCCCATAGAGACACACACCCCTTGCCTAGGCACACAGACAAAAGGCACATACAACACACCTAGACAGACAGGCCGACTCCCCCCCTCCTTCCCCAGACAGACACACACATAGTGCCCTCCGGACACCCCCCCCCCCATAGACACACCCCTTACCTAGGCACACAGACAACAGGCACATACAACACACATAGACAGACAGGAAGACTCCCCCCTCCCTAGACAGACAAACACATAGTGCCCTCCGGACACCCCCCTCCATAGAGAGACACATCCCTTGCCTAGGCACACAGACAACAGGCACATACAACATACCTAGACAGACAGGCAGACTTCCCCCCCTTCCCAGACAGACACACACATAGTGCCCTCTGGACAACTCCCCCACCCCACATAGAGAGACACACCCCTTGCCTAGGCACACAGACATCAGGCACATACAACACATCTAGACAGACAGACAGACTCCCCCCTCCCCAAACAGCCACACACATAGTGCCTTCCGGACCACCCCATAGAGAGACACACTCCTTACCTAGGCACATACAACACACCTAGACAGACAGGCAGACTCCCCCCTTCCCAGACAGACACACACTTAGTGCCCTCCGGACACCTCCCCCACAGACAGACACACCCCTTGCCTAGGCACACAGATAACAGGCACATACAACACACCTAGACAGACAGGCAGACTTCCCCCCCTTCCCAGACAGACACACACATAGTGCCCTCTGGACAACCCCCCACCCCACATAGAGAGACACACCCCTTGCCTAGGCACACAGACAACAGGCACATACAACACACCTAGACAGACAGGCAGACTTCCCCCCCTTCCCAGACAGACACACACATAGTGCCCTCTGGACAACCCCCCCCACCCCACATAGAGAGACACACCCCTTGCCTAGGCACACAGACAACAGGCACATACAACACACCTAGACAGACAGGCAGACTCCCCCCTACTCCACAGACAGACACACACAGTGCCCTCTGGACAACCCCCCACCCCACATAGAGACACACACCCCTTGCCTAGGCACACAGACATCAGGCACATACAACACATCTAGACAGACAGACAGACTCCCCCTCCCCAAACAGCCACACACATAGTGCCTTCCGGACCACCCCATAGAGAGACACACTCCTTACCTAGGCACATACAACACACCTAGACAGACAGGCAGACTCCCCCCTTCCCAGACAGACACACACTTAGTGCCCTCCGGACACCTCCCCCACAGACAGACACACCCCTTGCCTAGGCACACAGATAACAGGCACATACAACACACCTAGACAGACAGGCAGACTTCCCCCCCTTCCCAGACAGACACACACATAGTGCCCTCTGGACAACCCCCCCACCCCACATAGAGAGACACACCCCTTGCCTAGGCACACAGACAACAGGCACATACAACACACCTAGACAGACAGGCAGACTTCCCCCCCTTCCCAGACAGACACACACATAGTGCCCTCTGGACAACCCCCCCCCACCCCACATAGAGAGACACACCCCTTGCCTAGGCACACAGACAACAGGCACATACAACACACCTAGACAGACAGGCAGACTTTCCCCCCTTCCCAGACAGACACACACATAGTGCCCTCTGGACAACCCCCCACCCCACATAGAGACACACACCCCTTGCCTAGGCACACAGACAACAGGCACATACAACACACCTAGACAGACAGGCAGACTCCCCCCTACTCCACAGACAGACACACACATAGTGCCCTCTGGACACACACCGCATAGAGAGACACACCCTTTGCCTAGGCACACAGACAACAGGCACATACAACACACCTAGACAGACAGGCCGACTCCCCCCCTCCTTCCCCAGACAGACACACACATAGTGCCCTCCGGACACCCCCCCACCCATAGACACACCCCTTACCTAGGCACACAGACAACAGGCACATACAACACACATAGACAGACAGGAAGACTCCCCCCTCCCTAGACAGACAAACACATAGTGCCCTCCGGACACACACCCCATAGAGAGACACACCCCTTGCCTAGGCACACATGCAACAGGCACATACAACGGACCTAGACAAACAGGCAGACTCCCCCCTTCCCAGACAGACACACACTTAGTGCCCTCCGGACACCTCCCCCACAGACAGACACACCCCTTGCCTAGGCACACAGATAACAGGCACATACAACACACCTAGACAGACAGGCAGACTTCCCCCCCTTCCCAGACAGACACACACATAGTGCCCTCTGGACAACCCCCCCACCCCACATAGAGACACACACCCCTTGCCTAGGCACACAGACAACAGGCACATACAACACACCTAGACAGACAGGCAAACTTCCCCCCCTTCCCAGACAGACACACACATAGTGCCCTCTGGACACACACCGCATAGAGAGACACACCCTTTGCCTAGGCACACAGACAACAGGCACATACAACACACCTAGACAGACAGGCAGACTTCCCCCCTTCCCAGACAGACACACACATAGTGCCCTCTGGACAACCCCCCCACCCCACATAGAGACACACACCCCTTGCCTAGGCACACAGACAACAGGCACATACAACACACCTAGACAGACAGGCAGACTTCCCCCCCTTCCCAGACAGACACACACATAGTGCCCTCCGGACACACACCGCATAGAGAGACACACCCTTTGCCTAGGCACACAGACAACAGGCACATACAACACACCTAGACAGACAGGCAGACTTCCGCCTTCCCAGACAGACACACACATAGTGCCCTCTGGACAACCCCCCCCCCCCACC
Organism: Geotrypetes seraphini; assembly: GCF_902459505.1. Lineage (NCBI taxonomy): Eukaryota > Metazoa > Chordata > Amphibia > Gymnophiona > Dermophiidae > Geotrypetes > Geotrypetes seraphini. The sequence goes on along the minus strand of NC_047091.1, from coordinate 122,761,016 downwards.
CCACATAGAGAGACACACCCCTTGCCTAGGCACACAGACAACAAGCACATACAACACACCTAGACAGGCAGACACCCCCCCTTTCCCAGACAGACACACACACACACACATAGTGCCCTACCCAGAAGCTCTACAGGCACCGCCCACCCTATAAACATGATTCAAACCCGCAAAAAAAAAAGGGAAAAAAAAATCCCATTTATATAGAGTGTGAACCTGAGACTTTTACTGGTCCGCTCAGATCCGGTCCAGGCTCCCTTCCGATCTCCTAACTGCCAGGAAAATTGTTTGCGAGTGGCCGGAAACTTTGGCGCCAGCTTTGGCTCCCGTCGCCTCGCTTTTTGCACCGACCATGCCGCCCCTCTGGAGGAAGCTGCTACTCGTCGTCGGTGCCATCTGCTGCCAGCACCTGGCCGGAGGGCACCCGATGCAACAGCCCAGTAAGTGATCGAGAATGTAGGGAGGGGGGGGGGGGCGGGAAGGGGGCCACGTTCGGGAGAGACAAGAGGGGACAATGGGCGACTAGATGGGTGCAGGGGTGCAGAATCTTCTTGGCACTGGAGATCGGGAAACAGATGGAAGTTCTGCCACATCAATGCCCCTTCCTCCTTAAAACAAATGCCCCGTCACTCAGGTGCCAGTTGTCCCAGAGGAATGCCTAGCGTTTCTTTTCTAGAGCTTATGATAATAAAATGTCCAGGAGGGAGAGAGAAAACAAGAGATCTCTAAATCTGCTGAATGAACGTTTGGTCGGGATTTAGGGGTGAGCCTAGTGGTTCGTGCAGGGGCACGATTGAACCTCCTTGTTCCTCTGGCCAAAGACATTGTTTGTTTATCTCCCGCTCTCACTCAGGGCGAGTTCTACACTTACATGCAAAATATAAAATTACATGAACCCTCTATTGCCCCAGGTACAAAAGAAGTACCTGTATATAATATGTAAGGCTTTGGTTGTAACCACAGAAAGGCGGTACATCAAATCCTATCCCCTTTCCCATCGCTCCGCTAAGATGAAAACCTCCATGCAGAAGTTGCTTAAGTGGGAAGCAACCTGGAGCTGAATCTTTTGCACCCAGACGATTCTGTTAGTCGCTTTGAGTTGAATGAATCTTTGGTTTTATCTGTCTAACTTAAAAGAGACACTTCAAGGAGCAGATTCATTCATCAATAACTGTTACCCGTTCCGTGTTTGTACTGAAAGCCTTTTCTAAAACCACCAGGTCTTTTATTTTCAAAATATCTTTAGATTTTCAGACGTTTCTTTGTTGGGTTGGGTGGTTGGTTTTTTTTTAATGAATCTTATTATTTTTGATCTAACGCGTTTCTTAATATATTATTTGTTCCCAAGCGATTATATTAAAAACAGTTCCCTCTCTAAGAACAAGAAGAAGGTTCATTGATTTGAGAAAGTCACTCCGCCATGGGTGGCAGCTCTGTGGGTTCTGAGCATCCCCAGTATTGTTTGTGTCCATAAAAGGTTCATTTCTGCTGGGTTTAGCATAGAAGCCAACTTTTAAAAAAAAAGATATTTAGGGGATTTAAACCCAGCAGAAATCTATGATTTCACACCCTTGGGCTAATCATAGTTCCCATAGCCAACTAATAAAACTGTAATGTTTAATGATTATCTACTGGGAAGGGGTAAAACGCGGACCTGACAGACCTCACGGATCTAAACCCGCACGTCCTTAAAAATCTGTGGTCCGTGCCGCTTGTAGTTAGTTTCTGGCTCTGACAGACCTCGGTGACAATTTAGCGCTGACGGTTCCGTCTCAGCATAGGGAGGGAACAGTATTAGGATCTGTCTGCGCTACAATGTCACCGAGGTCTGTCAGAACCAGAGACTAGTCCTGGAGTGGCTCTAAAACAAATCCTTTAAACTGGTTTCCTGCAGCCCCAGTAAATTTAAAAATCTGAGGTCCGTGGCTCTGACAGACCTCGATGACATTGTAGCGCTGACGGATCCTAATACTTTTCCGTCCCTATGCTGAGACGGATCCGTCAGCGCTACATTGTCACCAAGGTCTGTCAGAGCCAGAAACTAGCTACAAGCGGCACGGACCTCAGATTTTTAAGGACGTGCGGGTTTAGATCCACGAGGTCCTTCAGGTCCGCGTTTTACCCCTTCCCTTATCTGCTTCCTATTCTGTGATTTTAAAACATTTCTTATAAAGGCAGAGACAGTTGAGGTGCCAGCTAGGCAATCTGCCGCCAAATCCCCAAATACTCTAGATCAGTGTTTCTCAACTGGGTCCTGGAGTACTCCTAACCCAGTGTCTGGCAAACACTAAATGTGGTGGCCGCGACTCGAGGAATCTGGAAGTGCGCGGACGTTGATGCAGTGATGTCGATGTTGACATCCGCACATGTGCAAAGGCCCTCCAGACAGATCCTGAGCCACTGGGGAGAGGGGGTGCTGGAAGGGAAGACGCGTGGAGAGGAGAGGCGCTGGTGCCGGCTGACTGCCTACAGGATGTGCCTTTCGCTGTGAGAGGCACGTCCTGTACGCAGTCAGCCGCTGCTGACGCCTCTCCTCCTCCCCAGCATCTCGTGGCACACCTGATATCTCGGGCGGCACACAGTTTGCGATACACTGCCCTAACCAGTCAGGTTTTCAGGATATCCACAATGAATATGCATGAAAGAAATTTGCATGTAATGGAGGCAGTGTATGTAAATCAAGTTTATGCATATTCGTTGTGGATATCCTGAAAACCTGACTGGCAAGGACCCAGCTGAGAAACACCTCTCTAGAACAGGTCGGTCTAGTGCCCTCAGTGGAGCTTGAAAGCACTACAAGCAGTCGGTAAGGAAAGGATGAGTGGGCTTAGGCCTCGATGTTCTAAACCAGGGGTCTCAAAGTCCCTCCTTGAGGGCCGCAATCCAGTCGGGTTTTCAGGATTTCCCCAATGAATATGCATGAGGTCTATGTGCATGCTTTCAACTTCAGAACGAAATAAGTTATCCTGCCGTTGTATCGGGTGATGGTGCGTCCGCATCTGGAGTACTGCGTACAATATTGGTCACCGTACCTTAAGAAGGACATGGCGTTACTCAAGAGGGTTCAGAGGAGAGCGACACGTCTGATAAAAGGGATGGAAAACCTTTCATACGCTGAGAGATTGGAGAAACTGGGTCTCTTTTCCCTGGAGAAGAAGAGACTTAGAGGGGATATGATAGAGACTTACAAGATCATGAAGGGCATAGAGAGAGTGGAGAGGGACAGATTCTTCAAACTTTCGAATAATAAAAGAACAAGAGGGCATTCGGAAAAGTTGAAAGGGGACAGATTCAAAACGAATGCTAGGAAGTTCTTCTTTACCCAACGTGTGGTGGACACCTGGAATGTGCTTCCAGAGGGCATAATAGGGCAGAGTACGGTACTGGGGTTCAAAAAATGATTGGACCATTTCCTGCTGGAAAAGGGGATAGAGGGGTATAGATAGAGGATTACTGCACAGGTCCTGGACCTGTTGGGCCGCCGCATGAGCGGACTACTGGGCACGATGGACCTGAGGTCTGACCCAGCAGAGGCATTGCTTATGTTCTTATGTTCATTGGGGAAATCCTGAAAACCCGAGTGGATTGCAGCCCTCGAGGAGGGACCTTGACACCCCTGTTCTAAACCTACTGTGCATTTAACGATTGGTGCTAAACCAGTTCTAGCCAGTTTAGTATCAAAGTATTTTACCTACCGATGCACATAATGGCTCACAGTGGTCTTTTTCCGTGTTTCATAGTAGCCTCTATGTTATGTAGTACAGTGAGGTCATTAATATTTAACAACGGGATCTGGATGTGCCCTTTTTGCTCCCTGTGACTCACACCCCCTCCCGACCGATGTTACCCTGATAAACCTTCTACCTATTTAACAGTAACACGCAAAAACAACTTTTGGTAATTAGCCGCAGCTCAGTTTATTAAAATATAATTAACATATTATATTTTCCATCAAACAGTGATTAACATAAATCAAAGAGCTCCTCCCGAGCTACCAAAAAACAAACTTTCAGTGCCCTCGACCCTGCCACCTCAACAAGGGTCAGAGGGGTGGCATGTCCCTCATGCCCCTTTATCCGGGTCACCTGACCCCCCAGGCACGGCACCCCGCCGGCCCACCGCTCATCACCCGATGAGCCCAATGACCGAATAGCTCGGGAGATCCGCCCCCGAACTACTCCCAAGAACAAGAAAACAAAGGGAGGGTGGGAGGGAAAAACACCCTGGAGGACCCAAACGGCTGAGTCCTCCACTGCCCCCCCCTTTAATCCCCTCGCCTCCGAACCGCCTCCGCCGCGTACCCTATCAAATTTAAAGTTGGCTTTCGCCTTAAGCTAAGCCAATCAGCCCCGGGCGAATTCCTCCGCCCCCCCGACCGCCCCGGCCGAAGAGCAAAAATGGAGGCCCACCAGCCCCGTATTATATTTTGCCCTTCGACACGAGGTCTCGGGCTCCCATAAAATGAGCACTCTGGGCAATGCTCTGACATTGCCTGGTGATACACTAACTGAAACACTGACTTTTAATGCCCCCAAATTACTGGCTGGTCCGGGGGTGCCGGTACTGTTAAAAGTGCATCTCAGGTGCATGTGTCTGGGGCTGACAACTGCATGACATGGAATTTTTTTAAAAAAAACCAAAAACCTCTCACCATCATATTTCTCAGTAAATTAAAAAAATCTCAAAATAGCAAATGAAAAAGCATGCGTGTGTTAAAACCGCATCTCAAGTGCATGTATTAAAGGCATGTTTGTTGAAATACATTAGGGATTTCTATTCCGCCATTACCTTGCAGTTCAAGGCGGATTACAAAAGAATTATCAAGGAAGTATTACAACAAGAACATACCAAAAAAAAAAGAAATTTGGTCATTTTCAAAGAGAGTATCATGAGATTCATTGTTCATTCTGTTTCTCATGTACACCAAATTCCACAAGCCAGCTTCTGGAAATGGCTGCACACTATGACACACCCTCTTACCTCTTCTCCCGCCCAAGCCATTTCCCGTGATAATATGACAGTGTGGAAACCCTCGTACTACTACTACTATTATTTCTAGAGTGCTACCGGGCGTACGCAGCACTCAATCGTCTTGAAAATTGGCTCCTTAGAGCCCCTATCTCCATTAGCCATAATCTGCATGCCAGACAGGTTCATTTTATAGGTAGGTTCATATGTATCAATTTAACTGTTTGGTTTGAAATTTCAGCAAGCCAGAGCACCCCTCTTCCTCCAATTGCTTAGTACCCCTGAATGAGCACCCCCACATTAGTTAAAAGGATTTTAAAGCACTGGGATATAATTCTGCCTGCATAGTGGTTTAGAGCTACAGCTTCAGCACCTTGAGGTTGTGGCTTCAAATCCAGTGCTGCTCCTTGTGACTCTAGGCAAGTCACTTAATCCTCCACTGCCCCAGGTACAATAGATAGACTATGAGCCTGCCAGGACAGATAGGGAAAAAATGCTTGAGTACCTGATTGTAAACAACTTAATACATCTTGTCCAAGCGATATATATATATATATATATATATATATATACACATTCCCATGACCAGAAATGCCAGCTCCCCCACAGTATGGCATTATTCTAGGCTGGATAACAAATTTGTTTCCCATAATAATCCTTGAGAAACCAATAGTGAACTAAACACCAGAATGAATTCACTCTCCTCTTCCTGACCATCCAGGTCATTATCTAATGAAAGAGCCAAGGTGGTGTGGTCAGCAGGTATACCATCACTACAAGAAACGCTTCTTAACTTTCATCTGTCAGGGTCCCAGCTAGTCCTTTTACGATATGTTCTCAGTCACTAATAGAAACACAGAATTAATAAGTTAATCGAATACCCCTCTCCCTCTGTATTTACATGACGAGATACCATTGCTGGAGAGTAAAGACAGGGAACTTGGCCAGGCACAGGATGAGCTAGCACGTAAAATGAATTCTTCAGGCTACTAACCAGGAGTATTTTCAGCATTTATAAATTCATGCCTAAAATCATTACCATTGTCAAACAATTTGTATACTGCGTGTCAGACACAACAGTAAAAGGTTATATTTCAAAAGCAATAAAGGGCATCTATGAGAACAGGAAAGGTTCTTTCAGAAGGCATTATCTCTTCATGGAGGTCTCACTGTAGGGGGGGGTTCTGCTCAGGAAGATCTCCTTGGGGGGGGGGTCTGATCATAGGAACATAGTAGATGACGGCAGATAAAGACCCAAATGGTCCATCCAGTCTGCCCAATGTCTGCTCAGGCAGCTTTTACTTAGGGAGGGGGGAGTCTTTTCAGAAATGTTTCACTGAGGGTGAAGTGACTTTTCATAGTAAAGACTCTTATTTATTTATTTAAAAAATTTTATATTCCATTCTATCAACCTTTCTAGGCGGATTCCAACAAACATGCATAATTTATAACAGACAAATATAGTACAACAGCAATTACTTAATAAACTTCAAAATACTTAATAAAAAAAATCTAGAAAATCAGCATTCACTTATACCTTCCTAAACAAAAACGTTTTCAACAGAATCTTAAAACAGTCGACTTCACTAAGCCCTCGCAGTTGCTCAGGTAATTGGTTCCATAACTGTGGTCCAGGCACGTAGAAATAGATTTCCTATATTCCTCACAGTGAATTTCATGAACAGATGGGACCACCCCGCATTACTGTTCAAGGAACGTACGTTAGGTGTTGGTCAATAAGTACAAAGGGAGTCTAACAAACCTGGAGATTTCCTGCAGTGTCTGTTCAAGAAGGTCTCGCTGAGGGGTGAGGGTCTGTTCAGGAATGTCTCCTTAAGAGAGCAATGCCTGTTTAGAAAAGTCTCACTGAGACAGAGGGGGTGTCCCTTCAGAACTGTCTCTCTAAGGGGTAGTATCCACGTAGGAAGTTGCCTCTGAGGGAGCATTGTCGGTATAGGAAAGCCTCCCAGAGGGGACAGTGTCTGCACAGCAAGGTGTCTCTAAGGGGTTTCTGTCTGTTTAAGGTCACAATATCTGTTGAAGGAGGTCTCTCCCAACATGCAATTTCTAGTCAGAAGATCTTACTGAGGTGCAGTGTATGCCTAGGAAAGTCGCTGTCTGTATAGAGAAGTCTCTCGGGAAAGTGCAGAGGAAGGTATCTCTGAGGGTACAATGTCTGCTCAAAGACGTCTCTCCGAGGAGGCAGATTCTGTTCAGGAAATTTCCCTGAGGGGCAGAGTCTGTGCAGAGAGCTCTCTCAGAAGGGACAGTGCCTGCAGAGGAAGGTGTCTCTAAGGGGGTAGAGACCATATTTTCTGCTTCTAACTTCCTATTTCTAACAGTCCAAGAGCAGCCTCTCCCAAGCAATGACAGCAGTCATGGCAGGTGCAGTCTGCCCAGCGACGTTTCCTGAGCTGTTGCACTGTGAAGATATTTCAGAATTCTGAACATTTGCCCTGCTACCCTGCTACGTGATCCCATCCAAGGAGAGGAGAGGTCCAAGCGAGACTGTACATTTCAGTCTGCAAGGGGGTTGCTAATACAGAGGCAACTCGGCAGAAGCGTCCTTAATACCAATCACCTTTTGCCTCTCTTTGGAGGTTTGTTGCTTCCACAACAATCAGAATCTCTTTTAGTGTTATTTTCTTAAAACCACTGAGTAGTGATTTAGTTCTGGCTTACAGAAGTAGATTTGAATAAGGAACGTTATTGATTTCACAGATTTACCATTTAAGTAAGCCCTTGATCAATATTAATGACCCTGCTGCTTTCTAGTGAGCCAACAGGTGAAGGCAACAAGGGCAAACAGTTCATCTCGTCTCCCTCTCTCTCTCCCCCCTTCCCCTGAAAAAAAAGTACAGCTCGCACCTTCAAATCTCAGTGTTCCCAGTTTGTCTTTCCCCGTCCTAAGCCCAGTTTGCCTAAGCTATCTCCCTCACCCCTTAACCCAAATCCAATTTTCCCAGCCCAGCTCCCTCCAGAATGGGACAATTCATCGCAGCCGATCCATTGCAGCTGCGATGTAACGGCTGTGATGAATCATCCCATAACTGGAATGGCCGAGTTGTGCACCCATGACCCCCCCTTCACCCCTCACTTCTTCATACACATGGTTATCGATACCCCTCTCTCCATGTCCAAGCAAGGCTTCTTGCCCCTTACCTTTAGCGATCACAATCAATAGACCACAGACACTTATTGATGGTAAAACCAAGGCCGCAGCTTTGTTTATTGGGACACAAACAATCAACAATTGTTTCACCTCCTGAGCTACAAATCATGTGCAATTGACAAATACAGAACTGTAGTTCCCTGACCCCGCCATGTCAGCATGGGTCTAGGGGGTGGGCATGGCCCTCTATGCCCCCATTCAGGGTACCCTGCCTCAAAGAATATTCACTTCCCAATAACCGCTCAGCCCTGCTGAGCCTGGGGATAGGCATGGACCTCCATACTCCCTTTTTAGGTCACCTGCCCTGAGGTGTACCCACTCGCCTGAGCTCACTTTCAAATAACCGCTCATCTTCTGATGAGCCAAAAACCTTGTAGCTCAGGATTACTGTCACAGGCCTGTAACTTCTAGCCCCTCTCCCCCAAACAAAGCTGCGACCCAGGGTCCCCAAGGGAACAACTGTCCTACCTGAACAGCCAAAACACTTGACTCCAAGGCAGCCCTGATGAGGGCCATGCTGCCCTGAAACTCCTACCACTATCACGCCCACTCACCAGTACACCCAACGGCGAGCACAATGACCATCCATCATGGCCCACCCACCTGGAATCTGAAATCAGACCCCAGGACTGCTGCTTGAACCTACACCACTCTGGTCCAAGAATGATGCAAAGCTGATATGTCCCAAGGAATACATCCATCTTGCCCCCCCCCCTCCCCCCGCCACAGGAGTCCACAAAACAAAAGAACCAAGAGCCGGCCAGCCCCACCCCAAAGACCAATCAGGTGGAACAGACGGGCACACGCTACCTTGGCATGAGCCCCACCATGGGCACAACGGAAGCACCAGCATGCAAACACACCAAAAATCCGCCCCCAAAATAGGGGTACCTGAGAGACCCCTATAACAGGGGCCAAGGGAGAAGTACACCCACAACCCCCACAGGACACACCGAAGAAAGCCAAGGAAGCCCAGACCCACAGTGACCATGGAAGCCGATCTTGTCATGGGGCCACCGGCTTTCCAGTTATGCAGAAAAGTCCACCGCAGCACCAGGTACCAGTTGGCCAATAGGCCCCCAAAACAACCAGTATCCAGCGTCCACTCACCCATGAGCAGCAAAAGACCAGCCGTCGGCACCCTGGCAGACAGTCAAATTCCAGGTGCCAGAGGACCATACCACCAGGAAGACTATGGGGACAACAGCACTTGGAGCAGAAATCCCTTAACCCCAGACAACCCAACACAGCACGTACCACCAGTATCCTGCCAGACGGATGGGACATAACCCCGCTGGACATCACTTGACCAGCTGCAGCACCCAGCAGGATGACGCTGAAGGACTGGCAGAAAAGGAACTGCTGGAAGGGAACTGCATGACAGCACTCCCCCCCCCCAACTAACCCAGCAGAGCTCTACCCACCCCTACCACCAAGACTGGAAACATGGTCAGTAGGGGACCACCCGAGATGTTACCTGAGAAGGCAAAACCCACCAAAACTCCTCCCACAGGATCCAGTGCATCAGACTACTGACTCAGACAGTAACAGTCCCAGCACATGCCACCAGCCCTTGATCCGTGAGCCATAGGACCCCCACCCATGCAACATACTCCACTAAAAGCCAGTTGACGGGAAATACAGGGTCCAAGCAACACCAACTACCTGTCCTCAGAGGAGTAAGCTGCCCATACTCTCCAGCCGGAGGAAGTTACTATCCATCACGAACCCGCTGGAGAGACAGCATAGGAGAGGAGCCAAACACAAAGGGCTACCAGGCCACACAACCACATGTAATCGTCCAAAGTAGCAAAACCAGCCCAGAAACCCAGAACCCCAAAGGGACTCACTGGCTGTACAGCCATTTCCAAGGAACAGGTTTGTAGGAATCTGGTGGGCATGTGGAAGAACTATGAATATCAGGAACATTCCAGCTGGGAGATAAGTGAAACACCTGTTGTTTACTGCAGACACTAACAGAGTGTGAGACAGGATAACAGTATATAAGAGGCCATCCTGGGGCTTTCTCTTTGGAATCCATCAGCGTGCTGTGAAGGGATATTCCCATGATTTGGTACCCGGTCCATCACTGCCTGGAAAAAGGATTCCCCTGTCAGTTGTGAGGAACAGTGACGTCATATTCAGTCATGGTGAATTTATTTTGAATTATCTGTGCTTTGTATATATTGCTCTGCAATTAGCATATCACTGCCCTGAAATTTGTGTCTATATCAGCTGTGCTCAGTATATTACCGCCCTGCAATTTATGTAACCAATAAAGTAGCATAATTAGCCTTATCTTGTATCTGGTATGTGTCTCTTTGTATGCTGTGAAGTGCTGACTACCTAACGAACTTGGCATTACACTGGCCCAATCCCAGAGAACTTCCACTGCATTTCCAATAGGCCATTGGACAGAAAGTCCATAGCAGTCCTCCAGGAGAACGCTGAAGCCCACCCCAACACCCCCACCAAGACTTGCACACCCCCTTCCCCCCCCCCCCCCCCCCCCCCGAGTTCCCAGCCAGACAAGGAAGCAACCAGGCCTAACCAAACCCGGGAGACCACTGTCCAGCCTGGACAGACAACCCCAACAGAGACCACAGCGGCCCCAGGTCCCTCAAGGGAGACCAAGCCCATACTGCCAGAATCCATGCTAACCCAGCACACCCACCAATGACCATCTGAACCACAACCACACACCCAGAAGCCGGGCAATCCCAAAGGGGCTTGCATTCTCCAGTCCTACCAACAGAGTGCCCCAAACTACCTGGGCCCGCCAAGTGCTTCTGGAACCCCCCAGCCTGCCTCAAGGTGCCCCAGAGCCACTAGATACTACCCAAAAGAGGCCCCTGATCCACACCGACACACTCCAGAGAAACCGCCAGACCCCCCGGTATCACCACAGACAAGACACATAACCACCCAGTCCATCCCCAGGGAAACTGCCTGCCCTGAAAAAACCGCAGAACCATCCATTCCCGCCCCATTAGAAACTAAAACACCATCCATTCCCATCTCCAGAAACCACCGAACCACCATTTCTGCCCCAGAGAAACATCAAAATTGCCAAGACCAAGGAACTTATCAAAGATGGCAACTTGAACGCTGCCACGGAGGCGCCATTGGAGTTTTTGCCCAAATTTGCCTTCATGGGCAAAAGAAAATCAAAGATCTGGGTATTCCCGGAGGAATCTGTTACCACGACTGGGCCAATGAATGCCTACATGGTACGAGGTGCCCGAACGCAGCAACCGGAGGGATCCTCGGCAGGGAGAGACACGCAGGCTGAGGCTTATGATCTCTCCCTCAAGGGCGCCACCTTGTCCCTGGAGGAGTGTAATCCTCCAATTCGCTCCATGGCAATGAAAGGGCAGATGGAGGTGGAACCAGCCTGGGACGCTCCCTTCCCAACCCAGCAGAGTGCAGATAACGGCTCTGTACGGAGGGCAGAGGAGGCTTTTGTGTCAACATCATTGCAATCAGAGAGTGGAATGCAGCAGGCTACCAGAGTTTCCCTGATGATTAAAGAGAATGCTGCTGTGGCTATAGGTACTTTACTTTCTACAGTGGGCTCAAGAAATGTTACACTTATGCAAAGGCCAAAGGAATTCAATATAGAAATGCTATGGGAGGCAATATCAAGTTTGCAACTCTCATTGGGAACTCAAATCCAGCAACTATCATTACGTTATACGACAGTTCTATCAGAAAATTTGGACATTAAGAACAAAGTATCATGTCTTAAACTAAACTAAAACTTAGCCTTATATACCGGGTCTTCAACCATGGGAAGCTCGACACGGTTAACAATAAATTAATAAATAAATACTAAAATACATGGAAATTAATTTTCAAAGTGTTTAGCAAATAGAAAAGTTTTCAAGGATTTACGAAAAGATTGGAAGGAACTAAGACACCTCAAAATCAAAGGAAGATCATGCCATAATTGGGAGAATTTAAAAACTAAAGAGAGGCTGAAATTCTTGATTCCTTTAATTCCTTTCTTGGAAGGGAGGGAAAGTTTAAATTGTTGAGTACCTCTCACATATGTAAATCTATAAACCTTCCATAGAGAGGAACAAGAGGAATAAAAATACCATGTAAAATTTTAAACTGAATTCTGAGATAAACTGGGAGCCAATGAAGGCTCAAAAGCAAGGGAGGCACATAGTCGAATTTGCTTTTTCCATAAATCAACTTTGCAGCAGTATTCTGAATCAATTGTAGTCTTTGAAGACAGATCTTTGAGATGCCAAGATAAATAGCATTACAATAATCTAGCCGAGAAAGTACAATTGATTGGACCAGAACAGAAAAGTGATGTTGATGAAAAAGAGATCTAACCTTCCTCAGCATTTGTAAGTTAAAAAAAACATTTCTTAACCAGAGAATTTATCTGATCCTTAAAGGTAAGGGAAGAGTCAAAAAGTATTCCCAAAATTTTGGAGGAGAGCTCAATTTGTAAGGAGGGTCGAGTCCAGAAGTACAGTGGGAGGGAGATAATCCAGTTTTGGGCCTAACCATAAAAGTTTAGTTTTGGCTGCATTTATCTTCATCTGGACAAACATAGCCCAGGCTTGAAGTTTGGAAATAGAATGGTTTATGTCTTGAAACTAAAGTGAACGAACATGACTCCAGATTAAAAGCTGTTGAAACTCAGGCCTTAACTTGGGTTAAGGACAGTGGAAACCTACATTTCAAGCTAGAAATGTTGGCGAATGCTACTAAGAAATGTAATCTTCGGATTGTAAATTTCCCAAAAGTGTTTCCTGTATCAGCACTTGATATGTTTAAGAAATATTTAACTGAAGTTTTGAAAGTGCCAGAAACTTCATACCCACCTCTCTCAAAAATTTATTACCTACCTAGGAGAGTTAAATCTCAAAATCCTAACCAACAGAATTTATCTGCTGATAGTTTGGATTTAACTGATTTTCCTAGAGAGGTCAGAAACTGAAGTTCAGGTCACAGCTACCTTGCTGGTACAGTTCGCTATAGATTCAGACAGGAAATGGATGTTAAAACTTTTTTTCAAATATAAAGATGTTCCTTTTATGTCAAATGTTGTAAGAATGTACCCTAATGTATCCCTTTCCACACAGAAGAGAAGGAAACAATTTCTCATGTTGAGACCTCAGGCATTGCAGTTAGGTGCAACATTTGTCTTGAGGTACCCCTGTAAATGTATAAATGGGTTCATAGACAACTCGGCGAAAGACAAAGGCGCGCGCCGACAACTGAGCGCAAGACGGAGGCGCGCGCTGAAAAAAATTACAGTTTTTAGGGGCTCCGACGGGGGGTTTTGTTGGGGAGCCCCCCCCAGTTTACTTAATAGAGATCGCGCCGGCGTTGTGGGGGGTTTGGGGGTTGTAAGCCTCCACATTTTACTGTAAACTTAACTTTTTCCCTAAAAACAGGGAAAAAGTAAAGTTTTCAGTAAAATGTGGGGGGTTACAACCCCCAACGCCCCCACAACGCAGCGCGATCTCTATTAAGTAAAGTGGGGGGGTTCCCCCCACACACACCCCCGTCAGAGCCGTAAAAACAGTAATTTTCTGCGGCGCGCACCTCCGCGCTGCGCTCAATTGTCTGCGCGCGCCTTTGGCCCGGCGCGCTTTTGACCTGACTCCGTATAAATGTATAAAGATAGTCGATACATTTTCTATGAACCACAACAGCTGTCCAGATTTATCTCTGCCAAAGGGCAGTCTGTAACTACTACGTGAACTTGTTGCATCCAAGTATAAGCTCAGTGAGGATATGTTCTAGCACAGGGATCTCAAAGTCCCTCCTTGAGGGCCGCAATCCAGTCGGGTTTTCAGGATTTCCCCAATGAATATGCATTGAAAGCAGTGCATGCACATAGATCTCATGCATATTCATTGGGGAAATCCTGAAAACCCGACTGGATTGCGGCCCTCAAGGAGGGACTTTGAGACCCCTGTTCTAGCACCTGCTAACTCCATCTTAGTTTTCTTTATTAAAGAGTTACCTGTTAATTTTTCAGCCTATTACAGCTCTTCCTCCATTTATTGAGGACTAATTATACTTGGTGATTTATTATTTCATTGGTCAATTTTGCGCAAGAAGATAAAGCTTGCTAGGTTATTTCTGTTTGCATTGTATTTTTTCTTTATTTTACTGATAAGTTTGTCAAAAGTTTAAAATATAAATAAAGAATAAAAAAAAACAAACAACCTGTCAAGACCCACCACAGAGAACCAAAGAACTGCCTAGCCCCATCCCAGAGAACCCATGGAACCGCCCGCTCCTGCTTCTAGAGAAACTGAAGAACCGCCCGAACTTACCCCAGAGGAACCACAGTAACCCCATGACCAAGTTTCCAAGTTTATTGTAAATTTGATTAAGGTTTATCAAAATATTAAGCGTATTACAGCAATAAAAACGTATTACAGCAATAAAAACAGAATTAAAAACAACAGTATTAAACAGACAAAAATATACTCAGACGAACAAGACACAAAATAAATATAATAAGAACTAAACTAAACTTTTAAGTTTATATACTGCATTCTCTCCATAATTATAGAGCTCGGCATGGTTTACAAGAGCTTAATATAGGAAGGATTGGCATAATGGGGTTGGGGTTGAGTATGGGGCGAAGAGAGCATTACATTTTTGTGAAAAGCCAAGTTTTCAGGTGGTTATGGAATAGTTGAAAGGAGCCCAGATTCCATAGTGAGACAGTAAGATTATTCCAAAGCCCTGTGATTCTGAAGAGGAGAGATTTTCCCAGTTTTCCCGCATAGAGAATACCTTGTAGCGAGGGGAAGAATAGTGTAAGTTTTTGGGTGGGCCTGGTGGTGTCAGGACTCGAGGAGTTTAAAGATAGTGGAATTAGGGGAGGGTGGATGCCGTGAAGGATCTTAAAAGCCAGGCAGGTGCATTTGAAATGAACCCTGGAAATTACTGGGAGCCAGTGAAGTTTGGCCAGAAGTGGGGAAACATGACCGAATTTGCGTTTTGCGAAGATCAACTTGGCCGCAGTGTTCTGGATTAGCTGAAGTCTTTGAAGGCAATTAAAAGGAAATAAACTTATGCCCGATTACAGCCTGCTGACAGCTACTTGTGTGAACCTCTATGCCTGACATTCAGGCGCAAGCAAGGACTTTCAAACAAGGAGCATTTGTTAAATCAAGGACTTACTGTTCTTGAAGTTCCTTTCTTGATGTCACTTAAGTGGAAGCTGAAAGACTTCCTCTTTTGTGAATTAAGTTTTGAAGAGATTTGACTACAGTAACCTGGATTTATCTATGAAGCCATAACAAATCACAAACCCTTTTACAAAAAAACCCCATGAAAAGGTTGCCAGAAAAATACTCAAAGAAGAGGAGAAAAACCAAACTCTAATCTGTTGAATTATATGCTAACTGATATTACAAGAGAAGAAACCTCATAGGCATAGAAGAAACCTCCTCTTCTTCCTAAATCAAAAAGAATCTTAAATTTTTCAAACTTTCAAAAATACTAGTAAGATGTCAGACACCTAATGAGTGCTTTCAAAAGCCTTCTCTCTACTGAATGCCCAATGTAATTCTCATAACGAACTTCCAAACTTTTAACATACAAGCGCTGACCAGCCGATGATGGCCTTAATTAGTAAATTGGTTTAAATTATGAGCTTTAACAAGCTCATAATTGGGCGCAATTCTACAAACGATAGGTGCTTAACGGTGCCTAACACCAAAGTAGTCATGTTTAAGGGTGGAGAAAGACTTAGGCGCGATTCTCTAAAAGACTTAGGCACCTTTAATGAAGGCCTTTAAAATCCTTAACTTATATTAAGTTAGGCGCTGCTAAGTCTTAAGTTAGGCGCTGCTAAGCATCATTCTGTAATGGGCGCCTAAATGTGATTGACATGCAATAGGGACCTAACGTTGGGCATCTATCTTTTTAAGGCGCTAATTACAGAATCCTTGTGTCCCCTCTTGCACCTTAAAATAATCTCAAGCTTCTCATTCAAGGGTCCCAACTGCAGCTTTTATGAGGCTGGAGATTTCTTGCCAATCGGCTTCTGTTCTCAGACTGTCTCCAGCTTGAATAAAAAAGTAACTGAACTTAATCAACCATTTAGAGGCTGCTTAACTAAAAACTCAAGGTAGTTTGTAATAAAAACAAAATAAGATAACATAAAATTACAAAGGAGTGAACCCAGCTTCATTAAACCACCCAACCAGCACAATAAATTAAAGTGAACATTACGTTATAAAAATAGAAGCAATCAAAACAAGAAAATAATAAAACCCTAAGTATTAACCAAATAAACCAAACCCAATCCAACCAATAATTGTCTAACTACTCACAATTGCCCAACATTCTCAAAAATTTAACAAACAGCCAAGTTATCAGTAGTTTCTGTAACCTCATATAAGACCTCTCTGCATTGCACTCCATTGGCGATCTATCCCTAAGTTTTGACATCATATACAGCATCAATCTAAATTCTGAAGCTATAGGAAGTTTTAGGGATCCTTTTATTAACCTGCACTGAAAGCTAGGATTAAATATGTTCTCACACTAGACTTTTCCACGTGCCCAGATTTAGGGAAAATGCTTGAGTACCTGATTGTAAAACTGCTTAGATAATCTTGATAGGCGGTATATAAAAACCTAATAAAACTTGAAACTTGATTTAATGCAGTAGTTATTAGTTTGTTTTTTATTTGCAGATGATGCGCTAATGTTACATTACATTAGTGATTTCTATTCTGCCAATACCTTGCGGTTCAAGGCGGATTACATCAAAGTTTTAAGGAATTGTGACATACATAAGAGATGTCATAAGAGTTAGATAAGAATTACCAAAGAGTTGTCGAGATCTTAAGGTGATAAAAGTTGGGTAATTAGAAGTATATTAGAATTTGTAGGGAAATTAGAAGCATATTAGAGTATATTAAGGGTATAGAGTGGGTAGGTGGCGTTTGGGTAGGAACTGGTTGTGTTAAATAAGTTTTATGTATTTTTTGAAGAATAGGGTTTTAGTATCTTTCTTGAAGGTTTTGTAGTGTGTGTTCGATAACAACAGAATGATGATTTGTCTGTCCAGTTTAGCTGCTTTGGTGGCTATTAGGTTGTCATATAGCTTTTTTTTTTTACATTTTTGGATGGTGGGTGTGTAAATAGTGAGTGGGTTCTCCTGTGCCTAGTTGAGGAGGATTGAGTTAGTCGGCTGTTCCAGTAGGTTGCCATTAATGTGCAAGATCTGCCAAAAAAATTAATATGGAGTACTTACTGCCTCCTAGTTAGGAGGTGCTAAATGCATCAAGTCTGTGTCATTCAGTTAGCGTGTGCCAATCAGAATGCATTATCCAAATAGCGGATGAATGCCTACACTTTGCCCATGACACCCCCCTCTACAAATTATTCTTTTTAAATCAATGCAGTTCGCCCCATAGTGCCATAAACGGTACGTGCAAATTGATGCACACGGATGATTTGCGTGAACAACTTAATTGTTTAACAAGACCAATTAGTTCTGATAATTGGCAATTAACACTTCATAGTTGGCACTAATTAGAAGTTATGCACACGGCTTGGTAGTCAGATTCTATAAAGTGGTGCACGTCAGTTCTAGTGCACAAATTTGAAAAAGGGGCATGACCAGGGGAGTGTGGGCAAATCATGGGCATTCCTAAAAATTAAGCGCACTGATAGAGAATACGCCCAGTCTATACACAGCTTAGGTCAGGGGTAAGGAACTCCGGTCCTCGAGAGCCGTATTCCAGTCGGGTTTTCAGGATTTCCCCAATGAATATGCATTGAAAGCAGTGCATGCAAATAGATCTCATGCATATTCATTGGGGAAATCCTGAAAACCCGACTGGAATACGGCTCTCGAGGACCGGAGTTCCCTACCCCTGGCTTAGGTGCAGGTATTTATGCCTGGTTTTCCTTGGCTTAAATGGGTTAACCTAAAAGTTACGACATGCACTGACGCTAAGCACAATTCTAGTTGGTTCTAATTTTATGGCACTTAGCATGCAAAGATACTGCAGTAGTCTGTTCTCCTGCTCTAACGCCATGTTAATGGCTTACCCCCCCCCCAGATTCTATACAGGCTGTGGTGTAGCGAGTGTGGTGCCCCCTCACTCTTTTCACTCCAGCTCCTTCCCCGCCCCCCCCTACCATGTGCGCCAGCAAAGAGCTAGATGTACGGCGGTGGGGGGCGGAGAGGAAGAGAGGTGCCGGTGCCCCCACCAAGACAGCACCCAAGGTGGTCTGCCCCCCCTTACTATGCCACTGTATACAGGTCACCCAGATTTGGACATGGATCCCAGATCTGTACGTAAACTAATTAGTTAATGAGCCATGTTAATTGGCACTAATTAGGACTTACACAGGGTTCTGCCATGAGCTATTCTATAACACTTCATGCCTAAATGTTCTCAGGGCGTGGTCATGGGAGGGGCATGGTCATGGGTGGTTCCGGATATTCCCAAACTTTAGGCACATTGTTATAGAACAGGGTCATTTACATGCCCAAACACCATTGGTGGAATGCAAACATATACCAGGTTTCAGCAGGCGTAAGTCCTTGTGCCCAAACTTGGGGACAGGAATCAGTGCTAAGTGCTATGCTACAAAGTTGGCTTAGCGCTAAATGACCCTTATAGAATTGGTGCAGATCTTCCAGGCACTTAACTTCTCTTGAAACGAGTCCTACCCCCACGTAGCTGGTTTAAGAAAGGTTTGGCCAAGTTCCTGGAGGAAAAGTCCATAGTCTGTTATTGAGAAAGACATGGGGGAAGCCACTGCTTGCCCTGTATTGGTAGCATGGAATATTGCTACACCTTGGGATTTGGGCAGGTACTAGTGACCTGGATTGGCCACTGTCAGAATGGGCTATTAGGCTTGATGGCCCTTTGGTCTAACCCAGTAAGGCTATTCTTATGTTCTTACTTTTCCCCTCTCCCTTTTTCCTCCCTTTATATTTTATCTCAATGTATTTATTAACTTACCACAACCCTCCTTCCCTCATGTATCCCTCCATCCCTCATGTATTCCTCTTTTATTATTTGGTATATTTTAATTTTTAGTCATTTCCTATTGAACACCGTTTTAGGTACTTGTTTGATAAACGGTATTTCAAAGAATAAAGAAACTTGGGTAGCGGGGGCAGGGGGGGGTCAGACCATCCCAGGCACCGTCTTAGTAGGGGCACCAGCACCTCGCCTGCTTTCTGCCCCCCCCCCCCCATAGCTCTAGTTCTTCAGTGCAAGCAGCAGCTCCAACCTGCTGCTCATGCCAGCCTTAGCGCTCCCCTCTGATGTTACTTTTGGGTCCCGCACCTAGGAAGGGACATCAGAGGGAGAGCAGGCGCCTTCGGAAAGTTGGAGATGTTGCTCGCACCAGGGAAGCTAAACAGGTGCAGGGAAAGGGAATGGAAGGGGCGGGTATGTGCGCAGCAGGTAGGGGCAGAGAAGAGGGTGAGGGGGCACCACCGCCCTAGCTATACCAGTGACTTTGGGTGCTATTTTTAGAGCCCCCCCCCACCCCCCTTAGTACCAAGGAAGATAGGATGCACATATGATGGCAGACTGTTGTTGGGATCTTATGCGGGATTGTCCTGGCAGATCCCGCTCTCGGGAAGTCTTACAAAAGGAGCTTCTTGTGGGTCAAATGACATTAGTAAAAGAACCCCTTGGTTGGTCGATGTGCATGCTGTATGATGAACAAAGCTAAGAAAGGCCCACCCCATTCACAATCTCGAAAGCCATAGCAGGAAACCAGTGCAAAAATCACACACTTGACAGATCATATGACGAGAGAAGAAGGTGGCCAGCAGAATCTGTTTTCCCAAATTCAAGAAGGGGGTTAAGAGCTGGTTTTCTGAGCACATCCCTTTGGATGTCCTCTGACTGCTTGGCACTGAGCAACCTGTAGATAGATAGATATGCAAGCTTTACTCTCCCACTTTACTATTCTTTATTCGTTTAGCCCCTCGTTATTGATTTTAGTTTTAGTTTTTTGTGTTTACAACTTTAATTGTGATATTGTAATTTACATATTTTTTTATGCTGTATAGTTCTCATACTGATTGACCCTTAGTTTGTGAAATGTGGTATAGTACAAATAAATCAATCAGTAAGGAGGGTGGGGAACGTCTCTGTAGCTGAGAACACTGCATTGCTTTAGAGTTTTTGCTTACAGTGAAATGTGTTCCATATTATGCTGTGGCCTGTTTATTCCCCTGTAAGAATGCATTCTGCGATGATAACAAAATGGCACTTGAGTGGATCTGGAGAACAGAAGGGAGGAGGGGGGATGAGTGCTTCAGAGTGCTTGTGCTGTGTTCTCACACATAAACTGAGTGACCTCAGATCTAGACTTTAATAGGTCTCCTCCTGCAGAGATGCTAAGTTCCCTAGTTCCGGGCTGGAGATTTTTGCGACTGTCCTGAATTTCTGCCTCATCCAGTTGCATTATGGGAACTTTTGGAGCACTGATTTAAACGGGCAGGATCAGGCACGCTACTTTGAGATGTAAGTTCAAAACCAGGACTAGTCACAAAGTCTCCCTTCTGGAACTGGGTAACTTGGCATCTGGAGTTACCAGATGGCACTAAACCTGGAATACAATGGTCCAGCCTGTTTCTTTTTTTTTAAATATGTTTATAAAAGGAACATTGCACAGAAGAAAAATACAACGTCCAAGCAGAATCAAGAAAAGACAATAGCCAATGGCAACAAGAAACTTGTCGAATGCGCTAACATGAGCATCACCCGTGCAAAGTCCAATTTCTGATACAGAATCTAATAACCCTCCCGCAGTCCCCATCCTGGTGTCCTGAGTTACCTTTTTACTTCTCTCTGCAGGTGGTATCTGCTGGATGCAGCAAGGCAGAGAAGGCAAGTGTAGCATGATCCTCATGACGGCCGTTTCTTGGGAGGAGTGCTGTTCCAATGGCAATGTGGACACAGCCTGGTCCAACAATTCAGACCCCATGAATAAGATCAGCCTTCTGGGATTCCTGGGACTCATCACATGCCACCCCTGCAAAGGTAAACCAGCCTCAAACTCGGTGCTGACCCTGCAACAGTTGCATTGCTGCCTGGTAATCTGAAGGGCAAAGAAGTCTGATCCCACTTTAGATTACAGAATGACACATGGCCAATTTTTTCCCCCATCATGTCCCCGCACGTTTTGTCACTGTCCCTGTCCTTGTCCCATTCCTGTAAGCTCTGCCTTAACCGCACAAGCCTCGAACACTTAAGATTTTAAAGTGTTTGAGGCTTGTGCAGATGAGGACAGAGCTTGCAGGAATGGGGCAGGAAAAGAACTCACAGGGATGAGACGGGAAAATGAGTTCCCATGGGGATGGGGGAAAAATTTGTCCCCATATCATTCTCTACTTTGGATCCCTCTGCATGTCCTGCTTCAAAGGGACCCCACTGTGGCTTTCCTTTGCTGCTCTTCTGGCTCTCTATTCTTTAGGATCTATTCCCCCCCCCCTTCCCTACCTCCTGGGATATGCTTCCTGGTCTTGCCTTTGAATGTTAAAGTCTTAAATTTGGTTGTGGTTTGGAGTCTTTGATTTTCATTGTAATTGAGACACTATATCATTTGACAATCATGCATACCTCACACACACAAACACATTCAGAGTCAGACACTTAACTAGACAAATACTTAAACTTTCTCAGACACACCCCTGCAAAGACAATCTTAGAGACACAGATCAAAATGTTCCAAATCATTGAACTAGGTTAAATGATATAAGGGGAAGAATACTGAAAGCTGATGCAAGGTTTCAGAATGAGTGTGAAATTTCTGAGAGAGCAATTTTAAAATAGATCTAGCCTAATCCCACAGTTGGATGGTTAGATCCATTGCATGAAAATGTTACTCCACTGAGCAGCTACATAATTTCACTAGGAAATTTTTTCAGGGTTTGCCAGAAGTAGTAGTGGTAGCATTAGAGGGGGGCTTAAAAGATTAACACAGAAAATTCAGCAGTAGTCCAATCTTATGACTATAAGCCTTTTATCAAAGTGTGAACTAAACTGAAGAGGATTAGCTGATTAAGGCTCTGTTGGCTAATTCTCTGGCCGATTTTGAAAAAGCGATTGATTCACTATCTTGTTTGCATGCAAATGATTTGCACGGAGATACAAATCATTTGCATGCAAACTCCCTGACTCAATCGATTGAGTCAGGGCAGAGCCCTGACAGGAGAGACAGGAGAAGCAGCCTCCTGTCACTGCTGTCAGGGCTTCTGCCTTTAAAAAAAATTTGTTTTTTATAATGGCACAGATATTTTGCATGTATTACATACGCAAAATATCTGCCCAATTAAGAAAGAAAAAAAGCCCCCCCTGACAAAGCGCCCCCTCCCCCCCCCGAGCTCCCCAAAATGGCAGGAGGGATGCCCACTCCCTCCTGCCATTGCCACCACTGCCCAAATGAATGGCAGGATGTATGCCCACACCCTCCTGCCACCAGACACCCACCCCCATCCACCCGCTGCTGCTGCCCGCTGACACCATCAAACTATTAAATATGGCAGGAGGGATGCCTACTCTCTCCTGCCACCTGATGCCAACAAATGGCAGGAGGGTTGCCCACTCCCTCCTACCAGTGGAGTGCCCCCTCCCATCCCCCCTCGGCCCTCCTCCTGTCTTTTATCTTTTGTTGGGAGCAGGAGGAGTCCCTACTGCTCCTTCCCTGGCACTGCTGTCTGCAATGCAGGCCTTAGGCCCCACCCCATGCATCATCCACCCATCTACCTGCCCGCCATCGCCATACCTTTAAAAACGTCCACCTGCACACCTGCTGCCACTGCCACCCCTTTAAAAACACCCACCTGCCCGCCACCGCCGTCATCGTACCTGGTGGTCCTGTGTGTATCCCTCCTTCGCTAGCAGCACACAGTTCAGGAGCGCGGATGTCGGGAGCAAGATTCTGTGCTCCTGATTGGGCCTGCGCCGCTTTCTGAATGGCTGGCATCAGTTCTCGCGAGTCCCGCAGTGTGGTACTTGTATTCCCAGATTCTTCCCATTGAAATCAGTGCTGAGATCTGCATAATGTAATACACCAGAATGGGGTTCCCTAAAACTGGGCTGCTCTAAAATCTGGACAATTTGGAAGCTCTGCTTTAATTATTACATCTGCCATGGGTGTCAAACTGCAGTGTTGAAGCCAGGAGAACATTGGTATGCAGCCCTCTAGGGCTGTAGTTTGACACCTCTGCTATAGGTCTTGCTATAGTGTAGACATGTCCAGTCCTCAGGTGCTGCAAGCTAGGGGGTTTTCAAGATACTTTCCCATTGTATGCAAATGCATCTTATCCATATTCATTGCCAATACTTGAAAACCTAACCAACCTCCCCCCCCCCCCTTTGCCTTTTTCATGTGCCCTGTGGAATGCCTTCTCTGTCTCCAACAAGCTTACCTTCATACATAACCTCGAACTCTCCACCTGCTGGCACTAACTGAGACCTGGATCTGCCCCGAAGACTCTGCTTCAGTTGCCCCCTCCCCCCCCCCCCCCGTGTCAGAGAGGCTACCTTTTCTCACATACACCATGCCCAGTTGATCATGGAGATGGTGTTGGGCTCTAACTCTCACCATCTTGTAGATATCAACCCCTTCTTCCACCTCAATCTCACCGCTCTTCTTCCTTTGAAGTCTACCTCATCTGTTTGTCTATTTTCTCCTCTACCTCTCTGAGTAGCAGCCATTTACCACCCCCCTAATATGTCTCTCTCCTCCTTCCTCATTAACTTTAACTCCTGGCTCCCCTTCTTTCTCAAACCCTCATCGTTACTGACTTCAGCATCCATGCTGATGACCCCCTCTGACTCCTACACTTCCAGGTTCCTTGCTTTAACAGCATCATTCAATCTCCAGCTATGCTCCACCACCCCTTTGCACCAGAATGGCCACTGTCTTGACCTTGCCTTCTCCTCCAACTGCTCTAACACCGGTTTCTGCATCTCAACTCTTCCCCTCTCCGACCATCATCGGTTAACATTCACAATTCATCACCCTCTCCCATGGACCTGGCCAATCACTACTAATACATTCAGGAATCTTCAGGCTATTGACTCTGGCACCCTCTTCACCACTGTCTCATCCCTTCCCTCAACTAATATGTCACACAAGCCTATCAATAAAGCTGTCTTCTCCTATAACACTTTCTCTCTTTTGCTCTAGATGCCCTCACTCTTTCCATTTCACATCCTGTAAGGGGTGCCAAACCCCAGCCCTGGCTGACCTCCAACATCTGCTACCTAAACTTCTGTGTCCAATCTGCTGAATGTCTTTGGCTTAAATCCCGCCTAAATGCTGACTTCATACACTTTACATAACATAACTTTATTCTTCTATACCGTCACAATCAGACGATTTCTGGGCGGTTTACAATGAAGAGAGCCGGACAATCAGTGAAATACAAATAGCAAGAATACAACAATTTCCTAAGAGTAGTCAGAGTAGAATTATTGTTATTAATATAACTTCTATTTAGGAAATGAATTTATCAAACAGTACATCTTAATTTATTTCCAAAATGTGCCGTAAGACAGCCTGGCTCCACTGATGTAATTGCCTAACAAGGACTGCTGCTTACTTGCTTGAAACGAAAAAGTCCTATCCAAAAAAGACCTGTATCTACAACCAGTAATTTTTGGATAGGCAAATAAATTACGATTTCTGGTTATCCTCGTAGGGTTGTATAGCACGAAATGAGACAAAAGATAGGTAGGGGCCAATCCCCAAACCAGCTTAAAGCAAATGCACGAGAACTTAAATATTACTCGTGCCTCCAGTCTACCCTCTCACTTGCCAAAGAATACTATGCCCCATTTAACTAACTCTCTCAGCTCTAACCCTCACCATCTCTTTGATACACTAAACTCCCTCCTCAATGTTCCCTCATCTCCTATCCACTCCCCTCCTTCACTTTCTCCAAGACTAAGGCTGAGTTCTTCTACAACAAAGTTCAGAAGATTCACCTTGAATTCTCAACCAGGTCACCCTTTCACCCTTCACCCCCCCTTCCAACTGTCCCTTCTGCCAACCTCCTCTCAACCCCTGTCACCTTTTCTGAAATCATTGAAGAGGAAACTGCACTTCTTCTTTCCTCCTCCAAACCCACTACCTGCTCCTCTGATCTGATTCCCTCCTACTACATCCTCAACCTATTGCTCTCCACTGAAACTGTTTCCGATGTCTTCAAAACATGCCATAGTAACATCTCTCCTCAAAAAAAAACCTTCTCACTAGACCCCACATGCCCCTCCAACTATCGCCCCATTTCCCTCCTCCCCTTCTTATCCAAGCTACTTGAACATGCTGCTCACCGCCATTGGCTGGATTTCCTTTCATCTCAAGCTATTCTTGATCCACTTCAGTCAGGCTTTCACCCACTGCGTTCCACAGAAACTGCCCTTGCTAAAGTCTCCAATGACCTGTTCCTGGCCATATCCAAAGGCCTCTACTCTATTCTCTTCCTTCTCTATGTATCTGCTGCTTTCGACACTGTCCTCACTGGGATTCTAGGGCTCTGTTCTCTCCTGGTTTTCTTCCTATCTCTTCCATCACACTTTCAGTAGGCAATGGTGGACCTCACTATCAATTGGTGCAACTCAAGGCTCTGTCTTGGGACCTCTCCATCTATACCAGGGGTCTTAAAGTCCCTCCTCGAGGGCCGCAATCCAGTCGGGTTTTTAGGATTTCCCCAATGAATATGCATGAGATCTATGTGTATGCACTGCTTTCAATGCATATTCATTGGGGAAATCCTGAAAACCCGACTGGATTGCGGCCCTCAAGGAGGGACTTTGAGATCCCTGATCTATACCATACATGGGCAACTCTGGTCCTTAAGGGCCGGAATCCAATCGGGTTTTCAGGATTTCCCTAATGAATACGCATGAAATCTATTTGCATGCACTGCTTTCAATGCATATTCATTTGGGGAAATCCTGAAAATCTGATTGGATTCCGGCCCTCAAGGACCGGAGTTGTCCACCCCTGATCAGTGCAGATTTTTTTCCCTGTGGGGTCTGCAGCCCCAGTTGGATTTTTCTTTTGTGGTTAGCACCCAGCTGCCACTTAATGGTATATTTTCAAAATTCTTTTACATTTCTCATGATTTGTAATTTTCAATATGGTATAGGATAAGAGTGGTGTGTCTTCTGGTAACATTGATGTGTGTTTCTAACACAGGAGCACCAGGTTCCAGTGGCTTAGAAAGGGGGGGATGAGGGGGTTGGTCCACCCAGAGTACTATCTTCCTAAGGGCACGGCACCCCTCCTCCTCTTCGCTCCCTGCTCCTCTCTTTGCCGTGCACGCACACCCCTGCCTTCTCTCGTATCTTTTTTTACGTCCCCGGCGTGAGGTTGCTGTCGGCATCGGTGCTCTCTCTGACATCTCTTCTGGGACCCGCACCTAGAAAGTGACGTCTAAGGGCGAGCCAACACCGACATGGACATGCTGCTCATGCCAGAGAAGTTAAAAAGTTATAGGAAAGGGGGTGGCACGGAGGGCGGGGAAGAGGGTGAGGGAGGAGCGCCACCGCCTCGGGCTCCGCTCACCCTTACTACGCCACTGCCAGGTTCATTTCAAATAGTGGAGGTCAGCAGCAGGCTGCCATTCTGCATGATATCAATTTACATTTTTCATGAATTGTAAACATGAATTTGGGTGTCTTTCCAATTCAGAAAGAAAATGAAAAGAGACTGAGTAGAAATGCAATTTGGTTTTTGTGGGTTTCCATCTGCTAGTTTCCTGTTATATTGTATGAGGCTGACCACCCGTTGCAGTATATTGGCATTTTCAGTAATTAACATTTAATGAAATGGTAATGGGAGAGTGTTTCTAACAATGTGAGAGTGTAGCAGGAGTACTGGGGTGAGGACACCCACAAATGATTTCTGTTTGATGGGGGAATCATTTGTCTCATGCACGGGGGGAAGAGTGTAGCAGGATGGAAAATATTATGCACTTGCTGGTTCCAGAGGACGGTTGGAGACCCAGCTATGAGTTCCAGCAGTTTTTGGAAGCCAGGAGTGTGTGGCACAGTGGTTGAAGCTACAGCCTCAGCACCCTGAGGTTGTGGGTTCAAACCCCGCGCTGCTCCTTGTGACCCTGGGCAAGTCACTTAATCCTCCATAGCCCCAGGTACGTTAGATAGATTGTGAGCCCACTGGGACAGAGAGGGAAAAATGCTTGAGTACCTGATTGTAAAAACCGCTTAGATAACCTTGATAGGCGGTATATAAAACTTGAAAAACTTGAAGCCTGCCCCAGGCTTGGATCTCTGATGGGGGACAGTTGGTTGAAAGTAGCCCTAACTCCAAAAGAGGGCTGGGAGAAGGTGGCAAATTTGTCTTTTGGTGATCCCCCCCCAACCATCTGATTAGAGAATCCAACCAACATGGAGGGTTTTCATACCAGAGTGACAGATTTGGGCTGTACACTTGAAACTTGAGGGGAGAATCTGTTTATAGTTAGAATTTGTTTTGCAACATTCCTGTTCACTGTTCAAAGAGAGTGCCTCTTCTCATCTATTGGAAGAAGTAAAGTTGGAGTTTGGACTTTAAATCCTGGTGTGGTCTACATTAAATGGGAGTGATGAGTGTGTTTGGCGATTGCCTGCTATGAGGACTCCAGCTGCTAAGTTGCTCCTGGCTCTGGTCTCTTTCCAGCTACTGGGTAAAAGAGGAGGTTTAAAGAAGCAGCTAACTTTCTTTATTCTTTGTCTACAGAGAACTGTGAAGGAGTGGAGTGTGGCCCGGGAAAAATCTGTCAGATGAAGCAGGGCCGGCCTCAGTGCACCTGCGCTCCTGACTGCTCTGCCTTGGCCAGCAAGCTGCCCGTGTGTGGGTCAGATGGATATACCTACAGGGACGAGTGTGAGCTGCTGACCAGGAAATGCCGAGGTCACCCTGACCTGGAGGTCATGTACCAGGGAAAATGTAAAAGTATGCTCAATTCTGTCTTTCTTTTTCTCTCAAGTGCCAGACTAGCACACCTACTGTCCCGTCACTGGGTCCTTTTTGAAATGCACTTCAGGTTGCCTCGACGATGAATGGGAATTGTCTGCTATAATTGCCAGTGAACACTTCAGAACAAAATGTACTTGCTGTTCACCTCATTAGATCTGCTTTGCCTGGGAGATAATCCTTTTCTTTTTTAGGCTGAGACTGCAGCTGCTTCGTGAAGATACTTTAATATCATCATTTTTCCTAAAACAATTTTGGAACATTTTAAGAGTTTATGAAAAGCAATGCACCTCACTCCTGCTCTGCAGTACCCCTCTCCCCATTCCAGCACACACTCCTCACACACACACACACACAGTTGTACCAATGCACCCTACTCCTGCCCTGCTATACCCCTTCCTATTGCAGTACTGGGCCCTTCCTAACCCCTCCTATTCCAATATTAGAACCTTCCTCCCCCACACACACACGTTCTCACAGATTTACCAATGCTTCTCTCTTAAACTACAGCACCCCTGCTACTGCAGCATACACCCCTCACACACACATTGTTTGGGGGGGGGTTTCCAAATCTTTATTCATTTTTACATCTCACAACAAGTGTACAATAATATAACAATTGATTCATATAGATCACTTGAAAATCTTTTCTATTATCATCATAAATACATATATTTAAGTCCCTCCCCCAGCCTCCCCTTCCACCAATAATATCTCAACCTCAGTCCTTCTACACCAGCATTCTTCAATGCAAGGCTTGAGGGGCAGTGGCTGTGCCCATTCTTGTATCTTATGTTAGCCAAGTATAGGATAATTAAGCCATTGTGACATCACTGATGAGGTTGGCTTTTAGACATTGGTAGAATGAGGCATTATGACATCACAATCTCAGCCCTGGAATGTTGCTACTCTGAGTTTCTGCCAGATCTACGGGAAGGGGGGGGGACAGCAAGAGGGAATGGGCGTCCCTCCTGCCGTGATTGTTTGAGGGGGGGACATGGGCGCTTGCAGTCGTGGCCGCTAAACTTATCACTATAAGCTTAGCGGCCGTGTTTACTTACAACCCGATTCTCTAACTGATGTCTGAAACATGGACGTTGGTTAGAGAATCGGGTTCACTTTAGGCGGGCTTAGGCGCCATTATGTATAAGACCCCTGTCAGCTTCTGAGACCGGGCGTCCTATACAGAATCCGGGCCAAGGTGTCTAGATCAATAAGTTTAAAAGAACCACATTGGCCAAGAATTAGATTAAGACTGTGTATCCTTAAACCTGTAAATTCCAACATGACACTCATCACAGTTTCACCATTGTGCAATGCTTGAGGTTCACTGAAAACAAATATACCTTTTAGTTAGAAGGGCTCTTAGTTGTCCCATCCAGAGTAGATACAGAGTATGAATGTAAACTGTGGGAGTCTTAATCTTATATTCTGCCTTTCTGTGACACGATCAACCCGGTTTACAATCACATTCAAAATTCTGATGTCAGAATGAGAGAGGAACCAGATTTTCATGACACAAAAATGGTTAATCTGGAAGCAAGTGGCCTTCTGTGCCAAGCCTTGTCCCCTTTCACTCACCGACTGTATGTCTGCTTCCCGGAAGAAGGAGCAGCTGCTCTTGCGTGCCGTAAATGTGTGCAGTATGGTCTGAAAATGAAAACACAGGGAGGGGAAGCAAAGCTTTCAGTAGTTTCAGTCTTGAGTTTGTTTTCTTGGAAAAAAATTTTTTTTAAAAAATCTATTTTGTATTCTTTAAAAAAATCTGTACGAACATTTGGCTGCCAAAAAAGGGAACGTGATGTACTTAGAAACAAATGCTGGTATCTTCAGAGTAACATTAAAAAAAAAAAAATCCGTGTGAGCTTAAAGGCAAAGGCTACCCGCAGTCCTCCATGCCCATGCCCCAGCTACATAGAATTGGCACGTCCCTGTAATAGATGTCAATGCAAGCACTTACCAGGGTCACATACTGTATATAGCAAATGTTATACTGTATATGGAAATTCTTCAGGTCTAGTATCATTTCCTGCACCTTGCTATCTCTGTAAGTAGATAATTACAGCAGAAGGACAATATCACAAACATGAGGTTTCTCCATATTATTAGCTGATTTTCATAGGTAAAAATTCATACAGAAGGCAGCTAGTAGGTATATCCTTTGCAAAAAGATGCCTTCAGTAGCCAATGTCTCCGTTAGCCAAGTTTCATAGTGCATAACTAAGCAGCTGCAATTTTTCTGCAGAGTCCTGCTCCAGTGTGGTGTGCCCGGGGACGCACACTTGTGTTGTTGACCAGACTGGCAGTGCCTATTGTGTGATCTGCAGAACAGCTCCATGCCCTGATGCCCCGAGCCTGGATCATGCTCTCTGCGGGAATAACAATGTTACTTATCCCTCCGCCTGCCATCTCCGGCGGGCAACCTGTTTCCTGGGACGATCAATTGGCGTGCGCCACTATGGAAGCTGTACAGGTATGGCCGTTTGGGGGGGCTGGAGAGGGCTTCAATGGCTGGGAGTGTTTAGATGGGCTGGAGTAGGTTTTAACGGAGATTTCGGCAGTTGGAATCCAAGCACAGTACTGGGTAGAGCTTTGGATTTTTGCCCAGAAATAGCTAAGAAGAAAAAAATTTAAATGGAATCAGGTTGGGCAGACTGGATGGACCATTCGGGTCTTTATCTGCCGTCATCTACTATGTTACTATGTTACATTTCAACTCCAATTCCTGGGATGATGAAAAATACAAGGTTGATACTGTTCAACATCTGGGAGACCAGCCAGATAGCAAATCAAGGAATGATCAGGGCTAGCTGGGATATTGAAAGCCCAGCTGGACCTCAAACCTCTGAAGTCTCAGGTTCATATCCCACCTCCGTTATGAAGTATATGATCTTAAGCCAGTGTATCGCAAACTGTGTGCCGCGGCAAAATTCTGGGTGTGCCGTGAGATGCCGGCGATGAGGAGAGGTGCCGGCGCTGGCCGACTGCCTGCAGGATGTGCCTCTCATGGCAAGAGGCATGTCCTTTAGGTAGTCAGCCAGCACCCGCGCCTCTTCTCCTCGCCAGTGCATCTCCTCTTCTCCATGCCTCTCCTGCTCAAGTACCCCCTCCCACCCCCCCTGGTGGCTCAGGGCCCCGTCTGGAGTGTCTTTGTGCTTGTGCAGACGTCGATGTGATGATGTCACGCACACGTGTGGCGTCATCACGTCAATTTCTGCACATTTACAGCTGCCCTCCAGCCAAGGCCCGGAGATTATTGTGCCACCGAGCAAAAATGTTTGCGGGACACTGTCTTAAACAGTTCTTTGGAGCAGACAGAGAGGGCTGGATTCAGTAAATTGCTCAGAGTGCTATTCTGTAGAGCGGTGTCTCACAAACTTTGCAAAGCTGCGGCACACTAAACGTGGTGGCCGTGGCTTGAGGGTGTCCAGAAGTGCACGGACATTGAGGTGAGGACATCATATCGATGTCCGCGCATAGGCAGAAACCCTCCAGATGGGGCCCTGACCCACCATTGTGGGATGCTGGAAGGAAAGAGGCATGGAGAAGAGAGGCACTGGTGCCAGCTGACTGGCTCCAGGATGTGCCTCTCGCCGCAAGAGGCACGCCGGTGCCGGTGCTCCTCCTCCCTTGCCTCTCGTGGCACACCTTGAATCTCGGGTAGCACACAGTTTCCCATACACTACTGTAGAGGAAGCTCCAGGATGAGCATTCTTTATGGAATATTGTTGGTTGCCAAATTCCGCACTTAACTTTGGGTGTCAGAAATTACAGAGATTAGGGGCACTCGATGAAGTTACAGGGAAATACTTTTAAAACCAATAGAGGGAGATATTTTTTCACTCAGAGAATAGTTAAGCTCTGGAACACGTCGCCAGAGGTTGTGGTAAGAGCGGATAGCGTAGCTGGTTTTAAGAAAGGTTTGGACAAGTTCCTGGAGGAAAAGTCTATAGTCTGTTATTGAGAAAGACATGGGAGAAGCCACTGCTTGCTCTGGATTGGTAGCATGGAATGTTGCTACTCCTTGGGTTTTGGCCAGGTACTAGAGACCAGGTCACCATGAGAACAGGCTACTGGGTTTGATGGACCATTGGTCTGACCCAGTAGGGCTATTCTTATGTTCTTATGTTCTAACCAATCACTCTATCTATCTATTTATGGAGGCTCCTCCTCTGGGCTGCTTCTATGGGGTAGGTTGTTCAATTTTTTTAATACATATATTCACCATTTAGAAACCAAATTGGATCTGGGCGAATGGAATCCTTACTGAGCTGGAATAATCTCTAATTTAAGGTTAAGTTAATCATAAAGTGGAAGAATTAATGGGGCAGGGGACTTGGTTCAGATAGTTTAAGGAGTTTTCCAGAAAGGGTTACCGAAGGCAGTGTCTATGCAAGCTTTTCATTTAGGAGTGAGCCTGTGCCCCCTGCCTATCTGGTCTCTGACCCCAGAGCATCTTAGTCTCCAGGCTGCTAGAAGTTGCTCTAGTCTAGACCAACTGAAGCCAAATACTTGGTGGGTGATTTCTCTTCTTCTCAGTTCTTTTGGTTTTTGTCTCATTGTGTATGTCTCTCTCTCTCTCTCCCTCCAGCTTTCCCCACCTTCTCTCAGGACATCGACAATGCAGAAGAGAATTATGTATGAGGACATTGTGCAGAGAAGGAGGTGATAAGGAAGAGAAAGGGCATTATGTGTATATTGTACATATAGCATATGTGGTATTTATTAAATATGAAGATCATTATTTATATATGTTATGAAAGTAGAACACCACCTTGTATGCTCTCCACTGTAAAATCCATTGAAGGTCTTGGCTGATGCTTTTCTATTAGGTCATCTCTGAAAATGATGCAGAAAGTAACCTAAAGCCTAAGCTTGGGTTTTTTTTCAGTTAATTAAATAGCTGCCTATTGGATAACCTGTAAAAGCGAGCCACACCGATCTTATCAGAGCTGGAAACATTAAGATTCTCACCAGAAGTCCATTTTACATTACCTCTTCAATTTACCATTTTTACGGTTAGTCTTCTGACTTTCATCTTTTCAAACGGCTAATCATGAGGCCTCTTGTGTGTGGTATGTCCTGTGTAGATTGACGCTGCGAACCCTGAGAACTGTTGCATGTAGAGAGACATATCACATGCAGTGCCAGAAGCAGGGGTACTGAGGCATGACGGTGGGCCACAAGAGAAGGGGTCTGGCAGACTACTAAGTTTCCAAGTTTATTAAGTATTTGATTAATCGCTTATTCCACATTCTAAGCGATGTACAACATATTAAAATATTAAATTACAGTAGTTCAAGGGAAACAGACAATATGAATATAACTCACAAGACAAAACATGACTCAAGAGGAAGGGAATGGGGAAAGAAATACAAGTTTAAAAGATAGTAAAGGAAACATATAAGGGAAGAAAAACAATAGGGAGGGGGAAAAATAATAAGTAACAGAGAATTTAAAGCACAGGGCTCAGTAGAGAGCCCTAAACTAATCCAACATTCTAGTTTTATTAGCTGTCAAATGCATCTTTAAAAAGAAAGCATTTTAGCTTGCTCTTAAATCTATCCAAACTTAATTCTTCTCGTATATAAATTGGGAGTAAATTCCACATTTGGGGGGCTGTGACAGAGAAAATAGAGTGTCGTCGTGTATTTATAGATTTAAGGGAAGGAACTGCCAAGAGATGTTGGTCGGTAGATCTAGATGGAGTATAAGGAATCAAAACTCTATAAATGAAAGAAGGTGATTTATATAGAAGAGATTTAAAAGTTAATAAACTTAGTTTGTAAGTTATTTGGTGAACAACTGGAAGCCAATGCGCTTCCTTAAGTAATGGAGTCCCATGATCAAATTTTTTTGCGTTCTTTATGAGTTTAATTGAGGCATTTTATATAATCTGCAGATGACGGATTTCTTTTGAAGCAATTCCTTTGAACAGAGCATTACAATAATCAATTTTTGAAATCACCAGCGAGTGAATCAGTATATTTAGAGATTTAGGGTATAGGAATTTAGAAACAGAACGAATTTGCCGTAATCTAAAGAATGTAGATCTAACAATACTACTAATATGTTCGTGGAAGGTAAGCTTGCTGTCAAAAATAACTCTTGTGTGCAAGAACATGGCACTGAATAAAATGAAGGCCTACCAATGTTACCCTTTCTGATTTTTATCCTCAAAGTCACAAGAATTTCATGTGCATAAGGTATGATAAAGATTCATTTTTTGTCACAGTGGGTGATGTACTTGTGCTGAAGATACACGATGTGGCAATACGCTGAAAGACGTCGGAATTACCGAGAGCAGAGCGTAAGGATAGCAAAAGCTGCGAGTATAGGCTGCACTTTGCTATCATAACATGTGAGAACACATTTAGGGATTGTTTTACTAAGCAGTGCTAAAAAGTGGCCAGGGCTTTCCCACATGCTGAAGCCACTTTTAGACACAAAGGATCTCTGAATAAAAAGAGGATAGTATCAGAACTAAACTTTACAGATTAGGAGCTGTAACTTCATTTATGATGAGCAGAAGTGTGCTAGAGGTGTGCAACCCCAGCAGCGAAGCCGATGCCGGACGGATTTCTACGGTACGGGTCCAGTATGTAGCGAGACAGATCGAGATAGGCTGGCGCAGTGGTGTAGTAAAGGGGGGGCACAAGCACCCATCCTCCTCTTCACCCCCACTGCCGAGCGTGCATGCCGCTTCCCTCCCTCCGTACCTCTGTAACGTTCCTGGTACGAGTGGCTGTCGTGCCAGTGTCGGCTCTTCCTCCGACGCCACTTCCTAGGCGCGTGTCCTGGAAGTGACGTCAGAGGAAGGACCGACGCCGTGGCAACAGGAGGTTGGGGGGGTTGCTGCTCACGTCAGAAGCGTTGCAGAGGTACAGGGGAAAGGAAGTGGCAGGCGCATGGCAGGAGGGGCGGGGAAGGAGCATGTAGAGGTGGGGCAGGGGAGGGGCACCACCGGCCCAGGCGCCTCTCACCCTCGCTACACCGCTGGGCTGGAATTATCTTGGACGGTGACTCCAGCGATGGGGCAGCGTGACCAATGCCGAGTGGACTTCTACAGCTTATGTCTGGAGCAAGAATACATTTTTTACCATGATCGTATAGTCGGAGTACAGGTCTTGCTTTGCTCAGGAGAGAGGGGGAAAAACATCTTGTAGTGGAACTTGGCAACTAAAATGGAACTTAGCAAGTAAAACAAATAATGACTAGATTGTTGGTTTAACATTGCCTCAAAAATAGGGGTTACCAGGTTTTCCATCTGGAAAATCTAGACCCGCTACCGGATTTTCTAAATGGCGACATTGTCAGCGGCTGCCATACAAGTGCTGTCAACCACGTGACGGTGCTGTGTAGAGAATCTCGCCTCTGGCAAAAAATGGTGTCAGAAACGTAGGCCGGGGTTTTCCAGGCCTACATTTCCAAAGCCTGCTGTTGACACGCATCGTGCCTCCAGAGGCGCCTACCAGTGCCAAATGCCACTTCTGGCATTAGCCACACCCACAATGGCATTAGGCGCCAGTAGGCACCTCTGGATGTACGATTCTGGCACCATTTGTTAAGGCGCTAATAGATGCTTTGAATTTCTACTTAAATACCTTTAAAACGGCATTTCCTTCTTCACTTAGGCACTGGTAGGGTTAAGGCACCATCTACAGAGTTTCCCCCTTAGAGCACAGTCATGTATAGGGCTACCATATTTTGGGCTGTAAAACCCCGAACACATGGCCCCACCCCATTCTACCCCAGCCCTGCCCCGTTCTACCTCTAACCCCACCCCCACAAAGCTTCCTCTCTTCCTCGATGAGCTCCAGCCGCGTCTGCAGGGCCTGGAGCATGCGCGGAGGCCCTCCAGGTGTGGCCGGAGCTCATTGGGGCTTTCCAAAACCCAGACAAACTGCCAGGTTTTGGAAAGTCTGTCTGAGAACCTGGACAGTCCTCTAAAAAGAGAACATATCCGGGTTTTCCCGGACGTCTGGTAACCCTAGTCATGTAGCTTCCTGCACACAAACATGCACTCAGTGCTAAAAAATAAATTATATTTTGTAGTGCATTCCTAAACTACCATAGGATGTCTAGGCGCACCTCACAGCAGTGCTTTTTAATCTGTGATAAGCAAGTGATAGTGCATACCGCAGCTTAGTATAAGGACCCCTTAAATTACCCCTAATCCTAATTTCTCAGCCACCCGTCTGCCAGTTCTGCACTTCAGAAACATTACATGCTGCCACAATAGAGGGCCAGGTTACACATTTTTGAAGTTCCTAAATTATACTTAGGTATAGTGAGACACATGTGGACTTGCAGTGTCTCATAAGACCCTTGAATGTTTGATTTAGGACACATTTTGAGGTAAATGGTGATTGTTTGTGTCCCTATCCTTAGTTAGTCTGACAAAATATCAGGCCAATGTCACCGATTTCATGGCAACAGAAGGAAAGTGGGAAAGGGACAGTGCACATCAACCTTGTGGTTCTTTCCAGACTTGACACGGTCCGTGCTTCGGCTCCAAACTTTATTTAATACAGCCAAATATCGCAATGTAAAACATATAGAATATCTATCTTGTGGTTCCTTCCAGACCCAACACGGTCTGTGTTTCAACTCCAAAATGGAAGCCTGCCTCAGGGGTATGGATGGTCATCCAGAAGATGGTGCATATGCACTTAAACATCTACATTTCAAGATGTTTGATACTCTCGAGGAACCTCTGATTAAAAACTGTGCCAGGAAACAATTTATCGCTCGTGTGTTTCGTGTCTTCAAAAGACAGAAACAATGCAAAAATTTCTACTGGATGACCATCCATACCCCTGAGGTAGGCTTCCATTTTGGAGCTGAAACACAGACCATGTTGGGTCTGGAAGGAACCACAAGATAGATATTCTATATGTTTTATATTGCGATATTTGTCTGTATTAAATAAAATTTGTTGATGTGCACTGTCCCTTTTCCACTTTCCTTCTGTTGTATATTGATCAAGGGTTGTTTTGACTTGTTTTGTGTATTACATGGATTTGATGGCACAAGAAAGACCTAGAACTAATGCTTTAGTGGTCCTTGGCTTGTTAACATCTGTGTCAACTCACATACTGGAGCTTTAAATAGCTTCTTTCTCAAATTCCATCTGTAACCTCTGTGGGGCAATGTTAATATCTTGTACAGCACTGTGTACACTAAAGGCATTATATCAAATCTCCAATATTCTGAGCTATAGGTTCTGAACATGCATAAGAGAGGAGCAAACACCTCAGCTGCAAGGCAAAGGTATCTGATAAAGGACGCTTCCACCAGGGTGAGCTATAATTTTTGATAGTTGTTGCAGTTCTTGTACACAGCATATTTTTAGTGAATTCAGTATTTTGAGAGTGTTGCCTTTTATACATTAAAAAGAAAAAAAAATCCTGTTTTCTATTTTTGTAATATTGTGTCTGGATATTTTACACAAATGCATTATCATGCAGTGAGTGCAGAGTATCATAATTATTTTATAATTGGCGATATTTTACTGCTATGTTAATTAAAACCGTGAAATGAGCTACCCTCTGGCTTCTTGCACTTGCTTAAACATGTGCAGTGGGGACTTTGGCCGCTGAGACAAGTCAGATTACTGCATTTATCTTTTGGGATCCAGGGTTGTATTTGAGAGAGGTCAAGATAAATAGGAATGAAACATATGGACCAGATTGAGTCTGCTTTATTTTAAGAGAGTAGAAAGCCCCCTTGAGCCAGAATTAAGACTTCCAAGCACTGACCTCTGATAGATGAGCATATTAGATACCAAAGCCCAGTCAATGCTTGATTTAAAACAGGAAAGTTCATTCTCCTGCCCTAGTAATGGTTCTAACCTTAGTGGGAACATGTGACATGACATTAACCCCTCCCCTGTATTGTACAGGCTGTCAGTCTCAGCCAAAGAAGGGATTGTCCTCAGACCAGAGCTGCCCCCATGTTTCCCCTATCCAGCTTCCTCCTGCAAATCATCCACTCCTGAATCAGAAGAAGCACTTACAACCTCCCCCACCCCTCCTGAAAACTCAAGATCTTCCCACGGCCAGCTCATTTAAACAACAAAATAGGGGAAATACAGCCTCGGACATTCTACAGGGAAGTTGGATTTTTGAATCATC
The DNA here is from genome assembly GCF_902459505.1 of Geotrypetes seraphini. Lineage (NCBI taxonomy): Eukaryota > Metazoa > Chordata > Amphibia > Gymnophiona > Dermophiidae > Geotrypetes > Geotrypetes seraphini. Next base: position 122,722,766 of record NC_047091.1, on the reverse strand, counting down.
TGTTTCAGGTTTGCATTGGTTTTTCTGTTGGTATTTTTAAAAAAATATTTTAATCTAAGCCAGCTCTTCTCTTTGTGTAAAGGAAATTCAATGTGTTCTTAATAGTATCCTAAGCTGGAAAGGTTTGCTATGTCATAAAACTCCTGCTGGTAATTGAAACAGGATGAGGGAACTGTGGGGTGCAGACTTGTGCAAGTTTACAATGAACTGGCACGCTACAGCTGCCACTGAACCACATCTCTAAGCACTCTGTCTACATGAGCTCTTATGACAGGAGGGCTGTATTAGAGTTCAAACCTATGCTTTATTTACTTTTTTTTAATGAATGAGTTTGCTATATTAGACCTGTGAATGTGTGGATATGTCACAGTACCAATACTCAACTTATCTTGGCTCTGAAAACATATTTGAAGCAACATGACCTTCTATCCTCTATCCTTGTCAGGTAAAGAAATGAATCTTGGGAAATTTGTGTGATATGAAGGCAGCCATGTTGAATTTCAGATTTAGCAGGACCAGTTTGGATTGTGAGATTCTCTTATTTGTCATTCTAAAAACTTTTAAGGTGAAACATTTCATGCTGCTAGCCTTGGTATATAGTCAATGGGTATTTTTCATGCTTGGTCTATGCACTTTCTTTGAAAAGTCCTTTAGGTACAAAATACAAAATTTTGCTGGAAGATAAAACGTCAATCTTTAGGGAAGCATGTTCACCACGACATTCTACTTTACCAACTCTCCGAGATTGGCATCACCTCTACAGTCCTTGATTGGTTCTCAAAATTCCTTCGTTCCCGTTCCTACACTGTCAACAAGAATGGCACCTCATCCTCCCCCTGGATACCAATCTGTGGAGTCCCGCAAGGTTCACCTCTATCTCCTATCCTCTTTAACATTTATATGTCCTCCCTAAAACTCCTCCAGCTTTCCTCCCTTGAAACAATTTACACCTATGCTGACGACATCCTTGTCCTTCTGGAGACAGACTCGAACCTCAATGACCTCTCAAAGAACATATCCTCCTGTATCTCGAACCTGCAATCTTGGGCCCACACCGTCCAAATGAAATTGAATGAATCCAAGACAAAACTTCTTTGGCTTGGCCCAAAACTAGCTCAGCTACCCACCTCAATCCCACTGTCCTCTGGCTCCATCCTGCAGCTCGAATTCTCCAGCAAGGTCCTGGGTGTCATCATTGACTCTACACTGTCCTTCAACGACCACCTCAACTCCCTAGTAAAAAAATGCTACTTCAGCCTTCATATGTTGAGGACAGTAAGATCCTGTTTCCATCAAAAACATTTCGCCGTTCTCGTCCAATCCATCATCCTCTCCAGACTGGACTATTGCAATTCCATCTTCATCTGCCTAACGAAGAAAAACCTCCACAGACTCCAGCGGATTCAAAATGCCGCGACCAAGCTTATCTTTGCAAAAAGTAAATTCGACCACGTCTCACCACTCCTCTCCAAACTTCACTGGCTTTCGATAATTTCCAGAGTCCACTTCAAATGCATCTGCCTAACTTTCAAGATCCTCCACGGCATCCTTCCTCCAGTAATCCCACTGTCCTGGAATTCCTCTAATTTTAGTACCACCAGACCTACTCAAAAATCAAAACTATCCTTCCCCTCATTAAAAGGCATTTCCCACCCAGGAAAACTGGGGACTTCCCTCCTCTTCAGATTCACCGAGCTCTGGAATAACCTTACCTCCCCTCTTCGGAACCTGAGTGCTCTCCAACCCTTCCGCAAACATCTTAAAACCTGGCTTTTCTCAAAAACTTAATCACTCCCCCCTCCTCTGACATCCTAGCTCTCTAACACTCCTCTTTCCTCTGATCTTCATCTAACCCTTTTCCTTGTAGTTCCTCTCTCTTCACAACTCCCTGTAAACCGTGCCGAGCTCTATGACCATGGAGATGGTGCGTTATACAAACCTAAGATTTAGTTTAGTTTAGTTTAATCTCAGTGTTATTTCTGAATCCTGCTCAAAACATGCAACCTGACTAAAGGTAGATGTGTAGTGGAGCCACCCTGAGTGTCCTTTAAGCCAGACTAAGGGAAACCAGGTTTTAGATAGCTGCTATACTTGGGTTCATGGCTCTGAAAGTTCCTTCCTTTGGTTTTAACATCTCTATTAAAGAAGCCTGTGCAATAGGAGAGTATGACAATATTTCTATTGAAAAATGCTCAATAATTGGACATATTTTCAAATCATCTACATTAATGGAAAGTTTGCAGATCCATTTAACTTGTGACTACGGCTCCATCTCTAACATGAAAGTCTGCACTCTGAAAGGGGAAGATCTGTACCTGCTTTTCCTGCAGAAATGTTGTCCAATTGAAATGTTGTGCATAGTTCTGAAAATCCAAAACTCTACAAGTAGTTGTCTAAACTGAACTTAGTTCGGAACACCTTCAGTATAGGGTAAGGAGTTTTCAGAAAGGTGTTTTACATAAGCAAAATGCTTTTATCCCACAGCAATCTCTTTGAAAAGTCCCCTCTCTATGAGTATCTATATGACGTGTCTATACAGCTTCATCAGTACACTAGAGTTGCACAGGGATAGAAATTTTACCTATCCTTCACCATTCCCTAAAGGAATCTAGCCCATACCCACTAAGATCCATTCCACCCCCAGCCATTCCCACAATTAATCTCCTCCATCGCCATCTGTACCTATAGGAGTTGACACTATTGCTTATTCACTTGCAGCTCTCTGTTTCCTTCCAACCCCTAACAGCCTCCCTCATAGATAGTGTGACCATATGGCTCCAGAAAAAAGGGGACGGATTGAGATATCCGGGTTTTACTTCCATTGACAGCAATGGAAGTAAGGAGAAAAGAAAGAGACATCTTGGTTGCTTTCAATGGAAGTAAAATCCGGATGTCTCAATCCGTCCCCTTTTTTCTGGAGCCATATGGTCACACTACATAGATGCAAAGTTACCCAGTTCTAAGCTGGAGATTTTGGGACAATCCTAGATTTCTGACAACCCCCATCCTGGTGCATTATGGAACTTGCAGCACTGATTTCAATGAGCAGGATCAGGAACTACAAATCCCATACTACTTTGGGATGTAAGTTCAAAGCCAGCACTGGCAAAAAATCTCCAGCCTGGAACTAGGTAACTTGGCAGCTCTGCACCCATGTTTTGGACAGAGTTCACTATTCAACCAATGAGTGTTTCAAGCCTCTGTCTGGTGTTCTGGCTGCCTTTGGACATTCCAAGCCTCATCCTAGCATTCCAATTGCTGCTCTCAGTATACTCCAGTGCACCAGTTGTCATATTCAATGTATTTCAAACCTCATTCTAGCATCACCAGAGATTTTGACTACACTCCCATGGAAATACAGCAGCAATTCCATAGCAGCTTCTCCCATCTCTGCAAATTTTGCAGGATTCCCATTCAGCTCTCTATTCTACACAGGGCTTAATTCACATAGGTACATTGCATTGCTCCTTCCCCAAAACACCTGCAATCAGCACAGGGAGGTTAAATCAGGAATTGGTGCCTCAGGGGACTGATACTAGATAGTCCTGGAGTTCACTGCCAGGTGAAGTTCACCAACTCTGTGATAACTAGAGACAACAAAGCCCCATTGCACAACGCAGAAAATTAATCATAACTCTTCCTTTCAGAATATCCCAGTAGCTATGGGTGATGAAAAATTATTTTAGTATTAAGGACAAAGATCACATCAAAATGCAGAACCTTTAAAAGCAAAGTAAGGGAGGAGCAGAAACCTTTGTGCCTGGATCTGTTACTGCAGACAAGTGGAACTTGGGCTCTTTCAGTCTGCATAGAATTCTTTCAGGTGGGCCAAGATTTTCCATACTGTTAGAAACAGCTTGCAAGCTCTGAATGTTGCTGCATATGTGCACCCTTCTTTCCACCCATTTATTTTGTGTTTAAAATCCAAGTAGACAGTCTCTCTCTCTCTGTCTTGCCTGTGTGGTACTGGAATATCCATGATTTTTCTTCCTTGTAGTCTGCTTCACACCCTGGGAATATTAGAAGCTTGGGAACTGTCAAATGTCTCTCAGTCTCCACCAGAGTCAACAGATTTCCAGATAAATGCTGGAAATCCGTCTAGTACAACTCTAAAAGGTCTTGAAAGATACAGTAAATATACAAAAATGAAGATAAACCACAATAAACAATAGATCCTCAAGAGGTTTAAAGTTATTCTGATATGCTTAACATGTAGGAAAAAGGATCTCAGAAATCCACGCCAGAGATCATTAAAATCTCAACTTGATAAATTGTGGATGAGGGTTTCTTTCATTGACCCAAAAATCCTTCAATGTGAGTCAATTGAATCCACAAAATATCAATCTTATTCCATAATCCTACAAAATTTATTTAAATAGTGTTTAAGTGAAATATTTTTTTCCTCTTTAATTCTAGTGAAATCCCTTGACTATAGTTTAAATCGCAAAGGGAGTGCTTGAACAGCCATTACTTTAACTTATGACAAACACAAGGAAGCAACTTAGAATCTCCGTGTGATAAAGAGTACAAAGCAAACCACTTATCTTATCTGAAGCGCTTAAAATGAGATGTCGTGTTCCTCTGGTTAATCGCCAGCTTACAGGAATCTTGCAAATGGCATGGCTTTTAAATGTCGTGCTGCCGATGGGACCCGTTTCGCCCTACGAATCGGGCGTCCTCAAGGTGAATGCCGGTATTTAATATGCTCTCATTGCCTTCTGCATATCAGCATAACTTTAAACTAGAGAATGACACAGGGACCGTTTACCATGGTAAACCACGGATCACCGCAGTAAATCCGCAGGAATGGAGACATTTGTAACTGATTTACCACAGGAATGGGGACAAGACCTTTCACCGCCCCGCGGGAATGGGGACAAGACCTTTTACCACCCCGTGGGAGAAGTGAAAAGTCTTACTCCTGTGGTTAAAAAAAATGGCACCCGTGTCAGACTCGGCATCTTCTCCCCAGCTCCTCTTGTGCCTATTTTACCTTCAGGAGCCTGCCATGCCACGATGAAGACAGAAGGAACCTAAAACCAAAGCCTGAGACCAATGTGATTTGAAGAATAAAATTACCAGACAACACAAAGAAAAAGAATAAATTTATTTTATATTTTGTAATTAGAATATTTCAGATTTGAAATATGTATCCTGCTAGAGCTGGTATTAGACATAACTGGGGACCGCAAAGCCCAGGTTGTGCTTCTTTAGCTTCCAGCTGGCTTAGGGCTTTCTCTCTGACCAGGGAGCAGTTGCCCTAGTTGCACTCCCCTAACATTATTCTTGCCATGTGTGACTAAAGTATTCTATTAGCTTGATTTTTCTATGTAGCATTCTGTAGTAATTTGGTTTGTTCAATTTTCACAATAGTGAAGGGGATATTTATGAAAGGGAGGGGAGATGGGTTTTGTTGAACCTTGCTCAATTTTATTTGTGTTTATAAAATGATAATTGTCAGAGGAGAAGCTTCCGCCCACACACACGCAACTGCAGGGCGGCACAGGCAGGCTTCACCGGCATGTTTCTTTTCTAAAGCCCCACAAAGGTAAGGGGGAGGAAGGGAGATAGATTGGGCCAGAGGGAGGAAGGGAGGGAGGGAAGTGGCTGCACACATGATTGGTGACCATGCACCTTCCCTCCCTTAAGTTTCTTTATGCCGTGAAGGTAAGGGGGAGGGAGGGAGATTCTCGGGCCACTGAAGGGCGGTGAGGTGGCAAGAAGGAAGGGTGGATGCTGCGGGGACAGGGCGCTGAAGGGGATGGCGGGGACGGTTAAGGGGACGGCAAGTTTGGGGACGGGGTGGTGAAGGGGACGGCAGAGACAGGGTGGTGAAGGGGACGGCAGGGACTGGTTGGTGAAGGGGAAAATGGTCCAGTGATGGGGATAGATTTTTTTCCCCGTGTCATTCTCTACTTTAAACCTCTTGAAAGATACAGGACACCCCAAAATTGTGGTCGTCATTAGTGGGACTTAGTTCAAGAGAGACTTGTAGTGTAGTATGATTGTACAGTCACGATATCTCTTGGGGGAGGGGGGAGAAGAGAAACTGAGTAACATTAGTTACAGTATGGCTGCTTTTAGATAACTAAGACAAACCAGCAGATCATAGCTACTATTTTCAAACTGTGTAATAGCTTTGCTCTGTTTCACATAAACTGTTAACATACAGGACATAATATGACAGGCTGAAATGAGTCCAGATTGCCAGCAAAAACCAGAACAAAAGAGAAGAATGAGGATTGGTCCTTGCTCCAGTTCTTTTCAACCTTTTTGTAAGTGATATTGCAGAAGTGCTGACATACAAGGTTTGCCTCTTGGCAGATGATAACAAAATCTGCAACAGGGTCAACATCCTGAAAAGTATGGAAAAAAAGTGATGAGGGATCTACTGAAGCATGAGGAATGTCTAGAATTTGGCAGCTAAGATTAAATGTTTTTTTAAAAATGCTGGATCATGCATGTGGGTTAGAGGATGACATTCTCCTGTGCAAAAAGAAGAGAGATTGGATTGCATTTGATGATCTTAAGGTGACCAAACAGAAAAGATGATGGCAAAAGCTTGGGTGCATAGAGAGAGGAATGGCCAGCAGGATAATGGAGGTGATAATGCCTCTGTATAAATCTTTGGTGAGACCTCATTTCGAGTACTGTATACAATTCTGGATACTGCACATTAACAAGGATATAAACAGAATAGAGTCAGTACAGAGGGTGGCTACTAAAATGGTCAATGATCTTCATCATAAAGCATATGTGAGAAGGGAGATATGATAAGAGATATTTTAAAAAGCTCTTTGGCATAAATGGAGAGGAGGTGTCTCTTTCAATTGAAAGGAAGCTCTCTAATGATCAGTGGCAACAACAAATGCTTCTAGTAACCCAATTTGAAATGTGGTACATATCTCAACGTGAAACCTAAGTGCTGCATCTGAAAAACAGCTTTGAACTAAATTACTGAATTTTACTCTGCCTAGACTTTTTATTTTTCATATGCATTTTTCCTCTTGACTCATTGGGTGAAGGGCTAAGGGTAGTGTATTTGTTTGTGTGAGAGGTGTTACCTGGGAATTAATTGGTTAAAAAAATTCTTACATTGGTTTCCTTTTCAAATAAGACACCACCAATAGGGAATTTTGTTTGTTCTACATTTATTTGATTTCTTGTAATGCTATTATTGATTATGTTATTTATCGCTATAGTTTTTTTACTGTGTTGTATTGTCGATCTTCTTTTTGTTAGAAAGGAAGTTCTGAAATGAGAGAGTACATGATGGAAGTGTGAAAGAGGATAGGCTCAATTGGTGTGCACAGGCAGAATAAAAAAGGCAATTATAATAGCTAGGCTCAAGGTCACAGTCTATTTCCTGGGTGATGAGTTCAGGTCGATGGTTCTGCCCTGTGCTTCAGGCATGGTCAAATCAAACCCTGTGATATACACATCAAATCTTGGCAGAGGGCTATACCCCTTGCCCTCAAGATTAATCTAGGGAAATACTTTATGGAAGGGGTGGTGGATGTATGGGACAGCCTCATAGTGGAGGTGGTAGAGTCAAAGACCATATCTGAATTTAAAGAAAGTGTGAGACAAACTCAAAAGACCTCCGGTGGCAGGAGAGACTGACCATCCCTCCTGCTGTCCTTCAATTTAAAGTGCAGGGGAGTGTCATGAAACCGCAACAACAGAAGGAAGTGGGCAGCCCTTCTGCCGTCTTTCTGTTTAAAGTGCACGGGTGTCATGGGATCGGGGTTTAAAAAAAAAAAAAATTGTCTGGGGGAGGGTCTGAGCTGGCAAACCAGTTTAGCGTGCCAATATTTTACCAGCCAATTATCAGAACGGCTCACCGTGGTTTTTTCCAAGCTTCCAAGCAGTCTCTGACTCTGCCATGCAAATGTAGTACAATGAGGTTATTAATATTAAAATGGTAGTAAAATGGACTCATTTATATTTAAACTAGCACTCCGGGCGATTTTCTATCATCACTGGGTGATTCTGTAACCTCGTTGTGCTACATTTGTGGGCAAAATTTTATAGCAGGGTCTGAGCTGTCTTAGCCTTACTTTCCTGTCAGTGCCTGAGCGGCAGGCAGGATGGACCTCTGGTCTGACTCAGCGGAGGCAACTTCTTATGTTCTTACTTTCCTGTCAGTGCCTGAGCGCTGACCCAAGAGCCACACTGACAGCACTATGCCAGAAGATCTGGAGGACCTGCACATGACCAAAGGACTGAAAAAGATCAGTTTTTTTCCCACTGCTGAAGAAAGGTGATATTAGGGACTGTATCAAATATAGAACAATTGCCCTGATCCCCCACACCAACAAGGTACTTCTGAAGATCATCCAGAGGCGCTTGGGCAACATCCTCAATCAAGAACTTCCTGATGCCCAAGCTGGATTCCGTAAGGGCAGAGGGACCTGTGATCACATCACAAACTTGAGGTGGATCATAGAAAAGGTGAGGGAGTACCAGAAGAAGCTCTACCTGTGCTTCTTTGATTATACCAAGGCTTTTGACTGTGTTGAGCATGACAAGCTTTGGAAAGCACTGAGTGCTAGCGCACCTGATCAGGATAATCAGATCACTCTACTACAATCAAAAAGCTACAGTGTGAGCTTTTTGATTGTAGTAGAGTGGAGATACAGAATGGAGATACAGAATGGTTCAAGATCAAAAAGGGTATAAGACAAGGATACATCCTCTCTCCTTTCTTTTCAACCTCTATGCAGAAGTAATCATGAGGAAGCTGGACTTAGATGATTTGAGTGTTGGGGTGAAAATAGGCAGAAGAACCATCAGCAATCTGAGATACGCAGATGATACTACCTTGTTGGTAGAAAGTGAAAAGAACCTCAAAAAACTGATCTTGAAGCTGAAAGAAGAAAGTGAGAAGATGGGACCTTATCTGAACATCAAGACGACCAAAATCATGACTACCACCAAGAGGAAAGTCTACATAAGATCAACGATGAAGAAATAGACATGGTTGACAGCTTTGTTTTCCTTGGGTCCCTCATTGATCACAGTGGTGGTTCAACAGCAGAGATCAAGCGTTGATTAGCACTGGGGCGTGTAGCCATGATGAGCATGTGCAAGGGCATCTCAGTCACTATCAAACAAAGTTTGATCACTGTTATGTGTTCCCAATTATGACATATGTCTGTGAGTCATTGACACTCACGAAAGCAGATAGAAGAAAAATTGACAGCTTCAAGCTATGATGCTGGAGAAGACTTCTATGGACAGCTAGGATCACCAACAAAGATGTTGCCCCTGGAAGGCAAGATTACCAGACAGAAATTGACCTATTTTGGACATGTGATGAGGGTGAGTTCACTAGAAAAGGGAGGTACTACTCGGAATGGTCAGTGGTAAAAGGAAGCAGGGGAGACCAAAGGCTCATTGCTGGATACCATCAAGAATGACACAGGAATGAGCATTAAGCAATTGAAAGAAGCCATGGAAAACAGGGAAAAATGGTGAGGACTTGCCTACAGAATATCCATGGATCAGACGACTGAATAGATAGTAGTAGTATAAAGATACCAGGCTAATTCAGTGGTGGACCAGAAATGTCCTCTCTAAAGGCTACCCTTTAAATACAACAGTCCTACAGCACAGCAATAAGTATGTTTATCTCTAAGAGAAAGCTTAAGGTTTTAATTTCAGAATGAATTGCTAAACATCAGCATTCTTCTTCTGGAAATTGATCATCATATCTTGGAGGCTTTTCTTATTAACATCTTTAACTTCCTGAGCTTCCCAGCTTGCTCACATTCACTCTCCCATATGAAGAGAACAGGACAATATTGTTAGAGTCATTAGCATATGCAAATTAGCATCTGATTTTTCTCATGCTTCAGCAACAATACTCCAACAAGGCTTTAGGGATATATTTTTTTAGACATTTAAAATAAGCCGGCTCCCTTTTAACAAAGACTGGGAGCTTTCAGCCTAACAACTGCCACATCCTAGATCAGGGGTGTCCAACCTTTTGGCTTCCCTGGGCCACATTGGCCGAAAAAAATTTTTCTGGGGGCTGCACAAACGCTGCAGCTAGACAGAGGAAGGATCCAGCAAGATGGTAAACACCTGGGGGCAGCAGAGGAAAACACTGCATCACCCTCGACCGGGGCCAAACAAAATACTTCACGGGGCCGCAGGTTGGACACCCCTGTCCTAGATGATACCAATACTACTTGACTTCCAACCCTGGCTGATTAGTAAAAAAAGAAAATACCAAAAGAAAACCAATGAGCTGATTTCCTCTCTTTCTCAGCATCTAACTTCTTTCAAAATGGATATTCCATACCTTGCTTTAAAAGTTCTACCTCGCCAAGGCCTACACATTACTTGCAAGGTGTTCTTTTCTAGAGATTCTCAGGCAGCCTTTCCCAGCAAGCTTTTCTTCCTCAATAACTAGTACTGCCTGATTCAGGGAAAACATTTTCTGATTCGATTTGGCCTATTGAATTGATTTTTCGATTTGATATGCTTTTCCTGCCCAATCGGGCACTTTTTTTGCAGTCTTTTCACCCATCCCACCCCTTTTGCAGTTCGCTGAGGTGACGCAAGAAATGGAACCTATTGTTCCTTTTGCATTGGAATATTCTGATGGGGCTAAGTAGAGACTGCTAGCTTTTGGAGGAGCAGCTCTGAGCTACTGCTTTTTTTGTTTGCACTTTCAGATTATTTGTGGGAGCAGTTTTATTTTTTTAATTTCTTCTGTGCATATTTGAATTCTTGAGTCTTTTTCATGTGATCTGCCTTAATGGTTTTTACTAACTGGCCCTTTAAGAACTGATACAGCTAGCAGCTAGTGAAGTAATTGAGCAGTTGCTATAATGGGGTGAAACAGGAAGAGCCCTGCATCTAACCTATATTTCTGTTGTATTTATTTACATATTCATTCAGCATACTATTAGAAACAAAACACCAAGGTATGGGGGCAGGGCGGGGCCATGTGTCCTCTTTTTTTGACATCACAAATATGATAACCCTAAGTACACCCCACAGTCCTTCCAAGCTGGAGTTGCTTATACCATGCAGCCTCCTTCTCAAGATGGGTGATCTTTTCTCCCTTCCTTAAGGGACCATGCCCTAGGATTCTCAGCCAATAGGGTTGCCAGATTTCCTCTATTAAAAAAAGACACCTGGTCCCGCCTCGTTCTGCCCCCAGCTCCACCACATTCTGCCCACCATCCTGCCCCCACACAAATCTGGAGGGGCCTTAGGCGTCTGACCCAATCAGGGTTTTAGGCCCTTAAGAACATAAGAACATAAGCTGTGCCTCTGCTGGGTCAGACCTGAGGTCCATCATGCCCAGCAGTCCGCTCATGCGGCGGCCCATCCTGTCCAGGACCTGTACGCTTCTATCCCCTTTTCCTTCAGAAAATTGTCCAATCCCTTCTTGAAATCCAATACCGTTTGCTCACGCGGCGGCAGGTGTCCACTACCCGTTGGGTGAAGAAGAACTTCCTAGCATTGGTTCTGAATCTGTCTCCTTTTAATTTTTCGGAATGCCCTCTCATTCTTGTAGTTGTCGAAAGTTTGAAGATGCACTGGTAAGACCTGCCATTTTGGAGTAGCAGGCTTGGGAGCAGGAGGGATTGGGCATCCCTCCTGCTATCATCGTAATTTAGAGGTACAGGGGAGGTTTGGGGAGCAGGAGGGAGTGGGCAACCCTTCTGCCTCTATTTTGGTTATGGGGATCATCGGGGGGGGGGGGGGAGGACGCCTCACATTTTTTTAAAACAGGGACAGATATTTTGCATGTGTAACACACACAAAACATCTGTGCCATTAAAAAGAATAAAGCCCCTACAGTTAAATGGCAGGAGGCTGCTTTGGGGCTTCCCCTGCCACTCAGCTGTTTGAGCTTCCCCAAACCTGCTCTGTACATGTGTGAGAGCTGGTTTCTAAGCAAGCAATCGGATGGGATTACGACTGCCCTCTGCAAAACTCAATTGTATGGACAGCCATTTGAACATCAATTGCTCTTCAGAAATCGGCCAAAAAATTGGCCCAGAGTGACCTGCTTGGTCTTAAGTTTTCAAGTTTTATTATAAATTTGATTGATCGCTTATTCAAAATTCTAAGCAATGTACACATCACTAAAATTACAAAATTTTAGGGGGTAACAAAACAGATGAAAAACTAAACCTTGCAGAACATATTAAAGACTAACCTTACAAACATATTTAAAACAAGAGGAAAGAATGGGAAAAGAAATACAAATTGTTGATAGTAGATAAGACAATTATGGGAAAAAACAATAGTAAGGGAGAGAGCAATGTACTACAGGGAAGTTATAGAATGGAATTGGAATGAGACTCCTAGTCAGGCTTTCTAATTATCAAATGCATCCTTAAAAAGAAAGCTTTTTAATTTGCTCTTAAATTTATCCAAATTGTGTTCTTCCCTTAAATAAATAGGGAGGGAATTCCATGTTTGAGGGGCTGTGACAGAAAAGATGACTTGCCGCCGTGTATTAATAATTTTAAGTGAGGGAATAACTAGTAAATGTTGATCATTGGACCTCAATAATCTAGTTGAGATATAAGGAGTCAGTAATTTATGAATAAAAGCCGGAGTTTTGTATAGCAAAGATTTGAAAGTAAGCAGACTTAGTTTGTACATTATACAGTACATGACTGGAAGCCAGTGTGCTTTATTAGAAGAGGTGGCACATGATCGAATTTCTTAGCTTTCATTATAGTTTAATTGAAGCATTTTGGATGATCTGTAGATGTCTGATTTCAGTTTGGGCTATTCCCTTGAATAGGGCATTACAATAATCAATTTTTGAAATAACCAAGGAATGAATTAATATGTTAAGAGCCTTTGGAGATAGAAATTTTGAAACTGAATGGATTTGACAAAGTCTGTAAAAAGTTAATTTAACAATGCTACTAATGTGATCATGATAGGTTAATTTATCAGCAAAGATAACCCCTAAGATCTTAATGCTACTTATTAACTGTACAGTGGTACCCTTAATAGAAATTGGAAAAATGAGTTTAGAACTATCTTTCCAGGGAAAGAACATAACATTTGATTTATTAACATTAAGAGCTAATCTATTAGGCCCTGATTCTGTATAGGACGCCCAGGAGAGGTGTCCTATTCAGAATCGGGCCTACACTAAACCCCAAATCTGTAACCGGCATCCATGGTACAGACGCTGGTTAGAGAATCGGGTTAGATTAGACATGGCCCGCTACACTTATTGCGGCAAGGGATCTCTCTGCCGCTATAAGTATAGCGGGCCACGGACGCCTGTCCGATTGCCGGCAGGAGGGTGCCCAAACCTTCCTGCCAGAAGATGCCCCCCCCCGACACTACCAACCGCCCCCCCAACACTACCGACCGCCCCCCCCCGACACTACCGATCGCTGGCAGGAGGGTGCCCAAATCCTCCTGCCACCCCCCCCCCGACACTATCGATCACCGGCAGGAGGGTGCCCAATCCCTCCTGCCAGAAGACGCACCCCCCCGCGCTAACAGCCCCCAAACTAACCTTTTCTTGTTGGCCAGACGGGTGTTGCCCGTCCAGCCGGTAGGCTCGCCTCATCGAAATGAGGCAGGCCAGCCCCTTCCCGGCCCATCCCTCCGAAGCCTAAGGCCTGATTGGCCCAGGCTCTAGAGATCCCTTGCCGCAATAAGTATAGCGGCCGCGTCTAGTTACAATGTAGACCAGCATTTTGTTGGCCTACATTGTAAGCGTCTTTTCCTCTACTAGGGAGACGCGTAGGGCCGCCTAGGTTCGCCTAAGGCCCGCCTAAGGCCCTTAGGCAAGCTTAGGCATCTTGCGGGCCTCCCTAAGCTCCCGGAGGCGCCTTCAATATAGGTGGCCTGCCTGGGGAGCATTTTTTTTAAAAACGTGCATCCCGATTGGCTGATTAGACAGCTGTAGGACGCCTATAGCTGCCTAAAATCGGGATGCACTTTGTAGAATCAGGGCCTTAGTGTCCAGCCACTGGTGAATCTGTTCGAGTTTCTTATTGATCGCTATTGTTTCAAGAGGGTTAATGAACATTTTTAGTGCATCTAGCCCTGAATGTTTTGCAAAGCAAAGACCTAGAGTCCATGAATGTAAAGGTATAGAGAAGGTCTTACAGTTTCTAATATCATATGTTACAAAGTGCTCATGTAATTTTGGCTCCACTGCCTCAGCTGAGAGGTCATTCTAAGCATCCACTGCTCTCTCCATGAGAAAGAGATTTCTTGATGTTGCTTCTGAGGTTACCTTCCTGCCGCTTCATATAGGTCCCCTAGTTCTGCTGTACTGGTTCATTTCCTTTGAAAAGTGTTTCTTATGTAATAATACCATTCAATTATTTCAACATCTGTATTGTATCCCTTTGTCCCTCTTCCCTTCTAGAGTAGACATATTTGGGTCCTCAATGTATTGTTTGGTGCAAAAACTGCACTGTTCTAGTCGCTTTTCTCTGACCCACTTTTAATATGCCTTTACTGCTCCAAATTAAGTATACATTGTATAATAGGCAAAACAATTTAAATAAGCAGAAGCACTTGGGCACACCTAACTATCAATAGGATGAATACATAAGATATATATATCCACAATGATGCAATACAATAAATAAGTACAGAAAACTAGAATTATCAGTGGTGTATAGATCTAGGATGAACTTAATACATGATATTGGTATTAAATGCATAAGTAAGTAAGTTTTAAAATGAATATAGGACACGATATGAATATTATGTGTGTGTATACATGGGATAAGTGTATTAACCATCACAGAAGCACTCAAACTCTGTTTTGTACAACCATTTCAGCAGCTCATGTATTGTAACTCCTTACAGAAACTCATGTATAGTAACATCATTACAGAAGCTTGTGTAAACCATTCTGAATTGACTCCCTAGTCATTAGTAATGATATAGAAGCATTCAATAAACAATATTCAGCAACACAACCGATTAATACTAATGAAAAACTCATAGTAACATAGTAGATGACAGCAGATAAAGACCCGAATGGTCCATCCAGTCTGCCCAACCTGATTCAATTTAAATTTTTTTTTTTTTCTTCTTAGCTATTTCTGGGCGAGAATCCAAAGCTTTACCCGGTACTGTGCTTGGGTTCCAACTGCCGAAATCTCTGTTAAGACTTACTCCAGCCCATCTACACCCTCCCAGCCATTGAAGCCCTCCCCTGCCCATCCTCCTCCAAACGGCCATACACAGACACAGACCGTACAAGTCTGCCCAGTAACTGGCCTAGTTCAATCTTTAATATTATTTTCTGATTCTAAATCTTCTGTGTTCATCCCACGCTTCTTTGAACTCAGTCACAGTTTTACTCTCCACCACCTCTCTCGGGAGCGCATTCCAGGCATCCACCACCCTCTCCGTAAAGTAGAATTTCCTAATATTGCCCCTGAATCTACCACCCCTCAACCTCAAATTATGTCCTCTGGTTTTACCATTTTCCTTTCTCTGGAAAAGATTTTGTTCTTTCGTTAATACTCTTTAAGTATTTGAACTTCTGAATCATATCTCCCCTGTCTCTCCTTTCCTCTAGGGCACAGGTGTCGAAGTCGGTCCTCGAGGGCCGCAATCCAGTCGGGCTTTCAGAATTTCCCCAATGAATATGCATTGAAAGCAGTGCATGCACATAGATCTCATGCATATTCATTGGGGAAATCTTGAAAACCCGACTGGATTGCGGCCCTCGAGGATCGACTTTGACACCCCTGCTCTAGGGTATACATATTCAGGGCTTCCAGTCTCTCCTCATACGTCTTCTGGCGCAAGCCTCCTATCATTTTCGTCGCCCTCCTCTGGACCGCCTCAAGTCTTCTTACGTCTTTCGCCAGATACGGTCTCCAAAACTGAACACAATACTCCAAGTGGGGCCTCACCAATGACCTCTACAGGGGCATCAACACCTTCTTCCTTCTACTGACTACGCCTCTCTTTATACAGCCCAGAATCCTTCTGGCAGCAGCCACTGCCTTGTCACACTGTTTTTTCGCCTTTAGATCTTCGGAAACTATCACCCCAAGGTCCCTGTCCCCGTCCGTGCATATCAGCTTCTCTCCTCCCAGCATATACGGTTCCTTCCTATTATTAATCCCCAAATGCATTACTCTGCATTTCTTTGCATTGAATTTTAGTTGCCAGGCATTAGACCATTCCTCTAACTTTTGCAGATCCTTTTTCATATTTTCCACTCCCTCTTCAGTGTCTACTCTGTTACAAATCTTGGTATCATCTGCAAAAGGCACACTTTTCCTTCTAACCCTTCAGCAATGTCACTTACATACATATTGAACAGGATTGGCCCCAGCACCGAACCCTGAGGGACTCCACTAGTCACCTTTCCTTCCTTCGAGCGACTTCCATTAACCACCACCCTCTGGCGTCTGTCCGACAGCCAGTTTCTGACCCAGTTCACCACTTTGGGTCCTAACTTAAGCCCTTCAAGTTTGTTCAACAGCCTCCTATGAGGAACTGTATCAAAGGCTTTGCTGAAATCCAAGTAAATTACATCTAGCATATGTCCTCGATCCAGCTCTCTGGTCACCCAATCAAAAAATTAAATCAGGTTCGTTTGGCACGATTTACCTTTTGTAAAGCCATGTTGCCTCGGATCCTGTAACCCATTAGATTCAAGGAAATACACTATCCTTTCTTTCAGCAACACTTCCATTATTTTTCCAACAACTGAAGTGAGGCTCACCGGCCTGTACTTTCCTGCTTCATCCCTGTGACCACTTTTATGAATAGGGACCACATCCGCTCTCCTCCAATCCCCAGGAATCACTCCCGTCTCCAGAGATTTGTTGAACAAGTCTTTAGTATAAACTTTTTTATTCACCAACATGAAAGATATACACAGAACAGAGAGAACACAATTATTTTCTCAGTACAATGCCACAATACAGATTAACAAAGTAACACCCAACTAGAAATCTCAGATATCAGCGAGAGTCCAGGCCTGTACTCTGATAGCCTGGAGCCCTCCAAATCCATACTAGACACAACCCCCCAACCGCTCCATCCCAACACCCCCCACCCCCAAAACCCCACCCTCAACCCACTGGCAAGACGGGGGCAACTGGCTTCCGCAAGCGATTGACCACCTGGCTCTTTATCACAGGGGGCAGAGTATCCAAATAAGAAGCCCAAACAGACAGAAAAAGCTTGCTCCGAGATCCAGAGAACCGAGCGGACATAGACTCCCAGACCATTAAAAGATGCAATTTATTGCGCCAATACCAGATGGTGGGCGGGGAGTCCTGAAGCCAATGAGTAAGAATACATTTCATTCCCACAATATATCCCTTACGAATGAGCTGGCTATCCCCTGCAGAAAGGCCGCCTAAATAGCCCTCCGCCAAAAAAATAGTCCCTTCCACCGAGGAGGGGAGCCGATAACCAACCAAAGATTCCAAATAACAGCGTACCTCCATCCAAAAGGCAGAAATTGAAATACACAGCCACACCCCATGTGCCAAAGAATTATCAACCCGGTGACATTTCAGACAAATAGCCGTAGGGGCACATCCGAAATGAAAGGCCCGCTGCTGAGAGACATATCCCCGATGTAAAACCCGAAAGTGACATTCCCGGAGCTCGGCGCTCTGCACCACCCGAGGGATCCGGCGCACCAGAGGAGCCAAGGACGCCACCCGCGGGCGACATCCCAGGTCCCGGGCCCAAGATGCCAAAAGCCGCTGATAATCCCGCCGAGGCTGCAGAGCCACCAATCTGCGATGATATTGAGAGATAGAAAGCCAATTGAACAAGTCTTTAATAGGACTCGCCAGAACCTCTCTGAGCTCCCTTAGTATCCTGGGATGGATCCCGTCTGGTCCCATCGCTTTGTCCACCTTCAATTTTTCAAGTTGCTCATAAACACCCTCCTCCGTGAACGGCGCAGAATCTACTCCATTTTCTCGTGTAACTTTGCCAGACAATCTCGGTCCTTCTCCAGGATTTTCTTCTGTGAACACAGAACAGAAGTATTTGTTTAGCACATTTGCTTTCTCGTCATCACTCTCCACATATTTGTTCCCAGCATCTTTTAGCCTAGCAATTCCATTTTTTATCTTCTTCCTTTCACTAATATATCTTAAAAAATTTTTATCTCCCTTTTTTACATTTTTAGCCAAAGACAAATATACTATAACATCAGGTTTAACATTAGTAGTCCATATTTCAGGAACCTATACTAATCAGGGTAAATAGCCAAACAACATTCTTCTATTGGAATTGATTACCACATTTTAGAAGCTCTTATTCAGCACTTCATCTTCCCAAACACCCCAGCTCACTCACACTCTATCTCTCCCACATGAAGAGAACAGGATAAAAGACACTCTTGTTAGTCATTAGCATATGCAAATTAGCATCTGACTTTTCTCAGGTTCCAGCAACATATTCCAACAAAGCAAAGAACTGTTTTCTTTTAACCTTTAAAACAGGCTTGCTCCTTTGAACAAGGCCTTGGAGCTTTCTGTCTAACAGCCTCCACATCCTGAATGGTACCAATGCTTCTTGACTTCCTCAAGTACCATCATCCACCCTCACTAGTAATTAAAATAAAATACCAAAAGAAACAGATTAGCCTGATTTTCTTTTTCTCAGCATCCAACTTTCATTTAAAACAGGTATTCAGCACCTTGCTTTAAAAGTCCTGCCTTGTTTTTGATGGGGGGAGGTAGATGGTGTCCAATTGGATGATTTGCTATTTTGGATGGGACTGACAGTAGACCTCAGAGTGTAAGAGTATTCTCATATGTTCATAGTTTAGTTTGTTTTATTAAAGCTGTTTGTATATTGTCCTATGTTAGATGGTATAATTTTCACATTTGGAATTATAACTGTACTGTTCATGTTTTGAATAATTAAAAAAAGGTTTTAAGCATGAATGTCCTTCCTTGCCATAGCACAAGCACAGCTTGCAAGACCTTCCTCAAGCCGTCTTTCCCAGCAGGCTTTTCTTCTACAAATTAACCCTATTACACAGGCAGTTCCATCTCAGTTCAAAAAGAAAACCACAACTTCAACCCAGTAATAAATATCATGTCCAAGTTTCTTCTTTGGTCCATCCTCCCCAGAGACCTTCCAGTGGAGTTGTTCATATCATGCATCCTCCTTCTCTTGATGGGACATCTTTCAACCTTCCTTTCTTAGAGGACCACACCCCAACATTCTCAGCCCAATGCAGTCATTTGCTTTGGCTGCAGACAGCCCTCATCTCCAAGCTTTTCTCTTTTTTTTCTCTCTCTCTTTTCTGCCTGCTTTTTTTGTGGGGGGGGGGGGGGAGCTTTTATGTGGCTTCTGTTTCTGGGACCAAACCCCACCCTTTCCAGAACACCAATCTTACTTCCAGACAGAGCCAGAACTTTCCTAGCAGAGCCCCCCGTCTTAAAAGAGAAATGCTCTCTTCTCTTACATGACAGGCCCTTGATCTGTCACACTGCCAATGTCAAAAGTGGGGAGGTCAGAGCAGTACAGGGGGTGAATTTGAAGAGGATCTGGCTTTTTATTTTATTGTTTCCTTGTGTCCTGTATGTCAATGGTTCCCAACCCTGTCCTGGAGGACCACCAGGCCAATCGGATTTTCAGGCTAGCCCTAATGAATATGCATGGAGCAGATTTGCATGCCTGCCACGTCCATTATATGCAAATCTCTTTCATGCATATTCATTAGAGCTAAACTGAAAACTGGTGGTCCTCCAGGACAGGGTTGGGAACCACTGCTGTATGTAATCCAATGGAAACCTAATTCCCTGCCTCCTTTAGTCTTCTTTGACTTACTTTGGAATCCTGACTAAGTGAAAATATATACCCTGTCCTGTAATCACAGATATCTTCACTCCACAGCCAGGACCTACCATAGTGCATGCTGGACTTTGTAGTGCAGCTTGTTTTTCTTAGGAAATATAATTGGGAAATCAGAACTACAAGTCCCTGCATACAATGGGATTAACCCAGGGGTGGATCAATCCCATTGGGCAAATCTGGAGCCATCTGTAAACCTGTGTTAGCAGCCTGGATGCCTCAGCTAATCACCTAACACAAGAAAGAGCCTCTCTTCTGAGGTTTCCTGGGTTCATGGTCAGGATCTCCTGTGGCAGGTCATTGTGTATTTGGGTGGTCTACTTTAAACGTGCTGAAAAATCTGGGTTGGATTTGAGTAAAAGCAAAACCAAAAGGCAAAGGAAAAGCATATCCTGTATCCTTAAAGCATATTCCAAGACTGTGAATTGTCCCAGACATCTCTCTCCTCTCTCTGCAGCAAGAAATCTGAGCCCCATGGAAGGGATAAGCTTGCAGTCCACATTCCAACATCCATAACATAATAACATAAGAGTTGCCATACTGGGTCAAGTCGAAGGTCCTTCAAACACAATATTCTTTTTTCAACAGTGACCAACCCAGGTCACAAATACCTGGCAAGATCCCAAGAAGAAAATCAGATTTTATGCTGTTTATCATAGGAATAAGCAGTGGATGTCCCCATGTCATCTTGATAATAGCTTATCATGGATTTCTCTTTTAGGGAATTACCCAAACCTTTTCTTTAAACTCTGTTAAGCTAACTACTTTCACCACAGTCTCCAGCAACAAATTCTAGAGTTTAGTTACACATTGAGACCCGGATTCTCTAACCGGTGCCAATTTTTTAGGCACAGGTAGACTCCCAAGCTCAAATGAAAAATGACGCTCAGACAGTGTTTTTAACTGAGTTTCGAGGCACTTACTGGTGCCTACAAATTCGGCACTGCAATCATGCCACCGCAGGTGCTTTAGACAGCCTAAATCCGGAAGTGACATTAGGCAGCCTAAAGTGCCTGCAGAGGCGCGATTCACATCAAAGGTAGGCACCAAAAATGTAGGCTTGGAAAACCCCTGGCCTACATTTCCAGAGTCTACCTTTGCCAGAGGTATGATTCTGTGCCTGGTATCATTGCGTGATTGACAAGAGATTGGCAGCTGCTGGCCACAGGCCTGAGTGAAGAAATATTTTCATGTATTTGTTTTAAATCTACTACTTACCCTGTTTCCCCAAAAATAAGCCCTCGCATGACTTTTAAAGATGCTCCTAATATAAGCCCTACCCCCAAAATAAGCCTAGTTAAGATTGACCCCTGAAACCACCCCGACACTCCCCAACTCCATCCCTGTCACTAGTGCTGCCCGATTTGCCAATCATCTCTTCCTCTCCTCCACCCCAATTCTTCCTCTTTTCTTTCTCTTTCCCCCCCCCCCAATGTGCAGCATCTTTCCTTGCCTCCCGAGGCCTCCAAAAACAGCAGCAGCGCTCTGAACGGGCTGCTTCGCTACCTTCCCTGCTGGGGCCTTCCCTCTGCTACGTCACTGATGACATTAGATCAGGGGTGTCCAATGTCGGTCCTCGAGGGCCGCAGTCCAGTCGGGTTTTCAGGATTTCCCCAATGAATATGCATGAGATCTATTTGCATGCACTGCTTTCAATGCATATTCATTGGGGAAATCCTGAAAACCCGACTGGATTGCGGCCCTCGAGGACCGACATTGGACACCCCTGCATTAGATGCTGCAGAGGGAAGGTCCGGTCCCAGTGAAGAAGGCTGCAAAGCAGCCCTTTCAGAGTGCTGCCATTGTTTTTGGAGGTCTCAGAAGCTGCTGCACAAGGGGATGGGTGGGAGGTGAGGAAAGATGCTGCACATGGGGGGGAGGGGAGAGAAAGGAAGGAGGAAGAATTGAGTTGGAGGAGAGGAAGGGAGAGATGATTGTACATGAAAAAAATAAGACATTCCCTGAAAATAAGCCCTAGTGCATTTTTTGGAACACAAATTAATATATGACCCTGTCTTATTTTGAGGGAAACACGGTAGTAGCTTCATTGCATGCCCCCTAGACCTAGTATTTTTGAAAAGTGTAAACAAAGTGATTCACATCTACCTGTTCCACTCCACTCAGTATTAAACCTCTATAATATCTCCCCTGAGCCTTGTCTTCTCTAGGCTGTAAAGCCTTAGCCACTTTAGCCTTTCCTCCTAGGTAAGTCATCCCATCCCTTTGATCGTTTTCGTCGCCCTTCTCTGTACCTTTTCTAATTCTGTTGTATCTTTTTTGAGATGTGGCAACCAGAATTGCACATAGTATTCATAGAGCGATATGGAAGATAGGGAAAAAAAAGACAGACATATTCAGACACTTATATTTAATTTGGGTTTTGTAAAGAGTTCTGAGGTGCCCTGCAGGCAAAACAGCCAGATAGAACAAAGGCTCCACAGGACACAGGTTAGCTTTGGAGGGGTAAGCTGCTGCTAAATTTAGCTCAGAGGTCTCTGGCCCAGGGGCCACATGCAGCCCGCCAGGTAAAATTTTGAGGCCCTTGGTATGTTTATCATAATCACAAAAGTAAAATAAAACAGTTTCTTGATCACATGTCTCTTTAGCTATAAATTACAATATTATTATTAAGACTTAGCCAAAAGGAAAGATTTATAAGCTATAAAGAGTTTTATCTCATGCAAAATTGTCATTTCATTAATAAGACATTAACTATTTTTTCTGAGGCCCTCCAAATCCAAAATGTGGCCCTGAAAAGTTTGAGATCACTGTTTTAGCTCATACACCTTTTCATTAGTAGCTCAATGTGAGTTACATTCAGATACACTCAGAAATTTAAAAAGGGAAGTTTGTGCTTGGGGAAAAGGTACCTAGCATTGCTGCGCCCTGCACTCCCCCAGCTGTAGGGGGGTCTCTTAAATGCGCTCTTCCCTCTCCCATCCCTCTTTAGTTCTTTTCAGGTCTTCTAGTCTTCACCAGTAGTGAGCAGGGTCTCCTACCCACTGCTCACATCAGCTGATCTTTCCCTCTGATGTTACTTCCTAGTCTTGTGAACAGGAAGTGATGTCAGAAGGAGGGCTGAGATTAGAATGAGCAGCAGGGAGGAGTTCTGGTAAAGACTAGAAGAGTTCAAGAGGTACGGGAGGAGTGCATTTAAGAGAGCTCTCATTGCTGGGGTAGGACAAGAGATGCCGACATCCCCATCAAGATGGCACCTGGTGTGATCCACCCCCCTTACTAGGGTTACCAGACATCCGGATTTATTCAGACATGTCCTTTTTTTTAGAATGCTGAATATCAGCATTTAACTGGTTAAGCGTTGACTCTGCCCCTAGAATGCCCACAAAGTAGCTGGTTTTGGCTTAGGTGCTAACTAGGCACTTTGGGCAGCAATATTTCATTAAGTAGTGCTGAATATGTCTAGTTAGTCCTAGCAAGCAATTCAGACAGCCAGGAGCTATTGAAAGCAGGGTGAAATTCAAGATCTTGTTGCTGACGCACAAAATCATTCATCTCTCGGAACCGCACTATCTAGCAGCCAGACTGCATTACCATACACCAGCACATGCCCTGCGCTTGAGCCAAGAATACATGCTGGAAATACCCTCCTTCATAGACATCAAATACAAAAGCATCAGGACGAGAATGTTCTCAGTGATGGCTCCAAAGTGGTGGAGCTCCCTTCCAAAGGAATTAAAGCTAGAAAAGGACACTAGAAAGTTCAAGAAAGGGGTGGACCATCCTCTTCACAGGCCACTTGAACAAATAATGCAACATAGAGGAGATAGCCAGCTAGTCACAATAAGGTGAACACAGTAGAGATACCCAGAATTGCTGAGGATATGATAAACAAAGTATAGATGACTAGAATTATCTGGATGTATGTAAATCTAAAATGAACATAGAACATGATATAGGTATTTGTGCAAATAAGTAGGATTTAGTATGAACATAGTACATGATACTAGCATTATGTGTGTATATACATAGGATGATTGATTATAGTATAAATTTGTCTGTATTAAAAACCATCTCAGAAAACGCTAATTGTATTGTAACACCTTTACAAAAGCTCATGTAAACCACTCTGAATTGACTCCCCAGCCATTAGTAGCAGTATGGAAGCTTTCAATAAACAATATATGTTGAATAATGGCTCCTAAGTTTGTGCCTGAGGCAATGAAAGTTTACATGATTCATCTCAGGTCACAAATATCAAAAGCAGGATACGAGCGAGGTTTTCCAGTTGTCATCCATTGCTCTAACTACTAGACTACTCCTCCACTTAACTCTTCTTGGTTTGTGGTTTAGACTGGCCTGCAACACCCTTGTATCCTAGTTACAAGCTGCAGTTTCAGAGCTGATAAAAGACAGGATTGGAGGCCATTGTGCTCTACCCACTCCAAGCCCTGTTATCTTCTTAGTTCTAACTCAATCTGAGGCAACCACAAAAATGCAACTCCCCTTTTCCCTAGAAAAGTTGTTAAAGTGTACAGAATGACTCCACTTGACTAGGGTTACCAGATGTCCAGGAAAACCCAGACATGTCCTCTTTATGGAGGACTGTTCGGGTGCCCCAAGGGATTTCCTAAACCCAGCAGTTTGTCTGGGTTTTGTAAGGCCCCTGGCTCGGGGCCATGTCTGGACGTCGCATGCGCAGACGTCGACATGATGACATCACACACATGCAAGTGACATCATCACGTCAACGTCCATACATGTGCAGAGGACATCCAGACATAGCTCCAAGCTCGGGGAAAGAGATATGCGGTTCATGTGGAGGTGGGGCTGGGGGTGGAAAAGGGCAGAGCCAGATGCCCTTTTTTTTTTTTTAAGGGAAATCTGGTAACCCTAGTCTTGACAGCATTATGAGACACCCTGTCAGAAGCAAGAGAGCTTTCCTACACTAGGGTGCATGAAAGCAGTAAAGCCCCGATTCTATAAAATCTGCCTAAAAATAGGCACCAATATTGGTGCATTATTTAATTGAGCGATAAGCCTATATTGGCACTCAGCACCTCACAATCAGCTAACTCGAAAAACATGATTCTATAAAAAGTAGATGCCGATACTAAAAGTGGGCGTGGTTATGAGTGGATCATGGGCGTGTTTTCAAGTTAGGTGCCATTTTTGTGAATCAGGTGCCATTGCGGTATATAAAAATAAAGTTATTATTATTATTAGACTCTGATATCGGCGCCTACTTTAGGCGTAAAAAACTCTGGCATAAATTGGGGACGCCTAAATGTTGGGATGCTTGGCATCGCCTAAGCACAATTCTATAATAGGTGCCTAAGTTTTATAGAATCGGTGCCTATATCAGCGTTCAGCTTTAAGCAGACTTTATAGAATCAGAGCCTAAGAGCATGAAGAGTAACAGCACAGTCAAATATGGGACCAAGTACATGACTCATGCACAAAAGGTTTACATGCCAGTAAGACTCGTTAAAGTAGTCTTAGTTAGATGCTATCGATTCGTGCTTGAGTCCTAGCAACTTGATGATTTACAGATCTAAAATGTGATTGGTTTTGTGCTAGCTGCTTTCAGCTGAGCTGTCAGGACAAGCCCCAAACAGTTGAGCAGCAGGGGAAACCCCAAGGCCGCTGAATGGAGGCTTCTGGGAGTCCTGCTGGCTGTCACAATTAGCTGAACTGGCAGCGACAGAGCACAATTTTTTTTCCTGACAGGAGGGATGGTGGGGAGGAGCTGTGCCTAGCAATTCCTCCCCCTTTTACTGGAGCTGCTCTGCACAAATGCATACTTTTGTGCTGAGCATCACCCAGTTAAAAAAAAAAAAAATTGCTCCCACAGTATGTTTTTTACCATGGTGGAAGATTTTTTTTTTCCATGGTGACAAAGCTTTAAAAACATAAGAATAGCCTTATTGGGTCAGACCAATGGTCCATCAAGCCCAGTAGCCTGTTCTCATGGTGGCCAATCCAGGTCACTAGTACCTGGTCAAAACCCAAGGAGAAGTAAATTCTTAGCTGTTTACCTCTTAGAGAGAAGAGTTCAGAAATTTCCTCCTACATTTTTGAGCTTCTGGCAGGGTCTAGCACCATGACCCTTCATTCACAACTGTCCAAGCATTTTCCCATATATTTCTTTCCCTCCCCCCTCCCCCAACTTCACTCAGTCTAGTCCGTGCAGGAACAGTCTTGGGCTAGGAGCTGTGCACTAGGCCTCCTTCCAGACTGGAGCAGTCACAGGTGCTAAATACAACTACTAGGTGTCACTGTTGTGATGGCTAAAACTCCCTCCCCAAATCTGGACAACCTAGGAAGCAGCATATCCAAGTTGTAAATCAAATCCAGATCCATCTGCAGTGTGTGGCCTCACAACTATTTGAAATTTGTATGCCAACATGAGCCATTCCAGAGCCCCCTAGAAGCACATTTCCCTTTCTTTTAGCTGAAGATTCCTTCACGCAGTTACTGTAATGCAAGCCTTGTGTTTAGCAATCAGGTTTCAATAATTAGAAGTGAAAGGCTCAGCTAAATGTTTTTAGTTAGATTCAGATTTGCGCAAAGAGATGGGTGAAGAACTCAAGACTCCGAGCTGCTAAAAATACAAAAGGGGGAGTTAGGTGTAGGGAGCCTCAATGTGAACTGTTTGGAAGACAGAATGGAGACATAGGTCTAAAAAGAGGATGAGGCTTTTTGCCTTCCCGCCTTTCAGAGCTTTTAGTTAAACAGTAACAGAGTATTGACGGCAGAAAAAAAACTGCACATAACATATGGATCTGGAATGGCCAAGCTGTCGTCCCTCACACCTCACATCACAAAGCCCTTTGTTATACTTGCTTACCAAAGTTCATATAATCACAGCAATAACGTGTACAATAAATACACCACAAACACTTTATTGATGGTAAAACCGGGCCGCAGCTTTGTTTATTGGGGACAACCAATAAGCAATCAACAATTGCTTCATCTCCCGAGCTACAAAAACATTGCAGTTTGACAAGCACTCAAAATTGTATATCCCTGACTCCACCACGTCAGCAAGAGCCTAGGGGGTGGCATGGACATAAGAACATAAGAACATAAGCAATGCCTCTGCTGGGTCAGACCAGAGGTCCATCGTGCCCAGCAGTCCGCACACGCGGTGGCCCAACAGGTCCAGGACCTGTGCAGTAATCCTCTATCTATACCCTTCTATCCCCTTTTCCAGCAGGAAATTGTCCAATCCTTTCTTAAACCCCTGTACTGTACTCTGCCCTATTACGCCCTCTGGAAGCGCATTCCAGGTGTCCACCACTCGTTGGGTAAAGAAGAACTTCCTAGCATTCGTTTTAAATCTGTCCCCTTTCAACTTTTCCAAGTGTCCTCTTGTTCTTTTATTTTTCGAAAGTTTGAAGAATCTGTCCTTCTCTACTCTCTCTATGCCCTTCATGATCTTATAAGTCTCTATCATATCCCCTCTAAGTCTCCTCTTCTCCAGGGAAAAAAGACCCAGTTTCTCCAATCTCTCAGCATATGAGAGGTTTTCCATCCCTTTTATCAAGCGTGTCGCTCTCCTCTGAACCCTCTCGAGTAACGCCATATCCTTCCTAAGGTACGGAGACCAATATTGGACGCAGTATTCCAGATGCGGGCGCACCATCGCCCGATACAATGGCAGGATAACTTCTTTTGTCCTTGTTGTAATACCCTTCTTGATTATGCCTAGCATTCTATTTGCTTTCTTAGCGGCTGTTGCGCACTGTGCCGTCGGCTTCATTGTCATGTCCACCATTACCCCCAAGTCCCTTTCTTGGTTACTCTCATTCAATAATATCCCTCCCATCGTATAGTTGTACCTCGGGTTTCTGTTTCCAACATGCAATACTTTACATTTCTCAACATTGAACTTCATCTGCCATCTCGCCGCCCATTCCCCCAATTTGTTCAAGTCCCTTTGCAATTCTTCACATTCCTCTTTAGTCCCAGCTCCACTAAATAGTTTTGTATCGTCCGCAAATTTTATTATCTCACACTTCGTGCCTGTTTCTAGATCATTTATGAATATATTAAATAGCAGCGGCCCGAGCACTGAGCCCTGCGGAACACCACTCATGACCCTCATCCAGTCCGAGTAGTGGCCTTTCACCCCTACCCTCTGTTTCCTACCCGCCAACCAGTTTCTGATCCATCTATGTACGTCTCCGTCCACTCCATGGACCTCCATGCCCTATTCCGTGCCACCCGCACCAAGGCAGATTTGCTCATCTGAGCTCATTTCCCATAACTGCTCATCTCCTGATGATCCTAGGGGGTAGGCATGGACTTCCATGCCCCCCCTTTCAGGGTCACCTGACCTTCGTCATCGCCACTCAACTGAGCTGACTATGAAATCCCCGCTCATCTTTCAATGAGCCAAAACCTTGTAGCTCGAGATTACCGCCGCTGCGACAACCCTAAAACCCCAAATCTCCTGTGAACCCGATAACACAAGGGGAGGGTGGGAGGGAAAGTTGCCTCCGAGGGACCGGGAAGCACACTGTTCCTCGGAGGCATGCAAGCTCTATATCCCTACCCATCATGCCCTGCTTCCCTTCTTGCAGCCAATCACCTCCGGCCATCTGGCGGGAACTCTCCTTCCTCCTCTCCCCCACTTTTCCCTACTACCTCTCTCCAAGCCTTTCAAGCAGTCTCACCACGAGCGACCAACTTAGGCCATCCAGCCCATTGTTATAGTCGCCTGTCAAGACAAGCTCTCGGGCTCTTTTGTCCATCCAATCTTCCCAACAAGGTGGCCAGAGCCACTGGCCACTGTGGGCCCCAGTCACCCATGCTTAAGTCTCTCCCATGACAACCATATAGGGATGATATGTGGTTAAAACCAAGACTCCAGGTATTGCTGACAGTATTCGAATGACCAATTCTCCCCTCCTGAGATGCACAGCACCCTCACTAGCACCATGTGACAATAAAGTGGTCTATAACACTGGAACACTGGAGATGGTAAAGTTTTACCTGTCTTTTACCATTTGTGGGACACATGATCCAAGCTGCAAGGGCTATAGGGGAAGCTAAAGTCTGCATAGGGCCTTTGGAGATAACCAGTGGAACAAGAACGTCTTTTTGAAAGTTTGCTTCTCTGGCTCCCTGACACTGCTATTAGGGCCGAGCTCTAAACTATTCAAATCTCCATAAGATGTTTGATGTTTCATATTGAAGTTATTGGTGTCAATTTGATGTGGCACATTTAAAATTGTGTGCTATGATTAGATTACTAGGGTTAGGGTTGCCATATGACTCCAAAAAAAGGATGGATTGAGACATCCGGGTTTTACTTCCGCTGCAAGCAATGGAAGTAAGGAGGACGGTTAGAGACATCTGGGTTTTATTTCCATTGAAAGCAATGGAAGTAAAACCCGGATGTCTCAATCCATCCTCCTTTTTCTGGAGCCATATGGTAACCCTAACTAGGGTGGACCACAGTTTTTTGGTCATTCCTTCATACAACTGTTTCTATGAGCACACTTCACATACAAACATTGATTTTAAGGGGATGACTTAATGACATAGTTTGTAGGTTTGCCATTTTCTCATTTGCGGGACACAAACCATAGAAGTCTGTTTGGCAAAGGCCTCAGTTCCTCCATGCTGGATTTGGCTCATCTTTCAGTCTTTTGTCATTTGCATGACTGTAGAAGTCTGTCCAGCATCGCCCTCAGTTTTCACTACTCTTGCCAAGATAACACCTCAACATCCATGTTCTGTTTCATCCTCCTTCTATTTAGGCATCTCCTGTGTTTATCCCATGCAATTTTTAATTCACTCACTGTTTTGGCTTTACCATCTCTCCTGGAATGGCATTCTAGGCATCTACTACCCTCTCTGTGAAAAAGTATTTTGTGAGTTACTCCTAAGTTTGCCTCCCTGCAACCTCCATACGTGTCCTCTAGTTTCTAATGCCTCTATGTTTCTGGAAGAGGTTTGTGTGAATATTAATACCTTTCAAGTATGTAAATGTCTGTACCATATCATCTCTCTCCTTTTCTCAAATGTATACATATTCAAGTCCTCAAGCCTCTTCTCGTTGGTCTTATGGAAAAAACCCTGTACAATTTTTGGTGCCTTCCTCTGAACCGCCTCATGTCTTTTTATATCCTTGAAGAGACACAGAAGGGCATAATCAAAAGATATGTCTAAGTCTGATTTGGATGTAGGGCACTAGTCGCCCAAAGTCGGCAGCGGCAAAATGTCCATGCTCAAAAAGTATGCCCAAAATATTTTTTTATTTTTTAAATCATCTATCTGTACTTCCAGATATATTTTTTTGTTTTTTTTTTTAGCCTTAAGTTTATATACCGCATCATCTCCACGGAAGTGGAGCCCGACACGGTTTACAAAGTTTAAAAATATAGGAAAAGAGAGGAGAAAGATTTACAAGAGCATATGAATAGAGGAGGATGTGGACAGGGGAAGAGATGTTAGATGTTAGAGAAAAGCCAGGTTTTCAGTTGTTTTCGGAATAGTTGGAGGGAGCCTAGGTTCCGCAGCGGGATAGTGAGATCATTCCAAAGGCCCGTGATTTTGGAGAGAAGGGATCTTCCCAGTTTGCCAGGGTGGAGGATGCCGTGTAGAGAGGGGAAGGATAGTTTATATCTGTGAGCGGATCTGGTGGTAGCAGGCGTCCGGACAAGGAAGGATAGAGGGATTAGGGGTGGAAGGATGCTGTGAATGATCTTGAAAGCCAGGCAGGAGCATCTGAAATGAATTCTGGAAAGTACTGGGAGCCAGTGGAGATTGGTAAGTAGAGGGGAGACATGATCAAATTTGCATTTAGCAAAAATCAGCTTGGCTGCAGTATTCTGGATAAGTTGGAGTCTGCGAAGACTTTTTTTTGTTAGGCATAAATAAATGGCGTTACAGTAATCGAGTTTGGATAGGATGATGGATTGTACAAGGACGGTGAAATGTTGTTGGTGAAAGTAGGATCTTACTTTCCTCAGCATGTGGAGGCTGAAAAAACATGATTTTGCCAAGGAATTCAGGTGATCGTTGAGGGAGAGGGAGGAATCGATAGTGATGCCGAGGACCTTGCTTGAGAATTCAAGGTGCAGAGCAGGGCCTGTGGGCAGTGTGAAGAGGGTGGGCAGGTGTACTAATTTTGGGCCGAGCCAGAGTAATTTTGTTTTTGATTCATTTAATTTCATCTGTACAGAGAGGGACCAGGCGTGAAGTCTCATTATGCATGAAGTGATATTCTCTTGGAGGTTTGTGAGGTTCTGATCTGTTTCGAGGAGGATAAGTATATCATCTGCGTATGTGTATATTGTTTCGAGGGGGGATAATTTGAGGAGTTTCAGGGAGGTCATGTACATGTTGAAGAGAATAGAGGATAGGGGGGAGCCCTGTGGGACACTACAGGATGGTGTCCACGGAGCGGATTTGGAGCCGTTTGTGTTGACAATGTAGGAGCGCGCGCGAAGGAAGTTTGAGAACCTCTTTAGGACAAAGGAGTCTATTCCTATCTCAGAAAGTTGGTAGATTAATATGTCATGGTGCACGACGTCAAAAGCCGTGGAGAGATCGAACAGTAGAAGAACAGCAAATTTGTTTCGAGCATGTAGTTGTTGCACCTTTGAAATTAAGGAGACTAGGAGGGACTCGGTGCTGAAATTGGGTCTAAATCTGTATTGGTAGTATTGGAGAATGCAGAATCTTTCTAGGTAAGATGAAAGCTGAGAAACGACTATGATCTCTAGAAATTTTGTTAAAAGAAGAATGTTTGCTATGGAGCGGTAGTTCGATGGTAAGGAAGGGTCGAGATCGGCTTTTTTCAGGAGAGGGGATAAGGCAATGTGTCCCATTTCTGTGGAGAACAGGCCCGATCGTAAAACTTTATTTATAAGGTTGGTAAGGGAAGAGATGGCCTGCGCAGGGATGTTTTCGTAAAGGTAGGATGGGAAAGGGTCTAAGATGCACTTGCAGGATTTAAGTTTGAGGCAAAGTTTAGAGATCTGGGTTTTGGATACGGGTTCGAAAGTAGTCCATGATCTGTCAGCGGGGATAGGGTCGGAGTCATTCGGAGGTAGAGAGTTGTACGAGATAGCTGGGGGGAACGAACTCTTTATGGTAGTGATCTTCTCGTTGAAGAATTTGGCTAGGTCATTTGGAGATGGGAGGGGGAGGAGTCGTTTTTAGAAGTTAGGTTTCGCCAGATGTGGAACAGTGTACTGTTTTGGTTTTTTGACCTGGAGATTTTATCTCCATAGAAATTCTTCCTAGCTTTTTTTTAGTACGGAGTTGTAGAATTTGATGTTTTCTCTCCAGGATTGTCTATCTGAAGGGGATTTCGATTTTTTCCATTTTCGTTCCATGGCCCGACATTTCTGTTTTAATTCCCTGTGGTATGGGAGATACCAGGGAGCTTTATGGGGGTAGGAGATGGGTTTAGTGGCTAGAGGGGCAAGGGCACGGTACGTGGTTTTGGAAAGAGTCACCCAGTTGTGCCAGATTGAGTCTGGGTCCGTGTGATTGGGAAGAGGAGGGAGATTGTTGAGAAACTGGGACCAGAATAGTTCACTTGAGATTTTTTTGCGGTAGGTGATAGAGTATGTGGCACGGGTTGGGGTACCAAGGTCTGACATGAAGATAGGGAGGCAGACCGAGCCTAGGAGGTGATCAGACCAGGGGACATGTTCCCAACAGGTCTCATCAGTGGAGGTTTTGTGCTCAGTCAGGTCAAGAAAGCTGATGATGTCAATGGAGTGCCCCTTTTCGTGGGTAGGGGTGGCGGTGGAGCAGTGAAGCCTAAGGAAATGAGGAAGTCTTTGAAATCAGTTGTGTCCTTGTTGGTGTTGTCATCTAGGTGAAAGTTTATGTCACCAATGATCAGTAGTCTTTGGAATTTTAGATAGGCCCTTGTTATGGTCTCATGGACAGATTCAGAGGATTTATTCCAGGGGTGGGTGGGCGGTAAAGTAGCAGGATGCCTAATGGGTGGGGATGAAGTTCGTCCTTTATTGAAGCTAGCATGAATTCTAAGGAAGGGTGGCTGCCCTTTTCGAGGAGCTCGACGTTAAAGAATGATTTGTAGAGAAGGGCCAGACCACCTCCTTTCCGGTTTATTCTGGGAGAGAAAAGACCATGGTAGCCTGGGGGACAGAGTTCATTTTGAGTGAGTAAGTCATCTTTTTCGATCCATGATTCAGTGATACACAGAAAACCCGAATCAAAATCTTCGAGTAAATCTTTTACTATTTGGGTCTTATTTTCTGACGGATCTGGCGTTACAATAGAGAGTAGGGACTGGGGTGAGGGAGTCTGAGGTAAGGTTGGGTAGGTTTGCTGGGGGAACAGGCTTTAAGGAGGTGAGGTTGACTCCTCGGTGCTTTTTGAAATGATGGGATCTGGTGAGTACTAGCGCGGGGATTCTGAGGCCAGGGCAGATGTTGTTAGTGAAAGTAGCATCGGGAGAGTTTGGGGGGAGAGGTTTTTGGGAATGGGAAGTGTTTGTGAGAGAGCAGAGAAGGAGAATAAGGGGCCAGAGTGATGGCTTCATGGTGGGAGTCAGGGGGGCCAATGAGAGGGGGTTGGTCTGAGAATTTGCCGGGAGTGAGGGTAGGGGAGAGAGAGTACGGGAGGGCTGATAGCAATGGGAGAGGAACTGAGACTGAAGAAGGGATTTGCATCCAGCAGGTTCTGGTGTGATACTGGACAGGTTGGGACTTAGAACAATTGTTAATAGAGCGATACAATTTGACGTGGGTCTTGGTTAAAATGGAGTTTAAAAAAAACAACAACAAGCAGTGCAGAAGAATAATAGTTCAGGAGTGTATCCTGGGGTCTGGTCTATCTTTATACCACATTCTCGACCAAAAATTCAACCAAGTCCTAAACACCCAGAATAAGACCTTTTGGACATGGGAGGGGCCAGCATTGTGATGGACCGGCCACCAAGACATGGCAACAGAGCAGTGGGGCACCTTACAGGGCACTGTTGTGAACTTCACAAAAAAGGTGCCACATAAACATCTCACCAGAACTCCCTTATAGGTTATGGTGAGCCCCCCAAAACACACTAAACCCACCTGTCTACAACCCCAATAGTCCTTATGGCTGCAATTGGCACCTATATGGCATTAGAGTAGGGTTTGGGGGGCTCACATTTTCCACCATGAATGTAATGGTTAGAGTGACTTATGGGCCTGGGTACTCCTCTCTATGGTTCACTAGCCCCCCC
Organism: Geotrypetes seraphini; assembly: GCF_902459505.1. Lineage (NCBI taxonomy): Eukaryota > Metazoa > Chordata > Amphibia > Gymnophiona > Dermophiidae > Geotrypetes > Geotrypetes seraphini. The sequence goes on along the minus strand of NC_047091.1, from coordinate 122,688,766 downwards.
CCCCCAGACTATTTAAGCCATTTCTGTGCAGCTCTGTTAGGCTTTCCTATGCCAGATGCTTCCCATGTCCTTCACTTGTAATCTCTGTTTAACTAATGTGAACCGCCTAGAACTCTTCGGGGTATGGCGGTATACAAAAATAAAGTTATTATTATTATTATTATTATGTTCTGGAGGCAGGTATGCACATTTTTATTCTGAACTTTGTGGGGATTCTTGCAATCCCTGTTCCCGTGCAGACCTCTACTTTGCAGATTCAGTACACTGTGCGTTCTCCATTGCAGGCCTATATGTTTTTGTGCTTCTTTTCAACAATTTAAAAACAACATTAAAGACATATTTGTTTATTCATGCTTTTCTTGCTTTAAAACATGAATGCCTGTGTAGTGACTTTGTACAGCAAGCAGTGTTTGGTTGTTAACCAGGGATTTTTTATGTGGGTAGCAAGATAGGTTGTTTGTGTCAATTGATTATGTATGTTTTATTATAAGCGGCATATAAATGTGGTAAATAAATAAATGATCATTATTGACCAGATGGGCACACATTCTGATGTTGGACATATTCCTCCCAATATTCAGCTGGTGGCAGTCTATGTTTTTTTAAACATCGATTGTTGCCTGCTTAATTATGTTCAGTGCCAGGCCATATCCTGGCTGCCCGAAGCTTATGTGGACCCAGCCGATATTCAGCCAGGGTCCACATAAGAGTTATGTGGCCCTGGTTGAATATTGGGCTGGAACTGCATAACTATTTTGTTATCAAAATTAAAAAAAAGGTACCCCGGAATCTCTGATACCCATCCTGCCCCCTGAACAATGCTCCCTCCCCACCACAATCTCTCCCCCTGCAAGGTCCCCCACCCTCCACGCGTAGATAGGCCCCTGGATACCTGGTGGTTCAGAGGGGGCTCATCAGGGGCAGGAGCACGGCCCCCATGCTGCTTCCCTTGCTAGCGTTTTTGGAAAATAGCTGCTGCAACCTCTCAGCTTGCAATACTGTACAAAGTAACACAGTAAATGACGGTCTATCCAGTCTGCCCATAAGTTATACCCATTAAAAAATACATGATTAAATTAACTTGTCTCTTCTTTGATATTTCTGGGCCATAGACTGTAAAGTCTGGTATTGTCCTAGGTTTCAAATGCTGAAGTTGTCATCCAAGCTCACGCCAGCCTATCCAATCATACTGTTGTTTGCAGGATATCTACCATAAAGTCTGGCCAGTAACATCCTCATGTTCCAAGTTAGTGGAGTTCCCATTGATGCCCACCCCAGCCCATCCTACACCGAATCACCATACTGGCCTTTAATTTATATCCTTCATTTTCTAATTAGAGATCCTCTATTTTTATCAAATGCTTTTTTGAATTCCATCACTGTTTTCCTCTCAGGAGAGTATTCCAGACAGTACTTGCCACGGGGGTGATCAGGATTGTCGGGATTGGGGTCCAGGTCTGAGCCTGCCTGGAGAAGTCCCACTGGACCACCAGGACTAGGGTTTTGGGAGTTTGGGGTCCACTTGACCATTAGGCACATTCTTTGTGAGGGCAGGAACATGGGAAGGGGTTGCCCAATGTGGTTTCTTATTTTTTTCAAATTTTTATTAGAAATTTGTATACAAGGTAAAAGATACAACACTCTGAAAATGTACACAACTTAAGATAAGATAGTCTTCTGCGTGGTTTCTTTGCGGAGACTAAAAGAACCCAACAAAAACCGATCAAGAACCTCTCCCACCCCAATTCCACCCCAGTCCCCCCTCCTCCCCAGCACTCCAGTGTCAAAAATTCAAATGATTCAAAAGTTCAAAAGAGCACTTTGGGTTCTATGGGACAAGCTTTCCCAAATAGGAGCCCAAATTGCCCAGAACTTTCTCCAACGACCAGGGCCATAATTCTTAACATCCAAATATTCATACCTTAAGAACATAAGAATTGCCACTGCTGAGTCAGACCAGTGGTCCATCATGCCCAGCAGTCCGCTCACGCGGCGGCCCTCTGGTCTAAGACCAGCACCCTAACTGAGACTAGCCCTACCAGCGCACGTTCTTGTTCAGCAAAAACTTGTCTAACTTTGTCTTGAATCCTTGGAGGGTGTTTTCCCCTATAACAGCCTCTGGAAGAGCGTTCCAGCTTTCTACCACTCTCTGGGTGAAGAAGAACTTCCTTACGTTTGTACGGAATCTATCCCCTTTCAACTATAGAGAGTGCCCTCTTGTTCTCCCTACCTTGGAGAGGGTGAACAACCTGTCCTTATCTACTAAGTCTATTCCCTTCAGTACCTTGAATGTTTCGATCATGTCCCCTCTCAATCTCCTCTGTTCGAGAGAGAAGAGGCCCAGTTTCTCTAATCTTTCACTGTACGGCTGTACAAGGTAAATAGTTCATTCTTTAATTTTTTTTCCTTATCTACTAAGTCTATTCCCTTCAGTACCTTGAATGTTTCGATCATGTCCCCTCTCAATCTCCTCTGTTCGAGAGAGAAGAGGCCCAGTTTCTCTAATCTTTCACTGTACGGCTGTACAAGGTAAATAGTTCATTCTTTAATTTTTTTTTTATGTCAACTTCCCTATCAGAGCCTGAGGTAATCAGCACTTAGGCATTGACAGGAAAATAGTGCAGAATAATGAGTAGCACATTTCTGCTGTGATTTTTACACAGCACAAATTTGTATGCTCATTACTGTAAGCACGCCGAACTGATTTTTCAGTGCTGGTTTTGCAGTAGAGTTTCCTTTACCACAAATCTTTCGAGAATGGGCCCATAAATGAGGCTGAGTTCTTGCAATACAAAAGAAAAAAAAACTGCAGAACACTGTACAAAATGCAGGCAATGTTGATTAAAATAAACTATTTGTTGCGCACAAATAAACCACCTGGTAGGTAAAGAGATCTTTGTGCGCAACAAATAGTTTATTTTAATCAACATTGCCCGCAACTTGTACAGTGTTCTGCAGCTTTTTTTCTTTTGTTTTGATTTTACTGTTCCTTTACTGCAGATTTGTTGGATTGTGCTTCTTTGTCTGATGGCTGAGCTCTTTCTTGCAGCCATTTCAGTGCTAGAGACATCATTTACAAAACCAGTGCAAAAACGATCTAAGGACAGAGAACATGAACTTTGCAAACTGCACTGGACCAGATTTCTCACTGTCTCCAAATCAGGTGTATTCCAACCAGACTAATATAGTAGATTGATCATATTTGAAACAGTTTTCTTTCTAACCAGGTTCTTACTTATAATAGGCTGAGATAAATGCTTAGCCCTGGTTGAGATCCATTAAGCTTAGTTAAATTAATGATGAGAAGAAGCAATCTTTGGATGATTCAAATTTCCTCAATCTATTGTGAAAGGCTCAGACAAGGCTGCCCCCTGCAGGAGCTCTGTATATTTTACATGGTAACATAGGCAGCAGATAAAGATCAGCAAATATACAGTCGACTCCACCTAAGTGCACATCAGTTAAGCGCACACTTCGGTTATCCGCAGCCTACCACCATGGTCCTGGTTTTTTTTTTACATTAAAGTCAATGGACGTAAAATCCGGATAATTGCAATTCTGATAAGCACAAAATCCGCTTATGTGCATTGATGTTATAGGTCCTACCTCTATTCGTTCACGTTACGTTCACTCCGGTTAAAAACAATCACGTTCTCACTTAGATGAGCCATGTGTTTCTGATCAGCAATCTAGCACTGTAAAAACGCTAGAGCAAGCATGGTCCCTTTTTAAGGACACCATCACCAAGGCACAAAATCTATATATTCCGCATATCAACAAGGGATCCAAGAGGAAAAAGAACAAGGAACTGGCGTGGCTCACTGTAGTGGTAAAAAAGCGATCAGAGACAAGAGGACTTTGTTTAAAGAATGGAAAAGGTCAATAATGGACGAAAACTGGAAAAAGCACAAGCAACATCAAAGCAGGTGCCATAAGGCATAAGAGGGACCAAAAGAGACTATGAGGAAAAAATAGCCAAGGAGGCAAAAAATTTCAAGCCGTTCTTTCGATAAATTAAGGGGAAATGACTCGCGTAGGAAGCGGTGGGGCCATTGGACAACCATGGAATAAAGGGAGTGCTAAAGGAGGACAAGGCCATCGCTGACAAACTGAACACATTTTTTGCATCTGTGTTTATCAAAGAGGATATACACAACATACCGGAAGCCAACAGACTATACGTAGGAAACGAAGACGGGAAACTGACTGGGTTGATGGTCAGTCTAGAAGAGGTATGCAGGCAGATTGACAGGCTTAAAAATGACAAATCCCCTGGACTGGATGGCATCCATCCAAGGGTAATCAAAGAACTGAAAGGGGTTATAGCCGAACTGCTTCAACTAATAGCCAATCTGTCAATAAAATCGGGAAGGATTCTGGAAGACTGGAAAGTGGCAAATGTTACGCCAATCTTCAAGAAAGGATCTAGCGGAGATCTGGGAAACTACAAACTGGTGAGTCTGACCTCGGTACCGGGAAAGATGGTAGAGGCGCTGATAAAGGACTGCATCATTGATCACCTTGACAGACACGATCTGATGAGGAACAGCCAGCACGGCTTCAGCAAAGGAAGATCTTACTTGACAAACTTGCTGCACCTCTTTGAGGGAGTAAACAGGCGGATAGACAAGGATGACCCGATCGACATTATATATCTGGATTTTCAGAAGGCGTTTGACAAGGTCCTGCATGAACGACTACTTTGAAAAATTGCGAACCATGGAATTGAGGGTGAAATACTCACGTGGATTAAAAACTGTTTGGTGGATAGGAAACAGAGTGGGGGTAAATGGACAATACTCGGACTGGAATAGATTCACGAGTGGAGTGCTGCAGGGTTCAATGCTTGGACCCATGCTCTTTAACATATTTATAAACGACCTGGAAATTGGAACGACGAGCAAGGTGATTAAATTTGCAGACGATACAAAGTTATTCAGAGTAGTGAGGACGCAGGAGGATTGCGAAGAACTGCAACATGACATAAACACGCTCAAGAAATGGGTTGCGACATGGCAAATGAAGTTTAACGTGAATAAGTGTAAGATGATGCATATCGGTAACAAATATCTTATACACAAATACAGGATGTCTGGGGCAGTACTCGGAGAGACCCCCCAGGAAAGAGACCTGAGAGTACTGGTTGACAAGTCGATGAGGCCATCCATGTAATGTGCGGCGGCAGTGAAAAGGGCGAACAGAATGCTAGGAATGATTAAGAAGGGGATCACGAACAGATCGGAGAAGGTCATCATGGCGCTGTACCGGGCCATGGTGCGACCTCACCTGGAATACTGCGTCCAGCACTGGTCGCCGTACTTAAAGAAGGACACGGTACTACTCGAAAGGGTCCAGAGAAGAGTGACTAAAATGGTTAAGGGGCTGGAGGAGTTGCAGTGAGAGATTAGAGAAACTGGGCCTCTTCTCCCTTGAAAAGAGGAGACTGAGAGGGGACATGATTGAAACATTCAAGATAATGAAGGGAATAGACTTAGTGGATAAAGACAGGTTGTTCACCCTCTCCAAGGTAGGGAGAACGAAAGGGCATTCTCTAAAGTTAAAAGGGATAGATTCCGTATGAACATAAGGAAGTTCTTCTTCACCCAGAGGGTGGTGGAAAACTGGAACTCTCTTCTGGAGGCTGTTATAGGGGAAAACACCCTCCAGGGTTTCAAGACAAAGTTATACAAGTTCCTCCTAAATCAGAACGTACGCAGGTAGGGCTGGACTCAGTTAGGGCACTGGTCTTTGACTTAAGAGCCGCCATGCGAGCGGATTGCTGGGCACGATGGACCACTGGTCTGACCCAGCAGCGGCAATTCTTATGTTCTTACCCACCCACTCTTGGTACAGCTCTGGTTCTTAGTGAGATAGGGCCTCTAAAACTGAACACAGTATTCCAAGAGAGCCCTCATCAATGACTTGATGCGTGGAATGTGCTCTCGAGGGAGGTGGTGGAGAAGAAAATGGTGACAGAGTTCAAACAAGCATGGGATGAACACAGATGATCTCTAATCAGGAACTAAGGCCAATACTGGGCAATCTTACATGGCCTGTGTCCCGTATTTGGACATTCAGTTGAGGATGGGCTGGGGAGGGCTTCGATGACTGTGATGGTTAAGATGGGCTAGAGTGAGCTTTGACGAAGACTCCAGTAGATAGAACCTAAGCACACTACCGGGCAGGGCTCTGGTTTTCCAGCCCAGAAATAGCTATAAAAAAGGACAATTTAAATTAAATAATTAATTTATGGAGCATGTATGGTTGGGCAGACTGGATGGACCATTCAGGTCTTTATCTGCCGTCATTTACTATGTTACTATGTATCAATGACTTGTACAAGGGCATTAATGCCTCCTCTTTTCTGCTCCTTATGCCTGCTGCTATCAGTCTAGCATTCTTCTAGCTTTAGCCACCCCTTTGTCACATTTTTTTTACTGCCATGAGATCCTCAGACTCTGTCACCCCAAGGTTTTTCTCCTGGTCCATGCATATCAGCCTCTTCTCTCCTATTGCGTATAGCTCCCTTCGGTTTCTGCACCCCAAATACATCACTCTGCATTTTGCAATACAGGCTAACTGCCAATTATTTGGGCAGTCTTCTAATTCTTGTAGCTCACTTCTCATTATGTCTTTCCTTCTGGCTATTTCATTTTGCTTAGCAGAAGAGTGATAGCCTTATACTGTAGGCTGTTTTAGCATTACATACTATGAGAAAATATTCAGAAGTTTCTGCCTTCTGTGATCCAGTTCCCTAGCTATGTAAGTCAACTAGTATGAGTACTGCACCAGGTTTCATGTTTGATAACCTTCCTGGCCCTGAAGACAGTGATGAAGTAGTTCTGTAACCCAAAAGAATTTAAGAGATTTCCTACATGAACGGAATTTAAATATATCCTTGACTTGCTTTTTGCAGTCACCCCAAAAATGTATGTTGTATATCAAGCAGACAGCCCAAGTCTGCACAACTGTTAGCATATCTGTGTCTGATAGAGATGAGAGGCCAATAACTACATCTGAGCAATCAAAAATGACTTTTTACAGTAGGTTTAATTTTCTCTTTCGGACAGCGTGGTATCTGGAGGAAAGTGTTAGGTCCCCCTCCTAAATTATACAGCATTTATTGTTATTTTATTGTGATGAGGTTTGGCTAATATCCAACTGTTCTTGTATGCCCAGTACGTGTGTCGGGTGGGGGGCATTAATTCTCTAGAGAATGACAGGGACAAATTTGTCCCCATCCCTGTGGGATCAGTCTCCTGTCCCCATCCATGCATGCTCTGTCTTCATCTGCACAAGCTTTGAACACTTATAACTTTAAAGTGTTCGAGGCTTGTACATATATGGGCAAAGCTTGCAGGGATAGGGCAGGCACAGGGACACAACTCAGGGGGGTGGATATGGAGATAGATCCCATGGAGATGGGGACAATTTGTCCCCATGTCATTCTAGCTAAAAGACCCAGAAGGGAGCCATCTCAGTTCAAGAGCCAGATCTTACACTTAGGGAGGAATGTGAAGGCCCTAATGCCTGCACGAAGGCCTTTAACACTGCTTCACGAAATTCCCTCCCTCCTTAGTTTCAGCCAATAGACTGAGAAGGATTTGCTCAGCACTGAAAAGCCATTAAAACTTGAACTTACTCAGAAGGTGCCTCACCCCTCTGACTCAGCATAGCAACCCACATCCTGCTGAGAGAACTGTTTGTGAATGCATTGACATGGAAAATTGGTACATTTACACTCATGGTATGCAAATGTTAATGCTCAGTTAAAATACCTGTACTGGGTGTCTCACCCTGAAAATATGAGCCCTTTCTTTATAATTTGTACATGTTCTGTAGTATACAATAAAGTCAGTTTTCAATTGGCACTGTACCATACATAAAAGTTACTTTAAAAAAAAAAAAAAAGTATATGTATCACTGTCCACAACTTTATGTGGGTTGGACTCAATGTGAACTTAAAGTTCACTGAATTGAGCATTGCAGTCTATTATGGACTAAGACAGCACCAGCCCCTACAGTGAAACTCTGCTTGGAAGCCAGACATAGCTTAACATGATGGGTCACTGTGCCAGTGAACCGGCATTGGTGAGGAGGAGACTGTAATAGTCTTAACTATTGTGAACAATTATGGATTTTAAAATAAAATATAGCTATCCCACATGAAATAAATTCAGTGTTTGAGTGAATGCCAGTAATTTTAATGGGGTCTACACTTTGAAAAAATCATTATCATGTGATCACTTTCAGAATTTCATAATTGATGGATTCAAATCAATGCTAAGCAGGGATGGATTAGAGGATGACATGGTGACAGAATTCATCACCATTCCCATCCCCGCAGATAACTGCAGGAAACCATCCTTATGTCATTCTTTAAGGAGAGAGGGAAGAATCAAGAGTATGTATGGGCACAGTCATTGACCCTCAAGTCTTGAATTGAAGAATGCTGGTGTAGAAAGACTGAGGCTAAGATTGACACGGGATATTTAGGAACATAAGACCATAAGCGTTGCCATACTTACTGGGGCAGGTTGAAAGTCCATCAAGCCCAGTATCCTGTTTTTAGCAGTGGCCAACCCAGGTCACAAGTACCTGGCAGAAACCCAAAGAGTAACAACATTCCAGAGCTGAGATTATGATGCCTTATCCACCAATGCCTAAGAGCCAAACTCATCAGTGATGTCACAATGACTTCATTATCCTATACTTGGCTCACATAAGAATCAGTCACTGACCCTCAAGCCTTGCATTGAAGAATGCTGGTGTAGAAAGACTGAGATTGAGATAGACACTAAAGAAAGACACAGGGTTGTTTCCCGTGGTTATCTGCGGGGACGGGGATGAATTCTGTCACCGTGTTATTCTCTAGGATGGATCCCTGCATGGGCCTACTGGGCTCATGTCCAAGGCCCCAATGGTTTGACAGGGGCCCTTCTAATTATCAAGGTGGACTTTGCATAATAGCCTACCTGTACAGTCCAGTGGTTGTGTTTTTCAGGACTGTGATAAATGTATTTTTAAACTCTGCTGAATCCTTGACATTTACCATTTATTAATGCCCTATAACACTAACAGTACCTTGATGTTTTATATATACTCAGGGTTTGATTTAGAAGTGATTGTTCTTTGCTGCTCTGAGCTCATTCTGTCCCCTCCTGCTCCCTTTAGGTTTCTTGGAAATGAGGAACTGGAGCAGAACACCCCTGCTGCTTTGAAAAAAAGTGGTGGAACTGTGTTCCAGGCCATTCCCCCAGAAATTAAGCCCTGCACATTCTTGTATAATTTTAAATTTACTTGCACAGTTGCATGTGTAGCCTTGGTTGCGCCCGCCCATGGCCCCTGGCCAGCTGTTTGGGGTCGGAGCACCCTACGGCCAGGGTTCACAAAAAGATGAATCAGGTCACAAACTTACAGTCTCTGTCTCGAGCTTGGGTGTAAGCCAGGGCCAGATCAATTCGGTAGATTGGAGGATTTCAAATTCTGGGTCTCAATCACATCACTCAGCCTCACCCATAACTGGTTTGAAACAAAGCAAGCAGAGGCCAAAGAGTAACTGAAACAAACTGGAACGCAGAATGGGACCATTCAGTGTGACCCTTTAAGAGCCGTCCTTTCATCGCAGGACTGTTCAGCACTGCTGGATTGAGGTAAAGTACATGCTGGGCTGGGGGGGGGGGGGTTGCTGGAGTGTGTACGTGTGTGTGTGGGGGGGATGCTGGTTTGCGAGACATGCTGGATTGGGGGGGCGTGGGGGAGGGGCATCGCTTGATAGATCAAAGGGTTGTTGGATCAGGAGCAAGGTGCAATGCTGATGGGGGTGTGCTGGATTGTGAGACTTGCTGGATCAGGGGGTGGGGGCATTGCCCCCCATGAGACATGCTGGATCAGAGGGGTTTGGGAAGGCAGCACCCCCCACGAAACAGTTTACCGGTTATAATTTGCCATAATTCTCCTTACAGGGCAAGATTTTACAATACAAGTTTTCCTTACGTGACACATACTGGTTTTGGTACCAATATACATTTCTTTGTAATCCATCGGTCAAGGGCAGAGGGTTAGGTGAAGAGGTATGTTTTTATTGCTTTAATAAAGTTGAGGAAACCTTCAAGGGATCTGATCTGATCTGAGCCAGTCGATTCCAGTGGCTTGGTATGAAGTAGGAGTAGGACCATCGTTTTGGCGGTTTGCAGTTGAAGAGCACTACCAGGGGGCATTTTGAGGCGTATATTATCCTGGGACCGGTTTGGCACATATAGAGGAAGTTTAACCATCACGTTTAGTATCTTCAGTGACACCTGCCCACCTTACCTGATCAAAGCAGCCAGCCCAACAACCATAGAAAAAAATAACCCAGTGGATCAACTATCACCTAAAAACTAGCCTTTCCTCCAAATTAAGAGGAGGAATTATCTTAACACCCATTCCCAAGATATGACCAATTATTGGCCAGTACCTTCCATCCCCCTACTACAAGTCAACTGCTCTTACCACATCCTCTGGCAACATGTTCCAGAGCTTAACTATTCTCTGAGTGAAAAAATATTTCCTGCTACTATTGGTTTTAAAAGTATTAATCTGCAACTTCAGAGTGTCCCCTAGTCTTTGTAAATCTTGATACAGTAATAAAAAGAAAATTGATCCACTTGTCCCTGTTCTACACCACTCAGGATTTTGTAGACTTCAATCATATCTCCCCTCAGTAATCTCTTTTCCAAGCAGAAGAACCCTAACCTCTTTAGCCTTTCCTCATACAAGAGGAGTTCCATCACCTTTATCATCTTAGCCCCTCTTCTTTGAACCTTTTCTAGTGCCACTATATCTTTTTTAAATAAGGAGACCAGAACTGAACCAATACTCCAGGTGAGGTTGCACCATTGAGCGATACAGAGGCATTATAACATTCTTAGTCTTCTTAACCATCCATTTTCCTAGCATCCTATTTGCCTTCTTGGTTGCCGCACATTAGGCGGAAGACTTCAATGTATTATCTATGATGACACCCAGATCCTTTTCTTGAGCGATGACCCCCAAGGTGGTCCCTAGCATCCAATAACTATGTTTTGGATTATTCTCCCAATGTGCATCACTTTGCATTTGTCCACATTAAACTTCATCTGCCATTTAGATGCCCCCATCTTCCAATTTCCTAACATCTTCCTGCGGTTTTTCACAATCCACATGCGTTTTAACAACTTTGAACAGTTTTGTGTTATCTGTGAATTTAATCACCTCCCTTGTAGTTCCAATTTCTAGAAAATGTATAAATAAGTTAAATAGCACCAATCCCTGGACAAAGAAAAGTGGGACACCAATCATTGTTAAGCATTTCTTACATACAACCCAGATGAGCAGGATATTTGGCTTAAAGGGCCACTGGTTTACCTCATCTGGACATTCCTCAAATAAATGTACAGTAAATATCCCTGTTTTGATGTGCAAGTTAATATAGGTAATCTGTCTTTTTAAAAAATATATACAGTATATTTATTAAGTTTTCAAGGGTAATACAAAGTGCAGAAAATTATACATACATTAATAATCAGAATAGGCACTTATAGTCAATCAATAACAATAAAGAAAAAATACCCCCTCCCTTCCAATACATTAAATCAAGGAATAAACAAAAAAGATATCCGCCCTGTCCTGGATGTGTGCATGAATCTAAAGAAAAAGTAAAGGTGGAAGACAACTATATCGAAGTAACAAAAGACGTCAATGGACCCCCACACTAAACTGAATAAATTATTACGCCCCATCATGTCAGCATTCAATTTCTTATGCTTTTAACATACACATAAATTCTACCTTTTTCCATATTACAAATTCAGGCACAGGTTAAGGCGCCTACTCTGTCAGCCTTTTGCTCTTCTAATAAGGAAATACGTGGGTCATTTGACCTTGCTTTCAACTGCATTAAAGGAAAAAATTTTTCGGGATGACTAAAAACAACTTATCATTTCTATAGCGCTATAAGATACAGACACACTCTCTGCTCGATCAAGCTAGACTTTTGCAGAGCTGACAATCGGAGAACTCAGCTCTGCAAACCGGTAGCGTGAAGACGCACCTCCACCAGCAGCGAACAAGCCCTTGGCAGCTGCCCCGCCCACATTTTCCGCGCTTTTATACTACGCCTGCTCCACTTTGCCTCTTTTTTGGTCCATCACGTTTACCGTAGGGTGAGGCGTCCTGACGTCATTGTGCGTCAGCAACAGAGGAGGAAAAATGGCGGAGGCTTCGCCGCGGCCTGGACGGTATTTCTGTCACTCCTGCTCGGCCGAGATTAGCCCGCGGCTGCCGGTGAGAGGCGGATGGGTACAGCACAGGGGAGGGAGGGTTCGCCAACCTGAATTCTGCTCTGCGAGAGAGGGAGAGCAAGGGGCAGAACCGGGGAAGGAGAGACCGATCGAGGAGAGGCACAGAGCTGGGGCTGGAGGCTCTTGTTGCTTCTGTTGTTATGAGCAGTGAAGCTCATTTTTCTCTAGTCTCTTCTCTGGGAACCAGCTGAGAACGGCGCTGCCTTTAGATCTGTCAGGATGAAGGTTTTTACAGATATAGGGAAGTCATGTTTCTGCTTTTGTATGAGTGGAGAGTGCACGCCTGTAAAGAGGTGTGAAACAGCAAGGAAGAAACAGGATGAGAGCCTGGGGAATTCCTGGTGTTTAGCAGGTTAAGTTCTGTGCAGAAACAAAAGTGCAGATGCCTAAGGAAAGTGCCTGGGAGATATTGAGGTGTACTGAGTAAGAAAGAGAAAATTAGGATGATGGAATTTGATAATCTCAAGATAGCCAAAGAGTGAGGTAAAGCCACAGGGATACTGAGCTCTGTTTGGAGAGGCATAATTGGCAGTGATTGGGAAGCTTCTCCAATTGAAACTCCTCATGACCTTGACAAGTCACCACACCCTCTATTTCCTCAGGTACAACCTAGTCTGTAAGCCCCCAGGCATGGAAATAACTTGTAAACCTCTTTATAACTTGCCAAACTTGGATTTGGAAAGGTATACAATCAAATCTTAGATCAAAACCAGTTATAATTAATATAGGCTGAAACCTCAACTAGAGGAAAAACTCAACAAATCTCAGGCAGCAGGTCACCATGGTGACTAGAAATGGCTCCTGGCATATGGTATTTTCACATGTCACTACTGACAGAGACATGAATGATCTCCTTTAAACCATATGACTTTCAGCAAACTTGAACTGTGCCATATAGGAACTTCCACACTTTATATCCTGAAACTAGTTCAGGAATTCCTGCACTTCATGACTAAAAGCCTTGTATAGAGACAAAGCACACAGCAGGATGAGAAGGGGCAGGGAGCTTGAGATGATTGGCAACTTAAAGTGCCTGCAATTAATCCAAAACACAGCAGTCAGACTTATTCATGGAGTGCACAAATTTGACCTTGTGGAACCATTACTATGCAGAGAGCATTAGCTGCCTATCCTGCTTTATATTACATTCAAGGTTTTTGATCTAACTTATTTACTACTGCATTAACATTTTTCACAACAAAATAGGTTAGTTATACCATTTCTATCACATTTTTTTGAGATTGTATATTTAGCATCATAAAAACATAAGAGTTGTCATACAGGGACAGACCAAAGGTCCATCAAGCCCAGTATCCTGTTTCCAACAGTGGCCAACCTAGGTCACAAGTACCTGGCAAGATCCCAAGGAGTAAAACAGATTTTATGTTGCCTGTCCTTGGAATAAGCAGAAAGAGAAAATTAGAATGATATAGGGAAGTCCTAATAAACTTTGCCTGCATCATTGAACGCCCATCTGCAGTTTTCCTTGCTTTGGTTTGTCTTCGTATCCCTGACTGCAGACTTTGTTGGTTCCTCTTTCGTCGTTTGTAAACTACTATAACAGCACTACAATTGTAGGTATATCAGTATGAAATAAACGTGGAAGGGGGCTGATTGTAGAGTGCTAGGAATGAGGTTGAGGTTAGGATGAAAGAGGCTTCGGCTGCCAGTTCTTAGATTCAGAGAAAATTTATTAAGGCCTGATCAGAGTATTATGTCCAATTTTGGAGTTCATATTTCAGTATATAGTCCAAAGTGGGGCTGTAAAGATTAAGGGACTTAAATATCTATAATTTAGAAGAGAAGAGAGAGAGAGACAGATAGATGAACATATATTTTGATTGGATATGCATAACGTGTGAAAATCAAACAGGCTTTAATGAAGAGGAAGTTATAGAACGAGAGAATGCTATGATAATCAAACTTTAGAATTAGGAGTTATATTAAAAAAATATGTCTTTCCACAAAAGGTGATAGGTGTATGGAGAAGTGAAGAAGGCAAAAACATGAACAATTCAAGAAAGCTTGGGATAAACTTTGAGGATCATTACTTGCAAAGCAGTGAAGCAAAAAATAAAATTTAACTGGGGTCTATTGCAGTGCATCAGGAAGCAACATGGGCAGGCTAGGTGGGCCTTGTGGCTCTTCTCTGCTTTTATATTATGTGTTTCTGTGAATTACTTCCTGGAAGCTCTAGGAGCCTCTGTCATATCTCTCTTTGTTTCTCATAGGACTATATTTGTCCACAGTGTGAATCTGGTTTTATTGAGGAGCTTCCAGACGAGACCAGGTAATGGCCTTTTCCTGGAGAATGGCAGTAGATATTCTGGGGATTTATGGTAGAGGCAAACTGGCAGCATTCTGCTCCTGATGCTAGTGAGATCTGCAAAAATTTCCTTCCACATGAAAGAAGAAGAAAGGGTTTGATTTCACTTATAGGGGGATAATGTCTTTAATATTTTAAAACTGTACTTCATTAATTTACAGTATATAATGATCCACTGTGTTTGTAAGACTTTTGCTTAACTTTGAAAATACTAAATGTTCTCTGTAATACTAGGATGGAAATGAAAAAACTGTAGTTATGAGTATTGCTTTGTGAGATGAGGAAATGGGTGTGGGGTTCCTGGTAGACTACCATGAGGCAATGAACAAGATAAAATATTCCATTCTCAGACCCACTGAGAAGCCAATGATTCTTTGAAGGACCAGAGAGTTGGAGCAGAAGTTGGAATGGCTACAGCTGTTCCTTAAAATCATTTTCCAGTGTGAAAGCTAGAAAACAGTCACTATAATGATTTTAAGGCAGTGCTATTTTTTTTCTGATGCCCTAGATTTTTTTTTTTAATTCCTTACCTTTAAATAGATTAAGCAGGCCAGTGACTGGAGAATTTACACTAACAATTACCCCGGGACACAGGCTTTCAAGCTTAATTATAGTTTATGATAAATGCACAAAAGTGGGTTGTTCTTACAAACCTGATGCAGAACCTAAATAAATGTTACATGAATGCCAAAAAGTGACTGAACTCCCTCTTTTGTGCTGGTGTACACAGGCAGCTTGCAAGTGGCGTATAATTTCTGTGTACTGTCTCTATAGCAGAGGCCAGCAGCCCATTATGTTCTTAATTTGGGAGTGAAACTGGCATCACTGAAGTCCATGGGTCCTGGGTGGATAGGATGTTACTGAATTCTTTTTTTTTCACTTGTAACTGACTACAGTCTAAACCATACAAACAAATTTCACTTATGCTAAAATCAAATGTAAGGTTTGAGCTACAGTGTGTTCCGTCCTGGCTTTGGGGGTGTTTTAGTGTGTTGTCACTTAACTTCCATCAAAGACAGGAGATGGTTTGAAATGTGACTTTACTAGGAAGGTTGTAACTAGTTTTAGTTTTCAAGGTAGTTTTTCATATGGATTGGTAAGCTCAGTTTTGAGGTATAATGACCTACCACTCAGGAACATTGGTAGCTCTGCATACAAAAGAACATTTTTATCATATTGTCACATGCAGTGACTGTTTGTTTTTTGTTAGAAATACAGAAGAAAATTCCACTATTTTGACCAACTCCAGCGATCAAAATCGGCATCCGTTTGAAGTAAGTGCTGCACTCTGGATTGTTTCCCCCTCCCACTGTGGATAACATATAATGTCATATTAGTCCACTTTAAAGTAATAAATTCAAAAAAAGTAAGAACAAAAAAAAGAGAAAAATATAGTGATTATTTTTTATTAGATTAACATAATGCGCATTTTTAACAAGATTTCACATCCATAACATTCAAAGCTCTATTAATGGCATAATATTTTTCTCTATGATATTGTTCATAGTTTCAGTAAATGAGCTTATTACTGAATAAGAACATTTTTACCCTAATATCCTCCCATGTTTTCTTTTCCCTTCCCTTTTCTTTCCTAAGCCCATGATGTTATTGTAACCTTTCCTTAATTATTTATTAACTCATGTTTTGGTGATGTCTGTAGTGTTAGTTTATTAGTTTTTTTTATTTCCCCTTTTATATTTTTATTATATATACTAGTCTTTTAGCCCGTTACATTAACGGGTGCTAGAATATATGTCTGTCTGTCTTTCTTTCTTTCTCTCTCCCTGGCCCCTTTTCTTTGTCTGTCTTTGTGTGTGTTTCCCTGCCCCCTGTGCAGCAGCAGCAGCATTTCCCCCCACCCCCCCTTCTCTTCCCGCGGTCTGGCCTTCGGCCCCCCTTCCCTTCCCGTGGTCTGGCCTTCTCCGTTATTGCCTTGTTTCTCCCCTTCCTCCTGACCCCCCACCCATCTTTTGTAGTCTACACATCTATCTCTCTTCCCCTCCACTGGATCAGCATTTCTTCCTTCTGCAACTGCACCCTCCCAATCTAGCATCTGCCCCCTCTCTTAACTCTCCCCTTATGCTCCAGGTTTCTCTCTCTTTCCCTTCCCTCAGCTCCCACAACCCTAGGCCTAGCATTTCTCCCCCACTCCTGGGTCCAGTGTGTCTCTTCACCCTCCCCCTCACTGTGCCTGGGTCCAGTATTTGTTGTGCCCCCTTCCCCAGGTCTCCAAACGCTGTGTTGGGTCTCAGTAGAGACAGAGCTGAAAGCTGCATACTTCATACCTGCGCCTATCTGTCCAGAGAGGAGCGTGTGAGCAGCCAGCGTTACTGTCCCTTTAAGAAAGTTTTCTCAGCTCCCACGACTGCTGCCACCGCTTCACTCCATCTCCTTCTCCCTCAGTCCGTCGGGTCCCTCCGGGGGGAGAGGCGGGGAAACCGAGGTCCGCACGCTGGTGAGGCTCTAGGAGAAATGGAACTGAATCCAGGGGTGGGGAGGAGGTGGGGGGACGGTTGCACTTGAGCTCCCACCTCCTCCTCCTCCCCCCACCCCTTCCCAGGTCACCGCCAGTTAACGAAGGGCTGCTGCGCCTTGGGGGCCGAGCGCGTGTGGCAGGGCCACGGCATGAGCCGTTTTAATTGTCAGTTTGCGAGGGTGGCCGTCCTCACGGGCTGCCTCTGCCCTCGGGGTTGCTCAGAGCGCCGGTACCCTCTCCTCTTGCCCCCCCCCCCCCCGGCTTTGTGGAGTTGGGATCCTTGTGACGTAATTAAAAGCCACGCATGTGAGCACTCTCACCTACGTGAACAGATCAGATCTCAGGGGAACGACGCGGCGAGAGTGGCGCCGCATGCGCGGCCTAGCATTTAATAATTATAGGATTGTAAACCAACTTAGGATTTTAATCATGGTTTTATATTGGCGGTATATCAAATAAATTGAACTTGAACTTCAGGTTAACTACAAGCAAAAGATGTCTATCAGAAAAGATAATTATGAAAAATATTCCAATGACAGTCTCAAAGGAAAGGTAGGGGGTACAGGAAGGGGACAGGGAGAAACAAGGAGAGGTTGATGGGTAACCAGAAAATGACAAGGCAATATTATAGCTTTATGGTTTGTAATGTATTGGAAAGAATAAAGCTGAAATGGGCAGACATATATGTCTAAATTGGATTTAGACACCACAAAACTGAGGAAAAGGACCTCAAACATCCAAACAATGGTTCACACCCTGAGTCTTACTGGGGTCGTGAATATTATCACTGTCTAGAAAAACCTCACATATAATCATTAATTTATTTATATTTTTGTATAATTTTTATTTTAATGAAAGACTTGGAAAATCCTTACAAAACCAGAATATAAAAAGGAAACACTTGGTTTTAAACTCCCAACGGAGAATCTGCCGTTTCACTCAAGGCTTCTTCAGGGGTAGTGTTTCTTTTAACACACACACTTCAAAGTATCTTATACCAGATTTGCTATCCAAGATTCCACAACCTTAAAAATAAGAGATCCTGTTTAAACAAAGCTGCATGGAATTAAGTACAAAAGACCCACCTGTATTTGGTAAAATAAACTTTTTTTTAAACTTCACTAGCTAAATAGCAGGCACCATCTTTAAAATTTGTTGTTAATGCAAGCTTAAAGTAAGTGCAGTGTTTTGAAAAACAAGGGTTTTTTTAAATCACATACTGGTGGGTCCTTTGTGCCTAATACCATGCAGCTTTCTTCTTAGTTTTGTGGTATCTAGATCCAATTTAGATGTATATTTCTGCCCGTTTCAGCTGTATTCTTTACATTTTCTGCTGTGGACAGTTAGAGCTTCTTCCTGTTGGTTAAGATTTGTCTAACCTTTGATATGGAAACAATTGAGAAAGCATGGCAGACGGGTTTAAGTTTTACCCCTGATGTGGCTAAAGATGTTTTACAGGGCTTTGACCCACTTAGTGCTACCAGTTCTTTCAATGATAAAACTGACTTTAATGTTATATTGACCCATTTGAAATACGTCACTCATAAGAACATAAGCAATGCCTCTGCTGGGTCAGACCTGAGGTCCATCATGCCCAGCAGTCCGCTCACGCGGCAGCCCAACAGGTCCAGGACCTGTGCAGTAATCCTCTATCTATACCCTTCTATCCCCTTTTCCAGCAGGGGTCCAATCCTTTCTTGAACCCCAGTACCGTATTCTGCCCTATTACGCTCTCTGGAAGCGCATTCCAGGTGTCCACCACATGTTGGGTAAAGAAGAACTTCCTAGCATTCGTTTTGAATCTGTCCCCTTTCAACTTTTCCGAATGCCCTCTTGTTCTTTTATTATTCAAAAGTTTGAAGAATCTGTCCCTCTCTACTCTCTCTATGCCCTTTATGATCTTGTAAGTCTCTATCATATCCCCTCTAAGTCTCCTCTTCTCCAGGGAAAAGAGACCCAGTTTCTCCAGTCTCTCGGCGTATGAAAAGGTTTTCCATCCCCTTTATCAGACGCGTCGCTCTCCTCTGAACCCTCTCGAATAACGCCATGTCCTTCTTAAGGTACGGCAACTAATATTGGACGCAGTACTCCAGATGCGGACGCACCATCACCCGATACAATGGCAGGATAACTTCTTTCGTTCTGATTGTAATACCCTTCTTGATTATGCCTAGCATTCTGTTTGCCTTCTTAGTGGCCGCTGCGCACTGTGCCATCAGCTTCATTGTCATGTCCACCATTACCCCCAAGTCCCTTTCTTGGGTACTCTCATTTAATAACATCCCTCCCATTGTATAGTTGTACCTTGGGTTTCTGTTTCCCACATGTAATACTTTACATTTCTCAACGTTGAACTTCATCTGCCATCTCGTCGCCCATTCCCCTAGTTTGTTCAAGTCCCTTTGCAATTCTTCGCAGTCCTCTTTAGTCCGAGCTCCACTAAATAGTTTGGTGTCTTCCGCAAATTTTATTATTTCACACTTCGTCCCTGTTTCTAGATCATTTATGAATATATTAAATAGCAGCGGCCCGAGCACAGAGCCCTGCGGGACCCCACTCGTGACCCTCCTCCAGTCGGAGTAGTGGCCCTTCACTCTTACCCTCTGTTTCCTACCCGCCAACCAGTTTCTGATCCATCTATGTACTCATCTGGAATTGAATGGTTCTGCTTTAGTTGATTATTGCCAGAGCTTCTACCTGTTGGTTAAGACTTGTAATGTATTAGGAAATCCAGATCCTTGTTAAATCCTATCTAGTGGATGTCAAAAATATTTCATCATTTTAACTTCAAAGGTCTTACATTCCTGGATTGTTTTAAAGTTACTTGTTAGCGTTTTGACCACTGCATACATTTATGCAGTGTCCCAGGTTCTGAGAAATATTCACCCACAGAGGTGTTGCCCTTGTATACAGCAAAGCCTCAAAAAGATACTATTTTGTATGTTCTGACCCAAGAGACAAAATCCTGACTACATCCTTCAAACAGGCTACCATCCCAAATGATCTTCAGGAAGACTGCCTCTTAACACACCCAGAGAAAATCTGTTATGGTACAAAGAAAACCAGAGCAAGGGTGCCTCTTGTAATGACAAAGCAATCCACAGCTAGAAAAACTGAGAAAAATCATTTTAAAAAAATCAACAACCTCAGCTCCAGGAGGATGAAATACTAAAAGACAGACGCTCAAAAAGAGACTGGCACAAGCCCTTCCTATATAACAAATTGTAGACTGTGGTAGCACTGGACTCCACAGTTACTCACACAGGGAAAAACATTCACCATAAAAGGATACTACTTAACGTATATACTCGAATATAAGTCGAGACACCCCCCCCCAAAAGGAAGAAAAATAATAATTAAAAAATAAATAAATAAATTATGGTTGACTCAAATATAAGTCGGACGGCTTAATATTCAAGTGTCCTGCCTTGCCAGGTTCTGCACTTAGCCTCCCTCCCTGCCAAGTTCTACACCCAGCCCCCCTCCCTCACTATCCTGCACCAAGTCCCATTCCCTACCAGGCTGTGAACCAAGCCCCCCTCCCTGCCAGGCTTTGAACACTGTCCCAGCTTTCTTCCCTGTACCCTCTTCCCTCTAAAAAGAGCCAACCTCATCAGTGATGCCACAATGGCTTGATTGTCCCGTATTCCCCTCTGCCCTCTAACCCAGCCAGCAGATTAACCATTCCCCTTAACTTAAACCACCTAGTGGTAGGCCGGGACCAGAGGGATCCCTTCCTTCTCCTGCCCTGGCCGACACTAATAATTACTACCCTCCCTCGCATACCTGTTTCCCGGTGATCCAGCGTGTATCCCGTGTTGAAATCCTGAAGATTGTAAAGGTAGTAGCCGGTGGTGCACTCGGGCCAACATGCAGGAGCGAGCTTTTTGTGCTCCCGGCTGGCCCTGCACCGCTTCTTGATAGGTTGCCGTGAGAACCGCGAATCCCGTGAGATCTTGCGGCAGCCTATCAAGGAGAGGTGTAGGGCCGGCTGGGAGCACGAAAAGCTCGCTCCTGCATGCCGGCCCTGGTGTGCCGCTGGCTACTACCTTTACAATCTTCAGGATTTCAGCGTGGGATACACGCTGGACCACCAGGGAACAAGTACATGAGAGGGAGGGTGGTAATTATTAGTGTCAGCCGGAGCAGGAGACGGGATCCCTCCTATCCCGGCCTAAGGCAGGCCTGCGGGAAGTCCTGAATATAAACCGGAACCCCCAGTTTTGGGCCAATGAAAGTGTCTTGTCAAGGAATCTCTTGAATTTGCATCCTTTGGAAGTCGGAAAAGTGAATAGGAATGTTCTGAGTGAGAAGCGGAGTTTGTCTTGGAGAACAAAGTGATTTAGAAGGTAGGTGGGTGCCCTGCTGAATAGTGTTTTGAAGCATAGGCAACTGAATTTGAAAATTATTCTGGCAGTTTTTTGAAATATGGGTTGATGTGTTCTGATTTTTTTTTTTTCAGGTCAAAAATCAGTCGTATGGCTGTGTTTTGGATTGTTTTCAATCTTTTGGTAGTTTGTTGTTTTTTTTTTTTTTTTGTAGGATCCTAGGTAGATGATGTTGCAGTAGTCCAGTGAGCTTAGGATTAGTGATTGTACTAATAGTCTATCGTACGTAGTTTCCATAGTAGATAGAAGCATTTTTGTTACTAAGATGTCAGTGTGGGCATCAAATGTCGGTTGCTGATCTAAGGTCACTCCAAGGATTTTAATAGTGGGGATAATAGGAAAGTTTCTCCCTTGTAAACTGATTGATGATTTTTTGTATTTGTTCGTTGGGGTGGCCATAAATATTTTAGTTTTCACAGGGTTTAGTTTTAGTTTGAAGTTTTTTGTCCATTGATGATGGATGAAATGAAGTGTCTGGTTTCGGTCAATAGTGTAGAGAAGGGGATGATGATTGTGATATCATCAGCATATATGTACATTTGGAGATTTAGTTTGGATAGATCATGGCCTAGTGAAGACATGTATAGGTTGACTAGGGTAGGTGATAGTGGGGAACCTTGCGGGATACCACAGGAGTTGGTCCATGATTGGGAGTAGACTTGTTCACTGATGACCTGGTAAGATCGGTTTTTCAGGAAGCCTTTAAATCAATTTAACACGTGGCCTATGGCATCTAGACAGCTTAGTAGTATGTCGTGGTCTACTAGGTCAAACGCATTGCTCAGGTCGAATTGGAGGACTAGTGCATGATTCCCTAAACTGAGTACGCGGGTGATGTAATCCACAATGGAGGCTATGGCTGTTTCAGTGCTGTAGTGTGTGTGGAATCCTGATTGGTATTCGTACAATATTGTATGTTTGATCTTATGTGGACCGCCTAGGGTTAGAGGGTATAAAAATTTTAAAATAAATAAATCTGGATTTCCCATTACATTGCAAATCATAAAGTTGTACTGCCTTGTCGCACATCCACCTCTCCCTGTTACTTCTCCTCCCCCCAATCTACCTTAATTTCATAGCTATCCAGCCACCATTGGAGGCTGTCATTGCAATGCCTTCTGTGTTTTACCATATATAGTTTAATATTGCTATCTTTTTCTCCTATTTGACCTGAAGAAAGCAAATCTGCCTTTGAAAGATTGTCAAAAATATTAGGAAAATCAGGTGATACCTTTTTTTATTGGACTTTTTTTTTTTTTTTACATTGCTTTATGTCTATTAATTAGCCTCCCACTATGGTAGAAGGTATGCCTTGGCCTTCTTTGAACATTTTCGAAATCAACTCCAAACTAGACAAAATCAGTAACTGGCTCCAAACAAAGTATCCCTCAATATAACCAAATCTTGAGGCCTACTCTTCCCAGCATAAAGTAACGAAACCCTAAAAGGGCAAATCTGTATAGATTCCTGTCCAATTCAAATGGAAACCAAAATAAAATTGCTAGGAGTCATCCTTTGATAAAGATCTGACATATCATAACCAAATTAGCTCTCTGACCAAAAAATGCTTCTATAAACTTTGTCTAATTCGTTCCATAACTTCAGTACTTGACACCACCTCTATCCAAACCTTGATTCACTCACTGATAAAGTCTCACTTTGACTATTTCAACTCTCTATATTACGGTATTACTCAAAAAGAAACACTTCGACTACAGCTCATCCAGAATACTGCTATCCAACTAATCCATAAAGCTAAAAAGTATGATCATGTCACCCCTCTCCTTCGAGAAACACACTGGTTACCAATTTCACACCGCATGACATATAAACTTCTCTTTCTTGTTTTCAAAATCAAACTTACCCGTTCTCCAGTTTTCCTCGATAAATACATCATTCCTTACCCCTCATCCAAGACCCTTAGATCCGCTGATCAGAACCTGTTAACCGTTCCTTCAATTAAAGATCTCTATTGCACAGATTTCTCCGTCACAGCTCCAACACTCTGGAATGCCATGCCATGCCACCTCCACCATGAAAATTCTCTCAATAAACTTAAAACCAATCTCAAAACCTTTTTGTTCCAGGACACATTCCAAACAATAAGATAACATTGCTTTTCCAACCGCAACGTCTTTCTTCCTTCCTCTCATGAGAACCGCTTCTATGAAGCAACCACCCATTCCCTCATATCTCTTCTTATTTTATTTTATGATGTAATTACTCTTCTTCCCTTCCCCTCTCTCCTTCTGTATCATTTATGTAAAATGTAATCATCTCAATCTTGTTCCCACCACCCCTTTTTATTTTCAAAATTGTATGTTTTTTATTATTTTAGCATTGTAAACCGACCAGATGAATGTCGATGGTCAGTTTATAAAAATTTGAATAAACTTGGAAACTTGCATGCATTTTATTTGTGGCCTGTCAGCACCATTTGCACACGTGCACCAGTGAGGACAGATAAAAACATCCGGTTGCCTTTCTAACATTTCCAGAATTTGGATCAGCAAGTCTTCACTTTGCCACATGGCTATGGGCAGTTTGCGTTTGGTGTTTTTGATGACAGCTTTGAATTTCCTGGTTTTGGAGCTACTACCCAGACTGAAGACAACAGAGACACAGAAAACAGGAGAGAGAGGGAGCAACAGTCTCGGCAGAGATATGGAGCACGGCAGCCTAGAGCACGGCGCTATGCGCACCGCACCGTTGGCAGACATGAGGGTGTGCCCACATTGGAAGGGTGAGAGAAAGCCTGGAGGAAGGGAGTTCTCTGTGAATACAGTCTTGATGCAGTTGCTTCCTGCAGGAGGCCAGTAGCTGCTTGCGTTCTTAATCTGATAAGTGTTTTTGCACACTAAGGGCTCCTTTTACTAAGATGCGCCAGCGATTTTTAGCATGCGCTACAGTGCCACGCACGCTAGATGCTAACACCTCCATAGAGCTTGCGTTAGTATTTTCTGTGTAGCGCTGGGTTTGCGCACGCTAATCTTCAATGTGCGCTAAAAACGCTAGTGCACCTTAGTAAAAGGAGCCCTAAGTAAAGTTTTACATTTGCTTTGGGCTAAAAGCTAAGAGGTTCATAATCGAAATGGAAATACGTCTAAAAACCCGCGTGGATGATCAAAAAGACAGGTCGTCCAAGCACCGATAATTGAAACGAGTTTTAGACGTATCTAAAAGCAGCTTAGGCCTTTTCACTGCCGTTGTACGCCCAGAGTGAAAAGGGGCGTTTTTGAAGGAGTGGTTAGGGTGGGTGGTAGGCAGGATGTATATAGTCGGCCCACATCCTGCTTACCTCCCACCCTAACCACTCCTTCAAAAACGCCCCTTTTCATTCTGGGTGTACAGCGGCAGTGAAAAGGCCTAAGCTGCTTTTAGATACGTCTAAAACTCATTTCAATTATCGGCGCTTGGACGACCTGTCTTTGATCATCCACGTGCCAATTTAGGCGGATTTTTAGACCAACCTTAAGAGGGGGGGCGTGGCTTAACGCGAACACGAATGGAAGTGTAATCGCTAAGCTCCTCTATATCTAGGCAACTGAAGAAAAAATATTATTCCCTTCTTGAAGATTTCAAAAAAAAAATAATTATTAATAATGATGGTGTTACCCTCTAAAGCCTGAAGTTGAAGATTGAAAGAATAACAGCTGAAAAGTTAGAGTGCCGACATCAAATCGCCGACATCAAAAAAAGCTGAGGGGAAGGTAATTTCACCGGCTTTTATCTTTTTGAAACGGCAAAGCAGAGAGTGAAGATAGATAAAAACTTAAAATGGCCAACGTATATAAAATTTATGGGCATTGAGAGAGAGAGTCTTGCAGCGAGAGAAATTTAAAAGATAGAGCTGTGGCGGTTTGAAACAAATTTCTCTTGCCCGCGCTGAACAGAGACTCTGAGGGCAAAGAATCGGCAAATTTTCTCCTTACTGAAATATTAGGAGACTGAAGAGGAGGTTTGCTGGAGCGATTAAAACTGAAAAAAGTTACTGATCTAATTGTGAGGCTGCTGTCAGTTGATTTGTGTGGCGATTTGATTTCTCCTGCCGGCGCTGACTCAGAGCCCTACGGGTGGTGAATGAGAGAGATCAGTATTGTCCTTTTTGCCGGTTTCTTTATGTGAGGACAGATCATTGAATAAAGAAAATTGGATCGGCACGGGATAGAGAAGGGATATTAGAAATTTAAACTGACCAAAAAAAAGAAAGTAAGAAAAAGACTGATTCTAGTGTGAAGCCTGCTGTTGATTGAATTCCTGAGCTGTGACAGTTTGAAATTGCCATTTACAGCCAGTTGAAGCCCTGAGAGATCAATTAATAACTTGAAGTATTGAAAAAACAAAACGATCTCATTATAAGGCAGTTGTCAGTTTAACAATCTAAAGCTGAGACAATTTGAAGCAGCTCTCTCCTGCCGATATTGAGTTGGAGTCCTGAAAAAGATCAAATTACCCTCTGCTTGAAGTAATTTCTAGTAGAACATTGAATACTCCATTTAATTAATAAATAGAAAATTTTACACTTCAGACTGATTGGGATAGAGGGCTGCCTGTCAAAGATAAAAATATGACATTGATATAGCCCTCTCCTGCCTGAAGTCAAAGTAAAGCCTGAGGAAAAATAATTATTTCTTATGTGCTGAATAACATAGTGTTTCTAAAGAGCTGAAAGACATTAAAAGGAGACTTGTTTCTTTTCCTTTCTCATTGAGACAATAAAACAGATAACTAATAAGAAATTACTGTGGAATAAATTTCTGCTGCTTGAAATTCTGAGAGAGAGAGTCTTGAGAACAAGAGGAAAAGGATTTTTCTTTTATTGACTATTATATTTGGACAGAGATACTGATTTGTAATCTGCTCAGTACTAGAACAACGCAACACTGGAGTAAAAAAGAAAAGATATCAAAGACAGATTACAAAAAAATTGTGACTGAAATATATTTTAAGATTCCTAACAAAACTGAATAAATAAAATCCACGAAAAAAGAAACAATAATATGGCAAGCACCAGACAAAACAAAAATGAGGCTGGTACATCTGCAAAAAGACAGAAACAAGACCAAATAACACCAAGCAAGATACCACTTCCTATCGAAGAATCAGACATATTAAGCAAAGCAGAAGTTATGGAAGAACTAAAACAAATCAAACAAATGCTTAAGGAAACTATAACTAATATGTCGGAAATGAAAGAAGAAATTTTAAATATTCATAGACAAATGGAAGTTAACAACAAAAGAACAACTGAACTAGAATCAAAAATGGAAACTATAGAATGTGAATCAAAAAGATGTAAAAACGACAGCCTGGAATTAAATAAATTAAAAGATCAACTGGAGGACTACGAGAACAGAGGAAGAAGGAAAAACATCAAACTTTTTGGAATACAAGAAAATTTAGAGGGAAAAAATACTATCCTTTTCCTTGAAAATTTAATTCCAAAAATACTACAGTTAGACTTGAAACAACCAATTGAAATTGAAAGGGCGCATAGAATCCCAATTAAAAATTTAGAAAACAAAAACAGACCAAGACCAATAATTTTCAAAATGCTGAGATACCAACAAGCACTAGAGATACTAAATGCAGCAAAAAAAGATAAAAACCTAAATTATAAAGGATCAAGATTATGGTTTTTACCAGACTTTGCCAAAAACACAGCAAATAAAAGAAAAAGACTACTAGACATGAGACCTCTACTAAAAGAAAAAGGATTTAAATATGGTCTATACTACCCGGCGAAAATGAGAGTATCATCTGGAGACAATCCTTATATTTTGAGGATCCCGAAAAACTAAAAGATTTTCTCTCTAAACCAGAACCTATGATATTTTAACATAAACATTAAGATGGTTTTGAAGACTCTATGAAAAATTAGAAAATATAACATATCGAAATATCTGAAGAAAAGGAGGAAAACAATACAAAGAAAAGACAACAATAATTATAGAAAGAAAGAACAAAATATAGGAAAATTATTAAATAATACACTACATATATGTTTAAAATAATTATATGTTGAAATAAGGAAATACAAATTAACATATTGTTAAATGGATAATGATACATTAATGAAATGTTATGGAAAATGATTAAAAATATAAAAGATCAATATAGATAGATAGAAGGGAAATTTTTTAAAATTGAATATTGATTGCCTGGAATGGGGAGAATGTTTGGATTACAGTTCCAATGTGTATCCTTAAGCAGCCAATGTATTGGGTGGGAAAGGGAGGGAAAGGAAATATTTATTAGAATAATTAAGGGAGATACATTAGGGTTAAATATGTGTGTCATGAAGAAAATTTTTTGGATATTAAATATGAAAGAGGAGAGGAAGAATAAGATAATGAAAAGTATTAAAATGTATAATGTCTTTTAAAATATATTCTATTAATGTCAATGGCCTGAATCATGTAATTAAAAGGAAAAAAATATTAACATTTTTAAAAAAGCAAAATGCGGATATTTACTGTCTGCAAGAGACCCATCTTAATATGAAGGAATCACAGAAATTATCAGGTGGATGGATAAAGGAATGTTTTTTTGCTCCAGCAGTGGTAAAAAAGCAGGGGTTGCAATCTTATAAATAAAAAATGTATGGCCAATATAAAGGTAAAAATTCAGATCCACATGGAAGATGGATACATATCGATATAGGTATGGGAAATGATACCCTGACGTTATTTAATATATATGCCCCTAATTCGAATCAATCAGAATTTTTCAAAAAGCTACAAAATATGTTATTACCACTGGCTGCCTCTAATTTAGTGGTGGCTGGAGATTTTAATGCTGTAATGGATCCATTATTGGATAAAAAACCAGGTAAAAATTAAAATCTTTAGGTCTAGATAATTTAGTTCGATCATGTGATTTGAAAGATATATGGCGTATTCTTCATTTTAATGATCAGGAATATTCATTTTGTTCACAGGTTCATAAATCATTTTCAAGAATAGATTATATTTTTGTTTCAACAAATAAAGTGCAACAGGTGATTAAAGCCTCCATTGATCCTATTATCATTTCGGATCATGCGGGAATATGGATAGAATTACAATTAGATCAATTAGAAAATAATAGACCTCTTTGGAGATTTGATAATGCATTGCTTGTGGATGACAAATTTTTGGAAAATTTTAAAACACAAATTAATGAATTTTTTCAAACAAATTTAGTGGAAGATACATCTATAGAGAATGTATGGGATGCATTTAAAGCAACTATGAGGGGTAATATTATATCATATTCAGCTTTTATTAGGAAACAAATTAAAAAACAATATATAGAATTAGAAAAAGAAATAAAAATATTAGAAGCTAAATTGATAAGTAAATGGGAATATGAAGTTTTGCAAGCTCTTTTGAAAGTAAAAGGTAAATATAATGAATTAACTTCAAAAATGATAAGAAAAGATTTGTTTTCCAAGCAAACAGTGTATTATGGAAATTCTAATAAGGCGGGAAAATTATTGGCAAATTATCTTAAGGCAAAAAAAAGGAAACTAATATTAATGGAATAAAAGATGATAATGGTATAATAACAAATCAAACAAATATAATATTAAAACAATTTTTAAATTTTTATAAGGATCTATATTCTTCCGAACCTTATTTGGAGAAACAAAAAAGATGGAAAAAAATTTTTAGATTTAATTAATGGACCTAAGATTCCTGATCATATGAAACGAAGTTTAGAAGAACCTAATATCATTAAAAGAATTAGAAACAGCATTGAGATCTCTTAGTAGTTGATCCTGCTCCAGGTGGTGATGGTTACACAGTAGAATATTTAAAAAACATTCAAAATATCCTCTCCCCACATTTATTAAAATTATATCAACACAACTTATAAAAGGTAATATAAAAGGTACTATGGCTGAATCATAATAATTGTTTTGCCTAGGCCAAATAAAGATCCTACTTTGGTTTCGAACTACAGGCCTATATCTTTGATAAATGTTGAATAATAAAATTTTGGCAAAAATTTTGGCTTTGAGATTAGCCAAAGCTCTCCCACATATTATATATACATCAAACGGGTTTCGTTGCTAAAAGACATTCCTCCAATAACTCTAGACTATTATTTCACATGCTAAACTTGTCAAAAAAAATGGATGAACCGGCTTTTACAGTTTCATTAGATGCTGAAAAAGCATTTGATAGAGTAGAATGGAATTTTATGTATCAGGCTTTAGAATGGTTTGGAATAGGTTCTGGATTTATACAAATGGTAAAAACTTTGTATAGCTTCCCAATTGCAAGATTAAATATTAATAATAAGATATCTGATGGTTTTCAATTGCAGAGGGGAGTTAGACAAGGATGTCCGTTATCTCCTTTGTTATTTGATGTTGTATTAGAACCCTTATAGTTAGCAATACAGCAAACGAGGGAGATACAAGGTATTCCATATTCAGATATGGAATATAAAATTTCGGCTTATGCGGATGATATTTTGCTTTATTTGAGAAACCCAGAGTCTACCTTATCTTCTTTATTGGAATTAATTGATAAGTTTGGCAAATTTTCAGGTTATAAAATTAATTGGAATAAATCTGAAATTATACCCTTGAATGTTTACTGTGTAAAAGGATTAATTGATATTTTTCCATTTCATATGGAAAGAAGAAGGATTTAAATATCTAGGCATTCAAGTTAAAAAAAACAATTGAAGATACTGTAAAAGAAAATGAAAAATATGTATTAAAAAAAGTTACGGAGTTATGTGAGCAATGGAACCCATTACATATTTCTTGGTGGGGAAGAGTTTCAAACTATCAAAATGATGATGTTGCCTGTAGTTTGCTACCAAATGAGTATGGATACCTATTTATTTTCAGGGATCCTTTATAAAAAGCTTAATAGAATTTTAACAAAATTTCTTTGGCTTGGTAAAACACCTAGAATAGCTTTAGCAACCTTACAAAAATCAATTAAGGAGGGAGGGGTAAATTTTCCAAATTTCTATAGGTACCATCAAGCCTATATTCTACGTCAGGGTATGTATTGGATCCTCCCAGAACTTATAGATAATGCACCAGATTGGTTATATTTGGAATGGCGCCTTATGTTTCCCCTAAATTTAGTTCATTTACCAAGTAATCAATATACCTAAAAGATACAGAGAAAATAAAATAATAATGGATACTTGGAAAACATTGAGATATATTGATAAATTAACACCCATCCCAATATACAAATCAACTAATCAATCCATATGGATAAACTCCAAGATCAAAATTGGCGGAACTCAAATCCTTTGGAAGAACTGGATTATTGCAGGCATTAGATCTCTAGACGATGTATTATCAGAAGGTAAACTGCTTGGATTTTTCACAATTGCAACATAGATTTGGTCTTAATAAAACACAAAGTTTTAAATGGTTGCAATTGAAGCAGGCCATTCAGGTTGGGTTCCCTGAATGGAAATCATAAACAATCAATATAGTTTAAAGTTCTTATGCTTTAAAGCAGAACTTCCTAGGACATCAAGCCGCATTGTGGTATAAATTAATATCTGGATATTTAATTAAAAAACCAAAAATGGGTCTAAGAGACATTTGGAGCATTGAGATTGGACATCAAATTAATGCATCTCAATGGCCACTAATTTGGTCTTGGAGAATGGGATGTACAGTGTCAGCGTCTATGAGACAAACATGGTTCTTTTTATTACATAGAGCTTTTTGGACCCCTACTCGTTTGCAAAAAACTAGATAGTTCTAAGTCTAATAGATGCTGGCACTGTAATCTAGAACCAGGGACATTAGATCATTTATTATATCATTGTCCTTATATTAAAAACTTTTTGGAATTCAATTTGGCCACAAATTAATAAATTAAAGGAAACATCATATTGCAATAATCATATGATACAATTTTATTTGGAACAATGATGAGAAAAAAAAGTCAAATTTCACCAGAAAATAATAAGCTTTATTAATATGGACAGGGGTTGCCATTCAACATATAAACTAATAATTGGAAAAATTACAACAACCTAAATTACACATTTTGGTGGAATACAATATGCCATATTTTTAAAATGGAAAGAATAATAGCAATACAAAAGGGACATATAATAAATTTATAAAAATATGGGGGGCCATTGACAAAATACTGTAATGAATAAATAATAGAATACTTTTCTTCTTTTCTTCTTTTTTTTCTTTTTTTTTTATGACACACATATAGGGGGTGTTAAGGAAAATAAGTTATATATAATATATTATAATATATGATACAAAATGTAACAAATGATTAAAAAAATAATAGAAGGGTGGGGGGAGGGAAAATGAATAAAATTTATCCAGAATATATTGTATTAGATATAAATATGTTATTGAATAATTATCAATTGTATTCTAATATGTTGTATACTTTTATAAAATTTGAAAATAAAAATATTATATTAAAGCAATAAAAGGGTGGGGGGAGGGTGAAGGGGATAATCAAACTCAGACATACATTGTGTTAGATAAAAAAGTGATACCATGCATTTATCAACTGTATTTTATTATTATGTACACTTTTTGTAAAAATTTGAAAATAAAAATATAATGGGGAGACCAACCTTAAGAGCATAACTCTTCAGCTGCAAGTTCATCTTAATTTAGGAGCTGAAAGTTATATTTATAAATGTAGACCTGCTATTCATTTGCCTAGATTTATTTGCCTAATTTCGGTGCTTAGCACCGATTTCCACTATTAGACTTCTAACTTCTTTCCCTGTCCTAAATCTTCCCTGTTATCACTTGCTTTTTATGCTTCTAAATTTTATGAATATAGTGAAATTTTGAGCAATAATTGTATGCACTCAGCCCTAGTAAATTTTCCAGGGCCAGTTTATAAACTTAGTTCTCAAAAGGTGTGCCTATAAAGTAGTGTGAGTTAAGTGCCATATCAGTCCATAGATATACAATGGAATTACATAGAATTTAGTACACACTAATCCATTGGAGCGCATTAGTACAAGGACCCAAAGTTAGGAGCATAAATCTTATTAAATATCGGGCTCTAAAATCATAAATTGTTTGACCAGAGCACTGGACCCTCGTGAGCTGTAATAATATGCCATTTTGAGTGACCTTGTTCTCCAGTGTATATTCCTTGAGCTGTGATTAAAGAATGTCGGGTTTGTGCAGAAATCCATTGGATTACTGCCAGCTGGTCTAGGGTGGGCTAGTTACTATCCAGTCCATGATAGGGTGCATATGAGAGAACATTAGGACTCGTGAGCTGATTGGAGAGTTGGGTGGAGAATGCCAGATCGAGTTCTTAGCATCCACAGCTCCCCAGAAATCACCTAGATTTTTGCTGGCCAGTTGACATGTGAAAGGTGCTTTAATTTGCATCATCTCAGTCTGAGCTGTGTAAATGTATGCAGGCTAGATACTTCATCTAGCATACTATAGATTTTCTTTGGGGTCTGCACCACCTATCACAGCAGCTGGAACAGCTATTCTACAGTCTCTTGCTACTGTTTCAGACTTGGGCATTCTGATTATTTGTTTAGTTTTGCTACATGTGATGGCTGCCGTGGTGGGTAGAATATATAAATAAATATGATGAAAGCAGGGGATATATAGAAGCATAAGTTATTTGTCTGTATTTGAGGCCTTTTAATTGATACCTCAAGTTGATTTTCCTAGGTTCAGTAGGTATGTTGATGGAGGGCTTACAGTCTAATGGATTGATGTTCTAAAGTGCATTAATTAGATTTTTGGTCACTAGGTCCCACTGTATAAAATGATGTGTACTAATGTCGGTTCACTCAGGTTTGTTATCTGAAGTCACAAGAAGTATTGGCAGGTTTGAACCCAAGTTCTCAGCGTGCAACTCTCACCACTAATTTGGTGAACAGCAGCAGCTAAAGATGAGAACAGTCCATCCAAATGAAGTTTGTATATACAGATGTTCCAACTACTGCTTCTGTCACATAACATCTTTGATGTAACTCTTTAGTTCTTATCCAGCCCCTCCAGATCCTCCTCGGCATGCCCAGAGTTGCTTCGTTAAAAGACACTTCAAAGACAGGCACTTTGCTCACAGTGGGGTTTATGTTGACAGGATACTGTCTAGTGAGGCCACAGGGACTGATGTGGCCAAATGTTAGGATTAAATCCTTCTAGTTTGGCATCTGTTTTGGATTATTAATAAGTTGGGGGGGGGGGGACACGGAAGGGATGAGGTGGTGAACTGAGAATAGGACCTTGTATACAGAGAGCCAATGAGAAGGGAATTTGCCAGACGTTTGAGCAGATCAATGTCCTGCAAGTAGCCAGGCTTCTATGCTGGGATCTGCCCTTGTAGTGGGAATGTAGAATAACTGGACAGCCTAGAGAGGGTTGTCTCATGCCGTGGTGTTTCTGTATCTGCCTGTTGGATAGTAATAAACTGTATTGCTTTTTGTTTCTGGAAACCGTGTTTTGGGCCATGGGCCAATACCCTGCTGTCCTGATCTATATCTGGATTATTTTCTAATGAGACCTTTGCTTGGCTGTTTCCAGAATTATACAGCAATTGGTAAATGGAATTATTGCACCAGCAGCGATGCAAACCGGGGACTAGGACCATGGTGAGTCAGGAGGCTAAGACTCTTTGTGCCACCTGCCTTTATGGCCCAAATGAGTATTAATTCTGCTTTCTCTCTCCTATCTCAGGGGGGTTTTTACATTCCAATCCGATGGACATATGCCTGGGGTGTCCAACGGGCTGGATGCTATTATCACCCAGGTAAAAATTTGCTGTTGCTTGCTGGAACCTGAGGGACCATGGCTCTCTTAAGTGTTTGAGAGCCATGCACGTGTGTATTGACCCACAGGATTCGTTTTCCTCCTTTCTGCATGTTGAACCTCTCCCTTTCTCACTCGCTCTGGCCATGTGTCTTTTCTTGTCAGGTATCCGAACTTGATTTTCTGGTATTTTTCAGTTACTAAATCAATTTGAGAAACACTGGACCTCCTCCAGCAGACAAGGAGAAGATCCAGGCACTCCCAACTATACAGATAACAGAAGGAACACGACGTAGGTATGTGCCACAAGTGGGAAGGGGCATCTACCGTGTTGGCATCTGCACAATTCCTTGTATGATGAGGCCCCTGGCTTCAGTCTATTCATATTTCTCTTGCTAATCTGCAGGTTCTGCGCTGGAGTGTCCAGTGTGTAAAGACGATTATACAGTAGGAGAAAATGTCAGGCAGTTACCGATGCAACCACCTTTTCCACAATGACTGTATTGTCCCCTGGCTAGAAGCAGGTGAGCCATCCCTCTGCCTGAAACTTCACCAGTTTGGCTGTTTTTGGTGATGGTTCTTATTCAAGAGTTTGCATTAGAAGAACTTTTGCGTGGCTTAGGACTCTGGTTTAGCATCAAGAGAATATTTTCTTAATGATACATCATGTACTCCTACTGCAAATTCTTCCAGGGCATTGATGCCTATTGCTTAAACTTGCCAGCTAAACTGGCAGCAAGGAATGAATAAATACCAGCTAACCACCTCACGAAGGGTTGGCATACTTTGGTTTGGATGGGGAACTGCTGCTGCCCTTGCTGTCCTTATCCTGTGGTGGAGCCAGGGTATGAGGCAGTGTCCTATCCAGATGCTGTTTTTTTCTGTTGGCAGCTACTGGAGGAGAGCCATAGGGCTGAGGTATGAGCTGCTTGTCTTCTCTCTTGTGAGCTAGGCTGCAGTAGTGCAGAAACAGTGAGCTTTCTGGACTTTGTAACAATGAACAACGGCAGGGGGTCTTTGCTCGTTCAGTTCTCCCTCTGCCCTGCCAGAAGGAGTGATGGGCTGCACCCAAATGTGAGATAGTTCTTAGAGACCGTGCTGGCTCTCTGGGTCTTTAATATCATTTAATGAGTCTTAGAATATGCAGCTTTAGTAAGATATACTGTGTCTTAGCCTGGCTTTTTCTCTTTGCCTCCTGCCTCACAGCATGACACGTGTCCAGTGTGCCGGAAGAGTTTAAGTGGACAGAACACAGCCACAAATCCCCCAGGACTGGACTGGAATGGATTTTTCCTCTTCCTCCTCCTCTTCCTCCTCCAGTTCACCCAGTACTGAGAAACTCTGCAAATAACTCATGAAGTGGAAATCACAGCAGCCCTGTTTTCTTCCCTCCCCCCTCCTCCCCATCCTTTCCACTCCCTCCCTGGTTTCTGCAAATTGAGATGAGCAGCAAAGGGGACTGGAGAACTTAACTGAACTTCACAGGCCGAACATGGGGCCTTTCTCCCTCGCCACTAGCACATTTTGGAACAATAGCCACCAGCTGTGTGATGGTACCGTGGCACCATGTGGACTCGGAGGAGTTATGGCTGTGAACCTGAAACACTGCATTCTGGAGGAAGTGGTGGCTGGATGGCTGTGAAATTACAACTTTTTTTTAAAGTGCTTTGAAGTTTTTAACTTTTAAATTAAAGGGTAATGTTGATGCTTTTACTGGCTCCAGAGGTTACTGCTGCTGGCTGCAGCCTCTGGAATTTGTATACCTTACCTGGCCTGACTTCCCTTCTGCTAATAGGGCTGATGCACAGTGGAAGTGTTGGCTGCAGGGCCCTGTGCAAGATGCTGGAAGATGGTGCTTATTTTTTTTTTTTTTGAGGTAGCATCCATTCATTTTCCCATTGCTTCCTGGAGGTCAGCTGATGTTAGGAAACAGCTTGAACATATATTTCCTACTCATTTTCTTCTTAAAAGGAACTAATGTACCTTAAAACCTTTTTTAGGCAGCCTGACTTTGTGCTGATTTAGGAAGGAGTTACGCTGTTGGGATTGGGTGAGGGAAGGATGACTAATGGGTCAGGGTGAGGCAGTCCTATTTCCTTACAAAAAGTCTGCTCCAGGATGTGAGGGGGAAGCTGAAATCAGAGCATACTGCTGCCAGCCAGGCTTTTAACAAATTAAACAACATTTGAATGCTGTACCTCATCTGAGAGAGATTGGCTGTTAATGCTTTTCTGGGTTTTCTATTGGTGTTTCAGATTTTGGATGATCATGAAAGAGAAAAGGTTTGGGGGATATAATTTTCAAGAGATGCAGGCATGAAATATAAGCAGTTATAGGGAGTGCTAAAATCTATCAGATTGTTTCAGGTGTTCTTGTATGATGTGTAGTGAGAATGTCTTATGGGGTAATTCTGTGACCATCTGTGATACACTAAGGCAAAACAGTGGGAGGGGAAGCTCATGATTTGAGTGTGGTGTGGTCAAGGTGACTAAAACAGCCTGGTTGGAAAGAAGTTTGGACAAATTTGTAGAAGAGAAGTTCATAAAAAAATTATTAGCCAGGTAGGCTTGGGGAAAGCCTTTGCTCATTCCTGAAGCTTAGCTACTAGGATATATGGATCTACTTTGTAGGATCTGCCAGGTCTTGTGATCTGCACTGGTTGCTGTCAGAGATAGGAGGCTGGACTCTGTGGACCTTGATGTGACTCAGCATGGCTTTTTTTTTTATGTATCAGTGCTGACTCGTGCAACTCTGTGCTGTAACTCCTCTGTTACAAGAATTCTATTCTTGTCAAAGTATAATGCAAGGCTGGGTGTAGATTTGTATGTGGCAGGCAGGCAGGTCTTTTCACATGAGCCCATAGAATAACCAGCTGAGAGGATTTGGCAGTGCTATGGAACCCAAATCAGGCAAGTGAAATATTTCTTTTCAGATTATTGCAATATACTGACTGTA
This sequence comes from Geotrypetes seraphini, assembly GCF_902459505.1. Taxonomy (NCBI): domain Eukaryota; kingdom Metazoa; phylum Chordata; class Amphibia; order Gymnophiona; family Dermophiidae; genus Geotrypetes; species Geotrypetes seraphini. Next base: position 122,651,556 of record NC_047091.1, on the reverse strand, counting down.
CTACCTACACAGTCTTGCCTCTCTTGAAAAAAAAAAAATGCCTGAATAATAGAGGGAGTCCAGGACATTTGAAGATCTGCAGCAGGGTCAAGTTTGTTAGATTCTTTGGACAATTAGCAAATGTGGACAGAAGTGGGTGTTTTTTTGTTTGGTTTTTTTTTTAAGTAAGGGCTCTAATCCTGTTCAAAGGAACAGCGAAGAAGGGGAAAGGGAGGGAGCAGAACTGACTTTTAGAAACAGGAACAGTACCTGGAGCTAGAGGGCACCCTAGAGTATCCAGAGCAAGGTTATAAGCTGCACTCATTATTACTGAGAATTCACTAGAGGCCTGTGTCCAGTTCTGGAAGCTGCATCTCTGACACAATAGGGACTAGTGCTGCCACGATTTACCATATTCAAACCTGATTCACTGATTCACTTCGGTGAATTGATTTTGTTTCCCCCAAAATCAGACTCGCCGTTTCAGTGAACTGCTCTTCCACCACCCTCCAGTGAGGCCTGACATACTTCCAGGCCCCCTAAAGCAGCAGCGGCAGTGGATGGGTAGCAGAAGTAGGCTCTAGACAGGCTTGTTCACAGCAGAGGGAAGCCCTGGTGGGGCAGGCCACGAGCAAGCCTGTTCAGAGCCTGCGTCTGCTAGCCGTCCACTGCTGCTGTATGTCAGATCTCGGGGAGGGGGGGGGGTCAGTCAGGGGAAGGAAAGCTGCTACACAGGGGAGAAGAGAGGAAGAATTGGACATGGGATGAAGGAGAGGAAGGGAGTGCAACAAAGAGGGAGAAATCCTGCATATGGTGTAGGGGGGAGAGATATGCATGGAGAAGAGAGAAGGAGAAATGTTGGATATAGGGTGGGGGGCAGGGAGAGATGTGCATGGGAGAGAAAAAGAAATGTACATGGTAATGGAGGGGAAGAAGGGAGAGGTTTGACCCAGGGCACAACAAGGCAGGGAGAGAGAGAAAGAGAGATGATAGACAGTGGGAAAGAAATGTTGGATATGGCAGTGCAAGGAAAGGTACAGAGAAGGTGAGCAAAGAGAGAGAAGAAAACATCAAATGGGCGAGGAGACCCTGGTGAGCGAGTTAACAGAAAGACAAACTGAAACCAGAGCCTGGGATGAACATGATTTGAATAATAAAATGACCAGACAAAAAGTTAGAAAGAAATAATGTTATTTTTTATTTGCATTACAGTATGCCAGATTTCTAATGTGTATCTTATTAGAACTGGTGTTAGACAGCGGAGCGTGAGCTAGGACCTAACAGAGAGAGGAAAAAGTTGTTTGTTTATACTACAGTGGCCGCGTGGGGCATGGAGAGGGCAAAGGGTAGGTGAAGAGGCTACAAAATATACCCACCAGGGTGTTTGAAAAACCTCACCCAATTGGTCAGGGAGAATCAAATCGAAAAATTGATTCAATAGGCTGAATACGAAAATATTTTCCTTGAATTGAGCAGCACTAAATAGGGACAAGTAAAAGAAGCCTGGACAAGGGCTGTTGAATGAAATTTAAAGGACCTAAATCTGAGGAATGTGTAGACATACAGATCCCTCAACATTATAAAATTGAATGTGACAAGGGTTTAAAACTGGGGTGTCCAACCCGTGGCTCCGTGAAGAATTCTGTGCGGCCCTGCTCACGATGTGGTGTTTTCCTCTGCCGGCTCCCTCCTCCATCTTGCTGCAGCGTTTGCTTAAAGCCGCGAGCAGCGGATCCTATGTGCCTCTTGCGGATGACCCGGAAGTGTTCCCTCTGATATTGCGACATCAGAGGGAACGCTTCCAGATCAGCCGCAGGAGGCGCATGGAAGACGCTGCCCGCGGCTTTGAGCAAATGCTGCAGGCAGGGCTTTTGCTCCAAGAGCTGCAAGTTCAGTGCCGCCTGTAACTTCAGCCAGATCCTGGGGAGCTCATAGTGGCTGAACATCAAGGCGACCACTGAGGAGGAGCTGATGACCCTGCCGGGGGTGAGCCGGGTCGGGGCAGCTGCAGGCGGCACATGCGCCCATCGAACCTTTCCCTGGCATGCACAAGTGCCAACCCTTGCTGCGCGTGGCCACGTGGAACCTACAGCGCTGTTCCATGAACAAGGCCAACAACCCAGTGCTCTGCATGACCCTGCTGGAGAACGGGTAAGGATCAGTGGTATTAAGCAAATGCTTCACTTGGCCCTGAGGGGTAATTTGGGGATGAATGCTGCGCTGCTGATGGGTGTGTGAGGGGGGGGGGAGAAATGCTGCTTCTGCACTGGGAAGGGAAGAGGGAAGAAATATGCTGCTGCACTCAATTGGGGACAGAGAGGGAAAGATAAAGATGGAGAAGGAAAAGGGAGAGGAATGTGAGATGTCAAGTCCATGGGAGGGAGGGAGAGATCACAAATATTCCTTATCTGAATATTCCCATATATATAAGAGAAGGTGTATGACACCAGTAGTTAAACTATGTTTAGGAAGAGACCTCAGAAACGGAGCCCACGCACAGTCGTTTTTCATAGACCGAGAAATTCAACGTGGTCACATGCTCCTTTGCTCCAATCATCGGTCTCCTTCCCACGTGTATTCTATCCTATATTCTAAATATACTATAAATATTTTAAGGAGAATGTAGCTATTTATTTTAGTATTTATTCTTTATTACTGATGAAACATCTTAATAATTCTTGCTTTTAAAAATAATCAAATTCCTCTGGTATGATAAATCAGGTGTCTACACTTACTCGTTGGAGACCAAACTGACATAACTTATACACTTCTAATTTTAAGTTGTTGTTAGACATTCAAATGAAAGAACAGGTGCTTAGCAGTAATGTTTTTGAAAAAAGTACTTAGCTTTCATTTTTTAGCAGCGCTCGTATATCATGCGATAGCCAACGTGGCCAGCGTTTCGTAGACCTGAATTTTGTCTACTGCTTCAGGGCCATTTCTCACGTGTAACAAGCTACTACAAAAGAAATCAAAGGAATTTTTATATTAGAATTAGTCTTAAAAATAAGTCAGCCTTTACAAACTTTAAAGGCTAACGAATCTTACTTACTTGTTTAAAGTACACTATCAGTCGTCTCAATAACACTCAAAATGGCGACAACCTCTATTTAACAAACTCGGTAACGTAATGACGTCAGACTGGAAAACCACTGACATCACGACGTAACCGGTAATTGTAGAGAACCTATTGTAATTCCCCAATACTTCATTAATTGTATTCAGTAAAAGTGTTGCCATTCTATATGTTTATTTAGTCCATTAGGGGTACAAGGTGTTCAATCGATTGATCCATCTTTGCTCATGTTGAGCAAGGGTTCTGCAAAAATCTCCCCCTCTTATGTTCGGTTTCAGTACTTCGATAATCAATGCTTTCAAAGTTGAAAATTCATGATTCTAGCTATAACAATGCCTCGCCAACGGGGCACCTAAATTGTGATTTTTGATGGTGCTCTTATGTTCATAAGTCGGGACACAAAATTTATGAGATGTCTGGCCGACATATATCAGATCACACGTTATTTACGTCCTGAAATGTCCGTGTGATCTGATATATTCGGCCAGACATCTCGGTAAATTTTGTGGTCCGACTTATTGAACATAAGAGCACCATCAAAAATCACAATTTAGGTGCCCCGTTGGCGAGGCATAGTATAGCTAAGAATCATGAATTTCAACTTTGAAAGCATTGATTATCGAAGTACTGAAACCGAACATAAGAGGGGGGAGATTTTGCAGAACCCTTGCTCAACATGAGCAAAGATGGGATCAATCGATTGAACACCTTGTACCCTAATGGACTAAATAAACATATAGAATGGCAACACTTTTACTGAATACAATTAATGAAGTATTGGGGAATATACAATAGGTTCTCTACAATTACCGGTTACGTCGTGATGTCAGTGGTTTATCCAGTCTGACGTCATTACTTACCGAGTTTGTTAAATAGAGGCTGTCGCCATTTTGAGTGTTATTGAGACGACTGATAGTGTACTTTAAACAAGTAAGTAAGATTCGTTAGCCTTTAAAGTTTGTAAAGGCTGACTTATTTTTAAGACTAATTCTAATATAAAAAATTCCTTTGATTTCTTTTGTAGTAGCTTGTTACACGTGAGAAATGGCCCTGAAGCAGTAGACAAAAATTCAGGTCTACGAAACGCTGGCCACGTTGGTATCGCATGATATACGAGCGCTGCTAAAAAATGAAAGCTAAGTACTTTTTTCAAAAACATTACTGCTAAGCACCTGTTCTTTCATTTGAATGTCTAACAACAACTTAAAATTAGAAGTGTATAAGTTATGTCAGTTTGGTCTCCAACGAGTAAGTGTAGACACCTGATTTATCATACCAGAGGAATTTGATTATTTTTAAAGCAAGAATTATTAAGATGTTTCATCAGTAATAAAGAATAAATACTAAAAATAAATAGCTACATTCTCCTTAAAATATTTATAGTATATTTAGAATATAGGATAGAATACACGTGGGAAGGAGACCGATGATTGGAGCAAAGGAGCATGTGACCACGTTGAATTTCTCGGTCTATGAAAAACGACTGTGCGTGGGCTCCGTTTCTGAGGTCTCTTCCTAAACATAGTTTAACTACTGGTGTCATACACCTTCTCTTATATATATGGGAATATTCAGATAAGAAAATATTTGTGATTTTCTTCCCATTAGGGGACTCTACTATAGGGAGGGAGAGATGCCAGGGCATAGGAGGGGAGGGAAGGAGACATGCCAGGCCAGGGGAAAGGAAGGAGAGAAAGGAATGAGAGGGGGATGCCAGATAATGGAGGGGGAGGGGAAGGGGGAGTTAGAAGGAGAGGAGAGATGCCAGGGCATGGGGGAGGGAAGGGAAACTAAGGAGACAAATTCCAGACCAGAGGGAGAAGAGGTGCAAGAGAGGAGGTACCAGGGCATAGGGGGAGGGAAGGAAAGGAGAAGAAAGATGTCAGCATAGGGGAGGGGTGGAGACAGAAAAATGGAGAGGGGGTGAAGCTGAAATGAATCATATATAAAGGAAAGGGGCACAGGATAGACAGTTTATGGAAGGAGCATAGAAAGAGGGAAGATATATGAAACGGGGAGAGAGCAGACAGAAATGGAAGGGGCAGATAGAGAGAGGGAAGACAGTGGATGGAAGGGGCTGATGCTGCATGGAAGACAGAGAAGACAGATGCTGTCTAGAAAGAAGAGAGTGAGGATAAGATGATTAAAGCAAGGGGGATTTGTTCAGAGATGGGGTTTTTTTGGGGTGGGAGGGTATTAAAAGAAGTGTCAGATTGGGCGTGGGGGGGAGAGCTTATGGGACCAGAAAACAGAGGACAGAGAGAGATGGTAGGCAATGGTCTGAAGGGGAGAGAAGTTAGACCTGGGGTAGTGTGGAGGAAGAGGGGAAAGAGATACTTGAAGGGTAGAACTGTTGGTAAGGGAAAGAAAAAAAATGGTGACCTGGAGAAGGGAGGCAGGCAGGCAGGGGAGAGATGGGATGGGGGACAGTTGAGAAGAGAAAGGGAGAGAAGTTGGGTCTGGGGATGGGAGGGAGGGAGAAATGTTAGCCCATTCATTGTTCAGCATCAAGGGGGAGGGAAGAAGAAAAACAGAAAAGATGGAGCAAATTATTGGATCATGGAGACAGAGGAGGAGAGATGGAACCATGGGAGGGCAGGAGGGAAGAGAGCTGGGATAAGATGATGTTAGGGGATGGAAAGAAAGGGACGGCGTTACAACCTGACCAGTGGAGAGAGGGAGGGGGATTCTGAAAGTGGTGAGCCATGTGGATGAGGTCAAAATGGAGATGACAAGATGAGTGAGAGAACAGCGAGTACAGTGGTAGAAATATGGTAATGGGGAGTAGATAGAAGGGAATAGGAGGCTGGGAAAGGAGTGAGATGGAAAATGGGAGAGCTAGAGACAGAAGATGGAGAATTGAGAGATAGCTGAACATTTAAAAAGAAGAAGGGTGAGAAAGAAGGCAAGATTTGAGTAGACAGAGGCAGAAAAGAAAAAGTTAAGAAAGCTGAAAGGGAAAAATCAATACTTTGGAGAAAGGCATAAGAAGGAAATGGAACGAGAGAAGAGGAGAAAAAAAAATGGACAGCAGACACTGGAAAGAGAATTAGTTGAAGATAGAGAAAAAAAAGAAACTGAGACCAAGATGATGGAAAAACAAACCATCCAGTCAACAAGGTAGAAAAAATGGTTTTATTTTGAATTTATTAACTGGAATATGTTATGTTAGCTTTGGGATATGTGCATCACAATTATTTTTGTATTCAGTGGCTTAGTCATATACAGCTGATTTGGGGGAGGGACAAGCCCAAAATTAGTGGATGGGCACCAAAGTTTCTCCCTACTGAGTGCAATTTATAAATACTTGAGCTAGTGGGGATTCACAAGCCCTGCCAACTGAAGACATCTTCCTCCAGTCTGACAACTCAAAATCTCCAAGCTTTGCAGCCAATGGCAATATCCTCAAGCTGCCCCTGCTTTCATGCATGCATGAAATCCAAAGGAAGGCAGGGAGGAGGGAAGGCAGCAGCTCAACAATATTGCTGCCAGCTGCAGAACTTGGGAAGTTGGAGGGGGAGGAGGTGGCTGTCAGTTGGTGAGGCTTGGGGATCCCTACTAGCTACAGCAGGGGAGATATTCATTTTGAGGGAGCTTAAGCTCATAGTGGGAGGTTCAAAAAAGCAGTAATATTTACCCTAATTAAACAATCCTCCATGTATGCTGCTGACAGCTGATTCAGCATCCCCGCTCTGATGAGGCTCACCTCTGAAGAGGATCACCGTAGCTGTAATAGAAGTGAATGAGAGAACCAGGAGCGCACATCTCTGCTCATCAGAATGGGGATGCGGAAGCCTGTGGCTGCTCCCACTGTCAGCGGTGCACTTGGAGGATCTGCTTTTTTGGGTTCCTCTCCACAGTGTCCCTTTAATGAAGGTTTATTATTAGATACGTACATCTTCTATATTAGTGATTGCAAATTTGGGACCTGCTCAACCTTTTTTTGGCTCATTAGCTAGTTAGTGTTTGTGCGGCCCCAGAAAAAATATTTTCGGCCAATGCAGCCCAGGGAAGCCAAAAGGTTGGACACCCCTGGTTTAAAACAAGGGGATAAGGTGGAAAGATGAGGCAGATGTGGTCTGTCCATAAACTACTTGTTTCATAAAGGCAACATAATGGCTGTGCCTACTTCAAAAAGGCTCCCAGAGCCTGCACGAGTCATGTGCAGGTTTTTCACAAAGTTATACCTGTTCTTAAGATGTTAACATGTATGGATGCTCTATACTCTCACCTATGTATTTTATAAACTGCACATGTGCCATGTCCCCAGAAAGCTTATTGTGGTATTCAGTTACACCCATTTTCTTAAAGCTCTTTCCACAAGTAAAAAAAGGCTTTAAGTGGTAGTTCTATATAGTTTTTCTTCCCAGGAAAGATAGTGAATGCACAGAGTAACCTTCAGCAGAGATGGTAACAGCATTCATTCATCAAGAAAAATGAGGATGTGAAGATAAAGCTGAAGAGCAAACAGGGTGTCCACGTTCCCCAAATTCAACAAAAGGCACCTAAAATGAGGAGTACAATTTTTAGAATATGGTCAGTTAATGTGTAACATTTAATTAGCTAATTGGCACTTAATTGATAAATATCAATTGGTGTTAAGCATTAATTGGTACTAATTAGCATTGTGCATGTAACTGACGCCTCTGTTTGTAAATTGAGCACCTAACTTCTCTCACGTACAGCAGCAAAATATCTGTAAACATGGGAGGGAGATAGGTATGTTGGGTTTATCCCAGGACAAGCAGGCAGGTATTCTCACTAGTGGGTGACGTCATTCAACGGAGCCCCGATGCGGACATTTCACAAGCATACTTGCTTGTAGAAACTTTTAGAAGTTTCGAGTTGCCCACACCGCGCATGCGCGAGTGCCTTCCCGCCCGATGCACCGGGCGTGTCTCCTCAGTTCTTTCTCTTCCGCGGAGCTGAGAAGTCTGTCTTCGATTCTCTGCGCGAAGTTCCTTCACTTGTGCCTTCTGTGCCTGCGGTTTTGAGGTTTTTTTGGGCTCATTATCGTTGGCTCACGTTGCGTTTTCTCATTTAAAAAAAAAAAAAAAAATTTCTTTCGATCATTCGACCGGGCAGGCCGCGAGGCCGCGGCCCCGCGGCTTCGATCTTGCGGCGGAGCTTTTTCGGCCTATGTCCCAGCCTGTTACCGGTTTTAAAAAGTGTGTCAAGTGCCAGCGCGCAATTTCATTGACTGACCCTCATCGACGCTGTCTTCAGTGTCTCGGGCCTCAACATCTTCCAAAATCGTGCCGGCCTTGCTCCACACTTACAGCACGTGATTTTAAGCGTCACTGTGTTTTGTGGGAGTTGCTGTTTAGCATGGAGGCGTCCCCAGAGCTGCCCTCATCGCAGAGCGCCATGCCTTCGACTTCCGCTTCAACATCTTCGACCTCGAGACTGCTCAAGCCTGCCTCGTTCGTGCGGCTTCGACTCAGATGCCTTCTGCGGTGCCTTCCGCTGTCTCCTCAGGTCAGGTAGCGCAGCCTCCCATTCCTCCAATGGTGCTCAAGGTGCCCAAGGCTTCTAAGCCCAAGCCCCCTGGCGGCTGAGTTAGCGATGTCCGTGCTGGAGGTCCCATTGCTGATGCGGATCCCTCTTTGCCGGCTTCGTTCCATGCTATGATGGAGAAGCGATTTGTCGAGCTCTTTACTAAGATTGGGCTGACGCTTCTCTCCCAGATCCAGCCTGGGCACGCAGAAGCCTCCCACGAGGTCGAGCCGTCTCCGGTGCCTCCTTGGCGCACACTCTCACTGCTGGGAGCAGAGTCTTGGCGAGTGTCTGGTCTGGCTTCGGGGCATGCCTCGCAAGGAGCAGAGTCTTTGCCCATGCCACCTTTGGAACCGATACCCTTGATGCATGGCGGAGTTCTCTTGCCTGGACCGGAGACTTCCTCCTTGATGCCGAGCCTCGAGCCTTGGGGAGCACCTCGGGGGGCTTCGTCTCAGCCTCCGCTGCTTCGATCCACAGCCTCCAGTCCCATCTACTCGGTGGCTGCCTCGTCTGGGCTTCGCTCGCCTCGACGCACGAGGCCTGTTTCTCGACACAGCTCCGGTCGTCGATCGAGGCATTCATTGAGGCACTCATCGAGGCACGCCTCGCCTCGTCGTAAGCAACCTTTTCGGGAGTTTTCACCGGAGTACTTGCCTCCTCCTCCTATGCCAGAACTCGAGGACTGCAGGGGTTCGTTCTCCCCCTGCTGGTCCTCGGCCTTGGCGGACCAGGCCGCCTCATCTTCTTCGAGCCCGTCTCAAGGCCCAGCCCTGGCAGACCAGTTGTCCTTCTCGTCCTTCCTGAGGCAGATGGCGGTGGATCTGGACATCACCCTGGATTCGGGTTCCAAGTTTTCTAAGGAATATTTGGAGACGATGCATCTTCCCCAACCTCCTGCTGAGTCTCTCCGTCTGCCTCTACATAAGCTTCTGGACCAGACTTTCATGAGATGCTTTGAGACTCCATACTCCATTCTTGCGGTCCCAGGGAAGTTGGATGCTAGGTACCGCACGGTGCACCTTAAGGGCTTCAACGGGGGCGCAGCTCTCTCACCAGTCCCTATTGGTTGAATCCTCCCTGAAGCGGTCTCATCCCTCCCAGGTCTATGCCTCCACTCCTCCTGGCTGGGAGGACAAAACCATGGACAGATTTGGCAGGCGCATCTACCAGAACTCGATGATGGCTTCTCGAGTCCTGAAATACAGCTTTCATTTTGCGACCTACTTTGAGTTTTTTCTCTCCATTCTTCAAAAGTTTTTGCCCTATCTGGACTCTCAGGCTCGCTTCGAGTACTCGGAGGTACTGGTGTCGTTGTCCCAACTCCGCCTGCAGATGATGCAATCGTCTTACGACGCTTTTGAACTCTCAGCCAGAGCTGCTGCTTGTTCGGTGGCCATAAGACGCTTGGCGTGGCTTCGGACCATTGATATGGACCCGAATCTCCAGGACAGGCTAGTGAACGTTCCCTGTGCGGGAGCGGACCTTTTCGACGAGTCCATCGAGGCGGCGACGGAGAAGCTGTCCAAACATGAAAAATCTTTTCAATCTATTCTCCGCCAGAAGCCCAAGCCTGCTATCTCTCGTCTGTCTCGTCCACCTATGATTTATCAGAGGTGCTACCCGCCGAAGCAGGCCCCCACCATCCGCCCATCTGTGAAGAGGCAGCACCAGCAGAAGCCCCAACAAAAGCCTCAACCTTCTGCTGTCCCCAAGGCTCCCCAACCTTTTTTATTGTCTCGTAGGGAGCATAACTTCCATTGTTCTGCCCTCCCCGCTTTTTCCCATCGGAGGTCGTCTCCATCAATTTTACCATCGATGGATGACTATTACCACCGACCTCTAGGTCCTTTCCATCGTAAGAGAGGGATACTCTCTTCAGTTCCATCAAGTTCCTCCAGAACATCCTCCAAGAGAGTATCCTTCCAACTTAACCCAGACCGCCCTTCTTCTTCAGGAAGCTCAGGCTTCGAGCCAGTCCCTGTGGACCAACAGAACAAGGGTTTTTACTCCCGGTAATTTCCTTGTTCCGAAGAAGACGGGCGACCTGCGTCCTATTTTGGACCTCAGGGTGCTCAACAAGTTCCTGGTCAGGGAGAAATTTCGCATGTTGACCCTGGCTTCTCTCTATCCCCTCCTCGAGCAGAACGACTGGTTATGCTCCCTGGATCTCAAGGAGGCCTACACTCATATTCCCATCCATCCGACCTCCCGTCAATACCTCAGATTTCAGGTGGGACACCTTCATCATCAGTACAGAGTGCTTCCTTTCGGCCTAGCTTCGTCTCCCAGAGTCTTCACCAAGTGCCTGGTTGTGGTGGCCGCAGCACTCAGGAACCATGGTCTGCAGGTGTTTCCCTACCTCGATCGACTGGCTCATCAAGGGATTCCACGTCTCAGGGGGCTGTTCGGTGCCACTCAGAGGACAATCTGGTTTCTGCAGAGTCTGGGATTCCAAATCAACTTTCCCAAATCCCATTCTTCAACCTTCACAGACCCTTCCCTTCATCGGAGCTGTTCTGGATACTATTCAACTCAGAGCGTTCCTTCCTCCTCAGCGCTTGGCGGCTCTTCTTCATCTTTGTCACTCGGTCTCTTCTCTCGCCCGTCCATCTCGGCGAGACACATGATGGTGCTCCTGGGCCACATGGCCCTCTACAGTTCACGTGACTCCTTTTGCCAGACTTCACCTGCGGATTCCTCAGTGGACCCTGGCTTCTCAATGGTTGCAGATCTCTGACCCTCTGATTCGTCACATTCAGGTCACTCCTGCTCTGCTGCAGTCGCTTCGCTGGTGGATGCTCTCTTCCAATCTTTCCAGAGGTTTGCTGTTTCACATGCCTACCCATCACCACCGACTCCTCGAACTATGCTTGGGGGGCTCATCTGGACGGTCTCCGCACCCAGGGCTATTGGACGAGTGCGGATCGTCTGTGCCATATCAATCTCCTGGAACTCAGGGCGATTTTCAATGCTCTCATTGCTTTTAAGCATCTGCTGCACGACATGGTGGTCCTCATTCGCACGGACAATCAGGTCGCCATGTATTATGTCAACAAGTAGGGAGGCACGGGATCGGCCTCCCTCTGTCAGGAAGCTCTGAAAGTTTGGGATTGGGCGATTCGCCACAATGCCTTCCTCAAAGCGGTCTACATTCAGGGGCCGGACAACTTGGGTCGTCTTCTCCAGCCTCACGAATGGACTCTCATTCCACGCCCCTTCATCAAATCTTCTCCCTGTGGGGAACGCCTCAGATAGACCTTTTTGCAGCTCCCCACAACTTCAAATTGCCTCAGTTCTTCTCCAGGATCTACACTTCTCATCGTCTCGAGGCAGATGCTTTTCTTCTGGACTGGGGGAATCTCTTTCTGTATGTGTTTCCTCCGTTTCCTCTCATTCAACAGACTCTGGTCAAGCTCAAGTCCGACCGGGCCACCATGATTCAGATTGCTCTTCGGTGGCCCAGGCAACCTTGGTACTCCCTTCTTCTGCAACTCAGCAGCAGGGAGCCCTTCCTTCTGCCACTGTTTCCATCTCTGCTTACGCAGCATCAGGGATCTCTGCTTCATCCCAACCTGCAGTCACTACACCTGACAGCTTGGTTCCTCTCAGCGTAACTCCCCTTCAGTTTTCACCAGCTGTGCGGGATGTTTTGGAAGCTTCAAAGAAGCCGGCTACTAGAATGTGCTATTCCCAGAAATGGACTAGATTCTCTACTTGGTGTTTTTCTCAGCACAAGGAGCCTCAACATGCCCCCTTGTCCTCTGTTTTGGACTATCTTTTGCACCTGTCTCATTCTGGCCTCAAGTTTACATCGATCAGAGTCCATCTTAGTGAAATTGCTGCTTTCCACCAGCCTCTTCAAGGGAAACCTCTTTCTGCACATCCTGTGGTTTCCAGATTCATGAAAGGACTTTTCCATGTCAATCCTCCCCTCAAACCACCTCCTGTGATTTGGGACCTCAATGTCGTTCTTTCTCAGCTTATGAAGCCTCCATTTGAACCTCTTAACAAGACTCCTCTGAAATTTCTCACTTGGAAAGTGGTGCTTCTCATTGGCCTCACTTCTGCCCGTCAAGTGAGTGAACTTCAAGCATTGGTTGCGGATCCACCCTTTACAGTGTTTCATCATGACAAGGTGGTCCTTCGCACTCATCCCAAATTCCTCCCCAAGGTGGTCTCGGAATTTCATCTGAATCAATCCATTGTTCTTCCTGTGTTTTTTCCGAAGCCACATTCTCATCCTGGAGAATCAGCTCTTCACACTCTGGACTGTAAGCGTGCTTTGGCTTTCTACTTGGAACGCACCAAGCCTCACAGAACTGCTCCTCAACTTTTCATCTCCTTCGATCCGAACAAGTTGGGACGCCCTATCTCTAAGCGCACCATCTCCAACTGGATGGCGGCTTGTATCTCTTTCTGCTATGCCCAGGCTGGATTACCCCTTCACAGTAAAGTCACAGCCCATAAGGTCAGAGCAATAGCAGCCTCTGTAGCTTTCCTCAGATCGACTCCGATTGAGGAGATTTGTAAGGCTGCCACTTGGTCCTCGGTTCATACCTTCACCTCGCACTATTGTCTGGATACCTTCTCCAGACGGGATGGACAGTTTGGCCAAACAGTGTTACAGAATTTGTTCTCCTAAGTTGCCAACTCTCCCACCATCCCATTTGGGTTAGCTTGGAGGTCACCCACTAGTGAGAATACCTGCCTGCTTGTCCTGGGATAAAGCAATGTTACTTACCGTAACAGTTGTTATCCAGGGACAGCAGGCAGCTATTCTCACGTCCCACCCACCTCCCCTGGGTTGGCTTCTCTGCTATCTGAACTGAGGAGACACGCCCGGTGCATCGGGCGGGAAGGCACTCGCGCATGCGCGGTGTGGGCAACTCGAAACTTCTAAAAGTTTCTACAAGCAAATATGCTTGTGAGATGTCCGCATCGGGGCTCTGTTGGATGACATCACCCACTAGTGAGAATAGCTGCCTGCTGTCCCTGGATAACAACTGTTACGGTAAGTAACATTGCTATTCCAAGTAACCTTGCGCGCACTTTATAAAATAATTGCATTTAGATGCCATCCATGGTGAAAATGGTCACGCCTAAAACTTGATGCTTTACTTTGGACTTGTGTTAGTATTCTATATCAGAGCTGGCACGCAACTCTGAACTGATGGAAGATTATAAACACTGAAGTTTCCTATTTACTAAATGCTTCTGGTGTACCATCTGCTTTATAGACAGGGCAGCTTGTATGTTGAAATTCGTTTTGTTTTTCTTGAAGAGAAGACCCACTGTATTGGCATTTCTAGTGCAAAAGGTGTGTCATTTTGGATGGATGGGTATTCTTCCAATTCTTGTGAGTCATGCAGAAGGAATTCTGCTTTTTAACAATGGAGGGCTCTCCTGCCCCCTTCAGTTTTTCCTTGTGCACTTGAGCTGGAAGGAGTCTTTCTGATCTGCTCTGTATTTATCTTATTTTTTTTCTGTCGTTTTTGCATTTTTTGGCAGCTTTCGGTGCTCAGAGCTCCCCAGATCAGAGGTCAAGCTCTGTCTGGGTGGAGGAGAAGCAGACAGATCTGCAGCTGACAGGCCATTCCCACTGTGGTACCTGTTAGCCAGAGTGCAGAAACTTTTGTGGAGCTTGGGGTCCGGTCCCCTAGAAGTTTAGCTTGCCTACTGGGTCACAGGGGTTTGCACACAGGCATCCATAGGGGGCTGTTCAAGGTACCGGTTGTGTTTCACCTCCCCCCTTTCACGTGCACGGGTTCACAGGAGTTTGAGGATCAGTCAGACTTCGGTCCAACTGGCAGCCTGAAGATTTCAGCGTTGGAGGAATAGGCACTTTGAGGCAGTGATTTCTTCTCCCAGATCAGCTACTTTAAGAATTAAGGCAGGCTGCAACACATCCACAGCTTAGGTCACAGAAAGGCTGTTAAAACCCTCACTAGACCCCCATATCCCTCTCCAACTATTGCCCCCATCTCCACTTCTTATCCAAACTACTTGAATGTGCTGTTCACCGCCATTGCTTGAACTTCCTTCATCTCAAGCTATTCTTGATCTACTTCAAACGAGCTTTCACCCACTCCATTCCACAGAAACTGCCCTTGCTAAAGCCTCTAATGATCTGTTCCTGGCCAGATCCAATGGCCTCTCTTTATCCTTATCCTTCTCAATTTATCTTCTGCCTTCAGTACTGTTGGTCACTCCTTGATATGCTGTCCTCGCTGGGATTCCAGGATTCTGTTCTCTCCTAGTTTTCTTCCTATCTCTCCCATCACACTCCTCCAGTGCTATTACACCGTCAATCGGTATACCTTAAGACTCTCTTGGGCCCTTTCTGTTTCTTCTTATATAACTGTTCCCTCGGTGCACTGATCTCCTCCCATGGCTTTCAATATCACTTGTATGCTGATGACTCCCTGATCTACCTCTCCATACCAGGTATCTCTACAGGAATCCAGGCCTGAGTTTCAGCCTGCCTGTCTGACACTGCTGCCTAGATGCCTTAATGCCATCTAAAACTGAATATAGCTAAGACAAAGCCTAAACCCTCCTCCCCCCATTCTCTTTCTTTGGACGACACTCTCCTCCTCCCTGTCTCGTCAGCTCACAACCTTGGGGGTCATCTTTGACTCTTCTCTCCTCTGCTCAGATCCAACAAACTGCTGAAGCCTGACCTCTCCTTTCCGAGCACACTACCAAAATATTTACCCACAGTCTCATCACCTCTTGCTTATACTGCAACTTGCTTCTCTCAGGTCTTCATTCAACCATCTCTCTCCCTTCAATCTATTCAAAATTCTGCTGCATGTCTTATATTCTATCAGAGCTGCCATTCTCACTTTACCTCTCTCCTCGAGTCACTTCATTAACTCCCCATCCATTTCCGTATATAGTTCAAACCTTCTTGCAAGTGCATTCACTCTGTAGCCCATCAATATCTCTCCTTACTGATCTTCCCCTATACTTCCCCATTGTGAACTTTGTTTATCGGGTAAGTCCCTCTTGTCCCTTTTATCCCTACCCTTCTCCTCTGCCAACTGCAGACTCTGTCCTTTCTATTTTGCGCCGTATGCCTGGAACAGACTGCTTGAGTCAATACATCAAGCTATGTCTCCAGTGGTATTTAAATCCAAGCTAAAAGCCCATTTTTTTCAAGGCTGCTTTCAACTCGTAACTCTCACTTACCATAAGATAACCATGTCCTATCATCCTATCATTCACTCTGCAAGAAACTTCTTAACCCCTATATGTCCTGTCTATCTGTCCAAATTAGATTGCAAGCTCTTCTGAGCAGGGATCATCTATTATATCTTAAATGTACAGCGCTGCTTTTGCCTTTCAGCGCTCTAGAGATAAGTAGTAGTAGTAGAAAATAAATAGTAGCGCACAGTGTATTGATGCACCTTCTTGTTCAGTTTGTCTATCTTGACTACCTTGACTAGAGGTAAGTCTTGAACAGGGACTATCTCTTCTGTGTTTTGATGTACAGTGCTGCATGTGTCTAGTAGTGCTACAGAAATGATTAGTAATAGTAGTACTAAGTAGTAGATTTAAAACAGACCAGAGAAAATATTTCTTCACATAACATATAATTAAACTCTGGAATTCTTTGCCAGAGAATGTGGTGAAATCAACTTAGCAGGGTTTAAAAAAGTTTTGGATAATTTCCTAAAAGAGAAGTCCAAGGTTATTATTGAGATGGCCTTGGGAAAACCACTGCTTATTCCTTGACGAGAGGGATGACCCCATGGTTCGCTGACTGTTCAGACACTCAGGTCTGTTAGAGCTCATTTCTGACTCCCTGTGGGAGTTACAGTTGGACTCCCAACAGTTCCGTCTGTTCCATGCTCTATACTGAGCAGAGTGAGAGCCCAGTCATCTTAGTTTCCCTGGCATCCTGATATGAGTGAGTCACAGAGCATTGGGATGCTCCTGAAGGGTCATTAAAGGTAGACAAGACAATGGCTTGTCTGTATCTGATAGCACAGGAGAGTCAGCAGATGCTCAGCCTTTGGTAGATTCCTTAGTAGCACAGGTAACCAAACGCACGTCCCTGCCAAGTGAGGGAGGCATGGTATTAAAAGATATGCAGGATCACAGTGGATGTGATCCTTGAAAGACAATTCAAAGCACTGGCCTTCGGAATTAAAGCAGCTGCAGTGGCCTCTTTTGTGACACATGCCTGTTGTGTCATGTTGTGTGGGCTTGAGCTGGCTGAGGGCAAGTCTTTGTCCCAACTCCTATTAGGAATAGATTACCTGATAGATATTCAGGCCATAGAGACTATTCCTCTCAAGGATTTGGGTTCAGACAGATACTCCATATATAGTGCCCAAGAAAAGCTCAGAAGATTGGAGACCCATTCTGGATCTTATATACATCAATGCAGCACCAAAAGTTCCATGCATGGAGACAGTGAGGTCAATTATGGCAGTGGGAGCACTAGGGAAATTTCTAACTTATCTGGATTTAATTGAAGCCTACCTGCTTATTCCCATCTTTCCAGACCACAGGAAGTTCCTAAGATTTCATGTCCTGGAGAACCATTACCAGTTCTTGGCACTTCCCTTTGGGCTGGCGACAGCACCTCTAATGTTTATCAAGGTGATGATGGTGGTAGCTGCACATCTCTGAAAGACAGGATTTCAGGTGTATCCATACCTGGACTGATCAAAGCTCCATTGTCCTTAGAAGGAGAACAAGCAGTGGTTCACGTGGCCCAGGTCCTGCAGAATCTAGATTGGATAGTGAATTTCCGAAAGAGCCAGCTGGTTCCGTCCAAATCCCTGCAAGTCGTCTTCAACATGGCAGAGAGTTGAGGCATGCACACAGAAGCTTTGTACCCAGCTCTGTCCACATGGCACTACCTCCAAGTGCTAGGCTCCATGGCAGCCACAATAGTTGTGGTCCCATGGGCAAAGGCTCACATGTGTCCTCTCCAGAGCACTCTGCTATCATGTTGGGTGCTATAATCAAACTCCTTGCAAATGTATTTGCCATGGACTCCGGAAGCCTTTGCCAGTATGGGCTGGTGGCTCTGCCCACAGGCAAAATAGCCTCTCAAAATAGCTTCGTGGGTAATTGTGAAAAAGGATAAGAACTGCCATCTCCTGATCAAACCTTCGGTCCATCAAGTCCGAACACGCGAAGGCCCAGCCAGGTGTACACCTGGTGTAATTTTAGTCACCCATATCCCTCTATGCCTCTCGTAAAGAGATGTGCATCTAGTTTGCTTTTAAATCCTAGAATGGTGGATTCCGCAATAACCTGCCAGCCTGTTGAACTGTAGGCGTTGTTTAGCTTCCCAAAGGAAGTGGTTGATCAACAAATTGGAGCTGCGAGGCTTTTGATTGGCGTTGCAGAAGCTGAAGAAGAGTGGAGGGATAAGTGGTCAAGAGTTTTCTCATACAATGCTACTGCAGTGGCATGCGTCAATCGCTAGGGAGGCACCAAGTGTGCACAGCTGAGTCTGGAAGCTCGCTCACTGTTCCAGTGGGCAGTTTCATCTTCGGGCTCTTTTAGCGATGCATGTAGCAGGAGTGGACAATGACCAGGTTGGTTTTCTCAGCAGACAGACACTGGATCTAGGAGAATGGATGCTGTCTGCCACAGCCTTTCAATCCATTGTTCATTGCTGGGGTCGCCCAATGTTTGATTTGATGGCGACAGCAAGAAACAAGGTGGACCGCTTCTTCAGTTGAAGAGCCAAGCCTGGAAGCTTAGGTGTGGATGCTCTGGTTCAGCTGTAGCTAAAGAACGAGCTTTTGTATGTGTTTCCTCCATGGCCCATGATAGGATGGCTATGCCACAGGATTACAAACCATCTGGGGAAAGTTATTCTCATGGCACACAGATTTAGTGCGTCTTTAGAGGGGCACAGGTTTCAGACTGCGAGTACAGCCAGACCTTTTTAGGGGCCAGTGGTCATAGATGATCCAGATTACTTTGCTTTTATGGTATGGTTCTTGAGCACGCAGTGTTAGCACACAAAGGATACTCAGAGGTAGTAATTGCTAAACTAAAACTTAACTTTATATACCGGGTCATCAACCTAAGGAAACACGACTCGGTTTACAACAATTAAATAAAATCTAAAGAGAACGGCCAAAAAGCCTGCAATGGTCTCTGCTTTATGCTAAAGCATGGGAAACTGGTGCATTAAGGAGAAGATGGAGCCGTTCTCTGCTCTGATCTTGGTGGTATTAGCTTTCCTCTAAGTTGGCCTTGACAAATGTCCTGCAGTGACATCCCTTAGAATCCAAGTGGCAGGACTCTCTTGTTCCAGGTCTTGAGCACGTAAAGCTTCCTTGGCATCTTATCCGGATATAGCCAGATTTCTAAAGAGGGCGCTATGGCTCAGACCAATGGTAAAACACCTGTTTCCATCATGGAACCTTTAACGTGGTTTTGCAAGGCCTCAGTCAGGCTCCATACCAGTTGCTTAAGGAAGCGGCCTTGATGGGTCTTTCATTCAAGTTTTTTTCTCATCATTACATCAGTGAGAAGAGCCCTTCCTCAAGCTCACAGAGGCCAGAATTTCTATGGTCATGGTTCCTTTTTGCCAAAGGTTGTTTTCGTCGTCAGTCTTCCATGTCAATTAGGAAGTAAGTTTGCTGGCGTTCTAGTTCACAGGATCAAAGAAGGACTATATTCTGAAAAAGTTGGATTTGAGGAGAGTCCTTCTATACTATCATTAGGTTACTAATGAATTCTGACTGACCATCTTTTTGTACTCGGTAGGCTCAACATGACATACGTGGATGGAAGTTCGGGCAGTTCCACCCAAGGAGATTTGTAGGGCAGCGACCTGGTCCACTCTACATATGTTTTTCCAAGTTTTACAGAGTGGATGTGATGATAAGGGAGGATTCAGGCTTTGGTGTCCTCAGTGTTAACAAAACGGTGCAGAGGTCCAGATCTAGATTTCTGGGACTGCTTGTGTATGTTCTGTCCATCCAGAATGACACACCTATTGACCTAGAAAAAAGAGATTAGGTTCTTACCTTGCTAATATCTTTTCTAGCAGATAGGTATGTCCATTCTGGAGCCCCACCCTGTTAGTTATCTCCTGCACCTGCCTACTCTCAATCAGAAAGTTTGAATCCAAACTGAAATTTTGGATGTCAGACCTTAAGGGTATGGAGAAAAAGAGATTAGGTTCTTTCCTTGATAATATCTTTTCCAGTTGATAGGAATGGTATGATGAATCTTGGGGTACTCGGTCCATTCTCACGAACATACTGCAGAAAGATGTTGGTCACAGCTTTTGAAACCTCCTTGGAGTCTGCTGCCCCCTTCAGTTAATTCCAAAGCATGCAAGAGCTCGAGTAAAATACAGGAGAAGGAAGGACATGGGCCCTCCCCAAACCCAAGGTTCTTATCTGTTCATATAACGTTATAAGTCAGTAATAAAACTGTAATGTATAAATGAATGAACATTACCATTGAACAGTAAAACATCAAATAAAAGCAACAGCTTGAATATTAGTGGAACTTAATTATTTCTTGAGATTCTATTTATAAACTGATTCTAAACCCATAGTCCGACTAGCAGAGAAGTCTTAGCTATGGAGAGGACTATGAACCATAAGGCAGAAACATGCACATCAGAAATTATTGGGTGGGAGGTTCAGCATACCATTCCTACCCATTGGAAAAGATATTATCAAGATAAGAACCTAATCTCTTTTTCCAGTGCAATAGGAATGGTATGCTGAACCTTAGGGATGTATCTAAGCAGTACCCGAAGTCCCAGATGGGAGAGAGAAGCCTGCTTTCAGTACTGAGGATCCAAAAGCAGAATCCTTGTGTGCTGCCACATCTACCTTATAGAATTTATTGGAAGTGTGTAGGGAAGACCATGTCGCAGATCTACATATCTCCTTTGTGGGTATTGCCCAAGAGGAGGTTACTCCTCTGGTCAAATGTTCTTTCAATGACACTGGTGGTTGTTTGCAGCAGAAAATGTAGGTGGAGGAGATCGCTGTCCATATCCACCAGAAAATGGTGGCCTTGGAGGCTGGTCTGCCTGGTTGACTCTTTGGTTAGGACAAAGATGGTCTGAAACTCATTAGTCACTTCCAGATAACGTAAGAGTACTCTGCGAATGTCCATCAACTTTAAAGCCTTCTTTTTCTTCTTAGAACCCATAGATTGAAAGGCTGGTAGTCCTGATTGATGTGAAATGCTGAAACCACCTTTGGCAAAAAGGAAGGTACTATATGCAAGGTCACTCCTATTTCTCTGATCCTCAGAAACTGTTCCCTGCACGATAAAGCTTGCAATTCTGAGACTCTCTTCTGGCTGAGGTAATTGCAACTAGGAATGCTGCTTTGATTGTAAGATCCATGAGAGAAGCTTCCTTCAAAGGCTCATACAGGGCCCTCCGAAGACCCTCTAACACAACGTTGAGATTCCAGGAAGGGAAGGAATCTCTGATCGGCAGCCTGAGCCTCAGGGCTCCTTTTGAAGAATCTAATAATGTCTGGGTGAGCAGTCAGGGAGGCTTGCTTCTCTCGGCCTCTAAAGCAAGCCAGGCCTGCCATCTGCACCTTAAGGGACGCCACTGCTAATATCTTGTCCAGGCCTTCTTGAAGGAAGACCAGTATCAATGATACTGGGGCTCTGTTGGGTTCCAGATTCTCCTTATTTCACCAGTGTTGAAAAGTGTCCCATGCCTTGGCATATGCCAAAAGAGTGGATAGTTTCTTGGCCTTCAGTAGGGTGGTAATGACCACTTCTGAATATCCTTTTTTGGCTAGCACCATGTGCTCAAGAGCCATGCTGTAAGACTGAAATGACCCAGATCTTCTAGAGCAATCGGCCCCTGTGTGAGCAAGTCCAGATACACTTAGAGCCAGAGACATTCGTCCACATGTAGGCATATTAGATCCGTATACCAAGGATGCCTGGGCCAATCCTGGGTGAAATTGTATGTGACGGACCACCCAGCTTATCAGGGGCAATGAAGGAAACACATATAGCAGTCCAGACTTCAGCAATGGTTGCACCAGGGCATCCAGGCCTGCACTTTCGGTTTTGTATCTTCGGCTGAAAAACCAAGGCACTTTCTTGTTGCGTGCCATTGCCATTAGATCGAATGTCAGATGGCCCCAACATTCTACAGTGTTTTGGAACGTCCACAAGGCCAATGACCATTCTCCCAGTTCCAATGTCTCTCTGCTGAAGTAGTCCACTTGCACATTGTCCACTCTGGCTATGTGTGCCACCTTAATGGCCAGAAGGTGCTTTACTGTCCAAGAATACAGTAGTTTTGCTTCTAGTTGGAGCAATGTCCTTCTGGTGTCTCCCTGCCGATTGACATAGACCGTTGCTGTGACATTGTCTGAAAATACGCATATGGCTCTGCCTTCCAACACCGACTAGGTTTTGCAGAGCCAGGCAGACCGCTCTCATTTTTAGCCTGTTTATCGACCACTTCCGCTATCTTGTCCATTTCCTCTGCACCGGGCAACCACTGCAGTGCCCCCCCCCCTCCCCCCAGTCAGTGTGATCCAGGAATCGATCTTAAATTGTAATCCCTTTTGCTAGAGACTTTGGGTGGAGCCACCAGCTCATGTTACTGTGGGCTCCCTCCATCCATGGTAGAGGGGCCTGTAGGAAGTCTCTCTGGGGAGACCAACGAAACAACAGTGCATCCTGAAGTGGAAGCATATGCGCCCTTCCCCAGGGCCATTCAGCTGCATTGAGCCCAGAACCTTTAGGTAGTGCGACAGGAGGTTTGTAATTTGCCCCCAAAGCTTCTGTTTGCATGCCTCTGGTAGAAAAACTTGACCTTCCACCATGTTGAAGAGAACACTTAGATATTCCAAAGATTGAATGGGGAACAGCTGGCCCTTTTGAAAGTTTATAATCCAGCCCAGACTTGAGAATGACAGTGAAAAAATTCATCACCATTCCTGTCCCCGCAGATAACCATGGGAAACCATCTCCATGTTATTCTTTAAGAGGAGAGGGAAGAATCATAAGAACATAAGAAGTTGCCTCCACTGGGTCAGACCAGAGGTCCATCACGCCCAGCAATCCGCACCCGCGGCAGCCCCACCAGGTCCACGACCTGTCAGGTTTTCTTGATTTAGCCCTATATCCCTATCTACCTCTATCTGTACCCTTCAATCCCCCTATCCTTCAGGAATCTATCCAATCCCTCTTTGAATCCCAGTAGTGTACTCTGCCCGATCACATCCTCCGGGAGCATGTTCCATGTGTCCACAACCCGCTGAGTGAAGAAGAAGTTCCTGGCGTTAGTTCTAAACCTGTCCCCTTTCAGTTTCTCCGAGTGCCCCCTTGTACTTGTGGTTCCCCGTAGTCAGAGGAGACATGATAGAAACTTTCAAGATCATGAATGGCATAGAGAAGGTAGACAAGGAAAGATTCTTCAAAGTCTCCGCTTCTCCAGGGAGAAGAGCCCCAGCTTGTCCAGCCTGTCAGCGTATGAACAGCCTTCCATACCTTTTATCATTTTCGTCGCTCTTCTCTGGACCCGCTCAAGTATCGCCATGTCCTTCTTGAGGTACGGCGACCAATACTGGACACAGTATTCCAGATGTGGGTGCACCATCGCTCGATACAGCGGCATGATGACTTCCTTCGTCCTGGTTGTGATACCCTTCTTAATGATGCTCAGCATTCTGTTTGTTTTCTTTGAGGCCGCCGCACATTGTGTATGAATGGTCACAACCAGTGACCCTCGAGCCTTGCATTGAAGAAAACTGGTGTAGAAAGACTAAGGTTGAGATAGACAATAAAGATGACATGAGATTGTTTCTCGTGGTTATCCACTGGGACAGGAATGGTGTTGAATTTTGTCACCGTGTCATTCTCTGGTTTGCACAACTGCCGTCACTGCTCTTTCTCCCTCTTCTCAAGAGGGGGCTCTGATGAGCGAGTCGCAAAATAAACAATAAACAAACTGAGCAGATTGGAAGACATCTTTCATGCTTGCTTGCAGAAAGAGAAACTGAAGGGGGCAGCAGACTCCTGAGAGGAGGTTTCAAAAATTTTGAATGACATATTTCTGCAGCATGGTTGTGAAATGGACAGAGTACCCTAAGGTTTAGCATACCATTCTTATTACAGTAGAATAAGCTATTGCTATAATATATTGCGGGAATATTTGAGCTCCATAAATGTTTAATTGGTATGATTATTTCGATTGTTCAATTGCATTTTGTAACATGATTGTTATATTTTCAGAGCAAAACAGAGTTCTAGATCTGGGAGTTTCCCCGTACCCCTCCTTTCACATGTTTCTATATAGGGCTATTTCCTGCTTTGGTACAAACTGCAGGGGCAGCAGAGCCCTCTAGTGTAGGAGGAGGTATTAAAAATTTGGGGTGGATTCCTTTTGCATAGCTTGTAAGAATGGGAAGAATATGTACCTTGTTTATGTAACTTTTCTATTTTAGGCTCCTTATCATTCGCTGACTGTCCAGCCTTCTTACAATGTGAACCGCCTAGAAGTCACCTGACTATGGCGGTATAGAAAAATAAAGTTATTATTATTATTATTATCTGTTCATCCAGAATGACACACCTATCTACTAGAAAAGATATTAGGATGGTAAGGATCTAATCTCTTTTTATTATAAGTGTGTGGTGTCTCTATCAGGCACTATGGTGCTCAAGGCTTGTATTTCTGATTTTTTCATCCAGCTCCCCACTCTTAAGGAACTGAAAATGCTGCAAAGGCCAAAGTTACAGAACTTTGGGAAAGCAGAATTGTGCCCATCATAGCACTGCCTATGTAGTAGTCAGCTCGTGGTCTGTGCCTCCATCTGAGCTCAGGATAAAAGATATTAACATGGGGATAAACTTCAGCCAGTTTAGAATGAGGGCTGTAGTACAACAAAAGCTTGTCCTGTTTGGGCTGAAATCTCAAATGAGAGAGATTTTTAAAAACGATATGAAAGAAAAAAATAGCAAGTCCTGTTATGTTAGCCATGGTTTAGATCAGTGTCTCAGACTTTTTTTTTTTTTTTTTTTTAGCTCTGGCACACTAAACGGAGCAAATGTTTTTCATGGCATATTATAATTATTATAAAATTGCAAAACTAACAACAAATTAAATTTTTGAGTTATTTATTTAAAGTTCTTTAAGCTTTGTATGGGTAATTGTAACAATGGTGAAACTAAAGAAGATGTGATGGATATGCTTGTTTTTGAGTGCAACTTAACTCAAAATGCAACTCAATAGTTGAAAAGCATGCATTTCATCAACTGCAGTCACTTTTTTAAATTTAATTTCTGTCAGAGCTGACCAAGTTCACAAAGATAAGATCCAAATGGTAGCAAAACCTTGATTGCTTTGTTGCTCAAGTTAGTATAACCTCTGCATAAAAAATAAAACTAAAATTACTTGCTGTTTAGTTTTCAAGGACCAATCACATCAAAGAATGATGCTTGTCTGGGTAGTTGTATCCTTAGTCACACAGACGTTCATAACACTGACAGACTTACGTAGATGTTCATGTCGTCTTTTCTAGTGTATACTTCTGTAGGGAATTTTTAAAAATAAAGTAAAATTCTGGAATCTTTTGGGGCACACCACTGTGCTGTGGCACAAAGTTTGCCAGACACTGATTTAGATAAAAGCACAGAGCCTTGTGTGTGGGGTGCACTGGCAGAACTCGGAGTAGGGGTGTCTTTTTTTAAAAGAGTACAGGATGGGATCTCTCAGAGAGAGAAAGAGATAATCAGGGCTGTGGAGTCGGTAGATAAATGTTTCGACTCCGACTCCTCAGTTTTTTGTACTCTGACTCCAGGTACCCGAAATTTCCTCCGACTCCTCGACTCTGACTCCGACTCCACAGCACTGGTTAACTTTCAGATCGTTAAAATGGAATGTCAAGTTGAGAGAAATGAGCATTTTCAACACCACCTTCTTTTTGCTTTTAATCAAGGTTCTAAGGCCGCAGAAGCTGCTCGCAACATTTGTGCTGTGTATATAGTGTGTGCTATAGCTGAAAGAATCACTCGTGATTGGTATGCCAAGTTCAAAAATGGAGTCGGTAGATAAATGTTCCGACTCAGACTCCTCAGTTTTTTGTACTTATGACTCCGACTCTAGGTACCCGAAATTTCCTCCGACTTCGACTCCTCGACTCCGACTCCACAGCCCTGGAGATAATGGTTACTACGAATGGGCCATTTGGCCTTTATCTGCCATCATGTTTCTATAAGCTGGCATAAGAGGGATAATTCTGTTCAGGTCACTTAAAGTTAAGTGTAGGGATGATGTGTGCCAAGTGCAACTTTTATATTGGCAATATCACGACCTTAGAATTACAGGGTTCTAAGTGACAATTTTCAGTATTTTTAACTCCGATGACTTCCGGGTTCTATCTGACATGTAGATGTTACAACACTAACGAGGATTTATTGCAACTTAACCGTTCCTTCATTTCATAAGAAATTACATGGTTCTATGTACAGAAATTAGTCTATGCATGGGATTATAAGGTTCTAACTGTGAGAATGACTTTCGGTACAATTAGAACCATGTAATTCTAAAGTCACGAATTATGTGTAATTCCTGTTATACTACGTAAGTAGTTAGCGACCTAATTTTTAGGCACAAACACTTGGGCTAGCTCAATGACTGGTATAACTGCTTGCACTTAACTGCTAGGATTCTAAAACCTGTGTGCATAAGTGCTAGGTATGTCTCTGACCCACCCAGCTCCACTCTCTTGTAGTTGTACACTATGAATTTTGCATACTCAAATTACAGAAAACCGACTAAGGGCAGTAACAGCTTGAATATTAGTGGAACTCAATTATTTCTTGTGTGTAACTGCAAATTAGTGCTGATTAACATTTTAGTTAATTTAACAATTACAGTAAGTTACATGCTTAACTGATATTATTCTATAACTTGTACACTAAATTATATTCACAAGTTCTAGAATTAGGGGGAAGATGCCTAGACTGAGCTGTATTGGGCATACTTACATTGCATCAGCCTTGAGGTGTTTCAGTACCACCCCCCCCCCTCTTTGTTTTTGTTTTCTACTAGTTTGAGGTGAGTCATAGATTCCTATAAATTGTGGAATGGGCACCAATAATCAGTAACTCAGACTGTTAAGCTTCTTAAGTGACGCTTCTGCTCCTAAGTTTGTGTTAATTCAGCCTTTTTATATTAGGAACATGCAAAATAATTGAAATCCCTATGGGAGGGTGGAAGTTACAGTATACTGTACTCTAATGCTGGAACAGATGATCTTAGCTTCTAGCTCTTGCTTCCTCCCTTTAATTAGGTTTTTTTTAACCTTGGTGCAGAATTGAAAGGCAAGCATCTGGCCCTATAAATGTTCACATTATTTGAGATTTTCTGTGCTTTCAGGATTCTGGAGCAATCCAAGCCTGGGATTTCTTTTCTGGGTTGGCTGTTGTACATCTGTTCTGTGACAGATGTTTAACACTTTGGTATGAGATCGTAAGACAACAGCTGTGCCCTTCAGTCCAAGTAGCAGGCCTGGAGGAGACTGGCTCCTTTTGGAATGCCAGAAATGAAAGAGTTGACTTATGCCTTCATAGAGTTCCCTTGGTGTGTATCTGCCAGGCATAGGGCTCAAAAATGACTCCTGGGCCATAAAATGAGTGGCTGGGGCTGCTGGGAGAGATGGTTTCCTGCAGCTCTTAGACTCAAGAGAGAAGAAGGAGTCCCTCTGTGAAAGCCAACAATGAGACCCAGAGGTTACTCTGTGTACTGCTTTATCCCTTTAATCTTGCAGCTTTCTCACGGGAGACACATATTGGCTTTGTCGAGGCTGTGACTACCACATCTGGTGGAAGTTCTGGCAGGGGCACAGCTGCTATTAACTGGCTGATAATACCAATTAGCTTCTTTCTAGATGGTCCCCCCCCTTTTTTTTTTTTTTTTTGCTGTGGTTATCCCATTCTATGTGTTACACAGACATCTGAATAATGCTTTTAAGTTGCAGTACATAGAGGCAATAGAGTGCATCATTTCATTTGTATTTCAGCTTCCTAGCTTTTTATTATCCCAGGACAAGCAGGCAGCCTATTCTCACATATGGGTGATGTCATTCACGGAGCCTGGATGCGGACAGCCTCGCAAGCAGACTTGCTTGAATAAACTTAGAAGTTTTGAGTCAGCCGCACCACGCATGTGCAAGTGCCTTCCCGCCCAGGGCAGGGCGATTCTCCTCAGTTCTAAGTTTTCCGCGGAGCCGAGAAGTCCGTCTTTGACTCTGCATTTAACTTTACTTTGTGCCTTCTCTCACCGTGGTTTGTGTTATTTTCTTCACGAATTGCTGTTTTCTTTTATTTCTAGTTAAAAAAAAAAACATTTTTTATTTTCTTCCATTCGACTGGTGGGGCAGGCCGCTCGGCCGCAGCCCAGGAGCTTTGACTTTGCTGCGGCTATTTTTCCTCCTATGTCCCGGCCAGCAACGGGCTTCAAGAAGTGTAGCCAGTGCCAGCGTGCAATTTCTCTCTCGGTCCCACACCGTTGGTGCCTTAACTGCCTTGGGCTAGGCCACCAACTGAAGTCGCGCGAGCAATGTGCTACTCTTCAACCTCGTGCCCGTAAACATCGTCAGATTTTAATGGAGAAGCTTTTCGGGATGGACTCTTCAGTCACACCCTCGCCTTCGAAAGCGGCCTCGGTTCCATCTTCTAACGAGGGTCCTCCTGCCTCCACGACTCCGACCTCGAGCCTCATCAAGCCTTCCTCGTTTGCAGCAGCTCTTGCCTCGAGTATACCTGCTGCATCTTCCCCTGGATCCTCAGGTCACATAGCTTAACAGAAAGTTCCAGCGGTGGTCCTCAAGCTTGCTAAGACTTCCAAGTTGAAGCACATTTCCACTGCTTCTTTGGAACCTCCAGCCGTAGCAGGTGGTCCGGTTTCAGACACGGATCCATCCTTGCCAGCTTCCTTCCAGACCATGTTAGAACAGCAATTTGTTCAGTTCCTAACCAAAATGGGACCGAAGCTAGCTACTCTAATCCAGCCTGGGCATTCTGCAGACTCCCGCGAGGTTGAGCCTCTTCCTATGCCTCGGGCTGAGACTTCACACACTAAGCAGGGAGCAGAGTCTTTGCGAGTGTCTGGTCTGGCATCTATGCACTCTAAGCAAGGAGTAGATTCTTTGCAAGTGCTTCGACAGGAGTCCTCACACTCCATACAAGGAGCAGAGTCTTTGGGAGTGCCTCAAGATTCCTCCACCAAGCCTCCTGAGCTTCGATCTACAGCTTCTAGCCCTATCCATTCCTTGGTGGCAATGTCTGCTTCCATCTCTGGGGCGAAGTCTCCTTGATCCTCGAGACCTGCTTCCAGGCACCATTCTCATCGTCGATCGAGGCATAGCTCTTCTTCCAAAAAGCGTCCTTCTTCAACTAAGCCTCGATCTACACCTTCCAGCTCTACCAGACCACCGACTTCTCGATCGAAGTCTTTACTTCCAGACCTCGAGGACTCAGCGGCCTCTATTGCTTCATCCAAGTCTCCTTATTTGTTTGAAGATTATTTTCCTGCTGAGGCTTCATCTTCGACCCAGGCTGTCTCGAGATCCTTGAGTCCTTCTTGAGGCAGGGCATTAGCAGATCAGCTATCTTTCTCTTCTTTTCTTCGCCAGATGGCTGCTGACCTGGAACTTCAGTTGGATGCTGGTTCTAGATACTCTAAGGAGTACCTCAAAGTCATGTATCTACCTCAACCTCCTGCAGAGTCACTTAAGCTTCCTCTTCACAAGCTTTTGTCTCAGACTTTTACACGATGCCTGAAGACTCCTTCTGCAATTTCTGCTATTCCAGGCAAATTGGACTCCAGGTATAAAACTCTGCATTGTAAAGGATTTGAGAATTCGCAGTTGTCTCACCAATCCCTGCTTGTGGAGTCCTTGAAAAGATCCCATCCTTCCAGAGTTTATGCTACCGTCCGTCCTGGAAGGGAAAACCATGGACAAGTTTGGATGTCGCCTTTACCAAAATGCTATGATGTCCTCCAAAGTCCTCAATTATAATTTTCATTTTGTCACTTATTTCAAGTTCCTCATTGATCTTCTTCCTAAATTTCTCAGCTATTTAGATACACAGAAGCACTTCAAATTTCAAGAAGTCATAGCTACTCTGTCACAACTCAGATTACATCTTCTCCAGTCTTCTTATGATGCCTTCGAGTTGTCCGCCAGTTGTTCTGTAGCAAAGCATCACCTGGCCTGGCTTTGCACCATTGACATGGACCCTAATCTTCAGGACCGTTTGGCTAATATTCCTTGTGCAGGCAATGACCTCTTCGATGAATCTGTTGAGATAGCCACCAAGAAATTGTCTGAACATTAAAAATATTTTGCTTCCATTGTCAAACCAAAGCCTAAGCCAGCTCCTGCCAAGCCTGCACGACCTCCTCCAATTTTCCAGAGGCGTTTTGCTCCGAGAACGGCTCCTTACACTCATCCACCTCCCAAGAAACAGCAGAATCAGAAGCAACAGAAATCTCAACCTTTTGCTGCACCTAAGGCTGCGCAGCCTTTTTGACTGTTTGAAACAGAGCATAACCTCCACCGTTCTGTCTCTGTCCTCACTTCCCCCCATAGGAGGTCGTCTCCATCATTTTTATCATTGATGGGAGACAATTACATCCGACCTCTGGGTGCTGTCAATCATCAAGGAAGGATACTCTCTTTGTTTCACTCAAGCTCCACCAGAACTTCCTCCAAGAGAGTATCCTTCCAGTCCATCTCAGACCGTCCTTCTTCAGGAAACTCAAGCTCTGCTTCGTCTCCGTGCCATCGAGCCAGTTCCTTTCGAACAGCAGAACAGGGGGTTTTACTCCTGTTACTTCCTCGTTCCGAAGAAGACAGGCAATCTGTGACCCATTCTGGATCTCAGGGCTCTCAACAAATTTTTAGTCAAAGAAAAATTTTGTATGTTGTCCCTGGCGTCACTTTATCCCCTTCTAGATCAGAACAACTGGTTATGCTCTCTGGATCTCAAGGAGGCTTATACTCATGTTCTCATTAATCCGGCCTCCCGTCAATATCTCAGATTTCGGGTGGGGAATCTGCATTATCAATACAGAGTGCTACCCTTTGGCCTGACTTCATCTCCCAGAGTGTTTACCAAGTGCCTGGTGGTGGTAGCAGCAGCTCTAAGGAACCATGGTCTTCAGGTATTTCCCTACCTCGATGACTGGCTCATCAAAGATTCAACATCTCAGGGGGTTATTGTAGCGACCCAACGGACTACGTGGTTTCTACAAAGTTTGGGATTCGAAATCAACTTTCCCAAATCTCAACTTCAGCCTTCTCAGAATCTACAATTCATCAGAGATGTTCTGGACACTATCCAACTCAGAGCATTCCTTCTACATCAATGTCTGGAAGCTCTCCTTCAACTCTGTCATGCAGTGTCTTCCCATTCTTCAATCTCAACAAGACACATGATGGTACTACTAGGTCACATGGCCTCCACAGTACACGTGACTCCCTTTGCCAGACTTCACTTCAGAATCCCTTAGTGGACCCTGGCCTCTCAGTGGATGCAGGCTTGCTACCCACTCTCTCAACACTTTGCAGTCACTCCTTCCTTGAGACAGTCTCTCCGCTGGTGGATGCTCTCTTCCAATCTCTCCAGAGGCTTGCTGTTTCAAACGGCTCCCTCTCAGAAGATCCTCACAACAGATTCATCGACCTACGCTTGGTGCGCTCATCTAGATGGTCTCCGTACTCAAGGCCACTGGACCAGTACGGATCGTCAGTCTCACATCAATCTGTTGGAACTCAGAGCGATTTTCAACATCTTCACGACCAGGTAGTCCTCATTCGGACGGACAACAAAGTCGCCATGTACTATGTCAACAAACGTGGGGGGGAGACGGGACGGGATCTCCTTCTCTTTGTCAAGAAGCTCTGAAGGTTTGCGACTGGGCAATCCGCCACAACACCTTCCTCAAAGCTGTCTACATCCAAGGGGTGAAAAATTGCTTGGCGGACAACTTGAGTCGTCTTCTCCAACCTCACGAATGGACACTCAATTCCTCGCCTCTTCATCACATTTTTTCGCAGTGGGGAACACCTCAGATAGAACTCTTTGCAGCTCCCCGCAACCACAAACTGCCCCAGTTCTGCTCCAGGATATATCCTCGAGACAGATACTTTTCTACTGGAATGGACGAATCTCTTCCTGTATGCATTCCCTCCATTCCCTCTCATTCTCAAGACTCTTGTCAAGTTGAACAATGACATGCTACCATGGTGGCCGAGACAACTCTTCTACTTCAACTCAGTAGCAGGGAGCCATATCTGCTACCAGTTTTTCCATCTCTGCTTACACAGAGTCAGGGATCTCTGCTTCATCCCAACCATCTCTACACCTGACAGCTTGGTACCTCTCAACATAACTCCTCTTCAGTTTTCTCAACCTGTAAGAGACATTTTAGAAGCTTCTAGGAAGCCTGCCACTAGATAATGCTACCACCAAAAATGGACTAGATTTTCTATGTGGTACGTTTCTCATGATAAGAAGCCTCAAGATTCCTCCTTATCTTCTGTTCTGGATTATCTTTTGCACTTACCCACCTCTGACCTCAAGTCTACATCAATCCAAGTCCATCTTAGTGCAATTGCTGCTTTCCATCAGCCTATTGAAGGGAAATCCCTCTCTGCTCATCCGGTGGTTTCCAGATTCATGAAAGGACTTTTCAATGTCAAACCTCCTCTCAAACTGCCTCCAGTGGTTTGGGATCTCAATGTTGTTCTTGCTCAATTGATGAAGCCTTCATTTGAACCAATGTCTACAGCTCATCTGAAGTATCTCACTTGGAAAGTGGTGTTTCTCTTTACCCTCACATCTGCTCACAAGGTGGTCCTTCATACTCATCCAAAATTTCTACCTAAAGTGGTTTCAGAATTTCATCTCAACCAATCTATTGTACTTCCAGTGTTTTTTCCAAGACTTCATTCTCATCCTGTAGAATCAGCTCTTCATACTCTGGACTACAAGCATGCTTTGGCCTTCTACTTGGAACGCACCAAACCACACAAAACTGCTCCTCAACTTTTTGTCTCCTTCGATCCAAACAAGTTGGGACATCCAATCTCTAAGCGTACCATCTCTAACTGGATGGCTACTTGTATCTCTTTCTGCTATGCTCAGGCTGGATTACGACTACAGAGTTGAGTCACATCCCACAAAGTCAGAGCAATGGCAGCTTCAGTGGCTTTCCTCAGATCCACACCTATTGAGGAAATTTGCAAAGTTGCTACCTGGTCCTCAGTTCATACTTTCACGTCTCACTATTGTCTGGATGTTTTCTCCAGATGGGATGGCCATTTTGGCCAGAGAGTATTACAAAATTTATTCTCCTAAGTTGCCAATGCTGTCACCATCCCATTCTGGTTAGCTTGGAGGTCACCCATATGTGAGAATATGCTGCCTGCTTGTCCTGGGATAAAGCACAGTTACTTACCATAACAGGTGTTATCCAGGGACAGCAAGCAGCTATTCTCACAACTCACCCACCTCCCCTGGTTGGCTTCTCTGCTAGCTATCTGAACTGAGGAGACTCACCCTGCGCTGGGCGGAAAGGCACTTGCGCATGCGCGGTGCAGCTGACTCAAAACTTCTAAGTTTCTTCAAGTAAGTCTGCTTGCGAGGCTGTCCGCATCCGGGCTCCGTGGATGACATCACCCATAAGTGAGAATAGCTGCCTGCTGTCCCTGGATAACACCTGTTACGGTAAGTAACTGCTTTTTTGGAATTTTAAAAAAGAAAAATGGCTACTTCAGTTCTGCAGCTTCTGGGTGCAGAGCAGTTTGGAGGTCATGGTGAGTTATCAACCCTTATGCTGTGGAACCTCACTTAAATATATTTCAAGACAATACCCAGGAAACATGATTAAAATGAGGTTAGTGCTCTTCCTGATGAAATAGAGGTGGTACAGTTAAGAGTTTTTACCTATGGATGGGTTTGGCTTTCAGAATGTCTGCATGACTCTCTTGCATTCAGCAGTGGCATGAATATTACTTTAATTTCATGAACAGCCAATCCATCTGAGAGCCCTAATCATTTACTTTGGGTCAATGGTTACCCAGTCATTCTAGCCTGAATGAAAGTATTAGTCCCTGTAGGATAATCGGGGATGTTTGGGGGAGGGGGCTTGCTGGGGTTTACCCTCTAAGTGCAAGCTAGGCTTGTTTCTTTTGCCACCTGAGCCCATGAGGGAATGGGGCAGGCGGCAGGCTGTGGGTTATCAGGTGCATACTATATTGCATGGTATCGCCCTGCTACTTCGTGTGTTGGCCATGCTGGAAGTAATTAAGCTTGGCCTGTGACATCACATTGCATTTTATTTTATTTTTTTTTACACACATTCTCTGCATGGCTATGTTCATGGTCCTGTTACAGAACTGCAAGTGTGTTCAGAATTAGTGTCTTGTCTTGTGCAGCACAGCCACCAGTACTTTCAGGCACTCAGGACTCCAGTTGCATTATGTTCTGGCCAGACACAGAACAGCCCAGCTGCTCTTCTCTCGGGAAAGGCAGCCTTCAGCATCATGTTCTCCAACACTGCAGTCTGCCTTGTCACTTTCATTACAAAATATAAATATTCCCAAACTAATTGAAAATGAAATCTGCCTCTGCCTGTGAAATGTCAGCTAGTGGTAGGGGAAAGCAGCATGGGCAGGAAATGGGTGGAAGAGTGTTTTCGGCGGGTCTTGTAGCCTCTCCTTGGCCTGCCGCTGCTGTTCAGAGAGATGAACATGGGTCGTCTGTGGTGCCTCCAGGGCAGGGATGCATATGTATTGTAACCATTTTCCTCTATGCGCTCCTTGAATTTGCAACTGGGGCTGTACAGCTTCTAAGAGGAGAGAAAGGGACAACATGAGAATGATTCATGAGTTACACAGTCTCTTCAGAGTTGTCACAACTCCACTTAAATTTAGGGTGTTGCCCTATTAGAAACAAATATGGAGCCAGATTTGACATCTGGATTTTCACTACCCACAAAATAGGGGTTCTCCTTAGATTCAAGCAGGGCTGCCTCAAGGGTCTCTTGTGCCATGAGCCAACTTTTGCATTGGCACCCACTACCACCACCACTGCAATCTAGTATCTCGCTCCTTCCCTCCCCTCCTTCATGATCCATTGTCTCCCTTTCTCTCTCAAGTCTTTCCCTTCTGCTGGGCCAGGTGAAGTACTGGCTTACTGAATTGATTACAAAGGGTGCCAAAATTCCAGTCTATCACCTTTTTGCGGATGATGCCAAGCTCTTCAATAAGGTAGACACCCCAGAGGGTGTGGATAACATGAGGCAGGATCTAGCAAAGCTTGAAGAATGGTCCGGCAATTGACAACTAAGATTTAATACTAAAAAATGCAGGGTTATGCACTAGAACTGCAAAAATTCAGGAGAATGGTATAGTATAGGAGGCAAAGTAGTTTTGAGTATGAAGGAAGAGCAGGACTTGGGGATGACTGATAATCTCAAGGTGGCAAAACAGGTAGAAAAAACAATGGTCAAAGCTAGGAAGATGCTTGGGTGCATAGAAAACGTTGGTGATAGTGCCATTGTATAAGTGGTGTATAAGCTATCAGAAAACGTTGGTGATAGTGCCATTGTATAAGTGGTGAGGCCCCATTTGGAATACTGCATGCCAGTGGTATTCATTGCAAGACCTACAAGCCATTGGCGGCTCTTGGAACCTGTCAGGAGCCGGTTCTTTTTGTTTCCAGTGCTGCAGTCCTGCACTCTTTGGGCCATAGGCAGCGTGAATGAAGTAAATATGCTGACTTTGGCAGCCCCAGAAGCTCTCCCTCTGCTACAGTTTCCTGTTCCCGTAATAGGAAGCAGTAGCAGAGGGAAAGTTTACAGGGCTACTGAAGGCAGCGTGTTTACTTTATTCACACTGCCCGCAGCCTGAAGAATGTAGGACTGAAGCACTGGAAACAAAAAGTGCCGAATCCTGACTGGGAGGGGGCAAAGAGGCAAAGGGGAAGAAGATGCCAGATCTCTGGGAGAAGAAAGATGTGGAGGAAAGGGGAAAGGCAGAGAAAGAAAGGAGATGGTGCACATGGATGGAGAGAAAGGGAAGGGCAGAGGGAGGAGATGGCAGCACATGCATGGAGAGGAAGGGAAGGGAAAAGAGAGGGAGGAGATGGCACATGGATGGAGAGGGAGGGAGGAGATGGCAGCACATGCATGGAGAGGAAGGGAAGGGAAAAGAGAGGGAGGAGATGGCACATGGATGGAGAGGGAGGAGATGGCGGCACTTGCATGGAGAGGAAGGGAAGGGAAAAGAGGGAGGAGATGGCACATGGATGGAGAGGGAGGGAAGAGCAAAGAGGGAGGAGATGGTGCACATGGATGGAGAGGAAGGGAAAGGCAAAGAAGGGAGGAGATGGTACACATGGAGTGGTAAGAGCGGATAGTGTAGCTAATTTTAAGAAAGGTTTGGACAAGTTCCTGGAGGAAAAGTCCATAGTCTGTTATTGAGAAAGACACGGGGGAAGCCACTGCTTGCCCTGTATCGGTAGCATGGAATATTGCTACACCTTGGGTTTTGGCCAGATACTAGTGACCTGGTTTGGGCATCGTGAGAACGGGCTACTGGGCTTGATGGACCATTCGTCTGACCCAGTAAGGCTAATCTTATGTTCTTATGGAGGGGAAGACATGGAAAAGTAAACAGATTAAGAAGGAAGCAGAA
Organism: Geotrypetes seraphini; assembly: GCF_902459505.1. Lineage (NCBI taxonomy): Eukaryota > Metazoa > Chordata > Amphibia > Gymnophiona > Dermophiidae > Geotrypetes > Geotrypetes seraphini. Next base: position 122,615,301 of record NC_047091.1, on the reverse strand, counting down.
AAATAGAAGAAGTTGAATGTTAAACTTATTGTCAAAGACGGATGTAGAGAAGAAAGTAAAGGAGAGGAAAACAGCAAATAGATAAGAAGGTCCTGGAAACAGTTAAGAGCACAGATAGAAGGTAGCACAGCTGGAGCCTTGGAAAAGATGATTAGAAAAATAAAATCATCAGAAAACAAAGGTAGGAAAAAATATTTATTTTCAATTTAGTGATTGCAATATGTCAGTTTTAAGAATTTACATCTGCTGTCTATATTTTGCACTGTTCAGGAAGAAATGCATTTCTCTATACTTCTCTGGTGGTATACTGCATGCAGAGTTTGGAATCATGGGTTTCAGTTGTGTATATTAGGACTTTTAGTTTGTGGTCCTGTGTTTGCATAAGGTTTATTGTGTGACCAAGGCCAAGTGTTCTGGTAGGAATGAATGTTGAGAAGCCTCATGGCCCAAAGTAGAAAGATATTTAATGGCTCTCCTTCAGCCCTTTTGGACCCAAAATGGCTCTCACTTAAAAATTAGGAAGACCACCGAGTATGTAATTCTGGAGACTGCACTTTCAAAAAGATATACATAGAATGAAGTCAGTTCAGAAAGCTGCTACAAAATTAGTTAGTGGTCTTTGTCATAAATTGTGTGGTGACAGACTTAGAGACCTTAGTATATGTATACTCTGGAAGAAGGAAGGAAGAGAGGGGATTTAATATCTCTGTGACTTTAATGTACAGGAGGTGAGTCTTTTTCAAATGAAGGAAAACTCTGAAAGGAGAGGGCATAGGATGAAGTTAAGAGGTGATAGGCTGAGGAGTAATCTAAGGAAATACTTTTTTACAAAAAAGGTGGTAGATGCATGGAATAGTCTCCCAGTAGAGGTGGTGGAGATGAGGAGTTAGCTAAAATTAAGGTAGACAAAGCGATGGGGCCGGATGGTGTACATCCGAGGGTGCTGAAGGAACTTGGGTAAGTTCTGGTAGCTCTGCTGACTGACCTTTTCAATGAGTCTCTAGAGTCAGGAGTGGTACCAGAGAAGGGCAGATGTGGTCCATCTCCACAAAAGTGTAAGTAAGGAAGAAGTAGGGAATTACAGTTTGGTAAGTCTGACTTCTGTAATAAGCAAATTAATGGAAACGCTTTTAAAACAAGTTTCTAGAATCCTGTGGATTCACGAGAGGTAGGACTTGTCAGACAAATCTAATCAATCTCTTTGACTGGGTGACTAGAGAATTGGATAGAGGATGTGTGCTAGATGTGGTGTATTTAGATTTTAGCAAAGCCTTTGACAGTGTGATTGTTTGTGATGATCTTAAGGTGGCCAAACAGGTTGAAAAGGTGATGGTGAAAGCTAGAAGGATGCTAGGTTGCATAGGGAGAGGTATGGCCAGTAGGAAAAAGGATATATTGATGCCTTTGTATAAGACTCTGGTGAGGCCTCAATTATAATATTGTGTATAATTCTGTAGACTGCACCTTCAAAAAGATATAAAAAGGATGGAGTCTGTCCAGAGGAAGGCTACTAAAATGGTGTGTGGTCTTCGTGATAAGGCGTATGGAGACAGACTTAAAGATCTCAACCTGTATACTTTGGAGGAAAGGTGGGAGAGGGGAGATATGATAGTCGTTACCTACATAATATAAATGGGGAAAAGGTGATAGGCTCCGGAGTAATCTGAGGAAATACGTTTTTACGGAAAGGGTGGTAGATGTGTGGAACAGTCTCCCGGAAGAGGTGGTGGAAAAAGAGACTGTGTCTGAATTCAAGAGGGCCTGGGATAGGCACAAGGGATCTCTCAGAGAGAGAAAGAGATAATGGTTACTGTGAATGGGCAGAATAGATGGGCCATTTGGCCTTTATCTGCCGTCATGTTACTATGAATTAAAGTGTGTGACAGGAGATGCTGCGGATGGGCACACTGGATGGGTCATTTATCTGCTGCCATGTTTCCATGTTTCTGTCTATCCCTAGAAGTTTGAAGGTAGACCGGGCTGGGATTTTGGTACCTTTTATCTTCAGCACCCTGGGCAGGGCTTCAAGTGCTCCATAGGTAGAGCCAGCCCTGTATTCAAGGCCTAGTGTGACAACTAAAGATAAACAGCTGGCCCAAAGGTCTGCAGTAGAGCTAGAGATTAGAAAAAAGGCTAGAGAGAATGTATAGCTTTGTGTTCCTGCTACTGTAGGCCAGAGGGTGGATATGAGACATGGCTGTGAGGAATGGCAGTTAAGGCCAACTTTTAAACACAGCATTGGCTGACACTACTTTGCACATTTCTGAGAAATTAGTTAGGTATGGACAGTTTGTTCTTTCTCTACAGAAGAGGCAACCTGGTCTGGATCTCTCTTTTTAGGAGAGCTGAGATTTAATTTTACAGCAAGGGTTAGGGTGCTGCTGTGGATATGGAAGGCCAGGAATTTCTCTGCTGATGCAAAACACCAAAGGCCTGATTCATAGTTGATATTTGGGCTATGTGACGTGATTCATGTGTCAGTTAGAAGCTTTCAGGTTTCTCTGGTATTTTACTTGCCCTTCCCAGGTAATCTGTGCTCTGAGTAACTAGTTTAAAACCCAAATTTAATTATAGAGACATCCCCTTGTAGATTTTAAGCCTTTCTCTTGTATTAATTCAGGGATGTATGCTTTCTGGCTTCTGTCTGCTCAAGGTGGAGGGAGTGCTTGTTCCCAGGCCAAAGGTGCCAGTTCTCTGGGTGCTTAAGCACCCTCTATATTGGCCATAGTTCTTGAATATGTCCAGGGAAGGGTCATTTACATTGAATTTTGAAAAGCTGGCTCCTATGTCCAAGGCATATCCTCTGTGCCACTCAGCTGGCAAGGGTCACTCTCTGGGCCTCTGTAGTTCACTTGGGAACTACCTTGGCTCAAAGAACAGGGGATCTGAGCCTAGATTTTTAGTCACAGCACCAGTTGCTAGTCACAGAATTTGGCTGTTGATCTTAGATTTTTTTTCCAAGACCATTATTGTACCTTAAATGATGTCACAGTTTAGAATATTTAGTTTTATGCTTCTATTCATTTATTAAACTTGCTATACTGTCTTTGTTGCAATGCAATTCAAGGCAGTTTACAATAAAAATTTGTTATAATAAAAACAAGAAAAGAACACCAATAATAAAGTAGGACAGAAACACATATTATTCCTCATCCCTCAAAAATGAAATAGGAAACGAGACACTCATGATTTTTCTCTATTGCACTAGCTTTAATGGAACTCATTACCCTAGACTTGTTCATTTCCTGATGCTACATAAGAACATACAAAACTGTGTTCTCCAATACTTCCATTTTAACAACTAATCACAAGAAAATGCTTGTTCAAAAAGATAGGTTTTAAAGAGACGCAGAATGTAGTAAAAGATGATTCTATATGCAAATATGAGGGTAATGAGTTCCATAAAACTGGTGCAATAGAGAAAAATGTTGAATATCTCGTTTCCCATTTCATTTTTTAGGGATGAGGAATAACAAGTCTATTTAATGAATGAAGAGTATGTGTTGATGAATAAGGAATGATTAGTGAAGCCAAATAGTCAGGAATGCCTAAATGTTGTGTCTTATAAGTCAAGGTAAGAATATTAAATTGGATATGACAATGTACTGGAAGCCAGTGTACTTGTTTCATTTGGGGTGTTCCGTGATCAAATCTATTAGCATTACCTATTCAAAATGTTTTATGTTATAGCCAGAGGAACCGGAGGCCCTGTGTCTTGCAGATGGCAAGAGACATGTGAAGTTTCAACACCTCCAGTGTGTTAGATGATTTAATTTTCACATACTGCAAATGCGGGTGCTATGTAGCTTAGGGGAGAGGGGAAGGTATCTTGACTAGTAATTTTGAATACTGACAGCAATACTTGGAATCTCGGTTATAACCACCCCCATCATGTTTGGCTGCCTATATGATTGGCATGATAGAGACTTCACAACTACCATTTATACGTTAATATGACCTGTGTGGAGTGGTGGGTGTGACTGGCCACCTTGTCTTTTTCTGCCTTCATTTACTGTGTTACTATGGATAAAGCATTAGTTTTTAAAATTCAATGCTGGCAAACATAACTTTTATCTGGACAATTTGATATTCTACCAAAGCTGTCTGCATAAGAATAGCAGGTCCACTATCCCATGAACTTCATCAGATAGAGCAGGACTAAGGTACATGGATAAAAATAACCATTTATCTGTTTTAAGCCACCATATTCAATGGTGCTGACAGTGGATAAGTTATCTTTAAATAGAAAGTGCATCACTGAACAGTGACATCGGTCTGTATATTTAAGGATCTGAGCAGATGTAATTTTCAAGCAGGTAATCCTAGCAACTTGTTTATAAGGGTGTCAGGTCAAAGTGCGCCGCAACAAAGGTGCGCCCAGACAATTGAGCGCAGCGCGGAGGCGCGCGCCACTCTAAATTACTGTTTTTAGGGCTCCGATGGGGGGCGTGGGGGGGAACCCCCCCACTTTACTTAATAGACATCGCGCCGCGTTGTGGGGGGTTGTAACCCCCCACATTTTACTGAAAACTTAACTTTTTCCCTGTTTTTAGGGAAAAAGTTCAGTTTACAGTAAAATGTGGAGGGTTACAACCCCGCAAGCCCCCCATAACGCCGGTGCAATGTCTATTAAGTAAACTGGGGGGTTCCCCCCAAAAAAAACCCCGTCAGAGCACCTAAAAACTGTAATTTTGTGCGGCACACGCCTCCGTGCTACGCTCAATTGTCAGCGCGCGCTTTTGTCTTTCGCGCCGTTGTCTATGAACCGTTTATAAGAATGGTCCCACAGAACAACTATTCTCAATTTGTCTCAAACTCAGAAAATGTGTTCAAATCTGGATGTGTGCTACTGGTTAGAGCGGTGGTTTTCAATCCAGTCCTGGGGACACACCTAGCCAATCAGGTTTTCAGGATACCCACCATGAATATGCATGATATAGATTTGCATACAGTGAAGTTAGTGTATGCGTATTTATTTAAAATTTATATCCCATTATAGCCACAGTTCTTAGCGGGTTACATAAAAATATACATTAAAAAAATAATAAACAGACAAATAATAGGGAAAACCTCTGTACAATTTACATTCACCTACTATTAATTCAATTCTTTTAGCAAAAATACTGTAAGTTAAAAGAAACTGCCTGCAGTACATAAACTAACTTACTCATATATTCTCTCAAGCAGCATAGTTTTCACTCCTTTTCTAAATTGCATCACAGTAGAAGACTGCTTAATTTCAACAGGCAACAAATTCCATAACACAACTCCCTGGACTGACATCATAGACTGACAGATTCTTACTGATCTCACCAGGTTCAATGACAAGACTTCAAGATTCATCTGACTCTCAGGACACAAAGCTCTCTTTGGTTAATAACAGCAAAACAAAGAGTTCAAGACTACTGGACATTTGTCGGTCAAAACTTTAAAAATCAAGCTACACTAAATTGGTGTTACAGTGCTACCCTGGTCATTTGTGGTCAGCGATTTGCGGACCCGGTCATTCGTGGTAGTTTCCGACCGCGAATGACTGGGCAGGAGAGAGCAGCCGGAGCACCAGCGAGTGAAGGAAATCACTCATGGTATGCTCTGACCGCCTCTTCCTGCACTAAAGTCAGGAAGCTCCTGATTGGTGAGGCCTGACTTTAGTACAGGAAGAGGTGGTCAGAGCATACCGCGAGTGATTTCCTTCACTCGCCAGCGCTCCGGCTGCTCTCTCCTGCCTCTCCAGCTGCCCTTTACTGTCTCCCCTGCTAAAAAATGTATTTGCGGTTTTTCAACATTCGGGTGGGGGGGGAGTGTTCCTGGAACGGAACCCCCGTGAATATCGGGGAGCCCCTATTTAGAGGCTCGAATAATAATTCAAGCTGCAGCATTTTGTGCAATTTGTAATGCATGTATCACATATTTAGGTAGACCAAGATATAATGAATTACAATAGTCCAACACTGGAGATATGAGCATAGTAATCACTATCTCAAAAGTTTTCAATGTGAGAGAATCTCTCAATCTCTGTAACAAACGCAGATTGTGGGTATCCTGAAAACCTGATTAGCTAAATGTATCCCAAGTAATAGATTGAGAATCCCCTTGGGTTACAACAATGAGCTGAAAATCAGACGCCAGGGTTCAAATCCTGCCACTGTCACTTATTGTGACCTTGGGTAAGTCACTATCACACACTGCCTCAGATACCCGCTTAGTAAGTCATTTAAAGTAGAAACATATTGTACCTACTACCGCAGTATAGTGCTATGCATATCTGGTAGGGTTTATTAAAAAAAAAAAGAATAATATGATTTTTAAAAAAGGCTCTCTTTCCTCTCTGCTAGTAAGATTGCAAGGCAGTCCTAGGAAGGATCCTGAAAGCTTTCTAACAGGATCAACTCTGCCCAGCTTCTCTTCTTTAGTCAAGTAATTTGGGACACCCTGGGTTCTCCTCATAGCTCCATCAGTGTGACCTGAAAGAGACAGGTGACCTGGTTGTTTCTTTTGATCTTAAACACTTAAATTTCATTTGTATCTTCCATGCTTTTAAATATCTGGACATTCTTATTCATAAAGACCCTTCACAAATTCTAACTTTGAATACTACTAAAATTAAGAACATCGTCACTCATACCTTAGCAAAATGGTTTCCTTGATTTAACTTAGTGGGGAAAGGAAAGGATTTCCTCTTCAAAATAACTCTTGACCCTCAAGTTAACTATATTCTCTCAATGTTAGCCATCTCCCTGTCCTTTTTACAACTGAACCATGTTGATGTAAAGTAATTAATCTCCATATCTCCTCTAACTTTTTTTTTTTGTTTGTTTTCTAATAATGTTCTTCTTCACTTTGATATACTTATAGGGAGGCAATATAAGTATTATCTTTTTATAAAAAATTTAGCTAAAAAAAAGGCAGGTGATATACATACCGTCCCATATAATTTCCCATGCTTATCCATAGCAAGAAATAGCCCTGTGTGCACAGACTTAATGGCAACGACACCCACATTTACTGAGCGAATTTCCAACACACCTGAGGAGAAAAAAAAAGATATGAGGGGGTAAAAAATGAGGAAAACTGTGTGTATATTCTCATTCTGTTACTTTCTCCTGCTATAGACTGCTGATAAGATACCCACAAGAAAGGATGCAGAGGAAACAGTGTGGCATCCCTCTCTCTGCCTTGACTATGTTGTGCTGCTTATGGTCTTTCCCACTGCAGGATGTTCACTGATCTGTGTGACTCTGAACTCAGCTCTGTAATGACAGAGGAGAGAACTCTGAGCAGAGTGTTGGCAGCAGTGGCACTTTGCGACACCTAGTGAAAAATCGCTGCTCTGGGTGGAGATTCCTGGTTTGGGTCAGTTCCCTATGCCTGGAGAGAAGTTTGGATTCATGCGTAACAGCAGGCATCCTGGAGATATGTTCCTCAAACCCTTTCCTCCTAAGTTCCTGTTCTGACATCCAGCAAGCAGCAAAGCTCTGAATTCTTGTTTTAAGTTAATTCAGGCTTAGCTGGTCATTGATAATAGTGAAGAGTTTTATTTCTGTGCTTGTGAAGTAGTTTTACTGGAAGCAGCATAGAGGATGACCAAGACCATTTGTTTTCTGTTTCAACCAAAACCAAATTGCGACTAAATTTTGTTGCTCAGTTTCCGTAACCAAAACCAACTCAGCCCCCCCCCCCTTCCAGAACACCACAACCATCCATAGGCCCCCTTCCCTTACAGGTTGTACCTTACCAACTTTAGTGGTGCATTTGGGGTAGGAGTGATCCCCTACTTGCTCCTGCCTATGTTGGCTCTACAGCAGCCATTTTGAAAAGGAAGCTGGTAAGGGCAGGAGCAAGTAGGAATTGCTTCTGCCCCGACCGCACCTGGTGGGGGTTTCACAAATTCAGGGACATCACACTGTTTCAGCTGAAATTGTAAGTACCAAATTTACCACCCCACCCCCCCCTTACAAAACTGCGCTAGCTTTTTTTTATCACTGGTTATGGTGCTATCAGCTCTGACACTCATTTAAAAAAAAATATTTTTTTATTTTAAAAATTTCTATACCGTTTTATATCAAAACAGTTTACAAAATGGTTACATACATAAAGTCTTAAAACAAACTGAGACAAGTAGAAACAGAAAAATTCAGTTCCTACAACAGAAAAATCAATATTCATAGAAATGCATCCACAAATAATTCCTATGAGCTTCGGAGCTGTTACCTCTGCAGCCACCACTAAAAAAATGCTAGCATGGTTTTGTAAAAAGAAGGAGGGGGTTAGAATTTGGGTCAATTCTGGTACTGAAACAGACACTGAAATTCAATCAGTCTCTAGAATAACAGGCACTTGTCCCCAGATTACATGTACTGTCCTGATAAGGCAATAGTAATTCTGAAAAGCTGATGAGAACTATATTAAAAATCTCCCCAGCAGCTTGAATGCTGTCCTTTTATTTTTTTTCATAAGAACATAAAAATTGCCATACTGGGACAGACCAAAGATCCATCAAGTCCAGCATCTTGTTTTCAATAGTGGCCAACCCAGGTCCCAAGTGCCTAGCTAGATCCCAAGTCGTAAAACAGATTTTATGCTGCTTATCCTAGGAATAAGCTGTGGATTTCCCCAAACCATCTTAATAATGGCCTATGGACTTCTCTTTTAGGAAATTATCCAAATCTTTTTTAAACCCTGCTAGGCTAACTGATTTCACCACATTTAATAGTAACGAATTTCAGAGTAGAGAATGACACAGGGACAAATTTGTTGCTGTCCCTATCTTATTCCTGTAAACTCTGCCTTAACTTCAGAAGCCTCAAACACTTATGATTTTAAAGTGTTTGAGGCTTCTGAAGTTAAGGCAGAGTTTACAGGAATGGGGCAGGGATAGGAAAAGAACTTGCGGGGACGGGACAAGAAAATGAGTTCCCACAACAATGGGGAAAAATTTGTCCCCGTGTCATTCTCTATTTCAGAGTTTAATTACATGTTGTATGAAGAAATATTTTTTCTGGTCTGTTGCCTCCCAGTCCTAGTATTTTGGGACTGGGTAAACAAGCGATTCACATCTACCCATTCCATTCAGTAATTTATAGACCTCTATCATGTCACCCCTGAGCTGCCTTTTCTCCACTTTAGCCTTTCCTCATAGGAAAGTTGTCCCATCCCTTTTTGAAGAAGATCAGTATAGAAATAAGTTGCAAGGATTGAAGATATTTCAGATTTAAGGATGACCTGAGACTAGGATCCTTTGCAGGAGCTGTTGGTAGTACTCCTAATTCTGCTACAAAGACAGCCCAGCCCACAAATAATTCTACGGATACTTTCTGTGCCATGTGGATGACGTTTGGAAACCTTTAGTGTTGATGCTTCACTTAGTACCAAGAAAATGCAGCAGAAATCAAGAAATATTTTCCATCATACCAGGTGCCACTGGTTTGATTAACAGGAATTTTCAAGCACATCTGGATAAATTGACTCTATATGTTGTATCTTATTAATGACGAAAAGAAGTTCTTTTTGGCATGATGGAGCAGTATGGTGGACATTAGCAGTAAATTTGAGAGACTGAGATCACATTTCACATACCCTGACTTAGGTTCATTGATCTGTGTTAAGTATTTTCCTGCTCATTATAGATTCTTGGATATAATTTTTTTTGTATTGCACAAGGCTACAAGATTAGCTTATTAGAGGAGGTTTTTTTATGCCAGTGAGGTTCCCTTACCCTGTTTATAACCTACTACCTGGACTCTATAGGGTGGAGGTGGGGTTCTGAGGCTTTTTCATCCCCCTTTTTTTAACGCTGTGGTAGCTATGTTTAATGTGTTATATTTATGTGGGTTTGTTGTACACCTTCAACTAAATTGCATATAGAAAAGTTTTATATATATATATATATTGTTAGTTTTCTTTTACATAGTAAAAAGGTTTTCATATATTGATATTGTTGAATTCTACTTTCTTGAGATTGTGGCACTAAATTATTTAGGTTCATTACTGCCATGCTATATGCAAAACTAACCCATTTGGAAACCTTAGTACTGCTTGAGAATCTGAAACTCATTTTTTTTTCAGGTAGCAACCACAGGGTTAACTATCCTTTGTATGGACAGGCACTTAATGAGGACACTTTCTTGCAGTGACCCTGGTTTGAGGGGTGTAAAGAAGGTTTTACAGCTCCTCAGTCTCACACTGCAGAGATGAAAGTTAGGCTAGACTTTGGGTCCAGATCTCTTTGCAAAATGACCCCTTATCTGATCCTCTGACCTCCAAACTCTGGATTGTAGTTCTTTCTAACTGCCAATCCTGTCTGTGTTCTGCCAAAAATGCTCCTTTTTATATTTTGTTGTATTTTTTGGCCTGAAGTTTATGGGCCTCCAGCTCAGTTAGAACCAGTCTCTTCTAAATGACATGCCCTGAGCCTTCATTTGCACTTCTTGAGGTCTCTCTCCTATCTTTACTCTCTCTAGCTCAGTTATTGCTGGCAGGCAGACTGTCACTCCCTCTGGAACAATATAACTGGGACTCCATCCCGCCAGTAATCCCATCTTTAGCTGGCCGAAGGAGCAAATACAGAATTTCTTTTAGACTTTGGCCTGCTTGTGCTGTTCAGTGCCATCTGCCTCTTGATTTCAGAACTCCATGCAGAGTCCCATTAATAATCTCTGAGGCTTGATTAGCTTATGGAAAAGAGGCCCCCCGATCATTGATGGCCAGCTCTTGGGTGTGGGTGTGTGGGGGATATAATAGGGCCAATTACTACATTTTGACTCAAGGTGGTAGTAGAGACAATTTTTTTACAGGGCCTCTGCTCACCCCACTTTACAAAAACCGATGACCTGGCTCAGTACTGTCTCCAGATTCTGACAGGCATACAAGCTCAAAAAACATTGTTGTATACTTGTACATTTTTTTTTTTGCATTCTTACAAGATTGTTTTTGGAAGGAGGTATTGGGGTAATCATAATTGAGTTTAATTATTTTTAAAAATATTTTTTTGTGGGGGGGGCTAAAAGTGAACAGAGGGTGTTCAAGACATTTACCCTTGCACTGGCCATTTCTGATTTTCAGGAGAGGGAGGGAGACCTGGAGTTTGCTGTCACAGCCTTATATAGGAAATCCCTGCCAGCAGGGAGATCTCTTGAACAGTGTAAAAAGTGTAATAATCTAATGAGATACTGCAGCTGATACACTTTTTACAGGAGAAAAATGATTAAAGCAACAATATTCATGTGATATGATGTTGCTTGGATTGAGATTCTGAAAATGCTCACATTTCCTTTGCAAGGTTTTAAGTTTCAAAACGTTTTCTTTCCTTTGATACTTCAGTTTATAGACAAGCCCCGCTGTAAAATCATAGGATTGTAGTAACTTTGTGGTTTGTGGGCTATGAGATTGTTTAACTGTGTGGAAGGAAGAGCTCTTGGAAGAATTCAAGTAAAGTGACCTTAAGAAGTCCTGCTCTCAGATAAGACCATAGGATCCACATTTCTTTTGTCAGTAGGTGTCTGACCCCCCCCCTCCCCTTGGCATTGGAAAGGCCTTGGAGTGGATGTGTCTAAGCCTCATTCCAGTACAGCTCCTACATCGTACCCTCAAATCCTACGTCATGATACTGTGATAAGGAAGAACACCCTTGTATCTTCCCTTGTGCACAGACCATTCTGTGAACTACAAAAAGGAGGGGGGAGGGAAGAGGACAAAAAAAAAAAAAAAGGATTTATAACAATAGTAGGGTAGAACACAGTTCAACATTAAGTAGATCTTAGTTTGAAGATGTTTTCAATTCTAAACTCCAACCCACCTTCTAAGCACCAATGTCTGTCCCTCTGCAGTTCTCCCACCTGAGCACACCTTCTTGTCCAGTTTGCCTGTCCTGATTAGATTCTAAGCTCTTGAGCAGGGACTGTCTCTTCTGTGTTTTGATATACAGTGCTGTATATGTCTGGTAGTGCTATAAAAATGATTAGTAATAGTGGTAGTCTGACCCTGGAATGACTTTCCTAGGGAGATTATGGGATCCCCCTCAGAAGTTTTAAAGAATAGAATAAACTTCCTCAGAAATGCCAAGTTATCAGTTCCAGGCAGGAGATTTTGGCCAGTTCTGGTTTTGAACTTACATCTCAAAACAATGTGAGGTTTGTAGTAACTGATCTTGCCCACTGAAATCAGTGCTGTCAAGTCCCATAATGCAACAGGATGGGGTGGTCAGAAATCCAGGACTGTCCCAAAATCTCCAGCCTGGAATTTCCCCCATTTCTGGTCCCTGCTTGACTATGTGCTATGAAAATACCACATAAGTGATAAAAGGAAGTAATTACACAGTGCAGAAGAGAATAAAAAGAACTAATTCCAGGTTTTGGTGCTGATCCACATTGCCCCTGATCAAGTCCCATTTCTTACATGATGGCAGGATACAACAGATTGCGCTGACATTTCTGCCAGGATTGTACTCTGCGAGGTCTGAGAAATGTGCATGTTTGATATCTTTCTGTTTTTCACAGTACAGAGGGAAATATGTGATCATTCATTCTGTGTTTGGTGAGGCTTGGTCTGTGCTCTGTGTTAGGTCATGGACATTAATTATTCTGCTAGCATATAAATTCTATGTAAGGATCTGTAGCAATTTGTTCGTTTTCCCACAAGAACACACTGCAGTATTTCATTGCCAGTTTTTTTAGGCCGGGTTGCAGCTGTTATGAGTTTTGCATTTTGCCGGTTTGCTGGGGTAGGTTTGTACATGTGTGTTAAGTGTGTACAGAAAGATAGATCATGACAGTGTATGGCCAATCCAGTCTGCTGCACATCCATATCATCTGCTATCCCTTCTCTCATGTGCTTTTCCCATGCTTTCTTGAATTCAGAGAACCTTCATTTCCACCACCTTTACTGAGAGGCTATTTCATTTTAGTAGCTGCCTCTGGACAGACTCATCCTATTTATATCTTTTTGAAGGTCTGCTCTCCAGAACTGTATATAGTTCTCTACCCCCCCCCCCCCCTTTACAAAACCGAAGAAGCAGTTTTTAGCGCAGGCCGGCTCACTGGATGTTCTGCATTACTCCTCACGCATTACTCATAGGAACTCTGAATGTAGGGAGCAATGCAGAGCATTCAGCGCACCAGCCTGCGCTAAAAAAAATGCTTTCACGTCTCATCAGAAACTTATATAGACACATCACCACCTCCTTTTTCCTAAGAACATAAGAATAGCCTTACTGGGTCAGACCAATGGTCCATCAAGCCCAGTAGCCCGTTCTCACGGTGGCCAATCCAGGTCACTAATACCTGGCCAAAACCCAAGGAGAAGCAATATTCCATGCTACCGATACAGGGCAAGCAGTGCCTTCCCCCCTGTCTTTCTCAATAACAGACTATGGACTTTTCCTTCAGGAACTTGTCCAAACCTTTCTTAAAACCAGCTATGCAATCCGCTCTTACCACATCCTCTGACAATGCGTTCCAGAGCTTAACTATTCTCTGAGTGAAAAAAAAAATTTCCTCCTATTGGTTTTAAAAGTTATTTCCCTGTAACTTCATCGAGTGTCCCCTAGTCTTTTGTAATTTTTGACGGAGTGAAAAATCGATCCACTTGTACACGTTCTACTTTACTCAGGATTTTGTATACTTCAATCAAATCTCCCCTCAGCTGTCTCTTTTCCAAGCTGAAGAGCCCTAACCATTTTAGTCTTTCCTCATATGAGAGGAGTTGCATCCCCTTTACCATCTTGGTCGCTCTTCTTTAAACCTTTTCTAGCGCCACTATATCTTTCTTGAGATAAGGAGACCAAAATTGAACGCAATACTCCAGGTGAGGTCGCACCATGGAGCGATACAGGGGCATTATGACATTCTTAGTCTTATTAACCATCCCTTTTTTAAATAATTCCTAGCATCCTATTTGCTTTTTTGGCCGCCAGCTTTTAATCCAGTTTGTCACTTTCAGGCCCATATCACGTGCATTTAGTTTATTTATATTATTTATTTATTCAATTTTATAACTTTACAAGAAAATACATATTGCTTAAAATACAGCAGGAATAAATGTTCAAAATCACATTTCAACAAAAGAAATAGAATATATGGCCATGCTTTCTTAGACCACAAAAAGAGCATAAAAGTGGTTAAAGCAGGTAATTAAGAAGTTAATCAATCATGCTGAAAAAAGGTACAATAAAGGCTATAACTGGCCATCCTCTCCATATGCACCCAAGCACACTTCTGGCTTTTGCCACCATATTTTCTACCTGTTTGCTCACCTTAAAATTATCAGATATATGATCACCTCTAAGTCCTCCTCTTCGTTCATGTTCAAAAGTATGTTGTCCCCTATATTCCCTCAGATTTTTAAAGCCCAAATGAATGATCCTGCATTTTTTTTTTTAGCCTTGTCTTTCTGGACCATTCTTCAAGCTTTGCTAGGTCCTTCCTCATGTTATCTACACAATCAGGGGTGTCTACTCTATTGAAGATTTTGGTATCATCTGCAAAGAGGCAAACCTTATCAGACAAACCCTTGCACCATATCACTTACCAAAACGTTAAAAAGAACTGGACCAAGAACCCAGGCTTGGGCAAACCACTGAGAGTGAACTCCATTTACTACTACTTTTCATTGCACTCCACTCAACCTGTTCCCAACCCAGACAGAAAAGACACTTTTAGGACCCAAGCTGAGGATACTTGATTTAGTTATAAAATTGCTTATCCAGACTCATAGACAATTGGCTTTGCCAAAATCTAAGTACAACTCATCTAGCACGCCTTCCTTGATCCAGTCAAAGAAATTAATCTGACAAGACCTGTCTCTAATAAAACTCAGTGTATTTTCCAGAATTTCTAGTAGTGGAGGGAATTTGTGTCTCTCTTACTGAGGTGAAATCAGAATTTTGAATATTCTCTTTGCAGAGTGAATAGTAAATGGCAGAAGCCTACTAATATTAAATATTGAACTAGGCCAGTTACTGGGCAGACTTGCACGGTCTGTGTCGGTGTATGGCCGTTTGGTGAAGGATGGGCAGGGGAGGGCTTCAATGGCTGGGAGGATGTAGATGGGCTGGAGTTAGTCTTAACAGAGATTTTGGCAGTTGGAACCCAAGCACAGTATCGGGTAAAGCTTTGGATTCTGCCCAGAAATAGCTAAGAAGAAAAATTAAAAAAAATAAAATAAAATAAATTTTTTTTTAAAATTGAATCAGGTTGGGCAGACTGGATGGACCATTCGGGTCTTTATCTGCCGTCATCTACTATGTTACTATGTTACTTCTATTCTGTACCCTATTCTTGAGTGTTTTTGTGGATACAAAATGTCTATTTGCAGGGTTTCTTTGTGGGGTTTTGTGACGTCTGACCCTGCGCCTCATTCACCTATAATAGGATTGGTAGAATGATGCTATCAAATAATTGTAATACTAGTTTCCACTTTCCCAGAGTCCCAGATACGAAATTACTCACCCATTTTGAGCAATACAGCATCAGCAACTAGAGATCTTGGGGTGAGGAAAGAGACCTATTTTCAACCCCCTCCAGCCAAAAAGATATTCTACTGCTCCATGTATCCCTGTTACTAGTAATCTGCAACGTACCATTAAAATAAGAACATAAGAATTGCCATACTTGGACAGACTGAAGGTCCATCAAACCCAGTGTCCTGTTTCCAACAGTGGCCAACCCAAGTACCTAACTACTGTGGATCCCAAGTAGTAAAACAAATTTTATGCTGCTTATCCTAGGAATAAGCAGTGGATTTCCCCAAGCCATATCAATAATAGCCTATGGACTTCTCTTTTAGGAAATTAGCCAAACTTTTTTTAAACCCCGCTAAGCTAACTAATTTCACCATACTCTCTGGCATTGAATTCCAGAGTTTAATTACACATTGTGTAAAGAAATATTTTCTCCAGTTTGTTTTAAATCTACTACTTAGTAGCTTTATCGCATGTCCTCTAATCTTAGTATTTTTGGAAAGAGTGAATAAGCGATTCACATTTACCCTTTCCACTTATTATTTTATAGACCTCTATCATATCACACCTGAGCTGAAGGGCCCCAACCGCTTTAGCATTTCCTCATAGGGAAGTCATCCCATCCTTTTTATCATTTTTGTTACCCTTCTCTGTACCTTTTCTGATTCCATTATATCTTTTTTGAGATATGGCAACCAGAATTGCACACAGTATTTGAGGTTCAGCCATACCATAGTATAAGGGCATTATAACATTTTCATCTTTGTTTTCCATTCCTTTCCTGATAATTCCTAACATTCTATTTGCTTTCTTAGTAGCCGCTGCACATTGAGTTGAGGGTTTCAACGCATCCTCAACAATGACACCTAACACAGAACCTTTTCCTGGGCAGTGACTCCTAACACAGAACCCAGTATCACGTAGCTATAGTTCAGGTTCCTCTTTCCCACATGCATCATTTTGTACTTGCTCACATTAAATGTCATTTGCCATTTTGACGTCCAGTCTTTCAAGGTCCTCTTGCAATTTTTCACAATCCTCTTTCAATTTAACAACTTTGTGTCATCAGCAAATTTAATTATTTCACTATTTATTCCCATCTTTAGATCATTGATAAATATGTTAAAAAGCAGCGGTCCCAGCACAGACCCCTGGAGAATACCACTATTTACCCTTCTCCATTGAAAATATTGACTATTTAAACCCATTCTCTGTTTTCTATCTTTCAACTAGCTTGTGAGGACTGGATGATGGTCAAGGTAGGACTATTTTTAAAAAGGTTCCAGGGGTGATCCAGACTGGGGAGCTTGAAATTGTGGCCAGGCAAAATTACTGACCATATAAGATGAACACAGCTTACTCAAAATGAATCATGTGTTCAGCAAAGGCAATTCTTGCCTTACCAATTTGAGGTTTTTTTTAAAAGGTGGATAAAGATGACTTTGTAATATACTATACTTTATTTTGAATTTTCAAATAAAATGGTGTGATAGCCAAGTTAGTCCATTTTTAAAGGTATCATGTAGGGATGAAACAAAACAAAGGAAATAAAGTAGAATAACTTAATTCATTTTTTAAATTAGATTTGGGCTCCTTTATTAAATCTGTGGTAATTGCTCTGATTTAATTTAATAGGCTTTTGGGGCATTTGCCGCGCAGCAGCTGCTACTGCAGCTTTGTTAAAAAAAAAGAAAAGAAAAAGGGAGGGGTTTTTATTATGTTAGCCCTATTAAAAAGTATCACTTTATTTCCTTTGTTTTTATTTTATTTCTATATATTACCTTTGGGATTTTCAGAAGGCTTATAATGAAGTCTTTCATGACAGTCTCCTTAGGATATCAAAGAGTCAAGAGATAGGTGGTAATGCCCTGTTCTGGTGCAATGTGTCTAGGAGTCCTGACTATAGGTAATATCAATATCCCCCCAATTTTGAGTTATGTTACAGAAGGATTACATTTTCATTCTTCAACTCCACCTCCTCCTCTAATAGCTGTAGTGCCTCCTTCAGTTTTTCCTTCTGCAAGTGAGTTGAGATGGTGGTGTTCTGATCTCTGTTCATTTTTTCTTATTTTTCAGGGTTTTATCCAAATCTGGAGGTTTTGCAGTGCTCAAGAGGTTCCCAGTGACCCTGGGACAGCTCTGCCTGGGAGAGGATGCAGACTCTGGGAAAAGTCTGCAGCTAGGAGGGAAACCCTTGGACTACCTATCTAGCCAGCCTGCAATAGGACTTGTGGAGCTCAGGGTCCATTCTCCTGGAAGTTAGCTTGCAACCTGATTTATCAGGTGCTTGAGCACAGGCTGCTTGGCCCCTGTGGTGGTCCGATCGGGCTTTGGTGGGTGCAAAATTAAAAATGGATCCTCTGCAGATGTCTG
Source organism: Geotrypetes seraphini (assembly GCF_902459505.1). NCBI lineage: Eukaryota > Metazoa > Chordata > Amphibia > Gymnophiona > Dermophiidae > Geotrypetes > Geotrypetes seraphini. Next base: position 122,597,474 of record NC_047091.1, on the reverse strand, counting down.
GTACACAGTGTTCTGTTATGAGGGTTTCCCAGGCTCCAACTATTTTTCCCTTTGCATCCTGATGTCGGCAGTTATTTGTCCAATCAAAAGTGAATTTGTTGGTAGTGCAAGTTACCAAGCATGCAAAATTAAAAATGGATCCTCTGCAGATGTCTGGTACACAGTGCTCTGTTATGAGGGTTTCCCAGGCTCCAACTTTTTTTCCCTTTGCATCCTGATATCAGCAGTTATTTGTCCAATCAAAAGTGAATTTGTTGGTAGTGCAAGTTACCAAGCATACTTCCCTCCCTAGTGAAGGGAGAGTAATGTTAAAGGATGTTCAGGGCCGCAGGGTGGATGTAGTCCTTAAGTGGAAATTCGAAGCCTTAGCCTTGGGAGTTAAAGTAGCATCAACGGCCTCTTTCATGGCATATGTCTGTCATACGAGAGTCCATCAGATTTCTTTCTCAGATGATGACGTCTACCCTCAGCTGGTAATGGTGGGGATTGATTATGTTGCAGAGTCTTGAGCAAGGTATCTGCTTACTCTGTCTCTGCCCGCAGAATGCTTTGGATCAGGCAATGGGTAGAAGATTCGGCTTCGAAAGCCACTCTATGCAGGCTCCCCTTTAAGGGCCAGATGCTCTTCGGTAAATGATTGGATGATCTTATGGTCATTGTGGCAGATTGTTGACCTAAGACTCTTCCAGACAGCAGATTTCATGTTCCTACAGGGTCTAGTTAGGATAATGTTTGTGGCTCAAGGTGCTTTAACCAGTACTCCAGAGGAACTGCTACCCAGAGAACATAGCAATCACAGCAGAAGTATGGAAACTTAAGGCATACTCAGTCCTCTGGACCACGCATCCCTGCAACCTCAAGAAAGTCTCATTGATGCCAGGTCATAGCCATGACTCTGCAGATAGGAGAGAGGTTAACAGCCTATTAGGAGGCATGGATGTGGATCAGCTCAGACTGCTAGGTGCTGGCAATAATACGAGTTGGATACAAATTCAAATTCAGCTACCCCCTAGCAGATTACTTTCTGGACTCTTTGGCTGAATGGCTGGAGAAGATGGTTAGTAATTTTGGTGGCACCAGCGTCAGCTGTGATATGCAGACCTGGTGCGCCTTCAAAAGGACAGAGGTCTCGAATTGTTGGTGCATTTGGATCTCTGTTGCAGGGTCCAGTTCCCATGGAGAGTCCGGAACACTTTGGTCTTTTGGCATGGCTCTTGAGCACACAGTTCTAGTGTGGAAAGGTTATTTGGAAGTGGTCATGGCTACCTTCCTTAGAGCCAAGAGACCAATTACGATTGCAGCCCTGGAAGTCATTTCAATATTGGTACAAGAAGGACAAGATGGAGCCGATAAAAGCCCCGGCATTAGTGGTTTTGGCATTTCTGCAGGTCTCTTGTGCTTCAGAGCCTGAGTGGAAAAGGACTCATTGGTCTCACATCCTGACATAGCCTGTTTTTTTAAGGAAGCTGCGGCCTCCGATGAGGCAATCGTTCCTGTCATGAATCTAACATTGTTTTGAGGGGGCTCAGTAAGGCTCCATTCGCACTTTTGCAGGAAGCATCACTGCTAGATCTGACATTGAAGACTGTTCCTGGTAGCCATTGCCTCGGCAAGAAAAGTCTTAGAGATTCAGGTATTATCATGCAGAGAACCATTTCTCAGACTTACAGAAGTGGGAGTCTATCTGTATGTCCAGGTGTTAAGTCCCAAATGCCCAGAATAAGACCTTTGGACATGGGAGAGGCCACCCAAACTTGGCAACAGAGCAGAGGGACACCTTACAGGGCACTGATGTGAACTTCACAAAAAGGGTGCCACATAAACATCTCATCAGAACTCCCTTATAGGTCATGGTGAGCCCTCCCCAAACCCACTATGCCCAATTGTCTACAACCCCAATAGCCCTTATGGCTGCAGGTGGCACCTTTATGGCAGTACGGTAGGTTTTCGGGGGGTTTGGTGGGCTCACATTTTCCACCATGAATGTAGTGCTTAGAATGGCTTATGGGCCTGGGTCCTTCCCTCCATGGTTCAGTAGCCCACCCCCCAGACTACTTAAGCCATTTCTGTGCAGCTCTACTAGGCTTTCCTATGCCAGGTGCTGATGTTCTGGAGGCAGGTAAGTACGTTTTTATTCTGAACTTTGTGGGGGTGTGATGGGGTCAATGAACACGGGGGTGGGGAGGAGTGTGTGTGGGTCTTTGTCTCTGCAGTTGTTCTCTGGTCACTTTGAAAACCTTTTGGGCACTTATACCTGTCTTTATATTGTCTAACTCACAACTCGATTATCCCTGCAAGTCTAGTTCGGCCCACATCCCACCCACACCACTCCTCCAAAAACACCTGTTTCAGCTCTGGGCGCAGAGCAGGATTCAAAGGCCTAAAATGTCCCTGGATACGTCTAAAAAGCCATTTCAATTATCAGCATTTGGATGACCTGTCCTTTAGATCGTCCAAGTGCCGACTTGGATGGGATTTTAGGTGTATTTAAGTTTTGAATAAGAGCCCCTTAGTATCAAGCTGAGCTTAGCATAGTCTAGGGCAGGTGCTACCTTTTAACTATTTAGGTCAAATTTGAGTTTGTTTTAGAGATTTATTTGCTTTTTCTGAAAATGGGAGCCTGAGACCCCAGTGTCGATGGGCGTAATGTAACATGGGGCTGGTAGAGCCCTCGTGTTGCCCATTGGCTGGGTAGGTAGGGATTAGAGTAGGTAGGGGAAGGGCAGAAGGGAGTAGACAGGTGATTTGGCGGAGAGCCTGTCAGAGAAGTAAATTTAAAGTGATTGGAAGAGCGGCACAGGGGCGAGGTTTTAAAGCCGGGATCCTGAAGGACTCGACTTTTTCCAAGGTCCTCCGGGGCGGCTTTTCCCGCCCACCCGCCCTTAGTTGGGGGTAGCTGTTGTTAGTTCGGGGGAGGCAGATTCCCGAGCTACTGGGTCATGAGGCTCATCAGGTGATGAGCGTTGGGATGGCGGGGAGCCGTGCCCAGTGGGTCAGGTAACCCGGAAAAGGGGCATGAGGGACATGCCACCCCTCTGACTCTTGCTGTGGTGGCTCAAGTCTCTCAGATTCACTGCTAATGCTCATCTCAGAACTTGCATTGCACCTTCTGGAGTGCATTTTCTCTGTGACGGGACCTTCCTTCTGGAACAGTCTCCCTTCCCATCTTAGACTCGAATCCTCCCATGACAAATTCAAAGCCCAACTAAAAACTTTTCTTTTCAATGACACATTCAGCCAATGTCCATTCTTTATTCACTAGCCCTTCCTTCTCATCATTACTATCCTGAGATAACCGGAGAGGAGTCTATTGTACCAGTAGGACAGCTTCCCCTTTCCCCTCCCCCATCATGCATTGTAGTTAATCCTCCAAAACTCTTATTACCCTTTTCCACCTCTCTCAACTTTCTTCTTTTGCTATTATTATTATTATGATTTGTACACTGCTTAGATATCTCATAATGAGCAGTATATCAAAACTTTAATAAACTTGGACAGTTAGAATATGCAATATGCATAGGCATGGCAAATTTGTGCTTGGAAATACGTGATTGGCACCCAATACAACTGGGATAATTTCTGTATCTTTCCAGCAGTAAGGGTAAGATGGTGGGGTAGCCATGTTAGTCCACTTTTAAAGGTAATAATATTTCTGTTTATTACCAGCAGTATGGGGAAATCATTGATGTATATGTGAAGAGGCTGGGCCCGAGACTACATTTCTGTCTTATTCTGTTTTGTTCCCGTCTGAAGTTGGCTGGCTGCACAGTGTTCATTTTTACCTTACAGCTGATGGATGAATAGATGGATTTACTTAGATCAGAGGTTCCTCACCCCTACTTTTCCAGTGTGCAGGCTAGGTGCCGAATAAAGTCACAACCTTTTTTAAAGTCAATAAAACGCTGGGGGGGGGGGGGTCAATTATTTATTTGTTACACACCTATTAATTAGCATCTGTAAAAGGAAGATGTGGCAGAGTTACTGTGCTTGGGGAGGAACTAATCTCTGACTTCATTCTCTCCATCCCACCTCTTCCCCATGTACCCATCTAATTTCCTCTCCCCCACCCCTCTCTCCTTCCCATTGCTTCAGCCTCTCCATGCTTGTAATTTAAAGACTTGTGGTAGAGTTCAGCCACAAAACCGGCCTGACTGATGACTCATAATCTACGTTTTTGTATCTGTGACACACTGTAACTTTACAGGAAGCACATTGACCATTCTCCTAAGGAATTTTTTTCAGTTAAAAAAAAAAAAAATCAGATACCTCTATGAATGTGAAAATGCCTAATGCGCCTCTCACCCAACCTAGAAGCAGATGACATTCTGATAGACTATCTCTTAGTATTCTCTTTAAAGAACTTTTACCTACTGTAATTTACCCCTCCCTCCCAAGACTCTCATGTACAGTGTGAGCTGGGGGTCCAGCATCTTTCTGATTCATGTATTAAGTGTCCTACCACCAGCTTCTAAAGGCAGCCAGGACATGAAAGCAAAGCCATTGCTTATGATCAGAGAGCAGGAAGTCTTTCATTACTCAATTAGTAGAGCTTCAAGCAGATACAGAGGAAACAGAGCAGCCCCAGGGTCAAAGGTTAGTACTGATTACAGCCATGGCTGGGAAAGTGGACAGCTCAGAGAGGAAGGGGGGGCAGGCATAGCCCCCGATTGCTCCTGATGGACAGAGACAATGGAATGCTGAGGCTTAGAGCCCCCCTACACCTTTGACTTCATGGAAACTCCCTAGTCAGCCTTTCATATATAAGCCACTTGTTTAATTTAAACTTGCCCAAAAGCAAACTGGGGGATTCTCAGTTCAGCTCTCTGGTTTTCAGGAGACCCATGGGCAATGTGCAATAATTATGCACACGTAAAGCCACAGAGCTGTCCTGCTTGCTTACATACATAGAAATAAAGTAAATGTTCATGTTGTAGACTAGACACTTTTGCTGAACTATTTGACTAGCTTTCAAGAGCTATAATTATAAAAAAAAACTAGTCACAGATGTATGAAGACAGACTAACAGAAAGGTCTTACTTTGTGTGTTAATTTCTATTTAAATGTATTTGTACAAACATAGTAATGCAGTACAGTCGTTATTCACGGTAGTATAGCTCACTAAAATGTTCGTAAACCACAGAATCATGAATAACAAAACATGGAGTTTATAGGGAAATAAAGTTAGATTCCAGCAGTTCATGTTGCGGCTTAAATTGTGGAAAGTAAACAGTGGATTCAGTAGGAAAATAGGGTTAAGTTCCTGCATGAAGTACTTGTACTTCACTCTCCAAATGCTTGGGGGCCATATCTGGAAGCAAAGCCTGACCGTGTGGTGAAAAAAAAATTTTTTTTGAAGCACTAGTTTGCGAATATATGAACACACAGCGTAAATGGGGAATTTGGTTGCAACTGATGCAACTGCAGATAGGCAAATTCATGAGAACGGACTGCAGATGGTGGCAGATAAGGACCATTGGGCCATCCACTCTGCTCAATAACGCCTCTCCACAAGAATGTACCATATCTTGATTGAATCTCCTGTTGGTTGACCTTGATGCCTCTATTTGGAAGAATGAATGTAGCCTTACAGTTGTGTGCTTCATGGCTTATAGTCACCTCATTTTTATCTCTTTGGATCTCTAATGTTCCCAATATCATGTGCATACAGTGGTGCCTCGCATAACGGACGCCTCGTACAGCGAACGCTGCGCATAACGAACTTTTTGTCTTGCTCCCTATAACGAACTTCGTTTCACACAACGAAGTCGCCCGAGGGGCCCGGGGGGGGGGGGGGGCGGAACTACTCTCGCCGCTTCCTAATGTGAGCCGGGAACAGCAGCACCCTCCTGTCTGAATGCAGTGTTCCATCATCTCCCTCCACCTTACCTTAGATGCCGAGTTTTCCGGCTTTCTTTTTCGGCCAGCCACACACTTTCAAAGAGCAGCACATGTGCGCATGCTCTGTTGTTCAATCTTCTCCTCTGACGCAACCGGAAACCGGAAGTTGCAGGAGAGGAGAACATTGATCAACTCCAGCAGCTGCGCGTGCACAGCTTTTTGAAAGCGTGCGGCTGGGTGAAAAAGAAAGCTGGCAAACTCTGCATATAAGGTGAGGTGGAGGGAGGGAAATGTAGGGCTGCAGAACGAATTATTTTGTTTTACATGTATTCTTATGGGAAAACAGGGCTGCAGAACGAATTATTTTGTTTTACATGTATTCTTATGGGAAAACGCGTTTCACACAACGAACGTTTCACATAACAAACTTGCTCCTGGAACGGATTAAGTTCGTTGTGTGAGGCACCACTGTATTTTGCTTAGGATATCCCAAAACCAAGAGAAGGGGAGGGGAAACATCACACTGTGGGGCTAGAGTTCTGAGCTCCTATAAAAACTGACCTTGTCACACCTAGGTGTAGCGAAAGGTGTGTATTGCCTCCCAGGGGTTCTAAGAAGAGCACATTTCAGAATCATTTACTGGGGTAAATCAGCCTGTCTAATATTACCCTCCTTTGCCTGTATATGTGTGTATGTCTGTCTGTGTTAGACAAAACATTTCTGCAGGATGGGAGGAGTCAAGTATGCATATAAAAATGAAATTTCAAATTCTTGCATAGATCTGCTTGCAGCCTTTTCTCTGTGCTCTTAGAAGTGATACGTAGTCTGTGGAAGCTTTGTACCCTTATAAGTAAAGTTTCAATGATAAACTGCAGATACCTATAAACCTTGTAGACAATTTTAGAAGTGAAGCTATCTGGCACAATGGGGGGTGTGGGGTGGCTACTGAACATGTCCCTTGTTTTATAGGAGAGCTGTACTTTTCTTTTCTGGCTAATTGCTGCAATTATAATTACTAATCATTTCCATAGTGCTACTAGGTATACGCACCTCTATGCACATTATATCAGATACAGACAAGTTGGGTTTTCAGGATTTCCCCAATTAATATTTATTGAAAGCAGTGCATGCAAATATATCTCATGCATATTCATTGGGGAAATCCTGAAAACCAGACTGGATTCCGGCCCTCCAGGACCGGAGTTGCCCATGTCTGCATTATATGTAGGTACTTTCTCTGTCCTTAGTGGGCTCATAATCTAAGTTTTTGTACCTGGGACCATAGGGGGTTAAGTGACTTGCCCTGTGTCACAAGGAGCAGAGGTGGGAATCGAACCCAGTTTAAGATTACTCTGTAGTCAAGAAAGGAAAGAAATGGATCTTGGAACAATTCTTCACATTTCTGAACTGTTTTCATGTGAACTTGCTAAGGGCCACAAACACAGTTAAAAGTTGTTTTTTTTGTCAAGACGTAGAGACAGCTCATGTCCACCTTTGTTTGTGCATTGCTATATTTTGGTCTGTCTTTTGCTTTTCTACTACACCCTTCCAGCAACCAGTCTGCTTAGTACAAGTGACAAATCTTTTATGACTTAGATACCTGTGACCTAATTTACTACTTTTAGAAAGAGGATACTGAGCTTGATTGACCTATAATCTAACTCCGCATGGTAGTTCTTATAAAACAACATCCATAAAAAATGTTTATAAAGTCAATGTATGCCCATAATTCTCAGGAATAAGACACTATTCTACCACACTCACTGTGATCACTTTGATATATATCATACCTAGAGTTTTTCAACAGAAATGTTACATTATTGTATGCCACACTCAGAGAATCATCATGGGAATACTAGCATTCTCTCCTGCCTCTGTGTCTAAAGGCTGCATCAGTACTCACTGTTTGGGCACTCGTTCCATCTCTTGCCTTCTACCCTGCCAGAATGGTCAATGTGGAGGAAGTAGTTGGTTGCAGAATACAGCTGCCTCCATCGGATGTCGCCTTCCAGATGTTGATAGCTGCTCGAATGCTGACTCCTGATGGTGAAAGAGAAGCTCCTGTCTAGGGAGGTTTGTGCTGCAAATTCTGGGCAGTACCAGGTGCTGGAGACAAAGCTGAAGAGAAGTGTAATAACAGAGACAGCCAGGAAGATGGAGACATGGAGGGCATCAGTCAGTATCCACGGGCACATCACTTAACATGCAGCCTAGGGAAGAGCAGGGGTTGTGAGGAGTTAGCATAGATAGGGAAGGATAACAGGATCGAGAGAAGCAGGCAAACTCCTGCAAAGGTGGCCTATTTCTGTAGAATATAGCTGATAAGGAGAGCTCTGGTCCATTGCACCCTTTCCCTTCATCCCAAGGATGAAATCACACAGACGGTACCATAAATAATCGGATACACAGTTCCCAATTTGTTGAGATTGGAAGTTTCCCTTTGTTGGTCTGTCTTTGCCTCTCTCTCTGCCCTGTGGGCTTTGGCTCTTGTCTAGAGGTCAGGTTACCTGGTTGTCCCCTGACAGCAGTGCAGAGGAGCAATGCTCACTGCTGAGAACTTTTTTCCAGCATGTGCTGCTGCTTCCTCTCCCCCTTAGTGCCATTTGCAATGATACAGCCTAGCCCTAGCCCCGCTTCAGCCAATGGCAGGGGGTGAGGGTGGGGCATGGAGTCAATGAGTCCCACTTATGACTGTGCCTGTGTACTGTTTGTTCATTGTATGAGCGCATCTAGGTCACGGTATAGATGTGTACAGGAACACATGTATATACAAACACCCAAATCTCATTTGAAATAAAGTTTAGAGACACGCAGAAATCCATATATAGAGAGAAAAAAACAATGATACATGTCAAATGAACAACTACATATATACATAGAGAAAGAAAGAGATCCTTAAAGTCTGAAAAGCCATTACAGTTTTTTAACTGGTTGTGTCCTACCTAAGAATTGCAAAGGTATTGTTGAAGAAAATATGCAGTTCCAAATAAGGCTAATTTTTTTTTTAGCTGATAAGGTGGTAGTTCTTCCAGGTTAAGGAATTCTAAGATCTTGCAAGATTCCGCAGTATGTCTCCCAAAGCCTCAATCATTATTGGTCTCAGATTCTTCCAGTTTGTTTTTAAATACCAGTACTTTGTGACCTTTTCCAATTCTTTTCTCCGACCTAGATATTAACTGGTATGGATATTTCAAAAAATCATACATTTTTTGGTTCTATCGCGGTTACATCTGGCATATTGTAATCTTATCAGTTTGGATTTCAAAATCTCACTCATTTTCTATGATTTTATCCTTAACTTAAGACTCCTTTTACTAAGCAGCATAAGAGCATTTTACAGCAGGCTGGTAAGGAAAATGTTTTCATGCTCATTGAATTCCTATGAGCGTCTGATCATTTATCTTGCTAGCATAAGAACATAAGAACATAAGCAGTGCCTCCGCCGGGTCAGACCACAGGTCCATCCCGCCCAGCAGTCCGCTCCTGCGGCGGCCCAAAACAGGTCAAGACCTGTCTGAATCATCAGAAGGGGCTCCCTTGCCACCTTGGCTTCCCATTTAAGTCCTGCCTTCCTATCGAAGTCCTAGCCCTCCGGTCTTGCACATGCACGACCAGGTTAGTTTATACTCATTACCTGATTTACTTCCTATACTTGTGTTACCTCCCAGCTCCTCCCTCAGTATCCCACGATCCCTTTATCCCTCAGGAATCCATCCAATCCCTGTTTGAATCCCTGTACCGTATTCTGCCTGATCACTTCCTCCGGTAGCGCATTCCAAGTGTCCACGACCCTTTGGGTGAAAAAAAACTTCCTTGCATTTGTTTTGAACCTATCTCCCTTCAGTTTCTCAGAATGTCCCCTCGTATTTGCTGTCCCCTTCAGTCTAAAGAATCTGTCCCTATCCACCTTCTCTATGCCCCTCATGATCTTGAAAGTCTCTATCATGTCTCCCCTGAGCCTCCTTTTCTCCAGAGAGAAGAGCCCCAGCCTATCCAGCCTCTCGGCGTATAAGCAGTGTTCCAGCCCTCTTACCAATTTCGTTGCTCTCCTTTGGACTCTCTCAAGTACCGCCATGTCCCTCTTGAGGTGCGGCGACCAATACTGAACGCAGTACTCCAGATGTGGACGTACCATCGCTCGATACAAAGGCATGATGACTTCCCGTGTTCTGGTTGCTATTCCCTTCTTTATGATGCCCAGCATCCTGTTGGCTTTTTTCGAGGCTGCTGTGCACTGTGCAGATGGCTTCAGTGATGCATCCACCAACACACCCAAGTCTCTCTCTAGTCTGCTGTCTCCCAACAATACCCCCCCTAATTTGTAGCTGAACAACGGGTTCTTTTTCCCTATATGCATGACCTTGCATTTGTCCATGTTGAAGCGCATTTGCCATTTGTTTGCCCAGTCTTCCAGCTTGTCCAGGTCCCTTTGCAGGTCCTCACACTCCTCCCTGGTCATAACTCTGCCGCACAGTTTGGTATCGTCTGCGAATTTTATAACCTCACACTTTGCCTCCTTTTCCAGGTCATTGATGAATATGTTAAAGAGTAAAGGCCCCAGCACCGATCCCTGTGGCACACCGCTCGTGACTCCCCGCCAGTCAGAATATTGACCCTTTACTCCAACCCTCTGCAGTCTTCCCGACAACCAGTGCTTGATCCATCTGTGCACATCCCCTCCCTACCCGTGGTTCCACAGCTTCTTAAGTAGCCTTTCATGTGGCACCTTGTCGAAAGCCTTTTGAAAGTCGAGGTAAATGATGTCTATGGGCTCCCCATTGTCCACCCGACTGCTTATTCCCTCAAAGAAGTACAGAAGGTTCGTTAGGCACGACCTTCCCTTACAGAATCCGTGCTGGCTTGTTCTCAGTAGGCCATTTCTCTCGATGTGCTCGCAAATGCCGTCCTTGATCATAGCTTCCACAATCTTCCCTATAATTGAAGTCAGGCTCACCGGCCTGTAGTTCCCGGGGTCACCCCTCGATCCCTTCTTGAAGATGGGTGTGACATTTGCCAATTTCCAGTCCTCCGGCACCTCACCAGTTTTCAAGGATAGGTTGCAAACATGTTGTATTGTGCCCGCTATTTCATGTCTTAGTTCCTATGATAAAATGCTCTTGCGCTGCTTAGTAAAATCTAGTATTAATGTTCCCAATAATTTTTTAGTCACACTGAATGTATATTTTTTTTACATAAGTACCAGTGAATTTATCTGGTGACTGCTGTGTCACTGAGAACATAAAAATTTCCATACAAGGACAGACTGAAGGTCCATCAAGCCCAATATCCTGTTTCCAACAGTAGCCAATCCAGTTCACAAATACCTGGCAAGATCCTAAAGAGAAAAACAGATTTTATGCTGCTTATCCTAGGAATAAGCAGTAGATTTTCCCAAGCCATCTTAATAATGGAAAATATCCAAACCTTTTTTAAACCTTGCTGAGCTATCTGCTTTCACCACATTCTTCGGCAACGAATTCCAGAATTTAATTACAGATTGAGTGAGGAAATATTTTTTTTGGTATGTTTTAAATCTACTACTTAGTAACTTCATCACTTGCCCCCTAGTCCTACTATTTTTGAAACAAGTGATTCACATCTATCCATTTAGTATTTTATAGCCCTCTATCATATCTCCCTAGTTGCTTTACCCTTTCCTCATAGGGAAGTCATCCCATTCCTTTTATCATTTTTATTGCTCTTCTCTGTACCTTTTCTAATTCTGCTAAATCTTTTTTGAGATGTGGTGATCAGAATTGCACACAGTATTCTAGGTGCAGCCTCACCATAGAGCAATACAAAGGTATTATAACATTTTCATCGTTGTTTTCAATTCCTTTCCTGATAATTCCTAACATTCTATTTGCTTTCATAGCCGCTGCCACACACTGAGCTGATGCTTTCAATGCATCCTCAATGATGACACCTAGATCCTTTTCTAGGGCGGTGACAACTAACATGGAACCCTGCATCACATAGCTATAGTTTGGGTTCCTCTTTACCACATGAACATAAGAACATAAGAAGTTGCCTCCGCTGAGGCAGACCATAGGTCCATCCTGCTCAGCGGTCCGCTCCCGCGGCGGCCCATCAGGCCCATTGCCTGAGTAATGGTCTATACCTATCTATACCCCTCAATCCCTTTTTCTTCTAGGAATCTATCCAAACCTTCTTTGAAACCATTTAATGTTTTCTTGTCTACAACAGCCTCTGGAAGCGCGTTCCATGTATCCACCACCCTCTGAGTGAAAAAGAACTTCCTAGCGTTTGTTCTAAACCTGTCCCCTTTCAATTTCTCCGAGTGCCCCCTTGTACTTGTGGTGCCCAAGTTTCCAAGTTTCCAAGTTTATTAGTTTTTAATAACCCGATCATAAAATGAATATCTGACCGGTTTACAATTATATAATAATAAAATAAAAAAGAATTTAATATAGAGTAGAGAGTAATAAAAAAAAGAGTGTAAAAGAGTAGATAGAGTGTACACATATGACATTTACAGACAAACTAGAAAGTGAGGAAAGATGGGGAGGTGGGAAAAGTTACATAATTATAGAAGAAAAAAGGATATAGAGGGAAAAGGGGATGACACGTAAGGGGTGGGGGCATAATAAAGAAGAAGGTGGACTGCTCTAAAAAAAAAAAAAAAAAAAAAAAATTATTATTTAAGATTAGGATTTATCGTATGCATCTTGAAAAAGGAAAGTTTTGAGATTGACCTTAAATTTTGGTAGTTGTAGTTCATCACGAAGATATTGAGGGAGAGAGTTCCATAAGGTGGGTGCTGTTATTGCCCCTTAATTTGAAAAATCTGTCCCTGTCTACTTTTTCTATGCCCTTCAGGATCTTGAAGGTTTCTATCATGTCTCCTCTAAGTCTCCGCTTTTCCAGGGAGAAAAGTCCCAACTGCTTCAATCTGTCGGTATATGGGAGATTTTCCATTCCCTTTATCAGTTTAGTTGCTCTTCTTTGTACTCCCTCAAGTACCGCCATGTCTTTCTTGAGGTATGGTGACCAGTACTGGACACAGTACTACAGATGCGGCCGCACCATTGCACGATACAGCGGCATGATGACTTCCTTCGTCCTGGTCGTAATACCCTTCTTAATGATACCCAACATTCTGTTTGCTTTCCTTGAGGCCGTGGCGCATTGCGCCGATGCCTTCAGTGTTGCGTCTACCATCACTCCCAAGTCTCTCTCCAGGTTACTGACCCCTAGTGGTGTTCCCCCCATTTTGTATGTGAACATCGGGTTCTTTTTCCCCACGTGCATAACCTTGCATTTCCCTATGTTGAAGCTCATTTGCCATTTATCGGCCCACTTTTCCAGCTGCGTTAGATCCTTTTGGAGATCTTCGCAGTCTTCCATGATTTGAGCCCTGCTGTATAGTTTGGTGTCATCTGCAAATTTAATGACTTCACACTTGGTTCCCGCCTCTAGGTCGTTTATGTAGATATTGAACAGGAGCGGTCTCAGCACCGACCCCATGCATCACTTTACCCCTCTTCTACGAAACCGTGCTAGTGGTTTTTAGCACAGAGAGCTGCGCTGAATGGCCTAGGTTGCTCCCGACGCTCAATGAGTGGCGGAAGCAGTGCGGCTCTGTGCTAAAAAACACTAGCGCGGTTTCGTAGAAGAGGGGGTTTGTGTGACACAGTGGTTAAAGCTATAGCCTCAGCACCCTGAGGTTGTGGGTTCAATCCATGCTGCTTCTTGTGACCTTGGACAAGTTACTTAATCCCCCTCATTGCCCCAGGTACATTAGATAGATTTTGAGCCCGCCGGGACAGACAGGAAAAAATGCTTGAGTACCTGAATAAATTCATGTAAACTGTTAGTGCAGGTATAGAAAATTTAATAAATAAACATCTGCCATTCTGATTCCCAGTGTCACAAGGTCCTCCTGCATTTTTTCACAATCCCCTTGAAATTTCCTGCAGTTTGGTCAATTTTGATGTAGTCACTCTACAATGGCCTCTTTTTCTTTATACAGTCTATATTTTCAGTCATTCCTATTTTTTTTTTTTTTCAAATTTATTCTTCATAACATTTGTTTCTTTTGGGTTTTTTTTTTACTTCCATTCGGTATCCATTTCCATGTTAAGTTGTCTGCAATTCCTTCTGTAATTTTCATATATATGTATTAACATAACCCTACAACGTATGTGCCACTTCCTTCACCCCTGCTTCCAATTACACAAACACACCTTATCCCTCACCCCTATTTCAAAGGGAGTTTTCAACCACAAGCATGTGTTCTCACTGTGATTTCTGTTCCTCAAACTGTCTTAAAACCATTGGATTTTAGGACATGGATTAATCATTTAGATCAAGTTTCAAGTTTCAAGTTTTATTCGGATTTTATATACCGCCTATCAAGGTTATCTAAGCGGTTTTTACAATCAGGTACTCAAGCATTTTCCCTCTCTGTCCTGGTGGGCTCACAATCTATCTAACGTACCTGGGGCTATGGAGGATTAAGTGACTTGCCCAGGGTCACAAGGAGCAGCACGGAGTTTGAACCCACAACCCTAGGGTGCTGAGGCTGTAGCTTCAACCACTACGCAATGTCCATAAAGGAGATCATAAACCCTCCCATCTCTCTCTCGGACGGTACTTGGTGTCATGATATCTGGTCCGACCATTTCACTTATTATTTCAATGTAATTTGGAATCGGCTAAAATCTAAGACACACCCACAGACAAAAAGAGAACACCTCACAAGGGGCCATATCAACCCAGAGGAATATTGGTCACAATATGATCTACAAGCGAAGATAGAAGAAGGAGCTGACTTCTATGCTCACTGGATGAAAACTAGCATGTCCATTTTAGATAAAATTGCCCTTATACGAAAGAACAAAAGCTGCTCAAACAAATACAACAAATGGTTTGACGTCGAACTCCTAACAATGAAACAATTAGTAAGACAATTGGAAAGAATCTGGAAAAAAACGGGAAAACTGTCAGACCGAAATAACTGGAGATCCAAAATAAAACTCTACAAACAACAGATAAAAGAAAAACGTAAAAAACTTTTTACTCATCCAAAATTAACTCATCTAATACTATCTCAAAAGGAGCCAAAACAAAAGAACTGTTCAATATAGTTACAAATTTGACGCCACACTCAACCCATGCATAATACCAAACTACCCTCAGCAAATGATCTAGCACAACATTTCGACTCAAAAATCAAAAACCTATGAAATAACTACTCGACAATTGTTGCGTACAAACATCAATCAATTGATATGCAAAGAAATGAAATACCAGCGGACATGATCTGGAGTTCCTTCCACAATTTAAATTGGAATAACTACATCAAATTATATAACAAATACTCTAAATAATACTGTGTCCTGGATTCATGTCCCCCAGAGATTATGAAAGCAGCTCCACTAGAATTTAAATTATCTCTATTGAATTATCTAACCAATAACCTAAACAATGGAAAATTCCTCACCAATAATAGTCATATTATAATAACCCCAATCCCCCAAAATTGTAAAGAATCATCAACATCAATAACCAACTATAGACCAGTAGCATCTATTCAATTTATGGTAAAAATCATGGAAGGATTGGTACACACCCAACTAATGGAATATCTCGACCAATTCTCTCTTCTGTACGAAACTCAATCTGTTTTTAGGCCTATGTTTAGCACTGAGACAGTAATTGCGGCCATTCTGGACAATTTGCGTTACTTGTTCAGTAAGGGTCTCAACGCCTTAATCATGCTATTTGACATGAACTCTGCCTTTGACTTGGTGGACCATGGAAAACTGTTACAATGCCTAGACGCAATTGGAATCAGAGGAGAGGTACTGAACTGGTTTTGAGGTTTCCTTATATCACGCACCTACCAAGTCCGTTTTAATCACGATCTCTCTGACACATGGAGCAATCCATCTGGCGTGCCACAGGGATCACCACTATCCCCTTTGCTCTTCTCATTGGGTGCACAACTGTCCCAGCTGGGGATAAAACTATTTAGCTACGCTGACGACTTCACGATAATTATCCCATTCACCAACTCTGTCTCAGAAGTCACCCCCAAAGCAACAGAAGTACTAAATCGGATGGAGCAATGGATGACTGAATTCAGACTAAAACTAAACTCAGAGAAAACAAAATTTTTCATAGCATCGCCACACCCACTTGAAACTAAAGCACCAATGTGCATCAATAACCTTAGTTATCCCATTCAACCCACTATGAAGATATTGTGAGTAACAGTGGCCCAGAGCCTGACCATGAAAGACCAGGTAGACTCTTTGATTAGAAAAATCTTTCTCACCCTCTGGAAGCTTCGGTCCATCCGAGTTTACTTCAATGTCTCATCATTTTGAATTCTGGTACAATCCCTTATACTGAGTCAACTCGATTATTGTAACATCGCCTACTTGGCATTCCCCCAGAAGAATATGTGGCGATTGCAACTAGTACAAAATGCAGCGGTTAGACTACTTTGTGGACTGAAGAATTTTGATCACGTAACACCTTCCTATCGACTTCTATACTGGCTGCCGATGGAGGCACGTGTGAAATTCAAGTTTGGTTGTTTTTGCTTCAAGGTACTTTATGGCTTAGCCCCTAAATATATAACAGACCTTTTCTTTTTCACAACCAACAGACACAAGCGAAGCTCACATCCAAACTTTGTTTCTCCACCGGTTAGAAGTTGTAAATTTAAAAGTCATCACCAACATCTTTTCTCACATCAAGCAGCACTATGGGTTAAGACCTAGAACAATTACTCGTGCCTACTACCTATAGGGAATTCAGGAAACGCCTAAAAACAATCTGTTCCTGAAATACTTAGGAAACCAACCTATACAATCTTAGTCCTCAACAAACGATCTCTAGAACTATCAATCACTAAGTCTGTACTTTGTTTATTCCATTCAATCTGTAACATTTCTAATCATTGTAAACTGCATAGACCTTCACGGTCCTGCGGTATATAAATTGTTATTATTATTATTAATATCTTTTCTCTTTATCTTGAGAAGATTCCACATGTAAAGATAGTGAGTTCCATGGCTGATCTTGGCAGAATTTTAATGTCTATCACTTACCTGCTGAGCAGGAGTCCTGGTATCACTCCTAAAGAACATGGGAATAGTTGTCTTAAGAGCCATCTCCTCCTGCTGATGCTCTCACATAAGAAGCTCTAAGGTATATGATGACTTCAGAGATGTTTCCACAGTAACGAGCTGTGATGTCACCAGCTGGGAAGAGAAAGGAGCTCTTGGGAGCATTCCACTTCCCTAATTCACTGCAGGGTGGAGAGGAAAGGAAAGTAGCAGGCCACCAGACTGGTTCCAATTGCCACACTGGACAGTGTATGTGTTGCTATGAGTCAGTACCATTGATTACTTCTGCCCTAAACTATTTTCTTATCAGGGGCTACCTGGCCTCCAGCTATTCCACCCTACTGAAAGGAGAGCCCTGGTAGGCATTCCTTCTAAGCACAAAAATGACACATCTGTCAAAATAATTTCATGCAAGTAACAAAACCGATAGGACTAAGGGAGCGATGAGCTGAGAAGCTGCCAGAGTTCAGTATTTTGGGCGTGAGGGACGATCTCAGCATATAATGGGAATGAACTGCAGCTGGGCACAGAATGAGAACAATAAAAACGTGACGCTGACCCCAGAAATCCGAGTTGGTAGCTCTGATTTCCTCGGTTTGCCACCGCAGTAATAAGGATGATAGTGGGCCCTAGACAACCCTCGTTTTTAACTTTCAAGAGTTATTTAATATGCTAATGGAATTCTGGGACTTGTGAGTAAGGCTCTCAGAATTGCAGTATAACTAAAGTTGTGTGCGGCAGTTATTTTGGGGTGTTGTGATGGCATTGGGCTGCAAAAGAGGAGCATCACCCAAACATAGAGCAAGTACCTTCAAACTTACACTCGGTTTCAACAAACATTTTTTGGTACAAGAATTTGGGCATGTGTTGCCAATGCAATCGATATGGTTTTTAAACACATCAAAAAAGAAAATGAATACTTAGAGTAATGAGAAGAGTAAAATTTGTTCTCTCATTCCTCCTATAGGGTTCAGGCTCTGACATCTGATAGAGAGCACACGTCCCCGTCACAATATTGCAAGCTGGGAACTGTAGTGCCGCTGCTCTGAAATCACGTGACTCGCCGCTAGGACTACACGTTGCGTGATGCCACGGCGCTTGCGCAAATACGCGAGGCCCCAAGGTGAGCGCTGCAGCCGCATGCCCCGGCCATGGCAGCGCTGAAGTTCCAAGCTCTGAGCTATCTGGCCTGGGCAGCACGGAGCGGCGGCTGCCCGAGGTGCCAGGCGGCTATGGGGCCAGGTAAGAGCGGTTTCTCTTCATTTCCTCTCCCTCCCTCCCTAAACATTGGTTCTCACTTCCTCTCTTCCCTTCCCAGGGCCGCTATGGAGAAGAAAATCCTCCGCTAGTCTGAAGAAAGAACCTGGGGGCCGCGACGGCACAGGCGAAATACGAGATGGTGAGGAAACGCAAGAGGGGCTCAGGAAGGTGTTGTAAGGGAATGTGTTGTCAGTGCTGGAATAGCAGGTCTTGCTGCAGGGTAGGAGTGAGCAGCACTGGCAGAGTTTATTGACTGTTTTTAAATGGGATGGTTAGAATTGTTTACGTATTGTATGCAGTTACTTATTTTGTACCTGGGCCAATGGAGGGTTAAGTGATTTGGGGGTAAGGAACTGCTGTGTGTAAGGGATCTGGGTTAGTAACATAGTAGATGACGGCAGATAAAGACCCGAATGGTCCATCCAGTCTGCCCAACCTGATTCAATTTAAAATTTTTTTTTTTTCTTTTTAGCTATTTCTGAGCGAGAATCCAAAGCTTTACCCGGTACTGTGCTTGGGTTCCAACTGCCGAAATCTCTGTTAAGACTTACTCCAGCCCATCTACAACCTCCCAGCCATTGAAGCCCTCCCCTGCCCATCCTCCTCCAAACGGCCATACACAGACGCAGACCGTACAAGTCTGCCCAGTAACTGGCCTAGTTCAATCTTTAATATTATTTTCTGATTCTAAATCTTCTGTGTTCATCCCACGCTTCTTTGAACTCAGTCACAGTTTTACTCTCCACCACCTCTCTCGGGAGCGCATTCCAGGCATCCACCACCCTCTCCGTAAAGTAGAATTTCCTAGCATTGCCCCTGAATCTACCACCCCTCAACCTCAAATTATGTCCTCTGGTTTTACCATTTTCCTTTCTCTGGATAAGATTTTGTTCTACGTTAATACCCTTTAAGTATTTGAACGTCTGAATCATATCTCCCCTGTCTCTCCTTTCCTCTAGGGTATACATATTCAGGGCTTCCAGTCTCTCCTCATACGTCTTCTGGCGCAAGCCTCCTATCATTTTCGTCGCCCTCCTCTGGACCGCCTCAAGTCTTCTTACGTCTTTCGCCAGATACGGTCTGGAATAGTAGGGGATGCTGCAGGATAGGAGTGAGGCACTGTATACTAGTAGAGCTATGTGTTAGGGTTTCAATACCTGGATTAGCAGGGGTTGCTGCACAGCTGGTGTGTGTTGCACTGGCCAAGCAATATATGAGGATATCTGTACTGGACTAGCATTGGTGTGTCTGTACTGGATTAGTAAGGGGTGCTGTAGGGCAGAAGTGAGATGTATTGGCAGAGCTGTATGTGATAATCTCTCTCAGTACTGAAATAGCAAGGGGTGTCCTAAGGTAGTGTTTCCCAATTTATTCAAGCCCCTAGATTGAAAATTTTTCAAACCCAGTAGCTCTGAGCTCCGAGCAAGAGGAATTTTGAAATGGACAAATACAGATCACTGCAATTGACATACAGACCAAGGCAAACTTGGCATGATCTGTTATATTTATTTCATTGTCATCTAAAATGGTCCCTTGACAATTGGTGTGTTATGAAACTGAGTGGGAATGAATAGTGACACTTAGGGCCTATTTATAAGAACAGGAGGAAAGGAATATATCTACAAAAGTTGTCATTAGTGACCAATACAGTTTCATCTTTTGTTTCTGGGAAATGAAACACTCGCAAACACATCTAGGCATGAGAATTTTTGTAGGAAGCTTCATTAGTATTCTTTTGCTCTGCTTCCCATCCCTCTGGGCTGTCCTCCCATTTCCTCAATTGTGTCTCTGCAAATGAGATAGTAGGAGCATGTCTTTCCTGCTCCTGTTTATTTTCAATTAAATTCAGTCTTTTTTTTTTTTTTTTGCTGTTTGCAAGGCTTTTCGTTGCTGCAGAGGATCTCAGTCTTGGGACAGCTCTGGCCTTTAGGGATGGTGGTGCAGGCCTTCAGGGGAGGGGGGCTCTGGTGTAGAAGTACATGGAGGGAGGGAAGGGGAGGGGGTTCTAAAGAGACATGCATATGCTGGACTTTGGGGAGAAGAAATAATGGGCCTAAAAACAGAGGAGAGGGAGATGGCGGACAATGGGATTTAGGGAGGTTAAGGAACAGAAAGGGAGAGAAGTTGGACATAAGGGATGGTGTGGAGGGGGGGATATAGAGATATTGGATAGGAGGGTAGTTGGGAAAAGAAGGAGAGATGATGGACCCTGGAGTAGTGGGGAAGGAGGGAGAGATGCTGGATGAAAGGGTAGTTGAGAAAAGGTGGATCTGTTGAAGGAGACGAAAAAAAGGAAAGATGCCAGAAGGGGAGGACAGAGATAGAAGATGGATGGTAAGCACAAAGAAGGAGACCCTAGCAAGCAAGTTATCAGAAGACAACCAGAGCCTGGGACCAACAAGATTTGAGTAATGACAAAAGGTAGAAAAAAATAATTTTATTTTCTGTTTTGTGATTACAGTATGTCAGATTTGAAACGTGTATACTGCCAGAGCTGGTGTTAGACCGCAAACGTGAGCTAGGATTTAACAGAGAGAGGAAAAGTCTTTTTTGTTTGTTTACATCACAGCGCCAGTGTGGTTAGGAGAAGGCAAAGGGGGTGAAGAGGCTATAAAATAAACTCACCAGGATGTTTGGAAAAAACACCCACTTGGGCAGGAAAATTGAATCGAAAAATCGATTCAATAGGCTGAATCGAAATTTTTTTTCCTGAATCGGGCAGCACTAGTTCAGAGACTGTTCCCTCGGGAGCAAGGCTTGCCCCAGGTTCGTCTGTAGTGGGCTTGAGCACAGGCTGAGTGGCTTACTGTAAGTTTTTCCAGGATCGGGGCTGACTACTTTCTTCCTTCGTTTGTGTGCATGAGGTATGATGGGGGATGAGGTCTCTGGCTGGTTCATTGGGCTCGAGAGGCAGTCTGAAGAGACAAGCAGTCCAGATTCTAGGATTGTTGAGGCAGATGTTCTCCCTGTAAGCCAAGTATATCAAACTCAAAGACTGACATGGGTCAAATAAGCAAGGTTTAAGTTTGTGGGCTGCAAAAAAAGAAAAACATCATTTTAATAGAAACTTAGATTTATTTTGAAAAGTACAGTATAGAAAAAGAACACTTGGCCTCTGTTCTACTATTTTTCCTATTTCAGGGGAAATCTTGTCCACAGAGATTACTTTTAAACTGACACAAGGTGAATGTCGGAAATTCTAGATCTGATAGGAGACATACAATATTTCCTTTCATAAGTGTAAATAACTGCTTGCACCGATATGAAATTATTTCCACGTTTGGAAGTACTTATGTGAATTTTTGAGTATTTTCAAACCTGGCTGGCAAATATTTGTAAAATTCAGGCAAGCCAACTTCACTAAGGGCTCCTTTTACAAAGGTGCGTTAGGGCCTTAACGCATGGAATAGTGCGCACTAAAATGCCGCACACACTAGCCACTACCGCCTCCTCTTGAGCAGGCAGTAGTTTTTTGGGTAGCACACACTAGTTCGGTGTGTGGGCTAAAAACGCTAGTGCACCTTTGTAAAAAGAGCCCTAAATTTTGTCTTCAAATCTGAATTGCACTGGATCTCAATTACTTCTGTTTGCATGTGATAAGGTACTGATTCTATATTTATTGAGAAAATCGAAGAAAACAAAGAACCCTTCTTCCAAAGATTTAAAATCTGCAAATCTTGTTTCAGACTCAGTTCTAAGGCTTAAAACTTTTTTCGACGTATTTTTGATGCGATGCAATTTCACCTAAACTTGATTTGTTTATGTTGCGTGTTGGAAAGTGCGTTAAATCTTCATTTTTCAACTGCTTTTTCCAAAGAACTAGCTTACATTGGAATGCTTTAACATGATCACACATGTTCGTAATGATCAGATCTTCTCCTTGCAGTTTTAAATTTAAATAGTTTGTTATATCAACCATAAAGGATAAATCTGGTAATCTCAAAACAGGGGATGTAACCACAGGTGAAATGTCAAAAGACAAGAAATGGAATTGTCCAAAAAAAAGTGATGTGCACTAATCAAGTGTCCACAAACTCATCTGAAGGTAAAAAGATTTTTATTCTTCCAATATCGTCTTGGTACAATCAGTAATTCAAATGACTCGACATGTATATATTTTGGCCACCAGGCCTGCCTCAGAAGTCTTGAGAATCACAAAACTAAAATGAACTCACTGCCAAAGATACGTGGACGCTAGTGATATGAAAATAGCGCGTTGAACAACTCAAACAGACTGAAAACTGGGAGTCTCACGTGAGACGCCCAGTTTTCAGTCTGTTTGAGTTGTTCAACGCGCTATTTTCATATCACTAGCGTCCACGTATCTTTGGCAGTGAGTTCATTTTAGTTTTGTGATTCTCAAGACTTCTGAGGCAGGCCTGGTGGCCGAAATATATACATGTCGAGTCATTTGAATCACTGATTGTACCAAGACGATATTGGAAGAATAAAAATCTTTTTACCTTCAGATGAGTTTGTGGACACTTGATTAGTGCACATCACTCTTTTTTGGATAATTCCATTTCTTGTCTTTTGGATAAATCTAGTAACCATACTGGATCAGAAAACAACCTTGTGTTTTGATTTTTAGTTATTAAAAACTGATATATTCAAGTCCAAGAATTGTTTAAGATCCTTGGAGCAGGATAGCCAATGTACCTCGATAAATAGAGCAAACCGGAACATTCACTTTCTAATTCATTTAAGAGAGCAGAGAATTGTTGCTGATTTAAGCCTCAAGATCTTATTAAATTTTTTTGACAAATGTCAACACATTTTCCATGTTTATTACCTTTGTGCATAATACTTCTTGATGTATAATGCAATTTGTATGTTGAATCTGTCACAAGATTCACTTTGTTTTTTTTGCAGTAATTATATTACATTACATTGATGTCTTCTATCCCGCCAATACCTTTCAGTTCTAGGTGGTTTACAATGAGAGTTGGCTTGGGCATTTCAGGGAGAATACATGGTTAAAAGATGTAGTATGCATCGGGATCGGTGGAGGGTCGATCAGATTTAATTAGATCATTTGACAAATTTCTTGAATAGAAAAGTTTTAAGTTCTTTCCTGAATATTTTGTAGTTGGGCGTCATAGTTGGCAGATTGGAGAGGTGGCGGTCTAGTTTTGCTGCTCTGATGGCTAATAGTCCATCGTATATTTTTTTGCTTTGTATACTTTTGATTTGGGGGTGGGTGAAATGTGCATGAGTTCTCCTTGGTCTGGATGTGATTTTCCTGATTAGGCGGTTGCTCAGATAGCTTGGTCCATTTCCATTTAGGGCAGGGGTGTCCAATGTCGGTCCTCGAGGGCCGCAATCCAGTCGGGTTTTCAGGATTTCCCCAATAAATATGCATGAGATCTATATACATGCACTGCTTTCAATGCATATTCATTGGGGAAATCCTAAAAACCCGACTGGATTGCGGCCCTCAAGGACCGACATTGGACACCCCTGATTTAGGGCTTTGAATAGGGTGCAGTAGAATTTGTATTGCATGCGTGCTTGTACTGGGTTTTTCTGGCTATTGAAGGAGCTCCATATGTAGGTTTGACAGAGATAAATTGTATTTTTGCAGAAGTTTATAAACGCAATTAAATATATCTTTTCCCGTTGTAGTGCTACACATTGGTACTAGTTCCAATAATTCCTCAAAAATAGGTGCCAATTTTGTATTGAAATTCCTTTTATTGCTTGAAGGTTCAACTTTTCTTTCTTTTTTTTTTTTGACCCAAAACAGCTAATGCATTGTCTTGATTTTGTTGAATTGCTTATGTTATATTACTGAAATTTCATTATCATGGATATATTGAAGTACAATGGAACCTCGGTTTGCGAGTGTTTTGCAAGACGAGCAAAACACTCCTGCAAACCTTAACTCGCAAAACGAGCATGTCCCGATAAATGAGTCCGTCCCCCCACTCTAACCAGCATTGCACCCCCATGCTGGAAGTGGCATCCGCCCTCCCTCCCAAACAAGCTCCTTACCCCATCTGCTACCTGCCATGCCAGTTAAGGAAAGATCCCGCCTCTTGCCTGGGCTGGGCCTTGAGCATCTGCGCATGCTCAAGGCCTTCTGGCTCTCGTTCTCTCCAAGATCTCTGGAGGACTGGCTGAACAGAGCCTCATCGTTCTTGGAAGGAGAACAAGTGGTGGCTCATGTAGTCCAGGTCCTACAGAGCCTGGGTTAAATAGTGAATTTCCAAAGAACCCACTAGTTCTGTCCCAGTCCCTGGCAGAGGGCCCTGTGTACCTTACAGAAGAGGCACACAGACAGAAACAGTGTAACCCGATGACAAATTTGTTGACCAAATCAGCTCCTTTCACATGGCACTACCTTCAAAAGCTGGGCTCTATGGCTGCCATGATAGACGTCCCGTGAGCAAAGGCTCACGTACATCCTCTCCAGAGTGGACACTGCTGTGGACTCTGGAAACCTGTGCCAATATGGGCTGGTGGCACTCTCAGAATGGCATTGTGGATAACTGTGACAACAGATTACAGCCTGTTTGGCTGGATAACTGTGACAACAGATTACAGCCTGTTTGGCTGGAGGGCTCACTGCAAAGGACGCCTGATTCAGGGGTATAGGTTGGCCTTTCAAAGGAAGTGGTCAGTCAACAGATTGGAACTTCAAGCCAGTCGTTTGGCATTGCAGATGCTGGAGAAGAGTCTGGAGGGACAAGCAGTCTGATTCTTAATCTACTGCGGTGGCATATGTCGGCCGCCAGGAAGGCACCAAGAGTGCGCAGCTGAGTTTGGAAGCCCGCTTTCTGTTCCGGTGGGTGAAATGTCATCTTCAGGCTCTTTCGGTGGTTTGTGTGGTGGGAGTGGACAATGCATAGGTCGGTTTTTTCAGTAGGCAGACTTAGGATCTGCGAGAATGGTTGCTGTCTGCTGCAGCCTTCCAAATCATTGTGCATTGTTGGGGTCACCTAATGTTCAATCTAATGGCAAGAAACAAGAAGGCGGACTGCTTCTTCAGTTGGTCTGGACTCTTTGATCCAGCAATGGCAAAAGAACAAGCTCTTGTACCTGTTTACTCTGTGGCTCATAATAGGGTGGATACGCTACAGAATTGTAGGCCATCTGGGAAAAGTAATTCTTGTGGCACCAGGTTGGCCATGGTATGCAGATCTAATGCGTCTTCAGAGGGATGCAGGTCTTAGACTGCAAGTGCAGCTGGACCTTCTTTCTCAAGGGCCAGTGGTCATTGAAGATCCAGATTGCTTTGCTCTACAGCCTGGCTCTTCAGCGCGTGGCCTTAGCATGCAAAGGATACTCAAAAATAGTGATTGCTACTCTTCTGAGAACCAAAAAGGTGATCTTGTAACCTGCTCTAAGCTCTTTGGGGAGGACAGGATATAAATCAAATTGAATTAAATAAATAAATAGCCTACAATGGTCTCTGCTTATGCTAAGGCATGGGAAACTGTCCAGCACTGTCACATTAAGGAGAAGGCAGAGCCTTTCTCTGCTCTGATCTTGGTGATGTTAACCTTCCTCCAAGTGGTTCTTGACAAAGGTCTTACAGTGATGTCCCTCAGAGTCTAAGTGGTGGACTCAAAAGCATAGAGATTCCTTGGTGTCTCATCTGGACATAGCCAGATTTCTAAAGGGGGCACTGCGACTCAGGTCCCCGGTAAAACATTCGTTTTCATCATGGAACCTTAATGTGGTTTTGCAAGGCCTCAGTCAGGCTCCATACAAGCCACTGAAGGAAGAATCCTTGATGGATCTAACGCTCAAGACGGTCTTTCTCGTGACCATTACCTCAGCGAGAAGTGTCTTGGAGCTACTGGCTCTTTCCTGCAAAGAGCCCTTCCTCAAGATCATGGAGGCCAGAGTAGAGAATGAGACGGGGAAAAAATCTGTCCCCGGACCACCGTCCCCTTCCCCGCCGTCCCCGTAGCATCCACCCTTCCCTCTCGCCACCTCACTGCCTTTCGGCACCCCTCGTGCAGTCCATGCATCTCCCTCCCCCTTACCTTAACGGTGCGTTTTAAGGTTTGAGTAGCTTGTTGAAAGCCGCTGGAGTGTTCGTGCAGTCGCGAGCGTATGTGGGCGGAAGCTTCTCTGACGCAACCGGAAGTTGCATCAGAGGAGAAGCTTCTGCCCACACATGCACGCTCCGGCGGCTTTCAACAAGTCTCAAACCTTAAAACGCACCGCAAAGGTAAGGGGGAGGGAGGGAAATAGATAGATAGTTTCGGCTAAGGAGGGAGGGGGCCTTGTGTGATCGGTGACCGCGCGCATTCCCTCCCTTAACTGCAGGGACAAGGCCGTTCACCGCTCCATGGGGTGGTGGATGGCCTTGTCCCCGTACCTGCGGTGAGTACCTTTCTCACCTCCACTGTTTGGCGGGTTACCCGCGGCTACTCGCGGGTAACATCCACAGTGTCATTCTCTAGGCCAGAGTTTCTATGTGCACTGTTCATCTTTTTTCCCGAAGGTTGTTTTGGCATTCCATGTCAATCAAGAGGTCAGATTGCCAGTGTTCCAGTCCACAGGATCTAGGAAGAAGGACCAGATTCTGAAAAGGTTGAATGGGAGAAGAATGTTTCTATGATAGCTACCAATGAGTTCAGGCTGTCTAACCATCTTGTTGAGCTCACCAGTCAGACTAGATATGGCACACTGGCATCTAAGACTATGATTTTCAGATGGATCTGCAGATCCATTTTGTCAGCATATATTGCTTGTGGAAAATGGTCACCATTATACATGAAAGTGCTTTCGACTAGAAACAAGATTTCATGGGCAGAAGAAGCTCAGGCGGTCGTCTCACCTGAGGAGATTTTTAGGGCAGTGCCTAGTCCAGTGTTTCTCAACTCGGTCCTAGAGTACCCCCTTGCCAGTCAGGTTTTTAGGATATCCACAATGAATATGCATGAAAGAAATTTGCATATAATGACGGCAGTGTATGCAAATCAATTTTATGCATATTCATTGTGGGTATCTTGAAAACCTGACTGGCAAGGGGGTTACTCCAGAACGAAATTGAGAAACACTGGTCTAGACCACTCCTATATTCATTTTCCCATAGTGGATGTAGTGGCAAGGGAGGACTGCACCTTTTGGGTTCAGTGTTACGAGCCAGCACAGAGGCCTGCCCTAAATTTCTGGGGTTTCTTTGTACATCCCATCCGTCCAGAATAACATATCTATTGCAATAGGAAAAAGAGATTAGGTTCTTTCCTTGCTAATATCTTTTCTAGTAGATAGGTGTGTCTTTCTGGAACCCCCACCTTCTCAATTATCTCCTGCGTCTGCCTACTGTCTCAGTCAGAAAGTTCGAGTCCAAACTGAAATTTGAATGTCAGTCAGATCTTAAGGGTATGAAGAATAATCTAATGCTAAAACACATTGGGGTAATGATTGAGCTCCATAAATGTTTCTGTTTGGTATGCTTATTTTGATGTTTCGATTGTTCAATGGCAATGTTTAACATGTTTGTTACCGTATATTTTCAGTGGCGAGGCAGTTAAAATTTATATTTAAAAGATGTGTGAAATTAATATTTAAGTAGATATAAGAAGTGGATATTAAATGTATTGATCCAGTGACGATAATGGCTCGTGCATAAAAACTATATAATGCATGACTAAAGAGCCAGCTGAGGATTGTATGAAAGCATAATATCAGTTTCTCTAGGGGGTGACTTATTTGGATGAATTAATGCTACTGCACCCCTATATATGACTAGTATGAAGAGATTTGATCTCAAATGTTATATTTTCAGAGCAAAACAAAGTTGTAGTTTGGGGATTTCCCCGTACCACTCCTTCATATATGTTTCTATATAGAGCTATTGCCTGCTTTAGTACAAACTGAAGGGGGCAGCAGAGTCCTCTAGTAAAGGAAGAAGAATTGAAAACCTGGAGTGGATTCCTTCTGCACAGCTTGCGAGCATGAGGAGATTACTTGTTTGTCCAGAATGAGACACCTATCTACTAGAAAAGATATTAACAAGGTAAAAACCTAATCCAAGTTTATTAAAATTTGATATACCACTTTAAAATTGTCAAAGCGTTGTACATTACATTAAAAATATAAAATTGGTGACATACCATTAGTACTTAGGGTAGATACATGACATATCGAGACACAAAGGAAGAGGGGTAGAACGACAATCATTTATAGGAAAGAAGGAGAATGGGTAGCACGAAGGGGAAGTGAAACTATGCTCTTCCTTAGATATTATTTAATTGGGAGAGGTCTGAGTTGTTTTTTTGGTTGTATGGGAATTCATAAATAATCTCTTTTTCTCTTATACTATGTCAGTGCTGGAAGCCCATGTTCAGCAGCTGCAGGCAGAGAACATTTCTGAACTGTCGCTGGGCAAGATAAATCTCACACATTTGGAGAACAGTAGTGACTTTACTGGAAAAAGTTCTACAGAATGGTTTGCAGAGGAGCAAATGACCAGAAAGACAGAAGATAGGATTGTGAGGACTCCCCTACAGCCCACCCGCTGGATAGAAAAGCTAAGCAAAGAAAAAAGGACAAATTGCAACAGGCAACAGCGGCTGCTAAATAAGATTTCTAGACTTCCTTCATCCCCAGGGGCAAATCTGCCTCAGGAGGATCCCCCCTGCATGGTCGGAGCCACTGGTACCAAGGGCAGACCGAAAGGTAAATCTTTCCCAGCAACAAAAAAGATTCTCACCAACCCTTCCAAACTGGAAAAGAAGAAGGGTGGCCAGCAGACCAGTGCTGGGCTGGACAGCTCTGACAGGAATACGACTGGATCTAGTAGTCTTAGATTTGAGGAATTTGGTGGAGAGGCTAAGGACCAGACAGTGAGTTTGGAGGTCAGTCCACCACTGGAAGTCAGTGAGGAAAACCAGTACAAGAATGTCCAGATGGTTTTTCTGGCCTTCCTAGAGACATGGATCTTAATTGGGGAGTTGGAGAAGGCTCAACAGTTCCTACAGTACCATCACCGCTACCAGGCCCAAAAGAAACTCCTCAATGTCAAGATGTACAATTCTCTCATGCATGGCTGGGCTAAGAAGGTATCTGGTACCATCCTGTCTAATATGGAGCAATGGGGAGGGTAACAGACTTAGAAGTAGCACCTAGAACTAAGAATTTCCAATGCCACTGCTAGCAAATCACTTTATTGCCCTCTGTCTAGAACAGGGGTGCCCACACTTTATGGGCTTGCGAGCTACTTTTATAATGACTAAGTCAAAATGATCTACCAACAATAAAATTTAAAAAAAACACAAAGTACACTGAAAGGCAGAGAAAATGTTAATTATTCATATTCCGGGTTTTTTCAAAGAGGTCACGGCAGATGACTCTATGCAATGAAACCTCAGTAACAAAATACAAAAATAGACAAATACACCCCCTCCCTTTTTACTAAACCACAATAGTAGGTTTTAGCACAGGGAGTTACGCTGAATGCCTCGTGCTGCTCTCAATGCTCATAGGCTTCCTGCACTAAAAAACGCTATTGCGGTTTAGTAAAAGGGAGCCATAGTGCAAAATATAGACAGCAGATATAAATTCTCAAAACCGACACATTTTGATCACTAAATTGAAAATAAAATCATTTTTCCTACCTTAGCTGTTTGGTGATTTCATGAGTCTCTGGTTGCACTTTCTTCTTCTGACTGTGCATCCAATCTTTCTTTCTTCCTTTCAGCCTCCTGTATGTTTCCTCTCCTCCAGACCTCATTCTCTCCCCCAACTTTTTCTTTCTGTCTCCCTGTTCCCCCTTCTTTCTGTCCCTCTGTTCCCCCTTCTTTCCGCCTCCCTGTCTGCCCCCTTTCTTTCTTTTTCTGTGCCCTTCCCCAAGCCACTCGGTTTGCTGCCACTGCCATCGGGGAACAGCCCCCAAGCTTTCCCTGCAGAAGCGTCGCGCTGACCAGCATTCCGCTCCCTGACGTCAATTCTGATGTAGGAGAGGAAGTTCAAGGCCAACAAGGCATTTCTCCTCATTCCATCCAGCCTAGCCCCATCTCTCCTTGATCCAGCATTTCCCTTCTGTGTCTGTCAGAATTACCATTCCACCTATTTTCCAGCATCACCCTTCTTTGTGTCCATCTCACCTATATCCCTATCTCACAACTTTTTCAGAATCTTCATTTGTCTCTGTCCTTGTCTTTACCCCATTTGCTCTTTCAATGTCTTTATCTCCCCCCCCACACACTTTTTCAGCATTACTTCTATGTCTCTATTTCACCTCCTCTTCATGTCCCCTCTGTATCTCTATCCTTATTCAGTAGG
This sequence comes from Geotrypetes seraphini, assembly GCF_902459505.1. Lineage (NCBI taxonomy): Eukaryota > Metazoa > Chordata > Amphibia > Gymnophiona > Dermophiidae > Geotrypetes > Geotrypetes seraphini. The sequence goes on along the minus strand of NC_047091.1, from coordinate 122,567,028 downwards.
TCCTGCTTACCCTTTCTCTTCTTTGTGTCACTATCTCCATTTTCAGCTTTCCCCCCTTTTCCTTTGTTACTGCACCCGGTAGCCAGAATCTTTCCACCCTCCCTCCACTCTGGCCCAGCCCAGTATGAAATATTTCCTTTTGTTTCCCTCCCCTCTCTCTTTCTCTCTCTCTTCTCCTCCCTCACCCACGAGTCCTGCATCTGGTTCTCTCCCTTCTACCTGCACCTGACAACACCCCCCTGCTCCGCGGCTCTCTTCAGCAACTCGTCAGCAGCGGTGATCAAGACAGGCTGCCGACATCGAGGCCTTCCCTCTACGAGTCCCGCCTTTGTGGAAAAAGGAAGTTGAAACAAGCAGGACTCGCAGAGGGTAGGCCCCGACGTCAGAAGCTTGTGTCGATCACTGCTGCTGAGTTGCCGAAGAGAGCTGCGGAGCAGGGGGTGTGGCCGGAAGCAGGTAGAAGGGAGAGGGAGATAATTCAATAGGAAGGCTGTAGAAGCTCCGGAGCATGACACTGACCCCGGCCAGGATGATTTCTTTTTCAGGCTGCTGCTGCCGCTGCCACACTCCCCTCCCCCCCAAAAAATGACAAAAACAGCTTAATGCCCGGCGTCGGCGTCTTTGACGTTGGGGAGAGGAAGGCTGATAGGCCCGGTAGATCGGGACGGCAACACGAGTCTATCACGGAGCCCGGGATGGGCTCTGCGATCGACTCACGTTGCCTTCCTGAGCTACTGGTCGATCGCGATCGACGTGTTGGGCACCCCTGGTCTAGAAACATCTTGTAAGCTGTCTGGGGGAATGGTCCTGTAAATGTAGTATCATTCTCTGACTAGGTGGTATGAAATGGTCTCATACCAGGAAGATGTGAGACATTAGTAAATATTAGGTGAGTGTACAGTAAGATGTCCCAGAATTTTGTCCAGACAGTGATGGAGGTTTTCTGTTCTCAAAGGCCCAGAAGCTATAAGGGTATAGGAGGGTATGAGTTATTTTTCCCCTAGCCAGGAGTGGAACAGAAGAAAGCTAAACACTCATCCTTGAAGTATTCTCATTTTCCTTGTTTCCTTCATTCTTTAGGGATCTTTGTCTAAGGTTATCCAGCTATTCGAGATGCTGAAAGAGGCAGGTCTGAAACCCAGTCTCGGTTGTTATGTAGCAGCTTTGGAATGCATGGGGCGTAGTGCTACTTCCGCCATAATCATCCAGAGGTAACATGGGGAGGACACTAGAGCTGAAGCACACCACCTTCCTTCATAACTTGAGGAAGTCTGTTCATTTTCCTATTCTTTTCCCTCCTATTTTATCTGCCTTCCCTTGCCTTGAGCTACAAACTGTGGAAAGTAAATATACGCAGGGCTTCATGATTTTTCATTTTATGTATGAAATCTTTGCTGTGCGGTATGGTTCTTGTCTGCCGGAATGCAGTTGGTGTTCAGTCACTTCCTGGCTTATAAGGGCTTTGTGTGTGACTGCAACAAGGGCTCCTAAGCTAAAAACAGGTATTGCATTTATAAATTGGGGACAAGAAGGTGATTAGCGCCCCCCCCCCCCCCATCATTAAAGAATATTATAAGCATTTCCAGTGCAATAGGGATAGTATGCTGAACCAAGGGTCTTGCTCCCATGAGTCCATTGCAAAAGTTATTGTTCTCCGGAGATAAGCAGGGAAAATTCAGGCACACTTGCTGCTTGAAGTCATTTGACTGAGCCTGCGTGCTGGTGCTCTCCCCTACATTCAGTAGTTTTTTGTTTGTTTGATTTTACTACTGAACATGTGTGGACATCTTGTCTCTGGAGCTTCACCCCCTGGAATTCAATTCAGATTTTTCTTTAACTGGGTTCTGCACAGGTCGAAGCTCTTCCCTCTCCTTCCCTCTTCTCCCCCCCCCCCAAAAAAAAGAAAAGGCTTTTAATTTCTATTCAGGTTTTACTGCTGCTTCTGTTATCTAGTTTATCTAATACTATCTAGTTCTATCTGTTTATCTAGTACTAAAAAAAGGAAGGCGTACTTCTTCTTTTGTCATATCAGGGAAACAAAAAACTAGAGAGTTTAACAACCGTGAATGCCGTTTATTTGTTTACCTGGCAATCTCTTTTTGACAGTTTTAATCTGGCAGTCGCTAGGACCATGAAGACCTTTTTTCTTTCATGCATGTCAGCTCCACAGCGGCGCTTTGCACCAGTGGTACAGGAATATCTCCAGGGCCGCTCACTCCTCCCCCTCAGGGCCCATGTTAGGAACCGCCGGGGGAGGGAAGCACATCACTGCAGCCGCCACTGTTAGGGAAAATAAAAACGATGTCCGCGGTTAGCAGTAAGGAGAAATAGCCGGCCGGGGAAGCAAGCAGAACACCTCCCCCACCGGTTTCTATGAAGATAGTGCGGGCCCAGCAAAAATAGCCCGCGGCTGCTTCATGACAAAAGGAGAAAAAAAAAAAAAAGAGACCTCCTGTGGACACTGCTACTGCCTCACAGCCGTCTTACTGTCCTACTGGATGCTTCAGGTAAACCTTTGCATTCTTCTGTCACCTCAATTGGCTCTAAGCGTCTTCTATTTCCAGCTAAAGAGTCCGATATTGTCATATCTCCTAAACAGGCAATCTTGCCTCAGTTTATTCCAACTTCTTCACAGGAACAAACTTCAATGAACATGATGGCTAATTTTTTTTCTTTTCCAAACATTTATGAAGGATAGTGCTGTGCTGCACTGCTACACCAACCCCCATCTTCTCCCTCCACTTCAGTGGGTGTTCAATAGTGCCCTGACTGTGTTGACCAGCATCCTTCTTTAGAATTTTTGGACCAAGACCATTTTTCTAATCCTCCTGATATTGCTTGGTCTCCTCATACTTCACTCTGTCCTTCCTCTCAACAACACGCTTCTCCTGCTAAAGATGGGTATGCTTTTCCTCTGTCCATCCCTTTGAACCTTCCTTCTCAGCCTCAGCCATCTCTACAAAAAGACCACTTGGAGGAGTATTCTTATCCTAAATTCTCTAACCAAGGCTTCTCCTTGAGAGAGAGGATAAACATCCAGATCATCATCCTTAGGAACCCTGCTTGACCAGGTGTCGGTACGCAGGGGAGACACGGGCTTCCATGGAGAAACAGAAACTGGAATTTAGGGAGGCTGCGCAGATGGTCACTCTGTAGCTGACCTAGAAGGCACTGTGGCGCCACCAACATTGTGAATTTGCTCTGGCAAGCCTAAGTCAAGCATAAAGGGCATAGAGGACCAGGAACCCCCTTCAAGAGGAGGGTATGAGCGCTTTCTTTTTGCTTTGGGTCCATGGGAACCTTTATTTGGCACTAGAGCTGCATCCTGGGACACCAAGAGGGTAAAATCGTCCCCCATTCATCCCAACAGTCATTTGGCTGCATCAATAAGGTGGTCAAAGGCTAAACCTGAGGTACCCACCTCTCCAACATGAATGGCACAACTGGTTCTCTTCGGGTGCCTATCCAGCACAAACTTGGCATGACTTCATGTCAGTTGAGCACGAGGACTGCATCCCTGGTGTTTAGGATCAAAAACGAGGCTTTCTGAAGAAGTCTGAGAACTTAGAATTCAAATTGGGAAATATCCAAGTTGGGGAAATATCCAAGTTGCAGATGCCAGAATTTCCCGTTGAAAAAAAGGTCTATAACTCCATCAGAGAATCTCAAAAACAAGCGATTTTAAGAACATAAGAATTGCCGCTGCTGGGTCAGACCAGTGGTCCATCGTGCCCAGCAGTCTGCTAAGCGGCGGCCCTTAGTTCAAAGACCAGTGTCCCATTTGAGTATAGCCTTATCTGAGTACGTTCTGGTTCAGCAAGAACTTATCTAACCCTTTCTTGAATCCTTGAAGGGTGCTTTTCCCTATAACAGCCTCTGGAAGAGCATTCCAGATTTCTACCACTCTCTGGGTGAAGAAGAACTTCATTACGTTTGTACGGAATCTATCCCCTTTTAACTTTAGAGAGTGCCCTATCGTTCTCTTCACCTTGGAGAGGGTGAACAATCTCTTTCTCTACTAAGTCAATTCCCTTCAATATCTTGAAAGTTTAGATCATGTCCCCTCTGTCTTCTCTTTTCAAGGGAGAAGAGGCTCAGTTTCTCTAGCCTCTCATTGTATGGCAACACCTCCAGTCCCTTAACCATTTTTGTCACTCTTCTCTAGACCCTTTCGAGTAGTACTATGTCCTTTTTCATGTACGGCGACCAGTGTTGGACGCAGTATTTTAGGATTTCTGGGGTGGAGGAACAAGGCTACAACAATATTTAAACCTCAAAAACCACAATTTCAAACCCCCTTCCTCCTCCCCCCCCAAAAAAAAATGCTCTGTGGTCTGTGATAGCCCTACTCACAGATCAGACACTGAGAAGATGTGCGGCAGCCTGACACAGCTCTTCTTGGTAGCAGGAATAAGGAGATGACCTCTACCACCAGGAAAGCTGCCTTTTCAGCTGCCAGTCGGGCTAGAGCTGGATTAAACTTCAATTCCTGGGGGCAAGGTCTCAGCTTATTCTGTGTCTGTTCACAGAATATTGTGGATGAAACATTGGGCTGGGGAATCCACATCCAAAAGCATGCTCAGCAGGCTTCCTTTCAGGGGCACCGTGTTGTTTGGCCAGGGGTCACCAGATGACAGCGAAAGCTGTTGATCGCGTCACAGAAATAGACCTTGCACTTCTTGGTAACTGGTATGAAATATATTTATTAGCAATAAATGAAAGTTAGCAAAATACACTGAAATGCAGCACTCGGGGCAGATAAGGATAATATACATACAGTGTTAGCTGGCTTCTGTCTTAGGAATCATCTCTTCTCCTCCTTCCTTATGCTAGCCAGCATAACATGTATACACTTTTGCTCAGTAGTCACAGATACAGATCACATAATTGCTTTTCTATTGGCTATATGATGTAAACACTTATCATGGAGCATACTGAAACTGACTTTTCTATATTTCCCTGACAAGTGAATTTCCAATACTAAGGCTAATAACTCCAGAGAACATGTCTCCACCTTCCTGAGTTACACTGTCCTTGCTAGTGCTTCTTAGGAGAACATCATATCATGTACTGTACTATTCTGAAAAGTCCCAAAACAATGATGTCACAGTCAGGAGATCTGACTGCTGGTTTTCGGAGCAAAGGTGAATCTCTCTCTCTCTCTCTCTTTCTCTCTTGCTGACAGAGAGGAAAATGACTGCTCAGAAGAATTAATTCATATGCACAATGTCTCTCTTGAAATATAACTATTTGGGGTTCTCAGGGGTCTTCGCCTACAGTATATGCAGGTCTTATGCTTGCGTCCTCTTCCGCCTACAGTTTCATGCAGGTCTTATTCCTGATTCTCCTCTGATTCGTCCTCACCTCATGGCTAGTGTGCAGGACCACCGTCTGAAGTTTCTCCCAGTCAGCAGGCCCAGGACTTCTAAAGGGTAGGCCCATGGGTCCTTTTGAGGCTCACCACACATTTTCTCCTCAGGATCCTCCTCCAAGAGATCATTTTAAAGTCTACGCCAGCGATTCTCTGGGAATAGAACATCCCATGGCTCTACCTCCCAACAGAGAGGACAGCACAAAAAGTTGCAATGATGCCAGGCCTCCTTCTCCCCATGCAGGTTAGGAGGCAGACTGCAGGGCTTCCAGGAGGCAGACTGCAGGGCTTCCGGGAGGCATGGGAGGCTATCACAATTGATCAAGGGTTCCTGGGAGTCAGAGACGGCTATAAATATTGGAGTTCACCCATCCCCTCTCTGCCTGGTTCGTGGACTCGCAGCCCAAGTCCAGGTGACCCTCCGGAGGTTACTGGCCATTCAAACCATAGAACAAGTTCCAGATGAATATTTGAGCTCCAGAAGATACTCCATATACTACTTCATGCCCAAGAAAAGCTCCGAAAATGTGGAGGCCCATCCTGGACCTCAAGTACTTCAATATGGCTCTCAGTGCACATCACTTTTGTATGGAGACTCTTTGGTTGGTCATTGCTTCAGCACAAATGTCCTAGAGCAGCATTTTCAATTCAAGGCCCTTCCATTTGGCCTGGCTACAGCTCCCTGGACCTTCACCAAGGTAATGGTTGTAGTGATGGCTCAACTCTGCAAGCTAAGTTGTTCACTCTTACCTGGCCGACTGGCTTATCAGAGCGCCCTCTCGGGAGGAAATAGAGAGCAGTTCAGACCATCTTAGCGACATTGCAAGGTCTGGGATGGATTGCCTAATCTAATCTTCTATTTGTAACTTGTGCATACCTATGCAGGCTCAAGTCGACTTCTTTCCGGCCTCCTGTTATTTTTTGGATGGTTGTGACTATACCAGTTGTTTTTATATATATTGTGGTATCTGATTGTATGCTCTGGCGTTGCTGTCGCCTGATTGTTTGTGTGGCTTCACTGTTAATAAACATATGTTTAAAAATAAAAAGAGAGAAGAGGGTAGAAAGAGGGCAGATCGGAATAAGAAGGGGAAGAGGGTCGAGATTAAAAGTAGGGAGGAGATAAAGTGGGATTCTTTTAGTGTTCAAGTATCAAACAGAAGGGTTTTCCATTTCTTCTGGAACGAGATGCAGCTATGCTCTGTTCTGGTCGTCCAAGTTTTTACTCCCAGGAAGGTTACCATGGATTGAAATATACGTCTGTACTTGAGATTTTTTGTGGTTGAAAGATTTAATTGAATCCTGTTCAAGGTTCTATGAGAGGCAGACCAAGCTGTTGAGAAAATTTGAATATGAGAAGCTGCTGAGTATCCATGGAGTATGCGATGAATGATGCATGATGTTTTGAATTTTATTCGTGATGGGGTAGCCAGTGTAATTGTTTGAAGGTTGAGACAAGTCATATTTTTTCAGTATTTTGAATGAGTTGCATTTTATGGATAAGAATGGCATTGATACCCATGTAATAATAATAATTTATTTGCCGCCATACCGGGGAAGTTCTAAGCGGCTCACAGCATGAAAAAAACAATACATACGTTTCCATAAAACATCTTATTAAAATATAACAAGGCAATACATACATAGGCATTGTCAACCTGAAGAAGAGCCAGCTGCAGCTTGTACAGTTCTGGAGTATCTGGGGGTCCGTTTTGACACAGAGTGCAGCTGAGTGTTTCTTCTAAAGGCACGTGGACTGAAACTTGATAGTCAAATTTCAACTTTCCTGGAGAAGCAGTCTGTTGGATTATCTTCAGGTTTTGGGCTCGATGGCGGTCATGATAGAAGTGGTTCCTTGGGCGAGAATACATATGTGCCTCCTTCAGCACTCTCTCCTCTTTCGCTGTTCTCTGCAGAGGGATCCTCTGCATGTTCGACTGCCATGGATGAACTGGTGGCTTTGCCTGCAGTCTCTCTCCTCCGGGATACCTCTGACCATCAACTCTTGACCACGCTGACAACGGATGACAGCCTTCTGGGCTGGGGTATGCATTGTGGAGATCACCCAGTACAGGGGCGATGGTCCCCATCACAGCGCTGTTGGCCTATCAATGGTCTGGAGCTCAGGGCCATCCGGCTAGCACCGATTTTCAGTTCGGCTCAATTGTCGAACAAAGCGGTTTGGGTGTTCTCTGACAACACAATAGCTGTTGCTTATGTTAACAGGCATGGAGGCACCAAGAACATTGGCTTCCTGAAGGAGGCAAAAGCTCTCTTCTGCTGGGCGGAGATTCATCTTCTGACCGTCAATGCGGCTCACATCGTTGGTGTGCAAAGCAGAAAGGCAGACTTTCTAAGCAGGCAAACTCTGGACTCGGGAGAATGGTCTCTTACCTCAGGCATTTCAGTGTATCGTTAACCGGTTGGGTGTACCTACATTCAAACTCATGGCGACGGTGAATGACAAGTGGTTATGGAAGTGCAGGGATTGACGTGCTGGTTCAGCCGTGGCCAATAGAGGAACTCCTGTATGTATTCCCTCCCTGACCCATGGTGGGGAAAGTCCTGTTGTCAGGGATGGGTTATCCTGGTGGGCCCAGACTGGCCTCGAAGCCCCTTCTATGTGGACCTGGTGCGTCTTCAGATCAGCCACCGACTGAGACTTCAGCCATCCCAGGGACTTCTCTCTCAAAATTAGATCGTCTTGCAAGATCCGGAGTGCTTTGGTCTCATGGTATAGCTGTTGAGCCCTCGGATTTGAGCTGGTCATGTGTATTATGTTGAATGCCAAGAAGCCTGCTACATTCGCAGCATTCATAAAGACGGGATACCTTCCAACGTTGGTGCCGCAAGGATCAGCTGATCCTTCCACGGCTTCGGTGTCTGCAGTCCTGTCCTTTCTTCAAGAAGGCCTAGATTTGGGGCTGGTGGTTTCTTCACTGACGGATCAAGTGGCTGGAATTTCCTATTTCAGTTGTTCTTTTTCTGCACACCCAAATGTGATCATGTATTTCAAGGGAGCACTGAGGCTGTGGCCACCAGTTTGCCAGCTCTGTCCATTCTGGAATCTGACCATTGTGTTGAAGGGGCTCTCAAGGGCTCTGTTTGAGCCCTTGCAGATGCCACCCTTATGGATTTGACTATCAATCTATTTGTTATCACTTCGGTGAGGCGTGTCTCCAAACTGCAAGCCTTGCCATGCAGGGACCCTTACCTGCATATCACAGAGGTCAGGGTCTCCCTGAGGACAGTTCCCTCTTTCATGCCAAAAGTGATCTCAGCATTTCACATCAACCAGGAAGTTCACCTTCCAGCTTTCCAGCCTTCGAGTTCTAAGAAGGACAAAGTCCTGAAGTTCATGGATGTCAGGAGAGATATTTGTGTTACTTGGAGGTCACGAACGATTTTCGTCTCGGACAACTTCTTCGTATTGATGAATCCAGCTATGAAGGGGAAGCTGGCTTCCAATGTTAGCATTTCAAGATGGATCAGATTAGCTATTATTTTCTGCTACATTGCCTGTGGTAAGCAGCCTCCCTTTGCTCTTCGAGCGAATTCGATAAGAGTGATTGCCTCTTCCTGGGCTTGAAGCCAGGACATTTCCTCCTGATGATATTTGCCAGGCAGCGACTTGGCCGTCCCTTCACACTTTCACCAAATTTTATAGGGTGAATTTAGCAGCTCAAGAGGATTCCTCCTTTGATGCCTCATAACATAAGAACATAAGAACTGCCATACTGGGACAGACCGAAGGTCCATCAAGCCCAGTATCCTGTTTTCCAACAGTGGCCAACCCAGGTCCCAAGTACCTACTGTGTTTCCTAAAAATAAGACAGTGTCTTATATTAATTTTGGGCCCTAGGGCTTATTTTCAGGGTAGATCTTATTTTATTCATATACAGTGGAACCTTGGTTTACGAGCATAATTTGTTCCAGAAGCATGCTCGTAAACCAAGTTACTCGTATATCAAAGTGAGTTTCCCCATAGGAATGAATGGAAACTCGCTTTGATTCATTCTACCTCCTCCTCCTCAACCCCCCTGAGGCTACCAGCGCTGCTCCATCACCCCCTCCCCCCGCTCTAACCGGCATCGCAAACACCCCCCCAACCGCGAATGCCCCTCCCCCCGCGAGAACCGCATCGCACCCCGGTTCTGGAAGCGGCATCCGCCCGCCCTCCCTCCCTCCCAAACATGCTCCTTACCCCATCTGCTGCTTGTGCGAGTGAAAGAAAGCTCCCACCTCTTGCCTGGGCTGGGCCTTGAGCATTTGCGCATGCCCAAGGCCTTCTGGTTCTCGTTCTCTGAGAGAGCCAGAAGGCCTTGAGCATGCGCAGATGCTCAAGGCTCAGCCCAGGCAAGAGGCGGGAGCTTTCTTTCACTCGCACAAGCAACAGATGGGGTAAGGAGCATGTTTGGGAGGGAGGGCGGGCGGATGCCACTTTCAGCATGGGGGTGTGATGCGGTTCTCGTGGGGGGGGGGGTTTGCGATGCCGGTTCTGGGGGGTGCGATGCCGGTTAGAGCGGGGGGAGGTGCTCGTGTATCGGAACATGCTCGGTTTGCGAGACAAAAGTTTGCTAAGTGTTTTGCTCGTCTTGCAAAACACTCGCAAACCGGGTTACTCGCAAACTGAGGTTTCACTGCACATGATCATATCTCCCTTCCTCTCCTTCACCCCAATTCTTCCTCTTTTCCTTTCTCTCCCCCACATCCCCTTGTGCCTACCCTCTGCAGCATCTTTCTATCCCTCCCTCTCACCTTCCCTCCCTCGTTCAGCAGAACCCTTCACAGCTTCTATCCCCAGGGCCACCATCAGAAATTTCTGGGCCCCTTACTGAGCAATCCTATTGGGCCCCCCACGCACCCCTTCCCCCCCCGACCCCCATAATACACACATAATACCCCCATAATACACACATAATACACACATAATTTTCTCTGTCGCCGCACTCTTTGACCAAAAGATTTGTAAGCCTGCAACCACGTCAAGGTAGACTCTTTCAGCAGGGCCCTAACCTAAACTAAACTAATCTATACCTATCTATTCTAAACTAACATATGTCTAATACTGAACTAATAACAAACTAACAAACATCTGCATAATAAATAACTAATAAATAATAGTGCTAGTAGCTATAATTCACTTTTGAATGTAAAATCTCAGTTAAGAATTTCTTTTGACCTTTGTAGGCCAGAAGTAGATTACAATTGCACAATATTTTTTGTAAAAGTATTAAATGTGTTTTTATAAATACTGTAAGCTTAATAAATATATCAGAAAAAACTACACATCTGAGCGCATATCTAAACATACACATCTGACTGTATATGTGAGTGCATATCTAAACATACACATCTGAGCGCATATCTAAACATACACATCTGACTGTATATGTGAGTGCATATCTAAACATACACATCTGAGCGCATATCTAAACATACACATCTGACTGTATATGTGAGTGCATATCTAAACATACACATCTGAGCGCATATCTAAACATACACATCTGACTGTATATGTGAGTGCATATCTAAACATACACATCTGAGCGCATATCTAAACATACACATCTGACTGTATATGTGAGTGCATATCTAAACATACACATCTGAGCGCATATCTAAACATACACATCTGTATGATCCCATCCTCCTCAGCTTGCCTATAGCTGCATCATGCATGTTAAAAATGTACAATATGTTGATATGTGCACCTTCCTTCCTTCCCATCCATCCTCCTCAGCCTGTCCTTACACATCCACAGCTGCATGTTAATGATGATGTATATGTTATGATGATAAATAAGTGCATATGAGCACATCATTAACATGCAGCTATGGATGAATATATAATGATGTTATGAGTGTGCACCTCTTCCTTCCCATCCTCCTCAGCATGTCACATAAAGCATGTTACATTACACAGACTTTGTGTAATGTAACATGCTGTATGTGACATGCTAAGGAGGATGGGAAGGAAGAGGTGCACACTCATAACATCATTATATATTCATGAATCAATCTGATAATCATCACCACCAGGCTGTGTGTGTTATGGGATGAAGGAAGAAAGGTGCATGTTTAAATTGCGCGGGGACAGAAATCCCACCCGTCCCTGCGAGGAATCCCCTCCGTCCCCGCCCGTCCCTATAAACTACAGAAATAGTTATTTCATTTAATTATGCTACTGAATTAAAGGCTCTGGTAGAAACCCATTTAAAAATAAGCAAAAAGACTATTAATTTGGAAATATTAATTGGGAAGAATACATACTTTGTAAACGGGTTTCTACCAGAGCCTCTAATGTTTATAAATTTTTATCAACACAACTAATATACTACTTTATCCTGAAGCAAAAAAAAAGAATTTTTTTCCTACCTTTGTTGCCTGGTTTCTGCTTTCCTCATGTTCTCATTTAATTCCTTCCATCCACTTTTCTCTTCTTTCTGCGTCTTCCATTTGCTCTATTACTGTGCCTCTCCCTTTCTCCCCCCTCCCAAATTGGTCTGGCACCCATCTTCTTCCCTCCGCTCCCCCCATAGTCTGGCATCTCTGTCTTCTTCCCTGCCAGTGTCTTCTCCCCACTATCTCTTCCCCATTTCCTTTCAGCGTCCTTCTCCCCCCCATCTTCTCCATGTCCTTTCAGCGTCCTTCTCCCCCTCTGTCTTCCCCATGCCCTTTCAGCGTCCTTCTCCCCCCCCCGTCTTCCCATGTCCTTTCAGCGACCTTCTCCACCTCATTGTCTTCCCCATGTCCTTTCAGCGACCTTCTCCACTCCATTGTCTTCCCCATGTCCTTTCAGCGACCTTCTCCACTCCATTGTCTTCCCCATGTCCTTTCAGGGTCCTTCTCCCCCCTCTGTCTTCCCCATGTCCTTTCAGGGTCCTTCTCCCCCCTCTGTCTTCCCCATGTCCTTTCAGGGTCCTTCTCCCCCCTCTGTCTTCCCCATGTCCTTTCAGGGTCCTTCTCCCCCCTCTGTCTTCCCCATGTCCTTTCAGGGTCCTTCTCCCCCCTCTGTCTTCCCCATGTCCTTTCAGGGTCCTTCTCCCCCCTCTGTCTTCCCCATGTCCTTTCAGGGTCCTTCTCCCCCCTCTGTCTTCCCCATGTCCTTTCAGGGTCCTTCTCCCCCCTCTGTCTTCCCCATGTCCTTTCAGGGTCCTTCTCCCCCCTCTGTCTTCCCCATGTCCTTTCAGGGTCCTTCTCCCCCCTCTGTCTTCCCCATGTCCTTTCAGGGTCCTTCTCCCCCCTCTGTCTTCCCCATGTCCTTTCAGGGTCCTTCTCCCCCCTCTGTCTTCCCCATGTCCTTTCAGGGTCCTTCTCCCCCCTCTGTCTTCCCCATGTCCTTTCAGGGTCCTTCTCCCCCCTCTGTCTTCCCCATGTCCTTTCAGAGTCCTTCTCCCCCCTCTGTCTTCCCCATGTCCTTTCAGGGTTCTTCTCCCCCCTCTGTCTTCCCCATGTCCTTTCAGGGTTCTTCTCCCCCCTCTGTCTTCCCCATGTCCTTTCAGGGTCCTTCTCCCCCCTCTGTCTTCCCCATGTCCTTTCAGGGTCCTTCTCCCCCCTCTGTCTTCCCCATGTCCTTTCAGGGTCCTTCTCCCCCCTCTGTCTTCCCCATGTCCTTTCAGGGTCCTTCTCCCCCCTCTGTCTTCCCCATGTCCTTTCAGGGTCCTTCTCCCCCCTCTGTCTTCCCCATGTCCTTTCAGGGTCCTTCTCCCCCCTCTGTCTTCCCCATGTCCTTTCAGGGTCCTTCTCCCCCCTCTGTCTTCCCCATGTCCTTTCAGGGTCCTTCTCCCCCCTCTGTCTTCCCCATGTCCTTTCAGGGTCCTTCTCCCCCCTCTGTCTTCCCCATGTCCTTTCAGCGTCCTTCTCCACCCCTTTGTCTTCCCCAGTGCTTTCAGCGTCCTTCTCCCCCCCATCTTCCCTATGTCCTTTCAGCGGCCTTCTCCTCCCTCAGTTTTACCCATTTCCCTTAAGCGTCTTTTCTTCTCCACTCCACTTTTCCTCCCTTTCTCCCTCCCTGCCCCTTACCTTTGTGGCGCTTCCCCACCCGACCAACAACAGAACAAGCCCGGTCGGACAAACCTCCCTGCCCTGTAGCCGCGAATCTAAATTACCTTCTTACAGCAGCTGGAGTATTGAAGCTGCTGTAAGAAGGTACAGTGGTGCCTCGCATAACGGACGCCTCGCACAGCGAACGCTGCGCACAACGAACTTTATGTCTTGATCCGTACAACGAACTTCGTTTCACACAACGAAGTCGCCCGAGCTGCATCCTTCCGCGCAGGCACTGCGCTTAACTGCCCTCTCTCCGCCTGGTTCCCTCTTGCCCCCCCGACTCCCCGACACGATCGGGGCAAAAAGGAGCCCAAGCCCTCTTGCCCCGCCGATTCCCCAACTCCCCACACAATATCGGGCCAGGAGGGAGCCCAAGTCCTCCTGTCCACGGCGACCCCCTAACCACACCCTGCACTACATTACGGGCAGGAGGGATCCCAGGCCCTCCTGCCCTCGACGCAAACCCCCCCTCCCCCCAACGACCGCCCCCCCCCCCAAGAACCTCCGACCGCCCCCCCAGCCGACCCGCGACCCCCCTGGCCGACCCCCACGACACCCCCAACCCCCTTCCCCGTACCTTTCTGTAGTTGGCCGGACAGACGGGAGCCAAACCCGCCTGTCCGGCAGGCAGCCAACGACGGAATGAGGCCGGATTGGCCCATCCGTCCCAAAGCTCCGCCTACTGGTGGGGCCTAAGGCGCCTGGGCCAATCAGAATAGGCCCGGGAGCCTTAGGTCCCTCCTGGGGGCGGGGCCTGAGGCACATGGGCCCAACCCGACCATGTGCCTCAGGCCCTGCCCCCAGGAGGGACCTAAGGCTCCCGGGCCTATTCTGATTGGCCCAGGCGCCTTAGGCCCCACCAGTAGGCGGAGCTTTGGGACGGATGGGCCAATCCGGCCTCATTCCGTCGATGGCTGCCTGCCGGACAGGCGGGTTTGGCTCCCGTCTGTCCGGCCAACTACAGAAAGGTACGGGGAAGGGGGTTGGGGGTGTCGTGGGGGTCGGCCAGGGGGGTCGCGGGTCGGCTGGGGGGGCGGTCGGAGGTTCTTGGGGGGGGCGGTCGTTGGGGGGAGGGGGGGTTTGCGTCGAGGGCAGGAGGGCCTGGGATCCCTCCTGCCCGTAATGTAGTGCAGGGTGGGGTTAGGGGGTCGCCGTGGCCAGGAGGACTTGTGCTCCCTCCTGGCCCGATATTGTCGGGGAGTTGGGGAATCGGCGGGGCAAGAGGGCTTGGGCTCCCTTTTGCCCCGATCGTGTCGGGGAGTCGGGGGGGCAAGAGGGCTTGAGCTCCCTCTTGCCCCGATCGTGTCGGGGAGTCGGGGGGGCAAGAGGGCTTGAGCTCCCTCTTGCCCCGATCGTGTCGGGGGTGCCAGGGACCACACGGAGTCACCCACCGTACCACCCGATTCGGGTAAGCGCAGGTATCGGTGGGTGGCTTATTTGCGGGGGGGGTGCCTTATTTTACATTTTTTTCTAAAAAGGGGGGGCTGTCTTATTTGATGGCCCTGCCTTATCATCGGGGAAACACGGTAGAAAAAAAAAAAAATGAACAGTTAAGTCCCAGTTTTTGCCGCTGAGACTCTGCCCTCTCTCACTGTAAAATTAGACTCTACTTAGTCTGTCTTTAAATTTAAAAAATGTGTGTTGTTTTAAAAAACAATTATGTTTTTAGATGTATCTAAATAAAAATAATAACCAAAAATTTATCTTTTTTTATGTCATCTTAGCATATTTTATGCTACAGAACGAATTATTTTTTTTAACATGTATTGTTATGGGAAAACGCGTTTCACATAACGAACTTTTCGCATAACAAACTTGCTCCTGGAACGAATTAAGTTCGTTGTGTGAGGCACCACTGTAATTTAGATTCGCTGCTACAGGGCAGGGAGGTTTGTCTGCTGGGCCTGTTGTCGGTCGATTGGGGGAAGCGCCACAAGGCTAAGGGGACCTGACCGGCTGTGCACACTCCCCCCCATGGCTGCACCGGGGCAGACCGCCCCCCCACCTTTCGGTACACGATTGCCTTTTCCCTACCTGCCCTGCCGCAAGTAGCCAACCGGAAGTCTTCCCGATGTCAGCGCTGACGTCGGAGGAAGGGAGGGATTTGCTTAAGCCCTCCCTCCGACATCAGCGCTGACATCGGGAAGACTTCTGTTCGGCTGTGTACTGCGGCAGGGCAGGTAAGGAGAAGGAGAGGAGACTATGCTTGCGATCCTGGGGGAGCCCGGGCCCCCTGTCAGCTCTGGGCCCCTGAATGCAGGACTGGTAGTACTGCCCTGATGGCGGACCTGTCTATCCCTCCCTTCCGTGTAGCAAAACCCTTGAGCGCCGCAGCCATGCAGCTGAACACCCGCTGACCCTACCATTTTTCCATCTCTCCCATCCATCTGAACCCCGCCGACTCTCTGACCGCAAGGTCTACAAAGAGCAGCGTTGGCAGCAAGCTTCACGGCCTTCTCCCGCCGGGACCTTCCATGCACCGCATTACTTGTGACATCATCAGTGGTGCGGCAGAGGGTTTTCTTCAGGCTGGTTTGGATAAAGGCCTGACTGGGTTCTCTTTGGGTCTGGGTGGCTGGGATCTCCTATTTTAGATCCCGGGAGCATCGATCCTCCTTGGCATCTCATTCTGATGTTGCTAGATTCTTGAAAGGAGCTCTTTGTGTCAGATCACTTGTTGAGCACTCTTTTCTTCTGGGACCTTAACTTGGTATTGTCTAGCCTTAACAAGGCTCCTTTTCAGCCCCTTTGAGACTTCCCTCTTGAACTTGACACTAGAGACTGTTTTTTCTGGTCACCATTACTTTGGTGCATCGTGTGTCAGAACCTTAGGTTTTATCTTGCAGGGACCCTTTCCTCTGTAGTTTGGAGGTGGGGGTTTCCCTTAGGTCGATTCCTTCCTTCCTGCCGAAGGTTGTTTCTGCTTTCCATGTTAATCAAAGTGTGTTTACTTGTAGAGAATGACACGGGGAAAAAATCTGTCCCTGTCACTGCCCTGTCCCCGGCCCACTGTCCCCTTCACAACCCCGTCACCGCCATCCCCTTCACCGCCCCGTCACCGCCATCCCATTCACCGCCCTGTCACCGTCACTGCCATCCCATTCACCGCCCCATCACCGCCATCCCATTCACTGCCCCGTAACCGTCCCTGCAGCATCCATATAAGCCTTATTACTGCAATATTTAGCTTATTCCTTTCTTATAAATCAAAGTTCTGGCTGCTGAACTAGAGAAAGAGATGTTCAGCTGGCAGGGCTTTGTTTATAAATTTTTATCAACACAACTAATATACTACATTATCCTAAAGCAAAAAATAAATAAATATAATTTTTTTTTCTACCTTTGTTGTCTGGTTTCTGCTTTCCACATCTTCTTGTGTGTCTTCTCTCTGCGTCTTCCATTTGCTGTTACTGTGCCTCTCCCTTCACCCTTCACCCCCTCCCCCCCCAATTGGTATGGCACCCATCTTCTTCCCTCCGCTCCCCCATAGTCTGGCATCTGTCTTCTTCCCTTCCAGCGTCTTCTCCCCACTCTGTCTTCCACATTTCCCTTCAGAGTCTGTTCCTCTCTACCCTCTTTCAATGTCTGTTCTATTCCTTTTTACAACCACCCTTCCCTCCCTCCTTCACCATCTGTTCCTGTCTACCACCCTTCAGCTCCTCTCGCGTGGATTATCTATCTACCTCCCTCCCTCTTATTTTTGTGGCACGTTACAATGTAATTTGTGCAAGCTGCTGGAGCCTGCGAGCTCGGTCCCTGTCCCATCCCCACAAACCATCTTGCTTCTGTGTTCCTATTTTCCCCATTTCTAATATCTCCTATGTATCTGGCATTGCCCCCCCCTGGGTCCATATACTATCCCCATGCCATGTCCCATTTATGTCTCTGTCCCTATGCCCCATGCACATAATTTCCCCTCTTTCTGTTACCTTCCTGTGTCCATATTTCCCCTATCTTCCTCTTCCATACCAGTGTGTCTCTTCTTTTCAACCCCATCTAGCTTCTCTCCCTCTTTCTTCCCCCCCCCTGCTTCCAGCATCTGGCTCACCTGCCTGTCTTCCCCTTTCTTTCCTGCTGTGGGTTTCTTTCTTTTCCTCTTCATCCCCTTGGCCCAGAATCTTTTTCCCTTTCACTCCCTCCTTCCTAGTGTGAGCCGGGAACACGCGTGTTCGTGTGGTCCAGCAGCCCCCACCCGCCTGATCGCAGCGTTTAGCCAGCTTCCTCCCTCCACCTCACCTTATATGCCAAGTTTGCCGGCTTTCTTTTTCCCGAGCCGCACACGTGGCTGCGCGAGTTGATCAATCTTCTCCTCTCCTGCAACTTCCTGTTTCCGGTTGCGTCAGAGGAGAAGATTGATCAACTCGCGCAGCCGCTTTTTGAACGTGTGCGGCTTGGGAAAAAGAAAGCCGGCAAACTCGGCATATAAGGTGAGGTGGAGGGAGGTTGCTGGCTAAACGCTGTGATCGGGCAGGAGGGGGCTGCGGGACCGCGCAATCCTTGATGCCTCACTGCAGAGACAAGACCATTCACGGCTCCACGGGGTGGTGAATGGCCTTGTCCCTGTCCCCGCAGTGACTACTATTTTTCTTTCCCCGTTTCGGCGGGTTACCCGCGGCTATTCGCGGCTAGCTGCGGGTAACAACCACCGTGTCATTCTCTAGTAAATATGGGTGGATCCTTCAGTCATGATAACCCCATGGCTGTAGAGGCATCTGACTGTACAGACATGGCTGATCAGCAGCTTAGTTGCAGAATGTGTGGCTTAATTTACTATCATATATAAAAGAATGGCCCCATAGGTGTTTCGCAGCACCTTGCAGTAAGATTGTACTGTCCTGTTCTCTCGGGTCTCCTTTACTGTCTCCATTCTATACCTTCTGCACTGTGAAGTATGACATTGAATCCCAAGACCACTGCCTAATCTGCTGGTTTTCTGTTCCCCCTCCATAGGTGTGTGCAGTGGCTAGAGAAGGATGAATTCCATTTAGAAGAGCTGTTCCAGAACTATCCACACCAACAGGATGAGAGAGAGATGGTTTTGAAGGCCATCTGGTGTATACAGCCAGATTTCCAGCCAGCACCTCAACTGCAAGCACATAGTTGCAGTTCTCCTTTGCTTAAAGACTTTTATATTAAGGTACTCTTGCTCTTTGTGTAGGCACTAGGGTTTGTTTGTTTTTTACTGCTCTCCTTGCCAAAGGAAGTTCTTAGAGCAGGCTTCATCTCAAATCTGATTCTTGTTTGGGATGTGCATATATCACATCATCCCCTGAGTGCAGGAAATGATGTTGACATCTGACTGACCCTGAATTAGACAGAATGCTGGAGGTATACTGTTGTAATCTTCACACCGTAATACCTTAAGCACTTCACACACAGACCATTAACACCAGACTCATCATAGGTCTTACATTTTATCTAAATTTTTTCAAAAGTACTTTTAAATATATTTAATATTTTAATTAAATTAGTTTTATTTTAAATAAATACTCATCTTAAAATATTAAATATATTTAAAAGTACTTTTGAAAAAATTTAGATAAAATGTAAGACCGATCACAAGTCTGGTGTTGATGGTCTGTGTGTGAAAAAATATACTACACACAGCAACATCGCCGAGGTCTGTGAGTGAAGTGCTTAAGGTATTACTGTGTGAAGATTATATCTGTTATGCACCTTAAGCAAGCTATTGGAAAGTTTAATGCCTTGAATATATGTGCAGGAGATATACTGTTGTAATTCTGAATGGTGTGCAGGGCTGTGGAGTTGGTACACCAAACCTTCAACTCCAGCTCCTCTATTTTTCCTTTTGTCTAACTTGACTCCACTCCTATTTTATGTATACATAGAAAAATGTGAATTCAAATACAGTTTTTGCCTCCACCTCTACGAGGAGGCCGTTCATAGAAAACATAGAAAAATGAAGGCAAATAAAGACCATATAGCCATAGTCTACCTATCCATGCCATCTATTATCCCTTCCTCTCTCTTAGAGATCCAGTATACTTGTCCCAGGTAAATCTAAGAGAAATTTGATTAATTGCAGAAACACAGGATATTTCTTATGCACAAAATCAGGATTCTTTATTGTTCCTCCAGACTGGCACAAAACGGATATGTTTACAATCCTCTGCCAACAGGTGAAGACTGAGACCACATTGACTTTTGGCAGTAGTACAAGTGGGCTGTACAATATCTGTTATCAGTCTCCAGCAGGTGGAGGTGGTAAGCCTGTTCAGTCTTTTCCTTTTGATGGTTAAGGCCTATTGGATCTGATAGCAGCCTTTTTATTGTCCCTTTTTTGAAGTCCAGACAGAGCTTGGGGGACTCTTTTGGGGGTCTGTCCGACCTCGGGGGTGCCACACTCGAATGGTTGAGTCCCTCCCCCCATTTCCCCCAACCTTCCCAAATTTATTTTCCTTAGAGGTACCACAGCTGTACGCCTTGCCACAGTTCATGCAAAGAGTACAGCTTTGAAAGCTTGTGGGGTCTGCTCTCTTGTCCATTAAAGATTTTGCTTTATTAAAAAAAAAATGTCCTGAGGCAGCCGGTCTGGCAGGAAGCTTTAAATTAGCTTTAATTGCTTAATTTTTCTAACCAGAGTTTTTTTTTTTTCCTTTCGTCTCCTGCGTGTTTGCAATGAGCACTTTTAAAATGCAGAAAAAGTGCACTTTATGCGCGCACAGAGCAGTGGATGCAACCGGCGTGTGAAGTGCTCTGGCTACTTCAAGGGAGAATCCTCATCGACTTTGCATGTGCACCGCTTGTTGGCTGTGGGGAATCCTGGGCTTCCCCAGCTGTTGACTGTCAGGGAAATAAGGTTTCCCTTACTGCTGATAGTGCTAGGGGATTCTCTTACCGCTTCAGCGGCTGCTGCCTGCAGGTCTGATTTAGCGGCTGGGTTAAATCAGGCCTAGGGAGATACTTTTGGGGCAGGCTTTTTTTTTTTTTTGGTCGGAAACTCCGCCATTTTGTCTTTGGCCTTGGGTGACCTTTCTCCTGTTTTGGAAAAAACAGGAACAGGTCCTAAGTATTTCTTCTGCTCCTGCAGGGAGTACTTTTTTGCCCCTGGAGGATTTTTGCCTCTGATTTTGTCCGTCATGTACAAGGCTTACATGCAGGCGGCTGGGGTCCTTCTTCTTTGCCAGGGGACCACGGTTCTACTGGGGGGGTCTTTACCTTCCACGTCTGCCCTCGTTCAGTTTCTCCCACCTTTGTCCAAGCAGCTGCGGGTTTCCTTGGACCAAGGATTTTTTCCTGCTGACCTTGTTTCACCTTATCAGGACTTGGATCTTAGGGTAGACCCCCCCCCAAGATCCTCTTGAGGAGGGATAGATGATGTGGATGGCTGAGTTCCAGAGATACCGGTTGGCAGGGATGCTTTGGTTGTGCGCATTTTTCACCAGGAAGGTCTTCTGGATTTTTACTCTTCAGGTGTCTTCAGTTTTGTATTCAAATATATTTTATTGAGCTTAGTAGAAAACCTAGAAATAGGTACACAAGACAGCAAAACAAGCTCAAGGTATATGAAATATCCCACAACATCCAACTACCTATCCCCCCGCCCACCCCAACCCCGGTCCTCCTTCCAGTTACAATCCCTAGGATATAATCAGTAGTACAATATAAAAGGACAGAGGCATACATAAATGGAATACAGCGATATAAAGAGCCTTAACAGTTAAGCAGGCGGCTACGTGCTACAAGCATCATGGTAGTCCAAAAGGATTCCCAGGTGCACTGAAAAGAGAGAGGAAAAGAGGAGAGGGGAAAAATCCAACACATCTTGTCGTTCCCACATCAGAAGAGCAATCATCCGGCATCGCCATAGAGAGTAGTCCGGCGCATCCTGGTCAAGCCATTTAAGTAGGATACATTTCAATGCAAGAAGAACTGTCAACTTGAGAAAGGCAGCAGCCCCCCTAATCCTGGGGGAATAGTGGAGGACAGCTCCAAATAAAACCAAGGGAGAGCGGCGGACAGTTATGTGCCAAATGCGCTCCACAAAGAGAAAAATTGCATCCCAAAAAGAGATAATAGCGGGGTAAGTCCAAAATATGTGTCCCAAGCCTGCCTCAGGGGTCTGACATCACGGGCAGGCAGCTGACTCTTGGAAATCAGAGAAGTAAGTCCTCTTAGGAGAAATGTACAATCAAAGGACAAGCTTATATTGTTGTTCCCAAAAAGTAGTAAATTTAAGATAGGTAGGCAACCTGCGAACAGCTTGCAATATCACTTCTTCAGAGAGGTCTACAGCAAGGTCATGCGCCCATGCATCTCTCAATCTAGAATGGTCAAACAAGGGGGATTCATCCTTCAAATGACGATGATGAAATTTAAGAGGAACAGGGAGTTGGGAGCCAATAGTAAAGGCCGTAGACAACAACTCCTGGACAAGGAGCCGTGAGGAACCGGAGGGTAAAGAATTAAGATAATGTTGAACTTGCATATATGCAAAATAATCAGTGGGCGGAAGATCAAATTCTTCCCGCAACTGAATGAAGGACTTAATTCTCCCATCATCGTCCACTAATTGAAACAAATAATGAATGTCCTTTGTTTCCCATCTAGCAAAACTCACTCCATCAACCCCAGGAAGGAAATTTACTATTAAAGCGAATAGGAAGAAAAGGAGGAGTGGTAGGAGGAACAGAATGAAATTTACAGACCCAGTGCCAAGCCTTTCGCAAAGAGCGATGCAGCACCCTGCTAATGAGAGGCTCAGGAGAAGTAGAGGGAACAGAATGAAGGTATGCACTAAAGTGCAGAGTCCGGAAACAGGAAAGTTCTAAAGAGGTATTGGTAAAAGCAGAGGAACCTCGAAAAAAGTCATTAATATGACGCATGCTGCAACTAACAGACAAATAGCGAATATTCAGCAAACCCAGGACACCCTTGTACCATGGGGCCGCCACCAACCTATAAGGCATTCGGACCCTTTTACCCACCCAAAGAAACCGCTGAACCATGTGCTTCAGACGGCGCGCATCTCTGGAAGTCAAGTAAAGAAGAAGCACTTGAAAGACATACAGCCAACATGGGATGATAAGCATGTTATATAAATGTGCACGGCCTAGAAGTGAAAACGATAAACCTCCAGAGCTGCAGTTTATTCTGAAGGGCCTGAAACAATGGCTCCACGTTCAGAGAGTACAAGCGAGATAAGTCAAGCGGGATAAGTATCCCTAAATATTTCATTGAGGAGTCTGCCCATCACAGAGGAAAAGCACCCCTCCATGCTGTACGTATGTCTTCAGTTTTGTGTTTTGAAGAAGAGGCTAAGGACCCCCTCGAGTTGTGGACTCTCTGCTTCGGGAGATCTGGTTGGCCTCCCTTTCTTTTTAGGATATTTGGGATGTGGTGAATGCACAGTGGAAGACTCCAGACACACCTTTTCGCTTGGCGAACTCCATGGCTAGGCTCTATCCCATTCCTGATGGGGATAGGGATACCTTTAGTTCTCCTGTGATTTGATGCTGTGATCTCTGCTATTGCACGTAGGTATATGGTGCCATTTGAAGGCAGTTTGGCCTTGAGAGACCCTCAGGACCGTAAGATGGAGTCTCTCCTTAAGCAGAGTTTTGATGTGGCTTCCTTGGCTGTCCAGGTGGTCTGATGGGTCCCTGACCGGGAGTCTGCTGACTGGTCCTTGGGAGATTAGGAGGTGGCTAAGATTGAGCTTGGTGCTTTTTATGTCTCTGATGCCATGTATTATCTGTTGCGGGCATCTGCCAAGTCCTTGGCCCTCGAAGTAGCCACTCGCCATACCCTGTGGCTTCGGGGTTGGTTGGCGGATTCAGCCTCTAAGTCTAAGCTCAGTAAACTTCCTTTTTGGGGCTCCTTCCTCTTTAGTGAGGAGTTGGATAAGCTTGTTCAGGCCTTGAGTGATTATAAAGTGCCTCAGATTCTGGAGGACCAACCTCGCCAGATGTCTCGGGGTGGCATTATCAGTATCGCCCTGGCCAGGGCTTGGCTTCTTTCCTTTCAAGAGGACGCTTCTTTCAGTGCATGCAGCCCTTTTGGGGAGCCCGCCAGGGGGGTCATGACTTCCACCGGTGGCTCCTCCTCTGCCCATCCAGCCCATTGACTTGTTGTGGGTCCTTCCCTCAGTTCCAGTGGGAGTCCAGTTGCAGGAGTTTTACCGGAGTTGGGCCGAGATCACAATGGATCAGTGGGTCCTAGAGGTGATTTGGGATGGCTATGCTCTCGAGTTTTACCGGCTCTTACCAGATTTTTTTTCCTTTCTTCTTGTCAGACAACTTGGAAGAAGCGGGCTTTTCATCAGACGCTGCAAAGGTTGCTTTACCTCAAAGCGATTGTTCCAGTGCCGCCTCAGGTGATTCACACCGACAAGTACTCCTACTTCGTGATGCCCCAGAAAGTGGGGTCTTTTTGGCCCATTTTTGATCTAAAAGGTGTTAACATGGAGCTTTGGGTTTCATCTTTTTGTATGGAGACCCTGAAATCTGTGATTCTCACTTTTCAATCTGGGGAATTTCTGACTTTTCTCAACCTTATGGAGGCCTACCTGCATGTTCCGATTTGGGCCTCCCATCAGCAATTCCTTTGCTTTGTGATTTTGGGAAAGCACAATCAGTTTTGTGTGTTTGTTTTGGTTTGGCCCTGGTGGCGGCTTTGCACAAGGAGGGCATTCTGGTTCATCCCTATCTGGATGACAGGTTGATTCAAGCAAAGTCTCTTCAAGAGAACTCCTGGGTCACAACTCAAGTTGTGGAGTTTCTGCAGTCGCTGAGCTGGGTGGTCAACCTATCCAGAAGCCAGTTGACTCAGTCTCGGCGCTTGGAGTATCTCAGAGTTCTTTTCGACACCAGCTTGGGGAGAGTATTCCTTCCCAAGGCCCGGATGTTGAAATTGAAGTCGTAGATTCACTTCCTAATGGATTGTTCCCTTGGATGTTGATGTTGGCCTCCCTGGAAGTAGGCAGGTCGGCTCGGGCTCACATGCGCCCTCTGCATGTGCTCTTTTTCAGCGGTGGTCACCGCAGATTTACAATTTGGACTGTCTCGTCCCTCTTCAAGGGTTAGTTCATCGCAGCTTGGACTGGTAGCTAAAGTCTTCCAATCTGGTTCAGGGAGTGAGTCTGGATCAGCCCCAGTGGACAGTGTCTCGGTTGCTCGGCTCAGGGCAACTGGTTGCCGGTGGAAGCGTCATGGTCAATCAATATTTTAGAGACCAGAGCCATTTGGTTGGCGTTAGTACCTTTCCAGTCATTGCTAGAGGGCAAGACGGATTGGGTTCTCTCAGACAATGCCACATCAGTCGTCGGGTGGGGGAACCAAGAGTTATCTGGTAGCGAAGGAGGCAACTCTTCTTATGGAATGGGCAGAATCTCATCTGGACATTTCAGCTTCTCACAAAGCTGGAGTGGACAATGTTCAGGCAGACTTCCTTAGTAATCATGTGCTGGATCCCAGCGAGTGGTGTCTTGGACTAGAAGCCTTCACGTTGATTGTTCAGACGTGGGGTTGGCCATTCATGGACCTCATGGCCATGAGTATCAACACCAAAGCACTGAGGTTCTTCAGTCGACACAGGGATTAGCATGCCGAGGGGCTGGATGCTCTGGTGCAGGCTTGGCTGACAGTTGGCCTGATGTATGTCTTCTGTGGCTTCTGGTGGGCAGAATTCTTCTTTGCATTGCCTGGCATGCAGGCTGTGTGATCCTAGTGGCTCCAGACTGGCCCAGGCGCCTGTCAGATTCTCGTGGCAGATCCTCTTCTTCTGCCCCTCTCTTCTGGCCTTCTGACTCGGGGTCCCATTCCCATATTTGGTCTGGGTCCCTTTTGTCTTACAGCTTGGCTCTTGAAATGGAACACTTAAGGAAAAAAGGATATTTGGATAAGGCAGTGGTAGGCAAATTCATTAGTCAAAAGAGCCAAAGATCAGCAGTATAACAATTAAGATTTCTTTTGAGAGCCATACCCTGCGCCCGCTTGCGCTACGACGGCTTCATCAACCCGACTGACACCCTGCTCGTCTGCACATAGTCGAAATCGATTCATGGCAGAGCCTAGATAATGACATGGGAAAATAATTTGTCTCCATCCCGTCCCCGCGAGCTTGGTCCCCGTCCTCGCAAACCATCTGATCCCATCCACACAAGCCTCAAATACTGAACTACTTATATTAAAGTATAAAAAGAAACAATATTCTGTACAATTGTCAATTTATAAATCGGTGTCTTCCCCATTTCCCTTCAGCGTCCTCAGCCCACTCTTCACTTCAGCGCACGCACATAAAAACAAACAAGCAATTTTATATCATTTTCATTCTATTCATTCATAGAAATTAAAATCTAAATAATGCCAAACATAACAAATCATAATTTTACAAAAATAATTTCCTGCACAGTCAAGCCTGCAAGGATTATTAGATGTCTTTCAACAGCTCCCCTCCCTCCCCCTTACCTTCGTGGCCAAGTCAAAATGATCTACCAACAATAAAATTTTAATAAAACACAAAACACACTGGGTATGCAGAGAAAATGTTAATTATCATTTATATTCCGCGGGTTTTCAAAGCAGATGACTTTATGCAATGTCACCTCAGTAACCACTATACAAAAATAGACAAATATACCCCCTCCCTTTTTACTAAACCGTGATAGTGGTTTTTAGCACAGGGAGTTGCGCTGAATGCCCTGCGTTGCTCTCAATGCTCATACTCTCCTTGTGCTAAAAACCGCTATTTTGGTTTAGTAAAAGGGGGCCATAGTGCAAAATATAGACAGCAGATATAAATTCTCAAAACGGACACATTTTGATCACTAAACAATAAAATCATTTTTCCTACCTTTGTTGTCTAGTAATTTCATCAGTCTCTGGTTGCACTTTATTCTTCTGACTGTGCATCCAATATTTCTTCCCTTCTTTCAGCCTCCTGCATGCTTCCTCTCCTCCAAACCTCATTCCCTCCCCCAACTTTTTCTTTCACCCTGCCCCCTTCTTTCTTTCTCTGTCTGTCTTTCTCTCTCTCCGTGCCCCCTTTCTTTCTTTGTCCACGTCCCCTTTCTTTCTTTGTCTGTCTTTCTCTCCGTACCCCCTTTCTGTTTGTCTTCCTAGCTTTCTCTCTCCATGCCCCCTTTCTTTCTGTCTCCCTGCCTCCCCCTTTCTTTCTTTCTTTCTCCCTCCATGCCCTCCCGTAAGCCACTGCCATTGGTGAACAGGCCGCCACCGCCGCAGGGGAATAAGCTGCCGCTGCAGCCATCGGGGAACAGGCCACCGCCGAGTTCTGAGCTCTCCCTGCTTCCCTTCCCCGTAAAGAGGATGCTGAAGTGCCAAGCTGACATTAGAATTGACGTCGGGTGGGGGAAGGATGGTCGGAGAGGAAGTTCCAGGCAGCGATTGGCTGGCCCAGAACTTCCTTTCTGACGTCAGAAGTGGCGAAGATTGGTTGGCCCGGCGCTTTAGCGTCCTTTTTACGGGAAAGGGAAACAGGTTGGGCACCCCTGTTCTAGATGAGCCACGAGCCGCACTCAAGTGACTAAAGCGCCATGGTTTGCCGACCACTGGGATAATGGATAGAGGAGTGGTAGACCCTGATCGATTTTCAGAGGGTTGCGTTCGTGAGGAGATAGCTAAAATAAAAATACACAAAGCGATGGGGCCAGATGGTGTACATCTGAGGGTGCTGAAGGAACTTAGGGAAGTTCTGGTGGCTCTGCTGACTGGCATTTTTAATGAGTCTCTAGAGTCGGGAATGGTACCAGGAGGACTGGAGAAGGGCAGATGTGGTTCAGCTCCACAAAAGTGGAAGTAAGGAAGAAGTAGGGAATTACAGGCCAGTAAGTCTGACTTCTTTGGTAAGCAAATTAATTTAAATACTTTTAAAACGGAGAATGGTCATGTTTCTGGAATCCTGTGGATTACAGGACCAGAGGCAACATGGATTCACTAGAGATAGGTCTTGTAAGACAAATCTGATCAATTTCTTTGACTAGGTAACCAGAAAATTGGATCAAGGGAGTGCACTAGATGTGGTCTATTTAGATTTTAGCAAAGCCATTGGTGTTCCACACAAATGTCTAATAAATAAACTGAGTACCCTCAGGATGGGTCCCAAAGTGATGGGCTGGGTCAAGAACTGGTTGAGTGGAAGGCGACAAGCGGGTAGTGATCAGTGGAGATCGCTCTGAGGAAAGGGATGTTACCAGTGGTGTGCCTCAAGGTTCTGTTCTTTGGCCTGTTCTTTTTAACATTTTTATAAACGATATTGCTGAAGGGTTGTCGGGTAAGATTTGCCTCTTTGCGGATGATACCAAAATCTGCAATAGAGTGGTGTGAATAACATGAAGAAAGACCTGACAAAGCTTGAAGAATGGTCTGAAATTTGGCAACTAAAATTTAATGCTAAGAAATGCAAGGTCATGCATTTCCCAAGGAAACGGTACATTTTAGGGGATGAAGAACTTATGTGCATGACAGAAGAGCAGGGCTTGGGTGTGATTGTATGAGATGATCTTAAGGTGGCCAAACAGGTTGAAAAGATGACGGCGAAAGCAAGAAGAATACTAGGTTGCAAAGGGAGAGGTATGGCCAGTAGGAAAAAAAAGGTATTGATGCCCCTGTAAAAGACTTTGATGAGACCTCATTTAGAATATTGTGTACAATTCTGGAGGCTGCACCTTCAAAAAGATAAAAAGGATGGAGTCTGTCCAGAGGAAGGCTACTAAAATGGTGTGTGGGCTTCATCATAAGGCGTATAGGGACAGACTTAAAGATCTCAATGTGTATACTTTGGAGGAAAGGTGGGAGAAGGGAGATAAGATAGAGAGGTTTAAATACCTATGTAATGTAGAGGCACACAAGTCAAGTCTCTTTCATTTGAAAGAAAACTCTGCAATTAGAGGGCATAGGATGAAGTTAAGAGGTGATAGACTCCGGAGTATTCTAAGGAATTACTTTTTTACAGAAAGGGTGGTAGATGCATGGAACAGTCTCCTGGAATAGGTGGTGGAGACAGAGACTGTGTCTGAATAGGGATAGGCACGTGGGATCTCTTGGAGAGAGAAAGAGATAATGGTTACTGCGGGTGGGCAGACTAGATGGGTCATTTGGCCTTTATCTGCCATCTATGTAATGAACAAACATTAAATTTCTTGTTAAACTTGGCAAGAGAGGAAGTGAAATAGGGACATGTTAGCCCAAAATTATGGGGATAATGCCATGAAGAAAAGCTGTGTACAAATGGATTAAACATTTTTCTGAGGGGAGAGAAAGTGTCGCTGATGATGAAAGGTCAGGGCGGCCAGTAACGAGCAGAACTAACTAAAACATTGCAAAAATTCATCGAATTGTGCATCTAAATCGTTGAATGACTGTGAGAAGCATAGTAGACCAAGTAAACATCGATAGAGAAACAGGAAATTCTTAACTGAAAATCTTGGCATGAGAAAGGTGTGTTCAAAAATGGTCCTGAAGGAGCTCACTGATGAACAAAAGCAAAGGAGAGTTGGTTTGCCAAGACCTTTTGCAGAGGCAAGATGATGTTTTGGACCATGTTATCACTGGTGATGAAACATGGGTATACCAATATGACCCTGAAACAAAGCGTCAAAAGTGCACAATGGAAGTAAGCCAATTCTCCATGACCAAAAATTTCTGCTAATCCAAATCAAGAGTCAAAACGATGTTGTTAACCTTTTTTGATTTTAGAGGGATTGTTCATTATGAATTTGTACTAACTTGACAAACAGTTAACTGAATTTACTATTTGGAAGTGCTAAGGGGAAGAGTGTGCATAGTGGTTAAAGCTACAACCTCAGCACCCTGGTACCTGGGTAAGTCATTCAATCTCGCCATTGTCCCAAGTACATTAGATAGATTGTGAGCCCACTGGGACAGACAGGGAAAAATGCTTGAGTACCTGAATAAATTCATGTAAACCTTTCTGAGCTCCCTTGGGAGAATGGTATAGAAAATTGAACAAATAAATAAATAAAAGGCTGCATGAAAAAGTTAAACGAAAACGACCTGAACTTTTCGCCAACAACTCATGCATCATGACAATGCACCAGGTCACACAGCACTGTCTGTGAAGAAGTTATTAGCCAGAAAACAAATAACTGTATTGGAGCACCCTCCCTACTCAGCTGATCTGGTCCCCAATGACTTTTTCTTTACCCGAAGATAAAGTAATTACGGTATTGAAAGGAAGACATTTTGATGACATGCAGGGCATCAAGGATAATACAATGACAGCTCACGACAGCTCTGATGGGCATTTCAGAAAAGAGTTCCAAAATTGCTTTGAAGGGTGGACTACTATGGTCACCTTTGAAGTGAAGAAATGGGACATATTTTGATTACACCTATGCCAAAAGATCAAAAGGCATCAATTGCTTTAAAATCAAATTATAGACCTATAGCAAGCATCTCTTTATTTACCAAACTCTTGGAGGGACTGGTTAATTTAGAACTGGTGAACTACCTGGAAAAATTTAACATCCTTTTTTTTAAAAAAAAATAATTCTTTATTCATTTTCAAATTTGACAAGTGCACAAAATAATATAATTCAACAAGTTATTATGCAATAGCACTTTGATATCTACTACATAAAAATCTAATGATACATTTAACCCCCCTACCTCCCAACCTTCATCTATATTTTCAATCAGAATATACACATATTATAGAACATATTGTAACATATTATGTAAGATTGTTCCCAACACCCTCCTCCCTTTGGTGTGCCAAAAGAAGAAAAAGAAAAGAAGAAGAGAAGTGATGACTATTCACTACAATATTTTGTCAATGGCCCCCATATTTTTATAAATTTAGTATAAGTCCCTCTTTGTATTGCTATTGCTCGTTCCATTTTAAATATATGACATAATGTATTCCACCAAAATGTATAACTAAGGTTTCTGTGATTCTTCCAATTGTTGGTTATATGTTGAATGGCAACCCCTGTCATGACTAATAAAAGCTTGTTATTCTCTGATGATATTTGACTTTTTTTCCTCATCATCATGCCAAATAGCACTGTGTCATAAGAGAGTGCCACATGATTTTCCAATAATACGTTTATTTGAGGCCATATTGAATTCCAAAATATCTTAATATAGGGACAATAATAAAGTAAATGATCTAATGTCCCAGGCTCCAGATTACAATGCCAGCATCTATTGGACTTAGAACTATTTAATTTTTGCAAACGTACAGGGGTCCAAAACACTCTATGTACACGTCAGGATTTAGAAAAGGCTTTAGTACCAAGACAGTTTTAGCTTCAATCTTAAGTCAACTTTATGGGGTTTTTTTTTAGCACAGGCACCAGTGCTTTAATTTTGCAGCTGGATCTCAGCAGTGCTTTTGATTTGGTTGACCATGAAATAATGCTACACTGTTTGGATGCAATGGGGCTCTCGGGGAAAAACCTGGAACTGGTTTCAGGGTTTCTTGACAAAGAGATCTTATCGAGTGGTGTGTGATGGAAAATACTCTCATTCTTGGAGCAGTCCATCTGGGGTACCTCAGGGCTCCCCGTTGTCACCCACGCTTTTTATTGCAAAAGTTGAATTTAAATTTTTATATATATGCAGATGATATTTCCATTTTAATTCTTCTGAATAACATAACAAAAGAAATTTTAGAGCAAATTTCTCACATCATGACTGAAATAGAGCAATGGACAACCTATTTTAAATTGAAATTGAATAGAGAAAAGTCAAAAAATTTTTTAGCTAGTCCAAATGACAAAATAACTAGGACATCACTTCACCTTAATGGGCATGATTATCCAATTTTAAAATCTATAAAAATATTAGGAGTCACTTTGGACTCTCATCTAACATTAGTAGAACATACGAATTTGGTGGTGAAAAAGTGCTTTTTTGCGCTATGGAAATTAAAGACCATCAAAAAATATTTTGACCCTTTATCTTTTAGATTGTTGGTGCAGGCATTGGTACTATCTATATTGGACTACTGTAATATTATTTACTTGGGCACACCAAAGAAAGTTGTGAGAAAATTGAGAATAGTGGAGAATACAGCTGTTCGCCTGATATTTGGGCTGAAGAAAAACGATCATTTCAGCCCCTATTATCGACTATTTACACTGGTTGCCAGTGGAAGCATGAGTAATGTTCAAATTTTCATGTCTCTGTTTCAAGTTGGTTTGGGGATTGGCCCCTACCTACTTGTTATCTCACTTCGTGCTATATAACCCCATGAGGGTAACCAGAAATTGTAACTTATTTGCATACCCAAAGATTTTAGGCTGTAAAGTTAGGTCTTTTTTAGACAGGATGCTTGCATTTCAAGCAAGTAAACAGTCCTTCTTGGGTAACTATATTAGCGGAGCCATGTTATCTTACGGCGCCTTCTGAAAAGAAATCAAGACAGTGTTATTTGATAAATTTATTTCTTCATTCGATGTTTTTATTCTTAACATAATAATTCTATTGCATTAATTTAAATTTTTATTGTCTTTTTAAATATGCTGTATTCTCATTTTAATAATTTGTACTTGGCTGAATTGTCCAGTTTTTCTCTCTTGTGGCAGTATACAAAAATAAAGTTATGTTGTTATGTTACTGCCCTTGGGAAGCTATGCAACAATGAGGTGTGTAGCACTTTATTTAGGATGAGATTGCGAACTTAATTTCAGACCTCATATGACAAAAAGTAACTTGGTTGGGGATATGAATAGGGTGAATATTTTGGTTCAGATTGGAGGGAGCAATTTTCATACTGGGGTTATTTTTGGCTCTTTTCACACACTTTGTTTTAATACAAATGTTTAATGCACATTAATCAAGCTAATGCATCCTAATTTAGTGAGCACATTTTGAAAAGCTGTGCTAACAACCCAAGTACACACTACTGAATGTATCTCCCCATTAATGGGCTAAAACTGTTGATAAACAGGTGTGTGGCTAGGGCAGCTGAGCGGCATACCATCATAATGATAGAAACTCCGTGGCAGCAGTAGCCACTGGAGCTGGTGTGGCTGCCAGACTTCATTATGGACAGTGCTGTTGCTTTCTGTCTCCAGGTCAATAGTGAGATACTAAGTAGTAATTCTGTGGTCAGCAGAGTAGGGAAGGCTGTCTGCTACTGTACGTGGTTTATGTCTCATTCATTGTGCTGTTCTTTTCCAGGATCAGCCAGTATTGTACCCAAAGCTGGATTTCTCACTGCAAGACCTGCAAGAGAGGTTCCAGAGGCAGCTAGAGTCAGAGAAATCAGACAGCATCGTCATTAAATCTATAGAAGCTATCAAACCCCTGACAAAGAAACAGGTGAAAGCGGTGAGTGTCCTGCATGAACTTTTGCAGGGTTTGGGATCAAAGTTGCTGTGAAATAGAAGGGAAGGTAGGGTTCTACTTAAGATGGTAGGTGGAAGAAGAGTAGTTTGGGTGAGAATCCCTGCTTCTCCCTTCACAGGGTGGGATAAAGGGAATTTTGTCTCATGGTGAGGTTCAGACACAGTATGAGGGAAAAATGTAACCTAGTACCTGGTTGGGTTTGGTACGTTTTCGTTTGTGCAATGTGACTGGATTGTTTCATTGTTTTGCTTCATCACCAGCGAAAGCTGTTGGATGCGCTGCGTTCCCATTGGCGGGAGTCCCTCCTCCAGGCCCTGCAGGAATCCAAAGTTCGTATGTTGGCTTTACCACTACGTTCCTGGCGTGTGAACTTGTATCCTTTCCTCAGTGTACTGGATGAGAAGGAATATGTGGACCTTATGCTGCAGGTGATGGCTCTTTGACTTTTTCTTGTCTGTCCATCTTCTCTGCTGAATTGTTCTTTGTAACCTTTTATTAGCACTTTAGCTTTATTTTTCTCTCTCTAAATGTTTTCTCTTGCAGTGCCTCTGTAGTTTGCCCCCAAATGGAGAGTCATTTCTGATCATAGCACGAGATTTGGGAACCAAGATCTACAACAGGCTTTCTATCCACAGGAGGATACAGTCCAAGGCAGTGGACAAGATTCACACCATTTATGATGCTTATCTCCAGCTGTTGGCTAAGGATTCAGAGGTGAAGGGTGGCATTGGGCTGTGTTCTTGGGCATCAGCTGTTAATATTCAGACCTTGCAGAATATGGAAAGGTGAAAGAGTAAGGAAATCTCTGTGGCTATCCTTTGATCCTTAGCTTCTTTAATGTTCAGGCTAATAAAAGGCTGTAGAATGAATGTGTGGTGTTGGGAGGTTTAATACTGGCATCTCTGTGACTGGTGGAATTTCCATTGGGAGAACCTTATACAGATGTGATGTGTCTGAATAACCAATTGGATTCCCTCTGTTGTCCTCATCCTTTTGTGATTTCTAGCTGAATAATTGCCTGCCCCGAGAACACTGGGAGAAACTGGAGATGGAAATTTTTTTAGGCAGCTCCTCATTAGTCAGCAGCGACTCACCTTGGCCCCATATCCTGCTGGTACAGCTAGGAGCGCACTTAGTGGATCTGATGGTGCAAGAAATTCAGGTGCAGAAGAACATTCTATGCAAGGATTTGGAGCAGAAACGTATACCTGTGCTCTACCACATGTATTCCTTCCACAATAAGCGCCAGGTGAGTTCTGTGTCCCAAGCACTACCAGGAGATGAGACCCCAAATCTCCTGGGGGACTCCCAGCCTCAGGCTTTCAGGATATCATCAGTAATGATGCATGAGAGAGATCTGTACTGTATGTACTGCCTCCATCACATGTAAACCTTTCATGCATATCCCTTGTAGAGATATCTTGAAAACCCTACTGACTGGAGGTAAGAACATAAGAATTGACATACTGGAACAGATCGAAGGTCCATCAAGCCCAGTTCATATTCAAATGCAGTTTCCAAATTCAACAATAAGGAAAATGAGAAGCTGGGCATCCCACCTGCCCTGTCTGAGGCACCTGAGATGCCCAAGTATCACTTGAAGAAAGACCAGTCTAAATGGGATGAGTAGCCCAAAGCAGGATATGGCACTGCACAGGAAGAAAATAGCAGACATGTACAATTTGGAATAACACAAGACTAGCTGGAAACCGCCATTCTAGAACATAACAGTTACCATCAAGCCCAGTATCCTGTCTGACAGTAGATAGTTCAGACCACAAATACCTGACAGGATCCCAAGGAGTAAATCTGGTCCTTTGTGCCATTCCCACAGATAAAGTTTTAAAAGTTTTATTAAAATTTGATATACTGCCAAATCAGAATACAAGGCGGTTTACAAAGATAAAACTGGGTAACATATCTTAATACATAAATCCACACAAAAAAAAAGACCAAGAAAACAAATAACAATTGACAAAAAGACGAGAAACAGTAGACAAAAATAAATCACCAACAAAGATGAAACAATAGGATAAGGGAAGAATTACAATCGTTAAAAGAAGGGAGAAGGATAAAACAAACAGGGAGTAATTTATCCAAATACTTGACCATATCTTCTAGTAACAAATTCTACAGCTTAACAGTGAATTGAGCGTTTTAACTTGCGGAGGGGGGTAAGACAAGGCTGTCCATTATCTCCTTTACTCTTTGATATTGTTTTAGAACCCTTGTTATTAGCTATTCAACAAGCAAAGGGGATACAGAGTATTCTTCGCACAGACTAGGAATATAAAGTGTCTGCATATGCAGATGATATACTGCTTTATTTGAGGAATCCAGAGACTTCCATTCCATGCTTGCTTGAGTTGATAGAGAAATTTGGAAAATTTTCAGGATATAAGATAAATTGGAGTAAATCAGAAATTCTGCCACTTAACGTACTTTGTACGGACTATTTGACTCTTTTTCCTTTGTATGGAAGGAAGATGGATTAAAGTATTTAGGTATTTGGATTAAAAATACACTTGAAGACACAATAAAAGAGAATGAAAAGCTTTTATTAAAGAAAGTAACAGAAATGTGTGAGCAATGGAATCCTTTACATCTTTCTTGGTGGGGGAGAGTTCAAACTATTAAAATGATGATATTGCCTGTGGTTTGTTATCAAATGAGTATGATACCAGTTTTTTTTTCAAGGGTCCTTTTATAAAAAATTAAATGGCATTCTTACAAAATTTGTTTGGCTGGGTAAAAGACATAGGAATTGCTTTAGTATCTCTACAAAAATCAATTATGGAGGGTGGGGTAAATTTCCCAAATTTTTATAGGTATCATCAAGCCTATATTTTATGCCAGGGTATGTATTGGGTCCTCCCAGAGCTCATGGAAAATACCCCTGATTGGTTATATTTGGAATGGCGACTCATGTTTCCTTTACATTTATCATCTATTTACTATATCCTCATTATATATTATCAAGGAGTTTCTTTAACATCAACGATCTTCCAAAGTCTTCTGATATATTATGATTTACTTGAAAATTATATTGTTAATCCTTTCAAATGTCACTTTTCATTTCTCTTCATACAGTCTTATACTCTGGTTATGGGATATGACCTCAGTGGCTACTTCTGTACAGAATAAATCTGTTGAAAGTACAGAATTTCAGTGTAGCTAGCCTCCTCATTGGTCTTATCCCCCTGCCTACCACTCAAATCTATTTCTTTGTCATTTAAAGTGCTTTTAATAGTCATAAATAACTTAATATATAACTTAGCTTTAAAGTGCTTGCAGTATTAAAACGGGACAACGACATGGACCCACGTTTTGCTAGGCTGTTTCAAGAAGATACCCTAGGAAATATAACAAAAGACAATCAAATAGTTAGAATATCAAATATTCAACAAGCGTATCTCTACTCTAGCTTCTCTTTCCATCAAACAAATTCGCAGCCAGTCTCTGTTTCATTCTAACATGGCGGTGGCATCCTACTAGCTACTTTAAATATCATGAGATCATGTGACTTTTTGAACCAATCATAACAGGACACCCAGCTAAGCCCTGGAATAACTTTATTTATAAAACTTAGGTCAGAGACAGCCATTCAACCTCACTATTAAGTCCAGCCGGACTAACAGTGTTTAGATCAGAGATCCATCTTTGCTCATAATAATTCAGAAGATAATCTAAGTTACCACCCTCCCACCCAGCATTTATAACATCTGTAACCCTCCATTTAATATCTGTTATATTGTGACCAGCTTCTAGCCAGTGGGCAACCATTGGGGCTTGCAAATTTTTTGTATGTATATGCGATTTATGTTCATTTAAACGTAGCTTGATCTGACGGCTACTTCTACCTATATAGATCATATTACAAGGATATGCTCTTATTATGCTCTTAGATAAGCTTTTCTAATAGATCCCTTCGGGTACCCTCTCTCTAAAAATCTAAGCTCCAATATTTTAGATTGTCTTTTAAATTCAGGCAGAGTAGTCATGTTCTCAATATTAAGATGCCTAGAAAATATAAAGATAATAGAATATTAATGGATACGTGGAAAACATTCCGCTATGTTAGTAATTTAACACCTAACCCAATACATAAGTCAACAAATCAATCTATATGGCTTAACTCCAAGATTCAAATTGGCGGATTAAAGTCGTCTGGAAGCATTGGATTATTGCAGGTATACAGATTTTAGACAATGTTATTTCAAATGGTAAACTGCTTGATTTTTCACAGTTGCAGCAAAAATATGGTCTTAATAAAACGCAAAGTTTTAAATGGTTGCAACTGAAGCAGGCTATTCAGGAGGGGTTCCCTGAATGGAAAAATATTAGTAATTAATATAGTCTGGAATTCTTATGCTTTCAGGCGGACTTCTTGGGACACCAAGCCGCACAGTGGTATAAATAAAAAAACAAAGACTGGCCTCAGAGACATTTGGACCATTGAGATTAAGCATCAAATTTCTGCGTCTCAATGGCCACTAATTTGGTCTTGGAGGATGAGGTGTACAGTGTCTGCATCTATGAGACAAACTTGGTTCTTTTTGTTACATAGAGCATTTTGGACCCCAGTTCGATTACAAAAGTTAGCTCTAAGTCTAATAGATGCTGGCATTGTAAACTTGAAGCAGGGACATTGTCCCTTCATCATGGTCTTTTGGAAATCAATTTGGTCCCAAATTAATTGTTTTTTAGAGAATCATGTAGCATTTTCATATGATACGATTCTATTCGGTATGTCAATGAGAACAAGGAATCAGATTTCATCAAACAACAATAAACTTTTATTGATTATGACAGGAGTTGCCATTCAACATATCACTAGTAATTGGAAAAACTGCAGTAGATTAAATTATACCTTCTGGTGGAATTCGTTGTGTCACATTTATAAAATGGAAAGCATAATTGCTATTCAAAATGGGAATTATAATAAAAAAGATCTGGGGGCCATTGACAACTTACTGTAATGAATAGATACCATTTTCTATTGAAAGTATATTTGAAAATGGGTGGAAGAGGGTGGTTTTAAAGTTTACTGTAGTTTAATCAATAGTAAAGAATATTTATATTTATATATATTTTTGATTAAATGTTAAAGGAAAGGTGGGTGGGAAGGGAACAAATTTATATATTTGATGTTATACTAGAAAGAAATTCAAGTGATGTATTTAATTTCAAATGTTTTATTATTTGTACACCTGATGTAAGATTAAAAAATGAATAAAGAATTTAAAAAAAAGAAAAAAAAAGACCTCTGGTTAGGCCTGTTCCCTTTTCTTTATTTTTCTTTACTCCCCTCAGACATCTGGGCGTGGTGTAGTATCTCGCCACTGCAGTCATTTCTGGGGCTGCAAGCAGTCTAAGCTCAGCTCCTTTCACTTCTGATGAGCTATATAATAAATGAAGAAGCTGTCATAGACTCAGATTTTATTCTAGGGTTGTTGTTTTTTCTTTATTCCTCGCACAGGTTGGATGTATTAAACCCCACCCAATCATCACTCATATCCTGTCTAACGCTGCTGAGAACACATTGACTTTTGAATCCTTTGCTATACCGATGCTATGTCCACCAGTGCCTTGGACCTCACCCAACTTTGGTGCCTACATCATCACTCCTACTAAACTGGTGCGCTGTTTGGATGGAGTCATCCAGCACCAACAGCTATTGGAGAATTGTCCCACGAGCCAGTTGTATCCAGTACTGGATGCATTAAACCAACTGGGTAACTGCGCCTGGAAGATCAACCAACAGGTTCTTGATATCATTGTTTCCATATTCAACGACAAGGGAAATGAGAAGCTGGGCATCCCACCTCCCCTGTCGGCGGCACCTGAGATGCCCAAGTATCACTTGGAGAAAGACCAGTCTGAATGGGATAAGAGTAGCCTAAAGCGGGATATGGCACAGTACAGGAAGAAAATAGCAGACATGTACAGTGTTCGGATGGATTCCCTCTACAAGCTCTCTATTGCCTATCATATACGGGACAAGATTTTCTGGTTTCCCCACAACATGGACTTCCGGGGGCGCACCTACCCTTGCCCACCCTATTTCAACCACTTGGGCAATGATGTCACCCGTGCCATCCTACTTTTTGCTGAGGGTAAACCACTGGGGGAAAATGGGCTCAGCTGGCTGAAGATCCACCTCATCAACCTGACAGGGCTAAAGAAGAGGAATTCTATGCAACAGAGGCTGGAGTATGCAAATGAAATTATGGAGGACATACTAGATTCAGCAGATAACCCTTTAACGGTATGTGTCACTCTATCCTGAGCCTTCTGCTACGCAGATCTTTCCTGCTGGGTGTGATTGGTGCAGTCTAATTCAGATGAGTACACAAATGATTTCCCCAGAGCTTTTCATGGTACATTCAGGCATGCTTCTAATGTAGCTTAGCACATAAATAAATGGTACAGAAAATACTTTTTAAATTTTCTGTACCATTTATGTATGTGCTGAACTTTTACATGGTCAGAATTGTAAAGCATATAGATCCCCTGTTTAAGATTCAAATGTAGCTTATGCATGCCTCAAATCAGAGGGGTCAGATTGGTTTGATTTTATCAGGAAATATGGACAAACAGGAGCTCATAGTGTAGTGAAAGATGAAAATAAATACCATGACTAGAACAGACCTCTGGTCCCACCCAGGCTTCTCTTTCTCTAGGGTCGAAGGTGGTGGATGAAGGCTGATGACCCCTGGCAGGCACTGGCCTGTTGCATGGAAATTGCCAAGGCAGCAAGGTCACCTGATCCAGCCAAATACATTTCCTATTTCCCAGTACACCAGGTGGGTAAGCTGAGGTGTTACCTGAAAGGGGAGGGGAGCTGGGTTACCCATGATGGGGGGAAGAGCTTGGATTTGTTTTGGAATATTGCACTGAGAGAAGTACAGATGTAATTGTGGGGTTATACAGAGATTATGAGATGTAACATGGTCTATAGATCATAGGGCTGGGATGTAATGTAGTTATACTTGAACTCATTTGTGTCCTGGGTTTTTACACAAGGCAGGAGAAAGGGGGGTAGAAGTTGGTACTGACCACCACCACCACCATCTAATTCTCCTAATGCTTCTCATAGGATGGATCTTGTAATGGGCTTCAGCACTATGCTGCATTAGGCCGAGATATTGTTGGTGCAATCTCTGTTAACCTGATACCATGTGACATACCTCAAGATGTGTACAGCGATGTGGCGCAGCAGGTGAGTGTGCACGTGGCAGGATTCTCCCATAGCAGCATATACTGTTCCCACAGGGGAGGGGCATGTAAATATGAGCCCCAAAGAATATTATGCCTTTTATCGTTGCATGATGGGTTATATGAGAAAGGGACAGAGAGCAGAGGGCTTTGACCCGCGTGTGTACTGACCACCTTCCGCTGGTCTGGATGGCAGGTGGAGGAGTTACGGAAGCAGGATGCAAAGGATGGCCTGGTAATCGCACAGATGCTAGATGGCTTCATCAGTCGAAAGGTGGTGAAACAGACAGTGATGACAGTGGTCTATGGTGTGACCAGATATGGAGGACGGCTGCAAATTGAGAGGAGGTTGAAGGAGATAGACAATTTCCCACAGGTGAGTGTTCTTTCTTCCTACCTGTTTCTGCTGGGATGGGGGGGGGGGGGTTTGGGACAGGGGGCTCTTCTCATTAGCTATAAATCTGAGAGAGGACATGATTTTATAGACATTTTATTTCAAAATATAATGAGGGCATGTTAAGTATCCTGTCACAGTGGCAGATTCCTTAAAAAAGCCTACAGGCTTATGTTTAATTACATGTTTTACTATTAACAATTAAGTTTTATGCAAAAGCCTTTAAACAAAGAAATATATAGGGCTAGCTTTAGTGTATGTAGAAAATGAAAAAGCACCTACAAAGATTGAAAAGAGGGGGAGGGGAAAAAGCAGGTGCTCTTCAGCTCTGGCCTTGTATTCAAAGCTCATCTAAACTTGGCCACTGATTACAGCAGAGAATTTGTCTTCTGCCTCCCTTTCTTCTCTCTGGTTAGTCACTGATGAATCTCACAACTTCCTATGCTTTGCTCCTTTCATATTTGAAATTTTGTTTTGAATCCCTTTAACTTGCTAGAGTACTTGTGATGTGTTTGAAAGAACTCTGTTTGGCAGTTCAGGGCACAACTGCTGATGTACTGTCTTTTTCTAAGCAGGTGTACACCTGGGAGGCTTCTCACTACCTTGTCCGTCAGGTGTTCAATAGCCTTAGACAAATGTTTTCTGGAACTAGAGAAATCCAGGTAAATTCTTTACTTCTGTATGGGATTTCTTGCATAAGAGCCAGGGTTAAATTTTTGATGGGCAGAAGCCTTGGAAATGATTTTTCTTTTTTCAGTCGTGGCTCACAGAATGTGCCAAGATGATTGCAAAATCTGGAAGCTTCGTGGAATGGATCTCCCCACTTGGGCTTCCCATTATACAGCCATATCATCACACCAAGAACTTAGTGGTGAGTAGCGTTTGCAAACTAGGGTCCTGTCACTTGCTGTACTAAATTCATATGCTCTTGAAATAAGATGAAATCTGGTGTCAGGCCCCCTTCCATAGCGTCCTTCCTATTATTCCAGACCAGTGGGATAGTTATGTCCATCCAGCAGGTGGAGATAAGACACGTGAAGAGTTGTGAGATATAGGTCCTACCTAACCCCCTTCCCAGCTCCTCAGTATTTTCTACCTCTAAGTAGGTAGATGGACATAGCTTTCAGCTCTATGCCTGGATAGGCCTCTTCTGTCTAGTTGGTGAACTGGCTCCCAGCTGAGCTCCCTAAGGTGGCCTTTGGCGTGCATGCTTGGTTGTGCCAGCCTCTGCCTCCCATCTCTTCTCTCCATCTGGTCAGTTCCCTCTTTGTAACTCAGCAGCCTCTTCAGCCTGTCAAAACAGATAAAGAGAAAAAAAAGGGTTTATCTATCATCTCTCCAAACTAGTGCTGCCCGATTCAGGAAAAAAATATTTTGATTCAGCTTATTGAATCGATTTTTCAATTCAATTCAGTTTTCCTGCCCAATTGAGTGCTTTTTTCCAAACATCCTGGTGGGTTTATTTTATAGCCTCTTCACCCACTCCACCCCCTTTGCCCTCTCCTACCCACACTGGCGCTTTGGTGTAAACAAACAAACAAAAAATACTTTTCCTTTCTCTGTTAAATCCTAGCTCACATTCACGGTCTAATACCAGCTCTGGTAGGATACAAATTTCAAATCTGACACATTGTAATCACAAAACAGAAAATAAAATTCTTTAGCAACTCTCCAGACCGGCATAGGTTAATCTTACAAGCGGGTTATATCTCATCATGACCAGCAGGTGGAGACTGAGACAAAACTTGGAAATGGTACTTAATAGGTTACTCCCCCTAATTACCTCAGTCTTCTGTCAGTCTCCAGCAGGTGTGAGTGAGTTGTACCCATCTCCCTTCTGTAAGGCTGTTGGAATTTGTTCAGACTCCTGGTCCTTGTTTTTCTGCCGGACTGAGCTTGGGTGGGCCCTGTTTGGGGGTCTGTCTGACCTCTGGGGTGTCAAACCTGGCAGGTCTCTTGCTGATTCCCTCTTCCCCTTTCCTCCACCTCCCCAACATTTTTTTTAGAGGTGCCTCAGCAGTAAGCCTTGCTCCTAATTCAAACAAGACATATTGCTTTGAGAGCCAGTGGAGTCTGTTCTGTGTTAAAAAAAAAAAAAATATCCTGAGGCAGTGCCGGTCTGAAGGGTTGCTTTCCCTTTAAATTTATTGTATTTTACTGTAGTTTTCAACTAACTGGTACTTTTTCTTAGTTAGGTCGCGTAAGGAGCAATGAGCACTTCACAGGGGAAGAAGTGCTCATTTTGCTTTAGATGCGAGGCACTCGTGGCCAGCCTGTGTAAGCTCTGCATGGGCTGGAGCGATTGAGGAGCCTCGTTGGCAGCGGGTGCCGGTGGCCAGGGCTTCCTGCTGAAAATGCCTCGTGAGCTGGTAGTTGACTGCGGGGAGACCAGGTCTTCCCCAGCTGGCCACAGAGGGATTTCCTCAGCTGTCGACGGTGAGGGGAAAAAGGATTCCCTTACTGCCATAGCGGTTGTAGATTCCCTCACAACTGTTTCTTTAACAGCTGATACCAGCTTGCCTGTTTTAATGGCTGGGCCAGTTCAGTCTTCCCAGCTGCTACAGGCCCTGGAGGGGTTATTTTCAGCTGCAACTTCGCCATTTTCTCTGCAGCCTCAGGTGACCTTCCCCCTATCTTGGAAAAACAGGAGCAGGTTTTAGCTAGGTCCCCTGCTGTGGCAGGGAATCCCATGGGGACCAGGGGTTTTTTTCCCCAGATTTATTTTTTTACTTTATGCAGAGCCTATTTTCAGGCGGCTAGGGGATCTCGGGGATGGGTTTTTCCTCCGCACCCCTGTGACTCTGCCCCCCTCTACTTCTTTACCATCCCCTCCGCCTCCTCCCTCATCCAAGTGCCCGCGGGTTGCGTGGGACGAAGACTTGTGGTCTGAGGAGTGTGTTGACTTCAGTGAAGACCTGGATCCTTGGGGAGGCCTCCAGGATCCTCTTGAGGGGACGGCCGCAGGTACGGAGGGTTCGGTTTTTCCATCTACCAGCGAGGAGGCATCCATCATGCGCCTTTTTCAGAGAGATGAGCTCCCAGTTCTGATTCAGCAAGTCTCCTCGGTGTTGCGTTTTGAGGATGCGCCATCTGAGATCCTTGTGTGGAGGATCCTCTTAAGAGGGTCCGTTCTCCGTCCCGCTCTTTTCCTATGCATCAGGATATTCAGGATGTTATGCAGGTGCAGTGGAATACACCGGTTGCGCCGTTTCGGTTTATGCGCATCATGGCTCATTTGTATCCCATCCCAGACGGGGATAGGATTACCATGAAGATGCCAGTGGTGGATGCGGTGGTCTCAGCTATTGCTAAGCAGCATACCGTGCCCATAGAAGGCGGTTCTGCTTTAAGGAGGAGCTTAAGTTGGAGACCATTCTTAAGCAGAATTGTAATGTATCTGCCTTGGGAGTCCAGGCGGCTATTTGTAGGGGGCTCGTAACTTGGGCTGTTTTTCAGTGGACCGAGCGTGTCCTTGACCATGAATCTGATTACTGGTCTGTGGTGGATCAGGAGATGGCAAAGATTGAGATGGCAGCCTCTTTCCTCTGACGCCCTCCATGACTTGGTGCGGATGTCCGCCAAGTCTATGGCTTTTGGGGTGACCGCTCTTCGTACCTTGTGGCTTCGCGCTTGGTCAGCGGATGTAGCATCTAAGACTAAATTTACTAAATTTCCCTTTAGGGAGTCTTTTTTGTTTGGAGAGGATTCGGATGAGTTAGTTCAGACTCTGACGGACTCTAAAGTGTCCCGCCTGCCTGAAGATCGTGCTCACCTGGCTGTTAGGGGTGGCACTGCTCGGGGACGTTTGCGGGAGTTTGCAGATATCGCCCTGGGCACGGGGCTGCTCCCTTATCCTTTTCTGGGTTTTCCAGGGATCGTTTCTTTCAGCGCATGCAGTCCTTTGGGGGGCCTGTCGAGGAGCTGGGAATCCCTCTGCTGCTATCCCCATGCCCCGTCCTGCTCAATGACTCCTTGCCAGTGCCCCTTCTAATTCAGGTGGGTGCCCGGCTGTGCG
This sequence comes from Geotrypetes seraphini, assembly GCF_902459505.1. Classification (NCBI taxonomy): domain Eukaryota; kingdom Metazoa; phylum Chordata; class Amphibia; order Gymnophiona; family Dermophiidae; genus Geotrypetes; species Geotrypetes seraphini. The sequence goes on along the minus strand of NC_047091.1, from coordinate 122,522,681 downwards.
ATTTTTCTCCAAAATGGGCAGAAATCACATCTGATCAGTGGGTCTTGGAGGTGATTCGGGATGGTTATGCCCTGGAGTTTCTCACTCCCTGCCAGATCTTTTTCTAGCTTCGCCTTGTCAGGCACCTTGGAAGAAGCAGGCCTTTTGCCAAACCCCTCAAAAATTGTTAGATCTCAAAGCAGTAGTTCCAGTCCCTCCTCAGGAGTGTTTCTCCAGCAAGTACTCGATTTACTTTGTGGTGCCCAAAAAACGGGACTTATCGACCCATCTTAGATTTGAAAGGGGTCAACAAGGCTCTCAGGATTCCTTCTTTATACATGGAGACACTGAGGTTGGTGATTCTGGCAGTTCGGCTGGGGGAGTTTCTGACCTCTCTCGATTTAACGGAGGCTTACTTGCATTTTCCAATCTGGGTATCCCATCAGCGTTTCCTTTGCTTTGCGATCTTGGGTCAGCACTTTCAGTTCTGTGTGCTTCCTTTCGGTCTGGCCATGGCTCTGCGGACGTTCACAAAGGTTATGGTGATAGTCATGGCAGCATTGCACAAAGAGATCATTCTAGTTCATCCCTACCTGGACGAGTAGTTGATTCAAGCGAAGTCGTTGCAGGAGAGTGCTTGGGTCATGGCTCGGGTGGTGGAGTTCCTGCAGTCACTGGGCTGGGTTGTCAACCTTTCCAAAAGTCGGTTGACCCCCATCTCAGCACATGGAGCACCTTGGAGTTCTGTTTGACACCTCCTTGGGCAAGGTCTTTCTCCCAGAAGCCCAGGTAAGCAAATTGTAATCTCAGATTTGCCTGCTTATGGTGTCCTGGTGTCCTCGGGCGCAGGATTTTCTCCAAGTCTTGGGGTTGATGGCGGCTTCCCTTGACGTGGTGAGGTGGGCTTGGGCCCACATGCATCCGCTTCAGTATGCTATTCTTTTGAGGTGGTCGCCCCAGCAGCACAGTCTGGATCTTCCTGTTCCTCTGAGGAGCTTGGCTCGCTGCAGTCTTCTAGTCCAAGGAATGAGTCTGGATCAGCCACAGTGGACAGTGATGATGCTCACGGATACCATTCTCCTCGGTTGGGGAGCTCAGTGTCTCGGTCATTCAGCTCAGGGCACCTGGTCCACGGAGGAGGCGACCTGATCGATCAATGTTCTGGAAACCAGAGCCATCCATCTGGCGCTGTTAGCTTTCCGATCCTTCTTGATGGGCAAGTTAGTTCGGGTTCTGTCAGACAATGCCACAGTGGTAGCCTATGTCAATCATCAGGGGAGCACCAAGAGCACTCTGGTGGCGCAAAAGGCGGCTCTGCTCCTGGTCTGGGCAGAGTCTCATCTTCGGAACATCTCGGCCTCCCACATAGCTGGAGTGGAGAATGTTCAAGCGGACTTTCTAAGTTGTCACATATTTGATCCTGGAGAGTGGTGTCTAAGTGGCTTTTCAGTTGATAGTGCAAGCTTGGGGTCAGCCCCTCATGGACCTGATGGCCACGAGTGTCAATGCCAAAACACCCCACTTCTTCAGTCGTTGCTCTTCTTCTAAATTGGATACAAATCTCGCTAATAAACGGCCACTACCCAACTAACCTCAGCGAAATCATCATCACCCGATCCTCAAAGACCCCAAAGGACCGATAGACCAAACAGCCAACTACAGACCCATTGCCTCTATTCCACTCTACGTCAAAATAATAGAAGAACTAGTTGCCAAATTCCTCTCCAATTACCTAGAAAACCATAACATACTCCATCCCACACAATCCGGCTTTAGAAACAACTTCAGCATGGAAATACTACTAGGATCTTTCTTGGACACAGCCAGACAACATCTCAGCACAGGAAAAAAAATGATGCTCATACAACTAGACCTCACCGCTGCATTCGACTTGGTGGACCATAACATTCTACTACAAATCCTGGATATAATAGGTATCACAGATAAAGTATATACATGGTTTGAAGGATTCCTTAAATCAAGAACCTATAGAGTAAAATCAGACAAACAAAAATCTGAACCTTGGTCAAACCCCTGCGGAGTTCCCCAAGGATCCCCTCTATCCCCGACTCTCTTCAATCTCTATACAGCCTCCCTCAGCTCTCACCTGGACAAACAAGGCATAACCTCCTACAGCTATGCTGATGACATTACCATTCTCATACCCTTCGATCAACCTGAACTCTCCTTGACGAACACAATATACCAAACACTAAAATCAATAGCAACCTGGATGAAAGATCACAAACTGAAATTGAACCCAAACAAAATAAAACAAAATTCATCCTCCTAGAAAACAACAAAATACCAACCATAACCAACATTGAAATCAATGCAATCAACTACCCCATACAAACCACCCTAAAATTGCTAAGAATAACTATCGACACCATGCAACCGCAAATCAATAAAACAATACAAAAGTCATTCTTAGTCATGAGAAACTTAAGACAAGTTCGGAAATTCTTCAAGAAAACTCAATTCCAGCTCATAGTTCAGTCCTTAATACTAGGCCTACTTGACTACTGTAATATCCTCTACCTCCCATGCCCTACAACCATAACAAAACAACTACAAACTATCCAAAACACAGCACTAAGATTCATCTACTCATTAAAGAAACATGATCACATTACAGAAGCATATCTCCAATCGCACTGGCTTCCAATCCCAGCAAGAATACAATTTAAATTCTACTGCCTACTATTTAAGACTTTATACGGAGACAGTCCAAATTACCTGAATAACCGCCTCATCCACAACACCACAACCAGACATAGGAAAACTCACACTCCATTCTCATACCCCCCAATTAAGGAGGTCAAACGGAAAAAACTATATGATGCCTCCTGGCCACTCAAACAGCCAAACTAGACAACCAAATCGCCAATCTACTGACGGCATCCCTCAACTACAAGACTTTTAGAAAAGAAATAAAGACCATACTCTTCAAGAAAACTCTGAAAAAAGAAATAATACCGCAAGTCTCAAACTCCACCTCTCACTAAAGCCAACTACCCAAACAAATAACCTTACCCATTTCTTACTCTTTTTGAAAATGACCAATTTTATTTTTTTGTAAGTTCTTTTTGTAATACATCTTGGATAATTCTTTTGTAATCCGCCTTGAACTGCAAGGTAATGGCGGAATAGAAATCCTTAATGTAATGTAATGTAATGTTGCAGAGATTGTCAGGCTGAGAGTCTGGATGTTCTTGTCCAACCATGGCCAACGGAGGGTCTAATGTACGTGTTCCCTCCGTGGGCAGAGTTATTCTTCGCATTGTTCGTCATCCGGGCCTTGTGATTCTGGTGGCCTTGGATTAGCCCAGATGTCCGTGGTATGTGGACCTGTTGAGGCATCTGGTAGCAGATCCTCTGCCTCTGCCTCCCTCGCCCAACCTTCTGACTCAGGGTCCTATTCTCATGTTCAATCCGGGTCCCTTTTGTCTTATGGCTTGGCTCTTGAAAGGGAAAGCTTAGGTAAGAAGGGGTATTCAGATATAGCCATTTCAACCCTGTTGGGGTCCCGGAGACTTTCCATTTCTTGAGCTTATGTGCGAGTTTGGCGTATATTTGAGGAGTAGTGTGCTGTGCGTGGAGTGATCTCTTTTTGCGCTTCCCTGCCTAACATCTTAGAGTTTCTGCAGGATGGCCTGGACAGGGGCCTGTCTTGGTCTTTTCTTCGGGTTCATCTGGCGGCCTTGTCAGCCTTTCGGGGGTTGTTACAGGATCAGTGGCTGACTGCCATTCCTGATGTTGTTCACTTCTTGCCAAGTTGCTCAAGCCTCCCATTAGACCGTCTGTTCCTTCTTGGGATCTTAATCTGGTCTTGTCTGTGCTGGTGTGCCTACCCTTCGAGCTTTTAGAGACCTGCACATTGAAGGACCTTTCTCTTAAAGCGGTCTTTTTAGTAGCAATTAATTCTGCTAGACATGTTTCTGAGTTGCAGGCTTCCTCTTGTAGGTCTCTATTACTGGACTTTTCTAGGGAATGGGTTATTGTGATGCCAAGGACCACTTTTATAGAAGCAAATTTTTCCAGGGACCAATGGGGGGGGGGTTCATAAGGCAGTTTTATATACAATATATTTTACATTTCTATTATTATTAAGTTATGATATTGTAATAGAAATTATGCAACTTACCATAATGCAGAATCAGTGGGAGCCCTGAGCTTGCAGAACCCCGATGACCCTGCCAACCCATCCTCTTGCGCAGCATCTTTCCATCTCTCCCTCCCATCCCCCACATGCAGCAGAACCCGATGACCCCGCCAATCCATCCCCCTGTACAGCATCTTTCCATCTCTCCCTCCCATCCCCCACATGCAGCAAAGCCCAATGACCCCGCCAATCCATCCCCATGTGCAGCACCTTTTCATCTCACTCCTATCCCATCCCGCACAGCAGAACCCCGCCGACCCTCCCACTGTGAGGCCAACATCAGTGACATGGCGGCAGAAGGATGGCCCCAGTGGGGAAGGCAGTGAAGCAGCCTGTTAAGTGCTGCTGCCGCTGCTGTTTGAAGCAGAGGCATGTCGGCGGGGTTCTGCTGTGCGGGATGGGAAGGAGAGATGGAAAGATGTTGCACAAGGGGATCTCTTGCAGCTGTCAGACTGGGGATTGGGGACCCCTGCTCTATGGTGAAGGGAGATGACTGAAGGGCTTTCTTGTCTCTTGGATTCTCTTTTTCCTCTTCTTGTCCAAGTTAATACTGAGGAGCTGGGAAGGGGGTTAAGACTTGCATCTTGCAGCTCTTCATGTGTATTCTAAATCTACCTGCCAGTCGATGGACATAACTATCTCACTGGTCTTGAGTAGTGTGAAGGAATAATGGAAAGAAAATTACCAGGTAAGACCTAATTTCTTCTTCTGTATTGGAATACAACTGATATTGTGTTAAACAGAGGTGAAGGTCTCCCTCTTCCATTGCTGAAGGAGATTGGTGGAAGGGATGGTTTTAAGCTTCACTCATGTCTTGCCTTTTTCCTTTCTATAGTGTCGCAGCGCTCTTCAGTCTGTGAGCCTGAAATCGACATTTGATACCACCGAGTAAGTGCTGTTACACTCTGAACTAGAGCTTTTTGCTACATTTTGGGATAGTTGTCAAAAAACCAAACTGTTACTGTTTGTGGTGAAGGCCAGATGAGCTTTCTCTTCCTCCATTCCTAGAAGACTTCACAAGGTAGAGGAATTGAGCACAAACCAGCTGTGGTGTTTCTTTCCTTACGTTATAAGTCAGAGTTCAGTATTAGCATAACTTGGGATTGTATCTGGTACCCTTCGCTGTTCTCTGAACTGTTTAACTGATGTCTTTGCCTTCCCTTTCTGCAGGAAGCCAGATACTGTGAAACAAAAAAATGCCTTTTCACCCAATTTCATACACTCGCTTGACTCGACTCATATGATGCTGACATCTCTGCATTGCCACAGGTATGATATTGAGGAGTTAGAGCAGATGTGGGAGAGAAGTGGTTTAACGACTGGGATAAGGGGATGGAAGAAGTGTCACAGGAAAGAAGGGTGAAGAAACATTGCAGATGGGGGAGGGTGAAGAAATAATGCTTGGTAGGGCTACAGAATTTGAGTCTGTAAATGAAAGTAAGTGTGAGGGGCAGGCCAGTTCTTGTCAGCTTGGGCCTTTAATACAGCCTGTGCTGTAGATAGCCCTCTAGGCTGGATGCAAGAGATGGCAAAGTGGAGATTTGTGGGATGGGGTGTTTATCTGGTGGGGGGGGGGGGGTGTATCACATAGTGCTAACACTGTGCTCTTTATCAGGCAGGGGTTGACCTTTGTCGCTGTCCATGACTGCTTCTGGACTCATGCTCTGACCGTAGATGTAATGAATGAGGTAATGAAGACAAGCTTGTTAGTGTGAGAGAAAGACGTTCCCATTAATAGCTGAGTGTGTCCTCTGCTTCCTTTTTAAAAAAATCTTTTCCCTCATTTCCTCACTTCTACTGCCCTGTACCTGCTTGCGCTCTTCCATAGCTCTTCTTCTGCCCCACACCTTCATTCATTCATCTTCCCTCATTTTCTTACTCCACTCACCCTCTGTCTCACAGCATGCTTGATAAAAGAATTTCCCCTGCTTTCTTTCTCTAATTATCTTGTCACTCTGTGGTTTTAACTCCTAGGATATATCTCTTGTGTGTTTTTATAATACCGCAAATGCACTGGTACATTTTCTCATGCAGGTTTGTCGTGAACAGTTTGTAGCATTGCACAGTCAGCCTATTCTCCAGGAACTGTCATACTTCATGCTGCGAAAATACTCCAACAGAATCCTGTGAGTACTGTTCTGTCTCCATGTAAGATATATGCAGGAACCTGTGCATAATAAGACCCTGCCATGCCCCAGCCCAGTAGTGCCCATGGGCATTGCTATTAGCATTCTATAAAATGAAGGGTCAGTCCCTGGAGGCAGGGTCTGACGTTATAGTTTGGTTGTGTTGATCTTTGAAGCCTTGAGTCCTCTCGTAACATCAGGTATCCATTTTGTTTTTCTTCAGGGGAAAACCTAACATCAACAAACAGAATATGGTGGAGCTGTTTTCCAGCTTTCCTAAGACAGGTAACTTATGTGTTAACAACTGAAAACCCCAGCCAGAGCAAGGGAGAGAAGGAAAGCTGTCTTCTGTCTAGCCCAGCACTTTCCGCAGTAAGGTGAAGGAAGGTTAACCCTTCCCTGTTCTCCTTGTCATCATGCCTTTCGTGTCAGAAAGCTCCTTTTTCTTTAGCACTCTCCAGACCAGTAGAGGTTAACTTTATGAATGGGTATATATCTAATCATGACCAGCAGGTGGAGACTGAAAACAAAACTTTGGGACAGTATATCCTAGCCCCTCCTCTCTATTTCCCTCAGTCTTCTTTCAGTCTCCAGCAGGTGTTGAGTGATCTGTACCCATCTCCCTTGGTAGGGCTGTTGGAATTTGTTTAGGGGTTTATTGTCCCTGTTTTTAGCCGGACGGAGCTTGGACGGACTCTGTTTGGGGGTTCGTCCGACCTCGGGGGTGTCAAACCCGGCGGGTCACGAGCGGGGTCCCTCCCCCCACTTCCTCCACCTCCCCATATTTTTTTAGAGGAGCCTCAGCAGTAAGCCTTGCCCCCTAAATCAAGCAAGGCATATTGCTTCGAGAGCCTGTGGAGTCTGTTCTGTAAAAAAAAAAAAAAAAAAATAAATCCTGAGGTAGTGCTGGTCTGGAGGGTTGTATCCCTTTAAGAAAACTGTATTTTACTGTATTTTTTTCAACTAACCGGCACTTTTTTACAGCTAGGTCGCGTATGGAGCAATGAGCACTTCTAAAGGGAAAAAGTGCTCATTGTGCTCCAGACGCGAGGCACTCGCGGCCGGCCTGTGCAAGCGGTGTTCAGGCCGGTGCGGTGGAGGAGCTCCGTCGGCAGCGGCTGCAGGCGCCCAGAGCTCCCCGCCGATGGTGCCTCGCGAGTCGGCAGGGAACGGTGGAGAAGCCCGGTCTTCTCCGTCCGCCCACGGAGGGATTCCCCGAGCCGCCGACGGTCGGGTTTTAGAGGATTCCCTCTCAGCTGATATTTTGACAGCTGATGCCGGCTTGCCTGTTTTAGCGGCTGAGACTATTCAGGTCTCTCAGCCGCTGCAGGCTATGGAGGGAGCTGTTTTGGCGGGAAAGACGCCATCTTCTCTGTCTGGCCCCTCCATTTTGTCTTCCACCTCAGGTGACCTTCCCCCTGTTTTGGCTAAGCAGGGGCAGGTTTCTGCTGGGTCCCCTGCTGTGGCAGGGAGTCCCTTGGGACCCTCGGGGGGTTTTTCCCCTGATTTTTTCTTTTCATTATGCAAAGCCTATTTTCAGGCGGCTGGGGGTCCCGGTTGCGCCCAGGGGGTCTCGGGGGGTGGGGTTTCCTCCGCGCTCCCTGCGGCTTTGCCTCTCTCGTCTGACGTGACGTCCCCTCCGCCGCCTCTCTTGTCCAAGCGTCCGCGGGTGTCGTGGGACGAGGATTTGTGGTCGGAGGAACGTGTCGGTCTGGAGGAGGACCTGGACCCTTCTGAGGAATTCCAGGACCCTCTGGAAGGGACGGAAGCTGGCGGCGGGTTGTCGGGTTTCTCGTTCTCCAGTGACGAGGCGTCCGTGGTGCGCCTTTTTCAGAGAGATGAGCTGCCTGACCTTATTCAACAGGTTTCTTCGGCTTTGCGTTTTGAGGACGCGCCGCCGGAGACTCCGCGTGTGGGGGACCCTCTGTTACGAGGGATCCGTTCCGTTTCCCGCTCTTTTCCTATGCATCAGGATATTCGGGATATTATTCTTGAGCAGTGGAAAACGCCGGAGACGCCGTTTCGGCTGGCGCACAGCATGGCTCGCCTGTATCCCATTCCTGAAGGGGATCGGGCTACGTTAGCTTCGCCAGTCGTGGATGCGGTGGTCTCGGCTATTTCCAAGCGGCATACCGTGCCTGTTGAGGGCGGTTCTGCCTTGCGGGACTCTGAGGAGCGCAAATTGGAGACCATCCTTAAGCAAAATTTTCAAGTCTCTGCCTTTGGGGTCCAGGCGGCTATTTGTGGGGGACTGGTCGCTCGCGCCGTGTTTCGGTGGGCGGAGCGGGTCTTGGATCGAGAGTCTGACGACTGGTCTCTGGTGGATCAGGAGGTAGCGAAGATTGAGATGGCTGCCTCATTCCTCTCGGATGCTCTGTATGACTTGGTGCGGATCTCGGCTAAGTCCATGGCTTTTGGCGTGGCCGCAAGGCGTGTGTTGTGGCTGCGCGCTTGGGCGGCGGATGCTGCGTCCAAAGCTAAGCTTACTAAATTTCCCTTTCGGGGGTCGTTTTTATTTGGAGAGGACTTGGATAAGTTGATTCAGACTCTGTCGGACTCGAAAGTTCCCCGTTTGCCGGAGGACCGTGCCCGCCCGGCGTCTCGGGGTGGTGCGGCCCGGGGGCGTTTGCGGGAATTTCGCAAGTATCGCCCTGGGCGTGGGGCTGCTTCTTTCCAGTCTCCGGGGTTTTCCCGGGGTCGGTTCTTCCAGCGCATGCAGCCCTTTCGGGGGGCCCGTCGGGGGGCAGGGAATCCCTCCGCCGGTTCCCCCGCTTCCCGTCCTGCACAATGACGCCTTGCCGGCGCCCCCCTTGGTTCCGGTGGGGGCCCGGCTGCGCGACTTTTTTCCCAAATGGGCCGAGATCACGTCCGATCAGTGGGTCCTGGAGGTGGTGCGGGACGGTTATGCCCTGGAGTTCGCCCGCTCTCTGCCGGATTTTTTCCTCGCTTCTCCATGTCAGACTCCTGGGAAGACGCTGGCGTTTCGCCAGACCCTTCAGCGCTTGCTAGATCTCAGGGCAGTAGTTCCAGTGCCCCCCCCGGAGTGGGGCACGGGCAGGTACTCCATTTACTTTGTGGTGCCCAAGAAGGAGGGGACTTTTCGGCCCATCCTCGATTTGAAAGGGGTCAACAGGGCTCTCAAGGTTCCCTCTTTCCGTATGGAAACGCTGCGGTCGGTCATTCTGGCGGTTCAGCCGGGGGAGTTTCTCACTTCTCTCGATCTGACGGAGGCCTACTTGCATGTTCCTATTCGGGCCTCTCATCAGCGTTTCCTGCGCTTTGCGATCTTGGGTCGGCACTATCAGTTCTGTGCGCTTCCCTTTGGGCTGGCCACGGCTCCCCGGACGTTCACCAAGGTGATGGTGGTCGTCGCGGCAGCCTTGCGGTCGGAGGGCATCCTGGTACACCCCTACCTGGACGACTGGTTAATTCGGGCCAAGTCGTTGCAGGAAAGCTCCCGGGTTACGGCTCGGGTGGTGGAGTTTCTCCGGTCGCTGGGCTGGGTGGTCAACCTTTCCAAGAGTCGGTTGGTTCCGGCTCAGCGTCTGGAGTACCTCGGGGTGCTGTTCGACACCTCCTTGGGGAAGGTCTTCCTCCCAGAGGCCCGGGTGAGCAAATTGCAGTCTCAGATTCGCCTGCTTTTGGCGTCCCGGTGTCCTCGGGCGCGAGATTTCCTCCAGGTCCTGGGGTCGATGGCGGCGTCCCTGGACGTGGTGAGGTGGGCGCGGGCCCACATGCGTCCTCTCCAGTATGCTCTGCTCCGGAGGTGGTCTCCCCAGAGGCACGGGATGGATGTTCCGGTTCCCCTGCGAGGCTTGGCGCGCTGCAGTCTGCGTTGGTGGCTCCGGACCCCTCACCTAGTTCAGGGGGTGGGTCTGGATCTTCCGCGGTGGACGGTGCTCCTTACGGATGCGAGTCTCCTGGGTTGGGGGGCCCAGTGCCTGGGTCACTCAGCTCAGGGAACCTGGTCCACGGAGGAGGCCTCCTGGTCGATCAACGTGTTGGAGACCAGGGCGGTCCGGCTGGCGCTGTTGGCTTTCCACTCCCTTTTGTTGGGCAAGTCGGTCAGAGTCCTGTCGGACAATGCCACGGCGGTGGCTTATGTCAATCGTCAGGGGGGCACCAGGAGCACTCTGGTGGCGCAGGAGGCGGCTCGGCTCATGGTTTGGGCGGAGTCGCATCTTCTGGACCTCTCGGCCTCTCACATTGCCGGGGTAGAAAACGTTCAGGCGGACTTCCTCAGTCGTCACTTCTTGGATCCGGGAGAGTGGTGTCTCGGCGCCGAGGCGTTTCAGTTGCTAGTGCGTGCTTGGGGGCAGCCCCTGATGGATCTGATGGCTACAAGTGGCAACGCCAAAGTACCCCGCTTCTTCAGTCGTCGCAGGGACGGTCTGGCCGAGGGTCTGGATGCTCTGGTCCAACCGTGGCCAACGGAGGGGCTGTTGTATGTGTTCCCTCCTTGGCCATTAGTGGGCAGAGTACTGCTTCGCATTGTTCGCCATCCGGGGCTGGTGGTCTTGGTGGCTCCGGATTGGCCTCGTCGTCCGTGGTATGCGGATCTGGTGAGGCATCTGGTGGCGGATCCTCTTCCTCTGCCTCTCGGGTGCGATCTTCTGACGCAGGGTCCCATTCCCATGTTCGACCCGTCTCCCTTTTGTCTTACGGCTTGGCTCTTGAAAGGGGCCGCCTGAGTAAGAAGGGATATTCCGACAAGGTGATCTCTACACTTTTGGGGTCCCGGAGGCTTTCTACCTCTCGGGCTTATGTACGGGTTTGGCGTCTTTTTGAGGAATGGTGCCGAGCGCGGGGAGTGGTCTCCTTTCGCGCTTCTCTGCCTAACATTCTAGAGTTTTTGCAGGATGGCCTGGATAGGGGCCTGGCCTGGTCTTCTCTCCGGGTTCATCTGGCGGCCCTGTCGGCTTTTCGGGGGCTGGTGACAGGTCAGCGTTTGTCAGCCATTCCTGATGTGATTCGCTTTCTTAGGGCGGCCAAGTTGATCAGGCCTCCCATAAGGCCCTCGATTCCCTCTTGGGATCTCAATCTGGTTCTCTCTGTTCTAGTGCGCCCTCCTTTCGAGCCGTTGGATGGCTGTTCGTTGAAGGACCTTACGCTGAAGTCGGTCTTTTTGGTGGCCATTACTTCCGCTAGACGGGTGTCTGAGCTACAGGCTTTCTCTTGTAGGGCTCCCTTCCTGGAGTTTTCGAAGGAGCGGGTTGTTTTGCGGCCTGTTCCTTCCTTTCTGCCGAAAGTAGTTTCTCCTTTTCATGTCAATCAATCGGTGGTCCTCCCGGTCTTGGGTAGTCGGGAGGGTTCTTCTGAGCAACGACAGCTGCGCAAGTTGGATGTCGGTCGGGTCCTCCATGCTTATGTGCAGCGGACCCGGGATTTTCGGAGCTCCGATCATCTCTTTGTGCTTCTGGCGGGTCCTCGTCGGGGGGCTGGCGCTTCTAAGGCTACTATTGCGCGCTGGATCAAGGAGATGATTGCTTCCGCTTATCTTCTGAGTCAGAAGCCGGTTCCGGAGTTTCTCAAGGCTCATTCCACTAGGGGTCAGGCGGCTTCTTGGGCTGAGTCGTCGCTCGTGCCTCCGGTGGATATTTGTAAGGCTGCGGTTTGGTCCTCCTTGCATTCATTTGTTCGGCATTATCGGGTAGATGTTCAGGCGCGTCGGGACGCGGTGTTCGGTGAGCGTGTTCTGGTATCGGCCCTTCGGGGGTCCCGCCCGTGAGAGGGACTGCTTTGGTACGTCCCATTCGTAAAGTTAACCTCTACTGGTCTGGAGAGTGCTAAAGAAGGAGAAATTAGGTTCTTACCTGCTAATTTACTTTCTTTTAGCTTCTCCAGACCAGTAGAGGTCCCCACCCTGTCTGTTGTTGTTGTTGTTGGGGCTGTTGCGCGGGCAGTTTTTGGTTTTTGCTGCGGGTTCTAGTATTTTTCTAGGGCCGGGGAGAATTGAAGAACAGCGGCTGTGGCTCGGCTGGCTTAGCTGGCGAGCTGTGGGGACCTTCTTCCTTCGGGAATTTCTCCTCTGCATTTTCCAACAGCATTTTTGGGTATGTTATTTGTTACTCCTTTCGGAGTATTGTTTTTTCTCTCTGTTGTTTTCCAGTTCTTGGTTCTGCTTGGCTATTCGGCAGACTGAGGGAAATAGAGAGGAGGGGCTAGGATATACTGTCCCAAAGTTTTGTTTTCAGTCTCCACCTGCTGGTCATGATTAGATATATACCCATTCGTAAAGTTAACCTCTACTGGTCTGGAGAAGCTAAAAGAAAGTAAATTAGCAGGTAAGAACCTAATTTCTCCTTCCCATTGCTGTGTTATGGCGGAGGAAGAAAAGGTTACTACCAATCACACCTTTACTGCATCTGCTGATACACAGGCCGTTTACTGTTCTCAGGGCTCACCTACCCTCACCAGTGTAAACTCTGTTCTGGTGTGGATATACTTGCGCTGTTGATTCTTGATTGATGGGTTTGTGCTCCTTTGCCAGCAGGTGGAGACTGAGAACAAACTGAACTGTAGCAGTAATATAAGTAGGCTGTGCAGTCCCCCTTGAGATGAGTCTCCAGCAGGTGACGGTGGTAAGCCTGTGCAGTCCTGATTTGGCCCTTGGTTAGGAGATAGATGTGGACAATTGGAACCTCTGTTGTTTCATAAGAACATAAGAATTGCCGCTGTTGGGTCAGACCAGTGGTCCATCGTGCCCAGCAGTCTGCTCCAGCGGCGGTCCTTAGGTTAAAGACCAGTGCCCTAACTGAGTCTAGCCTCACCTGCATACGTTCTGCTTTAGCAAGAACTTGTCTAACTTTGTCTTGAATATCTGGAGATTGTTTTCCTCCTATAACAGCCTCCGGAAGAGCGTTCCAGCTTCCCACCACTCTCTGGGTGAAGAAGAACTTCCTTACGTTTGTACGGAATCTATCCCCTTTCAACTTTAGAGAGGGCCCTCTTATTCTCCCATGCCCAGACAGAGGTAGGGGCCCAAGGCCCCTTTACCTCAAGAGTGTTACTCAGGTGGCCGAGTCTTTCCCCCCACTTCCCCACCTTTGCTTCTTTTTGTTTTGGTGGGGCCTTTAGACATTGACTACAGATAAAAGAGCCTGTGGGGTCTGCTCTTCTAAATTAAGTTTAAAAAGTCTGAAGAGAAGTTTTTAATTTGTACTTTCCTTCCTACCAGGTCGTTTGTAGTTGAGGCCAACCACGTGGCGGTTTGCAATGAGCACATCTCGGCCGAAGAAGTACTTTGCTTGTTTCCGGCATCTGTATTTTTTGTTTGCGGCCCTACGACAATGAATTCTCTGCCGGGTTGGCTTTGCATGCAGTTGTGCCTGCTGGCAAAGAGGGTTCCCCAGCAGTCGCTAAGGGAAAGTCAGCCAGTGGTGGGGATGCCCAGGGTTCCCTTGCCACCTTGTGTGAACAAAGGATTCCCTGACGGACACGCCAGCTGGTGGTGGGAAGACCCAGGGTTCCCTTACTGCCACAGGCACTGGGGATTCCCCTGCCGTCGCATTGGAGCTTTCTGGGGATTCCCTTACTGTGGCTTTGTGTTCTCAGGCCACCTCTTTTTTTTTTTTTTCATATTATTTTTTATTTTCAAATTTTACAGAAAGTGTACAACATGTTAAAATACAATTGATGAATATACAATAACACTTTTATATCTAATATATTATGTTCTAAATATATTTTTATCCCTTCTCCCTCCCCCCACCCTTCTATTATTTTTCATTCATACATTACATATTGCCACCTCTTTATTTGCGACCTCAGGGGAACCTTTTTCAGCATTTCTTTCTTCTTTGGTGGGAAATTCTGCCATCTTGACTGAGTTGTCTGCTGAGTTCTTGTCTAGATTGGAGAGACAGGAACAGGTCTTGCAGGCCTGTTCCTTGGTGGTGGAGCATGACTCTGTTTCAGCCATGGGGCTGTCTCCTGATTTTGTGTTTACCATTTAGAAAGCTTATTGCATGCACTTGATTGGCGTCTCTGTACAGTCTCGAGTGGTCTCGAGGGTGGCTGTTTTCTCAGGTCCTGTGGTTCCATCGCATCCTCCCCCCTCTACCTCAGCAGCAGCGTTTTTCTTGGGAGGGCAAAACGTTTTTAGTGGGCAATGTTTCCCTTGATGAAGATCTGGGTCTCCAGTGACCTGTAAGATCATGGGGAATGATGCAGGCGGCTGGGGATTGGAGCTGCCGAAGGTGAAGACACTTCATTGTGCATATTTTTCACCAAGAAGTGCTGCAGGAGCTTATTCTTCAGGTTTTCTCTGTTCTTCAGTTTGAGGAAGTCTCTAAGGAGGCCCCTTGGGTGGTTGGGCGGCCTCGCTTTCTTTTCCCATGCATCAGGATATCCATGATATTGTGCATGCACAAAGGAAGGTCCCAGATGCACCTTTTTTGGCTGACTTGTTCTATGACCCATTTGTATCCTATTCCTTTTTTTTTTTTTTTTTAATAAATCTTTATTCATTTTTAAATCAAATCAACAAGTGCACAAAAATATATCATAAAGTAATTCCAATATAGCACTGTAATATCTAACACATAAAAACTAATAGTGTAAGATCCCCACCCACCCACCCTTCATCACATTCTCAACATCCTATTCCTGATGCTGATAGGTACTCCTTGCATCCATTGGTGGTAGATGCAGTGGTTTCAGGCATTGCTAAATGGATCAAAGTGCCCGAGGAAAGGGGTTCAGTCCTGAGGGACCCCCAGAACTAACGGATGGAATCTCTTCTTAAGCAGAGTTTTGATGTGGCGGTTCAAGCAGGCATTTGTGGTGGTTTAATGACCAGAGCCTGCTTCTGCTGGGCCGAACATATGTTGGATAGGGAGTCCAATGATTGGTCTCTTGTGGATCAGGAGCTGACAAAGATTGAATTAGTATCTTCTTATCTGTCTGATGCCATGTATGATTTGTTATGAACTTTGGCTAAGTCTATGGTCTTGGGGTAGCTACTAGACAGACTTTGTGGCTCCCTGGTTGGTCAGTGGACTCTACCTCAAAGTCTAAGCTCAGTCAGTTTCCTTTTTAGGGTTCCTTTCTCTTTTGGAGAGGAACTGGATAAGCTGGTTCAGAGTTTAGGGGACTCCAAGGTCCCTCATTTGCTAGAGCAGTGTTCTTCAACCGCCGGTCTGTGGACCGATGCTGGTCCGCAGAAATTTCCTGCCTGTCCACAGGGCCGGCACGTGCTTCGGGCCCAGTCTTCTACTGCTAGTCCACGGTGTGATCAATGCAGCAGTCATCTTCAGTTGGCTTCCTCTTCTTCACTGCCGCAGTACACAAAGCCGCGGGCAGCAGCTCCTACAGGCGTCCTGCGCAACGTCAGAGAGAAAGCTTCCAGATGAGGCGCGGGACGCTGCCTGCGAGCATGCCTACAATTTCGCCAGCAGCATCATCCACACACTTGAGGACTATATGAGGGAGCTCCTAAAATGCACTCAGCCTCATGTGGGAACACTTGTGGGGGTATTACACGAAATTGAGAATGTCAGTAAAGCATCTGGGGAGCATGTGAAGACCGTAGCAGTGGAGGTACAAAACTTTGCAGCTGGCTACAATCAGGGGCTGGAGGAGCACAGGGACAGACTCCTGAAGCACTTGGAAGAGCTGAAATTCCAGAAAGAGACTGCACAGCACTTGCAAAAGTTGCAGCTGGAGCACTTCGGCAGTGAGGAAGAAAGAGCCGGCCCAAAGATAACACCAGGGGCGGCATAAAAGGCCATGAGGGAGGGAAACAACAAAGGGGGAATGATTTTATTTTTTAATTTAGTGATTGAATTGTGTCTGAGAATTTACATCTTCTGTCTGCATTTTGCACTTTTCAGGAAGAAATGCATTTGTTTCTTTTTCTCTGGGGTTGTACTGCATGCAGAGTCTTGCATCTTAGTTTGTTTGTATATATTAGTACCTTTTAGTTTTTGGTCCCGTATTTGCATAGGGGTTATCTGTGTTCTGGTAGGAATGAATGTTGAGAAGCATACAGTCTGCTTTATGTAGTTTAATTTTGTGGTTAACCATTTGTGTTGTTAATAAGATTATATTGTGTATATATATATAAAAAAAAGAATGGAAAAAATAGTGTTACAATTATTATTATTATGGAGGCGAGGTCTGGGGCAGACATGGGCGGAGTCTGGCTTACGGCTTAGCCCAGTGTTCTTCAACTACCAATCTGCAGACCGGTGCCGGTCCACAAAATAATTCTTTTTATTTCCGCCGGTCCATAGGTGTAAAAAGGCTGAAGGACACTGTGCTAGAGGACAAACCTAGGCAGTCTGGTCGAGGAGGTTGGGCCAGGGGTAACTTTGGAAGTTCCCTGTATCACCCTGCTTCAAGCCCTCCAGAGGTCGTTTTTTCCAGTGGTTGCGAGAATGCCCAACATTCCTCCTTCTATCACCCCTCTCCCTCACCATGCCACATCTATCCCTCCATTCCCATCACCACAAGGTCCACATTCCTCCCACTTGCATCCCTTTCAGTCTGTCCTACTGTTTCCTCTCCACCACCATATCCAACATTTCTCCCTCTCATCTTTATCTTCCCCATGCATCTCTACCTCACTTCTTTCCCACCACCATGCCCAACAATTTTTATTTTTTTTTTATTAAATTAAATTTGTTTTCTATCCCGTTATTTAACCTGTAACCCGTTCTGAGCTCTTGGGGGACAAGTTTTTTCCTAACTTGACACATACTAGGGGTCTAATATATATAATATACAGTTTACTAGTTACAATTTGCCATAGTTCTCCTTACAGTGCAAGGTTTTCAGTACAAGTTTTATCCTAATTTGACATACAGACAGTATACAGGTTAGATTTGCCATTTTCAATAAAAGTTTTCCTTACGTGACACATACTGGTTCTGGTACCAATATACATTTCTTTATAATCCATTAGTCAAGGGCAGGGGTTTAGGTGAGGAGTTATGTTTTATTGCTTTTCCAAAGTTGAGGAATCCTTCAAGGAATCTGATCTGCGGGAGCAGTCAAATCAATTGACTCAGTATGAAGTGGGAGTAGGACTATCATTTGGCAGTTTGTAGATGAAGAGCACTCTCTTTCCCTCTCACTCACACACCCATGCCCAACAATTCTCCCTTTCTATTCCCTCCCCCACCTCAGCATCTCTTTCCCTCCCTCCCTTCATCCTATGTCCCAAGTTCGTGCTCCCCTTCCTTCTGTGTCCAAATGCGCTCCCTCCCTTCTGTGTCTAAAGTTTGTGCTCCTCTCCCTCCTTCATTCTAGCCTTTGTTCCAAGTTTGTGCACCTCTCATGTCCCAATGCACACCCTCACTTCTGAGTTCCAAGTTCATGCTCCTCTCCCTCCTTCCCAAGTATGTGCCCCTCATGTCCCAATGTGCTTCCTCCCCCTCCCTCCCTCCTTTGTCCCAAGGTCCTCTCTACCTTTCTTGTCCCAATGCATGCGCTCCCTCCTTCCCATCTGTGTCCCAAGTTCATGCTCCCCATCTGCGAGTGTGTACCAGAGTCATCCAAGTAGGGCTGCCTTCACAAAGGCGCTGGCAGCTGTTCCTACACGTTGCATATGGCTGACCTGGAAGCATTCCCTCTTATGTCAGAGGTAAGGCTTCCAGGATAACTGCGGGCAGTGTGCAGGAAACACTGCAGCTTTGTGAAGAAGCAAGTGCTGCTGGAAGGAAGGAAGGAGGAGGTGCTGCTTGGACAAGTGAGTTAATACACCCACAAGAGCCCCCTCAAGAAGTGCCTTCCTCCCTTCAGAACCCCCGTAGGATCTCCACGGACCCAGGGGGAATCCCTGCGAGATCCCTGTTTGCCCCGATCCTATGCAGCTCCTTATCCAAAAGGGCTTGCCAGTTTTCCTCCAGCTACTCCTCTCTGAGGCCCTTTCAGGAGTCCAGACAGAGATTTGGCAGTTATTGGCACCAGCATTCTACGGGTTCCCGTGGTAGCTTAGCCTCCAAGAAGCAGCAGTGACGCCAGGAGGATGGTTATTTCTCATATTTGAGGGCAGCTGTCAGCGTTCAGGAACAAATGGGGACAGATCTCATCTGACCATTGGGTGCTGGACATTATCAGGGAGGGGCATAGAATTGAGTTTTATGCCCTCTCCAGTTCTGTTCCTTGACTCCCCAGCCGGACAACCAGAGAAGCAGGTCAGTCTGAGCAACAGTGCAACAACTCTTAGACATTTGTGCCAAAGAGCCGAAGAAGAATCTGACTCGGGCAAATACTTTTAATACTTCATAGTGCCAAAGAAGATTGGAGGCCCATTCTGCATTTGAAGTCTGTAAACGAGACCCCGAAAGTCCCCTGCTTTCACATGGAAACAGTCCTCTTCGTCATAGCGGCAGTGACTCCGGGAGAATTCCCTGTCTCTCTGATTTAACATAGGTGTATCTTCACATCCCCATTTTTCAGGTTCACAGAAGATATCTGTGATTTCACGTGCTTTAGCGCCATTTTCAGTTTTTGGCACTCGACTGTAACATAGTAACATAGTAGATGACGGCAGATAAAGACCCGAATGGTCCATCCAGTCTGCCCAACCTGATTCAATTTAAATTTTTTTTTTTTTTTTTTTTTTTTTCTTCTTAGCTATTTCTGGGCGAGAATCCAAAGCTTTACCCGGTACTGTGCTTGGGTTCCAACTGCCGAAATCTCTGTTAAGACTTACTCCAGCCCATCTACACCCTCCCAGCCATTGAAGCCCTCCCCTGCCCATCCTCCTCCAAACGGCCATACACAGACACAGACCGTACAAGTCTGCCCAGTAACTGGCCTAGTTCAATCTTTAATATTATTTTCTGATTCTAAATCTTCTGTGTTCATCCCACGCTTCTTTGAACTCAGTCACAGTTTTACTCTCCACCACCTCTCTCGGGAGCGCATTCCAGGCATCCACCACCCTCTCCGTAAAGTAGAATTTCCTAACATTGCCCCTGAATCTACCACCCCTCAACCTCAAATTATGTCCTCTGGTTTTACCATTTTCCTTTCTCTGGAAAAGATTTTGTTCTACGTTAATACCCTTTAAGTATTTGAACGTCTGAATCATATCTCCCCTGTCTCTCCTTTCCTCTAGGGTATACATATTCAGGGCTTCCAGTCTCTCCTCATATGTCTTCTGGTGCAAGCCTCCTATCATTTTCGTCGCCCTCCTCTGGACCGCCTCAAGTCTTCTTACGTCTTTCGCCAGATACGGTCTCCAAAACTGAACACAATACTCCAAGTGGGGCCTCACCAATGACCTGTACAGGGGCATCAACACCTTCTTTCTTCTACTGACTACGCCTCTCTTTATACAGCCCAGAATCCTTCTGGCAGCAGCCACTGCCTTGTCACACTGTTTTTTCGCCTTTAGATCTTCGGACACTATCACCCCAAGGTCCCTCTCCCCGTCCGTGCATATCAGCTTCTCTCCTCCCAGCATATACGGTTCCTTCCTATTATTAATCCCCAAATGCATTACTCTGCATTTCTTTGCATTGAATTTTAGTTGCCAGGCATTAGACCATTCCTCTAACTTTTGCAGATCCTTTTTCATATTTTCCACTCCCTCTTCGGTGTCTACTCTGTTACAAATCTTGGTATCATCTGCAAAAAGGCACACTTTTCCTTCTAACCCTTCAGCAATGTCACTTACATACATATTGAACAGGATTGGCCCCAGCACCGAACCCTGAGGGACTCCACTAGTCACCTTTCCTTCCTTCGAGCGACTTCCATTAACCACCACCCTCTGGCGTCTGTCCGACAGCCAGTTTCTGACCCAGTTCACCACTTTGGGTCCTAACTTCAGCCCTTCAAGTTTGTTCAACAGCCTCCTATGAGGAACTGTATCAAAGGCTTTGCTGAAATCCAAATAAATTACATCTAGCATATGTCCTCGATCCAGCTCTCTGGTCACCCAATCAAAAAATTCAATCAGGTTCGTTTGGCACGATTTACCTTTTGTAAAGCCATGTTGCCTCGGATCCTGTAACCCATTAGATTCAAGGAAATACACTATCCTTTCTTTCAGCAACACTTCCATTATTTTTCCAACAACTGAAGTGAGGCTCACCGGCCTGTAGTTTCCTGCTTCATCCCTGTGACCACTTTTATGAATAGGGACCACATCCGCTCTCCTCCAATCCCCAGGAATCACTCCCGTCTCCAGAGATTTGTTGAACAAGTCTTTAATAGGACTCGCCAGAACCTCTCTGAGCTCCCTTAGTATCCTGGGATGGATCCCGTCTGGTCCCATCGCTTTGTCCACCTTCAGTTTTTCAAGTTGCTCATAAACACCCTCCTCCGTGAACGGCGCAGAATCTACTCCATTTTCTCGTGTAACTTTGCCAGACAATCTCGGTCCTTCTCCAGGATTTTCTTCTGTGAACACAGAACAGAAGTATTTGTTTAGCACATTTGCTTTCTCCTCATCACTCTCCACATATTTGTTCCCAGCATCTTTTAGCCTAGCAATTCCATTTTTTATCTTCCTCCTTTCACTAATATATCTGAAAAAATTTTTATCTCCCTTTTTTACATTTTTAGCCATTTGTTCTTCCGCCTGTGCCTTCGCCAAACGTATCTCTCTCTTGGCTTCTTTCAGTTTCACCCTGTAGTCTTTTCTGCTCTCCTCTTCTTGGGTTTTTTTATATTTCATGAACGCCAACTCTTTCGCCTTTATTTTCTCAGCCACTAGGTTGGAGAACCATATCGGCTTCCTTTTTCTTTTGTTTTTATTGATTTTCTTCACATAAAGATCCGTAGCCATTTTTATCACTCCTTTCAGCTTAGACCACTGTCTTTCCACTTCTCTTATGTCCTCCCATCCTAACAGCTCTTTCTTCAGGTACTTTCCCATTGCATTAAAGTCCGTACGTTTGAAATCTAGGACTTTAAGTATCGTGCGGCCGCTCTCCACTTTAGCCGTTATATCAAACCAAACCGTTTGATGATCGCTACTACCCAGGTGAGCACCCACTCGAACATTAGAGATACTCTCTCCATTTGTGAGGACCAGATCCAATATCGCTTTTTCCCTTGTGGGTTCCGTCACCATTTGTCTGAGCAGAGCCTCTTGAAAGGCATCCACAATCTCCCTACTTCTTTCCGATTCCGCAGACGGAACATTCCAGTCCGCATCCGGCAGGTTGAAATCTCCCAACAGCAGAACCTCCTCTTTCCTTCCAAACTTTTGGATATCCACAATCAGATCCTTATCAATTTGCTGCGATTGAGTCGGAGGTCTGTAGACTACACCCACGTAGATAGAAGTTCCATCTTCTCTTTTCAGAGCAATCCATATCGCTTCTTCCTCTCCCCAGGTCCCTTGCATTTCGGTCGCTTGGATATTGATCTTTACATAGAGAGCTACTCCTCCACCTTTATGACCATCTCTGTCCTTCCTAAAAAGATTATATCCCGGTATGTTTGCATCCCATCCATGTGATTCACTGAACCATGTCTCTGTGATAGCAACAATATCTAGATCTGCCTCTAATATCAGGGCTTGCAGATCATGAACTTTGTTGCTTAGACTGCGAGCATTTGTGGTCATCGCTTTCCAGCTATTTTTCAGCAATAATCTCCTTTTTCGTATGGATTTTTGTGTCGTTTCACTTTCCGTTGCAATACTAAGAAATGAGTTGCTGATATTGCTTATGTTGCAGCCTTTACTACTATCACATCTTTTCTTTTGCTGGGGGTGGTCTCTATAATTGTCCTTCGTACATACACCACCCCCACCTTCTAGTTTAAATGCCTGGAAAAATATTGTCTAAATTTCTCTGCAAGGTTTCTTTTTCCTGCTGTAGTAATATGTAGCCCATCAGTGCAATATAGCTTCTTGTCCTTCCATGTATTTCCCCATCCTCCTATGTACCTGAAGCCTTCTTGATGACACCAGGCTCTGAGCCATCTATTAAAGTCCTCTGTGTTTTTCATTCTTTGCTCTCCTTTTCCATATGCAGGCAGTATTTCAGAAAAAGCTAAAGTCTTTACAAAAGGTTTCACGCCCTCACCAAGCTCCCGAAAAGCTTTCTGTGCTGCAAGTGTGGAGTTGTTGGCCAGGTCATTTGTTCCCAGATGGATAACAACATCAGTGTTAAAATCCTTAGTTTCTTCCTTAATTATAGTCAGTATTTGCCTGGAACTCCTGGTAGCTGAGGATCCTGGAAGACATTTCACTATTTTGGACTCCTCGCCCTGTGTTCCAAGGTTAATGCCTCTGATGATGGAATCCCCCAACAGTAATAGTTTTCTGTTTTTGGCTTTTTTATTTGTACTTAGGGTGCTCTTGTTCTCTTGAGTTTCCTTCATTGGTTCCAGTCCCACCTCCCTTCTGTTTTCCTGAGTATCGCAGTGCACTAGTGGAGCGAAGGAATTCTGTAGAGGTAATATTAGTGAAGGTGGATGTTTCTGTGTTACATGTCGCAGTCTTCCTGAGCCTACTGTGACCCATTTATTCCTGGGCTGTTTTATTCTTTGAGGTAGAGGTGGTAAGTTGGTATGATTTTGTGGAGTGATGGAAGCTGCTTTAATTGTATTCAATTCCTGTTTAAGTTTGCAGAGCTCCTCCTTAATACTGGCAAGTTGAAGACAGATGGGGCAAGCCTTAAGCCTCCAAATAGTATGTCTTGGAATTAAAGCACCACAGTGATTGCATAGAATAAAGGTCATCTTGATTGGTTGTGAAGTCCTGATTATATGGGTCTCTATATATGAATAGTGGTCCCTGGGGTTGGTGGGACTATAAGTAAGACTACTAGTAAGGCAGAAATATAGGCTCTATACCACCTAAAACACAGTATTTTAAACAAAACTGCAGGAAGAAGAAATAAGATTTAACAGAGGAAAGAGAAGGATTTTTTTGTGCTTTTTTATATTTTTTTTTTTTTAGTAAGAAACAGGGAGGAGAAGAGAAATTAAGCAGATATAATGCTGAAAACCAGTGAAAAGAGCAGAATATGAAATGGTGAGTAACTTAGCTTTTAGAAGTTCACAGGGCAGCCTTGTTTCAGCAATGTCCCAAAGATAATGCAATTAACCTTAGAAGTTAAGGCTCTTCACACTTTTACCAAGGTGATGTAGGTTGTAGCGGCTCACCTTTGCCAGATAGGGTTTCAGGTGCATCCTTACCTGGATGATTGGCTGATCAGGGCTACCTCGCTGGTGAATGGGGAGCCTCTTACAAGTCCTGGGCTGGATAGTCAACTTTTAGAAAAGTCATCTTCAGCTGCCGCCGTGTTTGGAGTATCTGGAAGTCCTCTTTGACACAGAGCAGAGCCATGTTTTCCTTCCCAAGCCATGCAGACAGAAGCTTAGGTTGTAGATCTTCAAGATCTTGTCCCTTCCAAGCCCCATGGCCTGGCAGTGTCTGCAGGTGCTGGCCTTGATGGTGGCCTCCTTGGAAGTGGTGCCCTGGGGGAGAGCTCATAGGCGTCTTCTCCCTTTTGTCCAGATGGTTTCTACAACATTACTCCCTGCAGATGGCGTCTTTCCTGGATGGCGGAAGGTGAAGCGTAGGGGAGAACTTGATGAGGGGCATGTTGCTCCAAATCGACGCATGGGTGACCCTCTCGACTGAAGCAAGCCTCAGTGGCTGGCGGGCCCTCTGCTGCAATTGACCTCTCCAGGGCAAGTGGTCCCTGTCAGAAAGCACTTGTCCTTCAATCATCTGGAACTGAGGGCCATTCAGTTGGCCATGCTACAGTTAGTCTTTCCTGACAGGGAAAGCAGTCAGGTTGTTTTCAGACAAAGCCACCTTGGTGTCTTATGTAAACAAACAGGGGACATCATAAGTGCTGTTCTCTGCTTGGAGGCTTGAATGCTGTTCCAGTGAGCAGAACTTCACTTGCAGGCCTTGTCAGCAGCTCATGTGGCAGGAGTAGAGAAAGTTCAAGCCAACTTTCTCAGCCAGCCGACCTTGGATCCTGGAGAGTGGTCTCTTATCTCAAAGGGCGTTTTCCCTCATAGTTGAGACTTGGGGCAAACCAGGCATAAATTTCATGGCCACGGTCAAGAATGCAAAAGCATCCCACTTCTACAGTCACAGAGTGGAACATGGAAGTGCAGGTCTGGATGCCCTAGTCTAGCCTTGGCCCACAGATCTACTTCTCTTTGTGTTTCCACCATGGGCTGTGGTGAGTCGGATCATCTGCAGGATAGCCACACATCAGGGTCTGGTGATCTTGGTGGTGCCGAACTGGTTCCGAAGACCTTATTATGCGAACCTGGTGCATCTACAGAGAGTCAGACCCTTGAAGCTGCCTGTTCATACAGGGCTTCTCAGTCAAGGCCTGGTTCTGATGAAGTAGCTAGAATGCTTTGTTTTTATGGCATGGCTCTTGAGCACGCAGCCTTAATTCAAAAAGGCAGTTCTAAGGTGTGATTCTGACTCCTTAGGGCTAAGAAGCCTGCAATGGTTGTGGCTTTATTCTAAAACCCTCAGAATATAACAATGGACTAAGTCCTTAAACTCAAAAAAGCAAACAGACACAAGGACTTGAACTAATAATTGTGATCAAAAAATCTTCGTCATAATCTCTCTAGCTCTCAGATGCCTGCAATGGATGCACATAAAGTAAAGCAGAGAAAGGATATCTTTCATCGAACTAAGAATATTTTGAAGTTATTTGTGTATAAAGTATACTGTATTTCGGTTAAATCCATAAAGTGCTTGAAAAACTCTAAACAGTACTTATCTTTTTAGTGATTTGGCTGTAATCTTTAAATGGCCAATGTAGCTGGTATAGCTGATAGCCCTATGGGACCCGTTTCACCTTTAAATCGGCTTCATCAGGGTCATTGAGTCATTGGATGCATATACGTTATTCTGGATGAATAAAGGCATTTTCTGTTAAAAAATCAGAAGAGTTGAAGGACACTTTTTTAGTGCTCACCTTTCTGATTGGGACAATTCCACTTTGGTTCTGTGCTTTCGAGTTTGTGGTTTTGTTTCCCCTGTTTCATTTTTTGCCTCTTCTGCAGGGAACCATTTCTTCATTTTACAGAGTAATAATAATAATAATAACTTCTTTTATACCGCCATAACCAATAGTTCTAGGTGGTTTACACTAAAAAGAGCTGGACATCAGTGAACTACAATAATGCAGTAAAAATATAAGTGTTTGTAAAATACAGTTCCATGTTAATTAGGAACTTTGGCTGCCTTTCAGCCTATGGGTTCGGCCAAACAGGATATGATTCTGTGCAAGCTGGATGTTCCCAGGTTTATGCTCATCTACCTGGAGATGACTAATGACTCCAGACTTTCTGATCATCTTTTTGTACTGACCAGTCATTCAAGGCGGGTCAGGTCAGCTTCTAAAGCTTCCATTGCCAGATGGATTTGCATGGTGATCTCTTCCTCCATTTCCACCAGGAAACAGCTGCCTCTTTCTCTTGCAGAACATTCTACAAGAGGCTGCTTCGTCAGATAAAATCTGCAGAGCTTCTACTTGGGCTATTCTGCACATCTTTATAAAGTTCTACAGAGTGAATGTGGTGGTTTAAGAGGATGCCGCCTTTGGGTCCTTGGTTCTGTGGGCAGGCTCATCTGTCCCTCCGTAGACACTGCTTTGGTACGTCAGCTAAAGTATGGACTCTTGTGTATCCGCAACAGAATGACAGATTAAGTCTTATCTCGGTAATCTGGCTTCTGTTAGGATACACAGGAGTCCTTACTGTTTGCCCTGTGTGGACTTGTTTTGATTCATCTGATTTCTGCCTGTGATGGAGTTTTAATGGAGTTAGATTGTTTTGGTACCAACTGAAGAGGGTGCTGTGCTCCACTGTAGATGGAGTTTTCAAGTTCTTAAAAGGATATCCTTCTGTAGTTCATGGGAAATAGTAATCAACAGCTCAAGTATGGACTCCTGTGTATCCTAATAGAACCCAGATTACCAATGTAAGAACCTAATCTGTCGTTATCAGATCTAGGCACAAACTCTGTGATCCCTTATTCTGTTGAGCAGTGACTGTTTCGTGTTTGTGTATAGTTCTGCTTATGTCTAGTTGCACTACAGAAATAAGTAATAGTAGTAATCTTGAGGTAATAAGGAACGACTACATCTCATATGGAGAGATTGTGGTATCTGTTTCTGATGCACAGCTTTTTCCTTCCTTTCTAGGAGACTTTGATCTGGAAAAGGTGAAGGAATCAGTTTACTTTTTCAGCTGATATTCTTCAGGACCTGGTGGGCAACAGCTGTCCAGTTTGCTGGATGTGACTGTAATGGACAGTAGCCATGTAATGCCTACCATAGCCACGTAAGACCCTACCACAGAGCAGAGGAGTAGTTCTCTGCCAAAGTTTTGGTAATGGGACAGTGTGATCTCCTCCAGACTAAACTCACACCATGAGATTGTCAGTAGCCACAGCCCTTGAATGATTGACCAATAGACTTCATAGAGCAACACACAAGAGTCTAATGTAAAACACATCACCATACCTCTGCATGCATGTTATAAGGGTGAGGCTGTTTGAAAACTACTTCTATCACTTAAGGAGCTGAGGAGTATCTGGGACCCAAGCACTCATAGTTCTCTCCACATGCCTTTCTACCCCTGCCTACCAAATGCCGATGAGCCACCCATTTGTTTGCTTTCTCGCAACCCTGGGGTTACTTGAGGATAAATATGCTGATACATTAAAGCAGAATTTGGAGAATACTGGTAGAGGTGTTCTTGCCTTTCCCTATAAATAGCAGCATAGAAATGGTCTCAATAAGAGGGGATGAGCTGTTTTAAACAAAAAAAAAAAGAAAAAGTAGTGGAGGTAAGTGACTTGGTAGAAAATGACTTTGTTATTGTTTCCTCTGAATGTTGAGCATCCCACCCGTTACCTATCCAGATTGTTCATTCCACATTTAGATGACGGTGAGGGGAATAACACTGCCTCGATCACAGAGCAGAGTTTATTTTGAAAGAAGAGTGAGTTTTCTGCTTCATATATACTGCATTTCATGTGAAGCTGGAGCCACCTGTTAGCAAAAGAGATGCAAGTTCCACTCAGTGGCAATTTTATGGTCTGTCTTTTTCTGACTGACATTACCATTCTAAAATCTGAAAACTGAAATATGTCTAGTCCCAAGAATTTCTTATAAAGGATCTTGTACCTGTAATTAAAATCATAAAGGTAAGAAAACATTCAAATGTGAAACACAACCCTTAAAAATCTGTTAATATGTTATAAAGGATACAAAACATATAATTAATTAAATGATAACTCAAAACAGCCTGTTTATTTGCTTGGATATTTGGTCTGTTGTGGTACTCTGCTAAGGCTGACTGAAGAGCTACAAGTGCTGCCAGGCAGTCCATCAAGCCCAGGCACTGTAGCTGCTATGAGGGGCAGGAGAGAGTTTGGCAGAATACCAACCTGCATTGTTATCTAAGACGAGTAAATTCACTGCCCATAATTAGAATCTTCAAGATAAGAGAAACCTACATCTGGAGATAATTGACATTCACACTGTGTATAAGATGAAGAGAAGGGACACGTGAAGGTTATCCTGCTACACTTAGCTCTGTGCTAGTGAAGATCAAATTCATACACAACGGGGTAATTTCTCTCTGTCTTCCTCTATACTGCCTCAAGTCTGGTTTTTACTGGCTGATTGGCTAATGAAAGCGTATAATTATGTGGGGGGATTTTTTTTGTTACCCCTGATTTTTAATACATGTAATTTGCTTTGAAATTAATATATGCTTTTGCATCAAATTTTATGAAACATGAAAGACCACCAATCCTCAAACTCATACTCTAGAACAGGGGTGTCAAAGTCCCTCCTCGAGGGCCGCAATCCAGTCGGGTTTTCAGGATTTCCCCAATGAATATGCATGCACTGCTTTCATTGTATACTAATAGATCTCAAGCATATTCATTGGGGAAATCCTGAAAACCCGACTGGATTGCGGCCCTTGAGGAGGGACTTTGACACCCTTGCTCTAGAAACAGCTCAACTACTGGTCTCCCTGAAAATACTGTTTCATGGTCAGATGGAGTCACTAAGGAAAAATAGGGGTGATAAATTATATCACAGTGCCATTCTCTAGTCTGCTGTGACTAAGGGAAAGAAAATTAACAGGTAAGACATAATTTTTTTTCTTGTTTCAGCTACAAAATTAATGCTCTTGGCAAAGGGAAATACTGTTGTACCTAAGGAACATAAGAGTTGACATACTTGGAAAGACCAAAAGTCCATCAAGCCCAGTATCTTGTATCCAACAGTGGCCAATCCTGGTCACTAGTACCTGGTGAGACCCCAAAAGAGTAAAACATTTTATGCAGCTTATCCTAGAAATAAGTAGTGGATTTTATCAAGTCCATTTTATTAATGGTTCATGAATTTTTCTTCTAGGAAAGAGTACCTGAATGTAAAAAGGCCTGAGCTCAATTTAAATATGTACCTCTGTCAGTAACTTCCCTCCTCCAGGCTGAGCTACTAGTTGTAAATTACTGTGCAGAAGTTTGATAATCTCTGTTTCCATATATTATACATTATGAACTTTAGCTTAATTGTGCTGGGTCTATGACCCAGTAATATCAAAGAAAAAAGATAATTCAATTTAATCATGAATTTAGGGTGAGTGTAACTATTGGGCAGACAGGATGAACCGTTCATTTACTATATGAACTTTATCTTAATTGTGCTGTACAAAAGATTTGCAGAGCTTGATTTGATAGGATGCTATAGATTGTGCTTACAGAGCTTATATAGAAATGGGGAAACTGACCCCCAGACCCATTTATTCTGCCCAGGTTCCTGTAATTTGCAAACTCTCTGCACTTTGCAGCCCTAACAAGAAGGATCTTCTGTATTTGTCATTTACTTTCTTGAATTAGTCAATTTTGATGTCCTGGAATAAGAAGAGCCAGAGTCAAGAGTCAGTAGCTGTCAATGCTCCAAGTTTATTGCACATTGGGATCAGGACACAAGGAGTGCTGGAGAGTCGATAGCTGATTCATGGCACAGTATTTGGAGTTTCCATGTTCAAGTCATTCAGTTTTGTCTGTTTGTGCAGCTAGACCCATAATCAGTTATACATTCAACATGAAAGGCAACAGGAGAGAGCACTGATATAGCTGCAATATACAGATTATAGAGTTTGGCTCCCTTGCTATACATGACTGGATATAAGTTAATATAATAGCATCTGCCTCTTTGTTCAGAATAGTTACAAGTAGTAGAAATACAATGACATATTTGCTACAGGTTGTTAGTAGCTTCATAAGGTTAAAGCATTAAACTTCTTATCACAAACCAGAAATCAGATGAACACGACATAGGATGGAGGTCCACTGATGAGGGAGCTGCCATTACTCTAATACGCTAGAAGGAGAGACAGATTTGGGAGCAGGAGCATTGGTTCCTCAGAGAGACTGTCCAAGACCAGGCATTTTAACCCTGCCATAATTCTGTGGGTAGAGAGTCGGCTGAGAACCACAAAAGCCAGAGTTCACATCTTGCTATTTCTCCCATCCATGCTCAGTGTGACCTTTGGGCAGTTACTTTGTTCTTCATAGCATCAGGTATAGATACTGTAGGCCTAGATTTGCTAATATATATTAATATAATTTGTGTATAAATAGACTCCCCCCAAGGACAATGATTGGCCCTACCTTAACACATGCTTAGAAACTTTCTAGGGCAGTGTGATTTTCCTTGAAGCTGGATTTGCAAAGTTGACTAATAAAAGCCAGAGTCTATTGTGATCCAGGGACTTATAATCGCAGAAATGCAGTGTTGTTCCCATGTTAATCAGAGCACATTTTTGGAGTCTTTAGCTGCGGTGATGTATCAAGGATGGGGTGTTTTGTTCTGGGTGCAGGGAGAAGTCATGGGGGTACAGTCTGGTGTATGCAGCCATCAATTCTGCCGCCCCCTACTCTTTCTGCCCCAATTTCCTGTTCCAGGACAGAGGACTGGAAGAGCCAACAGCTGTGCCCACCAGACTACAGCTCCATGATTGCTGTATTCACCCCCCAATGCCTGGAAGGGGGGGGTGCTCCATCCCAGGTGGTAATCAACACAGGTATGCCATTGCTTAGCTGAGTTACTAGTGTAGGCTTCTGCAAGGAACAGTTTTTAGACATTCAAATCGGTTCAACTCTTGCATAACTTAATAATAAGGAAAGAGAATTTAATTCAAGGCTTTATCAGTATATATATATATATATATATATATATATATATATATTTTTTTTTTTTTTTTTACATTTCAGTTAGAAAGAATGATCAAGGTATCTCCCCCTCTATTCCCCCCACCTACATACACAGAAGGAGAGTAAAGTCTTAGTGATTGACCAATAATGTGCTCTCTAGATTTCAGGGTGGGAACTCTGGGCAATAAGACTTTGAGAAATTTCTCTATTACACCAGTGGATGTGTTTAAAATACAGTACTTCCCCGTGAATTTGCAGTTTGCGAATCATGGACTCGGTTATTTGCAGTATTTTCTGACTACCTCTTCTGGGAACTAAAGTCAGGCTACATCAATCAGCAGCTGCTTTGACACGCCAGATAGCGTGTCAAAGCAGCTCCTGATTGGTAAAGCCTGACTTTAGTTCCCGGAAGAGGCTGTCAGAAATGACTAAGAATGATCCCACACCTGATTTTAAGCACCTGCTGCCGCCCTTACACCGCATTCATGGTTTTTCAAAATTTGTGGGTGTTCCTGGAACAGAACCCCTGCAAATTTCAGGGGAATATTGTACATCTGTTATTAGGTAAGAGACATAACTTCTAGGATGAGTTTCTAGGATGCATTGTGAGCTGCAGACCAAAGGGTCTCAGCAGTGGTTGAGCATGCTACGTTTCAGTTTCTAAAGTAATGCCCTTTTACCTATGAAAAAGGAAACTCCCCCTCCCTCTCTAATCCACAAAGCCTTCATTTCATCCCCTACTATCTTAGCAACTAATATCCCAACAGCAAAGCCTTATCTCATAAAACAAGTAGAAAAATGAGTATTATGGGCAGACAGGTTCATACTACATTTTCCCAGTCACCTTATCCCCAGTGATCACCCCCTCCTCACCCATCTTCCCCAATCAACTCATAACTCGAGCAGTTTTTTACCACACAGAAGTTAATGACTTAATATGATCTAGTAACTCACACTTGGAAATTCTCATTAATGTTTTCTTCTAATCATAATCTTTTTTTTCCTGAGAAATAGGTTAGCATTTATTAGTATTATCCCAGGACAAGCAGGCAGCATATTCTTGACTGATGGGTGACGGCACCGACGGAACCCCGGTACGGACAATTTTAGAGTGATTGCACTCTAAGAACTTAGAAAGTTCTAGTAGGCTGCACCGCGCACGTGCCTTCCCGCCCGACAGAGGCGCGCGGTCCCCAGTTTCTGCGGAGCTAAGAAGTCGCATTTTTCAACAGCTGTTGAAATTTTTTCTTATACGCCTTCCCGCTCGCGAAACCTTTTTGGGAGTTTTTTCCCTTCTTTCTTTTCTTTTTCTAAAAAAAAAAAAAAAAACCGAGAGTTTATTTATTTTTTTCTTCATTTCGGTTTTGCCCCAGCGGGGCCTACTGCCACCATCGAGGCCTCGGCCTTCGATTTGGCAGAAGCCGTTTTCACTTTCATGCCCCCCCAGCCAGGGTTTAAAAAGTGCCAGCGGTGTGCACGGCCTATATCCCTCATGGACCCGCACAACTGGTGCTTACAGTGCCTGGGTCCTGAGCATCAGGCTTCCACCTGCACCCGCTGTGCCACGTTAAAAAAACGTACATTAAAAAATCGCCAGATACAACAGCGATTACTCTTCGGTGCCGATATGTCCGATCCTGCGGCATCGACACCGGCATTGGCCCCATCACAGTCGGCACCCACTTCGTCGACACCGCGCGATATTGCGCCGGCGTCGCAACATCCAGGTAAGCCGGCTAAGAAGCCTTCCCCGCTGGAGCGTCCTCCGGTCTCGATTGCAGCAAGCCCAGTCCTGCCGACCGTGAGGCGCCCGCGGAAGCGCTCCGCCCCTATCGAGGTGAGTCCCTCGACCTCGGGCTCCTCATCTTCGGGGCGTCGAGCAGCACTGCAGGTACCGCAAAAGAAAAAGGCGGTACCGGTGCCCTCTTTGGATGAGCGCATTGCAGCCGTCCTACAAACGCAGCTCAAGGAGCAGTTACAACAACTCCTTCCTGCTCTATTGGCACCGAACCTTCCGGTCCCAGTCTGGTCTGAGCCGCCAGTACCGGCAGTGGAGCAACCTTTATTGTCTGCGTCCACTGTCTCGGTACCGGTTCACTCAGCCTCATCAATATCGATGCCAGTTCTTGCACCGGAACAGAGAGCCCAGCATCAGTCGGTGCAGACTTCGGCACCGCTGCAGTCGGTAACATCTCCCGGTACCGTATCTATGAGGTCGGGTAAGTCGGCACGCAAATCCCGACACCTAGAACCCTCTACTCCGGAGTCTCGAGACCGTAGCTCCCATATTAGGGACCCTGATCTGTGGGGTGACTCCGAAGAGCCTTTTCTTTCTGAGGGTGAGTGTTCCTCGGATGAGGATGATCCTGCTGCTCCAGATCCATCCTCAAAACAGGATTCTACATCTTTCACTTCCTTCCTGAAAGAGATGTGTGAATCTCTTTCCATTCCTTTGGAGGCTGAGTCTAAAAAATCCAAGGCCTTCCTTGATGCCCTTGACTTCGATCAGCCTCCAAAGGAATTTTTGAAACTCCCTCTTCATGACATCCTGAGGGAAACTTTCTATAAGAACCTAGAGACTCCTTTGACCATCCCAGGAGCTCCCCGTAAATTAGATTCATTATATAAAGTAATCCCTATTCCTGGATTCGATAAGCCACAGCTTCCACATGAATCTCTGCTTGTGGAATCTACACTTAAGAAGTCCACGGGAGCCAATGTATATGCTTCTGTCCCTCCTGGCAGAGAGGGCAAAGCCATGGACAAATTCGGTAAGAGGTTATACCAGAATGCAATGTTAGCTAATAGATCTGGTAATTATGCTTTTCACTTTTCTTTTTATCTCAAGCATCTCCTTACCACCATGGCTTCCTTTGAAAGGTACCTTCCTCAGCGGAAACAACAAGCTTTCCACCACTGCTCGTCTTCTCTTTTCCAACTCCGTAAATTTATGGTAAGATCAATTTATGACACGTTTGAGCTTACCACTAGAGCCATGGCCATGTCTGTGGCCCTGCGCCGCCTTGCCTGGCTTAGAGTATCCGAGCTTGATGTCAACCATCAAGATCGGTTGGCTAATGCCCCATGCCTGGGGGATGAGCTCTTTGGGGAATCCATGGACTCGACCACCCAAAAGCTCTCCGCCCATGAGACTCGCTGGGACACTCTGCTCAAAACGAAAAAGAAAGCTCCACCGGCACGACCTTTCAGACAGCAGTCGGCCTATCAACGCCGTTATGTGGCTCGTCCATTGCCATCAGCTCCCCAGCAACCTAGGCGTCAACGTCAGCAACAACGACAGACTCCTAGGCCATAGCAACAGCAACCTGTGAAGCCACCTCCACAGCAAAAATCTACGCAGCCCTTTTGACTTGATTCTCCAGGGCATAGCTAGCGTCCAAACATCTACCCACCTACCTCAACCTATAGGTGGCCGTCTCACTTTTTTCCTCAGCCGGTGGGAAGTTATCACTTCGGACCAATGGGTCCTCAACATCATCCGCCATGGCTACTCTCTCAACTTTCAGACCCTGCCTACCCAAAGTCTACCAAGAGAGTCTGCTTCGAACACTCCTCAGTCTTCCCTCCTTCTCCAGGAGGTTCAATCCCTCCTCCTTTTGAACATCATAGAGGAAGTTCCTCTAGATCAAAAGGGACAGGGATTCTACTCCCGTTACTTTTTAGTCCCCAAAAAAACAGGAGATCTCAGACCAATTCTAGATCTTCGCGATCTCAACAAATGCTTAGTCAAAGAAAAATTCAAGATGCTTTCTTTAGCCACTCTCTACCCTCTTCTCAATCAAGACGACTGGCTATGCTCCCTCGATCTCAAAGAGGCATACACTCACATACCGGTCAATCTGACCTCCAGACAGTACCTCCGTTTCATGATCAATCACTGTCATTACCAATACAAGGTGCTGCCCTTTGGCCTTGTCTCCTCTCCAAGAGTGTTCACCAAATGTCTGATTGTGATGGCGGCCTTTTTACGCTCTCACCACCTTCAGGTCTTTCCTTACCTGGACGATTGGTTGATAAAGGCCAATTCATCTCAGACAGTACTCCTGGCCACCAACCAGACCATCCTGTTTCTCCAACTTCTGGGGTTCGAGATCAATCTACTCAAATCTCATCTCATCCCCACTCAGAGACTTCAATTCATTGGAGCGGTGTTAGACACAGTCCTCATGAGAGCGTTCCTGCCGTCCAACCGTCTTCAAACTCTTCAGTCTCTATGTCAGCAGGTGCTTCCACAACGTACCATCTCTGCCAAGCAAATGATGATACTCTTGGGTCACATGGCCTCCACAGTTCACCTGCGCACTCCTCAATGGACCCTAGCTACCCAGTGGTCCCAAGCGACGAATCCCTGCTCACGACACATATCTGTGACATCGTCTCTTCGTCAGTCTCTACAATGGTGGTTGATATCCTCAAATCTCTCCAGAGGTCTTCTGTTCCATCTACCTCCTCATCAACTTGTCATCACCACCGACGCCTCCCCTTATGCCTGGGGAGCTCATTTGAAAGAATTCCAAACTCAAGGACTTTGGACAGCCCAGGAAATGAAGCATCACATCAATTTCCTGGAACTCAGAGCGATGTTTTATGCCCTCAAGGCCTTCCAACATCTTCTCTTTCCTCAAGTCCTCCTGCTGTGCACAGACAATCAAGTTGCGATGTACTACATCAACAAGCAGGGGGGGACAGGCTCTCGCCTCTTGTGCCAGGAAGCCCAGAAGATTTGGGCTTGGGCCACAGATCACCAACTTTTTCTGAAAGCTATCTACATTCAGGGAGAATAGAATTCTTTAGCAGACAAGCTCAGTAGAATTCTTCAGCCTCACGAGTGGACACTCGATCCTTTAACTCTACAGTCCATCTTCGCTCAGTGAGGCACTCCTCAGATAGACCTCTTTGCAGCTCCTCACAATCACCAGCTGCCCCTATTCTGCTCCAGACTCTACTCTCCTCACCGTCTAGCAGCGGATGCATTTCTCCTCGATTGGTCCAATCTGTTCCTGTATGCTTTCCCTCCTCTGCCTCTCATGTTGCGAACCTTGTTTAAGCTCAAGAGGGAAAGAGCCACCATGATTCTGATTGCTCCACGGTGGCCCAGGCAACATTGGTTCTCCCTTCTACTTCAACTCAGTGCCTGGGAGCCTTTTCTTCTTCCGCTGTTTCCTTCTCTGCTTACGCAACATCAGGAGACACTTCTGCATCCCAACCTTCCGTCTCTGCACCTGACAGCTTGGTTTCTCTCGGGCTGACTTCTCATAATACTTCTTTGTCTCAGCCCGTTCGTTCCATTCTGGATGCCTCCAGGAAACCGGCCACTCTGCAATGTTACCATCAGAAGTGGACACGATTTTCTTCCTGGTGCCTTCTTCATCAACATGATCCCACTTCCCTTGCTGTGGAGACTTTGTTGGATTATCTACTTTCTTTGTCTGACTCTGGCCTTAAGTCTACTTCCATCAGAGTCCACCTTAGTGTTATTGCTACTTTTCATGAGCCAGTTCATGGAAAACTTCTCTCGGCTCATCCCTTGGTGTCCAGATTCATGCGGGGTCTTTTCAATGTGAAACCACCTCTTAAAGCCCCTCCTGTAATCTGGGATCTCAATGTGGTTCTTTCTGCCTTAATGAAGCCTCCATTTGAACCTTTGGCTACCACTCCTTTCAAGTTTCTCACTTGGAAAGTACTTTTCCTTATTGCTCTTACCTCTGCCAGAAGGGTCAGTGAGCTACATGCACTAGTTGCAGATCCACCTTTTACGGTCTTTCATCATGACAAGGTGGTTCTGCGTACACACCCAAAGTTTCTCCCGAAGGTTGTCTCTGAATTCCATCTCAACCAATCCATTGTTCTGCCTGTCTTCTTTCCGAAACCTCACTCTCATTCTGGAGAACAGGCTCTACATACTTTGGACTGTAAGAGGGCTCTAGCTTACTATTTAGAGCGTACTAAGCCCCACAGATCAGCTCCCCAACTCTTTCTGTCCTTTGATCCGAATAAATTGGGACGTCCTGTTTTTAAATGTACGTTGTCTAATTGGCTGGTAGCGTGCATTTCATTCTGTTATGCTCAGACCGGACTGACACTGGAAGGTTCTGTCACGGCCCATAGAGTTCGAGCTATGGCAGCATCTGTAGCTTTCCTCTGTTCCACTCCTATTGAGGAAATCTGCAAGGCTGCTACTTGGTCCTCAGTTCATACTTTTACATCTCACTATTGTCTGGATGCTTTCTCCAGACGGGATGGACACTTCGGCCAATCTGTTTTGCAAAATTTGTTTTCCTAATGGCCAACCTTCCCTCCATCCCTCTTTTTGTTAGCTTGGAGGTCACCCATCAGTCAAGAATATGCTGCCTGCTTGTCCTGGGATAAAGCACAGTTACTTACCGTAACAGGTGTTATCCAGGGACAGCAGGCAGATATTCTTGCGTCCCACCCTCCTCCCCGGGTTGGCTTCTTAGCTGGCTTATCCTAACTGGGGACCGCGCGCCTCTATCGGGCGGGAAGGCACTCGCGCGTGCGCAGTGCGGCCTACTAGAACTTTCCAAGTTCTTAGAGTGCAATCACTCTAAAATTGTCCGTACCGGGGCTCCGTCGGTGCCGTCACCCATCAGTCAAGAATATCTGCCTGCTGTCCCTGGATAACACCTGTTACGGTAAGTAACTGTGCTTTACTGTAACTAGAGGGACTTAATGCTTTGGCCACAAGGCCAGGTTATGTTGAACCACAGTTGACCCTTCTAGAACTCTAAAGAGATACAAAAGCAACCATAGAAAATCTTAATACAGAAAAGGGTTCTTTTCTGTCAGCTTAGATTCTGTACAATGATAATAGGTGCAGGACAGCTAGATCCACGGTTTACAGTATACATTCACACACAGCCTGACACAGGCATGAGTTTTGATGGTCCCTAACAGAAATGTGGGCCCTAGGCAAGGTGCCAATGACAAAAGACCTGGGGTGAAAAACTCAAAGGATATCAACTAGAGAATGACACGGGAACAAATTTTTCCCCGTCCCGGCAGGAACTCATTTTTCTGACCTGTCCCAGTGAGTTATTTTCCTGTCCCATTCCTGCAAGCTCTGTCCTCATATGCACAAGCCCAAACATTTTAAAATCATAAGAGTTTGAGGCTTGTGCGGTAAAAGTAGAGCTTATAGGAA
Source organism: Geotrypetes seraphini (assembly GCF_902459505.1). NCBI lineage: Eukaryota > Metazoa > Chordata > Amphibia > Gymnophiona > Dermophiidae > Geotrypetes > Geotrypetes seraphini. The sequence goes on along the minus strand of NC_047091.1, from coordinate 122,485,086 downwards.
TGGGGCAGAGACAGTGACAACTCCCTAGGACAGTATGGAGAAATTGAGTTCTTGCAGGGATGGGGACAAATTTGTCCCTGTGTCATTCTCTAATATCAACCAAGTTCAAATTACTATGCTCATATGGATCTTTGTGGCCTCTGACTCATCCTCCCCCTCCTTCCCCAAGAGCAGTCTCAAAGTCATTGCCAAGAAAGAGCAACAACTCATCCTCCAAACAGAAGCCACTGATGCACCCTTCTCTAGAAGCCTATAACAGAAACATGATGGCAGATAAAGGCCAAATGGCCCCCATTTAATCTGCCCATCCGCAGTAACCATTCTCTCTATCCGCTTACTCATCTCTACCCCCCCCAAACAACTCTGCCTCCCCTTCACTGAAAGTAGTTTCTGATCTGTCTCCTTCACCAATCAAATCAGCATCAAACTCATCCTACCCCAAAAAGTGATCCATCTTTCCCTCCAAAGCAGCCTCCATTCATTGCCATCCTGACCCCATCTAAAACAACTACCGCATCTTCCCCAAAACATCATCCATCCTTCCCTTCTCAACCAAAGCAGCCTCTAGCTTTTTTCACTTGTCCAAACATCTATTTCTCTCAGCTGCTTCCTATTACATTAAACCATATTGATTTACAAATTGAAATTGTTGTTCCATCTTATCTGATTTGTGTATTGACTACTAGTCCCTGAAAGTTCAAAACTGAGGCTTAACTATTGATTACAGGTTTAATTTATGGACTTTAATTTACAGTGCAGTGGTTAAAGCTACAGCCACAGCACCCTGAGGTTGTGGGTTCAAACCCAAATTGCTCATCGTGACCTTTGGCAAGCCACTTAATCCCCCCCCCCCATTGCCTCAGGCACACTAGATAGATTGTGAGTACCTGAATAAATTCATTGTAAACCATACTGAGCTCCTTGGGAGAACAGTATAGAAAATTAATAGAAGGGTTTGGAAAGTTTAAAATTGGTTTCCTAGTCTGTGACCTGTAGTCATCTCCACTATCTTATGACAAGCAGAGAAATCAAAATGGTGCCAGAACTGGATATGGCATGTTTCAGATAATACATGAGTATATTTATTGCAGTGATGAAGGCAAACTGATATGTACAAGCTCAGAGATCTCATCCTGCTATCGCACTTTCGCATCAGGAAGGGAAGATGCAGGATTTGGCAATTTAGGATACATCTTCAGGCTATACCAGGCTCTGGCCCCTGCTCAGACTCTCCAACAAGAGTGCAAGTGTCTCACACTTCACCCAAAGAGGTTTTGTGAAGCAAAAAGAGAGCCCATTCTATAAGAAAACACATTTTCCAAAATTCTTCCAGATTCTTTGCACTTTAAGTTCAGCTCAGTTCATAGTGAGTAAGCATCATGGTGCCATGGGTGGAAGGAAAAGTTATGTTCCCCTTCTAACCTCTCTAGTGCCTGTAGCAATTTATAGGAGGAATCTGACCCACTGCAGGCTTACTCAAGTGAAGGGGGTAAAAAGAGACCTGGGGGAACATTGACTGTAGTTACTGCACCTAGCTCCTGCTTTCTAAATGACAAAAACTAGGGTATTTAATGAATAAAGTATTTTTTCCATATCAGGATCAGGTCAGTTCCATAGGCATGTATAGGTACGGTGCAGTCCCAGACTTAAAAACATGCACATTTTCCCATGATTCAAACTCTGCAACTATCTGCCCTTTTTCTCTCCACACCAAGTCTAAGAGAAGAGAAAGAGGGAAAGGCTTGCTAGAGAAAGGCATTCCAGGTACTTCCATAATTACTGTTGAGTAGTGGCTCGTGGCCAGTAGGGGGTGATGTTTATGGGACGGTAATGGAATGGATATCAGAACATGATAGTGCAGTATTAAGTGCCTGTTTTTCGTATGATTCTGGGTAATTCTAGTTAGATACAAGTATATGCGTCAGTTAAGGCCACGCCCAAAGAGAAGCGTACGAAAAACGGGTGAATAAAAATCTGAATATAAATGTAGCCAAGGCCAGAAAAACACACTACAGATTAATATAAGGGAAAGCATAATAATATTCTTTTTATGTACTTTGCTATTAGGCTAGATCATGAAGGAAATTAAGAGATACATGGACTCCATTTTGATTGCTGTCTTTTCTATATCTTCTCTGTCTTTGGAATCCATTTTGTGGTCAGTCCAAGTCCAAGTCTTTGTTCTCAGCATTGTGGTGTTAATTGATACCAGATGTGCTTTAAGAAGATAACGTGTCCTAAACTAAGATATAAAATGCATTAAATATGAATGGCCGAGATATGAATGAATCAAGTTATGAATGAATGAATGGGGGCCCCTGGAATGATTGTATGGCTTGTATTGAACAAAAGAATGGGTTTTGAAAAAACATATTATATATATTTGCAACCTAAAGAAATTCAAAGGGCACAACATCTGGAAATTAGCAGTCTCTAGCATAGAGAGGGGGAAACCAGTCCCTCCTCCTTTTCTAGGAAGGCTTCTGTGTAAAGACAATGAAATTTGAAACTCAGCTCATGGAGAGGGCTGAGAACATTTCAGCACCTATTCAAATTTCTCTTAATACACTTTTTTTGGAAAGGATAAAAAGAATATTGATTGAAAATGTTATAAAATGTAAATGTATATTCAGAAATGAATATAAGCAAACAAATGTAATTTTCTGAAACTTTTTTCTTTGTCTATCTTTTAAGACCACCCATGTTGATTTTTATTGGTTGAGAAACTGATGATGTCACACTGAGCCAAAAGTATATAATAGAGTGACTTGAGATCTTAAACTGAGCAGGTTATCAGAAGGCCAGCATTTGGCAACTATAATGTTCTCCCGCTAATGCAACGGCTAACGCAATTATGCTTTATTCTTTTGGTGTCATGATTGAACAAATAAAAACAATAATTATATTTTGGAAATAAGACCTTTGCATTTAGCGTCAATTTGCATGTTTTTTATTAGTTTTCATACCTTGAGCTTATGAGTGCGCCGGCGTCAAATGTCCCTTGCTCACTGTGCAACCTTATGAAGGAAATAATGAAAGGAAGGAGCAAGGTTGTCTGTTCCCAACATCATTCCCTCTCAGCTGTACCTAAACACGCACACATATGCCATCAAGTGCTCCAATACACATTATTATGTGAGGCCAATCGCATCACTCCCGGGAAAAGGAGAGTATGGGCTCATAATTGAAACTTAGCTACGTCTAAAAACCCGTCCAAGTCAGCACTTGGATGATCTAAAAGACGGATTGTCCAAGTGCCGATAAAACAGCTTTTTGGAAGTATCCAGGGACATTGTAGGTCTCTGAATCCCATTGTGTGCCCAGAGCTGAAAGGGGCATTTTTGGAGGAGTGGTTAGGGCAGAATGTGGACTGACCTAGACTTAGTCAGCCTGAAGAGATAATCGAATGTTTGACGATACTGCCTATATTGTGAGTTAGACGATGTAAAGACAGGTATAATGCCCAAAAGGTATCAAAAGTGACCAGATAACCACTGCAGAGACAAAGTAAAGACCCATACACACTCCCCCCATGTTCACTGAACCTGTTGCACCCCCACAAAGTTCAGAAGAAAAACGTACAAACCTGCCTCCGGAACATGAACACCTGGCATAGGAAAGCCTAATAGAGCTGCACAGAGGCAGCTTAAGTAGTCTAAGGGGTGGGCTAGTGAACCTTAGAGAGGAGCACCCAGGCCCATAAGCCTCTCTAACCACTACATTCATGGTGGAAAATGTGAACCCCCCCAAAATCCTACTGTACTGCCATATAGGTGCACCCTTTTTGTGAAGTTCACAGCAGTACCCGGTAAGGTGCCCCTCTGCTCTGTTGCCATGTCTAGGTGGCCAGTCCATCACAATGTTGACCCTGCCCACATCCAAAAGATCTTGTTCTGGGCATTTGGGACTTGGATGAATTTTTGGTTGAGAATGTGGTATAAAGATAGATATAGTGGCAGGCCTTACGGAAAATTAATCTAGCTACTGTGATCTGGAGTAGCTGCTACCTCCAAAATCCTTTCTTTGTGATATTGCAATAAAAAAAAGAGTTGCAGTAATCTAGGCATGGAAGTAGAACTGCTTGAGTCACTGTCTGAAAACTAGTCGGGCTCAGGACTGATCTTATCGTCCTCAATTTGATAAAAAATCTTTTGAACAATGAGGTAAGCTGCTCGCCCATGGTGAGATTGGAATCTAGAATTACTCCTAGTACTTTTGACATTTTATTAATCATGAGCTTCTCACCTGAGGATATGGTTAATGAGTACATATGTTGCATTTTGCTAACTCTGTTGCGATTATTGCGTGATTTAACAATTGCCTTTAATTTTTGATTCACTCAAATGTATTACTGTCATCCATTTAAAAATATAAGTAAACTATAAATGCATATACAGTATTCTATAACAGTGAGTATCGCTCTCAAGGTAATATAACTAAAAAATTATGTTAACAATTTGTTCCTTAGAGAGAACTATGGTTCCCCTCACCACATACACACCCAAACCTCCAAATGTGAAGTAAAAAGTAAAGACCAAAACCAGGAAGTCTCTGATAACCATCTGACAATTAGGGATGCCATTATTTCAGATAAATGCACAACATATCCCATGTTTCGTGAAGTTGGCAAACAATAATGACAAGAAAACCCCCCACAAAATTTTGTGTTTGTGTGCTATCCATAGTGCAAAAGTGTGCATTCTTTTGAAAGAGTGCAGCGGTTAACTACATTTCTGTGATGGCAGAATTGGGGGGGGGGGGGGGAAGAGAAGCAAATGAGCATTCCCAGAAATGACATGAGAAATTGCACAAAATTAAGATTCACTGGCTACACATTCCTATAAAAAAAGCAAATTAGCAGAAGATATAAAGGCTCAAAAATAGTCTTCAATTAATAACAAAAAATAAGAGGTCCTAGATAGGCTGAATATTCCTAGTCCTTATTCAGACTTCAGAACAAATTATTTTTATAATATGCACATGTTTCGGTGCCTTAGCACCTGTGTCAGGGACATCAATCACAAATGATATCTTGAGTCTGATAACAAATGATTAACATGTGGAGGGGCATAATCAAAACATACATTTAAGTCCGATTTGGAGGTACAGTGCTAGATACCCAAAGCCAGCAGTGGAAAAATATTTTTGAACAATACATTCAATTTTTTTTCCAGAAAATCATCTGTCTGGATGTCCAGGTCATTGGGTTGCTCAGACCACCAGGACATCTATCCACACCATATTTTTTTACCAAAATTTTATCCAAGTCCCAAAGGCCCAGAACAAAACCATTTAGACGTGGGAGAGGCCAGTTCTGTAATGGATTGACCACTCAGACGTGGCAACAGCACTGCTGTGAACTTCACATAAAGGGTGCCACATAAACATTTTACCAGAGCTCCCTTATAGGTTATAGTGAGCCCCCCAAAACCCACCTGTCTACAACCCCAATAGCCTTTATGGCTGCGGGTGACACCTATATGACAGTAGAGTAGGGTTTTGGTGGGCTCACATTTTCACCATGCATGTAGTGGTTAGAGTGGCTTATGGGACATGCTACTCCTCTCTATGGTTCATTAACCCCATCCCCACCCCTTTTCCGGCTATTTAAGACACGTGGGTGCAGCTCTACTAGGCTTTCCTATACCAGGTGCTGATGTTCTGGAGACAGGTATGTACTTTTTTATTCTGAACTTTGTGGGTGTGTGAGGGGGGGGGGTCAGTGAACACTGGGGGAGTGTGTGAGGGTCTTTACTTTGTATCTGCAGTGGATAACTGGTCACTTGGGATACCTTTTTGTCACATATACCTGTTTTCTCATCGTCTAACTCACAACGTCCAGGATGTCTAGTAAAACATTCGATTATCCCTGCAGGACCTCTAAGTCAGCCCACATCCCGCCCATATGCCACCCTGACCACTCCTCCAGATACACCCTTTTCAGCTCTGGGCACACAGCAGCATTTAGAGGTATAAGAAATCCTGCTACACGTCCAGAAAGTTGGTTTGGTTCTATTAGGATGTCAATGTGCTGACTTAGGCAGGTTTTTAGACATTTTAACATAGTAACATAGTAGATGATGGCAGATAAAGACCTGAATGGTCCATCAGTCTGCACAACCTGATTCAATCTAAAAATTTGTTGTTGTTTTTTTCTTCTTCTTCTTAGCTATTTCTGGGCAAGAATCCAAAGCTCTGCATGGTACTGTTGTTTTACCATTTTCCTTTCTCTGGAAAAGATTTTGTATCTCCACCCCACAGTTTCAGGGAAAGTTTTGATTATGAGCCCCATACTGTATACACCCACTTTTCAAATTGCACCACTTTATCTAATAGCAGAGCCTTCCAAGCACTGAAAAACTGTGATTTTGATATGAAACAGGGTCCCACAGCAATTGCTTCATATCAAAATTGCTGTTTTTCAGTGGTTGAAAGGCTCTGCTTTTCTATAAAGTGGTGTAGTTTGAGAAGTGGATGTATACAGTATATGTTGTTATCCACTTGTTATCCAACTCAAGATATAACTTGTGATTGATGCCCCTGACGCAGGCGCTAAGGTGCCGATCCATATTGTGCATATTATAAAAAGAACTTGTTGTGAAATCTGAATATACAGCACCTACCTGGGACCATTTGTTTTCTTGTTTCTAATTAAATACCATTTTTGAGCCTATGCTGTTTTTTTTTTTTTACAGTTTGTTTGCCTCTTTTTTATTTGCACACTCCTATTGACAATCACAAAAGGCCCCCTCCCTTGGCATTCTGCAGTAAGCCCCCCACTCAAATTAATCTTGAACTCAAAGTAACTAGGTACTCTGTACTTAAAATATTCTGACTATTCCTATTTCATCATTTTTCAAGACCGAATTTGGAACTCTTTAATGAGACTATGAACAGAAGAAACAGACTAATTATCCAGTCAGGATCTACGCAAAGAACATGAACATAGCACATGGATCACTATGCATGTTTGAAGGGAAACCTGTATCTAGAACACTGGGAATCTACACACATGTATGCAGAGAGCTGTGTACATAGAATGGGATCTATGCATATAGAACCATGTACATAGCACATAGGATCTATACATACATGTACACATGTAGGCAGCCTTTTCACAGCACACGGGATCTGCATATCTACACATGCACAAAATGCCTTGCCGACACAACACAAGATCTGCATGTGCAGAAATGCAAAACTTTTCATTTATAGTGGGCACCATTCACACATATACAGAACCCAGGGGTACATGCATACAATACTGCAGAATTCTAAAAATAAATTTGCAAATACAGCTGCACACCAGATACAATTTCTATGCAGCTTACGCTTAGGATCTCTGTACACATAGACACACGAACACAAATGCTCCCATAAACACAGCACCAAGGATAGTTGTATATAGACACACATATTCCATTGCACATAGAACTCTGTATCTGCCTATATATACATGCAGTGCCTTGCACACAACACTCAGTTTTGGTGTACACACACAGGCACACAGTCCCCTGCACAATGCTCTATATCTGTCTATATACACATGCATTGCCCTGCACCCAGTGCTCAGTATCAGTGTACACACACACATATTCCCCTGCACATAGCACTCTTTCAGTCTACATAACACACAATGTTCTGTACACAGCATTTAGTATTGGTGTACATACATTGTCTCCCCTGCACTTGGCACACAGGCTTTTTTTTTTATATGAGAGTACATCAAAAAGTAAAGGAAAAATACATTGAATGGCTTTATAGAACCGTGAGCAACTGAACATCTCACTTTTCCACATAGTCCCCGTGCAAGACGACACATTTATTGTATTGTTCAACTAGCTTCTGCATTCCTGCAGAGTTTTTCAGCTGCTTCCGAAGCCAGGTGAACACCACTTCCTTTACTTCATCATGCTTTGTCTTTTGCTTTCTGGACCGCAGTGATGCACCCATATCATATCACCGATGACAATTCTCTCCAGAATACTCGGATCTTCTCCATACCATCCCAGGATCTGGGTCGTGCAGATCAGTAAGCTGTTTGGGAACGCATCGTGCAGACTTTCCTGTATCCCAAGTCGATATCCAAATTTGCAGCCAATTAAGTCTGCTCTAATCAAGGGTTTCTCCCTGTCAATGTGCTCTTGTGTGCGCGATGTTGAATGGTGACCAGAATGACCGTCGGCTACACCTGTTCTTCCCACTTTAAACCTTTTCAACCACTCATAAACCTTTCATTGATTCATGGTGCTATGTCCAGACTGAGTCAATATCCGACAATGAATTTCCACAGGTCTCACTCCCTCTGCCCAAAGAAAAGCACACTACTGCACACTGTTCTTCGAAGGTGCAATCTTGCAATGGAGCATCCATGTTTCTGACCTCGTGGCTACCACACAACTAAAGGCAGAGCGCTGCACTGTGTGTGGACGAACTATCTGAGGCAACGTATGAGTACATACATTGCATTTCGCTAGCTCTGTTCCGGTCATCACGTAATTTAACAATTGCCTTTAATTTTTGATTTGCTCTCATATGATAGACACACACATGCACTCTCCCCTGTACACAGTATTCAGTATTGGTGTACACACACACACTTCCCTGCAGGTGATACTCAGATTTTATATATGATAGACACACACATACCCGCTTCCCTATACACAGCATTTAGTATTGGTGTACACACGTATACACTCTCCCCTGCACACAGTGCTCAGGTTTTGTATATATACATATACAGAGTAGCAGCATAAGGGAACTAAAGACACATAAGGGCTGTTGCCAGGCTTTCTATTATAACTGAAGCCTGACCTTATCGAACATGAGGTGTCTTACACACAGTATATACAGAGGGTTAGATATCATTTGCAGCTTTATCATCTATTTGTCAGGAAGCAAACCACCAACCTTTCTAATGTAGGCCATAGCCTTCAGGTTTGAATAACAAATGGGAGTAGGACTTTGGTCAGTAAAGATTAAATCAGTACAAAGAGAGATTCACCCCTCTCTCAACTCCAGAGCAGGCTATGCTAGGTGAAGGTCAGAGCCTAATTTCATAAATAACCTAGAGGAATTTGATTCTTTTGAAATCAGTTTTCATATTTTTTTGAATCTGTGTGACAAGGTGAAGATCCTAGACTGAGCTTGGCATCCATTGGTATGTGAGATAGCTTCCAGGACCAGCTCTGCTCACAGATCTCTCCTGCCCTGTGACTTTTGTATTAATATCCACGCTGAAGCCAAACGCTTCCAGTCTATCCTGCTGCAAGTCATTCCAGAAGAGGACATTCATGAATTAAGCATATTGGGGGGAGAGGGGAGGGGGGTAATGATTTGTTGCTTCCCATTTCCAGGTTTTTCTGTTCTCCTAGCATTGTCAGTTCCTGCTCTCCCCTGAGTCTTCTCATTTACAATGCTGCATAGGGTCCCAAGGTCACAAGTTGGAAGATAGCCTCGCTTTTATAGGGTCCGTATCAGGGGCACTGACTACTGAATCCTTCCTGGTGCCACCTGAGACACCAGCTGGTATAGGCATTCCTGCGCTGCCTGAGCCCATTGACATCTGATGTGACAATGTGACACGGGAGGGCACTGCCCCTCGCACCCCAGACTGGGGCCCAGAACCAGGTGAGATGGAGGCTTGACCCCCTATTGATGTGCTTGATTCATGGGTGGATTGTGGGGGGCTTTGGCTGAGTGTTTGGGAGACTCCATGAGGAAGGGACGGCTGGGAGGCAGATAAAGGCCTTGACTCCTGACTTAAGCTGCTTGTATGTAAGGCTTGTGTGCTTCTGTGGACTGCTGACTTCTGAGGTGAGCCCGGGGCTTGCTGCTGAGTCAGTGAGAGCTGTGAGCCAGATTCGCCCTTGGAGTCATAGGCAAAGGTCCGACTGTGCAGGGGGCTCTGGGAGGGAGGGCTGGACACCACAGATGCAAAGGTGCTGTTGGAGGCAGGCAAGGGCTGGGGCTGGGAGTACGCCTGGGGATGATGCAGCTGATGTAGGGAGTGCTGCTGAAGCAGAACAGGTGAGATAGAGAAAGGACTGGGGACACCCTGAGCATATTGTAGGCGTCTCATCATCCGGGGTGAGCCCAGGGCCACAGGGCCTATCAATGGGCTAGCCATCTGAGGACAGAAGCTCATGGCAACAGCTTGCTGGAGCGTGGCAATGGCAGAGGGGGCTGGGGGCTGTGCAGGTGCATACATGGCAGTGTGCTGATGGAACTCTGCTTGTTGTACCATCTCACGGTCATATTTCACAATCTCCTGGATAATCTCATTCTCTTGGTTGTTGAAGACTCCCGAGTTGAGATCATGCTGCACCTTGTGCATCAGGATTGAATTCTTCTTTCCTGAGGACATCAAAAAGATAGACCTGAGTTATACACAACGCTGCCATGCACAGTCATCGCCATGGTGCTAGAACAGAACAGTAGGGCCTCGAAAATGATCTGTATGTCTGGGTGGGATTCCTGGTACTGCTACAGACAGGCTACAGAAGCCACCAGCTTAGGGTTACAAGATTTTCCAACAAAGTGCCAGGTTTTGAAAAGCCATCCGGATCCCCGGACATGTCCTCAAAACGAGGACATGTCCGGGGAAATCTGGACGTCTGGTAACCCTACACCGGCTCACAATACTGTGCTAGAGCCAAGCCACAGGGATATTAATTAATTTAGCCCGTCCTCCCAAAGGAGCCCAGAACAGGTTACAAAGGTACATTCACAGTATAGAATCACTTGGTTATTTGAGTCCAGTTGTACAATTGTAAAACCTGCTAATCACTTGCTTCTCTCACACTAGCTACCGCCTTCGATATATATTATGGGAAGAAAAGGAGATATTTTTTCCAGTGCTAGTTCTCTTCAGATCATGTGATTAGGGGCACTGGGTGAGGACTGACAATCATGAGGGTGCCCCTCCAGCAAGATCCCTGTAACCTGAATGTTAGGCTGCTTCAGCAATTCAAACTACATTCTGTGCCTAGGGCAAGATTAATTCGTCGAGGGTCCCTAGGCACACAAGTCTACTGGGCCCCCTGCCCCACCATGCCCAGCGCCATGCCTCACACCCTACCCTGCCCCCATTTATTTATCCATTTTCTAATTTACTTCTTTATTTCCACTTTATTTTTTTTTTTTTTTAACTTCAAAACAAGCAACAAAGATTACCATATCAGTGCCAGTGTACAGTTTTTATTCTATGCAACCTCCAAACATCTCTGAACAAATCCTCCCCCCCCCCCCCCTTCCTTCCTACAGGAAGAGATCTTCAGCTGGCAGGGCTTTGGGAAGCCCACCAATTTATATTTTGCAATTGGGTAGGAGGCATGGGGCAAGAAAATGTAGTGCCCAGTGTCAGCCCTGCTTTAACTTGCTGGCCTTACCAATGTCAGCAAAGGCCTATGGGAGATCATATCATTCATGTCTGACCTTAAGGAATGTCACTGAAAACAGCCTTAGCCAGCCTAAATTAAATCAGTGCTTAAAGGACCTTGCAGCTAAGAGGTGCTAAGAGTTGTTAAGATGTGTTTAATGTCTGATGTTTAGGATGGACAACTTAGGATGCACAGATAGTTAAGGTAATCAGAAACCAGTGTCAGAAGCATACTAGAAATTACATTTGACTCCAGTCTGATCTTCTCCAGTCTCGCACACCTCACTCACCTTCCTTATCAGTGAAACTAACCATTATTTACAAAATAAACAGTTTACAAAATAAAGGGATACTTAACTTCAACAGATTCTATTTTTTTTTTTAGAATAAGACTCCAATCTATAAAAAGCCCCCTCTCAACATCACCCCCTCTTCCTCTTGCTCTCCCTGGAACATCATGCTTCTCTGTCTCAATATCACCCCTTTCCTGTCTCTCTTTCCCTTGGATTCTTTTCTTTGTCTGTTCACTCTCATTCACAAGAGCACAGAAGCAGTCTCTGTATTTGTAAAACTTATTCCTTAATTGTAATGCTTAATTGTAATCTTTATGAATCTTGCTTTCTGTAATATTAAGCCTATTTCTATATTATATTCTTTATGCAAGCACTCTTAGCTGTCTTTGTCAGTAATTTTACTTCCTAATGAATCTTCTGCGAGGATATTGAACCCAGGACCTGGCGGATTGTAAGGCTGCCCTCACATTACCTCTCCAAATCTTACACCCGTCACTTTTTTGGATTAATACATTTCTCAATTAGCTTTCAGAGGTTACAGTATCCCTGTCCTGACCTGAGGAAAAGAGTTATGGTCTCTTAATTAGTAAAAAAAAATGTATTAAAATTAGTTCAATAAACAGGATCACCTTATTTATATTTTCTATTAATAAACGATTATCAACACAGCTACAATAATACTTTATCCTAAAGCAAAAATAAATAAATAAAACAAATAGAATGTTTTTTCTACCTTTGTTGTATGGTTTCTGCTTTCCTCATCTTCTCATCATTCTCTTCCTTCCATTCACTGTCTGCCCTCTTTCTATGCCTTTTCCAGAAACTGTCTGCCTCTCCCTTCCATCTCCCCATTGGTCTGGCATCCATCTACATCTCTACGCTCCCCCCCCATGGTGAGGCATCTGTCTTCTTCCCTTCCATCTCTCCCTCCCGCCCAGCAGATTTTAGCATCTCTCTCCTCCCCTCCTTCCTCCTTTCCTCCTCCCAAGTCTGGTATCTGTCTCCTCCCCATCCCCCCTGCTCTGGCATCTCTCCTCTCCCTTCTTCCTGTTCTTCCCTGGTCTTCCTTCTCAATTTATTTTCTGCCTCTGTCTAAATTTTTTCTTATTATTCATTCCTCAATTTCCTTCTTTCATTGTGTCTACCTACATCTTGGCACCTCTTTCCCTCACCCCTTCCAGTTTCTAACTCTATCCTCTTCTCTCAATCCAGCAGCATGTGCCCTTTTTTCTTTCTCCTCCCCACTTCCTTCCAGCGTCTGCTCCCCTCTCTCATCCCCTTCCATTTAATGTCTGTCTCCCCCTCTCCCCTACACTTCCATTTAGCATCTGTCCCCCTCTCTCTACCCCTTCCATCTACTGTTCATCTTTTCTCTGCCCCTTCCATCCACTGTCTGACCTCTCTGCCCTTTCCATCCAGTGTCCGATCTCTCTCTCTTAGATATGGCATCTTCCCTCTTTCTATGTCCCTTCAATAAACTGTCTATTCTGTGCCCCTTCTCTCCTTTGTACATGATTCATTTTAGCTTCACCCCTCTCCATTTTTCTGTATCCACCCCTTCCCCTATGCTCTGGCATCTCTCTTCTCCTTTCCTTCCTTCCCACTCAACCCCCATGGCCTGGCATCTCTCTACTCTCCTTCTCTTCTATCTCTCCTTCCCCCTCCATGCTCTTGCATCCCCTCTCCTTCCTTTCCCTCTGGTCTGGCATCTGTCTCCTTAGTTGCCCTTCCCTCCCCCATGCCCTGGCATCTTTCTGCTCTCCTTCTCTTCTATCTCTCCCTCCATTATCTAGCATCTCCTCTCTTTCCTTTCTCTCCCTCCCTCTTTCCTTGCCCCTGGTCTAGAATCTGTCTCCTTCCCTTCCCTCCCCCTCCATGGTCCGGTATCTTCTTTCCTTTCCTTCCCCTCCCTTCCCTGGTCTTCCTTCTTCCTCCTTCCCTCTTGCTCCCCAATTGGATGCAGCAGCATTTCTCTTCCCCCCCCTCCAAAGCAGCACAGTGCAGCCTTCATAACTCTGCTCTTGCTGGCTTTGAGACTTCCTCACTGCCGGAAACCGGAAGAAGGTGGGACTCGACAGAGAAGGAGGCCCAATGCCAGCAAGAGCAGCCAATTGTGACTGTTGGCACTGCCGGAAGCTGTCACTATGGGAGTGAATTGGCTGTTCCTAACATGTCCTCCTGCCATACCCAGAGCACGAGGAGCCACCCATGGTAAGGAGCCCTCTTTTGGCCCATCTCTCTTCCCCTCACAAATTCTTGTCTTCCTCCTAGGCCTCCAACTGCCTAACCCTTATTGCCAACCTAGTGACCCGACACGGTCCGTGTTTCGGAAAACACACCTTCCGCAGGGGTCCATGGTGGATAAGGTTTTGTAACAAACAGCATAAAAAGGAGCAAACGAGTGCCTGGATAAGTGCAATGCTGGATTTTAGAAAAACGTTGTGATCAAGGTAGAAAAAACGCCACAAACCTTGATCACAACGTTTTTATAAAATCCAGCATTGCACTTATCCAGGCACTCGTTTGCTCCTTTTTATGCTGTTTGTTACAAAACCTTATCCACCATGGACCCCTGCGGAAGGTGTGTTTTCCGAAACACGGACCGTGTCGGGTCCCTTGGTTGGCAATAAGGTTGTATATTCTATTACAGTTAAAATAAATAGTACCTGCATCTTGTACATAGCCTGCAGTTGTTTTGGTTTTTGCTTGCTGCTAGTTTCACTGCAGTTTCTGTTGGATTTTTCTTTGGTTTGTGTTTCATGTTTCAAAACACCATTTATATGTCCCCACAAGTATTGGTAACTAAGACCAATTAGCAACTTTCACAAAGAAGAGCAGTGTATAAACCCCCCCCCCACCACACACACACACACATATCTATCCCTGTGGAAGGATACATAGCTTTCTATGTGTATCCATGACCTCTGTGGTATGGAATAACTTACCTATTCTGTCCAGTCTGTCAATAGCCACCGTCTCAAAGGCTCTCCTCATCATGGGATATTCCTCTAGCACCTCATTGAAATTATCAACAGAGAGAGAATAGAGTCGGCAATAAGTATCAGCCCGTACACTGGCTGTACGGCGGCCTCGGGTCAGCAAGCAGATTTCTGGGGATCACAGAGAGAAACAGCAAAAGAAACTGAGTGCCCCACTGTTCTAGCAATACACGGTGAAAATGCATTCAGTACTTTCTCATTCCTCAGCTCCATACCCCAGTGCCCAGCAATGGCCTTCTGAGTGGGTCAGACCAATGGTCCATCAAGCCTGTTCTCACGATGGCCAATCCAGGTTACTAGAACCTGGCCAAAACCCAAGAAGTAACAATATTTCACGCTACCGATCCAAGGCAAGCAGTGGCTTCCCCCATGTCTTTCTCAGTAACAGACTATGGACTTTTTCTCCAGGAAATTGTCCAAACCTATCTTAAAAACCAGTTACGCTATCTGCTCTTACCACAACCTCTGGTAATGCGTTCCAGAGCTTAACTATTCTCTGAGTGAATGAAAATTTCCTCCTATTGGTTTTAAAAGTATTTCCCTGCAACTTCATCAAGTGTTCCCTAGTCCCCTAGCAGTTGTTACCAGGCTCCCTTGAAAAAGTCAGATGAGAAGACAGAAGAAAACTTGGATATGATATTTCCCTAGAGAGAACTGGATGGAGCTAAGGAGAGAGGTCCCTGGTGATGCTGAATATGAAGGAGCACTGGGAGAATGAAATGCCACAGGAACCTTGTTTGGGAGCAACATTGGGTTTCTTACCTCCAAAGTAGGAGCCATCAGATAGTTTCATCTCCTTGTTCCCCTTGGTGAGTACACTAACCACACCATGCTGGATAAAATACATCTTTTTACCAATGGTCCCCTCTCGGATGATGTAATCTGTAGGCTGGAACACTTCAAATTTGAGCTTGGTGAGCATGCCCGTGACAAAGTTGGGGTCTGCATTGGCAAACAGGGGCATGGAGGCCACCAACTTCCGACAGTTGAAGTTCACAATCTCCTGATAAAAGGAAAGGAACAATATATATGAGAAGGAGAGAGGGGTTCAGGGATGGAAATGATGATAAATATGCCAAGACGAGGATGAGAAGCATTTTTTATTTTATTTATTTATTGAAAAAATTCTTACACACATAATCTACAATTCTCGGCGGGGAACAACTAAACAAACAAAATATAAAAACAAATGAACATAAATAAAATATGGATACAGGAAAATCAAAATATAAAGCCCTTTCAAAGATGAGAGTGGGGGGATAAGAACATAAGAAGTTGCCTCCACTGGGTCAGACCAGAGGTCCGTGTCCAGCGGTCCGCTCCCGCGGCGGCCCATCAGGTCCAAGACCTGTGAAGTGGTCCCTGACTATTCCTATAACCTACCTATACTTTTATCTGTAAGCATTAATGTTCAGTTTTGCTTGGATGCCTGTCTCTCTGTTCTTCCCATTAGAGATGCTCTGTTTTATACTCTGCCAATAACTATCTCCATTATAAAATTTCCCCATTATAATACCACTTTTTGCAGTTTGATTTGTTGAGTAGGCAGTCTGCTCGACCAGTCAAACTGCATCAAACAAAAAGTAAACAAACAAACAAAAAAGCAGGGCTCTTGGGCTGGGGATTCTTCAAACCCCGTGAAGGACCTGACTACTGATCTGAATTTGATTTTCTGAGCAGCTCCTGCCTGTTCCCTGCTCAGTCAATCAAATTCAGAGCAGCGTGCTCAAGGTTTTTAGGGGGTGGGGCAGATCCCCTGAAGACCCTGACTGCATGCCACTGCTTAAGACCTGTTGTGTAGGGTTACCAGACATCTGGATGTCCCTGGACATGTCGTCCTTTTGAGGACTTTGTCCGGGTTTTGAAAAGCCTTCTCTCAATCGCATTGGGCAGGAGGCAATCCGCGCATGTGTGGATGTCACACGATGACATCACGCGCGAATTGCCTTCTGCCTGACCAAAGCAGGCAGTGGGAGGCGGAGCTAGGGCGGGCCTGGGGGTGTGTCCAGGGTGTCCGGATTTTACAGTCGTGTTGTGTAAAATTAGGATGATGTAGTGAGAGCAGATCTCTAATAGCTGGACTCTCAGAGACAGCTTCCAGTCTATAAACCTAAGTTTTAGTTTCGTTTAGGTATACTAAATCTGAGAGCATTGCACCCTATCAAGGGCTGGACATGTCTCTCCATACCTCTCTTAGGGGCTCATTCAGCTCCTCCAAAATACTGTCTTCATCAAACATCTTCCCCTGGTAGCGGTGCTCATAGTAGTCATGAATCCTCTGCCGGAAGTCAGCAGGCAGTTTGTGGAAAGACATGTACTGCTCCACTTGCTTGTACTGCACAGAGAGAAAACCTGTCATTACAGCCCTTCTTCATCAGATGGCGCCACAAGGGGGCAAGTACACTTACTTATTTGGGATGCTGAACTTGGTTCAAAAGCTGGATGTTAAAAAGTTGACAATACAAATTGCATCCGATTTAAGCTAAATCTTAAGCCAATTTCTGAAAACCTAATGGTATATACTCTAAGCACAATATCTCAAAAATTCAGCTGAAAAAAGGTTGGGTGCCATGCAGAAGATGTACTCTAAATTATTCCTTCTCATCTGCCCCTTGGTCCAGTTCCCTCAGAGACAAATGGTGCCTATAAGGCTGAAACCCAGAGGAGCCAGTAATGTGACCCTGATACAATGGCACACCTAGCTGGGAGTTAGTCAGTTCCTTGGTCACAGCTCCCCTTCTGTCTTTATGTCATCGAGGGGAACCAAGGTTCTCTCTCCCCCCCCCTTTGAAATGGGATAATGACATCAGTTAAATCCCATTTAGAACAGAACAGACTGTGCAGGGATCTCCACATCGAGGGGCTTCCAATCTTTTAATCTGCTTGAAGATGTGAATATTGATTGATTTATGATGGCATTTAAAGTCTTCAACAATTCAGACCAGTTCCAAACAACGAATGTTTCATAATTGCAAATATTCACACAAATCCAGAGTACAGAATGACACAGGGATAAATTTGTCCCCGTAGGAACTCAATTTCCCTGTCCCATCCCTGCGAGTTTTGTCATTGTCCCTGTCTCTGCCCCATTCCTGTTTGCTCTGCCTTAACCGCACAAGCCTCGGGCACTTATGATTTTAAAGTGTTCGAGGCTTATGCAGATGAGGACAGAGCTTGCAGGAATGGGGCAGAAACAGGAAAAGAACTTGCAAGGACAGAACAGGAAAATGAGTTCCCGTGGGGATGGGAAAAAATTTGTCCCTGTGTCATTCTCTAATCCAGAGTAGTCTGGGAAACACCATATATTTGGGAAAAAATCAGTATCATATTGACACTGTTCTTGCAGGTGTATGATTATTCCACTAAATAAAGTTTGTCAACATTTCAAAGACATAAAGCTAGATCTGAATCATGTTTGAGGTGGCCCTCTCAACTCTTAAATTTCTTTTTCCTTCAAATGCTGTCTGTCTCCTGGTAGCTGACAGATTCTGACTTTGCCTAACTGTCCAGGGATTTCTACACAAAAACATTAGAATTACACACACATAGAAACATAGAGTATGACGGCAGAAAAGGGCCGGCGGCCCAACAAGTCTGCCCACTCGAGAACCCTCCCTCCTTTGAGAATCCATCTTTTAAGTATAACTCCGTAGCAACCCCCCCTGTTTGTCCCATCGTCTCTTGAAGTCGAGCAAGTTACTGGCCTCGACTACCTGGCGTGGAAGACCATTCCATCGATCAATCACCCTTTCGGTGAAGAAGTATTTCCTGGTGTCACCATGAAATCTTCCCCCCTTAAGTTTTAGCGGATGCCCTCTTGTCGCCGTGGGACCCGTAAGAAAAAAGATGTCTTCCTGCACCTCAATGCGGCCCATGATATATGAATGTTTCTATCATGTCCCCCCTTTCTCTGCGCTCTTCGAGAGAGTACAAGCGAAGTCTGCTCAGACGTTCTTCATATGGGAGATCTTTAAGTCCTGAGACCATCCTAGTGGCCATTCTCTGAATCGACTCCGTTCTCTTCACATCCTTTTGATAGTGTGGCCTCCAGAACTGGACACAGTACTCCAGGTGAGGTCTCACCATGGATCTGTATAACGGCAGTATGACTTCAGGCTTTCAGCTGATAAAGCTCTTTCTGATGCAACCCAGCATTTGTCTAGCCCAGTGGTTCCCAAACCTGTCCTGGGGGACCTCCAGCCAGTCAGGTTTTCAAGATATCCCTAATGAATATGCATGAGAGAGATTTGCATATAATGGAAGTGAAGGTATGCAAATCTCTCTCATGCATATTCATTAGGGATATCTTGAAAACCTGACTGGCTGGGGGTCCCCCAGGACAGGTTTGGGAACCATTGGTCTAGCCTTTGCTGAAGCTTTCTCCACCTGATTGGCAGCTTTCATATCTTCCTGGATGAGAACTCCCAAGTCCCTTTCTGCAACAGTTCTTGTTATGTTCTCACCGTTCAAGGTGTATGTTCTGCATGTTTTTTGCCATTAAAATTTAGTTGCCAAGTACTGGACCATTGTTCTAGTAAAAGTAGGTCCTGCTCCATAGTGTTGGGCCTGGTTGCGCTGTCAGGTTCTGTTGCCTTGCCCACACAATGTTTTAGAATTCTGCATTGCTTATTAGTAGTGTTTTTGTGCTAAGATTCCCCATCCTAAGGCCTGATATTCCCTCTCACCTTTTCCTTGCTCAGACTCTAGCTTCCCCTGTTCCCTCCCTCATTTCAACTGCAGATCTCCCTCCTTCTAACTACCAGAAAGACTCCACATTCTGTCTGTCTTCAAGGTGTCCTCCCCCCACACATACAAGGGTGGTTTGAAATGTTCAGTTAAAAAAACATTTATATTTCTCAATATAGGGCTGAACATTTATAATAATAATAATAATAATTTTATTCTTATATACCGCCATACCCTTCGAGTTCTAGGCGGTTCACAACAATTACATTAGGATCCGCATTGACATGCCGATTTACAACAATTTATTAGATCAACAACACATTTAGCCGAACTTGGCTGATGCAGAAGGGAGAGGGTGGAAGAGAGGGAAGAGAGCGTTTAGGGGCCCGGTAATGCCGGAAGGGGGGCGGTTACGGGTCTTGTTTGTTGAATAGGTAAGTTTTGAGTGTTTTTCTGAAGCCGAGGTAAGTGGGGGCCTCAAGTATCATTTGGGCGAGCCATGGGTTCATCTTGGCTGCTAGGAAGGCAAAGGTTTTGTCTAGGAATCTATTGAGATGACAAAGCTTTAGCGAGGGGTAGGCGAACAGTTGAATTCTGCGGGATTTTTTGCTGGTGCAGTAAAGGTTAAAGAGGGGGTTTATGTATCTTGGCGAGAGGCCATTTACCGATTTGTAGCAGAAGCATGCAAATTTGAAGAGTCCAGTGAGTGTCCAGTTTTTCCACCCTGTCAGAAATATAGATTTTTGTCAAATAAAAAAATATATATATACAGTCAAACCTCAGTTTACGAGTACATCGGTTTGCGAGTGTTTTGCAAGAAGAGCAAAACATTCTCGCAAATCGTGACTCACAAACCGAGCATTGGCTCGATTTGCGAGTCCCCCCGCCCGCTAACCGGCATCGCCCCCCTCGCGAATGCCGCCCCCCCTGCGCTCAAACTGGCATTCCCCGCCCAAACTGAAAGCTTACTCCCTCAATGTGGCACCAGCAGGCAGCACCAACCCACAGGAAGTGCCAGTGCCCGAAGATCGTGCCTCTCCTCCGACTGGGCCTTGAGCTCTGCGCATGCTCAAAGCCTTCTGGCTCTTGTTCTCTTCGAGAATCTCGGAAAGGCAGGAGCCAGAAGGCCTTGAGCATGCGCAGATGCTCAAGGCCCAGTTGGAGGAGAAGCACAATCTTCAGGCACCGGCACCTCCTGTGGGTTAGTGCTGAGTGCGGGTGCCACATTGGGGGGGTAAGCTTTCAGTTTGGGTGGGCGGGGGATGCCAGTTTGCAAGGGGGGAGATGCCGGTTCACGGGGGGAGGGAGATATGGAAGTGCACCAGTGGCCTCGGGGGTGAGGGGTCTTTTGGGGATGGGGTGGGGTGGGGTGGGGTGGAGCAGCGTCGGTGGCCGGGGGCGGAGAATGGGAGGTGGAATGAATCAAACGAGTTTCCCTTACTTTCTATGGGGAAACTCGCTTTGATATAGGAGTAAATTGGTTTACGAGCATGCTTCTGGAACGAATTATGCTTGTAAACAAGGTTCCACTGTATATATATATATATATATATTTTTTTTTTACCAAACTTTTCAAATCACCCTCATATATTCCCACCTCTCCATTTTTCTCCCCCAATCCCCACAATAATCCCACCTCTTCTTTCTACCTAGGCACCTACCCACTTCCCCTCTCTTTCCCCCCAACCCCCAAGGAACCCCTCCATCTTTCATTCTTTCTCCTTCCCTCAAGCACATGCCCCCAGTTATAGATCCCAAACCCCTGCCCCCATGACTCACCATGTAGCAAGAAATTATTAATTTTGGCTGGATTTAGTAATTAAAGAATTATAAAATTATTGCCTGAACCAAAGTGTGTTTCTGATTTGAACTCTAAGAAACTCCAGCCATCTGCTGTTAAGTTAAGCACCTATTCAGTGGATAACAATGGATGACAGGGTGTTTGCCAGTATCTCCTCACAACACATTCAACTAAGCAACAGTATGAACTGCCCCCAGTCTGCAAGGACAATACGTAGTATTGGGACACTATTAAAAGTCAATAAGACCCTGCCTAGCCACAATATGTAGCAGATCCTAAGCCACTCAAGGTTGAAAAGATGGCCATTTGCCTGCAATTGAAAAACAATGCCTGTCTTTAACTTAGTAAAGACACTATTATAATTCAATTATTCACTGCCCTACTCAGCAATGAAGGACAAAGCAACCAATCAGGAACACGAAAAAAAAAAAAAAAAAAAAAAGTTTTGAACTGAAAATTCTGCTCTGGGATTGAAGAAAATGCCAGACTCCTCAGAGATTGGACAGTTTCTGCTTACCAGACTTCAATTCCCCAGAATCCATAAAAAGAGAAATTAGGTCCTTATCTGATCATTTTCTTGTTTTTAGTCTCTCCAGACCTGCACAGATACGGATGGGTTTACACTCCTCTGCCAGCAGGTGGAGACTGAGACACTAACTTTTGGTCATCAGTACAAGTGGGCTGTGCAGTCCCTCTTACAATCAGTCTTAACGACTAGTCAAGCCGAAAACAACAAGGCTGAAAAACAATAACATTCCAGCTCAACACTTACAAAGGAGAATCAAAGGGAAAACACTGTTAGACACTGATTAGAATAAGAACCTTTCAGAAACACCCCATAGTTCGCCAGCTAAACCAGCCAAACCAAATGCCACTGCTCTTTAAACCTCCGAACCACCAAGTCCCGCAGAAAACCCCATAATCTTTGTGAAAAAAATGCCAAACAAAATGACAGGGCCAGTCTGGAGGGTCTAAAAGAAAGAAAATTAGCAAGTAAGAACCTAATTTCTCCTTCTTTAGCATCCCTCCAGACCAGCACAGAAACGGTTGGGATATACCAAAGCAGTACCCATCATGGTGGGACCCCCGAAGGACTGACACAAGAACATGCTCACTGAACACCACGTCCTGATGTACCTGAACATCCACACGGTAGTGACGAACAAAAGAATGGAGAGAAGACCAAACCGCAGCTTTGCAGATATCCACCAGAGGTACAAGACAAGATTCAGCCCAAGAAACTGCTTGACCCAAGTGGAATGAGCTTTGAGAAATTCTGAAACTGGTTTCTTTTGGAGAAGGTATGCCAAAGTGATAGCTTCCTTGATCTAGTGTGCAATGGTAGCCTTGGAAGCACTGTCCCCCTAATAAGAACCTGCTAAGAGGACAAAAAGACAATCCAATTTACGGAACTCCTAGGTCTGTTGAACATAAGAGCGAAGGACCCTACGGACATCCAACTTACCCAACTATCTCTGCGCCAATGACCCCTCCTGACTACCCAAGACCAGGAGGACCACAGACTGGATGACATGAAACAGCGAGATCACCTTCGGAAGAAAGGAGGGAACCAGCCGCAACACAACCCACTCCCTAGAGAACTCCAGGAAGGGAGGCATACACAAAAAGGCCTACAGTTCTGAAATGCATCTCACGGAAGTAATGGCCACCAAGAACACTGGTCAGGTCCTTCAACTGGTCAGGTCCTTCAACATTCAGGCAGCGAGAGGCTCAAACGGAGGACGAATGACCATGGAGAGAACTAGATTGAGATCCTAGGCAGGAACGGATGGCTGAACTGGTGGCCAGAGCAATTTTGAAGCTCTCAAGAACCGAATCACATCCGGAGAAGAGGCCAAATGCTTATCATGCAAGAGACTGCAAAAGGAAGACAAAGTGGCAATCTGCATCCAAAGAGAGGACCAGGCAAGATCTCGCTCCAGGCTATCTTGCAAAAACTCCAGGATGTGAGGCAAAGCAGCGCGAAGGGGAACCACACAACGAGTAGAACACCATTCTTCAAAAAGATGCCAAACACGCACATAAGCCCAAGAGGTGGAAATTCTCTGAGACCCTAAGAGAGTGGAGATCACCTTTTTTGAATATCCCTTCTTCCTTAGGCAAGCTCTTTCAAGAGCCAAGCCAAAAGACAAAAGGGACCTGAATCAAACATTGGAATGGGACCCTGAGTCAGAAGATCGGGCAAGAGGGGCAGCAGGAGCGGATCTGCCACTAGCAGACAAACCAGATCCGCACACCATGGGCGCCTGGGCCAGTCTGGAGCCATGAGAATCACGTGACCTGTGTGCTGAGCAATCCAAAGAACTCTGCCCACCAGAGGCCATGGAGGAAAGACATACAGCAGGCCGTCCAAAGGCCAAGCCTGCACCAGAGCATCCAGTCCCTTGGTCTAGCAATCCCTACGCCGACTGAAGAACTTTGGTGCTTTGGCGTTGACACTCGTGGCCATGAAATCCATGATTGGCTGACCCCAAGACTAAACAATCAACTCGAAGGCTTCCAGCTGAGACACCACTCGCCAGTATCCAGCACATGACGACTGAGAAAATCCACCTGGACATTGTCTATGCCAGCACTGTGGGAAGCCGAAATGTCCTGAAATGAGCCTCCACCCCGATAAGGATACACCAGAATGCCCTCCTTGCTGGCCACAGTATCTGCAACTGTCATAGAGACAGATATGTACTGTTTAATGCAGATATTTGGGGGGTGGGAGGGGGTCAGTGACCACTGAGGAGTGTGTGAGGTTTAATAATGTATTGATTATGGTTTAATGATGTCTGTATTGAAACCATCCCAGGAAACGCAAACACCATTAGAAAGCTTATATAAACTGCTCTGAATTGACTCCCCCAGTCATTAGCATCAATTCAAAAATATCCACTCGGACATTTTGACTAGTAAGATGTCTAAGTGTCCATCTTTTGGATGCTTATGTTTTTTTTTTTAATGAGCCCCATAGAATTCCATTAATTTTAGCTCTTGTCCATAAAGTTCACTATGTTAGTCTCCCACTGTTTCTGTCACAATTTTTGATACAATATTCTCCTCTCTGAACGCTTATTCTTCTCAACAAAATCATTTTGTGGTGCCTAGTCTTAGATAGATTGTTTTTCATTCTATTAGAAGCACTTGCTTTTGGGTTGCTGGATTAACTTTATGGAATACTGTTTTTGAGACTATAACCCTCATTTGAGAAGTTTAAGTCTGGACTAGAGGCTCATTTCTTTTGGGATGCTTTTGCTTAATCCAGTATGATGGTTCAAATTCTGGGCTATAAGCATAACTGTGCATGGAAAGCAGGAGGATTAGTTTCTGTGATTCATAACCACAGTTGTTTTCTCTTTTCTCTTTCCATTTCGCTACCTTACAATTTTTGTAAGCCGTTTAGAAGGTTAAACTGTTGGGCAGGATAGCAAACGATAAATACACTTGAATTATGAAATGTGTTATCCATATGCACTTTCATTGCTCTCGTAGCCTTACGACACCTCACACATATGCACTTTGTTGCTCTTGCAGTTTTATAATTCTATATTTTTCATTTTGTATTTTTCACTATGTGGGTGTCCTATTCACATTTTACTGTCCTTAATCTACCTTTATTCACATTATATAGATTGTTACCTATATCATCCATGTTTGTCTTCTCATATCTGTTTATTAGCACACCACATGACAAGTGTTTATGTATTTATATATTTGTTATCGTATACCTTTAGCTATGTTCATTTCCATTTGTTAGGACCCCTGAAGAAGGCGTGTTAACCGAAACACAGACCGTGTCGGGTCCCATGGTTTGTTAAAAGGTGGTAACATTAACCGCATTTAATAATAGACACAATAAACATAGCCTGCATCTTGTACGTTTTGGCTGCAGTTTTTCCTTGTCCGTTATGACACTAAACTAAACTAAACCTTAAGTTTGTATACCGCATCATCTCCATAAAGATAGAGCTCAACACGGTTTACAGGTAATTCAATAAATGAGGGAAGGACATAATAAGAAATTAGAGGTTATGAAGAGGATAGCTAGCTTTACATTTTAAATAGAGAGCTTTACGTTTTGGAGAAAAGCCAGGTTTTCAGATGCTTTCGGAATAATTGGAATAATAGGTTCTGCAAAGGGGCAGGGAGGTTATTGCAAAGCTCAGTGAATTTGAAAAAAAGGGATTTCACTAGTTTACCTGCATACATGACACCTTTTAACGAGGGGAAAGATAGTTTGAGTTTGTGGGAGGATCTGGTAGTGTAAGGTCTCGAAGAATTCCAGGATAGTGGAATTAGGGGAGGAAGAATGCCATGTAGGATCTTGAATATTAGGCAGGTACATTTAAAGTGAATCCTAGAAATCACCGGAAGCCAGTGAAGTTTTGACAGAAGTGGGGAAACATGATCGAATTTGCTTTTTGCGAAGATCAACCTGGCCACAGTGTTCTGGAGAAACCTAAATTTTTTTCCTCAGTGGTGACTTTTAATGCTGAATTTAGCATCATGTAGCTATAATCTGGTCCCAATGTGCATCACTTTGCACTTGTCCATGTTTTATGTCCAGTCTTCCAGCCTCCCTAGATCCTCCTGCAATTTTTCAGTCTGTATGTGATTTAACAACTTTAAATCGATTTATGCTTTCTGTTCTCCTTGTTCTCATTTCCAGATCGTTTAAAAATAATAAAAAAACTAAACTAACCCCCAAACACTGATCTTAGTACAGATTGCTGTGGTACTCTACTATTCACTTTTTTTTTCCATTGACATAATTGACCATTTATATCTAGTCTATTCTCCATTTTCTATCTTTTAGTCAGTTCCAGATTCACAACAGGATATTGCCTCCTATGCCATGACTTTTTAATTTCTTTAGGAGTCTCTCAAGAAGGACTCATTCAGTGTTCTCGGACTCCCAATTAGCTAAGCTCTTCTGTGTCAGTGGCAACCAAGTTATCAGTTAATTCCATTTCTCAAGGACCAGGTATCCCCTGGATGCCTCTTCTCCCTATCCAGCACAGCTTGCTTCATTTCCTCTGAATCCTTTATCTCCTTCTTTAAGTGTTTCCCTGCAGATATGAGACATATCTGACATGTAAGAATAACCTGCCAGTCAAACCCAATAAATCCACAATATTCTATGATTCATAGTCTGATTTCTCTGCTTGACTCCAAATTCCCTTCATAGAAAGGAGAATAAAAAATGTACTGGTTTCTTCTAAATGCAGAGGTCTGCACTATTTTAGACCTTATGGCTTATTAAAATTTGATGGACTGCCTTTTCTAACAAGGGGTTAAAAAACTAAATACACTACTGGTCAGTCATAGCAGGAGGAAAGGAATGCCATCCAAAACAGAAACTAAAAATAATTTCTCTCTCGTCTTTTGTCATAAATAGTAGTGGTGATAGATATGTTAACGCTTCCCAGTCTGCATTCATAACTAAGTATACCTAGTCCAGTGATATTCACATCCAGTCCGTGAGGGTCACAAACAGGCTTTTAGGCTACTTCTAATGAATATACATGCAAGAGATCTTCATACAACATGCAAATCTATTCCATGCTTATTCATTCAGGACAACCTCAAAGCTTGACCTGTCAGTAGCCCTCAAGGACACTAGCATATGAATGGCCTTGAAAACTCCATGTCCTTGTCCAAGGTGCTGAATCTGGCCCGGTGCTATGTATAGTACTTTATTATTTATTTAGCTATTTTAGTTATTTATATAATGCCTATTAATTGTCTAAGTAGTTTACATTCAGGGCTCAGTCATTTGTCATAATGCAGTGGTTTGAACTTCCAGTGGATTGCAGGACAAAAGCCAGTGTAGTTTTACAAGAGGTAGGTCTTGTCAGAGAAATCAATTTCTTTGACTGGGTGACCAGAGAAAGAATGCACTTGAGTTCAGCAAGGCTTTGATAGATTCCTCATGGGCAACTCAAACGGAATGCCCTTGGTATAGGCCCTGATGTGACTGAAATGGTTAGGAATTAGTCAAGTGGGAGATGAGAAAGGAACATTACCAGTGGTGTTCTGCAAGAATTGGACATTCATCTGGTTCTTTTCAACATTTCAATGTGATATTATGGGAAAGCTATCTGAAAAAGGCTTGCGGATGATACCAAAATCTCCAATAAAAGCCAACTGAGTTTTGATTTCAGCTTTGGTGCCGAAATGGCTCAAACTTCATGTTCAGGATTTTTTCAGTTTTGGAACTGAAACTTTATGCAGGGTTCTCAAGCTCTTCCTCTTCACCCCCAGATAATGCAAGTCCTCTTCTATCCCTCTCCCAGGCCCACCCATTGGTCCCCCCCCCCCCTGGGCTTACCATCATCTTCTTGTGGTCGAGTGGATAATCAAGGCAGAAGTGAAGCCCAGTCAATCTTGCCCATGATGGCTCCAATCTCAAAATGGCTGCTGCAACCTCCACTGGCAGTCTCGCGAGATTGCAGCAGTTATTTTGGCAGTGGAGAAGACATGGAGCAGGAACAATCACCAGTCATTTCTGCTCAACCATGCACTAGACCACCAGGGATTGGATGGGAAGCCAGGGGAGAAGGAGGCTCATTCTGTGCACCGGCATTGAATTTCTGGTCTATTTCAGTTTCATTTTAGCTTGAGTTAGAACTTCTCTCAGAAGATGAAGACAGGAAGAGATTTCCACCTGGTAATACACTCTGTCATCTTTGTGGTATCTAGTAATACAGGTTTAGTCCTCCTCCCCTAACTACTACCCTCATTCTCCACTGCCCCAAGCCTTGCAAGCACTGGGTTCTGAGTCAACAGCTTTGCGCTACCCCTTCATCATTCCTTGTTCTCTCACACTGTCCTTAGCCTGTAAGCTCTTTTAGGGTTAGGACTCATCTTTCCATCTTTCTCTCATTTTGCTCCTCTGATTTATTTTATAAAACCTTCACTTAGGATTGTTCCCAGTGATATTACATTACATTAGTGATTTCTATTCCGCCATTACCTTGTGGTTCAAGGCGGATTACATACGAATTGTCATGACATTAAAGAATGTAAATAATAATATAGCAGCAGCTGCAAGACCCAGGCCTCAGAAGCCATAGCCCTTTCCTACCTTTTCCTGATACTGGCGTCGTGATGAGTCCAGTGACTGAATAAGGGCTGTGGCATGACCAATGAACATGGCATAGCAGGTGGCTCCCACGATCATACTCAGCATGGTTAACCAGATATCTGACATACTCTCGGGAGCTTGACGCCCATAGCCAATGCAGAGCATATGGCTCATGGCCTTGAAGAGGGCAAAAGAGTACAGCTCGCTCCAGGAGTCATTCTGAAAATTCCAAAAGCAAAAGGAACTCATTAAGTGAGCTGAGCCCAGCAGTCCCTACATTCCTGTGCCACTCTCAGGGGCTTGTATTAAGGTCCAGTCAATATTAGACAAATACATACTTGACACTCAATCTGATTTATTCCCAAGGTTTTAAAGCAGTTTACAAAGGTAAGCAAGTCCAAACCTGGCATTTAGAGGGGAGATAAATTTCACGCTACCAATTCACACTACCTGTAGAAATTAAGGGGTAGACATTTAGCCCCTGGCAACTAAAAGTTTTCAAACTGCTTGTAGATGTAGGCTGAATTAACCCTAGATATTGAGTGCCAAACCACATCCGGATTCCAGCATTGAATATCTGGGTATGTGCGGTCACCCGGAAGTTAATCAGGCACCGACCGATATTTAGACCAGTGCCTGGTTAGCTCATCAGATAAAGTTAGGACTGTCTTTTCTGTGAGATGGCAGGTTCATCAGTGAAGATTAAATCTTTCAGAAAAGCCAATGCTCCAAACAGTGGCGTTGTAAGGGGGGAGGGGCGATGGGGGCAGTCCACCTTGGACACCCCCTC
Source organism: Geotrypetes seraphini (assembly GCF_902459505.1). NCBI lineage: Eukaryota > Metazoa > Chordata > Amphibia > Gymnophiona > Dermophiidae > Geotrypetes > Geotrypetes seraphini. The sequence goes on along the minus strand of NC_047091.1, from coordinate 122,456,041 downwards.
CTCCTCTTCCCATTCCTCCCCTCCATGCATGCGCCCCCTTCCCCCATACCTCTAGTTGAAGTTGTCATCAACAACATGCTCTTCATGACCCTGTTGGCTCTCCCGCTGACATCACTTCTGGGTGCCGCACATAGGAAGTGATGTCAGAGGGAGAGCAGACAGGGTCGTGAGGAACAGGTTGTTGACCACCTTAAGCAACAACTTCAACTAGAGGTACAAGGGAAGGGGGCACGTGCAGCAGGCAGGATCAGGGTAGGAGCGGTGGGGGGTACAAAGTTGAGGGTGGGGGAGGGGCACCACCACCCCGGACACCTCTCACCCTTGCTAGATCACTGGCTCCAAAAGAGGGGGCACAGTGAATTTCAGTAAGAATACCAATCAACCTCTTAAACAGATTATTAAAGATTCTCAGACTCTCTGAAAGAGAAAAGTGATTATATACATACAAATAATGCCAAGACAGAGACAAAGAAGATGGACAAAGAGACACACATAGGAAAGGGAAGAAGGGAGCGACAGAGAGGCAAACAAGAACAGATGTAAAGAAGGTCCAGAGGAGGTGGAAACACAAAAGAAAATCAAAGCAACACATACACGCAAGATCAGCACTGTTTCCTTTAAGCTGAGCAGGAGACCTCCCCTATAGTCCTGTCAGTAGGGGGTGCTGTTTCACCATCACATTTTCAATAGTGAGGGACAGGCAAGTTCTGCAGGACTCCAGGGAACCTATCTGCCTCTTGTGATTGAAAACATAATATTGAAGCTCGCTCCCCCCCCCCCCCGCCCCCCCGGCAGCAGTGGTTTGAAGACTTTGCTCAGCTTAGACCAGGGGTCTCAAAGTCCCTCCTTGAGGGCCGCAATCCTGTCGGGTTTTCAAGATTTCCCCAATGAATATGCATGAGATCGATGTGCATGTACAGCTTTCAATGCATATTCATTGGGGAAATCCTGAAAACCCAACAGGATTGCAGCCCTCAAGGAGGGACTTTGAGATCCCTGGTTTAGACAGAATGGTGTTAGGCTGAGAGCATACATCTGTCACAGTGCTTGGCTATGTGTACATCTGTGAGCATGAATAAGTGAATGTGCATATCCTTGATTCAGCGAGTGTGCGTGCATGTATTTGTGAGCGAGCACATTTCTGACAGTCTGCATGCAACCAGGACACAGAAAAAAAATGTGACCAATTGTGTCCTGGACTTCCTGATCAGAAGCAGATATTCACAGGGGCCTGGAAAACACTGGAACTAGAGTAGGTGGCACAGATAAATGAAAATTGGTTCCCAGAACCAGCCTAGGAACAAACATATCATAGTTACCTTAGAAAAGGCACGATGACATTTGCGAAGTAAATTCTTGGAAATAACCAGTCATTCAAGATTCTATGCATGCGAGTGTCAGTCCTTCAGTACACACACCAATCGTCAGTCTGAGAGCTGGATGTTCTGTTTATGTGCACAGAGGCTGTGTCAATTTTAGGGTTGATGCAAAGGTACTTGGCTCCCTAGATCAGGGGAAGGCAATTCTGGTCCTCGAGAGCCGGAGCCAGGTCAGGCTTTCAGGATATCCACAATAAATATGATTTGCATCCCAAGGAGGCAGTGCATGCAAATCCATCTCATACATATTCAGGTTTTCAGGATATCCACAATGAATATGTATGAGATGGATTTGCATGCACTGCATCCTTGGGATGCAAATCTATCTCATGCATATTTATTGTGGATATCCTGAAAACCTGACCTGGCTCTGGCTCTCGAGGACCGAAATTGCCTACCCCTGCCCTAGGTGAACCTTTAAGCCTTGCCTTCTCCCTTATCTTTCGGACTGTTAGGCCCAGTTCTTTACAAAAATTTTAATAATTAAACTAAACAGTCTTGATTATTCCAATGTCAACCTTCCCAGGATAATCCTGTAAAAATGTTTAAATTGGACTTCATACATTTAGGGAAAGGGAATGGGACTTGTATACTGCCTTTTTGTAGTTATACAAACACACTCAAAGCGGTTTACATACAGGTACTTCAAGCATTTTCCCTATCTGACCCTGGTGGGCTCACAGTCTATCTAATGTACCTGGGGCAAAGGAAAATTAGGTGACTTGCGTAGGATCACAGAGAGCAGCATGGGATTTGAACCCACAATCTCAGGGTGCTGAGGCTGTAGTTCTAACCACTGCGACACACTCTCCTTTTTTACTTTTACCTATGTAAGGAGGTAATTTTATAAAGCTTTTTCCATATGTAAAGCTTGTTTTACACAGAGAAATGGAGTCATAAAACTTCACATGATTATACATGCATAAAAACTAGGTGCACCATGAGTTCTCACTTGTACACACATGCAGACTCATACTCAGACCATGGGAGATCACCAGCGATACCAGAAATTCAATGCCAGCACTGTATCCATCCACTGGCATTGAATTTCTGGTCTATTTTTGGCTGAGAAATAGCCAGCTAAACTAATATTCATCAGCTAGCCAGCTAATGCTATGTCTCTACGGCCAAAGATAAACCACCCTTTTAGGCGGTTGTGAAAGCACAGTAATTCAGTGTGTTGGTGCAGCACTAGTCAGCTGCAGAATTCAGTCAGCTCTTCAAACAAGTTGAGCAAGGGGCCCATTCCAAGACACACTGGCACACCTGATACCTCCACATCAGGGTTTAAAGAGGCAAGCAGGGAGCTCAGTGAGGCCAAGGAGAAGCACCACACCCAGAACTTACCCACCAAGTCTCTGACTGAGCAGAGGATGATGGGATGGAGACGGGATGATTCTCAACCAGCAGAGACTATACAGGCAAGTACTAAGGGGAACTTGAAAGGAGGTCAGGAGCCACAAGAATAGTTCTCTGCTGGCCAGGTTTGAGGAAAGGAAGGAGGGGAGGGGCAGGGGACACATGACTGAAAGTTTGCTTAGAGTATCAGACACCCATGGGCTGGCCTTGTTTACAGATAAGTCTTACAAAGGTTGTATCCAGATGCCAGACAAGCCCAAAAGAATATCAGGATTTGGTATTGGGTTCAGATTTGAGGAGCAGCAGAAGAAAGAAAAATAATAAGTGTGTATATTTTGGGTTACCAGACATCCGTATTTACCCGGTCATGACCTCTTTTTACAGCACTGTCTGGGTGTCCAGTTGGCTTTCACCCTTGTCCGGGTTTTTTGTCCTGCCCCCCACCTACCTCCAACTCTGCTGAAATGTAATTTTTTGGGCCAGCCAGCTGCAACAGCAAAGTGAGCCTGCTGCCATCTGCCTGCCCCAGAAGCTGCCTCTATGGAGCAATTTCCTGTTCCCGCACAGGTGGCACACTCCAGAGAGGTCGCTTCCAGGACAAGCCGACGGCAGCAGGCTCACCTCACTGCTGCAGCCAGCAATCCCAAAAGTTATATTTCAGTGGCGCTGGAGGTAGGTGAGGGACAGGGGAGAAAGCAATGTTACTTACCGTAACAGTTGTTATCCAGGGACAGCAGGCAGCTATTCTCACTAGTGGGTGATGTCATCAGACAGAGCCCCGGTACGGACGTCTCACAAGCACGTGTTGCTTGTAGAAACTTAAAGTTTCTAGATGCCCGCACCGCGCATGCGCCGGTGCCTTCCTACCCGGAGATCCGGGCGTGTCTCCTCAGTTCAGGTAGCTAGCCTGAGAAGCCAACCCAGGGGAGGTGGGTGGGACGTGAGAATAGCTGCCTGCTGTCCCTGGATAACAACTGTTACGGTAAGTAACATTGCTTTATCCCAGGACAAGCAGGCAGGTATTCTCACTAGTGGGTGACCTCCAAGCTAACCTCAGTGGGATGGAGGGGGAGTTGGCGACTTAAGAGAATAAATTTTTCAATACTGTTTGGCCAAACTGTCCATCCCGTCTGGAGAGGGTATCCAGACAATAATGTGAGGTGAATGTGTGAACCGAGGACCAGGTGGCAGCCTTGCAAATTTCCTCGATTGGTGTTGATCTGAGGAATGCTACTGAGGCTGCCATTGCTCTGACCTTATGGGCTGTGACCTTACAAGGAAGTGATAATCCAGCCTGGGCATAGCAGAAGGAGATACAAGCCGCCATCCAATTAGAGATGGTGCGCTTTGATACGGGTCTTCCCAACTTGTTAGGGTCGAAGGAGACAAAAAGTTGAGGAGTGGTTCTGTGTGGCTTGGTGCGATCCAGGTAGAAAGCCAAGGCACGTTTACAGTCTAGAGTGTGAAGGGCCGATTCTCCGTGGTGAGAATGAGGCTTAGGGAAGAATACTGGAAGTACAATGGATTGGTTGAGATGAAATTCGGAGACCACCTTAGGCAGGAATTTCGGGTGAGTGCGGAGGACCACCTTGTCATGGTGGAATACTGTGAATGGTGGATCCGCCATCAATGCCTGGAGTTCGCTGACTCTGCGAGCGGACGTAAGGGCTACAAGGAAGAGCACTTTCCAGGTGAGATACTTCAGAGGGGCCCTGTTGAGTGGTTCAAACGGGGGCTTCATGAGATGGGAAAGGACTACATTGAGGTCCCAAACTACTGGGGGTGGTTTGAGAGGAGGGTTAACATGGAAGAGTCCTTTCATAAATCTGGCGACCACCGGATGGGCCGAGAGGGGTTTCCCTTGTAGGGGCTGGTGGAACGCCGCAATAGCGCTCAGGTGGACTCGTATGGATGTGGACTTGAGCCCAGATTGAGATAGGTGTAGGAGATAGTCCAGCACGGAGGATAAGGAAGCTCGCTGAGGTTCCTTTGACTTAGAAACACACCATGAGGAGAATCTGGTCCATTTCTGGGAGTAGCATTGTCGAGTGGCGGGCTTCCTGGAAGCTTCCAAGACCTCCCTCACTTCTTGTGAGAATTGGTGAGGGGTTACGTTGAGAGGAACCAAGCTGTCAGGTGGAGAGACTGCAGGTTGGGATGAAGTAGTGATCCTTGATGTTGAGTAAGTAGTGAAGGAAACACTGGAAGTGGTACTGGTTCCCTGCTGCTGAGTTGAAGTAGGAGGGAGAACCAAGGTTGTCTGGGCCACCGAGGAGCTATTAGAATCATGGTGGCCCGTTCGAGTTTCAGCTTGACCAGAGTCTTCTGGATCAGCGGGAATGGTGGGAACGCATATAGAAATCGTTTCCCCCAGTTCAGTAGAAAAGCATCTGCCTCGAGGCGGTGAGGAGTGTAGATCCTGGAGCAAAACTGAGGCAGTTTGGCGTTGTGGGGAGCCGCAAAGAGGTCTATCTGAGGCGTCCCCCATTGCGTGAAGATTTGGTGAAGGGGGCTGGAATGGAGAGTCCATTCGTGCGGTTGTAGCAGACGGCTTAGTTTGTCTGCTAAGACGTTGTTCTCCCCCTGGATGTATACTGCTCTGAGTAGGGTGTTGTGGCGCACCGCCCAGTCCCAGACTCGTAGAGCTTCCTGGCAAAGGAGGGCCGAGCCCGTGCCTCCTTGCTTGTTGATATAATACATGGCGGCCTGATTGTCTGTGCGAATGAGGATTACCATGTCGTGGAGTAGGTGTTGGAAAGCTTGGAGCGCATTGAAGATGGCTCTGAGTTCCAGTAGATTGATTTGGTGTAGTCTTTCCGCACTGGTCCAGAATCCTTGGGTGCGGAGACCCTCCAGGTGGGCCCCCCATGCGTAATTCGACGAATCGGTTGTGAGAACTTTCTGATGGGGGGGAGAGTGCATCAGCAAACCTCTGGATAGATTCGAAGAGGTCATCCACCAAAGTAGAGACTGCCGAAGAGCAGGTGTGACTAAGATGCGTTTGGATAGTGGATCGGACGTCTGATTCCACTGTGATGCCAGGGTCCACTGGGGGATCCTGAGGTGGAGTCTGGCAAAGGGTGTCACATGTACTGTGGAGGCCATATGGCCCAGGAGCACCATCAGTTGTCTCGCCGGTAGGGTTTGGCGAGTAGACACCGACTGGCAGAGATGAAGAAGAGACTCCATGCGTAGCCGAGGCAGGAATGCTCGGAGTCGGGTGGTGTCCAGGACCGCTCCGATGAAGGGGAGGGACTGGGTGGGTTGTAGATGAGACTTGGAGAAGTTGATCTCGAAGCCCAAATTCTGGAGGAAGTAGGTTGTAGCCAAGGCCGCCGAAGTGACCTCTGGGGCTGACGGGGCCTTGATGAGCCAGTCGTCGAGGTATGGGAACACCTGTAGACCCCTGTCCCGGAGTGCTGCGGCCACTACCACCAGGCACTTTGTGAAGACTCTGGGGGATGAAGATAGGCCGAATGGTAGCACTCGATACTGTAGGTGCAGATTTCCCACCCGAAATCTGAGGAACTTTCGGGAGGCCGGGTGAATGGGGATGTGAGTGTAGGCCTCCTTGAGATCCAGGGAGCATAACCAGTCGTTCTGCTCGAGGAGGGGGTATAGAGAAGCCAAAGTCAACATGCGAAACTTCTCTTTGACCAGGAACTTGTTGAGGGCCCGAAGGTCTAAAATGGGTCGCAGGTCGCCCGTTTTCTTCGGGACGAGGAAGTACCGGGAGTAAAACCCTCGGTTCAATTGGTCTGGCGGGACCGGCTCGACAGCCCGAAGCTGAAGTAAGGTTTGGACTTCCTGAAGAAGAAGGGCGGTCTGCGTCGAGCTTGAAGGATACTCTCTTGGAGGATGGTCCGGGGGGACCCGGTGGAATTGAAGAGAGTATCCTTCTCTTATGATGGTGAGGACCCATAGGTCCGTGGTTATGGCCTCCCATCGATGGTAAAAAAGATGGAGGCGGCCCCCCATGGGAGAGGCCGAGGTTATGCTCCCGGGGGGGGCGTCAAAAGGGCTGGGGAGCCTTAGGTACAGCCGGTGGCTGAGGTTTTTGCTGAGACTTCTGGGGAGGTTGTCTCTTCGCAGGCTGTCTCGCAGCAGGCGTTTGTCTGGGCATGTAACGCCGCTGGTAAATCAGGGGTGGCCTGGAAGGTCGAGACTGTTGAGGTTTGGGTTTGGGCCTCAGGATGGATTGAAAGGATTTTTCATGATCCGACAGCTTCTTGGTAACAGTTTCGATAGACTCATCGAACAGGTCAGCTCCAGCACATGGTACGTTGGCGAGTCTGTCCTGTAGGTTGGGATCCATATCGATGGTACGGAGCCATGCCAGGCGACGCATAGCTACCGCGCTTGCGGCGGCGCGTGCCGAGAGTTCGAATGCATCGAAGGAGGATTGCATCAGCTGGAGGCGTAATTGGGAGAGGGAGGCTACCACTTCCTCGAACTCGAATCGAGCTTGGTTGTCTATGAACGGAGTGAACTTGCAGAGCACCGGCAAGAAGAACTCCAGATAGGAAGAGAAAAAGAAGTTGTAGTTTAGCACCCGTGATGCCATCATGGAGTTTTGGTAGAATTTTCTACCAAATTTGTCCATTGTTCTCCCCTCTCGGCCCGGCGGTACAGAGGCGTAGACCTGGGAGGGATGAGAGCGTTTAAGGGAGGACTCGACCAGTAGGGATTGGTGGGAGAGTTGAGGGCCCTCGAACCCTTTATGGTGCACGATGCGGTATCGAGCATCGAGTTTGCTGGGGATCGCCGGTATGGAATACGGTGTTTCGAAGCACTGCATGAAGGTCTGGTCTAGTAATTTATGCAAGGGGAGCCGAAGCGACTCCGTTGGAGGGTTAGGTAAATGCATGGTGTCCAGATACTCTTTGGAGTATCGGGAGCCCGTGTCAAGGGTCACATCCAGATCATCCGCCATTTGTCGGAGGAATGATGAGAAGGACAATTGTTCCGCCAGCGTCGGTCTGTGGGACGGGCTGGAGGAGGAGGAGGCCTCCAGGTCCGTGGACATCGGGGAGTGACAAGGAGAATCGGGCACCGGTGTCTCCTCGTACTCCGGGCCCCTCGGGGGGGACACCTCTGATGAGGAGTATCCCCTACGTTGCAGTTTTTTCTGCGGTGACACCTCCGAATGGCGTGAGGAGTGCCAGGATGAGTGTCTCGATCGGTGCCCGTCTCGGTGGCGGGACGGGGATCGGGATCGTCTGTGCATCGCATGGTCTCCCGAGGCCCCCAAGTGGATAGGGCTGGAAGCAGTGGATCGCAACTGGGTTTGCGATGCGGGTTCTTGCGATGCTACCCAAGTCTGGTAAGGAGTACGGAAGAACTCTTCCTGACTATGCCCAGGGCTTCGAGTATCGATCGGAGGTCTGGTCCCATGTTGGCGCGGAGGCGTAATGGGTTCTAATGGCGGCATATCGGTAAGCGAGGCTTGCCGCGCGGGCATCGCCGCCCTCCCCCGTTCGTCCTCGTCGGTTGTCGAGGTCGAACGGTGTGGGGGAGGGGGCGGACCGCCCCTTTGGACCGGTACCGGGAGGTCACCCTGTATGGCAGCGATGAGCCCGGGTCCGATGGTCTGCATGAGCTCAACGAATTGAGCTTCCAGCACGGACCGTAGCGAAGCCGATAAGGAGGGATCCGCACCGAAAGGGGGTCCTCCTGCACGGACATCGCGCTCCTTCGAGGCCGAGTGCTTCTGCTTAGTAGCTTTCGGCACTTTGATGACCATTGGTGGCACTGTGGAAGGAAGAGGTACCTGAACCGAGGAGACCGGGGCAGGCACCGACGTCGAGCTCGGGGTGAGCGATGCCGGTTTCACCACACTCGATGCAGGAGGGGTCGATGCCGGTTTCGCCCGAACCGGGGAGGTATCAGATGAAGTGGAGGCTGAGGGATCCTTAGCTGCGTCCATCTTGAACATCGATTCCCACAATAGTCAACGCCGCTTGAATGAGCGTGCCGTAAGGGTAGAGCAAGGCCTGCACGATTTCGGGATGTGGTCAGGGCCCAAACACTGCAAACAGCGCCAGTGAGGGTCCGTGAGTGAAATCGCGCGTTGGCACTTGCTGCACTTTTTAAACCCGGTGATTGGCCGGGACATAGGCCGGAAAATCTCCGCCGCGAGGTCGAAGCCAGTGGGCCTGAGCCACGTGGCTGGCCCGTTCGACCCGCCGGAGGAAATAATCTTCTTTTTTTTTTTTTTTTTACTGAAAAAGAAAAGAACTGTTAACTGTAATTAAAAGAAAACGAAAACGCGGACAAGGAAGGCAAATTTAACTGAATTCAGCTAGCGCATGAAGAAGTTGAACTTCTCAGCTCCGCGGAAAAGAAAGAACTGAGGAGACACGCCCGGATCTCCGGGTAGGAAGGCACCGGCGCATGCGCGGTGCGGGCATCTAGAAACTTTAAGTTTCTACAAGCAACACGTGCTTGTGAGACGTCCGTACCGGGGCTCTGTCTGATGACATCACCCACTAGTGAGAATACCTGCCTGCTTGTCCTGGGATAAAGAGAAGCACCATCCCATTGGGGGAGGGAAAGAGAGAGAAAAAGAGAGAGATAGAGAGAGAGAAAGAGAGAAATAGAGAAAAAAAGAGAAAGAGAGAGGAACCCATGAGGGAAGCGGGTTGTGGGGAGAGAGAAATTAAAGCACCCGTTGGATGGAGGGATAGATAAGCACTGATCATTTTATTACAGGCTTTATAGTAAAGAATTTTTCTATATTCCTTTCCATACCATAATTTTTGTACTACTTATATTTGCTATCTTTGTTGTATGTTTATTTATAAAATTTCAATAAAATAATTGAACTTAAGAAGATGGGAAGGGGGACTAAGAAATGGGTGAAAGGTGGGGTGGGGCAAGACTAGTGACAGATGGGGATGGGGTGGGCAGGTAGGGGGCAAGACTGGTAGGAGGTGGGCCCGGGGTGGGATGGGGCCGGGCCAGCAATGGGGCCAGAGGTGGGACGCCAAATAGCATGTGTATGGCTGTCATAATGCTGCATATCCTTTTTTCTCTGTTGGGAGTTCAGATCCTGCTGCACAGCTGAAGTCATACGACTCCTTAGAGTTCAGTTTGCCTCTCTAATCCCCCACGTCCCTTAGCCTGGGCCTTTTTTGCTTCTTACTCGACTCAGATTGTTAGAGGTTTTAATTGTGAGGGGATGAGATGCTGCACAGCTCACTCTGCTGTCCTTTCTTTTCAATTAATCTGGGATCGGTCTGGGAAGGAAACAGTTAATACTAAATGAGAAAACCTGAAGGATTTCACTTTTAACTTCTCTTCAGACATCTGCTAGAGCCACTGCATGTAACGTCCCCATTGTGAATACTCCTTTGAGAACCAGGGGGCGCCGAGATCATGACTGAACAAAATTGTGTTCTCCTTTTGTTTATTTTTTATTTTTGCGCTAAAAGATAAAAAGAATCACTGTTCTGTCCCCAGGGTTTGAAGATCAGTGAATGATACTGAAGGAGGTTCACAGGGACACCAACCCCCATCTCCTATTTGCAGTGTGTAAATTTTTACTTCAAAGTCATGAGTGTACATAGATTCATATGTGTTGCATCAACAGTGTGAATGCATCACTGTTATGTGTATATCCATATTTGATCATAGTGATACCCAGCATGTCACACCAGACTGTGAACATATCTATCTTGCACATGCTTGTGTTTACAAGATTACAAAACCTCCTGAAGAACAGAGGATTCTGCTGGAAAAATTACCCTTTCCAGACATTCTTTCATGGCCTGAAAAGTTTCCTTTTGGGTTGCAAAGGGGAAAAGAGAGATAAGGGGTGGATGAGAGAGAGAGAGAGAGAGACAAGGATATCATGAATTATGTCCAAAAAGAGAAAAATAAGGAGATAGAGATAGGAGTGAGTGAAAGGCAGAAAAGAAAGAAGTGACTATAGTATTGAGTCATTGGTGTATAGGCAGACTGGTCTTTATCTGCTGTCAATTTCTATGAAAAGAGATGGAAAACAGTGTGGGGTGAAGGGACTTGGAGAGAGCTAAAATGAGATTAACGGCAAAAGGAAAGAGCTAGGGACAGAGAAGTCAAGAGAAGAAAAGAAAGAGAAAGGAGATGAGAAAAGAAATGGAGAAAATAATAGTTTCCAAGGGCTATTACTGAATCCAGGTCATTATTTATTAAAAATCACTTATTAAAAGCAAAGAGGTTGAAGAGAAAGCAGAATGAACTCACTTAGGCTACATTATCTCCTCAGAGGCTAGCCTAGCAAAGCTGAAGGAGTTGGGACTCATTCTTTGGTAGGTTCCAAGACAGTGCTGCCACTGTAAAATAGGAGAACAGACCTGGACCCCCTTTCTGGCTCATCAGTGACTGAAACAAAGTTCAGTTCCAGAAGATAAATATATAAGACCTGTTGCTATTTCTAAAAATGTGATATCCTGCCTTGCACTGATACTAACATCAAAGCGGCTAACAAGAAAGGCAACCAGTAAAACACCATTCATTTTTAAAAACAGCGCCTCCTAGGGGGCCATCCAAGAGCAGTGAGTAAAGATGTTTAAATGAATTGCATTCTGCTTTCTGAGTCAAACAAAATTACCAGAATTTATCCTGCTATAGAATATATCTAATGATCTAAATAAATAAAAATAGAGTTTAGCCTATTATACTTTAATAAAAATCATTTGATAGAATTATCTGGGTAAATGATGTTACCCCAAAACAATAAGCATTCTGTTGTCATTTATTATATTTTTATTATATGATCATTCTATTATGAAGTTTTATTGTGTGTATTTATGATATTAGGGGGGGGGGTCTTTTACTAAAGTGTGCTAAGCTGTTTTAACATGTTAATTAAAATCGCTTCAATCTCAAAAGATCCCTAAAGGAGTAATAATCTAGATCATAAAGCTTTGAACTCCTATCTAGAGATGAATGAATGGGCACCGAGTAACAACAAGAATATATTCAATATAGCTTTAAATATCAGAGAGAACTTCAGTAACTTTGGCAGTAATAATACTGCTCAACTTGTCTGCATGCGGGAAAATCTCTACATTGCAATTGCTTAAGTTACATCACGAGTCTTCTCTCTCTTAAGTAATTAACAAAGTGCCACCACAGCATGCTACTACCTATATCTCATATTCTAAATTTAATGTCTCTGTGTCCATAATATTTAAATCTATATTGAATATACTCCTGTTGTTACCCAGTGCCCATTCATTCAGCTGTAGACATGAGTTCAAAGCTGTTTGAATATATTCGTTAAAGCATGCTAACCGCTACCACAGAAGTGCTTTAACAGCACTCGCATGCACTAATTTGCATGTTACTTGCATATTGTGTTAAGGGGTCATGGGCATGGACTGTATAATGAAGTGAGCACATGATATGCCATGCACACTTTCTTATGTGTTTTGCACTGCTTCACTTAGCACCTCAATAGAAAGTGCTAAAGTACAGCTGTGCTACTTGCAACCAGGTTTTACATGCAGTACGCCTTAGCGAGATCGCCTTTGCGAAGAGCCTTAAGAAGAGCCAGAGGGCAGACTACAGGACACTTACAGGGCAGAAAGAGGTCCCCTCTTACCCACTAACAAGCAGGCTAAACACACTAACAAGCAGGCTAAACACACTCACAAGCAGGCCAAACACACTCACAAGCAGGCCAAACACACTCACAAGCAGGCCAAACACACTCACAAGCAGGCCAAACACACTCACAAGCAGGCAAAAACACTAACAAGCAGGCCAAACACTTTAACAAGCAGACTCACTTAAAGGTAGGCAATAACACTCTAACAAGCAGGCTCACTCTCAAGCAGGCTAAAACACTAACAAACAGGATCATTTAGAAGCAAGCAACACACACTCACAAGCAGGTTCACTTACAAGTAGGCAAAAATACTCTGACAAACAGGCAGACCTCTCTAACTATATAGAAGGCAGCCCGACACAGTCACTCTCACACTGACCTTAGGCAGACTTTTCTAATTTCTCTTTTTATTTATCCAACTTGGATATGGCAGGGAGAACAAGAAGCGTTAAGACTACCATCAAGAACAGCATTCCTGTCACCGAGGGGTTGAAGGGGGTGGTCACGGCCTGCGCTCAGACAGAGGAGGACCAGAGACGGTGGACAGAGGTCGCTGTGCAGACCGAGGCCTTCCCCCAGCAGTATACCACAATCTCTACGCAGACAGAGGAAGTGGAACAGCTGGACGGTGACATCTTGCAGGAACTATGGAACCTGAGGGAGGAGGTGAAACGCTTGCGGAGCATCCGAGAGGATGAGGCATTCATCGATGAGGTCGTCCAGGAGCTGTCCCACATCACCGTGCCGGCGCACGACGAGTCCATCCTCGAGACGCCCAAACCTTCAGCTTTGAGACCAACGATTGGGGTGCAGGAGATGGCCGGAGACGCCGACTCCTGGCAGCTAGTAACCTCCTCCACAGGCAAGCCCAGAAGACCCCCCCTTATTTAGCTTCATCTTCTTCTCTTTCTCGTACACAGGATAGCTTCACATCAACCTCACAACTCACCCTGAGGAACAGATTCCAGATCTTACAGGAAGGAACGGCCGACGAGAATCAGGAAGACGCCCATCACACGACTCCAGTTCCGGGGACATCTGATCGACATCCCCAAAGGAAGCGCAGAGTAATAGTCATCGGGGACTCCATGTTGAGGGGCACCGAGGGACCAATATGCAGACCAGATATGCAGTCGAGGGAGGTCTGCTGTCTACCTGGATCCAGAATACGAGATGTGACAGCCTGTCTTGATAGGCTTCTCAGGCCCAAGGACCACTTCCCAATGCTGCTCATCCACGTCGGAACGAATGACACTGCCAAGAACACTCTGGAGGGCATAGCTAGAGACTTCGGAGCTCTGGGGGAGAGGCTGAAGCAGACAGGAGCACAGGTAGTATTCTCTTCAATTCTTCCTGTTAGGGGCAAGGGAAGAGACAGGGACGAACGTATTCTGAAGACAAATGAGTGGCTACAACGATGGTGCTGGGAAATGAACTTCGGATTCCTGAATCACGGGGAGGCACTACAGGGACTCCAGGGATCAGACGGACTCCACCTGACCAACAGAGGTAAGAACGTCTTCGGACACCGAGTAGCCCGCCTGCTTCGAAGGGCTTTAAACTAGGTAAGTTGGGGGAGGGTACCCATTTATATACCGGAGCAGTAAGTAACAATCCTGATAAGGTGAACCAAAACTCCACTTCTAAGTCAGAGGTAAGTACCCTTGCTGCAAAAGATTCGCTAGGAGACACTCTAATTCAGATGGGTAACTCTCTAAAGGAGTTTAGACACAAAGAGTGGAGAGCTATGTATGTAAATGCACACAGCCTAGGGAATACATTTCTAGAACTAGAAACAGAAATAGTAAATGCAGACCTAGACGTGGTAGCAATATCCGAAACATGGTTCACTGACTCTCATGGGTGGGATATAACTATACCAGGATATAACCTGCTTCACCAAGATAGAGAGGGTAAGTTGGGAGGTGGGGTAGCACTTTACATCAAAGAGAACATCAAGACAACTAGGATCACAGATGTCAAGTACACTGGGGAATCCATCTGGGTAAACCTGGCCAGAGGCGGAGAAAAATGCCTATACCTCGGTGTGGTATACAGACCTCCAAGACAATCGGAGGACAAAGACACAGAATTAATTGAAGACATTGAGAATATCACCTTACGGGGGGACGTTGTCCTGTTAGGGGACTTCAACATGCCTGATGTAGACTGGAACACATTCTCAGCAACAACTTGTAGTAGCAAGAGGATATTAACATCCATGAAGGGAGTACAGCTCAAACAAATGGTACTAGAGCCCACTAGGGCCCAGGCCATCCTGGACCTGATACTTACGAACGGGGAAAGCGTCACGGAAGTCTTGGTGGGAGAAACGCTGGCAACCAGTGACCATAACATGGTATGGTTCAACCTTAGAAAGGGCTTCCCTAGATCACAAACAAAAACGAAGGTACTCAATTTCCGGGGCACTGACTTCGCAAGCATGGGTGATTTCGTCCATCAGACGCTACAGGCTCAAGAAACAACGGATGATGTGGAAGCTATGTGGTCAACACTGAAAAGGACACTACACGAAGCAACTATCCGCTACATAAAATCGGTAAATAAACAACAAAGAAAGAAGAAACCCCGTTTGTTCACTGATGAGATCTCACACCTAGTCAAGGACAAGAAAAGAGCATTTCTTTCATACAAACGCACCGGGGAGAAAGAAGCTAAAATTGAATACAAGACAAGGTCTGCAGCGGTCAAAACAGCAGTCAGGGAGGCCAAACTTCGAATGGAAGAAACTCTAGCAAAGAACATTAAGAAAGGGGACAAATCCTTCTTCAGGTATATTAGTGACAGGCAGAAGAACACAAACGGGATAGTATGTCTTAGAACAGCAGATGGGATTTATGTGGAAACAGATTCCGAAAAAGCCAAACTACTGAACGATTACTTCTGCTCAGTCTTTACCTGCGAGGCACCTGGACACGGGCCACAGCTGGAAGCAAAGCCAAGCAAGGAAGACCCATTTCAGAATTTTGGGTTCTCACCAGCTGATGTTTACAGCGAACTGTCAAGACTCAAGGTGAGCAAAGCCATGGGACCAGACAAATTGCACCCACGAGTACTCAGGGAGCTGTGCGATGTCCTGGCGGAACCATTAACCATGCTCTTCAATCTCTCCCTAAGTACAGGGAGAGTCCCCCTGGACTGGAAAACAGCTAACGTCGTTCCTCTGCACAAAAAGGGTTGCAGAGCGGAGGCTGCAAATTACAGACCAGTGAGTCTCACATCAATAGTGTGTAAACTCATGGAAACACTACTTAAATGTAAATTAGACACGATTTTGGATGAGGGGAATCTAAGGGATCCTAGTCAACATGGATTCACTAGGGGTAGGTCATGCCAATCCAATCTTATCAGCTTCTTTGATTGGGTAACAGGAAAGCTGGACTCGGGAGAGTCTCTGGACATAGTGTACTTAGATTTCAGTAAAGCTTTCGACAGCGTCCCACACCGTAGACTATTAAACAAGATGAAATCTATGGGGTTAGGTGAGACACTAATTGCATGGGTCAAAGATTGGCTGAGTGGAAGACGTCAGAGGGTGGTGGTCAACGGCACCCTCTCTGAGACATCGGAGGTGACCAGCGGAGTGCCACAGGGCTCGGTCCTGGGTCCACTCCTTTTTAACATATTCATAAGAGACTTGACCCAAGGGCTTCAGGGTAAAGTAACTCTATTCGCTGATGACGCCAAACTATGTAATATAGTAAGTGAAAGCAATCTGCAGGATAGTATGACGCAGGATCTGCTTACGTTGGAAAACTGGTCCTCGACATGGCAGCTGGGTTCAACGCTAAGAAATGTAAGGTTATGCATCTCGGTAGCAGAAATCCATGCAAACCTTACACCTTAAATGGAGAAACACTAGCTAGGACTTCAGAAGAAAGAGACTTGGGAGTAATCATCAGTGCAGACATGAAGGCCGCCAAACAAGTAGAGAAGGCCTCATCCAAAGCAAGGCAACTTATGGGATGTATCAATAGAAGCTTCGTTAGCCGCAAATCTGAAGTCATAATGCCACTGTACAGAACCATGGTGAGACCTCATCTGGAGTACTGTGTGCAATTCTGGAGGCCACATTACCGTAAAGACGTGCTTAGAGTGAGTCGGTTCAGCGGATGACCACTAGGATGATCTCGGGGCTCAAGGGTCTCTCGTACAAAGAAAGACTAAACAAATTGCAGCTCTACACTCTAGAGGAGCGCAGGGAGAGGGGGGACATGATTGAGACATTTAAATACATCACGGGACGTGTCAAGGTGGAAGAAGACATCTTCTTTCTCAGGGGACCCTCGGTCACAAGGGGGCATCCATTCAAACTCAGAGGAGGGAAATTCGATAGTGACATAAGGAAGTATTTCTTCACAGAAAGGGTTGTGATCAAGCAGATGATCAAGGCCACCAGCGTTATTGACTTTAAGAATAAATGGGATGCCCTAGTAGGATCCTTACGAGGGTCGAGTTAAGGAACTAGGTCATTAGTACTCAGACTTAATGGGGTGGGTCAGTAGAGTGGGCAGACTTGATGGGCTATAGCCCTTTTCTGCCGTCATCTTTCTATGTTTCTATGTTTCTATTCTAATGCACATGTCCATGTGCTAATTCCACAGAACATGGTAGGCATGCCCCCCCTAAAAAAAAATTAACATGCAACCTTTGCCCTTATACCCCCTCTTCTACGAAACCGCACTAGCAGTTTTTAGTGCAGAGAGAGCACAGAGAGCCGCGCTGAATAGCCTGCGCTGTTCCCAATGCTCATTGAGTCCCTATGAGCGTCGGGAGCAGCGTGGGCCATTCAGCGAGGCTCCCTGCGCTAGAAACTGCTAGCACAGTTTCGTAGAAGAGGGGGGATAGTGCGCTGATTTCTGCTATTAGGATGCACTAAGGCCCAAATTCTATATATGTTGTCCTAAATTGTGTGTGCAAATTGGTGTGTACAGATGATTTGTGCATGAAACTTAATTGTTTAACAAGCAAGTTGGTGATGATAATTGGCAATCATCACCGGTGCAGAATTAGAACAGGTTCAAAGAAGAGCGATCAAGATGATAAAGAGGAAAGACTAAAGAGGTTAGGGCTCTTCAGCTTGGCAAAGAGACAGCAGAGAGGAGATATGATTGAAGTCTGTAAAATCCTGAGTGGTGTAAAATAGGTACAAACGGATCAATTTTTACTCCATAAAAATGACAAATACTAGGGGGACACTTTATGAAGTTACAGGGAAATACTTTTAATATGTTTTCACTGAAAGAAGAGTTAAGCTCTGGAAGGTTTCGCCAGAGGATGTGGTAAGAGTGAGTAACATAGTTGATTTATAAAACATTTGGACAAGTTCCTGGAGGAAAAGTCCATAGTTTGCTATTGCCCTGGATTGGTAGCATGGAATGTTGCTATTATTCATTTTTTTTGCCAGGTACTTGTGACCTGGATTGGCCATCATGAAAACGGTATACTGGACAAGATGGACCATTGGTCTAACCCATTATGACTATTCTTATATTCTTAATTGGCACTAATTAGAAGTTACACACACCATATTGTAGGCATGTTCTATAAAGTGGTGTGCATCACTTTTAAGAGTGTAAATCTCAGAAGGGGACATAGCCAGGGGAGGAGCATGGGCATTCCTAAAAATTAGGCACAGTTTCAAAATAAGCCCAATCCACACACAACTTTGGTGCAGGTATTTAGGCCTGGTTTTCCTTGGCCTAAATGGGTATGTCTAGATGTAATGCTGCTTACAACCACTAAGCGTGATTCTATATATATCGGGAGCCTTTTACAGAATCATGCCAAGTGCTGTTCTGACTGGTGAAGATATTTTTTGGCGCCATAAATAGAATTTGTCCCTATGTGCAAAAACTGAACACACTTTAGTCAAAAACTCCCTATATCATTTTACTCCTATTTACCATCTCCATGTTGACCTTATTGTTGAATTTATGCTTACAGTTGATCATTTCACTGTTATGCTGTTAACAAAATTTCAAGTTTTATGCAAAGCTATTCCTACTGTATACTATCTTGGGTGAATCTTTTCATAAATATTATGGCATAAAGAGAATA
This sequence comes from Geotrypetes seraphini, assembly GCF_902459505.1. Classification (NCBI taxonomy): domain Eukaryota; kingdom Metazoa; phylum Chordata; class Amphibia; order Gymnophiona; family Dermophiidae; genus Geotrypetes; species Geotrypetes seraphini. The sequence goes on along the minus strand of NC_047091.1, from coordinate 122,437,627 downwards.
CAAGCTTGACATATTTGCCAAAAATGATGGCTGGGATTAAGGGTCAGGCACTTACCACCATGTTGTTGATGGAGACCCAGCAGTCACTGGGGAACTCCTGCAGCATGGGAACAAGGAACTGAAGGCAACCATCCCAGTGGCATAGCAGTAACATCATACCAATGAGATTGAAGATCCGCATCACTGCACTGGCCAGGTCATAGGTCATGTGAAATATCTTTATAGGCAAAACAAGAGAGTATTAATGATACTGTACAGTCTCCTGTTCATCTCTCTATGCCTCAACTCAGCAGGAAAAAATCATTCTGCCTGGTGGTGCATGTTTAGGGTAAGAGAGTAATATTTTTCTTAGAACAGGTTCTGTAGATCATAAAATGTTGAGAGGAGAGAATAACAAGAAGCACAGTGCCAGAGATGGAAAATGTAATACCCCGAGCCAAAAGGGGAGGAAGATTCTTCTCCCCCATCTCCCTTCCCTTCCACTTTCCATGGAATATGCAAAGTAACAGTAGTGCATGCCATCTCTGGATCACTACTAAATAGAGGTGGGAGAGCAGTATTCACAATCAGAATAAAAATTCCATCTTTAATCAATTGATCTTCCAGAGGTCACATCTTTCTGTCTTGGGCCAGCTGGTTCCTGACCTGTTCCCTGCAGATATGCTCTCCCAGTGATGCGAAGTGGTGAAGGCTGACATCTCCAAGGGACTTTAGCTTACTACTAGCATTGGCATGGAGCAGAAAGAAGGGAAAATAGGTGCAGAATTATGTTGCATATGGGTGAGACATGTAACAATAGATGGGATATAGATGTAATAAATATGGAAAATGAGAAACAGTTTGATGCCTTGATGTTTTTTTCTAGATCCTTATTATATACTGGAGGACAAGGTCAAATTCCATTGTGGCTCATTGTAATCTTGAGAAAGTCATGTAGCCCTCCATTGTCTCAGGTACAAATTTAGATTTTATTTATTTATTCAATTTTCTATACCGTTCTCCCAGGGGAGCTCAAAACATGAATTTATTCAGGTACTCAAGCATTTTTCCCTGTCTGTCCTGGTGGGCTCACAATCTATCTAATGTACTTGGGGCAATGGGGGGGATTAAGTGACTTGCCCAGGGTCATAAGAAGCAGCGTGGGTTTGAATCCACAACCTCAGGGTGCTGAGGCTGCAGCTCTAACCACTGCGCCACATACTCACACATGGTATGGTATAAGATAGCATGTCAAACATAGACAAAGCCGGCAGAAACATAGTTAGCAAAGCATGGTAAAAAACATAATATGACAACATGATATGGTGAGACAGCATGGCGAGTACAGTTTGGCAAAACATAACAGCAAACAGTGGCATAGTAAGGGTAGGAGGTGCCCTGGGTGATGGAGCCCCCCGCACCCCCTCCCCCCCTCCTCTCCAAGCCCCTGCTCCTTCTGTGCGCCCCTCCCCCCACTCTTTCCCACCCCCCTATACCTCTAAATCTTCACCAGTGCACATGGCTTTTCTCCAGCATGCTCCTCGCAATAGTGTCAGATTTCCCTCTGACATCACTTCCTGATCCCATGACCTGGAAGTGATTCAGAGGAGAACCAGGCTGGCATGAGCAACAGGCAGAAGTTGCTTGCATTAGTGGAGATCTCCAGAAGTACAGGGTGGGGGGGGGGATGGCGCAAGTGTGGCATGGTGTGGTGGGTCAGGGTGGGGTGGAGAGGTGCTGGCACCCCTACTGACACAGTGCCTGGGGCAGTCCACCACCCCTCCTTACTAGCAGGGATAGAAAAATACCTCCAGTACTTGAATGTAATTTGCCTTGAGTTACGGTACAAGTGAAAAATGTGTGTGCTAAATCCAAGCTATAAAACAGCAGAACCAAATTCACAAACTCAAAGACATGAAGCTAGGAGTGGAAATATATTTAAAAAAAAAAAAAAAAAAAGGTGGGCACAATTTGATTTTAAAACTAACCTTTTAGTTATCCAAAAATGGCTCAAAAACTCAATGACATTTACATGTTTCGGCCAAACTGGCCTGCCTCAGGAGTCTGGTGAGTCTTCAAACACAAGGATATATTAATCCAAGAGCTTAATGTATAGACGCTGTGATACAGCTACTAGTGAACAAATACAAACTTGCAAGGCAAAAGATGCTGGAGCCGGGACAATCCTATGCCCACGTAATTACGTGAACTAAAAAAGCTAAATGGTTATATTAATTAAATATAAGTATCAAAAAACATTAAAGAAGTCAAAATGAGCTGTAGAAAGTTTTTAATAAACAAACAGGGACAAGCCTCAGACTATGGAGTAATTTTTCCCATTCTGGGATTTCTTCCAAGAGAAAGAACTTCTTTTCTCTTACTCTTGATAATATCACTGGCTTGAACCCATCCTCCCTACCATAACTAAAAACGTTAATTTATTACTTGTTATCTATTAATTTATGATTTATTCCTTCAATTCATAAATTTCACTATCTAATCTTAGTTCATTTTCCAATTAAGTTAAATCTAATGTAATTACGTGGGCATAGGATTGTCCCGGCTCCAGCGTCTATACATTAAGCACTTGGATTAATATATCCTTGTGTTTGAAGACTCAGACTTCTGAGGCAGGCCAGTTTGGCCGAAACATGTACATGTTTTTGAGCCATGTTTTTGAGCCATTGAGTTTTTGAGCCATTTTTGGATAACTAGGACCCACATTCTGCCTCTAGAAATGCCAGTCAAGCCCTACAACATCCTTTGTCAGTGCAGCTTGTACTTATGGTGAAAGCAAGACGCTGCTAAAAGGACATGATAGATGGGAAGGGGGAGGGGATTCATTACCCCTACCCTCTCTATATTTTCTTTTGCTGTGTTGAATCCTAGCAGTGAATGAAGACATTACTCTTACAGATATGTTTGGCAAATGCACGTGGCCATCTATTTTATATATTTATCCCCTTTAACAAAATTGCGCAACAACTGCTCCGAAGCCCATTAATTCCCAGTGAGTATAGGTGCAATTACCATGGGCCGCTGTGGTAATTGACCCTTAGCTACTAAATATCACTGTTTTAACATATAAATTAGATGTCTAAGGGCAAGATTCACAGAGCTCTGGCAACCTGGTAGAAAATACCAGGTTGGGAGCAATTTTGATTTGCCGGGCTATTCTGAGCACAAATAGCATGCAAATTAAATGCACGCTATTTGTGCCGAGTATCCCAAGGGAAGAGGGAGGAACTATGCCTGGTGCCTACGCAAGCACAGTACAGCTCTTGTGATCGCCAAAGCTCTTGAGCAAGTTTATTTGGGTTTTTTTTTGTTTTGTTTCACACACAATATGGATGCAGCTGTTGTGCGTGTTTTGTGTGAATGTGTGTCCCGTGCCTAACAGCTGTGTTCTGACCATAGGCACGGGACACACACACAAAACATGCACAAACAGCTCAAGACCTGGTGGAAAAGTTTGCACGGTAAGAGGTGGGCGTTCCCCACTCTGCATTACAAGGAGTGTTCATTTTAATACTAATGAGCTCCTTGTAATGCATTTGCATAGGATGCTGTGATTGGTCGAAGCCCCACCTCCACCATGAGAACTCTTTTGTGCATCAAAGGCTGAGCCGCGATGCTCACAAGCTTGGTTGTAGCCAGTCTTACTCCCACAGCAAGCTTTTGAGCATCGGGGCCTAAGTGTCAATGCCACTGAAGTGCCTTAAATTTCCACCAGCTTTTCAGATAATAATTTTGCCCAGGTAGGTTGCCTAGATGCTGCACACTAAGTGCAAATTCTATATCTAGGGGTACCATATGTCCAGATTTACTTGGACATGTCCTCTTTTTAGAGGACTGTCCAGACATCCAGATGGATTTTCAAAACCCAGCACTTTGTCCGGGTTTTGAAAACCATTGAGCGCGGGGTCGCGTCTAGAGGGCACCTGCGCATACATGGATGCGACACAATAATGTCACGCACATGCACGTGACATCATCATGTTGCAGCCACACATGAACAGATGTCCTCCAGACTCGTCCCCCAAAAGATATGGGGTTTGTGTGGGGCCGAAGTTGGGAAGCAGAGCGGGGCAGGTCTATGGGCGGAAAGGGGTGGGGCCACACATCCTCTTTTTTTGAGGACAAAATCTGGCAACCCGATATATATATATATATCAGTAATTATGTGCATATTGGCCATTATAGAACACTTAGTGTGAATTGGCATCAACATTTGAGTGCATCCACTTATACCGTGCCAATGATGGTGTAAATGTCTGTGACTAAATGTTAAGAGTTGTGTATGTAATTGTCAGTATTCTATAACTTTAGTGAGTAAGTGCTGGGCACAACTCTGACCTGCCCGTGCCCCTCCTACATCCACCCCCTGTGCAGTTAACTGCACAAGCATTGCCATACAGGATCGGACTGATATCCTGTTTCTAACAGTGGCCAATCCAGGAGGCCGATGCTCAAATGTTCATGGTAGAGTCCCCACTCTACCATGACCTTAGTGCAAAGAAATAGTGGCAGCATGCTCAAACTACTGAGCATGCAAATTACTGCTGTGTTAATATTGAGGCAGTAATTTGTGGCTCAGGCAGCAAAGTTGACATTTAAAAAACAACAACAACCCACATATGGATGGCCCTGTCTCCCTCCCAATATTAAATGAAAAATATTCCCAGGTGGTCTAATGGCCCCCAGGACCCCCTCCCTCTTACCCATCCACCCACCAACAGAAATCCCTAGTGGTATAGTAGTCTCCCTCCCCCCTCCAGTCCCACAAAATTTCCCTGGTAGTCTAATGTCCCCCATCTCGCAACCCAATCCAAGATCACCCCCAATGCCATACCTGAAAGAGGCAGGAGTGTTTCCACACGGTGCCTTCAGGGATGCAATGGGCAGGATCTATCTACAATAGACCATCTGGGAATATATATATATATTTTATTTAATATCAGGAGGGCAAGGGGCCAGGAAGCAGTCTGGGGCAGGGTAACTAGGTTGAAGAGAAAGAAAGGGTGCCACTAGACACATGCTCCTCTCAACCAATCCTTCATTGCTGTCCTAGGTCTTGTATAAAGTTTCTCCTAGGACAAGCAGGATGAGTCAGCCACATATGGGTGTTGTCCCAACAGCACTACATATGCGTGAGAAACTTTTTTCTCTTTTTGTGCATGGCTGTAGGGTGTATGACTGCATTAACATGCTTTTAAATGCATGTTAATCTGGTATGTGGCAATGGATTCTGCACCTGTGCTGAAACCATTTGTGCATTCCCCACACAAAACCCAGTGTTAACCACATGTTAAAACACCAGCAGTAGTTTTGAGCATCAGCCCCTAGGTCAAGAGTACCTGTCTAGATCCCAAAAGAGTAAAACAGATGTTATTCTGCTATCCTAGAAATAAACAGTGGATTATCTCAAGTCCATCTTGACAATTGCTTATAGATTTTTGTTTTAAGAAATTGTTTAAACCCTGCTAAGCTAATTGCTTTCCCCATGTTCTCTGGCAATTAATTCCAGAGTTTACACATGTAATAAAGAAATATTTTTTCTAGTTTGTTTTAAATCTACTACGTATTAGCTGTCCCCTACTATTTTTGGAAAGAATAAATAAGCAATTCACATCTACCCATTCCACTCCACTCAGAATTTCATAGACCTCTATCACATCTCCTTGAGCCATCTTTTTCTCCAGGCAGAAGAGCACTAGTCACTTTAACCCCTCCTCATAGGCAGTGGTGTAGCAAGGGAAGGAAGTGCCCCTGCCCTCTTCTCCGCCCCTGCTCATCCCCCCTCCCCCCCTTTCCTTCCCCTGTACCTCTTTAACTTCCCTGGTGTGAGAAGCATCTCCAACTTGCTGTTCGTGCCAGCCTCAGCTCTCCCTCTGTGACCAGGAAGTGATGTCAAAGGGAGAGCCAAGGCCGGCATGAGCAGCAGGTCGGTGATGTTGCTTGTGCCGGTGAAGAACTAGAGGTCTGGGGGTGGGAAGGGAAGGCAAGTGCATCGGGAAGGAGAGGAGGAGAGGTACCCCACCAAGATGGCATCCGGGGTGGTCTTAACCCCCCCCCCCCCGATCCCCCTTTCCTATGCCACCACTGATAGGGAAGTCATCTCATCTCCTTTATCATTTTCTTCAGCCTTCTCTGTGTCTTTTTTAATTGCGCTATATATTTTTTGAGATGCAGTGAGTGCAATTAGCTCCTATAAAAGGGACAATAATTGGTTGCCAGTGCCAATTAGCATCTAATTTGTCAATCAAGTTACATGCATCATTGCAGGCATTCTATAACCTGTGCATGCAAGTTTGCATACCATGGGCCTGATTCTATAAATGTTGCCAAAAATGAGGCACCAGGATAGGGTTACCAGACATCTGTATTTAGAGGGTGTCCAGATAGATTTTTTTTAAATGTAGCAGTTCGTCCGGGTTTTCAAGTTCAGGGCCGTGTCTGGAGGACCTCCAAGCACACACGGGTGTGACTCGATGGCATCACATGCATGCGCACGTGTGTGTAACATCATCGCATCACAAACACGCATGCTCGGAAGCCCTCCAGCTGTGGCTCCGAGCTCAAGGAAAACAGGGCGTGGCTTAGGCAGAAGGGGGCATGGCTAGGAGTGGAATTGGGCAAGGCCACATGTCCGGATTTTAGCATCACAAAATCTGGTAACCCTACACCAGGAAAAAGCCGGGCTCAGTACTATTCAGTACAAGGCATTCTGGGATGAGTGCCCTGTACTGAATAACGCTGAACATGGATTTCTGCATCCGATATTGGGCCTGCTGAAACCTGAAATTAATCCTGCTGCGCAAGTCGTTATGGATCTCTGTTCTGCCCCATGCCCCTCCCATGGCCATGCCCCCTTTTGAGTTGTACACGATCCAATTTAGACACCCATTACTATGGAAGAGCACACAGCCACATCCACATCCAAGTGATAACTAGTGCCAATTAAGTGCTTGAGAGTGCCAATAATTAAGCCATTGCAGCTAAATTCAGCGAGAATAGTTAATCTAATATAATAAAATGGTAGGACACGCATGCGCACTAAAAAAATTGTGTTCCCTGAGCTGTCGCGTTTTTTTTAGTGCGCATGCGCGGGTTGTACATAAGGCAGAGGGGAAAGTGCTACGGCAGTGGCAGGGCTCCGATTTCGATGCGGCTGCTTTTAACATTGGTGGAGCTGCACTGCACCTGATGGAGGGAGGGAAGGAAAGGTGGTTGTGCGCTGTTGAGCCCCTCTGCACGGGCCCAAACCAAAAAAGGAGCCAGGACTCTTCCCCACCCGGCGCCGCCAGACCCGACAAAACGGCCCTACACTCACAGACCCGCGAGCAGGGTTGCCATGGAAACCTAACCGGAATTACATGCAGTCGCGCAAGGGTCAGTGAGAGGGGATCAGGAGCTAAAGAGAGATTTGAAAAAACAAACAAACAACAGTGCACAAGGAGAGAGAGAGACACAGACACTCACAGAAGGACAGGGGGCTAAAGAGACAGATTGAAAAAATAACAAAACACAGAGGACAAGGAGAGAGAGACACAGGAAAAAAAATGACAAACAGACATACAGCAGCCAAGGAGACAGACATACTTACATACAGCGTCCAAGTAGACAGAGAGACAGCAAAAAAATACAAACAGTCAAGGAGACAAACAGAAAAAAATAAAAAATACAATGCCCAAGGATAAATTCAAGAAAAAAAACCTACCAGACATACAGTGGCCAAGGAGTTAGACTGAAAAAAAGGCATACAGACATACAGCAGCCAATGAGACAGACAGACTGACAGCGACCAAGTAGACAATCAGCAAAAAAACACAAACACACAAAGCAAAAAAATAGAAACATACAGCGGCCAAGGAGACAGGCATGCAACAAATAGGAAAAATAAAAAAACTTTTAATAAATCAACCATACATGAAGAAGGAATAAAAAAAAAAAAAGGAAAAGACACCTACAGGGAAACACAGGATCAAGAGCATACAGAGAAAACAGAAGTTTGCAGGAATCAGGAACATATAGAGAAAAGAGAGCAGAGACCCCTGCAAGAAGAGAAAAATAGCAAAGAGACTGGGGATGAGAAAGAGAGCAGAGATGCTTGCAGGGAGAAAAAGCTAAGCAGTAATGTTACAGCTTGAGAGTGCAGACTGAGGAAGAAAGCAGAGACAGCGCTACACAGGGAAATGGAGGGAGGAAAGAGACAGAAAGAAAAATACAGACAGACATAAATTCTAGCACCCGTAGTGAAGGGGTGGTGGTGGACACAGGGGAGGTAAAAGGAAGGGAAAATGGACAGGGGGAGCAGGCAAGGGGTGGTGATGGACAGCCAAGGAAAAAGAAAGGCAGAAAGAAAAAAAGCGGCTAAGGAGAGAGAGAGAAAGAAATAAAGACAGACACACACACATATGTTCTAGCACCCGTTAATGTAACGGGCTTAAAGACTAGTTTAGAAATAAAAACCCTCCATTTAAACAGAGACCCTTCTAAGAACATAAGAAGTACCTCTGCTGGGTCAGACCAAAGGTCCATCGTGCCTAGCAGTCCGCTTGCGCGGCAGCCCAACAGGTTCATGACCTGTGTAGTAGTCCTCTATCTATACCCTTCTATCCCCTTTTCCTTCAGAAAATTGTCCAATCCCTTCTTGAACCCTAATACTGTACTCTGTCCTATCACGCCCTCTGGAAGCGCATTTCAGGTGTCCACCACCCATTGGGTGAAGAAAAACTTCCTAGCATTGGTTTTGAATCTGTCCCCTTTCAACTTTTCTGAATGCCCTCTCGTTCTTGTAGTTTTCGAGAGTTTGAAGAATCTGTCCCTCTCCACTTTCTCTATGCCCTTCATGATCTTATAGGTCTCAATCATGTCCCCTCTAAGTCTTCTCTTCTTTTCAAACAAATAAGCAAGGATTGTCGGTACCATCTTTTATTAAACTGCTGGTCACCCAGATTTGGTGTTTCACCTTGCTTTTTTTTTTTTTTTGTCTTGTGACTTTTTGTGGGATACTCTGGTCTTCTTTTGGGGGTTTCTAGGACATTTATTTCTACATTAACTACTCTGTCACTGGATTTAGCACTTGGATTTAGGTCAAAGTCTGAGAGCCAGAGAGCTGTGTCTGAAGGTGGCTCATCTGGCCTATTTTTTCTGATTTTAAGCAGATAACACTGATTTTCTAAACTGTTTTGAACATTCTTTCCATCAAGTAAGTGGTATATAAACCATTTGTAAAAATAACTATTTGTATTTGTCTATCATAGGTGATAGGAAAAATCCTCTGCTTTCGAATGAGTTCCGCTTTGTCTCCTTCCACGATTCTCTGTTAAACCCATATTCTTTATTTTCCTTGCTAGCCATACCTAAAGTGTGATGATAGGGTGACAGCCCAGGGCTTATTTTTGAGGGGAGCACAGCTGAGCTGTCAGAGATGATCAAGTGGATATTTGAAAACATTTACATGATCAGTGATGGGACCAACTGCATAAATGCTTAAAAAAAAAAAAAAGCCAAATAAATCAATTATCCTCCTTATTCTATAAGAGTTCTGGTGACTCCTAGAGAAGAAGTAGCTATCACACTAACTTTACATAAGAACGTAAGAATAGCCTTACTGGGTCAAAACAAAAGGTCCATCAAGCCCAGTAGCTCATTCTCATGGTGGCCAGTCCAGGTCACTAGTACATTCTGTGCTACAGATCCAGGGAAAGCAGATGCTTCCCCCATGTCTTAATAAAAGACTATGGACTTTTCCTTCAGGAATTTATTCAAACCTTTCTTAAAACCAGTGCTTTTACCACAACCTCTGGCAATGCGTTCCAGAGCTTAACTGTTCTGAGTGAAAAAAATATTTCCTCCTATTGATTTTAAAAGTATTTCCCTGTTTTGTTTGAGCATATTTGGAAGCTGTTTCTGCACTTTTGTTGAATGTTCTGTCACTCTGGCAGCAGCCCTGGAAGAAGTAGCTATCACACATTACATCCCTTTACATTATTCTGTGAAGAACGTGGATATTAGACACATTTGGCATTCATATGCCCATATTCATTTGTGGTATTACAGTTATACAATGCAACAGTAACATAGTAAATGACGGCAGATAAAGACCCAAATGGTCCATTCAATCATGCTCCATAAATTAACCAATTTAAATGGTCCTTTTTCTTAAATATTTCTGGGCCAGAAATCCAGAGCCCTTCCCGGTAGTGTGCTTAGGTTCTATCTACTGGAGTCTCCGTCAAAGCTCACTCCAGCCCATCTCAATCATTGAAGCCCTTCCCAGCCCGTCTAATCATGTCAACCATCGAAGCCCTCCCTAGACAATGTTTGAAAGAAATAATTCCCTCCCTGCCACCCCTGTACAGAGGCACATAGTGCTGTGATTAGGAAGGAAGGGTGGCCGAATGTAGTGCTTCCCATCTCCTAGATGCAAACCTAGCCAGTTAGGATTACTGCAATCTCAGGCATTTTTATTGTGGGGACCATGAAAACTCAACTGGCTAAGTATGCGTTCAGGAGATGGCTGAGTAGCACTGACCTAGTGGCTGAAACAAGAGATTTGAATTCAGGAATCCCTGGGATATGAATCTGCTCTGTCACTATGTGCAAGCTTGGGGAAGACACGGAGGCCCTGATGCTTTAAGCTTACCGTGCCTTTAGCGATCATTGTTAAACCAGAACTAACCGGTTCCGCGTCTGAAGCACAAATTGGTTAATCGTGGACTTTTCCATGCTTTGAAGCAGCCTCTGACAATCATTTTGAAATGTATTAAAAATGAGCTCATCAGCATTAAAATGAGCACTCCAGGCGATGCCCAGATGTTGTCTGATGATGCAGAAAATGAAGCACAGGCCTTTAACACTCCACGTTTAACAGCAGGTCTGGAGGCGCTGACAGCTTTGATACATGTGTGTTAGAAACATGTCTCATGCGCGCGTGTCAACGGCGCGTCTCATGCACATTTGTTAAAAGTTCAAAAACAAAAAATAGGGGGCAAGGGCACCATGTCCCGCCAAAGCAGTGTAGAAAAAAGCATACATATCTTGTATTTTCACATTTGCATGGCTTGCTTGTAGGTAGTTCTCCGCCCCTTCCTCTCCCTCCCTCCAGTGGGATTGACGGACACTTCACATGTGCCTATGATGCGCTACAATAAGGCACGCCTATGATTCACACTATGATGCACATTTAGGCCTCTTTCCATGAGCTATTCTGGGCATGTATCAGTCACTTTCGCCAATGACTGATCAAATGGAATTTCCGCGGACCTCTGTGAAACTCATTTGCATGTGAAGTTCTTTGAGCGTCACTTGCTTTTTTGAAATCAGAAAATTTACTGGCACTACAGCGACCTACAGGATTTTAATGTGGATCTTAGAGCATCGGGGCCTGACTTTGCCATTCTAATCCACCTGAACTATTGACCAGGAATAGGGTTACCAGATTTTCCGTAATGAAAATCCGGACCTATGGCCCTGCCCCCCCAGCCTGCCTAGTTCAGCCCGAGTCATGCCCTGTTCCGCCCACAGCCCCCACCCCCTCAACCTGTTTGCTTGTCGGGAGGGCATTTGTGCATGCGATGGTGTGGCACGATGACGTCACATGCATGCACGTATGTGTGCGACATCACTGCGTTGCATTCCAACATCGTTGCTAGCTGGAAGCTTTTCAAAACCTGAACAAAGTGCCGGGTTTTGAAAAGCCATCCAGACCCTTCGAAAAGGATGACATGTCCGGGGAAATCCAGATGTCTGGTAACCCTAACCAGGAAAGTCCAATCTGGTCTATAGTTGAAACTAATATCTTAATCTTTCCAGCTTTCCAAGTATGAGGCTGGGGTTCCCCTTAATGCCTCTGTCTTAATGTCTAAATGAAGGCATGCCTCTATCTACATACAAATATTTATATTACAGGTAGGATGACAATTCCTTTTCATCTTCTAGGATTATGCATTTTCAACTTGGTACTAAAAGATTTGGAAAATACTGTTAGAACAGGACTGAAATCCAAATCTTGTCATATGCATACAACATGTGTCATTACTACAAATGTGGAAAAGAGGAAAGTGCAAGTCCATTCTGTCAGTATGGGGCTTTGTGATGTCATTATGTATTGTTCATGCCACCTTATGATTGGCTGCTGCTAAAAAAAAAAAAAAAAAGGGCATTATGTGTTCTGAATGGCCTGCTGAAACACAATCTTGTATTCAGCCAATCAGATGACAGAATGGCCTTGCTCCTTTTACACTGCAGTTTTGTGCTTCATATATGCCCGTAGGCCTGCTGAGCGTGCTAGTCAAAAGGATAGACAGATGCAGGTGAAACTGAATACTGGATAGAACTAGCGAGAGACACAGATCAAGCAGAGCTACAGGAAATATGAACCTCAGCCTATGCCCAAGACAAGTCCTAATGGCAATTAGAACTAGAGAGAGGAAGAGATCAAGCAGAGCTACAGGAAATATGAACCTCAGCCTATGTCCAAGACAAGTCCTAATGGCAAATTCTATCCCTCTATCTGCTCAGTGGGAACAAAGTCAGAACCTCAGTCTCTCTGTGTCCTGTTTCCTCTATCTGATAGGGGTGACCCGAGGGCTATTATTGCCTTAGATTCTCCCCATCTATAACATGTATACCTCTTCTCTCTCATGCCCCTTTCCCTCACTCTCATACTCTGCATCTAGACACCAGAAAGACTGTGCAGCTGATTCTTTTTCTGCCAAGCCAGCAGAAGCCTCCCAGGGTGATGTTCACAAAATGGGCAAAGGGCAAGGAATGAGTGGAGCATGGAGGAGGGGGGACAGGAACCTGAAAATATTCTTTCCCTTGTTAGTATACTTCTATTGAAAAGGATGTATTGAAGGAATTCAGTCTTGTATAATTACAGATCCCAAATTCAGAGACATGGAGACAGGATCTCCTTTCATTAACCTGGTGCTGCTATTTTGGAGAAGGGATAATCAGAAATAGGCGGCTACAGATGGTGTTCCGATAACTAATTTAGATGGATACAGAATGATAGTACCTGTTAAAATTCCAAAGGTAATTTGGCTAAACTTCTACTGTTAGCAGAAGACTGGCACTACAGCTGGAAAGTCACAGCTAACTGCCAAAATAACAGTATTCTCCAAGGGTGAACGGAATATGTAATCCTTTTGACTTTAAAGCTTCCAGAGCTTTCTAAAGTGCTGTACTGAACATGTATGACACCCTACATCACAAAACTCATGCAAGCCCTCTGAGGTCTTTTGTTCCACAGAGGCCAAAGTTGTGACTGCAGTTCTGGAGCCCAGTGAAGCATCATTTTTAGCCAGCCAACCCCTGATTCAGCTACTTTTTCCCCTTTTTCCTCTTAGTATTATGATTATTTTTTTTATTATTATGCTTTTATATTTTACTAGTCTTTAAGCTCATTACATTAACGGGTGCTAGAATAGATGTGTGTATCTGTCTTTCTTTCTTTCTGTCTCTCTCTTTCCTTGGCCGCTGTCTGTCTGTCTGTCTGTTTGTTTGTTTTTTTTCTTTCTGTCTCTCTGGCCCCCTGTCTTTTTCTGTCTATTTCTCTCCCTGGCCCCCTGTCTTTCTTTCTGTATGTCTCTCTGTCTCTCTCCCTGGCCCCTTGCCTGCCTGTATTTTTCTGTTATGCCATGCCTGACCATCTCTTCGTAGCCCCCTTCAGTCTTCCCCTCCCCCAGAGCAAAGCACGATTGCTGTCTGCCCCAAGCACACCCCTCCCCCCAAAGCAACCCCATTTCCCCTCTCCCTCTCCACTTCCCTGAGCATTTGAGAATGTTTACCAGCATGGGACACCTCACAGCATCTGCACGACACCCTCTAGCCTCTAGGCGCCAGCTATCAGCAGTGAAACCGCCGCCGCCGCTCAAATGCCTGCACGTACTGACAGCCGTCGCAAGCCGGCACACGTGCCTCAAACCGCTGCATGCCACAAATAGAATACGGCACGCTGTCAGGGATCACAAAACCCTAAGTGCGCATGCACGCTTAGGGTTTTATTATAGAGGATTACTTTTTTCATGGCCATGTTTCTTCCATCAGTATCAGTGGCATCAGATGTTTGATAAAAAATATGTCTGAAAAGAAATCAGTGTCCCAAAGAAAGAAAGCAGCCAGACAGAGGAATGGCTCACTGTCCTGTCCAGCAAGGGAGTTGATATGTTTGGAAAGAAGCTGAAGAAAGCAGATGCTCAAATTAAAAAAAAACAATGTAGATCCTCTCTGAAGCTGTTTCTGACCTGCCCTTCATATCAAATAGAACATAAGAACATAAGAAACGCCTTCACCGGATCAGACCGAGGTCCATCTAGTCCGGCGATCCGCACATGCGGCGGCCCATTTAGGTACTCCTTTTTGGAGACCTGGATTTACCGTATCCCTCAATATGATATGCAAGAAGGTTGCCAATGTAACCTCAGACAGTTGGGTTCTTAAAATGGGCACATGTTTCCCCTGCAGGAAAAAGAGCTCGGATTTTTATTCGAGGATTACTTGATCTCAGATAAAGTAGGAGCACCGTTCCATCCTAGACTTAAGGGCCTTGAATATATTTCTAGCAGAGGAAAAGTTCAAACAAGTTGCCCTAAGCACTTTAATCTCCTTTCTGGATTTGATGCATACATCCACATGGAGTGAGATCCAGATCACAGGAGATAGCTCAGATTTGTAACAGGAAAACAGCACTTCCAGTTTTACACATCTGATCTAGTGTTAGCATCCTGCGTATTCACAAACAGGGCAGGTCTATAACTGGGTGTGAAGTCGCCTAATGGTTAGTGCAGCGGGCCTTGATCCTGCCAAACTGGGTTCGAGTGCCACTGCAGCCCCTTGTGACCTTGGGTAAATTGCATAACCCTCCACTTCCCCAGGTACAAAACCTAGATTGTGAGCCCACTAGGGACAGATAAAGTACTTGCATATGATGTATACAGCGCTGTTTATGTCTAGTAGCACTACTGAAATGACTAATAGTAATCCAGTTATGCATGCCTTGCATTGCATGGTGCCTTAATTGGGCATGTCTCCTCTTATGTACGCACCTTATACAATATTATAAGTTGAGTGCATATCAAAGCACACTTAGATGTGCCCAGGGCAGGATTAATTTGTCGAGGGCCCCTAGGCACCCAAGTACACTGGGCCCCCTGCCCCGCCCCACCCCACCATGCGCCCAGGCGGAAACAGGAAGCTGCGTCAGAGGGAAGCTTTGGGCAAGTAGCACCGTTTGCACAATTACAGTTCCCGTTGCCTTTCTTACCCGCGATGCTTGCTTGTCTTACTTTCCGTTGATCGGGGGGGAGGGGGGGGGGCCTGCATTGCTGATCGATGCTGGAGAGGCCCATCGCCGTTTGGAAAAAACAATGTTGATGCCCTCCTTTATCGGGCCCCCCTGACCATTTCGGGCCCTAGGCACATTGGTTAATCCTGCCCTGGATTAACCAACTTGCAACAGCTTTTGACCTGGCATAAGTGGGCATGCCCAAATACTGGCACATTAATGCTGACTTACACTAGTATTCTATAACATGTTTGTCCCTTTTTTGTTTTCTTTCCTCTTGTTATTGTAGCTCTAGCCCACTTCCCTTTTGTCAGCGTTCGTCTTGTTTCAACTTCTGGTTGAATTAACACTTCCTAGTGATGTCCCTCCTTATTAATTTTCATACCTTGTTTTAACTTGAAATGTAATTTGTATAATCCTTTTTATTGATTTACACCGCCTAGAAGTCTGATTAGGCGGTATAAAATTTATTTTAAAATAAACTTGAATTGGCACCTCAAGTCGGATGTCCTGATGCTGCGTGCTGAGCCAAGTTATAGAACTAGCCCCAAAAGATCTAGTGGCAGTTGTGGTTCATCTACACAGACTGAAGGTACACATGCCACAGAATCAATAGATCCAAGACACCACAAGAAAAGGGATCAAAAACGTGCACAAACAATGGGCAACCAAAAAAACAGCACAAAGACCTAAAGAACTGGGACTAATTCTTTATTCACAAAAGACCCAATGGATACAATCATTTGAGTGCTGGAGTCATCGAGTTCATAGTAAACTACTCAAAGTCCCATTTTAGCCCAGAATCTCATTTAGAAAAGCTAAGAGGTCTGCTGGACATGACTCAAGTGAACGCCTTTCTTCCAGAAGAAAGGCTCATCATTGCAATGTTCACAGTGGGGGGGGGGAGGGGGGAAAGCAGGAGGGATGTTTGGGCCTTGTGACCATGTTTCCCCAGTGCTAGCATCGGTTCATTGGCTGCCTATCAAGAAGCGCTGTATCTTCATAGCCCTAGTCCTGGCCTTCAAAACCTTCCAGAAATTGGTAACAGGTTATACGATTCCCAAGTTACCAATCTATAACCCTAGCCGACTGTTAAGATCCCAAAAAGAAAGACGACTGTCCCTACCCTCTGGATGCACCCTCAAAACAGAATCAGCCCGCAGGCACTTCATGCCCAAATTATGGAACCTCATCCCCCCATCTATTAGAAAACTGGACGACCTATGGAACTTTAGGAGGCAATGACAGTGATTCCCAAACAACTTCACATAGTGAACGTTTTAACCAGAATGAATTGGCGGTGGCCAAAAAAGCAAACAGGATGCTAGGAATTATTTAAAAAAAAAAAAAAAAAAGATGGTTAACAAGACTAAGAATGTTATAATGCCCCTGTATCACTTCATGGTGCAACCTCATCTGGAGTATTGCGTTTAATTCTGGTCTCCTTATCTCATGAAAGATATAGTGGCGCTAGAAAAGGTTCAAAGAAGAGCGACCAAGATGGTAAAGGGGATGCAACTCCTCTTGTAGGAGGAAAGATTAAAATGGTTAGGGCTCTTCAGCTTGGAAAAAGAGGTGGCTGAAAGGCGATATGATTGATGTCTACAAAATCTTGATTGGAGTAGAATGGGTACAAGTGGATTGATTTTTCACTCCATCAAAAATTACAACGACTAGGGGACACCAAAGAAGTTACAGGGAAATACTTTTAAAACCAATAGGAGGAAACATTTTTTCACTCAGAGAATAGTTAAGCTCTGGAACATGTTGCCAGAGGATGTGGTAAGAGTGGATAGCGTAGCTGGTTTTAAGAAAGGTTTGGACAAGTTCCTGGAGGAAAAGTCCATAGTCTGTTATTGAGAAAGACATGGGGGATGCCACGCTTACCCTGGATCGGTAGCATGGAATATTGCTACTCCATGGGTTTTGACCAGATACTAGTGACCGGCTACTAGGTTTAATGGACCATTGGTCTGACCCAGTAAGGCTATTCTTATGTTCTTAAGGCAATGAAAACCTTCCTCTTCACAAATCCAGCTCCATGAAAAGACCAAGCCTTAAGAACTGCCATTATGTTTCTATGTAACTCGTATGTCTTAGTTCCACACCAAAGCATGTATAGTTAATTAGTATATCTCAGATGTTTATATCTACTATAACTCTACTATTGTACCACTCGCCTTCTAAATACATCTTGTCTGTAACTATACTGTAACCTGGATGACTCTGGGCTCGTTTGGGAGGAAGGGCTAAATAAATGAATGAATGAATACATGTCACATGAAACAGATCCAATGGGCCCTATGAGCTCCATAGCTGCAAACCACTTGAATGATTTAGACATCATTTCATAAATCTCAACAGCTCAGATACTCCCCGTTTTAGCATGTGGTTCAATGCAATCTAGTCAGAATCTTCCAAATAGCCTACTCAAATTATCTAACCATTGTTATATCCAATCTCATCTAGATCTCTCATACTGTAGGGATCCACATCCTGAGTCCCTAATCTATTGAGGAAAAATTTAAATCTTATACATTTTTTTGAGCTAAGGGCAATTCTAAATGATCTAAAGACTCAAAAATCACTTCAGCAACAAAACTGTCTTAATCCAGTGTTCTATTCTAACAAGTAGGGAGAAACAAGATTCTCCTTCCTCTGTCAGGAGGCTTTTAGAATGTGAAGTTGGACCATCTCTCAGGGAATTATTCCGAGAGACATGTTTCTAGAAGGCAAGGAGAATATCTTACTGGAAAAACTCAGTTGATTCTTAGAGCTTTACAAATGGTCATTGGACACAGGATTAGCTAACCAGATGTTCTCTGAATATTAAGAGTTTTGTGGTTTTGTCCAAGGAGGTGGCCAAATGACAAACTAGCCACGGATGTTGTTGTTTTTTTCCTCTTGGATTGCCTCCAACTTTTCTAATATCAAAGACTTTGCTAAAGATCTAAAGATAAACGGGGGCACTATGATCCTAAATAGAAAGGGTTTGCCCTCTGAGGTGAGAAAAAGGCTCCAGATCCTCTCATATCGTATATAAAAACTATATGAATATCTTTTGCATCGGTCTGAATCCAGTCTGAAGACCAGCTCTGTTAGGGTTCACCTCAATGCAATTTGCATATACCATCACCATGTAGAAAGTAAACCCATCTCTGTATAGCCTCTAGTTGTCAGATTGATATGCGGAAGTCTGCTACTGAACTTCTTGCAGTGTCCTGGGATGTTCAGACATTACTAACCTAGCTGATAAAAGCTCTCTTTGAGCCTTAGACACTAGGGACCCAAGATACCTTAGTTTTGGTAACAGTCACTCCAACTTGCAGGGAGAATGAGCTCCAGGTCCAAGAGACTCATATACCTTACAGAATAACTTTTCATAAGGTGGTGCTACACATGCTTCTGCTTATTGTAGTATAAGATTTAGCCTTAAACCATCAATCCTTAGAAAATACTGAGTGGAGTGGAAAGGGTAGATGTGAATCGCTTGTTCACTCTTTCCAAAAATACTAGGATTTGGGACATGCAATGAAGCTACTAAGCAGTAAATTTAAAACAAACCAGAGAAAATATTTTCTCACACAACGTGTAATTAAACTCTAGAATATGTTGCCGGAGAATGTGATGAAATCAGTTAACTTAGTGGGGTTTTAAAAAAAGTTTGGATAATTTCCTAAAAGAGAAATCCATAGGCCATTATTGAGATGGCTTGGGGAAATTCACTGCTTATTCCTAGGATAAGCAGCATTAAATCTGTTTTAGTACTTGGGATCTAGCTAGGTACTGGGTTGGCCACTGTTGGAAACAGGATACTGGGCTTGATGGACCTTTGGTCTATCCTAGTATGGAAATTCTTATGTTCTAATAGTCTAATCCACCCTACCAGAATTTCTCTCCAAGTTGGGCGACCATTATGTGTCAATGTCTTTTGACATGACACAATGAAAAATGTTTCATTATGGTGTCCAATTTGACCAAGGTTTGCAAGTTGGTGTCACTTTAATGGGTAACATAAATCTTGCAGGAAAGTTCATACGAACCCGACACGGGCCGTGTGTCAGCAACTGTCTGTGTCAGGGGTTCACAATCTACAAAGCCATATAGACATAAGTAAATATACATTGTGATATAAATTATAAACAAAGAATAAAACTCAATAATAATTATGCATATATAGCTATAAAATCAATGATACTATAGTATGAAATAAAAACATACAAATCTACAATACAATTAAAGAAAACAACATTTGATGACTTAATTTATAACATTCATAATTAAAAGATCAACATCAAAATCTCAAGATGACCATTTACAAAAGGTCTATAAAAGTGGTGGGAAAACCGAAAAACAAAGTCTGCAAGATAAGGATGCAAAAGAACTAAAGGAACAAGCATACCTCTTTAGGCTATACTATACTATTGTGCAAATTCCATTTCAAAAAAACATGTGCTGATCTATAATGAAAATAACAGACAGGTGACCAGCATCTGACTGACAGTTTTATAATGTTCTAAAACGTGGCTGGAAACATGAAGTGATGGCTCTTCAGCTTGGAGAAAAAAATGGCTGAAAGCAGATACGATAGAAATCTACAAAATCCTGAGTGAAGTAGAATGGGTAAACATATCAATTTTTTTCTCTTTAGCACAAAGATTAGGAGATATGCCTGAAGTTACTAAGTATACATTTAAAAAGAGATTAGGTTCTTACCTTGCTAATATCTTTTCTAGTAGATAGGTGTGTCATTCTGGACAGTAGGGTTTTCTCCCCATGCTCACGAGCCAAGCAGAAGGAATCCATTCTAGGTTTTCAATCCTCCTCCTTCTCCAGAGTGCTCTGCTGCCCCCTTCAGTTTGTACCAAAGCAGGCGATAGTCCTATATAGGAACACGTAAGAAGGAAGAGTATGGAGAGACTCCCTGAACTACAGATCTGTTCTGCTGTGAAAGTATAGTTTAACAAACATATTAAACATTTTAACTGAATAATTGATGCATCAAAATAACCATACCAATCAGAAACATTTATGAAGCTCAAACATTCCCCCCAACGTGTTATAGCTTTAGATTATTCTTAATACCCTTGAGGTTTGACTGACATCAAAATCTCAGTTTTGACTATAACATTCTGATTGAGACAATAGGCAGGCAGAGTAAATAACTGACCGGGGGGGGGGGGGGGGTCCCAGAATGAAAAATCTATCTACTAGAAAAGATATTAGCAAGGTAAGAATCAAATCTTTTTCTAGTGGAATAGGAATGTCAATCTGGATAGTAGGGATGTACAAAAGCAGTTCCAGAAATCTAGGGTAGGACCTCTGCGCCTGCTCAAAACACTGAGGTCCCAAAGACAGTGTCCTCCTGTGCTGCCACGTCCGCTCCATGATCACTGGGCCCTGAGACAGAAGATTGGGTTGTACCTGCAATCTGAGCCCCTGGTCCCTCTGAAGACGCAATAGGTCCATGTACCATGGCCTGTGTGGTCAATCCAATGCTACAAGGACCACTTTCCCTAGTTGGCTTGTTATTCTGTGAAGTATTTGTCCTATCATGGGCCATGGAGGAAACATGTACAAGAGCTCATCCTTTGGTCACAGCTGGACTAGGGCATCCAGACCTTTGCTTCCAGGCTCAGGTCTTCGATTGAAGAACCAGTCCACCTTATTCCTCACCGAAGCCATCAGATCAAAAGTTGACCAACCCCCATCAAAGAACAATGGACTGGAACACTGCTGTAGATAACATCCTTTTTGCCAGGTCCAAGGACTGCCTGCAGGTGTAGCTCTGCCCACTGGAACAATAAGTGGGCTTCCAGGCTCAGCTGTGCACTCCTGGTGTCTCCTTGGTGACCGACATAGGCCACCATTGTAGCATTAACTCGGGCCACCTGTACTTCTAGATTCTTCTCCAGTTTCTTTAATACCAATTGAATGGCTTGAAGCTCCAGTCTGTTGATGAACCATTTTCTTTGGGAGGCCAACCACTGTCCCTGGACTGGGTGTCTATTGCAATGGCCTCCCCATTCGAACAAGCTGGCATCTGTTGTGTGGTTTACCTGCAAAGTAATTCTGAGGGGTATACCCTGTAATAACAACTGTGGACTGAGCCACCAACTCATACTGCAGTGGGATTCCGGAGTCCACAGAAGATTCATATGAAGGGAGTCTTTTTGTGAGGACCACCAAGACAGTAGTGTGTTTTGGAGAGAATGCATGTGAGCCTTCACCCAAGGGACCACATCTATAGTGGCTGTCATGGAGTCTAGTACTTGAAGATAGTGCCATGAAGATGCAGCTGGCTTGGCCATCATGTTCTATTATCTGAGTGCAGAACTTCTGTCTGCATGCCTCTAGAAGATAGACTTGGCCTCTGTCATGTTGAATAGTACTCTCAGGTATTCCAGGGACTGAGATAGAACCAATTGCCTCTTTAAAAAATTCACTATCCCAGGCTTTGTAAGAGCTGGTCCACTTGAGCCACTTCTTGTTCCCCTTCTGATAACTACAGAACTCTGATCAGCCAGTCATCCAAATATGGATGCCCTTGCAATCCTGCCCTGTCAAAATGTACTGCTACTCCACCACCACCATCACCTTGGTGAACATTCAGAGTGCTACTACCAACCCAAAGGGAAGCTCCAAGAACTGATAATGTCTCTCCAGCACATGGAATCTCAGTAATCTCATGTGTTCCAGAAATATGGGAATGTGCAGGAAGGCTTCCGTCAAGTCTAGGGAAGCTAATAAATCTCCCAGAGCCACCACTGTGACTGACCACATGGTTTCCATGTGAAAACATGGAATCTTAGGGCTTCATTGGCATACATCAGATCCAAAATGGATTTCCAGTCCTCTGAGTCTTTCTTGGGCACTATGAAATATATGGAGTGTCTGCTGGAGCCCAATTCTTCCAGTGGCACTGGCTCTATGGCCTGAATTTCTACAAGTCTCTGTACTGTTACTAAGACTCTACATGACTTTTCTGGGTGCCCCACCGAGGAATCTACAAACCAGTCTGTTAGGGGGATGGCCGAACTTGAGCTTGTACCCTCCCTGAATGATCTCCAGCATCCAGTGGTCCTATGAGATCTACTCCCAGACCTCTGCATATACTGAGAGCCTTCCTCCTATCTTCAGGGAGAAGACTTTGGTTCTGCCGTCATTATGCCTTCTTGAGGTTGAAGAGGGACGAGTACCGGAGACTTGGCTTCACCTAGGTCCTGTGAATCTCTGTCTTGACTCCTGATAGTATCTCTGAGATGAGATTCCTCCTGAGTACTGTCGAGAGCATGTGGAATTATGAAAATTGGATTGCCCAGAACCTCTAAAGGTTCATGGTCTGCTATCTGGCAGAAAGTTTGGCTGGTGATCTGCCATGCTAGCCATCAGATCATCCTGACCCTTTCCAAACATTTGTCTCACGAAAGGGAGTCTGCTGAGAGTAGCCTTGGAGGTGGAGGGGGAATCTCCCATCCATTGCCCGATCGAGAGTATTCTGTGGGCTGAAATGGAATAAGACGAGACTTTGCTCATGACTCTGATGTTGTTGAAAGCATTGGCTACATAATCCACCCCTGCTAGAATAAACTGAGGCAAGGGCTCGTCCTCTGCCAGGGTATGGCACGTGCCACAAAAGAGGCTGCTACTTCAAACTGCCTCTGTAGGACACATCCACTCTGCGATCTTGCATATCCTTTGATACTACGCCTCCCTTATTTGGCAGGAATATGCACTTGGTTACCTGAGCAACCAAGGAATCCACATTGTGCTGGATGAACGTCTGCCGACACTCCTGCACCATAGGATACAGCCTAGTCATTGTTTTGGCTACCTTTAGCGAGCCCTCAGGAGCATCCCAATGCTCCATGACTAAACACTCATATCAGGATGCTACGAAAAAGACATGGGCTGAGCTCTCATTCCACTCAGGATAGAACATTGAGTGAAAAGGGCCTGCTGGAAGTCTAACTGTAACTCCCACAGGGAGTCAGTAATGAGCTCTAATAGTGCCAAAAGCTTGAAGAGGTGGCGTACTGTGGGATCCTCCCCTTGGTTGAGGGCCACCACAGCTTCTTGTGTACTTGCTCCTGTTTCTGACCCTATATCTCCCAGCAGGGAAGACTCACTCTGTGACAGCAAGGGCATATAGACTTTTCCCTTGCCCTCCAAGTCCCTGTCAGAAAGATCCAAAGGATCCTGGTCAGCTGCCCCCTTGAATGACCCCTGGCTTGCTCCCAGACCTCATATGAGGATCCTGGCTATCCAAATAAGCTTGCCAAATCAAATTAACAAATTCAGGAAAAAAAGGCCTTATAAGGCATCACTAAGTCCCATTTAGGTAACTCCACCTTACGTCTCTTGAGCTCTAAGACTTCCATGCTCTTACGCTTAGGTACGCCACTGTTCCAGGGCTCCAGAAGGGATCTTCTCATGGAAGACAGCCCTAGAGGTTTCTCAGCCCTATATATCAAAAGGAAGCTAAGCCCGATGTTCCCATGTCCCCTTCACGTGCTGCGCGGCACGTGGCACAGGGGTATTCTTCCATCATCTATCCAATATATAACTGGCATGAATTAGGGGTAAAAGGGCATGAAGACAGCATCCCTGTCAGTTTTGAGGCAAAATGAGGTGATTTGAAGGGTCTGGAGAGTTTTGAAAAAAAAAATTGGGAAATCCAAGATGGCCACCAAAAAATGGCACCAAAAAATGGCTCAAACGCACAACTAAAAGTAGAGAACTCAGAAAATAGGATTTTGGATGTAGGGGACCCTAAGGGATATAGCTGAACACCATCAAAAACAGTTTTTTCAGGAAACCCCCTACCCCCACCCCCAATTTTGCCCATTGGCTGTAATAGCCTTACTCACCTGTGACATGCTCTGAAAGTGCTGCAGCCTGCCTCAGCTCTAAGAAGTACCTGGATCTGGGAGAAGAATCCCTGTCTCAATCCGCCAGTCCTTTAAATGCTGAGATCTTCGGGCTGCCAGTCAGACCAAAGTTGGACTGATTCTCAACCTCCATGGAACTGTGTATGCAAAAGGGGGGAGGTAAAATTGCAGCCAGCACCCTGAAGAACCCCGCTGAGCCCCTTGTGTATGCCTAACAACCTGCACAAGTCCCTGTGATTTAGTAGGTGACCTTAAGCTACTAGGGATATGAACCCTGAGCTCCACAATAGTTTCTGCAGGCTGGCCAAACAGGTCCCCAAAGGGATTAACATGGGAGCTGCAGATGCCAAGTCTGCTTCTTCTCCATGCAGGGTAAGTTGCCCCCTCACTTGGGAGCTCTGGTGCACTGATAGCTGTGAAAAATACAGAAAATAAAGAAATATACAGAGCAGATCAGAAAGACACCTTATGGCTCGCATGCAAAAGTAAAAACTGAGGGTGGGCAGCAGAGCCCTCTGGAGAAAGAGGAGGAATAGAAAAACTTGAATGGATTCCTTCTGCACAGCAGGTGAGCATGGGGAGCATACCCTAACTGTCCAGAATGGCACACCTATTGCACTAGAACACAAATTAGAGAAAATAATTTCACAGAAAGCATAGTTGAGCTTTTGAATTTGTTGCTGGGTTTAGAATTAGTAGTAGCTGGGTTTAGAAAAAGATTTGGACAAGTTCCTGAAGAAAAAGTCAACAGATTTACCAAGGTGTACCTAGGGAAAGCCACTGTTTATCCCTGAGGGCAAGAGCATGGAATCTAGATACTTTCTGGGATCCTGGCCGCTGTTGAAAATGTACTGAAGAGAAAGCCCGAATAGGCCTCTACAACGAAGACAACAATCCAAATAAAATAGTCGAGAGAAAGACGTTTATCATTCAGCAGTGGACTATCCAGAATGCACTTTTTTAATTGACAGCACAAAACGGATTTGTAGACTCAACACTGGCAGTGATTTGGCAATTGTGCCTTTATCAAGAGTCTCCAAATACAGGTCTATATTCTTGATGTGCTGTGGCATAGGCTGCAATTATCAATGGTTAAATAAACCATGGATGCAAGTAAAAATCCTCTGTGACTAATGCAAAACTAAAGGTCACGAGTGATCAACATCTTTTCCTCTCGACTATTTTATTTGCACTGTTGAAAATGTGACACTGGGCTAGATGGACCATTGGTCTGACCCAGTAGGGCAGTTCTTATTTCCTGATATGACATCACAAAACCCTCTAACAAATAGCTGAACATGCAGCACAGAGCATCACTAGGAAGTCACACAAGCATATTGTTCTACTACAGGTGCCGTCACTATGGGGGCAATTCTATTAACTGGGTGCTTACATTTAGGGACCCCAAGGGCAGGTGGGAGGAGTCTATTTTATAAGGGAACCTTGGCTTCTAGGCTCTATTACAGAATACTTGCATAACCTAGTATTGGCATACCTAACCTTTAGCCACCTGCACTTACCCCAGCCTAGAGCAGATACAATTGTTGGCAGCAGGGGTGTGCTTAACTTACAGTATTCTGAAAGATATTCATGTAACTGGAAGCCCCACATGTCCCACCCATGCTCCACCCCTTGCAAAAACATGCTACATAAGTTAAGTGGGTATTTGCAGAATGGAACTTAGTTGGCATACTGCACAGCTATTCACTTACAGTCCTCGAGGTCCATAGGTAGGCCAGGTTTCCAGGATATCCATAATGACTATGCATGAGAGAGATTTGCATGCACTTCCTCCTTAGTATGCAAATATCTCATATGCATATTCATTGTGAATATCCTGAAAACCTGGCCTACCGATGGACCTCAAGGACCGGAACTGAGTAGCCCTGGCATACATGTGTGTATTTGTACACCTATATATGTATATGCTAATATTCTACACATTTCTGTGTCAAATATTAGCATCTAGGTTTATACAATTTGTGCATTCTATAGTCATACAATCTGCATGCATGTTAGTACAGGAATACTGCAGCACAGAAAGCCAAATCCATATTTCTACGCTATAAGCAGTACCTTATACAGATAAATTCTGCTGTTAGTTAAAATTAAAGGGACAGGGCATCCCTTTTGCTGTGGAAGGGGAGGGAGAAACGGCCACCTCCTTTCCCTGAGTTAGGCTTGGGTATCTGCTCCTGAGTTAGGCTTGGGTATGGAGATTAGCAGAAGCTGGATGCTAGGCTTACCTCTTCCCACTGATGAATATAGCGAATGAGTCTGGAGAGTCGGAGCAGTCGCAAGAGACTGAGAATTTTGGTGAAGCGGACAATACGCAGGGCCCGGGCAGTTTTGTAAACTTCAGAGTCAATGCCCTTTTCCACAATCAGGAAGATATAATCCACTGGAATGGAAGAAAGAAAGTCCACTACAAACCAGGTCCTCAGGTACTTCTTCTGTATCTTCTGGGGGTCCAGAATAATATCTGTGTTATCCTCAATTACTATCCCTGTCCGGAAGTTTAACACCAGATCCATGAGGAAGAAGGTGTCCGACACCACATTGAACACAATCCAAGGTGTGGTGGTTTCATCTTTGAAGAAGGTGATGCCCACAGGGATGATGATCAAGTTTCCGACCATGAACAGCAGCATTGTAAAGTCCCAGTAAAACCTGGTAAATGGGAGTACAAAGAGGAATCATAGGTAAGAAGACTGAGTGGGGGGGAGCATTGATGTCTCGGGTTGGAGCAGAGGACCCCGACACCACAAATTTCAGGTTTCTTCCTCTGCCATTCCCATTGTATGGCACAGAGCCCCTCCCTGTGTTTAACCTCTCTCCAGCCTGTTTTAAGCTGCATAGCCAAACTTTTAGGTTAAGGGTCATGGATTTGATATAGTCTTTCTGTGGGTACAATCAAAGTAATTTACATATACTATATGCAGGCACTTTTTCCTGTCCCTAGTGGGCTGACAATCTAAGTTCTCTTCCTGGGCCAATGGAGAAGTTAGGTCACTTGCACAGGATCAGAGAGAGCTGCAGTGGGAATCAAACCCAGTTCCCCAGATTCTTAGCCCACTGCACTAACCATTAGGCTACTCCTTCACTGTCTATAAACTCGGGAACACAGAATCCTGGACCTGGAAGATCCTAAAATTGACAGTTTAATTTACTAGGTTCCTGAAGGTTTCAATCTGCTTCTCCTGCCTTAGAATCCAAGAGCACCAAGAATCTGGACTTTAAGGAACAGCAAATAATCAATATTTTGGTTTTAGGACTGATAAATGACAATCTGTCCTCCTCAATCAGTGCCATTAATTTCATTTGACAGAGGAAGGCACAGTGGGTCATAAAATAAGCTATTTATTCAGGTGCTTCCAGTCTAGACAAGATCTGCAATGAGAAAGCTTTCTGTATGGAGGGGTATAGAGTTGGTCACATCACGTACAACTGCAGGCTGAATCTCAGCCAGCCTGCCCCATCTGGGAGCAGTAGGGGGCTGCTTCATTCTCTGTGACACCCTCGACACCCTCCCTCTCCCCCACCCTGCATACACACACACACACACATATATATATATATATATACATATATATACATATATATATATATATATATATATATATATATATATACATACACACACACACACACACACACATACACTCTCTCTCCCTTCTGCGCACTGCCTGCCACCCACAACAATTACTCAAACGACCTTTTCTAGATCACTGCCAAGGTTACAGCGGGTCCTAAAACTGTTTAGAAAAAAAAAACAAAAAACAGATTCTTCTTAGACTTCCTTCACATTCCCATCCCACCTTTTTTTTTTTTTTTTTTTAACCAGCAACTGCACCACCTTCACTGCAGTAGAAGAAACTAGGGGGTTAACATAAAAAAACAAACCCAACAACCCGAAGCTATGAATTATAGCAGGTATTTCCAGAGCCCTGGACAAAGTAAATGGCACATCCAGAGCTCTCTCCCTTTAATACTGGAGAAACACTGAGAAAGGAAGACTTTCTGCACAAATTCTCAGCAGATAAAATAATCCTTGTCTGTTTTACTGCGCTTCAAGGAATCTTCTCCAGATTCCAAACAAGCATTATAAAATCTAATTAAAATGTGCCTTAAAGGAATTCTGAAATGAAATGGCTGCCCCTTGGAAGGAGGTACAGCAGCTTGAATCCCTGCACCAGCCTAATCTTCTCCCACCCTTTAAATTCGGTACCTGAAAGCTGCAGTGACGTTTCCATGACAACAGCTAATGACGTCACAGGCACAGCAAACTAATGACTTCACCGTCTGGGGAAGGAGCCAAGTTCCCTTTCCGTTCCATTCCTCCAAAACCAAAGAAAACCTGCATTTCCAGCCCAGCCTTCCGGGCTTAGGGGCTGATCTTAAAACATTTTCGCAGTGTATACTGGGGCTTTTACAACCAAAATTGGAAACTATTTATAAACTAACACCTCTCTTGGTCTCCTACTTTTGTTGTTAGTATTATGAATTCATTTACCCTTATGAAGGTTTGAAGAAATCCACCCAAGATGCTGTACAGCAGGATTATTATACTATACGTACTGTCTCACCACCAGAAGTTTTCTTTCTATTAAAATTGTCTTTTTTTGTGGGGAAGAAGGCAGCTGAACCTGAAAATCTGAACCCAGAAGTACTGGAGTGAAGTGGAAAATATTGCTGATCATGCCCTTGGTGGCTTGCAGGGCAGAATTAATCCTTCAATGGGCCCTAGGCACACAAGTAAACTGGTCCCCTGGCCCCTCCCTTCCCACCTCTGGCCCCACCCCCTGCCTGTCCATGCTTTCATTTATTTACCCGTTTGCTTATTTATTTCTTTATTTCCAATTGATTTCTTGTTTTCTCTTTATTTTTAAAATTCAAAACAGACAGACAACATCCAAAGCATTGCATCAAGATTGGGACCCAGATGTGGCATCATCAGATCAGCCAGTGGCATAGCCAGATAGCCAATTTTGGGTGGGCCTGTTCCCAAGATGGGTGGGCACAAACGTTTTTCTGCCGTGCTCTACTCCCACCTCAGGATATGTATACTTTAGCTAATGAAGATTCCCAAGCTCTGTCAACTAAAGACTTTCTCTGAAGGTGACCGGAACTCCCTTTTACCAAGCTTGGCAGGCAGCAGCAACATCCCTAAATCACTGATGACAGCACCTTACACATATAAGAGCATAATTGCTACACTGGGACAGACCGAAGGTCCATCAAGCCTAGTATCCCGTTTCCAACAGTGGCCAACCCAGGTCCCAAGCACATAGGTAGATCC
This sequence comes from Geotrypetes seraphini, assembly GCF_902459505.1. NCBI lineage: Eukaryota > Metazoa > Chordata > Amphibia > Gymnophiona > Dermophiidae > Geotrypetes > Geotrypetes seraphini. The sequence goes on along the minus strand of NC_047091.1, from coordinate 122,408,163 downwards.
CAAGTAGCAAAACAGATTTTATTTATATACTATTTATATCCTAAGTTATTTACGTTCAGGTACTTTATCATATTTCCCTATCTGTCCCAGTGGGTTCAAACTCTATCTAGTTTACCTAGAGCAATGAGGGGATTAAGTGACTTGTTCAGGGTCACAATGAGCATTGAGGGATTTGAACCCACAACCTCAGGGTGCTAAAGTTGTAGCTCTAACCAATGCACCACACACTATGCTGCTTATCCTAGGAATAAGCAGTGGATTTCTCCAAGCCACCACAATAATGGCCTATGGACTACTCTTTTAGGAAATTATCCAAACATCTTTTAAACCCTGCTAAGCTAACTGATATATAGTTGTTGTTGGCTCACGGATGATGTCGCCAACTGATAAGCTTGGTAGAATGGAGTTCTGGCCATCTTTGGAGGAGGTCCTCAGCCTTCCTTCCAATTTCCTCACCAGCCATTACGATCACACTGACAGGCACTACAAGATAGAACAAGGGATCACAAATTAGAAATAAAAATATTTAGACAAAAAGGGGTTGATTCTGTAAGTGGTGCCTGCCGTGACAGGCACCTAGAAAACAGGTACCTGCCGCATGTCAATCATGGACAGATGCTGCTTACTTAATCGTGGCTAGCAAGGACCCTAGGCACCAGAAATGTAGGCCAGGGTTTTTACAGGCCCCCATTTCCGGTACCTAGGGTCCTTGTGGAATCACAGCCAATGGAGCTGCCCTTAAACACACCCACTTCTGGGCTTTGGTGCTACAAGGCACCATTGACCCAGGCATCAGTCCAGGTGGCGTCTAATTTTTTAAAATGATTTTTAAATTGTTTTTTTAATGGCACAACCAATTATCACCTCACTTAAAACAAATTAAAATACTTAACTTAGGTGCTCGTAGGTGTGATCTAGGTGCCCAGCAGCGCCTAAGTTTTGGTGACATTTTTTCAGAATCTGACACAAAATGAACCGATGACCCCATGAAATTAAACTTAGCAGGTGCTGCAACACTGGAGAAATAAATACAGAAATGCATTTCCTTTTCTACTGAACACAATACAGACATTTTCTATGCACATTTCCTAAAGTTAACATATTCCTAAAGTTAACATTTATTTTAAAACATTCAAAATAAAATGCTTTTTTCTACCTTTGTTGTTGGACATATTTTTTCCATCATGTTGGTTTCAGTTTCTCTTTTCTGCTGTACATTTGCCTTTTGTCATCTCTCCTGTCTATTTCCTCACTATACCTGCCTCTGACATATTGATTGCTCTTTTTTAGCTCTTTTCTGCCTGTCAACTCAAATTTCACTGTCTTTTACCCTTGTCCTCCTTTTTACTTTCTCAAATTTCCTTCTTCACCAAGTAGCTTTCCCACTCCCCATCTCACTCTTTCCCCTGTCCTCCTTTCCTTTTCATTTTTAATCTAATCCCATTACCACATTGCTACCCTCTGTAATCACTATCCTATTATTTCCTTGCAACCCCCTCCTCTCCTTCCTAGCCTCTCTCCATCTCTTTCTTCCCTCTCTACCACCTATGTATCTCTCTTTCCCTCTCATCCACCCTCATGTCCAACATTTCCTCCCTCTCTCTCCCTCCCTCCAAATAGCATCTCTTCTGCCCCTCCACCATCATGTCCAATATTTCTCCCTCTCCCCCATGCACCATCTCTCCCGCCTGTCCAATATTTTCTCCCTCTCTCACCTCTGCCCTTGCAATGTAGCATATTTCTCTCTCCTCTGCCACTTTGCTGCATCTTCCTTCCTCCCCTCAACCCTATGTCCAGCAATTCTCCCTTCCTCTCACCCCCTACTACAGCCTTGCTCCTTCCCTCCCTCACCCAACATCTCTTCATTTCTTTGAGTTCCCCCGGAACAGTGCACTTTGACAGCACCAGCTCCTGTGCTGGATGTGAACCGGTACCTTCCTGCGTCCTCCTTTTCAAGTTGTATTGGTCTCCAGCAGGGGCAGTGATCCCCATATGCTGCCTGCCACTGACCTGGAAGCCTCCCCACTGCCGTTTCCTGTCCAGGCAGACGGACAGGAGGTTGCAGCAGAAGGGAGGCTTCCGGGTCAGCTGCAGACAGTGCGTGGGAATCACTGCTGTGATCCCGAACTTGAAAAGAGGGGCAGGATCGTGCTGGTTCACCTCCAGCATGGTTAACAAGGTGCAGCGCTGCCGGGCGGGCCTAAGCCCATTCTGGATGGGTGGTGCACCAGGGTTCCAATCATTAAAACAACGGTTTCACCCAGGGGTAAATATTCAGCTGGTGGTGGTCAGCAGTTTCTTAGCTACCGGTGGCGTTATCCCATTTGCATTGGATATCTGGACATAGGTGGTGGCTAATACTTATGCAGTCAAGTGCAATGTTCAACACATAAAGGAGGAAGAAGTGGCCTAGTGGTTAGAGCTACAGCCTCAGAACCCTGAGGTTGTGGGTTCACTACTAACTACTACTATTTATTATTTCTATAGCGCTGAAAGGCACATGCAGCGCTATACATTTTAACATACAATAGACAATCCTTGCTCAGAAGCGCTTACAATCTAAATTTAGACAGGACATTTCAGGTTTGGGGAGGTTATAGTGAGGGGAAGTTAAGAGTTGAAAGCAGTTTCAAAAAAGTGGGCCTTTAGCTTGGGATTTGAACACTGCCAGGGACGGAGCACAACGTATTGATTCAGGCAACCTGTTCCAGTCATAAGGCACTGCAAGAAAGAAGGGACGGAGTCTAGAGTTGACAGTGGAAGAGAAGGGTACAGATAAGAGGACTTGCCCGATGAGTGGAGATCACGAGGAGGGGGAGCATGAGGGGAGATGAGTGAGGAGAGAGGGGCTTCCGAGCGAGTGCACTTGTGACTCTGGGCAAGTCTCTCAATCCTCCACTGCCCCAGGTATGTTAGACAGATTGAGCCCACCAGGACAGGTAGAGACAAATGACTGAGTACCTGAATATAAACCGCTTAGACCAGGGGTAGGCAATTCCGGTCCTTGAGAGCCGGAGCCAGGTCAGGTTTTCAGGATATCCACAATGAATATGTATGAGATGGATTTGCATGCACTGCCTCCTTGAGATGCAAATCTATCTCATGCATATTTATTGTGGATATCCTGAAAACCTGACCTGGATCTGGCTCTTGAGGACCGGAATTGCCTACTCCTGGCTTAGACAATTAATAGGTGGTATAGCTTAGAACGCAAGGCACAGGCGGAATAGAAATCACTAATGTAATGTAATAAATAACTAAAATAAATTAATAAAGCTAGGACTGCATTTTATGGGGTCACCTTATGGGTTTAAGTGCTGACCCAGACCACCTATAAATTAGCCAATGGATATTCTGCAGCACTAACCAATGCCACCTGCAGTTAGCCTCAGACAAGTAAGGCCATTTAAGGGAAATGGATTATGACTTGCATACTTCCTTTTTGTAGTTTTCCAACCACACTCAAAGCAGTTTACATACCGTAAAACCGTCAGGTCTAAATAATGCTATAGACTGGTATGCATTCTTTTAATAACATCTAGCATATACTGTAAGTTATAACCTGTTTTATTAACAAAAAATCTCTTTCTCAATAAGAAATCTGTAAAATATGATGTCACTTAATGAGGTCATTATAGTAGCTTTAAATAGAGCATGCGCATTCCGGTAAGTTTGCCGGCGCCATTTTTGATCTGTTTATCTGTGGATCAAGCTGTTCGCAGTGAGTACCAGAGTAACTATAATGTTATATGAATTGACTGAGTTAGCCACAAGTATTGTACTCAACTCTTTTAATTCTTTTAATCTTTTCTAGCCCGAACACTACGACCCCCGAAGAAGCCTTATTAGGCGAAACGGGTCCTGTCGGGCCATTGGGTGTACGGGTCAGGCGTTTGTTTGCCACACCAGCAGCAACTAGATAAGCTAAGTGCTGCCTTTATTTATTTATTTATTCACTCTTTGTAGTATAATTCACATGTAATTTGGTGTTTAAATTAAAAGAAATCTTAGAATTGGACACATGACAACCCGATGAAAGAAAAACTACTTACCTGCTTGTTGCTGCCTCAATGTGATTATTGAGCAGCGCAGAGATCTGAGGGTGTCATATGATCCTATATTGGCTGTTTTAGTCAAGATTCATACAAGTTCGTGTTTTGTTTCACCTATAAATTAGCCAATGGATATTCTGCAGCACTAACCAATGCCACCTGCAGTTAGCCTCAGACAAGTAAGGCCATTTAAGGGAAATGGATTATGACTTGCATACTTCCTTTTTGTAGTTTTCCAACCACACTCAAAGCAGTTTACATACAGATACTTCTTTAATTTATCTAATGTACCTTGGGCAGTGAAGGATTAAATGACTTGCTCCAGGGTCACAAGCAGCAGCGGGGAGTGTTGAACCCCCAACCTTAGGGTGCTGAGACTGTAGCTCTAACCACTACACCACACTCTCCTTGCCTTTATATTGTGCCATTTACTTTTCTTAATTTCCTTGTGCTGTCTGTTCTGTATGCTTAAGCTTACCTTACTATATATCAGGGGTAGGGAACTCCGGTCCTGGAGAGCCGTATTCCAGTCGGGTTTTCAGGATTTCGCCAATGAATATGCATTGGAAGCAGTGCATGCAAATAGATCTCATGCACATTCATTGGGGAAATCCTGAAAAGCCGACTGGAATACGGCTCTCCAGGACCGGAGTTCCCTACCCCTGCTATATATCCTTTGACTATCAACCCCTGCTATTTAGATTTAGGGCCTGATTCTCGAAAATGAATGTTCAATGGCAGGCGGTGGTAGACGTACTTCCACCTTCAGGCAGCCAATCGGGATGCACATTTAAAAAAAAACAAAACCCCAAAACAAAACTCCTCGAGGCAAGGCTCCCACATTGTAGGCCTCCGGAGTGCATCTACGGAGATGCGTAGTGATGCTTAAACATGCCCAAGGAGGTGGCCTTGGGTGGGCTTAAGTGTCGGTATACGTCTCTGTAGACAGGAAACAGATGCCTGAAATGTAGACTTGCAAAATCCTGGTCTACATTTCAGGCGTCTGTCCGGGAGTGTAGGCACGATTCTGCATAGCATGCCGGCATCCATACACAATCAGGCCCTTAGGGGCAAATTCTTTAAATGGTGCCCCAATTGTAGGCAGCGGTAGGGACGCATGTTTTTTTAAAAACAAAAAACACCCTGAGGCAGGCTGCCTTCATTGTAGGTGCCTTTGCGAGCCTAGGGAGGTCCATCTAAGCTCACCCAAGGCTAAGCATGGGCATGGTTTCACCCAGAAGTGGCCTTAGGTGAGCTTAGGAGGCCCTAGGCATCTCCCTAGGGCTGTGATAGGCGCTTGAAATGTAGGCCAGCAAAATGCTGGCCTATATTTCAAATAGATGTGGTCGCTGAGCTGACTGTGGCAAGGGAATCTCCCTGCCGTGATCACTTTAGCAGCCACGGCAGGGAACCCGTCCACCCCCCCCCCCCCCATGAAGATGACCATCAGGAGTGATGCCCACTCCCTCCTTATGGAACCCCCAAAGCTCCCCATCCCCAAATGTCCGTGGCAGGAGGAGTGCTGAATTTGTCCTGCTGCTACCACCCCGATACATCCCCCGGCATGAGGGATGCCAAATCCCTCCTGCCGGAAACCCTATGGGAGTAGCCCTAGGTCAATCAGGGCCATAGGCCCCTCCCTGGTGCATCCCATGATGCATCGGGAAGGGGAAGACCCGCCATTCTTTGGAGGCGGGCCTGCCTGCCAGAGGGAGTAAGCATCCCTCCAGCCATCCAACAAAAATAGGTACTGGTGGGGTCCGGGTGGGCTTGGGGATGCTCTCGGGGGAATGGGGTTCTGGCAGAAGCAACTGAGAGTCCCTCCTGCTGATGATCATAGGGGGGATGGGGGTTCCCTTCAGGAGGGACTGAGAATCCCTTCTGCTGAAGATCTTAGGGGGGTGGGGGGTTCTGGCAGGAGGGACTGGGTATCCCTCCTGCTGTTGATCTTTGGGGGAGAGGGGCTCCAGCAGGAGGGACTGGGCATTGACACACCACTTTTCTATGGTTACAATCAAGGCAGTTTTCATATTATATACAGTTACTTACTTTACCTGGACCAATGGAGGATTAAGCAACTTCCCTAGTGTCAGATGGAGCTGCAGTGGGAATCAAACCCCAAACCCCTGATTTTTGAAGTCCATGGCACTAACCACTAGAGGTCACTCCTCCACTCAACCTTCAAGTTTGAAGAAAGGTCAAATACTAGGAAGAAGAGAGAAGGCAAGGCACTGAGGAGCAAAAGAAGAAGGAAACTGCAAATGGAAGAACATGGCTTCTTCTCTTCAATGACAGTTAATAATTTAACTAATAAGGCAAAGCTAAAAGTACCCCATTGCCTCTCCTCCTTCTCTTAATGAATAATGCTAATTTCGGAATACCCGACCTGGTTTACATTCTGAGATACCTGCCGTGCGGAGTGCAGTTAAAACAAGAGAAAGATAAGGATTCAGCTTCAGTTTGTCTTGTATTTAATGAGACAGATCAGTGCCTAATTATCTCATACAAGCAGATCACGAGTTCACGACCAGGCTGTGAGCGTTTCCCAGGAGGAGGATTCCAGTGAAGCTTTCTTAAAACTGAATGGGTGCAGCCCTCCTACCCAATGTCTCCTCCCCCTGCTACACCATGCTGCGCTTTCTAATTGAAACAACAACAGCAGGAATAGAGATTACAGCTGCAGTACAGCAGTGCCTACTGTAATTCTCTACAGGGAGACCCTGGGTCACCAATTTAAAGCCGCAGTTGTTAATTAAACACTTCAACTAAACTGCACTTATTCAAGAGCAAGTGATGGCCTTTTCAATCTAAAGTCATTCTTTAGACCATTCATGAAAATGGCTTTATACTTGAAGATTTTAATACACCTATTTTTAAAGATTGTAAAACATAATATAAAATGATAAGAATATAAGACATACAGTGGTTTATCAGCCCCAAGATTCAAGGAGTCTCTCTAAGGCAGGGGTGGGCAACTCCAGTCCTCGAGGGCCGGAATCCAGTCAGGTTTTCAGGATTTCCTCAATGAATATGCATTGAAAGCAGCGCATGCAAATAGATCTCATGCATATTCATTGGGGAAATCCTGAAAACCCGACTGGATTCCGGCCCTTGAGGACCAGAGTTGCCCATCCCTGCTCTAAGGATTTGCTGGTTGCATGCAATTTTTTTTTTCCTCTCATGTGAGCGACAAGTTCTAACAATTTTTTTGTGTGAGCAACAAATTCTAAAAACAATAGTTTTCCAGATTTACAAGTATTTTTGTGAGCGATGCTCCTAGAATATATGAGCAATTGCTCACATGTTCCACTTAAGCAGGGATCTCAAAGTCGCTCCTCGAGGGCCGCAATCCAGTCGGGTTTTCAGAATTCACCCAATGAATATGCATGAAGTCTATTAGCATACAATGAATGCAGTGCGTGCACATAGATCTCATGCATATTCATTGAGGAAATCCTGAAAACCCGACTGGATTGCGGCCCTCGAGGAGGGACTTTGAGACCCCTGCGCTTAAGAGTTCAGCACTCATCTGGAACAGAAGCCACTGAGATCCCAAGGAAGTCAGTCCTATGCAGATCCCAAAGAACAGATTCATTTTATGTTTAAGAAAGTGTTTGAGGTTTGTTTCACCAATTAAATTTCTTCTTTAAGGATACAGAAAATACCAGAGATATTTTCCAACCATATAACTGAGAATCCATGACCTGCTTTGGGGAGATGCTTAAACCAAAGAGTCTACTTGCTACTCATATTACTAGACTCACATTTAATAGGGAGTTGTCTAACTATGGGATCATTTTATTAAGGTGCGCTAAATCCTACGGCGCCCATAGAATAATGGATGCCTTATCATTTAGTGCACGATAATCTTTAGCATGTGCTAAATTGGTTAGCGCACCTTAATAAAAAAAAACCTATGATACTTCTTTGTGCAACTGTATCAAGGTGTCTCCATACAGTTTGGACTATCCCCACCAATCTATTATTTATACCAGTACTGAAATGGTGCCAAGATTTGTAGGCCCTGAGGCGAGAAGCCACACTGCAAGAATTCTTGCTTTAAGGAGGTCTAGTTTTCCTTATAGCCTGACTTCAATTCCTTTCTAGAATTTTTATTTTATACTGAATTTTTCAAATTGTAGCATACAATCCAAAAAGCTTATGCAAAAAATGGTAATCATTTCAATTATACAAAAGAAAATGGCTTTTATTTCAGAAAGCCTGTATGATTGGGCATAAATGTATTATGAAATTTCGGTTTCAGAAAGAATCTCCAAGTTTTTGGCATTGGAGGAATCAATTACATCGCTTATTTTTATTTCAGAGTTGGGAGGTTTGAGGTTCGCCTAAAAAAAAAACTCGTCTTTTTATGGAGGTTTGGGATCCTTATATTCAGAATCTTTCACCAAAAATACAAAGTATGGTTATCAATGATTTATTATGAAAATTAGGTTTACTAATTATATTCCAGTTTTTTATTTTAATTCTTTATTTTTGTCAACTTTCATCCAGGGTGAGGGATTTCATTTAGGGGAAGATAGTGGGTAGGGGATTGAATTAAGGGGGGTGTAGATAAGATTGAATTAATTCTTATGGAAATTAAATTTGAAAGAATGATTTAAATTTGTATGAAATATTATTGTGATTCTTATTGCATTGAATGTATTTTTGTATTATCCTATTGTACTGATTATTTGATTATTTCAAAAAAATTGTTATACATAAACAAAGGAAAAGAAATATCAAACAGGCCCCATCAATGGAGAAGTTGCCTCCACTAACTTAAAGAAATCAACATAAGGAAATAAAAAATAAATAAATAAATAAAAGTTAGGATATACCTTCCCAACATTATTTATCAGCATTGCATTTCCTTAAATATTCATGTGTCAAGATATTTTATTCTCAAAGGGCTCCTTTTACTAAGCTGAGCTAGTGGTTTTAGTGCACGCTTAGCGCGCGCTAAGTTGCCGCACACACTAGACGCTAACGCCACCATTGAGCTGGCGTTAGATTTTGGCATGTAGCGTGGGGTTAGCACGCACTAATCTGCAGCGCGTGTTAAAAACGCTAGCGCAGCTTAGTAAAAAGGAGCCCAAAATCTTTCAAACTGTTCTGACTGAAGTGGAGCCCCCCCAAAATATCCCCCTCTTTTACAAACATATAGCGCAGGTTTTAGCGCCGGCAGCAGCGGTAACTGCTCTGATGCTCATAGGAATTCTATAAGTGTCGGAGCAGTCACCGCCGCTTCCGGCGCTAAAACCTGCGCTATGCGTTCATAAAAGAGGGAGATAGTCAGTCTGGAAATTAATTAAACATTTACAGGGAAATGTCATTTCCAGAATTTTTAATTTTACTTTATGGCCATAAAATCACAAAATCTTGGAAAAAATCCATAGACAAACCTAAGAGGTGACAAGTAGTAACAGGAAAATAAGTTATAGAAACTGTAAAGAAAACATAACATAAGAATAGCCTTACTGTGTCAGACCAATGGTCTTTCAAGCCTAGTAGCCCGTTTTCATGGTGGCCAATCCAGGTCACTAGTACATGGCCAAAACCCAAGGTGTAGTAATATTCTATGCTACCAATACAGGGCAAGCAGTGGCTTCCTCCATGTTTTTCTCAATAACAGACTATGGACTTTTCCTCCAGGAACTTGTCCAAACTTTTCTTAAAACCAGCTACGCTATCTGCTCTTACCACATCCTCTGGTAATGCGTTTCAGAGCTTAACTATTCTCCGAGAGAATAAAAAAAAAAATTTCCTCATATTGGTTTTAAGAGTATTTCCCTGTAACATCATCGAGTGTCCCCTAGCCTTTGTAATTTTTGGCGGAGTGAAAAATCGATCCATTCGTACCTGTTGTACTCTACTCAGGATTTTGTAGACTTCAATCATATCTCCCCTCAGCTGTCTCTTTTCCAAGTTGAAGAGCCCTAACTGTTTTAGTCTTTCCTTCCATCCCCTTTATCATCTTGGTCGCTCTTCTTTGAACCTTTTCTAGTGCCACTATATCTTTCTCGAGATAAGAAGACCAGAATTGAATGCAGGGTCTTGCTGTGATAGTATATTAACTATATTTGTCTATCATTAGTCTACCTACTACTATATTTGTCTAATCTGAACCATTTCTTTAAAATTTAAAAGTGAATTAGGACCAAGGACAGCTGCCTGAAGTTCTCCAAGTCCTAGAGTTGGGAGCTCTGAAGCAGTGACATATGCAAAAGACTTACGGTACTAGTTAGTCCAAGAACAGGGTGGATGTTAGGAGGGGGAGAACAGATAGAGCTGTTGCCCTGGGCTCCTAGGCTTTAGGGGTCTCTAATCCTGGGAAGCTGAAGAGGATACAGCCTGCCAATGTGCTTTGGAACCCTCTCCAAACTTTCTGTCTTAGGCCCCAGCAGCAAGCCCTACACAAGAGTGTTGTCTTTCGAAAAAGCAGGGCTTAACTTAAAGGCAGAAATTAAAAGTGGCACTTTGGATCTGGGGAAGGGCAGGTGAAACAGACGCCGACACGATAAATATTGTCCCCTGAAGAAGGCGACATGGTCGCCGAAACTGGGTCCTAGTTGGGATTTTGATTGTTTTTATACTTAAGACTTCAAATCAATAAAAGACTTAGGGCTCCTTTTATGAAGCTGCGTTAGCAGTTTAATGCACGTAATAGCGCACGCTAATTTGCCGGCCACGCTAGCCGCTACCGCCTCCTCTTGAGCAGGCGGTAGTTTTTCGGCTAGCGCAGGGGTTAGCGCACTCTAAAAAGGTACGTGCAATAAAGCCACTAACGCAGCTTCATAAAGAGGCTGGTTGTGATGTCTCTAGTGCCTCTTTTTGCTGTTTTCCAAGGACAGGAGCAACAGAAGATGCTGAGTTAGGGATTAGAGTAATTATAGAAATTTGTGAGGGAGCTCTAAAATCCACCAGCAGGGTGCATCTTCTTCAGCTTCAGATAGGCTTTGGGGACCCCTGGCTTATAGCTTAGGGGCCAGTGGCCAGTGCCCTGTTTGTACCCCCCTAACGCCAGCCTTGGAAAAATGTGACAATCATGCTCAAATCATTTCTAAACGGATAAGTAATACTGAGTCTCAACTATTTTATTGCCATTTTGTTTAGCGTTTTTAGTTAGATATCACATCTGTAAACCAGTTACATTTCAGGAAGCTGAAATACAAAACTTGGTGGAATTATTTATAAAACACTCTGGGTAATCTGGGCAAGATCATGGAGGAAGTAAGACAATAAACCAGGACTTTTTTTTTTTTCACTACAAAATAAGTGAAGTGGAACTGTGGAGCCCTACGAGGAACAACAAGGGAAGAGATACTGGATTAGGGAGCAGAGTAACTATTCTCCGATTTGTTCCAGGCTCACCCCCTCCCCTTTTCTGGAGGCTATCTAGAAGAGAGGGGGGTGGAACAGAAAAGTCCTGCTACTCTGAGGGGCCAATGCAGACAGCTACCATGGGCAGAAATGCAGGTAACAGTGGCCTAGGCAATGGAAAAGCCTAGGGGGCTCCTTCCACAACTGGAGTAGATATAAAATAACTGACATGAAGAGTGCAGACATCGGTGGCTGGGAAGGAGACCACCAACTTCTTCCTGCTGGAGCAGTTTGGGATCTTGTCTGCTGGCAGGGACTTGGCATCCCTACCAGCAAAAAGTAAGATTTAACATTGTGATTGCGATTGCAGCGGTGATGACAGTGGCAGAGGGGGAGGGGGGATACATTGCCAGTCTACTCCCAGGCTCTCCCAAAATCCAATGCTGGCTATGCCCCTGAGTTAATGAGCACTCTGCATGCATGTTACTGGCCATATGGTGCAGAAAGTGGTTCAGCGTGGCAGTTAACTCGCACAGTAAATGAAAATGAATGCTACAGAGGCCATTAGGTATTCCTCTGCAATGCACAGAAGTAAACAGGGGATTTTAACATGTATACAATGTGAGAAATTCACTGCCAGGTCCATGGTAGCATAGAAGGGCAAGTGAGAGAATTTTATGTCAGTTTCTGAGGTTTACTGCCAGTTTTTTTAATCCTCTCCCCCTCCCCCCACCGACCATATATACCTGTAACTTAAAGTAACAGCTGTGAATGGAGGTAACAGCAGTTTCACTGGGCACATGTGCAAAGAAAATTAAAGTATCCCGGGCGCACATCTGCACCGTGATGTTCTGTACATAAATATTAGCCTCACAAAAAATTTACAGTATGAGCAAGAAATTTTTATGAAGCTACTATTTGTGAGCATTTCCATTTTCTTTGAAGACGCGCAAAACGAAGCTGTCACTACCACAGAACTCCCCTCCCCCCCCATTCTTTAAAACTGTGCACACGAGTTGTAGAAAGAGGTCAGTTGCACACACAATTCAATAATTGGTTGTTAATTGGAGTTGTCAATTATAGGTTATAATTAGTGCTAATTGCCACCAATTAGTAGTCTTGCATGTAACTGCTCTTTTAACCACTAGCCTGTAAGCTATGTGCTCAAATTCCAATTGTTGTTATAGCATTTGTGCTTAGTTTGCATCATTCTAGCACTGAAATTTTGAGAATTTACCCCTTTTGTGTGCTTGTGTCCAACAGCCTTTCCCTGTTTAGAACAAACTGAAAATATGCAGATCTTGTACATCTCATTAGCTTATTACATCGCCCCAGAACATCTTACTAATTTCACAGTAGAAGTCACACACTCAGCAGTGGCTGTACCACATAGCTTTCGGTATTGAGCCTTGAGTTTTAGGCAAAAGCCAAGCAATTCTCTCTGGGTATGAGCAGCAAGGAGTGGATCTACTCTTTGGGAGACCATTAGGTATTTATGACTTGGATTAGCTACACTCCTAGACACAGAGTTGGCTGGTGGACTTTCGGTCTCACTCAATATGATATGAAGGTCTAATTTAATAAAGCACCTGGTTGTATCAGATTGGCAGTGCATTGTATGAATCCCTATTATATGGGGCTAGATTACTTCAGAACCATCCTGTTCCTATTTTAAAGACTTTGAGATAAAGAGAAGGTCATCTCACAACATTAAAGATACTAGTTCTGGCATTAGAGCTAATTACCGAGATAATATTCCCTGAAAATGACATTTGGAAACCTATTAAACAAAAATCTCCACTCAGAATTTGAACGAAAAGCTCCACTCGGAATATTTGTTTATTCTTCATATAGCTGTTCTTCAGTGGTAAGGTTTCAGCAACCTCTTTCCCTCTGTTAGGGAGAGAAAGCCTTTTATAACTGGCATCTCATCAATAAGCCAAAGTCCTCTGTTCCCCTTAGAGAGCTGTGTAGATATGGATCATCTGCTATCTCGGTTCTGCCCATCTCCCCCTTTAACTGAATAATTACAGCAGGCCATGAAGGAGAAGGTAGTCACATCAAAGTCAAAGGGTAAAAGTCTCAGCCCTTTTTCAAGCCAAAGTTGGCTCTATCGTACTTTACCCTTTGGAAAGAAGACCAATCCTAGGAACGTGGAAGAACCTTAAAAATGCAGTAAGACTCAAGGAGGATGCACTGGTTTGGTCCATTCCAGGGTAACTCCTGATGACTGAGCAGCAATGCTGTAAATGTAGAGAATGACACTGGGACAGAATTTGTCCCTGTCCCCATGGATAACCATGAGAAACCATTCTATGTCATTCTTTAGCGTCTATCTCAACCTCAGTCCTTCTACACCAGCATTCTTTAACGCAAGGCTTGAAGGTCAGTTGCTGTGCCCATTCATACTCCGATTCTTCCTTCTCTCCTTAAAGAAGGACACGGGGATGGTTTCCCACAGTTAACTGCGGGGACAGGGACAAATTCCAATTGGGGATCTCAGATGGCACAATCATACTTCCTCACCTATGTAGAACTAGTCTCTTATTGTACATGCTTCAAGTTGATCAAACTATATGTGAGCCTAACTTATCTCTGGAATTGCTAATGTAAGATGAACTATCTGTAGGTTATAAAACCTCATTTGTACCTGTTAATTTAGGATGAACAACTGTACTAGACGAATACCACTGTTGCCTGTATTGCCTTAATTATCTGTGTCTCGTTTGTTAGGTATGTTAACTTGTAACCCATTCTGAGCTCTCTGGGGAGGACAGGATATAAAACAAATTAAACAAATAAACAACAAGGACAAGTAATACTCTAGTTTAACAGATAGCTAAATTAACAAACAAACAAAAAAAAAAAGTTCAACCTCATTCTTTTAGTCTTTTATGTGTGTTTGTAATATTGAAAAGTAGTTGCTGCAAGTGTATTAGACACCCTAGGTTAGGGGTCGGCAACTGTGGCTCTTCTGCCATGTGGCTGTGGCTCTCCAGGCCCAGACCCTTTAATCTCCCTCCCAACCCCATGATTCCCAACCCCCCCGATCTACTGAGGTACCTGGTGGTCCAGCAGAGGCTCTTTGTGGCAGGAGCATGGCCCTCTCACTCCTGCTTCCTCAAGGTTGCCTTTTAAAATGGCTGCCTCAACCTCTCATGGCAGCTTGCAGTACTACAGGAAATGCCATGAGCAGCCACAAAAGATCATGGAAGCCATTTGTATGAAGGCACGAGTGAGTGGGCTGCACTCCTGCCACAAAGACCCCACTGGATCACCAGGTACCTTGGTAGACCGGAAAGGGGGGGGGAGGTTGGGAGTGAGATTAAAGGATCGGGGCCTGGAGAGGGGAGAGAACCTTAGCTATGGGTTGGGAGAGGGGGACAATCAGGGGCAGGGGAGGGAGGGAAGAGAGGTGCAGAGACCTGTGAGGGAAGAAAGAGCAGAGAGAAGCTAGACCTTGGGGAAGGAAGAGAGAGACCTGGAATTTCTCAAACTCCCTTCTCTATCCATTGTGGCTCTTTGTAAATCTTGGGTGAATTTTTTAGGATAAATTGGCTCTTTGCTTCAAAAAGGTTGCTGACCCATGCCCTAAGTGAACTGTCAACCTTGCACCCCCATCTTCCCCCAATTGTCTTTCAAGCCCTTAGGTCCCCCAACAAATTTTCATAATTAAATTCAGTAATCAAGATTACCCCATCACCCATTCCAAAACAATCTTGGAAAAAATATGCATAAACCACATCACAATTGTAAATATTAAACTTTGTTTTAATGAGGGCAATTTTCAAGATCCATTTATCTGGGTAACTGATAATTCCCCTTCCCCCCCCCTGTTTTAATAGCCTGGGGTTTCTGGCCTGATCTGTCAGAATCTATTGTTTTGCTTTGATTGCAGATTAGGTCAGAAATCCCAGGCTGTCAAAGCTGAGGGGGGAGGGGGGTGGCACTTCTTTCTGCCATCAAGTACCTTGGAATAGGGGCCTTTCACTTATGTGCACTGTCATTCTTATCTGTCAAACTTTCATTCCTCCAATCCCCTTTCCTTAACCGACTTTGACATTACAAAAATTAACAGTCACTGGACAAGTTATTCTCATCTCGTCCCTCTGAAACATTCCCCTTCTCGCTTTACATTCCCTATGTTTTGGAATTACCAACAAGGTGAAGCTTTCTTCAAGACCCACTACATAAATGCAAATAAAAGAAAGCAAAAATATTTTATCATTTGCATGTAGGACGTTTAGGCCCAAATTGCACCACTATTTTAAGACAGTCATGATCTATCTGATTTGCAGTAGCCCACCTCACTTCTCAGATCAGTAGTAATTTGGGGATTAATCTTTTTCAGTCACCCAAGCTGTTTTCTGTGTCTGTGTCTCTAGCTAAGATTACTCTTCTCGAGAAAAATCTAGGACAGTACAAATTTCCTGGACTGATAGAAAATAAACATTAGTGATGTGCAAATATAGTTGTGATCAGTGATGCTGCTGTATATGTTCGATATTTTAAGACAATGATGTGAAGTGCCATTTTGCATAGAATCTCCAGGCCTGTTTACTGGTTTAAAAATTTGGCCAATTTCCTGGAGGAAAAGTCCATAGTCTTATTGAGAAAGAAATGGGGGAAGCCACTGCTTGTCCTGAATCGGTAGCATGGAAAGTTGCTACTCTTTGGGTTTTGGCCAGGTACTGGTAACCTGGATTGGCCACTGTGAGAACAGGCTACTGGGCTTGATGGACCATTGGTTTGACCCAGTAAGGCTATTTTTATGTTCTTATGTTAATCTGGAGTCATTTATAAAATACATATAAGTGTGTGGGAATGAGTGTTTTCTCTACATAGACAATGGGAATGTCCATTTCATATGCATTAGTTGCAAGCACAGGCACTTCCATATTTAGGTGGCAAACAAACATGTGCAAGTACTGGATTTTTTTTTTTAACTACTCATATAAAAAGGGAAGAGTGTGGCACAGTGGTTAAAGCTACAGCCTTAGTAGCCTCAGCACCCTGAGGTTGTGGGTTCAAACACACACTGCTCCTGCTGGGCACGCCACTTAATCCCCCATTAACATAGAAACATAGAAATAGACGGCAGATAAGGGCCCACGGCCCATCTAGTCTGCCCACCTTAATGTCCCTCCCCTACCTTTGCCCTGTGAATAGATCCCATGTGCCGATCCCATTTGGCCTTAAAATCAGGCACGCTGCTGGCCTCAATCACCTGTAGTGGAAGACTATTCCAGCGATCAACCACTCTTTCAGTGAAAAAGAATTTCCTGGTGTCACCTCGTAGTTTCCCGCCCCTGATTTTCAACGGATGCCCTCTTGTTGTCGTGGGACCCTTGAAAAAGAAGATATTTTCCTCCGCCTCGATGCGGCCCGTAAGATACTTGAACGTCTCGATCATGTCCCCCCTCTCTCTGCGCTCCTCGAGCGAGTATAGCTGTAATTTGTCAAGCCGTTTTTCGTATGGTAGATCCTTGAGTCCCGAGACCATCCGGTACATTAGATAGATTGTGAGCCCATTAGGACAGACAGGGAAAAATGCTTGAGTACCTGAATAAATTCATGTAAACCATTCTGAGCTCCCCTGGAAGAACAGTATATAAAACTGAATAAATAAAAGTCAACTAAGGAGCTGAGCCTCAAGACTGTGGATTTCCAGGAGTTCTGAAACACTACCATTTATTTTTTTGAAAAATGAGACAGGGACTTCCAAAAATTTAGAAAGTTAAGCACAATTGCTGCTCAGTCACTTCTGCAAAGCCCTGATTCGCAGAGAGAATTTTTTTTTTTTTTAAAAGACACCATATTTCCATGTAAGATTGGGAATACTCATACACATATGGTTTGGGGACAATTTTGAAGCTGTGACCCACAGTCAGGGTTGGCCCAGAACCAGGCAGCCACCTAGGGCATCAGAATTTGGGGAGTGGTGGCACAGCTCTGGCACATGCAACAGCCTTCCCCTTCCCTTCTTGCTGCCAGGTCCATCACCACTGCCATACCTCCTCCCAGGACAGGCAAAAGATTAAAGAAGCAGTGGTGCTATGCAGGCCCTGTAAGCACAAACCCGCATTGAAGCACTGCTTTGTACCTCTCTCTCTCCCCCCCCCCCAAAAAGCAGATTTCTTGTTGGAGGGGATGGGACAAAGCAGTGTTTTTGTGTAGGTCTGTTCTTACAGAGTAGAGAATGACACAGTGGCTGTTACCCACAGCTAGCTGCGGGTAACCTGCCAAAACGGTGGGGAAAAAACTGTGTTTACCGTGGCTACCCGTGGAGCGTTGAATGACCTTGTCCCTGCAGTTAAGGGAGGGAGCACGTGCAGTCACCTATCGCGCTCCCTCCTTACTGATCACTGCTGCTGTCGCCGCCCAGTCCAAACATCTCCCTACTCCCTCCCTGCCCCTTACCTTCGTGGCTGGCGATTTCTAAACTGCCTTCCTACGAGCAGCCGGAACATTGTAGCTGTGTGTGGTTGCCGTAAAGGTCATCTCCGACGCAACCGGAAGTTGCATCAGAGACGACCTTTACGGCAGCCACATGCAACTTCGACGCTCCGGCTGCTGTAAGAAGGCAGTTTAGAAAATCGCCAGCCACAAAGGTAAGGGGCAGGGAGGTTTGGCGGCACAGTTGTGCGCTGCAAGCAGGAAACACTCCTGCCTGTCGGACCAGGGTCTGTTGTCCGGGGGAGGGGGAAGGGGGGGCGCGGCGGAAGCAGCTAAGAGGTGTTCTCTCTGCAGGGGGGGGTTGCAATACTGAGGCTTTTATGGATGCTGTGAGGATGGGGCGGTGAAGGGGACAGCAGGGACAGGATGGTAAAGGGGACAGTAGGACGGGGACAGAGCAGTGATGGGGACAGATTTTTTTCTCCATGTTATTCTCTATTACAGAGCTCTACAGTGTTTTCTTTAATCGTCAAGCTGGCCTCCAAGAAGAAAGGAGGGTGGCAGCAGCAAGAAGGGAAGGGGGAAATGCTGAAAGAGAAAGGAGATAACAAGCTGCTCAACTGCAAGAGAGGGGTTTAGAGAGGATGAGAAGAAGCCAGCCATTGAGGGGTGAGGTTTTAAGAAGGGAAAGGGAGAAGCTGGCCACCTGAGGGCGAGGGAAAATGTTTATCTATATGGGGGAGAACACAGCTGAAAATTTACCTAGGGCAGGGATGGGTAAGTAACCACAATCCTCGAGGGCCAAAAACCAATCAGATTGTCAAGATTTCCACAATGAATATGAAAGAAATTGCCTGCAATGGAAGTAGTACATGCAAATCAACCTCATGCATATTCATTGTGGAAATTTTAAAATCCCAACTGGATTATGGCCCTCAAGGACCATGGTTGCCCATCCCTTGGAAAGCCCTGCCCATAATATGTGCATATGTAAAGATGCATTGTAAAACTGGATTCACTAGGTATCCCATTTACATATACAAATATTTCTGTTTCAGATCCCACAAGCCCAGACTTTGGCAGACACATTTTTTTTAGTAATATCTAGGGCTACCATATGGCTCCAGAAAAAGGAGGACAGATTGAGACATCTGGGTTTTACTTCCATTGCTTTCAAAGGAAGTAAAACCCAGATATCTCAATCTGTCCTCTTTTTTCTGGAGCCATATGGTAACCCTGGTAATATCTCCACTCTACATAACAATCAACCTGCATTGACAATATCTTCATTCATACCCACCTATTCACCTTTATCACCATTATCGATTTGCTCCCCTATCTCTGTACTCATCCCTCAAAGCGCTTTCTTAAAAATTCAATCTAATTACACTTCCTGAATTAGATAGTCAAACAGATGAACATGACTACCACACCTTCAGATCCTAATCCATCTACTCTGATTAAATGCTCACTAGACTCACTGCTTCCTTTCATCCACTGTATGATTTTCCATAATCTTCATGCAGGCTCTTTTCCTGATTCCTGGAAATTTGCCACCATAAGGCTCAAAATCAATAATACCTTGCATCCACCACCGAGCCGACTAATTACCATCCTATTGCAAACCTTCCTTTCATTCCTAAAATTGTCAAAGCAGTTGCCCACTTGCAACTACTGAACTTCACCTCCAAAACCCATACCCTCCACCCAAATTAGACAGCATTTTGCCACTATCACAGCACAGAAACTAATCTCTTGGGAATTTCCAATATCATCTGTCCCTTGATTTATCTGCTGTCTTTGACCTGGTAGACCACAATTTTACTTCAATGACTGAGATATTGGGTTATCTGCTACTGCTCATCCAACCTTGAAAACCATTGCTATACAGTTGTCTCAAAACAATTCTACATTGTGCCCTTACTTCCTAGGATCTGGAGTACCACATGGCTCCATGCTATCAACTTTGCTTTTTAACATTTTTCATTCCCTTCTTCTCAAGCTGGCACAATCTCTTGAACTAATTGTATATGTCTATGCCAATGACATTCAGATCCTATACTTTAGACACTGAGCTTATTCACACAATCCCTCAAATACATGACAAATTGATTTGAATTTCTCAGTAGATTCATGGACCGCCACCTTGTCTTAAACCCCAGCAAATCCAAGTTCATGATCCTTGCAGAACAGAAAATAATAACTGCCACAAACTTCTTCTCCTTTGTAATTCTTCTGTCCCCCAAGTTGAAAATCACACATATACTCAATGTCCTACTAGACTCAGACCTCACCTTTTATGCTCAAATCTCTCAAGTTGTCAAATACTCTTTTTTTTTAAACTCTGACTCATTTCATCTATCAGGTCACTTTCTATCTTCAGCATTTAACATCTTTATTCCCTTGTCATATCTCAATCGGATTACTGTAACTCACTTTACAAAGGACTAATAGAACTCAAATGACTTCAGGCAATGCAATCTGACTTCAAGTTCAAACCAACACCACGTGAAATGATTGTGTCACCTCTTACCTTAAAGCAGCCCATTGACTACCCATAAAATCACCATATCACATTTAAAGCTCTTCTACTGGTCTTCAAAGACTGGCCTCAAATCAACCACTCATTGCATAATCCCATACAGCCCAACATGATCATTTAGGTCTGCACGTCAAAACAGATTGTCACAAGGTTTTACATGATTCTTTTATAATCCAAGGCCCTCATTTATGGAATTCTGTAACCCTGCCCCTTGGTAGAAGACATCATTAGATAATTTTAAAAGCAAACTCTAAGCTTTCCTATTCCAAGACACATTCTCCTAATAATCCACTTCTTTGAAGGAGCCATAGTGGGTGTAGATAGCAGTGCAACTTCCTGATATTTTATCCTACCCCTTTTTCCTATCACAACTGTAGTTCTCCCTCCTTCCCTTCTCAGTCATGTGGACACCCCTTCTATCTTTCTTTTTCATATTTTAGATTGTTATAAGCCACTCTGAAGGATCCTCATAGGGCAGGATAGTAAAACCTGAATAAATTTGAATCTTGAAATTTGGCAGAGAAGCTCCTGCTGATTCCCCCCCCCCCTAAATGATGGTCCTGGCATGGAGATAATACTTCATAACAAGAATACTGTCACTTCTACACTATTTTCTACCACATATTCTCCTCTGTGTGCTCTCATGTAACAAATATTCCAATTGTAGGATTCTTCAGGCTAGGTTTCACCAACCAAACACCAAAGAGGTACAGATCTTCTATAACCGCCAGGATACAGGAAGCTGACAGGCCTGTACTTTGGAAAAGCCATTACATTGCAGCCAGCTCAGAGGAGTTGGTAAAGTCCTTAGGAATAGTAATATTGTAGCACGTCATATAGCAAAGTCTGTGCAATGCGCAAGAAGCATCACATGCTGCACAGAGGGCTATGGCCAGCTCTACAGGCGGCTGTCTCCCATTTTGTGCCCTGGTGCATCTTGTCCACAGTTTCAATCTGGAACCAAAATATTCAGGGTCAACTGTAGATCAAGAGCAGTGGGTTGGTTGGCAGTGTGCGGCAGATTCATGACCCAAGGGAAACAGCTTGTGCCGTTACATTACTAGAGTGGATCGGGGGGAATCGGGAAGGAGAAGAGCGTTGCATTTGAACACACAGGCAGTCCGTCAGAAAGAAGGCATCTAAGAAATAAGAAGCAAATGGTTTCTTTAACCGGAGCCTCTGGGGACCTACTGCAGTTGCCTGTAGGGACAGCGTCTGAGGCACCGCCATTCCTACAAAATTACCCAGTGCGTCTTATCAGTACAAAACAGAGGGACCTATTACTTGCTGGTGAACCCTTTTACCAGTGAAACGTGTTTTGTTTTTTTTAAAAAGATCCCCTTGCTTCCCTGACAAACTGCATAAGGCCGGTAAGGAAAAAAAAAACAAAAAACCCCAAAACAAACAAACGGGAGGAAACCGACCACCGCAGCAGGGAAGTGCAAAGCTATATGGAAAAGGGCGGCCAAATGGAATCCTGGAGCGGTGAAATTCAGCACCACGGACAGCTCCAGACAGCCTCGGAAACTCTTAGAGGCGCCTGGGGCCATCCTCCTTTCAGCACCCACACAGAGGCGCAGGCAGTGAAAGAGGGAGGTGTGTGTGTGTGTGTGGGGAGGGGGGGGGGGGCGCTGCCAAGAAAATGCCAAAAGAGTCCGAGAAGAGCTTTTGCAGCAAAAGCCATCAGTCCTGTCCCTTCGCCCAGCAAGAGAGGACGAGAATTCGAGCCTTGGAAGAATGAAATCCCGTCTGCGCGGTCCGCCTCGGGCAGGTAAAGTGCGGGGAGGCGGCGCATTGTGACCACGGGCAGGGGGAAGGACAGAGCTGACAAGAGTGTCACCTTGACAGCCCGCAGACTAGATGGGTGCGGGTTGCGGGGGGGGGGGGAGAGCAGCTGCCTCTCTCCCTCCTCGGGCAGGTCTGAAGGACACGGGACAGATATGGGGGGGGGGGGGAGTCCAGCAGGTGGGTTGAAAGGGGGGGGGGAGAGAGAAAGATAACCCAGGCAGGACCCAGCCAGCATCAGCCCCTCCCAGTAAGAGTAGATTCCGGAATGGGTTGGCACAGGTGAAAGGGTTGTCAGAAGCCATTGCCCCGTCCCCTCTGTCCCCATTACCTGAAGTCGCTGTAGGGGTGGATGATCCACGAGCCGGCAGACTTCACCCGCTCCTGCTCCCGCTCCACCGCTTTCTGGCTGCCGAACATCCGCAGCGAGAACTTGTTCACCCCGGGCTGCAGCATGGCCGAGAGCTGGCGCTGCATAAAGCTGGCCTGGCTGCCCCGGGCCTCGGTGCCCTCCTCTCCCTCCTCGGCCTTGGCCATTTCCCGGGTCTCGGTGGAGAAGGAGACTTTGGGCTCCCGGGGGGGCCCTTCGGGCCCCTGCAGCTCCCGCCGGCATTCGCCGTTCGGGCTGCCCTTGCCGCCCGGAGTGCCGGGAGTCCCGGCCGAGCTGGGGGTGCTGCGACCGGGGCGAGAGCTTCTGCGCATGCCTCCCCTGGGGGGCCCGGCCGGAGGTTCGTCTGGCGCCGCCTCCTTGGGGCCCCCCGGCCCAAGAGCCCTCCGATCGCCGCCGCTGCTGCATCCCCGCCCGTCCATGGCAGCGGGGACTAGGCGAGTGCGGAGCGGGGAGCGGCGAGCGGCCGGCGGGAGGAGCCTGGGGCGGGGGGAGGAGCCGGGGCGGGGGGAACCAAAAGCTGGAGTTGGAAGCAGAGCGGAGACAGGGAAGGGTGGAGCCTAGACATGGTGGGGTGGGGGTGGGGAAGAGCCAGATCTAACCAAGGAGGACGGGAGAGGGAACAGGACAAGGACGAGAGAGAGCTCTAGCTCCCAGAACTAAAAAGCGAAGGGGCGGGGCCAGGAAGCCTGCTGTCTGTTGATTGGCTGAATGTAGCACAACCCAACCTGAATGCAAACGTCCGTAGCATAAAATTAACTCTGGTCTAGACCAGAACTCGACCTAGAGTCTGTCAGGTGTTCTGGATATCCAGCATGAATATGTATGAGATGGATTAGCATATGCTAGACTTCCAGCAAAGATGACAATTTATCTAATCCTTATTCATTGTGAATACCTTGAAAACCCAATCGGGTTGTGGAAGCCCCAGAAGATTTGGGAAGCTTTGGTCTCTAGACCAAATTTCTGTGGCTCCATCTGGGTCCTTTTACTTTCCAAATGGGCATTAATTGCCAGTAACTATTCCTATTTGCTTTGCTATTACGAGATAAACTGGGGAACTAGATATTAAAGTATAGAATATATATATATATATTATTTTGAGTACAGAGTTTAATCATGGAAAGATTAGGAGAGGCTGCTGAAAAGTTCTCAACACAACCAACAAAGTTGGGGCAGTCTCCAGGGAAGTATATAGCCCTCAGTGGAAACTGCCCTAATTGTGTTGGTTAAGCTGAAAACTTTTTAGGGGATAGCCTTGTAAAGGCTATTTTTGGATTCAGCAATTTCCTTCCTTGTTTTTGTGCTTCCAGTTCACTCAGAACAAGAACTAGTGCTGGGACCTTCATTCTAGGGGGTACCAGGTCATAAGAAACCGATAATTCAGTTCTGGTTTACTGTATTGGCTGCATGTGTTTGTACTTTTGCTTTTCTTGGGAAATTCAATGGAAAAAATATGTCTATACAATAGGATAAAATAGGGTTACCCTATGGCTCCAGAAAAAGGAGGACAGATTGAGACATCCAGGTTTTACTTCCATTGGTTTCAATAGAAGTAAAGCCCAGATGTCTCAATCCGTCCTCCTTTTTCTGGAACCATAGGGTAACCCTAGGATAAAATATACATATGCACAGGTATGGAGACAAAGGGAAACCTACGGAAATCCACAGGGAGGGGGACAAAAAAAATTACATTACTGCCGGCAAGAGCAGATGGAGACCAGATTACCCTCTGTCTGCAAACACACCTTGGCTGCAAAACTTGACACCAACACCTCAGCTTTAAAAAAACATTGAAAGAGGAGCTCCCCTCGATGAAAACTGATGCATGTGTTCAGTCATTTTGGCAATGAAGGAGACCACTACTAAAATGGTGAGAATATATATATATATATATATATATATATAAAATTTAATTCAAGCATTATGGCTGAGTATAATTTCCACCAAGTTAGTCCTATCTATGTGACTAAGATACAGCTAATATACAGCAGTATTTCAAATTGAGATCTGGATGGTTTGCACAGGTCATAATCTTTATCTCATGGACTCCAACCAGTGGTGTAGTAAGGGGGGGCAAGGAGGTGGTCTGCCCAGGGCACCATGTTGGTTGGGGCACCGGCACCCCTTCTTCTCTCTGCCCCCACCTTTTCCTATTCCTCCACTCCATGGGCGTGCCCCTTTCCCCCATACTTCCAGTTGAAGTTGTTTTTGCGGCAGTCAACAACATGCTCTTTTTGACTTCCTTGGCTCTCCCACCGATGTCACTCCTAGGTGCCGTGCATAGGAAGTGACATCAGAGGAAGAGCCAACGGGGTCAAGAGGAGCACATTGTTGACTACCACGAGCAACAACTTCAACTAGAGCTGCAAGAGAAGGGAAAGGGGATGCATATGGCAGGTGGGATTGAGTAAGGATCGGAGGGAGGGGGTGCGGCATGCAGGATCAGGGATGGAGTGGGGGGGGGCAGAGACAAGGGTTGGGGAGGGGTCGCCACCACCCCAGACACCTCTCACCCTCGCTGG
Organism: Geotrypetes seraphini; assembly: GCF_902459505.1. Classification (NCBI taxonomy): domain Eukaryota; kingdom Metazoa; phylum Chordata; class Amphibia; order Gymnophiona; family Dermophiidae; genus Geotrypetes; species Geotrypetes seraphini. The sequence continues at coordinate 122,383,152 of NC_047091.1, read as the reverse complement.
GCGACTGACTCTAACTACCAAAATCTGAAGTTGATCCACAGCGATATTGCTTACAAAAATCTTAAAAAGAAAGAAGGAACAGTATCATAAATAGACGGCAAACACTAATAGCAGATCAAGTTGTGCATCAAGGTGCGGCCAGCTGTTGAACCTTCAACAAAACGTCCAAAATGAGAAGACTCAGAGGCAATTTGTTAGGGGTCTTCCCCCCCCCCCCCCCCCAGACATTCAAAAGCCAGAAATCGGCTTCCATGGTCGCAGTGGATACAAACATATTGAGCTCAGACAACAAATTCTACTCATCTCTTACTACACATGTTGTCTGTTCCCTGCTTGGAACTCCTGTCAGCAGCGCATCATCAGAATGAACATAAGGGCATAAGAATTGCTGCTGCTGGGTCAGACCAGTGGTCCATCGTGGCCAGCAGTCCGCTCCTGCGGTGGCCCTTAGGTCAAAGACCAGTGCCCTAACTGAGACTAGCCTTACCTGCGTACGTTCTGGTTCAGCAGGAACTTGTCTAACGTTGTGTTGAATCCATGGAGGGTGTTTTCCCCTATAACAGACTCTGGAATGGAGAGTTGCGCGGGGACAGAAATCCCACCCATCCCCGCCTGTCCCCACCAGGATCCTCTCCATGCCCACCCGTCCCCGCCAGGATCCTCTCCGTCCCCACCCATCCCCGCAAGAAATTATCTCTATCCCCGCCCGTCCCCATAAAAAGCAGCAATTACTTCTGACAGGATCATCAATTCCAGTTTCTTTTGTGTTTGCGCTGCTGTTTTCCTTGTGGAATCTCTTTGGTGGAACCCTTTTTTGTTTTCTGTTCAGGTAATTAACTTATAAACCCCCTCTTTTACTAAGGCTGATATGTCCATTATATTATATGGACGAACCCTGCTTCCAAAACCTTCCATCCCCGTGGGAGTCCTGTGGGCCACAGGGGGGGGGTCCCCGTGGGAGTCCCATGAGTTAGGGGGGATTCCCGCGATCCCCGTTCCCTTGCAGACCTCTACTCTGGAAGAGCGTTCCAGTTTTCCACCACTCTCTGGGTGAAGAAGAACTTCCTTAAGTTTGTACAGAATCTGTCCCCTTTTAACTTTAGAGAGTGCCCTCTCGTTCTCTCTACCTTGGAGAGGGTGAACAACCTGTCTTTATCTACTAAGTCTATTCCCTTCATTATCTTGAATGTTTCGATCATGTCCCCTCTTAGTCTCCTCTTTTCAAGGGAGAAGAGGCCTAGTTTCTCTAACCTCTCACTGTACGGCAACTCCTCCAGCCCCTTAACCATTTTAGTCGCTTTTCTCTGGACCCTTTCAAGTAGTACCGTATCCTTCTTCATGTACGGCGACCAGTACTGGACGCAGTATTCCAGTTTCAGGATGAACAACTGAGAGATATAAGATGGAACTGAACTTTGCCTGTATAGATGGTTTATTATTTTTATGTAGTCCATGTTAATAAAATGGGACTGGGACTTGATATATTGCCTTTCTCTGGTTACAATCAAAGCAGTTTACATATGTGCAGGTACTTATTTTGTACCTAGGGCAATGGAGGGTTAACGGACTTGCTCAGAATCACAAGGAGCTGCAAAGGGGATTGAAGAACCTAGTTTTACAAGTTCTCAAGCCCTTGCGCTAACTACTAGGCTACTCCTATTAATTTTTTTTTCTTGCATTTCTAACAAAAATTAGGCCTATTGTTTTGTGTTAAATTTTAACAAGTTATAGGATGCATTTTATGTTTTACTGGAAGGTACAAGATCTTTTAAATGGGGGATGGGCAAGAAAACTGTGGGGCTGGTACCAATATGATGGGGACGGTGCAAGGACGATAAAGAGTTGACTGGAGATGGTGAGAGGACAGTTTCAATATGATGGGTATACGGACCAGATTATGTCCCCATGCACACCTCTAGGATAAAACCAGGAGAGGATTTGCAGCTATCAGGGATTCGCTCTTCTTTTTTTTGTATTCTTGTCTTCTCCAGGGGAACTGGGTTTGATTCCCACTGCAGCTCCTTGTGACTCTGAGTAATTCATGTAACCCTCCATCGCCCCAGCTACAAAAAAAAGTATATTTATACAATATGTAAACTGCTCTGATGGCGACCACAGAAAGGTGGTTCAGGTGGTCTTCGGGTTAAGAATGAACTGTTACATTTTTAAAGATGTTCTTAAGTCAGATTTGTATGTAACTCGGAACTTGTAGATTTTAAGATTTTTGCTGCTTACCTCTGCTCCCAGCTGACAAAAGGGCCAACTGCCCCTACTGGTGTTCCCTTTAAGGTACAGCATGCACAACCACATACTGTTCTTAATGTGGCCATGCATCATTCCTGAATCTGTAGGAGTCTATGCCACTGGAAATACTGTTCAGTGAAATCAAATGAAGCCACCATCTGGTTCTTAAGTGAGAGTCGTACTTAAGTTGGGCGTCTGTAACTCAGGGACTGCCTGAATATCAAAATCCATTTGCCTTCCCTTTCCCTCAGCAAGCGGTCATAAATCAAGACTCTCTCAAATCTGACCACTGGGTGTCACCCTAGGATTCTCTTTCCCTCTAGGAGTGAAATGGTGTGGTGGCCATGTTAGTCCACTTTCCAAGGTAATATAAAGAAATAAAACAAAGGAAATAAGGTGATACCTTTTTTATTGGACTAATTCATTCTTCCTATCCCTAAAATGTTTTCATCATATATACTGATATTTGTCTACATTTGCTTTTTTCTGATCTGAAGTAGAAGGGTTACCTTCGAAAGCTCATCATAAAATGCATTGAGTTACCCCCTCTTACGAAACTGCGATAGCAGTTTCTAGCGCAGAGAGCCACACTGAATGGCCCGTGCTGCTCCTGATGCTCATAGGAACTCAATGAGCGCCGGGAGCAGCGTGGCTCTCCATGCTAGAAACTGCTATCGCAGTTTCGTAAAAGAGGGGGTTAGTCCAAAAGGTATCACCTTATTTCTAGGAGTGTAAGTGATGCTTCTGCAGTATCTTTAGCATAGACCTAAGCTTAGGTCCCTCTTTACAGAGTACACAGCACTACTACTGAGCCATTGCACTGGCTCAAAAGGTTGGCAACTGGTTCTTGATCTACCAGATAGAGTTGATCCTATCAATGTAACCTATTACATGCATAAATTATATTTCTTGCTTTTTTAAAGGAAGAACAATTGGGCAAATCAGAACACAGAACTGGATCAAGCCTGTCCAGCAAATCTGGAGTCTCAAGGCAACCCTACTGGACTATGCCTTAAAATCTCTAGAATCCTATATTAAAGTCAGAATTGAACAGGCCTTTTCACTACAACCAAATCCAGACCATAGTCTTATGTCATAACATGCATAGTGCATGGAGTGGAGGAGGTGAGGAGTGGTCTAGTGGTAGAGCTGCTGCCTCAGCACCCTGAGGTTGTGGGATCAAATCCCAGCACTGCTCATTGTGACCCTGGGCAAGTCACATAATTCTTTGTTGCCCCCAGATACAAAATAAGTAAGAACATAAGAATTGCTGCTGCTGAGTCAGACCAGTGGTCCATCCTGCCCAGTAGTCCGCTTACGCGGTGGCTCTCAGGTCAAAGACCAGTGCTCTAAATGAGTCCAGCCTCACCTGCATATATTCCAGTTTAGCAAGAACTTGTCCAACTTAATTTTGAAACCCTGAAGTGTGTTTTCCCCTATAACAGATTCTGGAAGAGCGTTCCAGTTTTCCACCACTCTCTGGGTGAAGAAGAATTTCCCTATGTTCGTACGGAATCTATCCCCTTTCAACTTTAGAGAGTGCCCTCTCTTCTCCCTACTTTGGAAAGGGTGAACAGACTATTCCCTTCAGTATTTTGAACGTTTCGATCATGTCCCCTCTCAGTCTCCTCTTTTCAAGGGAGAAGAGGCCCAGTTTCATCAATCTCTCACTGTACGGCAACTCCTCCAGCCCCTTAACCATTTTAGTCGCTCTTCTCTGAACCCTTTCGAGTAGTACTGTGTCCTTCTTCATGTACGGCGACCAGTGCTGGATGCAGTATTCCAGGTGAGGGCACACCATGGCCCAGTACAGCGGCATGATAACCCTCTCCGATCTGTTTGTGATCCCCTTTTTAATCATTCCTGTATATATATAAACTACCTTGAATGTGTAACCACAAAAAGGCACCCATGGGGATTGGTAGATGCCGGATAAATGTTGTTTCTGGTTGCTTGAGAGTTACTATAAAAATAGGCCTAACTAACACTATGCCGTACCATAAACTGTTAGAATCAACCACTCAAGATTAATAGGACCTGAAAATACCAAAAACCACTCTCCTAATCTGCAAAAAAATATATAAATATAAACTACTCCGATTGTGTAACAAAGTACATCAAATTGATCAAGCTAGAGAAGTAATGTAATGTAATGTAATTTATTTCTTATATACCGCTACATCCGTTAGGTTCTAAGCGGTTAAGTGCGTTCAACTGAGCTTTTGAATTATTGTTTCATTGCACAAGGCTATAGGTTAAGCCCTTTTTGAGCAGGTTTTTTTCTGCCAATGAGGTTTTTCTTTTACCCCATTAGTTATCTACCAACCTGATCTCTGGAGGGTGGTGGAGGGGTTCTGAGGATTTTTCCTCCTCTTTTAATCTGTGGGTTGATTCCTCCTATGCAATTTCCAGTGCTCTAAATTCAATTGATTAATTTGACATACTTTGTTACACAAGTGGAGTAGTTTAGATTTTTTTTTTTTGGCAGATTAGGAGAGTGTTTTTTGATACCATAAAGCAGACATGTCAAACTCTAGCCCACGGGCCAAATCTGGCCCGTGGTGTATTAAAAGTTGGCCCGCCAGACATTTACCATTTTTTACTTAATCTGGACCGCCAGCATGAACCACTGCTGCTGCCCTTCATGAGCGTCTGCCTTTTCCTGGTCCTCCCTCCCTTCTGGTCTCCTCTTCAAAGCAGCCTGCTGAGGATCGCCGACTGGCTGTAGTGAACCTCGCAGGCTGCCATCGACCTTGGTAGCACGTTCCCTCTGACACAATCCCGTACGTCAGAGGAGGGGCAGGATAGCAGCAGAGGGAACATGCTACTGAGGTCGACAGCAGCCTGTGAGGTTCGCTACAGCTGGCCGGTGATCTTCAGCAGTCTTCTTTGAAGAGGAGACCAGGAAGCTGGGATGGAGGGAGGGTAGGAACGGTGGGCCAAATCTGAAGGTGAGACAGAGAAGAATAAGGGGGAAAACATGCAGGCCTTCAGGATGGGGGGCGGCCCTGGTGTAGAAGTACCTGGAGGGAGAGAAGGAGGGGTTCAGATAACTGAGGGGAGGGTGGGGTGGGGAAGAAATAAAACAGAGAAGAGGGCGAGAGATGGTGGACAATGGGATGGATGGAGGGAAGGAACACAAAGGGAGAGATGGTGGACTCTGGGGTGGTGGAGAAGGAGGGAGAAATGATGGATGAAAAGGTAGTTGAGAAAAGGAGAGATGGTAGATCTGGGGATGGTAGGGTCCATCGCTGCAGCTGCGGGGATGGAGACAAAAAAAAGGAAAGATGCCAGACCTCCGGGGGGAGGGAAGAGAAACGGAAGGGGAGGACAGAGATGAAAGATGGATGGTTAGCACGGAGAAAGAAGAAAACGGCAAATGGGCAAGAGACCCTGGCAAACGAGTTATCAGAACACAACCTGAGCCTGGGACCAACATGATTTGAATAATGAACAGACAACAAAAGGTAAAAAAAATAATTTTATTTTCTGTTTTGTGATTACAATATGTCAGATTTGAAATGTGTATCCTGCCAGAGCTGGTGTTAGACAGCGAGTGTGAACTAGGACCTAACAGAGAGAGGAAAAGTCTTTTTTAATTTATTTTGTTTACACCACAGAGCCAGAATGGGGTTGGAGACGTTGTAACTCTATACTTCTACTAAGATTAAGTCTTAGTCACTTAGGGGTCCTTTTATTAAGGTGCGCATTTAGCATGCGCTAAATTGGTTAGCGTATCTTAATAAAAGGACCCCTAAGTATCTTAGCCTTTTTTTCAGATTTCGGCCCCTTATGTGATTGAGTTTGCCATAAAGTGTTCCAGACAAACTTCTGGACATGTGGTAGGCAAAGCATGAGCGTACTCAGGAGTGGCACGCCAAGTTTACATTTAAATTTCCATCAGAAATTTATTGTATTTACATTTTTATTTACCTCCTCCTTCACAAAGCCGTGCTAGCGTTTTTAGTGCTGGCCTTAAAGTATTACAGTATTTCTTAGATTTTTTTTTTTTTTCTGGTTGCTTGAGTTCCAGTTAACAGTCTACACTTCCCCCTCCGCATTCGCAGTGATAGGGGAATGGCAAGGCAGCGAATAGAGAAAAAACGCAAATAACTTTTCATATGTTGTTTGCGGTTTTTCTATAAACCCCCCCCCCCAAAAAAAAAAAAAGGCACAAAACTGCGAATAACCTGACCTGTTCCAGTGAAGAAAGTGCAGCTGGGAGGATCGATTTTCTCTGTGCATTGCCGGGAGCAGCGAATTCCTGTGATGTAAATTTGGGAGGTGGGGCCTTCGATTGAAAAACTGCGAATAATCGAAACCGCAGACTGTGAAACCGCAAATATGGAGGGTAAGTGTACTGTACTACTCCTTGAGATCTTGGGGAAGTCACGTAACTCTCCTTTGCCTCAGGTACAAATTAGATTGTGAGCTCTCCAGGAACAGGGAAATACCTGATTTATCTGAATGTAACTCACCTTGAGCTACCACTAAAAAAAAGGTGTAAGAAAAATCTATTAACGTATGAGGCAGTCATTTGCGGTACAATATTACATGTTAATCCCCTTATAGATCAATATAAAGGCCATCTTTTCCTTATAATGACTGGGTTAGCCATCCAGATGATCACCCGAAACTGGAAGAACTATGATCGTTTAAATTTTTCATTCTGGGAAGGGTGGGAGGGGGGGGATTATTTCTGTCTTAGTTTTGTTTTAGGTACTTATGTCTGTGGGTGGGTGAATGGGTGGGAGGATATCATTAATTAGAATAGGGTACGGTTTTTTGCGGTAATCTATGTTTTTGTGTTTTATGGAATAATCATTGGGTGGGGGAAAATGGTTGATTAAGAACATGTGTAAGTTGAATGTGCTTTTATTGCCTTATTATATGTTACATTTGTTGTATTGCACTATTTAAGTTTTGAAAATCAATAAAGAATAAAGAAAAAGAAAAGAAAAATCCAAATAAATCTCCCTCTAAAATGGAACAGGCAGAACCCTTCAGCTAGTGCTGATTGCACAGGTAAAGAGGAGGGGAGAAAGTGCTGAGGAATGGGCAAAAGTTAAAAAAAAAAAGAGAGAGAGAGAGAAAATGAGGAGGAAACAAAGGAGAGAACAGAAAGGAGGGGGAAGGCGGAGCAAAGAAACTATTGCAAATGTAACCCTTTATTTGGTAATGTTGCTCAAAAGCAACATGTGTCTTCTATGGCTCTTACGGGAGATCCACATCTCCAAATGTCTGTTACATGGCACTACTGCTCTCGTTCAATATCAAGTTACGTAAAGCAGTCATTTCACCATCTGCCAATTAAGCGGTTAATCTCCTGAATCCTACCCATCTCTCCTTATATCCTGTAATCTACCAGTCTTTCCTCATTTCCTCCATTCAAATTTAGCATTCCTAGGGATCCAAACCACTGTTAGAGAAGAGCAAATGTCAGTCACAGAGAGAAACCGGAGGGCATCCATTCTACTTTCTCTGGAAAGAGGACCCAGTTCCAAGATACAAGTGTCCCTTGGTCTATTAGCTGGTCTATGCCTGATCTTATGACACAATCCCCTGAGTCAGGGGTAGGCAATTCCAGTCCTCGAGAGCCGGAGCCAGGTCAGGTTTTCAGGATATCCACAATAAATATGCATGAGATAGATTTGCATCTCATGGAGGCAGTGCATGCAAATCCATCTTGTACATATTCATAAGAATATAAGCAATGCCTCTGTTGGGTCAGACCCGAGGTCCATCGTGCACAGCAGTCCGCTCACGCGGCGGCCCAACAGGTCCAGGACCTGTGCAGTAATCTATCTATACCCCTCTATCCCCTTTTCCAGTAGGAATTTGTCTAATCCTTTCTTGAACCCCAGTACCGTACTCTGCCCAATTACGTCCTCTGGAAGCGCATTCCAGGTGTCCACCACACGTTGGGTAAAGAAGAACTTCCTAGTATTCGTTTTGAATCTGTCTCCCATCAACTTTTCCGAATGCCCTCTTGTTCTTTTATTATTCAAAAGTTTGAAGAATCTGTCCCTCTTTACTCTCTCTATGCCATTCATGATCTTGTAAGTCTCTATCATATCTCCTCTAAGTCTCCTCTTCTCCAGGGAAAAGAGATCCAGCTTCTCCAATCTCTCAGCGTATGACAGGTTTTCCATACCTTTTATCAGACGTGTCGCTCTCCTCTGAACCCTCTCGACTAATGCCATATCCTTCTTAAGGTACGGCGACCAATATTGGACGCAGTACTCCAAATGCGGGCGCACCATCGCCCGATGCAACGGCAGGATAACCTCTTTCGTTCTGGCTGTAATACCCTTTTTGATTTTTTGAAAACCTGACCTTGGCTCCGGCTCTTGAGGACCGGAATTGCCTACCCCTGCCCTGAGTGCAGTATGCAGTCCTCTTTAAAATAAGAGTGAGGATGTGTTTGAGACCAATTCACCAGGTCAGTGTGCACAGGATGACCTTATTACCCTGTCTTCCAGAAACTTGCTTAATGTCCATCCCATGAGTATATCCCATGGAAAAGCAAATGAAAGACCCTACTATCCATTTACTCCAGACCCCAGTGTTTCAAATCTTTTCTGGCTCCTGCCTGCTACGAAGAGTTTTGTTAGGTTAGCACCTGAATTCGGATGCTCTGGGGCATTAGCAGCACAGAACAATTTGTCCTACAAATCTCTGTTGCTGTAGTCACTCTGCCTACAGCTATTACTTAAAGGTGACTGGCACTAGCTGAGTCTTGCTAGACTGTGGGATGTGACTGTAGCCCAGTGGTCACCACAGCAGGCTGAGATCCAGGGAAGCCCAGTTCAAATCCTGCTGCAGCTTTTTGGGATTTTGGCAAATCACTTAACCGTCTATTGCTACATGTACAAATTTGGATTTCGAGCCCTCCAAGAACAGCAAAATCCTTCTGTACCTGAATAAAACTTGCCTTGAATTACAGCTGAAAAATGTATGAGCCAAATCCTAGTAAAAAAAATAAATATAGCCCTAAGTGAAAAGAGAAAAGCCAGTGCTGATTTTATTTGCAGATCCCATACAGAGAGACAGTGCCAAGTTCTCTAAGAAGCAGAATAAACCTAGGATTGGAGGAGTAGCCTAATGGTTAAAGAATTAGGAAAACCAGGGATCACATTCCATCAATGCTGTTGGCACAGAGTTATTTTATTTGTTGAAGACCAGAGCAGGAGCCAATTTCCATGGATGGATTCAACAAGCATGCACCAGACTTCCACTCGCTTGCCAAACGACATTAGACAACATAATGTAAGTTGATGAATAACTCAAACCTTTTACTTCTCCTTGGAACACAGAAGAGGCAATACGCTTGAATGCAGTGGCTTAGTAAGTGGAGCAAGGGACGCCACACCCCTCCTCCTCTCTGCTCCCCGCTCCTCTCCTTGCTGCTCGCCCCTTGTCTTCTCTTGTACCTTTTTGACTTCTCTGGCGTGAAGTTGCTGCCCACGTTGGCATCGGCGTTCTCTCTGACCTGCACCTAAGAAGTGACGTCAAAGGGCGAGCTGACACCGACGTGGGCATGCTGCTCACGCTATAGAAGTTAAAAAGGTATGGGGAGGAGTGGCTTTCGGATCGTCAGGATTTTACTCCAAAATTTTATGAGAAGGAATTTTTTGCACCTTGGCATATTCTGTCTTTGGTGCACACGCCCCGTTCTGCCTTGCCGGCGGCTCTTCGGGGGAGTTTGTTGTTGCACTCGCTACGCGTTATATAGTCTTATGTGTTGGACTCCTGGAATGGTACTCCCTCGATTACTAGATACTTACCTATTCAGGGGAATCTGCAATTCAGCCCAGGCATGAAGACTGCTAGTTTTCGTAAATTGGCATCCCGGGACTTCACGTTGCTTACCCATGTTTTCCAGGCAGATGGTTCTTTACTGTCCTGGGATGCTCTGGTCCGGTCGGGTGTTTTTTCTGTGGGCGACTTTCTTGCGTTTCGGCAACTTCATCATTATGTTCGATCCCTCCCCCGAGCCGCTTTGGCTTTTCCTATTGAGGACAGATTTGCGGCGCTGCTGGATCCCTACTTGGAAGATGGGTTTACAGTTTCTGGTCTTTATAAGGACTTACATCGATTATTGGGTCCGGCTGACCGCGCTGTCCTACACGCCCGTTGGTGCCAGGATCTGGGGATAGCTCGGGACGCTTTAGATCTCCCTTCCTTGATTGCAAGAATCCCGGGAGTTTCCGTTAATGCAGATCTACGGGAGTGTCAGTTTAGGGTTCTTCATCGGGGCTATTTTACGAAAAGTCAGTTATATTATTCGGGTTACACGGACTCTCCTTTATGCCCTGGTGTCTCCAGCAACCCCATTCGTTTATCCATGCCTTCTGGTCTTGTGTGAAAATCAAACGTTTTTGGCGGCAGGTTGTAACTTATGTGGAGAGCGTCTTAGGCAATGCATTACCTTTCTCTGCCGCTGGTCTCTTGCTGGATAAGTATGAGGCCTTCCGCTTGTCTGATTCGGGTCAGCGGCAGTTTATGAGACGGGTGGGGGTCTTGGGGAAGAAAGTAATTCTATCTGTTTGGATTGGGGAACCTTCTCCATCCTTTTGGGACTGGAGGAATCGTTTGCATGCTCTGCTGCTGCTGGAGTGTAAAGATGCATCTTACAGCTTATGACGAAGGCGACTCTTTCTTCGGATCTGGGATTCTTACCTTTTTTCATTATCACCACGGGCTAGAAGTGACATTCTAAATTCCTTGTGACTTTTTCTGAGACCTGGGCTTGTTTTCCATCTTTGAGGGGCGCCAGGTATACTTCTCTTTCTCTTTCTTTCTTCTCCTTCTTTACTCTCTTTCTTCTTTCTTTCAGTGTTGGTGTTACTCATTGTCTTGGGCAGTGGGCTATCTGAGTCCAAGCCTACTGCACTACAATTTTTCTCGTTTCAGACTAGGGGGTTTGGGGAGGGGGGGTGGTGTGGGTGGGATTGTTGGATCTCCTATTTTGTTTCTGATGTTTTCTTCTGTTACTGTGGTTCTGACATATTGGTCTGTTCTGTGTTATTTGATAATAAAAATCGATTCAACATAAAAAGGTATGGGGAAAGGAAAGGGGGAATGCTCAGCAGGGGGGGGGGAAGAGAGCAGGGAGGGGCGCCACTGCCCCAGGCGCCGCTCACTCTTACTACGCCACTGTTTGAATGATATGTTTCTAAAAATCCACTTTTTGGATTAAGCTTCAATCCTTAACCCTACTCCTCTGCCCTCCAACCCAGCCTGCTGATTATCCATTCCCCTTAACTGTATCCATGACATCCTGTTTGTCTGCCTCGGCTGTTTCGATTGTAAGCTCTTTAGAGTAGGGACTGTTTTCTTCTTCTTTGCGACTCTGTGCATCTGATAGCACTATAGAAATATTAGTAGTAGCAGTTTCTTTCAACAACTCCAAAATTATGCACAAAGTCCCAATCAAATGTAAATAGTTCAGATGCACTAGGATCCTCCTTGTTGGATGGATCCTGCTGCAATTCAAAAGTACAGGTCTATTGGGATGGGATAGACACAATTCCAGCTCCTAGTCCTGTGTCTTCTAGATTACTGCAACATACTCTATCTCCCCTACCCCACAACCATGATAAAACAACTACAAACTGTTCAAAACACAGCGCTAAGATTTATCTATTCATTGAGGAAACACGACCACACGTACCTAGATTCTCACTGGCTCCCAATACAAGCAAGAGTATAATTCAAATTCTACTGCCTACTATTTAAAACCATAAACGGAGACAGCCCAGTCTACCTAAACAACCGCCTAATCCAAACTACCTCAACCAGACACAGGAGAACGCACAGCCCGTTCACTCATCCCCCAATCAAAAACGTCAAACGAAAAAAACTGTACGATGGCCTTCTAGCCACTCAAACAGCAAAACTAGACTACTAACTCTCCAATTTACTGATAACGACTACAGACTACAAATCATTTAGAAAAGAAATAAAAACCATCCTATTCAAGACATCCTTGAAGACAAACTAACTCCGCACGACTCATCCCAATTCTCTGTAGCAAATCTCTCTACTCTTCAATTCCTCTGGAAATGGCCAGATAACTTCTTTTGTAATCCGCCTTGAACCGCAAAGTATTGGCAGAATAGAAATCACTAATGTAATGTAATATAATAGACCACAGGCTTAAATCAGAGTTGTCTTTGTTGTGATCAGTTGGTTTGTGCTGCCCAAAAAGACAAAGCTTCCCACCCAGAGCCAGGGCTTAAGACTCCTCTGGAGTGAGGTCACATTTCTGAGGTCACCCCTCCAGGAAGTCCCAAGAACTGGCTTGGCTTCTCACATTACACTGTGGCTTCTGGAAACTGCTGGAAATCAGTGGTGTCAGTGGTGTGGTAAGGGGGAACTGGACTGTCCCGGGTGCCATCTTCACAAGGGGCGCCGGTACCTCTTCTTCTCTTCCCCCCCCCACCTCTTTAAATGTTCACCAGTGCGAGCAGCATCTTCCACTTGCTCACGCCGGCCTTGGCTCCCTCCTGTCGTCACTTCCAAACTTCTACATTATTTACTTGCAGTCACGGGAAATATATTGCACTACTCCTTACCTCCAGTACCTACTATTCACACAGGGCTACACTGGCATGATAACATTTTCATCTTTGTTTTCCATACCTTTCTTGATCATTCCTAACATTTTATTGCTTTCTTAGCTACCGTTGCACACTGAGTTTTTGTTCCCTTACCATATTGTTCATTCCTTCCCTTTCCCCCAACCCTTTTTCTGTTTATTGTAAGCTACCGACTCCGTCCTTTCCTCTTATTTCCTGGTTGGTTTGATTGTTTAAATGTATTTTATGTTCCCTGCCCTATTTAATTTTTATATTTACATAAAATTTTAGTGTAAACCACTTAAATTTCCCCTTGGTTTTATATTTGCGGTATATTATTGAACTTGAACTTGATAATTCCTAACATTTTATTTGTTTTCTCAGCCACCGCTGTCACCTAGATCCTTTTCATGGCCCTCTTCTTCCTTGAAAAGAGGAGAGACTGAGAGGGGACATGATTGAAACATTCAAGATAATGAAGGGAATAGACTTAGGGGTCCTTTTACAAAGGCGCGGTAACGGTTTAATGCGTGGAATACCGTGTGTTAAACCACCTGCTGCGCTAGTACCTAATGCCTCCATTGACGAGGCATTAGGATGCCATGGGAATTAGCGCATGATGAAATGTCCAATGCGCTAACCCCCATAGCGCGCCTTGATAAAAGGAGCCCTTAGTAGATAGAGACAGGTTGTTCACCCTCTCCAAGGTAAAGAGAATGAGAAGGCACTCTCTAGAGTTAAAAGAGGATAGATTCCATACAAACGTAAGGAAGTTCTTCACCCAGAGAGTGGTAGAAATCTGGAACGCTCTTCCGGAGGCTGTTATAGGGGAAAACACTCTCCAGGGATTCAAGACAAGGTTAGACAAGTTCCTGCTGAACCAGAACGTACGCAGGTAAGGCTAGACTCAATTAGAGCACTGGTCTTTGACCGAAGGAACACCATGGGTCCGGACTGCTGGGCACGATGGACCACTGGTCTGACCCAGCAGCGGCAATTCTTATGTTCTTATGACTCCTAGGGGAACCTTACATCATGTAGCTTTAGTTCAGGTTCCTCTTTCCCACATGCATCACTTTGCAGTTGCTCACATTAAACATCATCGCCATTTTAACGCCCAGTCTCCCAAGGTTCTCTTGCAATTTTTCATAATCCTCTTGCGCGTTAACAACTTTGTGTCATTGGCAAATTTAATTATCTCTCCAGATCATTGATAAATATGTTAAAAAGCAGCAATCCCAGTACAGACCTCTTGGGAACTATTTGCCCTTTCCCACTGAGAATAACTGAATGTAACTCATAGAAATAGATAATGAAGGCAGATAAAGACCACATGGTCCATCCATAGCATCCACTATCCCTTCCTCTCTCTTAGATATCCTGTGTCAGCAGTCTCAAACTCATACCCTTTGCAGGGCCACATTATGGATTTGTAGGTACTTGGAGGGCCACAGAAAAAAATAGGTAATGTCTTACTCTAGACAACTTTGCATGAGATAAAACTCGTTATAGTAGCTGTAATGAGTTTTACCTCATGCAAAGTTGTCATATAATTGTAGTTTCTAAATCTTATAATTATGTCATATAGTTGTAATATAGTTTATAAATCTTTCCTTAATTGCTTCTGATAATTTCAGCTATACACAGCTGAAAGCAATGCAACATGCAGAAAGTGAAAAGCTATCAAAGTATCAACCGCAAGAGACAAGATTTTGGACCAACTATTTTGAAGCCCTCGGTATTATAAAGAATGATTCTTTATGGAAAACTTGTGCCTTAAGTGTTCGGCAGTTGCGTCCGTAACTGCCTTCAGCTCTCACCTCCTTCAACACCGGACACACACACAAGCTGCACTGCCTCCAATGGTTACCTTACATTCTGGAACATTGCCCGCCTCACTCCTGTAACCTCACGCAAGCGCTTTCCTGCATCTGCAGGCGATTAGACTCTACCTCACAATCGCATACACAGGAAAGCACTTGAGTGAGGTTACAGCGACCGCTGGACACTTAAGGCACAAGTTTTCCATAAAGAATCATTCTTTATAATACCAAGGGCCTCAAAATAGTACCTAGCGGGCTGCATGTGGCCCATGCACCGCAGATTTGAGACCACTGTCCTATGTGCTTGTCCCAAACTTTCTTGAATTCATATACTGTCTTTGTTTCCACCAGGTCATAGTCTTGGAAAAGTGTGAAGAGTAGAGAATAGGTGAGCTTGAGGATTTTATCTTTAACTATATTCTTGGGCTGACAGATTCACCAGGCTCTATAAAAATAAAACAGCTTGTCAGATCTGGATGAAGGTGTTCCCTAGTCCTATTCTTGGCCTGAGACAAGAAAGTGTTTGTGATAGTTGGTGAGCTGCAAATGCCTCCCTCCCCCCTCCCAATAGGACTATCAAGTGACACCCCAAATAGGACTATCAAGTGGCAGGAATACACAGTTACCTAGCAGAAAATCCCCTAAAATTAGCATGAAAAGAATTTCATAAGGATATAGAAGATGGAAGTGTCTGATTGCTTTCCTTAACCTTGTCTGAAGGAGAAACTGAAAGACACATCTAAGAATGGAGGGGTGGGGAGACTTTGTGGGTGACTTCTGCCCTCTGCTGACCAATCTTTGTAATGGTTTTCTTTTTTTTTTTCTTATTAACAATCAAAGTACAATCTTTGAAAGAAATAAACAAAAATAATTTACAACCAATCTCCATTGGATAACAAATAAAAGAAAATATAAGGAAATTAATATATCTTCATTACAATCCTCTACTATGGAAGGACAAGATAGAAAAAAATCCTAGGGAGAGGAAATGACATAAAAATCCTCAATAGGAAATAGAGCAGAAGAGTCCAGTGATATACAACATCAGACATAAATTACGCCGATACTTCCTGAGCTGCAATCAAAATTCTCTTACCCTCTAGGAAAAATCACAACTGAGCTGGATCACAAAAAATATATCTGTTATCTTGATAAGAAATAAAACATTTACATGGAAATCTTAATTGATATACAGCACCTAAGGAAATCACTTTATTGCAATAAGATAGAAATTCCTATCTTCTAGCTTGGGTCCATTTTGAGACACAGGAAACATATACAGTACATCCTTTCTCCTAAAAAGGAGACTTGTTTTAAATTATAATAAAGCTTTAGTACCATCTCTTTATCTTGGAAAAAATGCAAAGGAGATCAAAAGTGTAACACATCCAGAAATTTCTGTACCTGATGATTCCAACAGAGCCGACACCTCCATTTCTTCTCCAACAGGCTTTAGATCCTTCTGTGATCTTTTTAGAAAAGAGGAATATTAGTTTCTGAGATCTTGAAGACATTCAGCGCACTCAGCGCAAGAAAATGTTTGACAGCCTTCTTGCGACGCAAGCAGCGAAACTTGACCATTCCATCTCCAATCTGCTGACGGCAACGGGCGACCTCAAAACATTTCGAAAAGAAATCAAAACCCTGCTATTCAAAAAATTTATCTAGATACCTTAACCCTCCCCCTCTTCCCTCTCCTCCCTGGTAAATTCCCCTCCTAAAGCCTCCACTTTGGTAATCTCTTCCTCCTCAAAATATCAACCAAGAATACAGATCCCTAAAATGTAATGCTCCCTTGAAATGTCCAGCATTCTTAATTGTAATTTTATCTATAACTTTATTTGTAATATTACCTAGAAATGTCCAGTCATCTTACTATCTAATTTGCAAGTTCTACTGGAAATATCCAGCTATCATACCTCTTTTGTAACCAAAAAAACAATTGTAACGTTACTGGAAATATCCAGTTAGCTCTTTTGTAATTCGCCTTGAACTGCAAGGTATAAGCAGAATAGAAGTCACTAATGTAATGTAATTGGTCAGAAAATCTTTAAACAGATCTCTGGGGGTCATATATTTAGGCACAGGGAAATTTAGAACTCTTAAATTAAGACTTCTATTTTGATTTTCCAGATTTTCAATTTTCCTCAGGAGTAGAGCTTTGTCAGAGATTTGTTGTTTTAATAAATTTTCCATTACAATAGATCAGGGGTGCCCACACTTTTATGGCTTGCGAGCTACTTTTAAAATGACCAAGTCAAAATGATTTACCAACAATAAAAATGCTAAACATATAGAAACATAGAAATAGACGGCAGATAAGGGCCCACGGCCCATCTAGTCTGCCCACCTTAATGTCCCTCCCCTACCTTTGCCCTGTGAATAGATCCCATGTGCCGATCCCATTTGGCCTTAAAATCAGGCACGCTGCTGGCCTCAATCACCTGTAGTGGAAGACTATTCCAGCGATCAACCACTCTTTCAGTGAAAAAGAATTTCCTGGTGTCACCTCGTAGTTTCCCGCCCCTGATTTTCAACGCATGGTCGCCCCTGATATGCCCAACACATGGTCGATCGCAATCTACTGGTTGATTGCAAAGGTTCAGCAATTTAGTTCTTGGAAGCTTTGAGAGCTAAAGCGCAGCAACGCAGCTAGATTTCAGGCCAGGACTGTGCGCATCCTGCACACTGTACAAGAAACCCAGCGCTTGCAAACAAAGAAAAGTTTCACTCTGCTTCCAACTCGGCAGCCTAAAAGCTCCAGACTCCAGCAAAGGCAGCAACAACAGGCGAACAAAAAAAAAAAAAGATTTAGCAAGACAGTAAACGGTTCACTCATTTTTACGCTGCCTGGTCTCCTGTGCGCGGTAGAGTTTATTTTGAAAGGTAAGGCTCCGCGATCGACTCGCATTTCCTTTGTGATCAAATGGTAGATCGCGATCGATATGTCGTATGTTTTTGAATCACCGTCTCTATGTTGGTGCAGAGATGAAGTAGCAGATACAGGTGGAGGGTAAACTCTGCTTCTGGGCATCAAAAAAGTAGATTTAGGCAAATATTTCATTAAGAAAAAAAATCCCACAGAATAGGAGTCTTCACCTATATGTCCTGCTCAGACTCCATCTTGCCCATTGCAGACTGTAAGCTGTGATCCTGTACTTCTCCCTACCACAGCTCTGAAGTCACTTTAGGAGAAAGACCACATCAATGTATCACAGTAAACAACAATAGATAAGAAGCAATTGAGCAGCCAATCTGCTCCATTCTGTTCTGCTCAAGTCTTCTACCATTGTATAGATAGCAGCATAGATCCATCGTGCCCAGCAGTCTGCTCCCGCAGTGGCCCTTAGATCAAAGACCAGTGCCCTAACTGAGACTAGCCTTATCTGCGTACGTTCTGGTTCAGCAGGAACTTATCTAATTTTGTCTTGAATCCCTGGAGGGTGTTTTCCCCTATAACAGCCTCTGGAGAGCTTATTGGACTTTTCATAATTTTGTAAACCACTAGCATATCTAAAACAAACAAGGTTTGTGCTAGTTTGTTAAGATCGGTAGTGCCCTTATGTAAGATAGTAGTGCTAGAAATAAGTAGTTGTAATAATACTAATAAGCAAAGGTACAATAGTCTAAAACAAATTATGAACCGGTTCTTAAAAATCCATCTATCCCTGAGAATGCATTTCTGATAGTGATACAGCACTGCTAATTCCTGCTACCTTGAAGCACTGGAACAGCACTCAAAATCCTGCACAAATATCAGGCCTGCAAGGAGAGGGTGTTCTGCTACATCATTTTTGTGCACCTGTTTGGCCCTTTAAATCACCAGAAGTGCTGGTGGCATGACTGAGTTATATGGAGTTTGGGCAACAGAACTGAAGGTGGTTGTATTTATCTGCAATAGGTCATAGGTGGGAAAAATCAATCAACAAATGTGGAAGTTTTTACTTATAGCATTACAGGTCCCATAGATAAATATTGGGTGCTAGGTGGAACTCAGAAGGGTAGCACGATGGTGGGGACATCGCAGGAAGGAGCTTCTTTGAACTCTTATCAATAGGACACCTCCTCCTCCAGGAACTTCGTTGGAGCTCTCTCCTCGGATTTTTTCCGTACTATTCCAGCTTCTAATATGGCCATTTAGTCCTCATCGTTAAGGACTCTCAGGAGTCCAATAATCTGGCCTCACATGAAATAAACGTGTGCTTTGGCTTTTGTTCAATATAAACTTGCCTGTTGTGGCTGTTTGTCACACCCCTGGAACACCACTCCTTTGCACACATCTGCTAAAGCTAGCAACCTAGGAAAGTAGCCTAGCAGGATACCTAGCTTAGGGGTTATCAACCTGCAGCTCTTCTCTTGTGGGGATCACACGGTGTGTACCTGTCTCCTGGTAGCCTCCTCCTCCTTCCTTCCAAGCAGCCGCAGGTGCTTCTTCACAAAGTCACGGGTAGTGGTTCCAACAGACTGCCCATGGCTGACCTAGAAAGCTTCCCTCTGATGTCAGAGGCCAGAGGCCTTCTATGTCAGCTGCAGGCAGCATGCTGGAATCGATGTTCATAGTAGTGATGGCCGGCCAGCAGAGGCAGCGTTTGGAACAGGCTGCTTAGGGCCAGCACTGCCAGGGTCTTCCTTCTGCCACGTCACATCCTGTAGCTGGATGACATGGCAAAGGGAAGGTCCTGGTGGGTCGGGGGGGGGGGGGGGGTCGGTCAGTTGAAGAGATGCTAGACCCACACGTGGACAGAAAGGGGATATGGATTTTAAGTGGTGGGGGGGGGGGGAGGTGGAGAGGAAGGGACATGAAGATTAGACCTGCAGGGAAAGGAGAGCAGAAGGGACATGGATGCTGGATCCATAAGAAGGTGGGAAAGGGGGCTGAGGAAGCACAGGTCAAAGAGGTGGGTGAGAAGATATGCTTGGCTGTAGAGAGAGGGTCCCAGTGGATTGATTTTTCACTCCGTCAAAAATTACAGACTAGGGGACACTCAATGAAGTTACAGGAAATACTTTTTTCACTCAGAATAGTTAAGCTCTGGATCGCTTTGCCAGAGGTTGTGATAAGAGTGGCTAGCATAGCTGATTTTTAAGAAAAGTTTGGACAATTTCCTGGAGGAAAAGTCCATAGTCCATTATTGAGAAAGACATGGGGGAAGTCACGGCTTGCCATGGTTCAGTAGCATGGAATGTTGCTACTCTTTGGGTTTTTCTCAGGTACTAGTGACCTGGATTGGCCACCACGACAATGAGCTACTGGGCTTGATGGACCATTGGTTTGACCCCTTAAGGCTATTCTTATGTTCTTATGCCAGACCATGGGAAGTGAGGATTCAGGATGCAAGCGAGCGAGGTGGTGGGTGGGGATAGGGGACATAGATGCTTGACCCATAAGTGGGGGTAGGGGGATGGGAGAGCGAGAATGATCAAGACCAGGAAGGGAGGAAGAGATTCTTAGCCAGTGGAGAGAGGGAGAGACACCAGACTATGAGGGCCAAAGAGTGGATTCAGGATGCAAGTGAGAAAGGGGTGAGATTTAGAGGGAGATGGAACTGCAGTTGCAAGGAGATAGGGAACTGAGGAGGCTGGAACCCGAGAAAGGAAGAGGTAGGAAGGAATTTCAGGTCTCAGGATTGGAGAATTCTGTGCAAAAGGTTACAAATAAACTTTGCAGAATTTTCAAATATTTTGCGCACAATTCACCAGGGGGATGCCTTGGATGACAAACCTGGTGCTCTAACCATGAGCCTACTCTTCAAGAAGGCATCATAAGATGGCAAATACTCGTAGGTGCTTCAGATTGCAAAGTTCTAAAAGCAGGGATGTATACAGTACAAGAGGAATGAAGAGGCCATATGTCACCCATGAACTGTAAATAACAGCATAGGGAGCACTAGGCCTACTGCTCTGCCCAACTGATGGTCTCTTGTCTTTTGCTAGAGGGATAAGAAAATCACATATTTAAAATACCAGCTAGGCCTGTTTTTATTATACAGCCTTTCCACTCCTTTTTGAACCGCTGCCTTTGTCTTGAGGCCTGCCCAAATTCTGTCACAGTGCTAGCTTCCACCATCTCCAGTGGCATCCTCTTTTGTCTTGCTGATAACATTTCAAAATACCCACAGCCACAAAACTCAAGCTTGTGGATGCTTGGTTTAGATTCCAGGCTGGTTAGCAGTCTGCTTGAGGCAGTTGTACCACGATGAGCATTGCAATCAGTCACTCTTGCAGGTCACCACACTAACTAGCAACTTGTATCTCACTAGGATTACCAGATTTCTTCTCAAAGAGCACACATGGTCCCATTCCACCCCTCCCAGCCCTGCTCCTCATCTCCTATCCTGAGCTCAGGGCCACATCTGGAAGGCCTCAAAGTATGCATGGCCCAGAGCTCGGGAAACCTGGACAAACTACCAGGGTTTGAAAAGCCATCTGGGCACCCAGAAAGTCCTCTAAAAAGGACATGTCCAGGTTTTCCTGGACATCTGGTAACCCCAATCGTCTTTCCCCCATGGTTTGTGCTTGAGTACTCAGCTCACCCCTTCATGTCACTGCAACTGCCCTTACCCCATGTTTGATTGCTGGTACCTGTAGGTTATTCTAGGCAAACCATCCACTCAGTGTTTTCTCACATTTCCTCCATAGACTCCTTCTTGTGATTTGACATCATGATCCTTATTACAGCTCAGTTCAGTCAGAGATATAGGGGAGCACTGTCTGTATAGCTTTAGCCCTGACCCTCTCCCTCCCTGTTCTTTTTTACTAGGTATAAGAGCAGTCTATAATTAGGAACAGAAGGAAATAATTCTGCAGCAGCAGTAATGAAGTACTTAATTAGAGTCTAGCCCACTCAGCAGCTTGTTTAAGCGTCATTAATGTTCTAGCTTCAGAAGACTCATTTCTAGCAGAGCTGGCTTAAGGGTGCAGAAGCCTGCCTCGTAGGCCTATCCTAGTAGCAGATTGCCCTCTTTTGCTTCCACACATCTTCTGCCAGCACAGGCCTTTAGATGCATTTTAAACTCTCCCTGTGAGCTAACAGCAAGAAGACAACACAATGGCTGCAAGAGAGAGGAAGGTTAAGTACAGTTCCCAGATGTCTGTGTTTTCCCAGATGTTCTCTTTTTGAAGGCTCCGTCAGGCATTTGGCGGCTTTTGCCCAAGTGTCTGCACAAAGCTCCAGTCCACTGAAGCCAAGCCTGCAAGCTTTGGGCCACTGGCAGTATTGGTCAACTGAACACAGAGGATCTTTAATCAGAAAATAATGGTATATATTTAAGAACTAAGGCCAGTACTGGGCAGACTTGCACGATCTGTGACCCGTTTATGGCTATTCAGTTGCTGCTGGGCTGGGATAGTTTAGATGAACTGATGTGAGCTTTGATGGAGACTCCAGTAAATGGAACCTATGCACAGTAGCGGGCAGAGCTCTGGATTTCTGGCCCAGACATATCTAAGAAAAATAACAATTTAAATTAAATAAATATATATTTAGGCAGACTGGATGGACAAATTGGATCATTATCTGCCATTATTTACTATATTACTATGTAACATGCTGCCTTAAACTTTGCCTCGGCAGGGACAGGAAGTTGATGTTGAGGGAAAGCAGCTGCCAAAGGAAGAATATTCAGCTGCCTAATTACCGGCAGCTCGATGCTTAAAAGTAGGAGCCTGTCCTGGAGGAGAAAGGAGAGAAGTACCCATCCCACAAGGGAACCAGTGCAGCAATGTCGCATCTTTGTATTGGACTAATTTTAATATATTTTTGACTAACTTTCAGAGACCATAATCCCCCCTTTTCAGGTCAGGACATAATAACTGCAGTATGCTGTACTCATCTAAGTAAGGAGATTTTGGCCTCTGAAAGCTATTTGAGAAATTTATTAGTCCAATTATTTTATTTTTGGGTTTTTTTTTTTCCAATTGCCTCTTTATAAATCACAAATTGAAATAAAATGACAAAAACAAATCTACATCTGCTATCTTTATATTTAGCACAGTATTAGGGGACATGCATCACTATTTCAGTGGTGTTGCACTGTAAGCAGAGTCTGGCTTCATGGCAGTTCAGTTTAATTTTTGTCTACATTTTTTAAAATTTTAGTTTGCGATTACTTATTCCATACATGGTCTTCTGTTAGCATTGACACTGCAAGATCAATCTGTACTAGAAACATGATGGCAGATAAAGGCCAAATGGCCCATGTAGTCTGCCCATCTGCAGTAACCATTATCTCTTACTCTCTCAGAGATCCCACATGCCTATCGCAGGCCCTTTTGAATTCAGACACAGTCTCTGTCTCCACCATCTCTTCTGGGAGACTGTTCTATGTATCTACCACCCTTTTTGTAAAAAAGTATTTTCTTAGATTACTCCAGAGCCTATCACCTCTTAACTTCATCCTATGCCCTCTCATTGCAGACTTTCCTTTCAAATGAAAGTCTGCAATGAGAGGGCTTGTTTAGTTTTATAATGTGTGTATTGATGTTCTAGTGCGCACTGCAGTGTTTAAGATGCTGTTTTTTCCTAGGTACACCCTTGTGCTGTGTGACGCATGGATTATTACTAAAAATACATTTTTCATATAGGGGTGGGGGGGTGTCAAATATACTAGGTGCACTACTGCGGTCATCAATCTACTGGCACGTGCATATGGCAACCCTAGGGTTAAGAGATGGCAGAAGCTGATGCTAGTGCAAGGCAGAGGACAGCAGACACCATGGAGAAGAAACAAGGGCATATGGAGGGGAAACAGCTAGGGAAGAGAGACATATATAGGGTAGGCAAGGCAAATGGAGGCTTAAATAACAGAAGGCAGAACTGGAGAAACAAGAGAGCAAGACTGACAGACTCCAAGACCATGTATGAAATCAGAAGAGCCTAAAAATGGCTAGATAGTGGAACCTCAGATTTTGGGTGGGGTTGTGATGATTCAAGGGCTGAATAGGATAGAAAAGGAGGACTTGGATTAGATGGGAGGATAATGGGTACTAACACTGAGCTGGGATAGAGTGGTCAAAAGGGACATGAAGAAGGACATGGTACTACTCAAAAGGGTCCAGAGAAGAGCGACTAAAATGGTTAAGGGGATGGAGGAGTTGCTGTACAGCAAGAGATTAGAGAAACTGGACCTCTTCTCCCTTGAAAAGAGGAGACAGAGGGGACATGATCGAAACATTCAAGATACTGAAGGGAATAGACATAGTAGATAAAGACAGGTTGTTCACCCTCTCCAAGGCAGTGAGAACGAGAGGGCACTCTCTAAAGTTAAAAGGGGATAGATTCCGTACAAACATAAGGAAGTTCTTCTTCACCCAGAGAGTGGTAGAAAACTGAACACTCTGTTATAGGAGAAAACACCCTCCAGGGTTTCAAGACAAAGTTAGACAAGTTCATGCTAAACTGGTGAGACTGGACTCATTTGGAGCACAGGTCTTGATCTTGGGGCCACTGCATGAGCAGACTGCTGGGCAGGATGGACCATTGGTCTGACCCAGCAGCGGCAATTCTTATGGTCTTATAACTAGGTGATCAAGTGAGGGCTGAGAGACTAAATGCAAATAAATAAGGAGGGGAGACAGTTTGAAGGACCTGAAAAGGTTTAGGGTGATGTTGGAAGGTAAATGAACAAAATTATACAGGAGGTAAGCCTTTGAAAGTGAAAAAGGGTGGGAAAAAAAGGAATGAAAGTGTGGGTAGATGGGGTAAACTATAAGAAAGGAGACAGATATGGAAAGATGAGCAACAGGGAAGGTTCTGGAGCTGGGGAGGAAAAAAGGCAGAAAGATAAATTGAACTGAAAAGTGGATGAGTGCAGAGTGGCAATGAGAAACTAGAATGTGGGTTAAAGAGTAGAATAGGAAGCCGGGGAAGGAAACAGGTAAGGACTAGGGAAATAATGAAAAATGGAAAGCCTTAACTGAGCCATACAGATTACTGGAATGCTCTTTTCCAAGGATTGTGCATAATTGGTATTAAACATTTTCAAGTACTTCAAAATAATGTTCATTGGACTCCAAGAGTGCAAAGAAATTTGATCATGTTACTCCACACTTAAAGGAAATGTTAGTTCTCCTGCTAGCCAGCTGGCTACAGTCAGCTAAGTGTTGACCATCACTAGTTAAATTAGCTCCACCTACTCCATGCTGGGCCATGTCTGGGTACAAGATGGCTGCTGGCTGTAAAGTAAGTCCCTGCTTAATTTTGGTGGTCCAGTGGTAAAGGTAGACTCGGAGGAGTCTACTGAGATTTTAGAAGTTGGTCTTGGCATGCTGTGACAGGAAGGGCCCAGAAGTTATGTGGGTGCTGGCTAATATTCAATGCTGGTACCCACATAGCTAAGCAGGCAGACAGGACTGCACACAAAGGCATCTGGCATAACCTCCAGCCCCTGCCTGGATTAAAGACGGCCAGGTTGTGCTGAGATTTGCTAGTACTGCCTGGTTAAGTGCGATTTAAGGAGACAGGAGCCTGTTTATATCACTTTTAATATTGACAAATGCTTTCTCAGCTTCTTCATAAAAATGCTCAATGTGAGACCTTGACATAGCTGTCTCACCCAAACACAGTATGCTATGCACAAGTATGGATATTGGTGTATGTATAGTAACTTGGAACAAGTCCAACATCTTAAAAGAGATAACTCACCACAAGCTTTGTTATTAAAGACTCTTGCTTACAAGGCTAAAGGGAGGAAAAACTGAAAGTGGTACAGGAAGGGGAGCATTTTAGCAGAAAAAGATACAGAGAACATAAGAATTGCCGCTGCTGGGTCAGACCAGTGATCCATCATGTCCAGCAGTCTGCATACGCGGCGGCCCTCTGGTCAAAGACCCGCACCCTGACTGAGACTAGCCCTACCAGCGTACATCCTTGTTTAGCAGAAATTTGTCTAACTTTGTCTTGAATCCCTGGAGGGTGTTTTCCCCCTATGACAGACTCTGGAAGAGCGTTCCAGTTTTCCACCACTCTCTGGGTGAAGAACTTTCTTACATTTGTACGGAATCTATCCCCTTTCAAGAGCAATTGAAGTGATCAGAGAGGAGCTAAGCTACCCCTTTTAAGACTAAACAGGTTAGGGGGCTTCTGCTTGGAACAGAGAGGATATGACAAGTCTAGAACATAATAAAATGTCTGTTTAACCTTTCAAAAAGACGACAGGACAATCCATGAAACTAGCAGATACCGCTTTTAAAAACAAAAAGATTTTTCCCTACTAGTATACAAGCTATGGATTTTACCGTTGGAAGATGTAGTCAAGGCACTTAAGTAAATGCAATTAAGGAGGGGTTGAATCGTCAGTTCCATTATTAGCCATGTCTGCTTGAGAAAGCCACTGCCCATCTCTGGGTAAGAGCAAGGAATGGATCAATTCCTTTAATAACCTGCAAGGCACTTGGACTGTCAGAGAAGTTGGGCTTAGACCTTTGGCCTGACCCAGCATGTGCCAGTTAGGATAGGACTTTTCAACACTACCCAGCAGATGATCGCCTCTCCCCCTCAGCTGTCCAGCTCTCCTCCATTTAAGGGCCATGGCTGGAAGAGACACTGATAACTTCAACCAGAGACCCTGTCACCTCAAGAGGGTTCTTGTATCTGAAAAAAAAACATTCAGAACTAAATAAAGCCCTTATGGCACATCTGAAGCAGTTCATGAGTCACGATGACCTTCTCAAGGATACTCACACGACATGGTGTGCAATGCTGCTCCGAGATGTGTGTTGTGACTTCACTACAGTAGCAAGGGGGAGCAAGCATTTCCACAGGGTAAAATTAGAAAGCCAGAGGCATCCTTCCAAATAGCACCACACTACCCAGACCTACGCTCTCGTAACCTCACGCTTAGATTACTGCAATCTACTTCTAACTCAGCGGTCTCAAACACGTGGCCCGCGGGCCGCATGTGGCCCCCCAGGGACTATTTTGCGGCCCACGATCTGTCCTCGCCTAAAGCAGGGGTCCTCAATCTGCTTCCCTTCCCACTGCCCTCCCCCAAGCCTCCGCAATTGGGGAACAGGCCAGCGCCCGAGGTCTTAGCTCTCCCTACATATCTTCCCCAGCTCGGAGTTGACCAATTCTCGCCACCCAACGTCAATTCTAACGTTGGGGAGGAAGTTCCGGGCCATCCAATCGCAGCCTGGCTGGCCCGGAAGTTCCTCCCCGACATTAGAATTGACGTCGGGTGGCTTGAATTAGTCGGCCCCGCGCTGGGGAAGATAAGCAGGGAGAGTTAAGACCTCGGCGCTGGCCTGTTCCCCGATTGCGGTGGTGGCAGCCTGTTACCTGATTGCGGCGGTGGCAGCCTGTTCCCCAATGGTGGTGGCTTGGGGGAGGGCAGGGAGAAGTAAAGAAAGAAAGGGGGGACAGGGAGACAGAAAGAAAGAAGAGAAACGGGACACAGACAGAAAGGGGCATGGAGAAAGACAAAGAAAGGGCATGCATGGAGAAAGAAAAAAAGAAAGAAAGGGCACGGAGAGAGAGAGAAAGACAGACATATAGAAAGAATGGGGGCATGGATAGAGAGAGAAAGAAAGAAGGGGGCAGGGTGAAAGAAATAAAAAGTTGGGGGAGGGAGGAGATAGATGCCAGACCAGGAGAAAGGAAGGAAAGAGGGAGGGAGAGAAAGGAAAGAAAGAGATGTCTGACCATGGAAATAGGGACAGAAGAGAAGGTAAGACATGGAAATGTAGATTTTGAAAAGAAAGCAGAAAAATTGAATATTAAGTTAATGCCAAAGATGGATGCAAGGCAGAAAGTGAAGACGGAGAGAAAACCAGTCAAAGGACAAGAAGACCCTGGAAACATAGTTAAATGCACAGAAAAATAAAGTCACAAGACAACAAAGGTAGGGAAAATGATTTTATTTTCAATATAGTGATTGAAATGTGTCAGTTTTGAGAAAGGAAAGATATTAAACTTTAAATGTGAGGGCTGCAGAAAAAATAGGGTACTTGGAGGGCCGCAGAAAAAATAGTTAATGGCAATTTTGCATGAGGTAAAACTCTTTATAGTTTATAAATCTTTCCTTTAACTGTTAAAGGAAAGATTTATAAACTATAAAGAGTTTTACCTCATGCAAAGTTGTCATTTCTTTAATAAGATATTAACTATTTTTTCTGCGGCCCTCAGAGTACCTACAAATCCCTTTCCTCCTTGCAATCTGCTGCACGACTCATCTTCTACCAACCTCGCAACGCTCACGTCACCCCTCTCCTTAAGTCCCTCCACTGGCTCTCTATCTGCCATTGCATACAGTTTAAGATCTTATTGCTGACCTACAAGTGAGCTCATTCTGCCCCTCAATATCTCTCTTCGCTTCTCTCTCCTTATACACCTCCCAGAGAACTCCGTTCCACAGACAAGCTGATCTTAGCTGTACCCTTCTCCTCCACTGCCAATTCCAGACTTCACTCCTTTCATCTAGCTGCCCCCTATGCCTGGAATAAATTATCCGAGTTTGCCTGTCGATCCCCCTTCCCGTGTTTAAAAGCAGACTGAAACCCCGCCTTTTTGATATAGCCTTCAATCCTTAACCCTATTCCTCTGCCCTCCATCACAGCCAGCTGATTAACCGTTCCCCTTAACTGTATCTATGACATCCTGTTTGTCTGTCTTGGCTGTTTAGATTGTAAGCTCTTTCGAGCAGGGACTGTTTTCTTCTTCTTTGCGACTCTGTACAGTGCTGCGTGCATCTGGTAGAGCTATAGAATTAATAATAATGAAAGAACACCCACAGAATTGCTCAGTTTATCAAACCTCAGAAAATGGAAATGTTTTCTTTATTGTGTATGTGATCAGACAGGTGAATCTGCATTAATTCAACAACACTACAGAGCACAAATCTCCAAAACACACAAGTGAAGGTGATATTCACAGCAGACAGAATGGAGACTGCGTCCCCACCTCACAAACTAAACATGCCTATAAGGTTCTCTTCTGCATCCTCGGCTCTATAGCCTTGGCTTTAGCTGCATGTGATGGCAAGTGAAAGGCCGAGAGGGGGAAATGAGCCAAGATGGCTCAGTACTATACCTGTTACAGAACAGACATTCACGCATCACTGATACCACCAAGGCTGCTCTCCCAGACTCTGTTCTTAAAAGATGCCACCTGACCCCCAGCAGACTCAGGATTTGAGATGTTACTCCATCTAGATTCCTCTGTAAGATCAGGCTGGGCTCAGATCTCCTTTGAAAGGTCATAGCCAGGGGAAGCTGGATAGCTAGTGTTCAAGTTAAAAACTGTGAGCTGCTAGTCATGCCTGTCACACAAAGCTAAGAGCCAGAAACTGCAGGATGCAGAATATGTCTGGAGTTCATGTTACATGAGGACAAATACTACCAGTGATTGACCACACTTGAGCCAGGAGCGAGAAACAGCAAAGCGGCTCAAACACACCAAATCCCAGCAAAGCCAGGGGAAGAGTAAACAAATCTCATTTCCACTTAGGTGACAGGATTTTTGGCCACTACTTTCCAAACAAATTGTGGATGAAGGTGGATGAGGGGATGGGGATATGGAGAAAAGGAAAGTTGTCAGACATTTGTTCATGCTTCTAGCTGTAGACCACCTGGAAGAGGAGAAAGAAAACACTGGGTAAGAATTTTGAAATAAAAAAAAATAATAAAAAAATACCAGATCATGGGAGGTAGTGGGGGTAAATGTTATTTTCTAGGTCAAGTGGTTTTTACTCACCATTCTGGGGCTACTCAGTTGGAGTTTCTCTGACGAATATTTTCCTTGTGGTTCATGCTTGTATTGCTATTCCTATGGTTAAGAGTGTAAAGGTTACGCAAAGAGACATCTTCCCCATCTCTCAACACAATGTCCAAGGGTGCCAATCACCACCCTCAACACACCTGCCATGAAAGACCATCTCCTTCCCACCAACCACAGCAACACCCTTCATCACCATCCTCACTCCCATCTGCTCTCTCTAACCTGTCACCAACTCCTATGGTATAAACCTCCTGGAAATTACTCCCTGGTAGGGCTCCCCTAGGTACTGAAGGAATACTCACAGTGGTGCAGATCCTCCTTCGTCTTCTTCATAACATGAAAAGAAAAAGGAAAGGGGGCATGTAAGGAGATATGACCATCTTCAGACATCTCTCAAACCTTAAACACCACCCAGCTTCACCGGCTACTTATCAGATCCATCCGTACAACTGCCTGTGTTACTGAAACCCTGGCACCCACGTGCCTCCTTAGACAGGGCAAGTCCATCACCTGGCAAAGGCCTTACATCAACTATGAAGCTTGTTCAACCAAGATTGAACAACTGTCAGTGGTCCTCAGATAGCATTTTCTAACTTTCTTACTCCATACCAGTGCGATCTAATCCTTATCATTCTGCAATACTCCAATGTATTAGAAAAAGGCAAGAAAACCCCACACAGCATCTGGCTGGAAAAAGGGACAAAAAGAGCACCCTGCTGCCTTAGAGGTTAAATATGCATTTTGAGATTTTTGCCTTTCCTATTAAAGACCAAGACCACAGGTCTGCTTCCTTGCAGCAAATGTTGTACGATGCAGAGAAACAAATTTAAATTTCAGAGCAGGTTTCTGCTTCCTGTGCCAACCAGAACTGGGAATGCTGCCTGGAAAGGGGGGTCTAGGACGATTCACCACAGCTGATTCATTGTGGCCAATTCAGCATGGCTGTTTCATCACTGAATCGGCCACGGCAGCACTTGACCTCTTGAGGCCACCCCATATCCTCCCACACCCACCAAGAGTGGGGAGCAAAGAGGCACCAGTGGGGGGGGGGGGGAGCAGTGAAGAAGAGAGGCGCCAGTGGGAGGGGGAAGCAGAGAAGAGGAGAGAGGCACCAGTGGAGGGGGGGAGCAGAGAAGAGGAGGCACTGGCATGAGGAAAGCCACAATTATGGCTGTCATGGACAGGACAATTCATCACGGCCTTGATGAAACAGCCATGATAAATCATTCCATTCCGGGAGGAGGTGGGTGTGGCAATTATATGTCAACATCAAATGGCAAGATGTTAAGATGTAGCACTCAGGATTACAGGTTCCTGACTGAGCAGAGTCCAATGACAGAGATAAGTAGGAGAAAAACCCACAGTCATTGGGAATGTATACTCATGGTACAAGATCTCAAATCTTGGTTCTGATAGAGCTGGAAACAAGTACAGAAAGCACAGTTACTTACTGTAACAGGTGTTATCCAGGGACAGTAGGCAGATACTCAACATATGGGTGATGTCATTCACGGAGCCCCGATGTGGACAGCTTCGCAAGCAGACTTGCTTGAAGAACTTATAGAAAGTTCGCAACTGCCACACCGCGCATGCGCGAATGCCTTCCTGCCCGACGTAGGGCAGTTCAGATAGCTAGTTAAGAAACCAACCAGGGGAGGTGGGTGGGTTGTGAGAATATCTGCCTGCTCTCCCTAGATAACACCTGTTACGGTAAGTAAATGTGCGTTATCCCAGGACAAGCAGGCAGCATATTCTCAACATATGGGATGGTGGGAGTGTTGGCAATTCAGGAGAATACATTTTGTAATATTGCCTGACCAAAGTGGCCATCCTGTCTGGAAAAAGAATCCAGACAATAATGAGAGGTATGAACTGAGGACCAAGTGGTAGCTTTGCAGATTTCCTCTATAGGAGTAGATCTAAGGAAAACTACAGATGCCGCTAGGGCTCTAACTTTATGGGCTGCGACGTGACCCTCTAAATGCAGTCCAGCCTGAGCATAGGAGAAAGAGATGCAAGCAGCCAACCAGTTGGAAATGGTTCACTTGGAAACTGGATGTCTCAACTTGTTTGGATCAAAGGAGACAAAAAGTTGAGGAGAAGATATCTGTGGCTTAGTCCTTTGCTAGTAGAAAGCCAAAGCATGCTTACAATCCAGAGTATGAAGAGCTTGCTTCTCCAGGATGAGAATGAGGCTTTGGAAAAAACACTAGAAGACAATGGATTGATTGAGATGAAATTCTGAAACTATTTTTGGTAAGAATTTGAGGAAGAGTACGGAGGACCACCTTGTCATGATGGAATACTGTGAAAGGTGGGTCCGCTACTAAAGCTTGCAGCTCACTGACCCTGCGAGCAGGCATGAGAGCAATGAGAAAAACCACTTTCCAAGTAAGATATTTCAGATGAGCCAAAAACATCGGTTCAAATAGAAGCTTCATCAACTGAGCAAGAACAACATTGAGATCCCAAACCACTGGAGGCAGTTTGAGAGGTGGCTTGACATTGAAAAGTCCTTTCATAAGTCTGGAAACCACAGGATGAGCAGAGAGGGGTTTCCCTTCTATAGGCTGATGGAAAACAGCAATTGCACTGAGATGGACTCGCATGGATGTTGATTTGAGGCCTGATTGAGATAAATGCAACAGGTAATCCAAAACTGAAGACAAGGAAGAAGATTGAGACTCCTTGTGATGAATGGTGCACCAAGCAGAAAATCTAGTCCATTTCTTTTGTAACATTGTCTAGTGATAGGCTTCCTAGAAGCCTCTAAAATGTCCTTGACAGATTGAGAGAACTGGAAATTGGCTGTTACATTGAAAGGTACCAAGCTGTCAGGTGTAGAGACTGCAGGTAGGGATGAAACAGAGACCCCCGACTCTGTGTAAGCAGAGAGGGAAAAACTGGTAGAAGTAGTGGCTCCCTGTTGCTGAGCTGAAGTAGAAGGGAGAACCATAGTTGTCTGGGCCATCGAGGAGCTATGAGAATCATGGTGGCATGTTCGTATTTGAGTTTGACGAGTATCTTGAAAAAGAGAGGAAATGGAGGAAATGCATACAGAAACTGATTCGTCCATTCCGGAAGAAAAGCATCTGCCTCCAGACAGTGAGGAGAGTATATCCTGGACCAGAACTGAGGCAGTTTGTTGTTGTGGGGAGACGCAAAGAGATCTATGTGAGGAGTTCCCCACTGAGAAAAAATGTGATGGAGAGATGGCGAATTGAGTGTCCATTCATAAGGTTGCAGAAAACGACTCAATTTATCTGCCAGACAGTTTTTCTCTCTTTGAATGTAGACCGCTTTCAGAAAGATGTTGTGAAGAATTGCTCAATTCCAAACCTTCTGAGCTTCCTGGCAAAGAGGGAGAGATCCTGTTCCTCCCTGCTTGTTGACGTAATACACGGCTACTTGATTGAGAAGAAGATGCTGAAAAGCTTTGAGAGCATTAAAGATCGCTCCGAGTTCCAAAAGATTTATGCGACACTGACAATCTGTGCTGGACTAATGCCCTTGAGTATGGAGACCATTGAGATGAGCCCCCCAAACGTAGGTCGAGGAATCTGTCGTGAGGACCTTCTGATGAGGGGGGGTGTTTGAAACAGTAAACCTCTGGAGAGATTGGAAGAGAGCATCCAACAGTGGAGAGACTGTCAACGAAGGAGTTACTGTAATGTGCTGAGAATGGGTAGAAAGCCTGCGCCCACTGAGATGTCAGGGTCCACTGAGGAATTCTGAGGTGAAGTCTGGCAAAAGGAGTCACGTGAACTGTAGAGGCCATGTGACCTAACAGAACCATCATGTGTCTCGCTGAGAGTGCAGTGAGGGATGACACTTTTTGACAAAGTTGAATGAGAGCATCCTGACCTTGTTGAGGAAGGAACGCTCTGAGTTTCAGTGTCCAGTACAGCTCCAATGAACTGTAGGGTCTGAGAGGGCTGTAGCTGGGATTTTGGAAAGTTTATTTCAAACCCCAAACTTTGGAGGAACCAAATTGTCCGTTGGGTCGCTACAATAACCCCCTGAGATGTTGCATCTTTGATGAGCCAATTGTCCAGGTACGGGAAAACCTGAAGACCATGGCTGTGCAAAGCTGCTGCTACTACCACCAGGCACTTGGTGAAAATTCTGGGAGATGATGCCAGGCCGAAGGGTAGCACTCTGTACTGAAAATGATGATTTCCCACCCGAAATCTGAGTAACTTGCAAGAGGCTGGATGAATGGGGATGAGAGTATAAGCCTCTCTGAGATCCATAGAGCATAACCAATTGTTGTGATCTAGAAGGGGATACAAGGATGCTAGAGACAGCATCTGAAATTTTTCTCCGACAAGAAATTTGTTGAGAGCTCCGAGATCCAAAATAGGTCACAGATCTCCCGTCTTCTTCAGGATAAGGAAGTTTGGGAACTTCCTCGATGGCTCGGAGACGAAGCAGAGCTTGAGCTTCTTGAAGAAGGGTAGTCTGAGATAGATTGGAAGGATACTCACTTGGGGGAAGATCTGGTGGAACCTAGATGAAGTGAAGAGAGTAGCCCTCCCTGATGATAGTGAGGACCCAGAGGTCATAGAAAGAGTATGACGGCAGAAAAGGACCGTCAGCCCAACAAGTCTGCCCACTCAAAGAACCCTCCCTCAACAAGAACCTTCCTTCTAAGCATTTCCCCGGAGCGAACCCGCATGTTTATCCCATCATCCCTTGAAGTCGAGCGCATTACTTGCCTCAACTACCTGATGTGAAAGACCATTCCATCGATCAACCACCCTTTCTGTAAAGAAGTATTTTCTGATGTCACCATGAAATCTCTCACCCTAGAGTTTGAGCGGATGCCCTCTTGTTGCTGTGGGACCCGTAAGGAAAAAGATATCTTCCTCCACCTCAATATGGCCCTTGAGATATTTGAATGTCTCTATCATGTCTCCCCTCTCTCTGCGTTCTTCGAGAGAATATAACTGCAGCCTGCTTAGACGTTCTTCATATGGGAGACGTTTAAATATATCACGGGCCGCATCGAGGTGGAAGACGATATCTTCTTTCTTAAAGGACCTTCGACCACAAGAGGTCATCCGCTGAAAATCAAAGGTGGGCAATTTCATGGCGACGCCAGGAAGTATTTCTTCACCGAAAGGGTGGTCGATCATTGAAATGAACTTCCATTGCAGGTGATTAACGCCAGCAGCGTGCTCAATTTTAAAAAAAAATGGGAAATGTATGTGGGATCTCTAGCGGGGTGAAGTCTGGGGGTGGGTCATTAGCGTGGGCAGACTTGATGGGCTACAGCCCTTTTCTGCCTTCATATTCTATGTTTAAGTCCTGAGACCATCTTGGTGGCCATTTGCTGAACTGACTTCATTCTCTTCACATCCTTTTGATAATGTGGCCTCCAAAACTAAACACAGTACTCTAGATGAGGTCTCACCATGGACCTGTACAACGGCATTATAACTTCAGGCTTTTGGCTTATAACACTTCTTCGGATGCAACTCAGCATTTGTCTAGCCTTGGCTGAAGCTTTCTCCACCTGATTGGCAGTTTTCATATCTTCACTAATGATTACACCCAGGTCCTGTTCTGTGACCATTCTTGTTAAGTTTTCACCATTCAGGGTGTATATTCTGCAGTGGTTACCTCTACCAAGGTGCATAACGTTACACTTTTTGGCATTAAAACTCAGCTGCCAAGTATTAGACCATTGTTCCAGTAAATGTAGGTCCTGCCTCATAGTGTTGGGCATGGTTGCGCTGCCCACAACGTTGCATAGCTTAGCATCATCGGCAAATAATGTAATTTTACCACAAAGTCCCTGAGGCAGATCCCTTACAAAGAAATTAAATAGTATCGGACCCAAGGCCGAGCCCTGCGGCACTCCACTGGTCACGTCCGACGTTTCTGAGGGAGTACCATTTACCATCACCCTTTGAAGTCTACCACTAAGCCAGTCTTTAACCCATGCAGTCAATGTTTCTCTTAGTTCCATCGTATTCATCTTTTTAATAACCTACGGTATGGGACACAATCAAAAGCTTTACTGAAGTCTAAATACACAATATCCAGGGACTCTTCCCCATCCAGTTTTTTCGTTACCCAGTCAAAGAAGCTTATCAGATTGGATTGACAAGACCTTCCCTTCGTAAATCCATGCTGATGGGGATCCCTCAGACTTTCGTCATCCAGAATCGTATCCAATCTGTTTTTAATTAAGGTCGGTTGTAATGAGCTCCATCATTGGTAAAAAATGATGGAGACGACTCCCAATAGGGAGAGGAAAGGACAGAGGCAGAATGACTGAGGTTATGCTCTGTGTTAGATGGTCAAAAAGACTGAGAGGCCTTGGGTGCAGCTGGTGTCTGAAGTTTTTGCTGCTGTTGCTGTTGTTTTTTAGGAGGCAGCCTTGAATAAGATGCTGACTTTTGAGGATAACATCTCTGGTAAGATGGAGTAGGCCTACTACCCTTAACAGCGGAAGGCTTGGGCTTTGGCCTGACTATGTAGGCAATTGGCTTATCATGCTCAGATAAGTGCTTTGTAGCTGCCTCAATAGAGTCATCGAACAACTCATTGCCCTGACATGGGATGTTGGCCTGTCAATCCTGTAAATTCGGAACCATGTCTACGGTGCGGAGCCAGGCTAGACGGCGTATCGCCACCAAGAACGCAGTGACTCTAGAGGACATTTCAAATGCATCATATGCAGCTTGAACCATATGCATGCAAAGTTGACCCAGAGTGTGATGCATGTGTTGAAATTCTGGAAGTCGATGTTGAGGGAGATACTTGAAAAAATTAGGCATGGCATTGACCAAATGTTTCAGTAAGAAGTAAAGACA
Source organism: Geotrypetes seraphini (assembly GCF_902459505.1). Lineage (NCBI taxonomy): Eukaryota > Metazoa > Chordata > Amphibia > Gymnophiona > Dermophiidae > Geotrypetes > Geotrypetes seraphini. Next base: position 122,346,965 of record NC_047091.1, on the reverse strand, counting down.
AAGTTATAGTTCAAATGCAGTTTGTCATCATCGAATTTTGATACAACCAACGGCCAAACTTGTCTATAGTTCTTCCCTCTTGACCAGGAGGGACTGTGGCATAAACTTTTGCAGAATTAAATCATTTCAAAGAGGATTCAGCTAGAAGAGATTGATGTGAGAGTTGAGACTTCTCAAATCCTTTACAAGGAACCATCCTATATCGAGATTCCATCTTTGCTGGCACAGCAGGAATGGAATATGGTGTATCAAGATTTATTTTGAAGGTTTAAGAAAGAATGCCATTCATGGGTAATTTGAGAGACTCCCTAGGAGGATGAGACATACCTAGTTCTTCCAAATACTCCTTAGAGTATTTTGAGTCAGATTCCAAAGTAATGTTAAGATCTCTACTCATTTGGGATAGAAATTTGGAAAAGGACACTGGATCTGAAGAGGTATGACCCCATTGAGGAGAAGGTGTATGAGAACCCCTCGAGGTACCTTTCACAGCAGAGAACGAAGGTGAAACCTCTCTGGAGTATTGATACCTGAGATCTGAATCCATAGGCAAAGATGCAGATGAAAGCCCACTTCTGGAATGAGTCGAGGAAGCATAACGTTGTTGTTTAGAAGAACCAGCTGGTGAAGAAAAACTTACAGAAGAACTCGACTGACGAGAATGGTGAGGCTCCACAACAGATCTCCTCGACAAAGGAGTTGGTGGTCTTGAAGAGTCTCAATGCTTCAATAAATAAGGCCTGTCTCGAGATGAGGACCTGGGACTCTAATGCCTCTACAAATGATGTGGTGAAGAGCTATGCCTCGAATTATGGTCCGTGATCAAGATGAATCCAGCCTCAAAGAGGCATCCTCACCCTGTGCCTCGAAGAAGGCAATGCCTTATGTTGAGAGATGGGACAGGAAGTCGGAGATCGATGTCAAGATACTAATAAGGATTCAGCTCCTTGTATAGGAGGTATCTCAAGGCACTCAGAAGGGCTCGACTCCTTGAATAGAGTGGCTAGGTTGAGCTCGAAGCACTCTCACGGACTCAACTCCTTGTAATACTGCTGAGTGCTCAGGCTGGACTGCAGGAAACAAGGTAGAAGCAGGAGTCAATTTGGTATGCATGTTATCAAACTCCTGATGCAGAATAGTTTCCAACATATTCTGCAAAGCCAGCACCGAGACCACTGGATCTGGTACAATTGGTGTGGCTATGGACTCCAAGGAAGACGATCGAGGAAGAGTGTTGCCTCGATTTTGAGACACGTTTCCTGGATAGCCTCGGACCCACCTGATCTAATGGTGGCATGTCCGGAGGGGTTGGCTTAGTTATCTTACCTGATAGAGACACTGAGGATAACGGAGCCTCAGGAGAAGATTTAGCTGATTCCCAAAGATGAAGACTTCCCCATTGAGGAAGGTTTGAGCGAGGTCGAGATGGGAGGTTTTTGACCCGTAGAAGACTTTGCTGGAATCGAGGTTAAGGTCGGGGCTGAAATAGGGGCCATTCCCCAGAATATTTTTCAATCTGGACTCGATGATGTTTAAGAGTTCGATTTTGAAGTGTAGCACAGCGGGCACATGACTCTGGACGATGATCAGGTCCTAAACACACCACTTGTGTGGGTCAGTGATGGAGATCACGCGTTGACACCGGCTACACTTTTTGAACCATGTGACCATCCGGGACATGGAATGAAAGACGGCCATGACTAAATCAAAGCCAGCAGGCTGAGGCCATGGAAGATGCCCCACTGTGACACGATCAAAAAAACAAAGAAAACTCTTTTTTTTTTTTAAACAAACGCGCAGATAAACACAGCGACTCTGTAAAGAAAATACACGAGCCGCAGTGACAGAAGGCACGAGTAGAGCTAACACTTGCGCAGAGCCTTGAAACAAGTGCTTCTCAGCTCCGCAGAAAACTTAGAACTGAGACGTTGAGGAGATGTGCGCCCTACGGCGGGCAGGAAGGCATTCGCGGTTCGGCTGTTGCAAACTTTCTAAAAGTTTTTCAAGCAAGTCTGCTTGCAAGGCTATCCACATCAGGGCTCCGTGGATGATGTCACCCATATATTGAGAATATGCTGCCTGCTTGTCCTGGGATAATACTATTGAATTTAAAAAAAAAATAAAAAATTTCAGAACCCACAAAACTGTCTGCCAAGACCCCCAGAGTGTCTTAAGCACGTGCTAATCTTACAGCCCAAATGACGTGTAGCCATCATTTACCATTTGGACTCAAATATAAACCGGAGGTAACCCCCCCCCCCCCCCCACCAAGGGGTAAAAAGGTCGACGCGAATAGAGCCCAAGAAATTGTAGCAGCCATTTCCAATAGGGAGAGTGCATGGGCCTGGAGCATCGTTCCTGCACCAGTTCACTGCTGGACCACAGGGCTTTAAAGATAAGTGTGGGACAGGTTCAGTAGGGAGGCAGGGTGGTGCATAGCCAGCCAGCCAGGACAGGACGAGGGATTGCTCCTGTCCTGGCTCACCCACTGGACCACAAGGGCTTAAGGTAGGCTCGGCTGAGGCCTACAATGGGTTCAGGAAGGGAGTGTGATGGTGCCAGAGCTCGAATATAAACACTCATTTTGGCCTCAAAAAGCACAGTTACTGTTATCCAGGGACAGCAGACAGCTATTTTCACATATGGGCGACATCATCAACGGAGCCCGAATGTGGAAGCCTCGCAAGCAGACTTGCTTGAAGAAACTAGAAGTTTCGAGATGACCGCACCATGCATGCGCGAGTGCCTTCCCATCCAGCGTAGGGCGCGTCTCCTCAGTTCAGATAGCTAGCAGAGAAGCCAACCAGGGAAGGTGGGTGAGTTGCGAGAATAGCTGCCTGCTGTCCCTGGATAACACCTGTTACGGTAAATAACTGTGCTTTATCCTAGGACAAGCAGGTAGCCTATTCTCACATATGGGTGACCTCCAAGCTAACCAGAATGGGATGGTGGGAGTGTTGGCAATTTAAGAGAATAAATTTTGTAATACTGTTTGGCCAAACTGTCCATCCCGTCTGGAGAAAACATCCAGACAATAGTGAGAAGTGAAAGTATGAAGCGAGGACCAAGTAGCAGCCTTACAAATTTCCTCAATAGGTGTAGGTCTGAGGAAAGCTACTGAAGCTGGCAAGGCTCTGACTTTACTGGTTAGGGGTAGTCCAGCCTGGGCATAGCAGAATGAGATACGAGCCACCATCCAGTTGGAGATGGTACGCTTAGAAATTGGATGTTCCAACTTGTTTGGATTGAAGGAGACAAAAAGTTCAGGAGCAGTTCTGTGTGGTTTGGTGTGTTCCAAATAGAAGGCCAAAGCAAGTTTACAGTCCAGAGTATGAAGAGCTGATTCTACAGGATGAGAATGAAGTCTTGGAAAAAACACTGGAAGTACAATAGATTGGTTGAGATGAAATTCTGAAACCACTTTAGGTAGAAATTTTGGATGAGTACGAAGGACCACCTTGTGAGCAGATGTGAGGGTAAAGAGAAACACCACTTTCCAAGTGAGATACTTCAGATGAGCTGTAGACATTGGTTCAAATGGAGGCTTCATCAATTGAGCAAGAACAACATTGAGGTCCCAAACCACAGGAGGCGATTTGAGAGGAGGTTTGACACTGAAAAGTCCTTTCTTGAATCTGGAAACCACCGGATAAGCAGAGAGTGGTTTTCCTTCAACAGGCTGATGGAAAGCTGCAATTGCACTGAGATGGACTCGTATGGATGTAGACTTGAGGCCAGAAGTGGATAAGTGCAAAAGATAATCCAAAATAGCAGATAAGGAGGAATGTTGAGGCTCCTTGTTATGAGAAAGACACCACGTAGAAAATCTAGTCCATTTTTGGAGATAGCAGTGTCTAGTGGTAGGCTTCCTAGAAGCCTCTAAAACGTCTCTTACAGATTGAGAAAAACAGAAGAGGAGTCATGTTGAGAGGTACCAAGCTGGCAGGTGTAGGGACTGCAGGTTGGGATGAAGAAGAGAACCTTGACTCTGTGTAAGCAGAGAAGGAAAAACTGGTAGAAGGTATGGTTCCCTGCTGCTGAATTGAAGTAGAAGGGAGTACCAAGGTTGTCTTGGCCACCGAGGAACAATCAGAATCATGGTGGCATGATCAACTTGACCAGAGTCTTGAGAATGAGATGGAATGGAGGGAATGCATAGAGGAAGAGATTCATTCATTCCAGAATAAAAGCATCTGCCTCAAGGCGATGAGGAGAGTATATCCTGGAGCAGAACTGAGGCAGTTTGTAGTTGTGGGGAGCTGCAAAGAGATCTATCTGAGGCGTTCCCCATTGAGAAAAAATTTTGATGAAGAGGCGAGGAATAGAGTGTCCATTTGTGAGGTTGCAGAAGACGACTCAAGTTGTCTGCCAAGCAATTTTTTGCCCCTTGTATGTAAACAGCTTTGAGGAAGGTGTTGTGGCGGATTGCCCAGTCCCAAACCATCAGAACTTCTTGACAAAGGGAGGCAGATCCCGTCCCTCCCTGTTTGTTGACATAGTACATGGCGACTTGGTTGTCCATCCAAATGAGGACTACCTGGTTGTGAAGATGTTAAAAAGCATTGAGAGCCTCGAGGCTCGCTCTGAGTTCCAATAGATTGACGTGACACTGACAATCCATTCTGGTCCAGTGGCCTTGTGTATGGAGACCATCGAGGTGAGCGCCCCAAGCGTAGATCGAAGAATCTGTCATTAGGACTTTTTGATGGGGGGGGTGCAATTGGAAGAGCAAGCCTCTGGAGAGATTGGAAGAGAGCATCCACCAATGAAGGAGTGACTGATATGTGTCGAGAAAGTGGGTCGCAAACTTGCGTCCATTGAGATGCCAGGGTCCACTGAGGAATTCTGAGGTGAAGTCTGACAAAAGGAGTCATGTGTACTGTGGAGGCCATGTGACCTAGGAGTACCATCATGTGTCTCGCTGAGATGGAAGAGTGGGAAGACACTGTGTGGCAGAGTTGAAGAAGAGCTTCCAGATGTTATTGTGGAAGGAATGCACTGAGTTGGACAGTATCCAGAACAGCTCCGATGAATTGTAGATTCTGTGAGAGCTGAAGTTGGCATTTGGGAAAGTTGATTTCGAACCCCAAACTTTGTAGGAACCACGTAGTCCATTGGGTCGCTACAATAATGCCCTGATAAGTTGAATCTTTGATGAGCCAGTCGTCGAGGTAAGGAAATACCTGAAGACCATGGTTCCGTAGAGCTGCTGTTACCACTACTAGGCACTTGGTGAACACTCTGGGAGATGAAGCCAGGACGAAGGGCAGCACTCTGTATTGATAATGCAGATTCCCCACCCGAAATCTGAGGTATTGACGGGAGGCCGGATGGATGGGAATATGAGTCCAGAAAGCATAATCAGTCGTTCTGCTCAAAAAGGGGATAAAGGGATGCCAGGGACAACAAGCAAAATTTTTCTTTAACCAAAAATTGGTTGAGAGCCCCGAGATCCAGAATGGGCTGCAGATCACCCGTCTTCTTCGGAACAAGGAAGTAACGGGAGTAAAAACCCCTGTTCTGCTGGTCCAAAGGAACTGGTTCGATGGCATGGAGACTAAGCAGAGCTTGAGCTTCCTGAAGAAGAAGGGAGGTCTGGGATGGACTGGAAGGATACTCTCTTGGAGGAAGCTCTGGTGGAAACTGAGTGAAATGAAGAGAGTATCCTTCCTTGATGATGGTTAGAACCCAGAGGTCAGATGTAATCGTCATCCATTGGTGGTAAAAATGATGGAGACGACCTCCTATAGGGAGAAGAGAAGACAGAGGCAGAATGGTGGAGGTTATGCTCTGTTGTAAACAGTCAAAAAGGCTTGAGAAGCTTTAGGTGCAGCAGAGGGCTGAGATTTTTGTTGCTTCTGAGGCTGCTGTTTCTTAGGAGGAGCTGTCCTGGGAGTAAAACGCCTCCGATATATAGGTGTAGGACGTGGAGGCTTAACAGGAGCTGGCTATAGAAGCAAAGGTCTGACTATAGAAGCAAAGGATTTTTCATGGTCAGACAGCTTCTTGGCGACTGCATCGTTGGATTCATCAAAGAGGTCATTGCCTTCACAAGGAAGATTAGCCAAACGGTCCTGAAGATTTGAATTCATGTCAATAGTACGAAGCCAGGCAAGGCGGCGCATTGCTACAGAACAAGCAGCCGCCCTAGCAGATAACTCAAAGGCATCATAGGATGATTGAAGGAGATGTAGTCTGAGCTGAGATAGAGAAGTGACGACTTCTTGGAATTCAAAATGTTTGATTGTCTAAATAACTCAAAAATTTTGGCAAAAGCTTAATGAGGAACTCAAAATAAGTAACAAAATGAAAATTATAATTGAGGACTTTAGAGGACATCATAGCATTTTGATAGATGCGACGTCCCAATTTGTCCATAGTTTTCCCTTCTCTTCCAGGTGGTACGGTGGCATAAACCTTGGAAGGATGACTCCACAAGCAAGGACTGGTGAGATAACTGAGAGTTGTCGAACCCTTTGCAATGTAGAGTTTTATACCTAGAGTCCAATTTGCTTGGAACTGCTGAATTGTAAAAGGAGTCTCCAGGCATCTGGCAAAAGTCTGAGACAAGAGCTTGTGAAGAGGAAGCTCAAGTGACTCTGCCAGAGGTTGAGGAAGATGCATAACTTCGAGATACTCCTTAGATTATTTGGAACCAGCATCTAATTGAAGATCCAGGTCAACAGCCATCTGACGAAGAAAGGATGAAAAAGATAGCTGATCGGCTAATGCTTTGCCTCGAGAAGGATTCGAGGTTGTCAAAGCAGCCTGGGTCGAGGTTGAAGCTTCTGTCAGAAGAAAAGTATCAAATGAATTTGGAGACTTGGACGAAGCAATCGAAACCGTGACATCCTCGAGGTTTGGAAGTGGAGACCTCGATCGAGGAGTAGGTGGTCTAGTAGAAGGAGGAGTAGATCGAGGCCTGGTTGAAGAAGGATGTTCTTTAGAAGAAGAACTGTGCCTGGAAGTATGCCTCGAGGAATGTCTCAATCCTCTGTGAGAATGGTGCTTGGAAGCAGATCTCGATGATTGAGGAGACTTCGCCTCGGAGACAGAAGCAGCCAATGCTACCAATGAATGGATAGGACTGGAGGCTGTAGAGCGAAGCTCCAGAGGCTTGGTGGAGGAACCTCGATACTCCCAAAGACTCTGCTCCATAGTTAGAGTGTGAGGATTCCTGTCGAGGAACTGGCAAAAAATCTGCTCCTTGCATGATGTGCTTGGATGCCAGACCAGACACTCGCAGAGACTCTGCTCCCTGGAAAGAGTGTCGAAGCTCAGACTGAGGCAAAGGAAGTGGCTCGACCTCACGGGAGTCACAGGGATCGGTGCCACAGGGATCGGTGCTGGGGCCTTTACTCTTTAACATATTCATCAATGACCTGGAAAAGGAGGCAAAGTGTGAGGTTATAAAATTCGCAGACGATACCAAACTGTGCGGCAGAGTTACGACCAGGGATGAGTGTGAGGACCTACAAAGGGACCTGGACAAGCTGGAAGACTGGGCAAACAAATGGCAAATGCGCTTCAACGTGGACAAATGCAAGGTAATGCATATAGGGAAAAAGAACCCGTTGTTCAGCTACAAATTAGGGGGGGTATTGTTGGGAGACAGCAGACTCGAGAGAGACTTGGGTGTGCTGGTGGATGCATCACTGAAGCCATCTGCACAGTGCGCAGCAGCCTCGAAAAAAGCCAACAGGATGCTGGGCATCATAAAGAAGGGCATAGCAACCAGAACACGGGAAGTCATCATGCCATTGTATCGAGCGATGGTGCGTCCACATCTGGAATACTGCGTTCAGTATTGGTCACCGCACCTCAAGAAGGACATGGCGGTACTTGAGAGAGTCCAAAGGAGAGCAACGAAATTGGTAAGAGGGCTGGAACACTGCTCATACGCCGAGAGGCTGGATAGGCTGGGGCTCTTCTCTCTGGAGAAAAGGAGGCTCAGGGGAGATATGATAGAGACCTTCAAGATCATGAGGGGCATAGAGAAGGTGGATAGGGACAGATTCTTTAGACTGAAGGGGACAGCAAATACGAGGGGACATTCTGAGAAACTGAAGGGAGACAGGTTCAAAACAAATGCAAGGAAGTTTTTTTTCACCCAAAGGGTCGTGGACACTTGGAATGCGCTACCGGAGGAAGTGATCAGGCAGAATACGGTACAAGGATTCAAACAGGGATTGGATGGATTCCTGAGGGATAAAGGGATCGTGGGATACTGAGGGAGGAGCTGGGATGTAACACAAGTATAGGAAGTAAATCAGGTAATGAGTATAAACTAACCTGGTCGTGCATGTGCAAGACCGGAGGGCTAGGACTTCGATAGGAAGGCAGGACTTAATGGGAAACCAAGGTGGCAAGGGAGCCCCTTCTGATGATTCAGATAGGTCTTGACCTGTTTTGGGCCGCCGCGGGAGCGGACTGCTGGGCGGGATGGACCTGTGGTCTGACCCGGCGGAGGCACTGCTTATGTTCTTATGAGTCTGCAGAATGCCCAGGCTGAATAAGAGGGAGAAACTTTGGTCCCATATTAGTTAAGAAACTGCATGAATTGCTTCTCCAACATGGTCTGGAAAGCAGCTGGCAAGGAGGGTACCGCATCTGAAACTGGCCCACCTGCCTTGGCTGGAAGTTCCACAGAGGCAGTGGGAATGTGTTTCGACTTGGAAGTTTTAGGCACCTTAAGAACCACTGCTGGAACTTTCTGCTGAGTTACCTGACCTGAGGATACAGGGGAAGACACAGCAGGAGTCGTTGACGAGAGAGCCACTGCAAATGAAGGTTTGATGAGGCTTGAGGTGGAAGCAGTTGAAGCAGGAGGAGGCTCAGTCGAAGGTGAGGTCGAGGCTGCCTTCGAAGTCGAGGGATCGGAGGAAGAATCCATTCCAAAGAGCTTGTCCACCAAAAGATGACGACGTTTAAGGGCTCGAGGTTGAAGAGTAGCACAGGTCTCGCACGACTTCAGTTGATGGTCCGGCCCAAGGCACCAACGGTGTGGGTCCGTAAGGGAAATCGCACGTTGGCACTTGCTACACTTCTTGAAGACCGTAGTTAGCTGGGACATAAGAGAAAAAATAGCTGCCGCAAAATAGAAGCCCCTGGGCGGCCTGCCCCGGTAGCTGAACGGAAGAAAATAATTTTTTTAAAGAAATAAAAGTAGTAAAAACAGCAATTCGTGAAGAAAAACACACAAACCGTGGTTGAGAGAAGGCACGAAATAACAAAGTTAAAATGCAAAGAGTCAAAGACGGACTTCTCGGCTCCGCGGAAAACTGAGGAGACGGCCCTATGCTGGGCGGGAAGGCACTCGCGCATGCGTGGTGCGGTCGTCTCGAAACTTCTAGTTTCTTCAAGCAAGTCTGCTTGCGAGGCATCCGCATCTGGGCTCCGTTGATGACGTCACCCATATGTGAGAATAGACTACCTGCTTGTCCTGGGATAATTTTGGTTTATATTCAAGTATATACAGTACAGTTAATAAGAAGGGGAGACAATACCACACATACCTAAACATTAACACTTATCAGATGTAAGAGAATGCTAACAGCACTAGACCTCAACGTCTTACCGTCAGGGACTTCATCTGGCTTTCTCCGCTTTTCATAGATAAAGATGATAGTGACAAGAATGACTACTTCAACCACAATGCCCAGGAATGGCCAAAGCGCAGCCAGTCGGCTACGCACTTTCAGTTTCACAGTGGCACCACTGCTGCCTAGGAGGTTGGTTCCGTTGCACACGTACTCGCCCTGGTCCTTCTCCATATCCAGCTTATTGATGCGCAGCTCTGTTTTGTTCCCAATGGATTTGATGACATAGTTTTTATCCACACCATCCACTATTTGTGTCTGGGGAGGAAGCAGTGAGGAAGACTCAAACCAGGTGTTTTTTTTTTTTTGTTGTTGTTTCGTTTTGTTTCAGCTGAAACTAAAGCCAGCCAGGCCCTGCCTCCCATACAGCAGCAACTCTACTCAAAGCCTCCCTTTTAGAGGCCAGACAAATTTTGGTTTTGGTGCCAAAACCAGCCCTAAACCCTTTCCTGCCTGGTGTCGGTCTTGGCCAGAATGTTATTTTAATTTTCAGCCATGTTTTCGTTTCAACCAAAAAGGACCAAGTGTTTTCAGTGGAAGCCAAAAGTTCATATTTTATCCTATCTCTCACTAATCCCCCCACCCAAAAATAGGATTGTGGAGTTTCCCCTCATCCTAGACCCCGCCCCCTCCCTCCCATCCACCTGTAGGCTCCCTGGGCCTGTTTTATAATCCCTACTAGTCTAGGAATGTAGTTGGGGCAGGAGCAGCCCCCAGTTATTCTTGCCCTTTCCAGCTCTGCACTCAAAATGGATACTGTAAGTAAGGCATTACTCCTGCCATGACTCGCAACCAGGGATTATAAAAGATTGCCATATAATCCCTACTCCTATGGCTGCATGTTCCAAATACAGTGGTGCCTCACACAACGAACTTAATTCGTTCCAGGAGCAAGTTTGTTATGCGAAAAGTTCGTTATGTGAAACGCGTTTTCCCATAACAATACATGTAAAAAAAAATAATTCGTTCTGTAGCATAAAATATGCTAAGATGACATAAAAAAAGATAAATTTTTGGTTATTATTTTTATTTAGATACATCTAAAAACATAATTGTTTTTTAAAACAACACACATTTTTTAAATTTAAAGACAGACTAAGTAGAGTCTAATTTTACAGTGAGAGAGGGCAGAGTCTCAGCGGCAAAAACTGGGACTTAACTGTTCATTTTTTTTTTTTTTTCTACCGTGTTTCCCCGATAAGGCAGGGCCATCAAATAAGACAGCCCCCCCTTTTTAGAAAAAAATGTAAAATAAGGCACCCCCCCCGCAAATAAGCCACCCACCGATACCTGCGCTTACCCGAATCGGGTGGTACGGTGGGTGACTCCGTGTGGTCCCTGGCACCCCCGACACGATCGGGGCAAGAGGGAGCTCAAGCCCTCTTGCCCCCCGACTCCCCGACACGATCGGGGCAAGAGGGAGCTCAAGCCCTCTTGCCCCCCCGACTCCCCGACACGATCGGGGCAAGAGGGAGCTCAAGCCCTCTTGCCCCCCCGACTCCCCGACACGATCGGGGCAAGAGGGAGCCCAAGCCCTCTTGCCCCCCCGACTCCCCGACACGATCGGGGCAAGAGGGAGCCCAAGCCCTCTTGCCCCGCCGATTCCCCAACTCCCCGACAATATCGGGCCAGGAGGGAGCCCAAGTCCTCCTGGCCACGGCGACCCCCTAACCCCACCCTGCACTACATTACGGGCAGGAGGGATCCCAGGCCCTCCTGCCCTCGACGCAAACCCCCCTCCCCCCAACGACCGCCCCCCCCCAAGAACCTCCGACCGCCCTCCCAGCCGACCCGCGACCCCCCTGGCCGACCCCCACGACACCCCCCACCCCCTTCCCCGTACCTTTCTGTAGTTGGCCGGACAGACGGGAGCCAAACCCGCCTGTCCGGCAGGCAGCCATCGACGGAATGAGGCCGGATTGGCCCATCCGTCCCAAAGCTCCGCCTACTGGTGGGGCCTAAGGCGCCTGGGCCAATCAGAATAGGCCCGGGAGCCTTAGGTCCCTCCTGGGGGCAGGGCCTGAGGCACATGGTCGGGTTGGCCCCCCCGACTCCCCGATCGTGTCGGGGAGTCGGGGGGGGGCAAGAGGGAGCCAGGCGGAGAGAGGGCAGTTAAGCGCAGTGCCTGCGCGGAAGGATGCAGCTCGGGCGACTTTGTTGTGTGAAACGAAGTTCGTTGTACGGATCAAGACATAAAGTTCGTTGTGCGCAGCGTTCGCTGTGCGAGGCGTCCGTTATGCGAGGCACCACTGTAAATGCTTTAGATACAAAATTTTAGCGGGAATTTAAGTTTTTATATTTGAGATAAGCTCGTTAGGAATTAGCCTCTGTAGAGTTATGCTATCAGGCACAAAGTCAGCCACTGTTAAAGTACTGTGTTTTTTATATTCAGCGTGTGGAGACCATTTTGCTTAGAGGAACAATACAATCATTATTTACCTTATATTCTGGCTTCGTTACTGTGGGGCTCAATCAAAAAAAAAAAAAAGTCTAAAAACCCGCCAAAATCAGCACTTGGATGATCAAAAAGACAAATTGTCCAAGTACCGATAATCAAACGGGGTTAGACTATCTAAAACCAGCTTAGGCCTTTTCCCTTGCTCTGTGCACCCAGAGTGAAAAGGGGCGTTTAAGCGGTGTGGGTAAGGCGGGAAGTGGGCCAACTTACACTTAGTCATCCAGCAGCCATAATCGAAAAGTTTGCCAGGTTGCCTGGACAAACTCAAGTCAAAACAGGTATAAGTTCTGGATCAGGACGCTGAGCAGATCGCATCTGCCGCGATCAGCTCAGCGGCCCAGGCAACCCTTCCCCCTTAATGATCGCGGCAGGAGGGATACCCAATTCCTCATGCCTGAAGCCGCTGCAACCCCTCTGAATGATCACTGGCAGGAGGGATGTCCAATCCCTCCTGCCGCTGAAGCCACTGCAACCCCTCTGAATGATCACCAGCAGGAGGGATGTCCAATCCCTCTTGCCGCAATCCCCCAAACCCTCCCGCCACAATCCCCTGATCCCATCTTCCCCGGCAGGAGGGATGCCTAATCTCTCCTGCCTCGACCCCCCGAACCTTCCCGCAATGTTCCCCAGCAGGAAGGATGCCCAATCCTTCCTGCCGCGATTCCCCCAAACCTTCCCTTTTGGCGACACCCCCACCCCCAAACGTTCACGCCCACCCCGCCAGGACCCCCTCCCCTAACCCCAACCAGATCAAACCATCAGGACCCCACCTGGACACCCCCCTAACCTAGTTTAGGTGGATGGATGGCTCCTGATTTTTGATTATGCCCCTCTGTGGGTTTAGCAGAGGGATACGGACTGTAAACTCTGACAATCCCAGTGGCTCTTGGCTAGTTGTGTGAATGTGAACCAAACGAGTTTTTGGTTTGTTTTGGCTGCAGTTTTCAATTGAAACTGGAAAAAAAAAAAAAAACACAAAAAAAACCCAGGTTGCAGTCAGCTTCTACTCCTCTACCAGGCCTACATTAGTGTCTAATGGCCTAACCAGGAAAAGAGCAATCACCAGTCACTCCTGCACCTGCTATCAAAACAGCTGTCAAAACCTTCAGTGGACAGGAGTGACTGGCGAGCGCTCTTGCCCTGGTTAGGAGCTAAGTTCCTTCTAAGTTGAACACATGAACAAATCGCTCATACATTCCTGGTATGTTGCTCAAAGAGTTTACATGGTCTCTCACAAAAATACTTGCAAATCTGAAAATCTATTGGATTTTAGAACTTGTTCACATTAGAAAAAATTTGCTTACAACTGGTCAATCCTTAGAGGGAGCACTGGTTAGGAGCCATGTGGTTTAGTGGTCTAAAGGAGGCCCACAGAGGGTCCAAGAGGCAGTGCGAAGGTGGTGGTTTTGGATGGGGGAGGGGTAGAGTTTCAGTTTCAGTCAAAACTGCACTAGCATTTTCAGCTAAAACCACATTGCTGAATTAAAATCTGGGCTGGTTTTGGCACCAAAGCTGAAACAAACTTGGGTCAGCCTCTAATAAACCTGCCAGTCTAGGTTCCTGCTGTTGGTAAGTAAGGAAAAATGACTTGCTCTCCTCCCTTGCTTCTAAATTATTTAAAAAAAACAACAACCCAGAAGCAGCATATTGATAAGGACATCCAAAAGGAACATATGAAAAGTATAAGCAGACTTAAGTGAAAATGAGAAAGGAGCAAGGGTCCAGGATAAGTGAGGGGAATCATAGCTTACATTCATAGGGAAAAAAATACTCACCCGGGTCCCATCACTACTTTGCTTGTACCAGCTCCACTGTTCCACAGGAGGGTATGAATTACACTTGCATGTCAGCACCCCAACATCACCCTCATTGCCAGCCTCCGTCTCCTTGTATGCCACCACGTGAGGAGGAACTAGAAATGAAGGGGACAAAAGCAGCAAAATTTTGGGAGTTTGTGGCACGGCAATAGGTTCATGCCTCCTGCTTTCACTACTGCAGAGCAGTGGTTCAACGCAACATATGTAAGGGCATGGAGCTTAACAAACAGTGTAAGCCATTTTAGATGTAAGGTGCATATGTAAGAAATTGGATGTCAAAAAAAAAGAAAACCATTTAAGACGGCTTAGATTGTTTAAGCTCCCTGCACTTACAAGTAAGCAAAACTTAAAAAAAAATAGAAAAAAACCTCAGCTCCATGCATGTCATCACAAGTATCTGTATTGGTTGCTTTATCAATAAAAATTATTCTCCCCCCCAAAAAAAAACACAAGCATTTGTGCAGGATACAATAGGAGCTCTGAGTCAGACATGCTGGTCCTGTACTTATCTCAGAGACACAAGGTGCTTTCCTGTACCACATCTGCTTTCACCATTCTCACAGACAAGGAGATCTCAGTTTCACAAGTCCAAGTGCAGGAGGGCTGGAGCCACACTTCTCATTGAACCAAAATGGGAACAGTAACGGTTATTTTAGGAGTACTCCCTTCTCTGCCCCCAATTACCTGACACATAGATGGTACCATTCACCTCTGGGTCAGTGAGGAAGATGCAGTAATACACCCCAGAGCTCTCGCTATTCACTTGAGAGATACTGCAACAGAAAATAGGCCATGAGAAGCAGAAGGATGGAAACATTTTAAAAGGTAGACATGCAATATGCAACATCCTCATTTCCCCACCCTTGCTACTGAACCACCTCTTAGCCATCCTACAGAAGTTTGGCACGGCCTCAAAATCAAGGGTCACCTTTTGGTATAAAAGTGTACGCTTACCCTGATAATCATTATAGGCTTAAACAGACTGGTGGGCTTGCTGGCAAAGTTCATTCCAGCATAGCTAAGAACCACTGGAGAATAACCTGTTCTTAATAAGAACATAAGGACTGCCATCTCCGGATCAGACCCTCGGTCCATCAAGTCCGGCAATCCGCACACGCGGAGGCCCAGCCAGGTGTACACCTGGCGTAATTCTAGTCACCCATATCCCTCGATGCCTCTCATAAGGAGATGTGGAATCCACCGTTCAAAACTAGATGCACAACAACCTCCTCCGGGAGAGCATTCCAGGTGTCCACCACCCAGCTCATTGTATAAACTTAGGGCTGTAGTCTCCCACATGTGACACCCCACCCATCCACTGAAGTCCTCCCCTACAGCCCTCAGTTGGCGAATGCTCTTCAAATCCCGTAAATGTGTTAGTTTCAAATCTTGCCTACTGGATACAGTAATAAACAAACAAATCAAAACTCTTTTAAGTGTATTACTTGAGACATTTATAGAATTTGCCACTATTGACAAGCCAAAATAAAGCGAGTTTACTCAAGGGAAATCTTGCCTCACTAATCTACTGCATTTCTTTGAAGGGGTGAATGAACATGTAGATAAAGACGAGTCCATTGATATCATTTATTTGGACTTTCAAAAGGCATTTACTCATGAAAGACTTCCGAGGAAATTAAGAGAGTCATGGGGTAGGAGGTAATGCCCTATTATGAATTAAGAATTGGTTGAATGACAGAAAACAGTAGGTTTAAATGGACAATATTCTCAATGGAGAATGGTAAATAGTGGGGTTCCCCAGAATTCTGTGCTGTGACTACTGCTTTTTAACTTATTTATCAATGATAAAGATGGGAATAACTAGTAAGATAATTAAATATGCGGTTATCATTGCAATTTCTTGCTATCATTGCAGGGACGCACAGGCAGTGTTCACACGATGCATACAGCTGACCCGGAAGGAAGGTTTGTGGGTCAGACACGTGCATCGTGTGAACGCTGCCTGTGCATCCCTGTAACCATAGTCACTGAAGGCAGAAGGAGCGAGTGCAGCTCGAACAAGTAAGGGGACATGATCTTTCTGGGACAAAGGGTGAAAGGAGGGGTGTGGGAAGGAGCACGTTTGGCCATTGGAGGGGCACAATTTTAGGACAAAGGCTGGAAGGCAGGGAGAGGGTACAAACTCGACACAGAAGGAAGGGAGGGGGCATGAACATGGGACATAGGAGGAAGGGAATAGAAAGGGAGAATTGTTGGGCATGAGTGCGAGTGAGAGGGAAAGAGATAGTGCACATGGGAAAGGAAGAAAGAGGAAAATTGTTGGGCATAGAGAGAGAGAGGATTGAGGTAGAGATGCATGGGGAACAGAAGGATGAGAGGGAGAAATGTTGGATATGATGGTGGAGAAGGAACTGAGGGACAGATTGAAGGGGATGCAAGGGAGAGGAATGTTGAACATAGTGATGGCAGGGGAGATGTGGCATTGTGCTAGAGAGTGGCGATAGAAGGAGAAATGAGCATGGGGCTGGTGGGCAGTGGTGAAAAATGCTGCACATGACCCAGGGAATGAGAGAGGGAGAAGGTTGGATGTGGCAGTAGAGGGAGTGGGAGAGATGCATCCTGGATCTTTCTCTCTCTCTCTCTCTCTTTCCCCACTCCGTTTGCTGCAAGGGAGGGATTGAGAGAAGAACAGTGAGAGAGAGAGGGAGGGAGATGTTGCTAATGGGAGTGGAAGAGAGAGGAAGAAAAGTTGGACTCATGGAGGAACAGAGAGTGATGTTGGTTGGGGAAGGGAATGAGGTCCAGACTTCGGAGGAGAGGAAGCGTGCAGGAGGCAGAAAAAGTAATATTGGATGTACAGTCAGAAAGGAAGTGCAACCAGACTCATTAAATCACCAGCAACAAAGATAAGAAAAATGATTTTTTTTTTTCAATTTAGTGATCAAAATGTGTCCGTTTTGAGAATTTATATCTGCTGTCTATATTTTGCAGTATATTTGTCTATTTTTCTATAGTTGTTCCTGAGGTGACATTGCATATTTTAAAGTCATCTGCCTTGACCTTTTTGGGAAAAAACTAATATAAATGATAATTAACGTTTTCTCTGCATACAGTGTGCTTTGTGTTTCTTTTAATTTTGTGGTTACCATTAATAAGATTATATTGTGTGTATATAAAAAATGGATGGAAGAAATTGTTATTATGGATTAAAAACTGGTTGGCGGATAGGAAACAGAGATTGGGGGTGAATGGACAATACTCTAACTGGAAAAGCATCACAAGTGGAGTGCCACAGGGCCTGTGCTCTTCAACATATTTATAAACGACCTAGAAATTGGCACGACGAGCAAGGTGATTAAATTTGCGAATGATACAAAGTTATTCAGAGTAGTGAGGACACAGAAGGATTGTGAAGACCTAAATACGCTCGAGGAATGGGCCATGAAACGGCAAATGAGGTTCAACATGGATATGTGAAAGGTAATGCATGTCAGTAACAAAAATCATATGCACGAATACAGGTTGTCCTCGGGAGTACCGTATTTTCACGCATATAATGCGCACGTTATACACGATTTTACAAACCGTGCATAACCTTGCGCGTTATACGCGTGAGCGCGCTATATAAAATTTTTTTTTCATAGTTCCCACCCCGCCCGACGCCCGATTCATCATCAGGAAGAACCGCTCACACCCCCACCGCTCGCACCCCCACCCTGATGGACCGCTCGCACTCCCACCCGAAGAACCGCTCGCACCCCCACAGCCTCCCCCCCCCTCCCCCATGGAGAAGCTGTCTACCTTGTTTCCGGATGCCAGTGAGCCCAGCTGCTTCCTCTGCCAGCGGTCCTGCCCCTTCTCTGAGCCCTGCTGCGCTGCTTCCTCTTCCGGCGGTCCCGCCCTTTCTCTGACATCAGAGAAAGGGCGGGACCACCGGAAGAGGAAGCAGCGTAGCGCAGGGCTCAGAGAAGGGGCGGGACCGCCGGCAGAGGAAGCAGCTGGGCTCACTGGCATCCGGAAACAAGGTAGACAGCTTCTCCATGGGGGAGGCTGTGGGGGTGCGAGCGGTTCTTCGGGTGGGAGTGCGAGCGGTCCATCGGGGTGGGAGTGCGAGCGGTCCTTCCGGATGATGAATCGGGCGTCGGGGGGGAGCATCAGGCTTTCAGGATGGGGACAGGACTTCAAGGGGGGGCAGCCAGAGGAGAGTCGGGGCGGGTGAAAGGAGAGTCGGGGCGGCATGCGCGGTATATAAAAATTTCTTTACATAAATTTGTGTTTCCCGCGCGCTATATCCGTGTGCACGTTTTACACGGGTGCACGTTATCTACGTGAAAATACGGTACTTGTAGACAAGTCAATGAAACCGTCTGCGCAATGCATGGTGGGGGCAAAAAGGGCAAACAGAATGCTATGAATGATCAAGAAGGGGATCACAAACAGATCTAAGAAGGTTATCATGCCGCTGTATGGGGCCATGGTGCACCCCCACCTGGAATACAGTGTACAACATGAAAAAGGGTCCAGAGAAGAGCAACAAAAATGGTTAAGGGACTGGAGAAAGAGATTGTTCACCCTCTCCAAGGTGAAGAGAACGAGAGGGCACTCGCTAAAAGTTAGAAGGGAAAAGATTCCGTACAAACGTAAGGAAATTCTTCTTCACCCAGAGAGTGGTAGAAATCTGGAACGCTCTTCCGGAGGCTGTTATAGGGGAAAGCACCCTTTAGGGATTCAAGAAAAGGTTAGATAAGTTCCTATTGAAACAGAACGGACCAAACTTCAATGAATAAATATTTTATATAAACTTTTTATATTTTTTTAAAAAAGTTTTTGTATGTATTTTAACTTCATTTTCAACATTTTAAACTTTATCAATAAAAGATAGTGCATATACTTTCAAAAAAGCACTTATCTCTATAAAATGTTGAAAATGAAGTTAAATACATACAAAAACTTTAAAAAAATAAAAATAAAAAGTTTATATAAAATATTTATTCATTTAAGTTTGGGCCGATGATTGAGATATTGACCTGCAACAATTTCTAGCATTCAACTGCTTGGCTTCAAGGTCTTTGAGGCCCATCTTCATTGTTAAAAATTGACACTTTTGGTGCAATAAGTTTGAAGGGTGTTTTTTGGTTTTGACTATCTATTTGAATATATGATTTTGTATTTGGTTTATTGGTATTAAAAGTTTCTCCTAACTAAATGCTTTCTGTGGAAAAAGAAAACAAAAACTTATCTGGTAACCCAGTTACAGTGTGAGTGCTATGGGAAAATTGGGAGGAGTCATGGCTAGTAAAACGTGTCAGTTACAGAAAATCGCACAAGTCAGAATCGAGAGAGATTTATATTTAATGTCGCTTTGAGAAAGACCAAAAAAAAAAAAAAGAGTTTAAAGATGTGGCTAGAGGTTTCAATGCAAAGTAATGAAAATCAGTGCACACTTTAAGGGAATATTGGAGATTCCCATCTAAGGGATAGCTGTGGACAGAAGCTCCAGATTTTTTTTAAAAAATCCCCTTTCAGTACTCAAATTATCAGATCTTCTTTATCACTAGTGTGCATTAGCGTTCCGAGAAGTGTCACCATCTCCCTCCCTGCTTCTAGACATAACTAACTGGGGGATGCACTAAACTCAGCGATCATCGCTAAACCTGTTTTCACAGCTTTAGCGACGATCGCTGTTACCGACCTAATACACAAAACGGCCTGCCGCATATTTTTCCCCTCAATTGCCCATTTTCCCATCCTGCCATTCAAATTAGCCAAAACCCCATGCAAAATAGACAAACAATTGATGCACTAACATTGTTTGGCTATTTTGCATGGGGTTTTAGCGATCGTAAAAATAACGCCAGTTATAGAATCCTATAACTGTCCCAAGCCCTCTGTCCAATGACCCCCCCGAATCCCCCCCTAACCTGAAAAAGATGGCTGGATGTGTTCTTTCTCTGGCCGGCCGGCAGGCCTGCCTGCCTCGGAATGACGGGGATGCACCGGGGAGGGGCCAAGGGCCTGATTGGCCCAGGGTGAGAAGCTGAGGCAGTTGGGAGCGCAGGTGGTCTTCTCATCAATCCTCCCGGTAAGAGGTAAGGGTAGAGCCCGGGAGGAGCGTATCCAGAGGACTAACGAGTGGCTACATGGATGGTGCAGGGAGATGAACTTTGGATTTCTGGACCATGGAGAGGCACTGCAGGGACTTCAGGGACCAGACGGACTCCACCTGACCAGAAGAGGTAAGAACATCTTCGGACGTCGACTAGCCCGCCTACTTCGAAGGGCTTTAAACTAGGTAAGTTGGGGGAGGGTATCCGTTCATTCTCTGGAGCAGTAAGTAACTATCCTGAGGAGGTGAGTCGCCACTCTGAGTCTGAGGTAAGTGCACACACTGTAAACAATACATCAGGGGTCACACTAACTCAGGCGGGAAACTCTGTACAGGGACTTAGCAAACATAAGGTATGGAGAGCTATGTACGTCAATGCACACAGTTTGGGCAATAAAATTCTAGATTTAGAGACGGAAATAATGAACGCCGACCTAGACGTAGTGGCGATATCCGAAACTTGGTTCACGGACTCACACGGGTGGGATATGGTTATACTGGGTTACAACTTACTCCGTCAAGACAGGGAGGGCAAGTTAGGAGGAGGGGTAGCTCTATACACTAGAGAAGACATCAAAACTACCATAATCACAGATGTCAAGTATACCGGGGAATCCCTCTGGATGAACCTGGCTAGAGGAAATGAAAAATGCCTGTATCTTGGTGTGATTTACAGACCTCCGAGACAACAGGTAGACAAGGATATGGAATTAATCGAAGACATTGAAAACATCACCTTGCGTGAGGACACAGTACTGTTAGGGGATTTTAATATGCCCGATACAGATTGGAATGCACTTACCGCACAAACTAGCGGCAGTAGAAGGTTGTTAACCTCCATAAAGGGTGCACAGCTCAAACAATTGGTATTGGAGCCCACTAGGGACCAGGCGTTACTAGACCTGGTACTCACCAACGGAGACAGCGTATCAGAAGTTTCGGTAGGTAATACGCTGGCCTCCAGCGACCATAACATTGTTTGGTTCAACCTTCGGAAGGGTTTCTCCAGATCAACCACAACAACAAAGGTCCTAAATTTTCGTGGCACTGACTTCAAACGCATGGGAGACTTCATCCATCAGGCACTGCAAGACCATGCCGAAACCAATAATGTAGAGGCTATGTGGGCAAACCTGAAATCTACCCTACATGAAGCAATAAATCGCTATATAAAAACAACAAGCAAACGACGGAGGAATAACAGACCCCAGTGGTTCACTACAGAAATCTCGGACCTCGTTAAGAAAAAGAAAAAAGCATTTGTTTCCTACAAACATTCAGGAAGAGGAGCAGTAAAAGAAGACTATCTGGCCAAGTCCAAAGCTGTCAAAACGGCAGTCAGAGAGGCCAAGCTTCAGATAGAAGAGAATCTAGCAAAGGACATTAAGAAAAGGGATAAATCCTTCTTCAGGTACATCAGTGATAGGAAAAGAAACACAAATGGGATAGTACGCCTTAGGAAAGCAGACGGGACTTATGCAGAATCAGATTCCGATAAAGCCGAACTACTAAACGAATACTTCTGCTCAGTCTTTACCTGCGAGGCGCCAGGGTCCGGTCCACAGTTGCAAGCAAGGCATAGCTCAGATGACCCGTTCTGGAATTTCGAGTTTACACCCAGCAGCGTCTACTGCGAGCTATCAAGACTCAAAGTGAACAAAGCCATGGGACCGGACAATCTACACCCCAGGGTGCTTAGAGAGCTGTGTGATGTCCTGGCAGAGCCATTGTCTGTGCTCTTCAATCTTTCCTTGAAGGCGGGAAAAGTCCCCTTGGACTGGAAAACAGCCAATGTAATCCCACTTCACAAAAAGGGCTGCAGGACAGAGGCTGAGAATTACAGACCGGTGAGTCTCACATCCATAGTGAGTAAACTCATGGAAACACTAATTAAGCATAAATTAGATACAATCCTAGACGAGAAGAATCTATGGGATCCCCGCCAACATGGATTTACCAGAGGCAGGTCCTGCCAATCCAATCTGATTAGTTTCTTTGACTGGATAACAAGGAAACTGGATGTGGGTGAGTCCCTGGACGTCGTTTACTTGGACTTTAGTAAAGCTTTTGATAGCGTTCCGCACCGCAGACTATTGAACAAGATGAAATCAATGGGACTGGGAGAGACGTTAACTACATGGGTCGGTGATTGGCTAAACAGTAGACTTCAGAGAGTGGTGGTAAATGGTGCCCCTTCAAAAACGTCGGAGGTGATCAGTGGAGTGCCTCAGGGCTCGGTCTTGGGCCCGATCCTCTTCAACATATTTGTGGGAGATCTGACTCAGGGGCTTCAGGGTAAAATCACATTATTCGCCGATGACGCCAAACTATGCAACATAGTAAGTGAGAACACTTTACCAGACAGTATGACGCAGGACCTACTTCTATTGGAACATTGGTCCTCGACTTGGCAGCTAAACTTCAATGCTAGAAAATGTAAGGTCATGCACCTCGGCAGCAGGAATCCATGCAAAACTTGCACACTAAATGGTGAAACCTTAGTTAGGACCAAGGCGGAACGTGATTTGGGGGTGATCATTAGCGAAGACATGAAGACTGCCAATCAAGTGGAGAAGGCTTCATCAAAGGCAAGACAAATGATGGGTTGCATCCGAAGAAGTTTTATCAGCCGGAAGCCCGAAGTTATAATGCCATTGTACAGATCCATGGTGAGGCCTCATCTGGAGTATTGTGTACAATTCTGGAGGCCACATTACCAAAAGGATGTGCTGAGAGTTGAGTCAGTTCAAAGAATGGCCACCAAAATGGTCTCGGGACTCAAAGACCTCCCGTATGAAGAAAGGCTGAATAAATTGCAGCTATATTCACTTGAAGAACGTAGAGAGAGAGGAGACATGATAGAGACGTTTAAATATATCACCGGCCGTATTGAGGTGGAAGATGATATCTTCTTTTTTAAAGGCCCCTCTGCCACAAGAGGCCATCCGCTGAAAATCAGGGGTGGGAAATTTCATGGCGACACCAGGAAGTTCTTCTTCACCGAAAGGGTGGTCGATCGTTGGAATGAACTTCCACCTCAGGTGATTCAGGCCAGCAGTGTGAAGGATTTTAAAAGGAAATGGGATACACATGTGGGATCTCTAGGGGGGTAAATTCAAGGGGGTAGGGTTGTTGGAGTGGGCAGACTTGATGGGCTGTGGCCCTTTTCTGCCGTCATCTTCTATGTTTCTATGTTTCTATCTACAAAATATTCCTTGACAAAACTTTCTCATTCCAAGCTGGCAGATGGAATGATTGCCTGACCACCCTCATTTCAAATGCTCCATCCTACCTATCCTTCAGGAAATCTCTCAAATCATACCTCTTTGATAAATTTGTCTAACCCCTTCCCTCCCGACCAAACTACCAAACTCTAACCATCTCCCCTCCTTTCCCTGTCCTTCCTTGTAATTGAAAACTGGTTACCAATACACTTGACAATTATTCTCTGTATCTTCGCTGTATATGTACAGTCTCTTCCTTTGTAAACCGCTTTGAACTGTTTTGTGTATAGTGTTATACAAAAATAAAGTTATTATTATTATTATAATCCCTTCTTGAAACCCAATAGTGTATGATGTTCTATCACACCCTCTGAAGTGCATTCCAGGTGTCCACCATCCTTTGGGTGAAGAAGAACTTCCTAGCATTGGTTCTGAATCTGTCCCTTTTTAATTTTTCCGAATGCCCTCTCGTACTTTTCAAAAGTTTGAAGAATCTGTCCCTCTCCACTTTCCCTATGCCCTTCATGATCTTGTAAGTCTCTATCATGTCCCCTCTAAGTCTCTGCTTTTCTAAGGAAAAGAGCCCTAGTTTCTCCAATCTTTCAGTGTATGAAAGGTTTTCCATACCTTTTATCAATCGCGTCGCTCTTTTCTGAACCCTCTCGAGCATCGCCATATCTTTAAGGTACGGTGACCAATATTGGACGAGTACTCCAGATGCAGGTGCACCATCGCCCGATACAACGGCAGGATAACATCCTTCGTTCTGGTTGTAATACCTTTCTTGATAATACCTAGCATTCTGTTCGCCTTCTTAGAGGCCGCTGCGCACTGTGCCGACGGCTTCATTGTTTTGTCCACCAGTACCCCTAAGTCCTTCTCTAGGCTACTTTCACCCATTACCAGCCCTCCCATCGTATAGCTGTACATCGAGTTTCTGTTTCCTACATGTAAGACTTTACATTTCTCCACATTAAAGTTCATCTGCCATTTATTCACCCACTCTCCCAGTTTGTTCAGGTTCCTTTGTAAATCTTCACAATCCTCTTTAGTCCTAACCCCACTAAAAAGTTTTGTCTCGTCTGCGAATTTTATAACTTCGCACTTCATCCCCTGCGGAACACCACTTGTGACCATTCTCCAGTCCGAGTAGTGGCCCTTCACTCCTACCCGCCAACCAATTTTTGATCCATCTATGTACGTCTCCTTCCACCCAAAGTTGGATTGTTTTTTTGGAAGACTTTCCAATGTTGGATGAGAATCAATTTGGTTTTAGAAGAACTCATGAAGTGGAAATTGTGTTGCCATCCATTGTCGATAGTATCAGAAAAGATTTGGATGCAGGTGAGCAGATATATTTTGTAATACTGGAAATGTCCACTGCCTTTGACATTATGGGCGTGGATATACCATTACAGGAATTGAAGGGTGGTGGTATGCAAGAGCAGTATTGAACTGGTTTCAATCATACTTGAATGGTAGAACTTTTCAGGTGAAGTGTAATGGGGCAATATCACAAATTAGATCCATTTCTAAGGTTCTGCCTTACTATTTAACATCTATCTTGCAGAAAGAGACCCTGTGTTTAGATCTTTAGATGTGGATTTTAACAATTGTACATCATCCACATAAATTTATTTTCCAGCAACAGATAGTTGGATTAATTGGCTACAGCATCTGGGCAGACCTCTGACCTGATAATTTAAGTTTCAGAGTCTTGAATATCTATAAAATGGTTTAATCCTGTACAAGAAACCCTGCTGCCCAGCACCGTTAGAAGACAATGAGAAAAAAAAAAAGTTTCCCTCTGTGTTGGAACTGAGGTCATGAATGCAAGGCCAGGCTGGTGCATTAAACCTGCTTCAGTGGCAAGCTAGTCACGTCTGCTCCCTCACACACTGGTTGTGTGCCAAAGGTGACCCCCACCCCCACAGAGATGACTGGAATGTCCCGCTGCTTTCCCTCTCGCTGGTTATCTGGAAGCTGGGAAAGCGAAGCACAGGAGAGATTCCAGGACACCTCTGCTAAGATCAAGCCAACAAGGAGAGGAACAGACAGCATGGCTCCGGCCATCATACCCTGCTCAGAATAAGAGGAAGCCACCCCCAGCAGGCGTCCTGGCAAAGCTATTATGGTCCCCAGCAGGAGATTCTGCAACAATGAACTTTAATCAAAACGCAAACGTGCAAAAATTCCACCTTTTCTCAAGTGCAGAACAAAGCACAGGAACTCGGGTAACAATGGGATTTCTTGGCCGTGACTGATTTGTTACACTTCTATGGCAGACAGCACAAGAATTAAGATGGATCCAATCTAGCCAACATGTTACATTAAGTGGTGTTTGCATTCCACCAACTCCCTTCCAATAAGGCCCAAAGTGGATAACTAGTTGTATTTATTCATAGTATCTTAAACAATATGGGGCTCATAAAAACGTCCAAAAACCAGCCTAAGTCGGCACTTGGACGAACATTTCCCAAATACGTCCAAGTGACGATACTAAAAACGGGTTTTGGATGTATTTCTAAATGACCTAGGCCTACATAGTGCCGCTGAACGACCAAAGCTAAATGGGGCGTTTCGGGAGGAATATCGAGGGTGGGAGTTGGGCGGAAGTGGGCCGGCTTAGACTTAGTCATACAGCATGTATAACCAAAAAAGTTATACAGCCCACGATCGACGGAACTTGGATGTTGTGACTTAGACCATGTAAAACATGGTCTAAGTCACAAAAACCCACCTAAAGTTACCAGATAAGCACTGAAAACACATAAAATAGACCCACACACACTACCCCGGTTATTTCCAACCCCCTCACAACCCAATAAAAATATTAATCACATCTCTAAAATTCAGCCTCCAGATCATCATCACCTGGCCGCCTGGCATAGGAAAGCCTAGTCGTCCAGCACAGAGGCGGCTTAATCTGTCTTGAGGGTGGGTTAGGGACTCATGCAGAGAAGGACCCATGCCCATAAGCCCATGTAATCACTGCATTGATACTTAAACATGTGCACTCCCCTATATACCCCCAAAACCCTTTTGTACTGGCATATAAGTGACTCCTGCAGCCATAAGGGCTATTGGGATGGTAGATAAGTGGGTCTAGGGAATTCTGGAGGTGGTTTAGGGGGCTCACCATGACCTATAAGAGAGCTGTAGTGAGGAGAAGACATGGCACCCTTTTTGTGAAGTTCACAGCAGTGCCCTGTAAGGTACCCCACTATTTAGGTGGTATGTCTGGGTGTTCAGTCCATCACTTTGCAGACCCCTCCCACGTCCAACAGAGATTGTTCTAGGCGTTTTTGACTTGGACGAAAAGTTGGACCAAATGTGGTATAAAGATGGACGATCAGATTTGCAGGACATATAATTAGACAATTTTCGAAAGTAAAAAAATTTTGGATGTATTTTTTGAAAATGTATCCTAAGTTATTTTTTACTTCGGACGACTTGCGAGTTGGACGTAAACGGACTTAGACGTCCCTTTCGATTATGCCCCTCTGTGTGTACAAACAAGTAAACTAAAAAACAAAACAAAAACCCAGCTCTAACAAAGCAGAAGAAACCAGGAGACTTACTTGTATGTCATTACTGTCCCTGGGTTACTGTCCACAAAAAGGTCCTTATTCCCCTTCATCCATTTGTGGCCGTGGACAGGTGATGGAGGATCAGTCAAGTTACAAGAAAGCAGATCACTGCCAGAGGTTGCCTCTGAGGAGTTGGTTATTACCAAGGAATCTAGACACACACAAGATCTGGCATTAACAAGAATGAAATAAAACCAAAAAACCCAACAACATCACATGCCTGTCTGCTGCTCTCCCCTCCAATCACTATCCACTGCCCCTCCCTCACCCCAACTGGAAGCTTCTCTTGAACCCAACCCTAACCTTATGGTTCAAGCACAGCTTCTGAACAACCTGAACCTCTCCACTCAATATCCTACATGTCTAAGACAATGCAGGTAAGTACCATCAATCCTTTGGATTACACTTCTCCCTCTGTATTTGCGGTTTCAACATTCACGGTTTTGATTATTCATGGTTTTTAGCTTACTGGCTCCTCCCCCCAAATTAAATCAGCTTGCGTAGAGAAATCGCCGATTCCAAGCATTTCCGGAAAAAAAAAATCACCAATTCCCAGCACTTTCTTCACCGTGTTTTGCCTCTCCTTTAGGAACAGGCCAGGTCTCCCACCATGTTGTTCGGGGTTTCACCATATTCACGATGATTTATAATAGAAAACAACATATGAAAAAGTTATTTGCGGTTTTCTGTATTTCCGGTTCTGTTAATCCCCTATCGCAGCGAATATGGAGGGAGAAGTGTACATACAGCCCTACAGCAAGAAATGGGACACCAAAGCAATTCAATAATCTCCCAACATGTTCAAGTAATATAAGTAATCATACCATATTAAAATGCTTGGAAAAAATATGGAGAATAAAAGCCTGAGGCAGGAGCATGACCTAAATGAAAAAAAAAACCTCACAATCACAGGCAAAACCCCCCCAAAAATACCACTCCACAAATCATTTAACTTACTGGTCCCAGTGGATTTTGTGATCTCCTTGATGGAGATGCTTTTTATAAGAATTACTTTTTTTGACAATGAATATTTCTTTTATAAAAAAATGGGGTGACAATAGGAGCGGCTTTTTCTCCATCAGTGGCTAATTTATTTATGGCACAATTTGAAGAAAGTTATGTATATTTTTCAGCTTATTATTAATTATATTTATTGATTTTTAAATCATACAATCAAGAATGACTTGTACAGAAAACAAGATTAGTAATTCTACATAAAGCAAGAAATAATTCAATAACAATAAAATAATTTATGACTAATATGTTCAAGTCCTCAAATTATAGGATCCAAGATTCTTTAGCGAGAACAAAAGAAAAAGAATTGAACAAAAGTACATTCTTATACTTAGAATTGGCTATGGAACATAAGAACATAAGAAGTTGCCTCCACTGGGTCAGACCAGAGGTCCATCACGCCCAGCAGTCCACACCCGCGGTGGTCCCATCAGGTCCACGACCTGTCAGGTTTTCTTGATTTAGCCCTTTATCCCTATCTACCTCTCTCTGTACCCTTCAATCCCCCTATCCTTCAGGAATCTATCCAATCCCTCTTTGAATCCCCGTAGGGCTGAGCAGAGATTAGTGCCATCTTATTAAATGGTGGTGTTTCATCGATGATATACACATTGATTTAAATAAATTTTTTTTTTTTTTTTAATTTATTATTTATACTTTTACAATTTAACATGTCAATCAGTACTTGAAGGAAATAAAACAATCCAATAAGAAAAACAAATATTAATTATAAAATAATACCACATAGTAACTATGAGTAAAGTCCACAATCAGAGAGGAGAAGGAATCAATCACTTCCAAGGGTAGTTGGTTTCAAGAAATAAACTAAATTAATACAATACAAATAACAGAGTGCAGTTGGAGTTATTTAACTAATGGCCTACTGGGTTGATTCGCTGGAGGTATCTGGAATTCTTGTGGTTACTTTACCTTCAAGAAAAAACTGCAGTTGTTCGGGTTCATAAAAAATATATCTATTACTCTGATAAGTGATGCAACATTTACAGGGGAAACGTAATTGAAAAGTTGCCCCTAAACTCAAAACAGACTGACGACAAGCCAAGAACTTCTTACGTCTGGCTTGTGTCCACCTAGATACATCAGGAAATATAGAAATTTTGAATCCATGAAATTCCACCTTTTCAGTCCTATAGAATAGACGAAGAATTGCTTCATCTTGAAGAAAGACAAAAGTTACCAATAAAGTGGCTCTAGGCAATAAATCTTCTTGCGATGTCTCCAGCATACCAGTGAGATCCAATTCTCCCGGTATGGCGTTCCCTTTATCTTTATCCTCCTTTGGTAAATTTAGGTAATATATCTTTTGTAATGGTGGCATGTTATTTTCAGGAAATTTCAAAACAGTGTTCAAAAAGGAATGAAATAGATCCCTAGGAGATTGAAACTTGGAAACAGGAAAGTTTAAAAGTCTCAAATTCAAGTTCCTATTAGCATTTTCCAAATTTTCAATTTTCCTAGCAAATAAAACTTTATCCTTAAGTTGTAAATTAGT
This sequence comes from Geotrypetes seraphini, assembly GCF_902459505.1. Taxonomy (NCBI): domain Eukaryota; kingdom Metazoa; phylum Chordata; class Amphibia; order Gymnophiona; family Dermophiidae; genus Geotrypetes; species Geotrypetes seraphini. The sequence goes on along the minus strand of NC_047091.1, from coordinate 122,317,683 downwards.
AGTAATCTTCCCATCTGCCACAGATTTCTCCAATTTGTCCATTCTAAAAGACTGTTGCTGGAGTTTCTCTTCAAAAGTTTTAAATTTACTATTAGTATTTTGTGTAGAAAGTACAATTTGGGAGCATACCTTATGTAAAGTCTCCAAAGCGCTCCATAATGCCTCCATGTCGATCACCGCTGGTTTAATCAGGGGAGCGGGGGTAGCTATTCCGGGGGACTCCACCATAGGATCCATCTCCACCTTCCCCGCTTCCCGCTGACTTTCAGGTCCTCCGGTTTGCGATGCTGACTGTAAGGAAGTCAGCAAGCTGTGATTTCCATCCGGGGTCAGGGGTGAGACCTACAGCGCCGCCGGAGACATCAATTCCAGCGCTTCCTGTGCGTCTGAGGGCGTCCCCGACATCATCCCGGGACGCGGAGGAACTCCGGGCCCAAAGGGGCTAAGCGAAACGTCGCCTTCCAGGACCGAGGTCTGCCCTCCTCGGTCTGCGGATGCGCCCTCTCCAACTGGGACAACATAAGATGTTATTGCCGCTTGCCGAGTCAGTGAAGTGGAAGAGGAGGCAGGAAGCACACTCCTCTGCTTACCCCTGCGCTTAGGCATAGCAGGTAAATTCTATAAAAAAAAGTTGAAAAGTTGAAAAAAATGCCGAACAGAGCAGGAGCCACTTGATAGCTCGACTCACTCCGACGCCATCTTGATTCCGTCTTCTTGATTTAAATAAATTAATGAAAAACAATTTGTTTTGAAGCACAGCAACATCGATGCAAGACTGCTTTTTTGGATTTAATGATTTTGTTTGAAGATGGATCTTTTAAGATTTCCTTATATACAAAACCTACAGACAGAAACACTTAGCATTTTCAAGTATGCACTCCACCATTTGAAGTTGAATATTCTTACATCTCAATTTAAGATACTGCCATATTTTCTCATCCACTGAAGAATATAAGTCATCATCTGAGGAATTAACTAATATATTTCTAGTGAGAGGTTATCCGAAAGTGGTGGTTAGATGGGCAGCTAAGCATTAGAGAATGACACGGGGAAAAAATCTGTCCCCATCACTGTCCCGTCACCGGACCACCCGTCCCCTCTACCGCCCCATCCCCGCAGCATCCACCCTTCCCTCTGGCACGGTCTGTGCATCTCACTCCCTCCCCCTTACCTTCATGGCGCGTTTTAAGGTTCCAGTCTTGTTAAAAGCCGCCAGAGTGTTTGTGCAGTTGTATGCGCATGTGGGCGGAAATTGCATCAGAGGAGAATTTTCCGCCCACACACGCACGACTGCACATATGCGCCGGTGGCTTTCAACAAGACTGAAACCTTAAAGCGCCATGAAGGTAAGGGGAAGAGAGGGAGATAGATTCGGGTGGGTAGGGAGGGGGGCCATGCACGATCGGTGACCGTGCGCGTTCCCTCCCTTAACTGCGGGGACAAGGCCATTCACTGCTCCACGGGGCGGTGGATGGCCTAGTCCTACGTACCTGCGGTGAGCACCTTTCCCACTCCACAGTTTTGGCGGGTTATCCGCGGCTACTTGCAGCTAGCCGTGGGTAATATCCACCGTGTCATTCTCTACTAAGCATGCTTTTTGTTATCAAAAGGAAGATCTTTTGGAGTATGTTAAGAATAAACACAAGACGTAAAATCCCAATTGCCAATCAACATACTTGGCATATTGTGAATAGTCAAGCACCATTTGAAGATGCTGAGGGTCCTACTTTGTTCCAAAACACAGAATTTATTTTTTCTAATAAGAAGGAAACAGAACCTAAATTATGTTTTATGTACTGTGGAAGTGTGGAATAAAATAAAGAGGGCGAGAGGCTGCTGTTCAGTGTGTCATATTACGCGAGAGACAGATTGTCTTGTTGACCCCAAATCTCAGAGAAGATATGTTCTATCAAATATCACCTCACGCATGTCTCAACATGTTATTTATCGATGTGTTCTTGCAAGCTGATATTGGTCAGACATTGCGGCAGCTAAAACCAGATTGAACATCGATGTATTAGAAATGAGAAACTGATAAGAAAGAGTCTTTGGTTGTTCATTGTATGAAAAAGAATCATTTTTTTTTTTGACTCCCTACGTTGTCTAGTGTTGGAGCAGATTGCTTGCTCCAGACACTGGGAGGGAGGGATGTTTGGCACTAGCTTAGATAACAAGCACAGAAATGGATATTTTAGATTAAAGATGGTCACACCTGATGGACTGAATGTAGCCATGGAGTGGAAAGCTCTTTTGAACTCGCTGGGATTAAATGTAGAGATGTGTTATAGTAGTGTTACATGGTTTAGACGTCATCACGTCATTTAAAGTAAAAGATCACGCCTTTTAACTGTCAGCATTTTTCTGCTTGCAGTTTGATGTCTTCGCTCAGACGTCTTCACCATGTACATAAAACACTGCCACAGCCCATCCCTGAAGCAGTGATATTGGAACGCAAAACAGGATTTCTGTTGGGTATACAGATATAAATACCAGTGATTTTTTTTTTTTAAGTACTACGGAAAAGATAAATGACTGATGCATTCGAATACTTAATATATTTGGAGATATGCCCAGTCCATTTGAATGGATTGACTAGGCATATCTATTTTCAATATTGATAAGTTAAGCAATCTTATATCAGTATGCTGAATAATACGTGATGGGGGGGGGGTGTGGCCTGCGATTTGAGCGCAAGTTTGGTCTATAGTTTACATTAGGCCATGTTCTGTTTTACACCGAGGCTTTTTTCTCCACATTTTTTTCAAATGTTTTCATATGGTACATTGCTTATATTACTTGTTGATTCAAATGATCATATATTATTGAAGATTTTCCGCTTACCCCAAAGCAATTCCCATACAAGAATAATCTGGCAGAATATACAACAAAGCAGCAACATTTTAATATTTGTCTTGGCTTTTAAGACAGCCGATACCAAGAAATCCTGGAGCTTCTCTCTTAAAGAGTTTATTTTAAACAAACAATGTCGAAAGCTGTAAAAACAGGACAGGAAGAGAACGTTATGATCACTTCATGCCATGTTTTTAAAGATAAATATTGATGCCCTAGCAGCAGAAATCTCTACTTGCTTCCCCCTCTAGCTTTTAGGGCCCACAGTGCAAATTTCATTTAACTTGCTAGACTGCTTTCTACCTAGTAACATACGCCAGCAAATCAGTACAAGAGGTGAGGTCATCGTAAAGTCAGAGGGGTGGTTCAGCTATCAGAGGACACATGCAAGGTGGGTTCTGGATCTAAATGCCAGGAAGTAATACCAGGGCATGGGGAGCAGGTGCCAGAGTTCCTGCATTTCAAAGAGGTGAAGACTTGTGTCATTAAGCTGCACAAAATTTTGTAGCAGGGCTTAAGCGGAGGAGTGAAAAGGAAAGAGGGTCGAGGACGAAGTCCCATTTCTACATGGTCAGCAGGAGAGCAATAAGTCTTCCATGTCACATGACACAGGGAAGGAGGGGTGGGGTTCGTGGCAACTCCAGCACAGCCTCTGTGGCAGACACTCACGCTCTAGGACTATAACATTAGCCTGTGAATGGATCCACTTGATCTTGGGCTTCTTTGACAAGTGGTTGCGGTCAGGATCATTGCTGATGCGACACTCGTATGTGCCAGAGTCAGATATAGTAAGGTTGGAGATCAACACTGTGCTGGTGGCATTACAGGTTGTAGAAAGCATTGATTTTCACACGGTCTTTTCGCATGCCTTCCCAAAGCTGGGAAAAGTTCTCCTTCAGCTTGTCAGCTTCAAACCACCACTGGATCTCAGGGATGGGCTGGCCAAGCGCCTCACAGTGCAACTGCACACTGTCCTCTGTCAGCTTCACCTCCAACAGCGGTGACTTCAGAAAGCCAGCTGCGAGGTGAAGAGAAGTTAAGAAAAGAAAAAAAAAACCCAAACACACACTTGAAAGCCAAAGTTAAAGACTAAGACAATGACTGTTTGGCAAATTGTATTTACCCATGGTTATGGCCCCAACAGTATGCCGAGTGATGTGAACCAGCAGAAAGTTTACAGGTCACCACAGAAGCATCAACCATGAAGTGTTGCAAGTGCATAAAGTTACGATCATCCCCTAACCGCTCACTGCGAGGACCAAGTCAACAGGAATTTTAACTTTAACACAAGATATAAACCAAACCCGTTAGAACATTACAGCTCAGGCAACCAAGAATTCCCAAAATATACTAACTAAATACACCCACTAAAGAAAAGGATTGTATCCATGACAACAGGTAGTAAAACTGCATACAACAGTCCAGAGAGGCCCAAGTCCACCGCCACCACCCTACTTATAGCTCTACACTCCCTTTCTACAGGAACCTATAATGAGCACTATTCAAAAGGAAAAAAAAAAAAAAAAGAGGGAGTGATGAGGCTGAGAAATCCACAATTAACCACACAATGTTGCACTCCAGAAGATGCAAGACACATGCTTAGAAGAGGGGGAGTAAAGAATTTTGCCTCAAAAATAGTACAGTAACAGCAACAAGAAGCAAATGAGATGTCAAATTATCAACCAAGGAGATACTTTGAGTCGATACTAAAAAGTCATTAAAAATAGATAGCGTCTATAGCATAATGTCCATCTTGATATGGGTGAAACTTTGTTTGTCAGGACAATCTAGGAGTGCCTTAGACTAAGTTTCACTCATATCAAGATGAACATTATGCTATAGACATTATGGGGCTCATAATCAAATAATCATAATCTTTCCTGCCGCAATCCTCACCCCGAAGTGCCGGGTTTGGGGGGGGGAGGCAATCACCATTGCGGCAGGAGAGATGAGCTATCTCTCCTGCGATCCACCACTCCCCCAGCAACTATCGGGGCAGGAGGGAGCCAAAGCCCTGCTGCCCCAGCGAGCCGCGACCCTCCCAACACAATCGGGGCAGGGGGGAGCCCAAGCCCTTCTGTCCTGGTGAAACCTCCTACCCCCACCCCCTCTAGATACAGGCAGGAGGGATCCCAGGCCCTCCTGCCCTTGTCGCCCCCCCTCCCATGATAGACCCTCCCACCGAACCCCATCCTCAACACCCCCCTGTTACCTTAAGAAAATTGGCCAGACGGACTGGTCCCAAGCCTCTCTGTCTGGCAGGGCCATCTTCAGAATGGCGGGCCTTAGGGCCTGATTGGCCCAGTCACCTCAAACCCCGCCCACCCAACACAGCCCATGTGCCTAAGGCCCCGCCCACAGGAGGGGCCTAAGGCAACTGGGCCTATTCCCGTTGGTCCAGGCTTGAGGCGACTGAGGATGGCGCGCCTGCCGGACGGATGGGCTTGTGACCTGTCCATCTGTCCAACTTTCTTAAGGTAGCGGGGGGTGTTGTGTCGGTCCACGGAGGCTGAACAGGGGTTCGGGGGGAGGGGGCGATTGGAGGGGGTGCGACAAGGGCAAGAGGGCCTGGGATCTCTCCTGCCTGTATCTTAGAGGGGGTGGGGGATAGGGGGTTTCGCTGGAGCAGGAGGGCTTGGGCTCCCTCCTGCCCCGATCATGTTGGAAGAGTTGCGGCTTGCCAGGGCAGGAGGGCTTGGGCTCCCTCCTGCCCAATCCGATCAGGTGGGCGGGTATGGATTGCGGCAGGAGCGATTGGATATATAGAGGCATTACACCAACTTATATATGTGGTGTAATGCCTCTAGGGACAGTTATTGTTCCACCGGGTTGAGAGTCTGCCAAATGAGAAAGTCGGCCTGCACATTTTCTACTCCTGCCACCTGCAAGACCAAGAGCCTGCAAGTGAGCCTCTGCCCACTAAAAGAGAAGTTGAGTTTCTAGGCACAGTGGGGCACTTCTGGAGTCTCTTTGCCTGTTGGCAAATGCTACTGCTATCACATTGTCCGAGAAGACCGTCTGCCTTGCCTTCAAGGCTTCTCTAATGCCTGAAGTGCTAGACAAATGGTTCTGAGGTCCGGGATATTTATGGACCACTTCTACTAAGTCAGAGTCCAATGTCCCTGGACTGGGAGTCAATTGCAGTAATCCCACCCACCCCCAACCATAAAGGCTGGAATTGGTTGTTAATATGTCCCAGGAGGAGATGCGAAAAGACATGCCCCTCGAAAGCGCAGCTGATCTCAGCCACCATCGCAGATTGCTCTTCTCTGTAGATAGTGTGACAGGAAGAGCCCTATCATACTGGAAGAAACCCTGCAGTGCTCTAAATATATCCCTAAACCTGCTCCTAGAAGCAGGCAGGTTAGGGAAACTGCCCTGCAGAATTTATCCCAAGCAAAAGGCAGCCCAAAAGTGTCCCGATTATACTTGCCTAGTTCTAGTGTAGGGAATGCTAAAGGCAAAGAACTACAAGTACCAGAAGGCACCAGGCCAGTGATAGCAAAACCCACGAAGGGATTAGCTCCTGCAATCAGCTCTGCTGGGGGCATGGCTAATCAGCAGGGAAGCTATCCAGGCTAATTAGCAAAGCACCAGAGAACCACAGGTGTTCCTAGAGACAATCGGCACAGGGCTAGAGAAAAGGGTGTGGTCTCTACACCAGAGAGGCAACCACCAACCTTCAGCCTGCCTGAGCCCATGGAAAGAGGTAGACCAGTACAATCCAGGGGACAGAAGCCAGCATTTCCCACAGGCAACAGGGATAAAAGCTCAGGACTAAATCTTGTAAGCAATCTTCTGAAGGTAACACTGTTTTGGATGTAGAAATGCCAGAAGAAATGTATACAAGTGATTATGAGATGGAACCTGTAGAATCCTGTTTGTCTGAAGACATGCTTATGGAATAAAGGTTGGGGGAAGTAATGCTGTTTTGGATAAAGTGGAATTGCCTCACCAACCCTGTTAATAGAGGAGTGAAGAATCACTGCTTCTAATTAAATTAGGGGAACAGAGGAGTGGGAAGCACTGTTTCTGACATTGTATATAAAGCCCAAGAATACTGTGAGGGAACCGGCAGCTGGTTCCAGGACTGATACAGAGTTTGATTTTTGTTTCTGTTTGAAATACAGATGGGCAGAGCATAGTTTGCTGCAAGCATATGTTCTGATTGTAGAACTGTACAATTGTTGAAACCTGGCTGGGCTAACAGGCTGTTTAGCTACCAGGGCAAGTTTTGTGTTTTTGTTTCACCCAAGTATAAGCCATAAAATAAAGAAATAATATTTCACACTACACACCTTTGCTGGATATTCTTTATTTGATGCAGACACCCCTCTACCCTCCATGCCTCGCTCAATTGCTTGGTCGAGGCTTGGATGACCCAGGTCAGGACTCTGGCTGATCCAGTCCAGGGCTTACCCGGTCACAGTAGCTAGGGGAATGGCTAGTGTAATAAGGGGACCAGCGAAAGACGTCTTGGAGTGGTCTCATGTGCATTCTAGCCTAAGGAACCACCTCAATGGTCACTGCCATCAGGACCTACAGTCCCAGGATCTGCAGATAATGCCATGCTGGGGGGACACTGGTCTCTGGACCGAAATCTGCTTTTAGAGCTTCAGTCTGTGTGACTCTGAAAGAAACACTTGGCCCAAGACCTTGTCAAACAAGACTCCTAGGTACTCCAGGTGCTGAGTCTGTTCCAGCTGACTCTTCTTGAATTTGTCTATCAAGTTCTGGAGGAGTTGCATCAGTTTCAAAACCACCGGCTCGCCTTCTTTCTTGGATGGATCTCTGATAAGCCAATCATCCAAATATGGGTGCACCTGAATCCCAGCTTTGCAGAGGTGTGCTGCAACTACCACCATCGCCTTGGTAAAGGTATGAGGTGCTGTGGCCAGGCCGAAGGGGAGCATGCAAAACTGTAAATGATGCTCTAGCACATGAAATTACAAGTACCTCCTGTTGGCCAGGAAAAGAGGAATGTGAAGCAGAGCTGTGGAATTGTTAGATAAATCCTTAGACTCCGACTCCTCAGTTTCTGGTACCCAAAGTTGTCTCGGACTTCTCAACTCCAACTTCACAGCCCAGTCCAGCACAAGAAATGCTCGAATGGAATCCCCTTCTGGGAATTGGCCAAAGTAATGCAATCCTTTTTGTTCCCATCTCCGAAATATCCCCCCTTCCCTACCTGGTACAAGATCAGGGGCAAACCTCAAAGGTAGATGATGTGTAGCCCCTTAACCTTAACCAATAACTGTCGTGCATCCCCTTTCCAGACTTGCAAAGTCCACCTAGCAAACGGATTAGGTACAGCCAGGAGATTCTTTTCACTCATGTCCGGCTGTGGAATCGATAGATAAATCCTTCAACTCTAACTCCTCAGTTTCTGATACCCACGACCTGACTTCAGGCACCCAAAATTGTCTCCAACTCCTCGAATCTAACTCCACAGCCCTGATGTGAAGATAGACCTTCATCAGATCAAGGGAGACAAGAAATTCCTGCCACTATGATAAACCGAATGGTCTCCATGTGGAAGTGTGGTATCTTCAGAGCCGCACTGTCTGACTTAAGGTCTAGAATTGGGATGCAGTCATCTGAGCCTTTCTTTGGCACAATAAAAGTATATGGAGTATCTGCCCGAGCCCAAGATCATAATGTGCTCAGAAGCCAGACCTGGGAACACCAAACCAGAGGTCAAACCTGGGGACATCTTGTGTCCGACCTTAGTCTAAAAATACCTGCAGAGCCAAGTTCCCAATCCAATTATCAGGTTTCTGCATAAGATGACTCCGTGATGGGCCCATACAAGGAGATTTAATTAACAAGAGACTGTGGAAGCAGGCTGGGCCCCATTACCCGATGTAAAGCCAGTAGATGGAGCTTGTTGCCATATCGATTCACCCAAAACAGCCTACTAGAAACAAAGGAGGTTTGATAGGAAACTGCACCCGAGGCTGTTGAGTGTATCAAGATGGTAACAATATGAGCAGATGGCTTCAGCGTTGTCATGTGACAGTCTCCTGATAACCTCATTGGGCCCATACAACATAGGCCTTGTGAGACCATTAAACCTAGCCCCGGCCTCCTGCATGCCATTCTTTCAGAGGATCAATGTAACCCTGCCACCACTCTGCTGCATCAGCCCAGTGGATATTTGTAAGAAAGGGGAACTTGCTACACAGTCAGAATGATTCAGCATATTTAGAACGACTCCAGGGAAAGACTTCTCCCCAATGGACAGGGGAGAGAAGTAGTGTTCACTATCAAGCTGTATAGACATCGCACTATACACTTGTGACAAAGACAACATTCAGTGGGTTTCTCAAGCTAGCATGGCACAGAGCAGGAGCTTCAGGACTCACTCCCAACCCCCATCGTAAAATCATCTCATAGAAGTCTTGCACAACCACCGTCCCTTCACACCCTGCCACAATGACCTTTATAGCTAGTTATTACAGGCTCCATTCCTGAAAGGTCACAAGTAAACAGCAGCAGCTTCTAGCCAGGCTCTCCACAGCATATGCCCTGCATATGCCCTTAAAGCTTGGCTACTGACCAGACAAGCAATGCTAGAAGCATTTTCCTAGAAGCAAGATCTAAGGTGTCTGTCTCCTTCTTCGGGAACCTTTCAGAATGCATCCATGAACTCCATTTCAACACGGCAGATTAAAAACAGAATAGGACACCTCATCACCACTAAAGAAGAATTTAGAAGTCAACCCAATCTCACGTCCCAGATCAGAGGAACAGAATTATTCATTTTATCACAGTGGCAATTAGTTACAGGCTTAAAGACTTTTTTTGCTAGTCAATATGTAAGCCAAGTTGGAACTGAAGTCTGCCAAGTTGTGTTATTCTCCTGCTCGGACAGAGCTGCTTCCAGTAAAAGCAGGTTAAGAGCAAAGTCACTTTCACCCATAGCTGCAATTAGTGTGCAGCTCCAGGCCTCCTTTCCCCCACTCATGGAAGGCCTGGACCAAACTACACACTTACATATAACCGTTACGACAAACAAATCCAGTAACAGAGTGTTCAGGCACCGATCTGCCTCTTGCTGTACACAGATTACCAAGCAGGGCCTGCTCAATCCATCTGTCCTGAGCTGCAAATCTAGGACACATCAAACCAGCACACCCCAACAGTTGGTTTGCTTTGGAGGCCTCACATTCCACAGAGGGCAGGAGGCCGGCTGCTTGGGTTATTTTCTGATTGTGCTGGGGCCAGCTGCTGCTTTTGTCACCACTGTAATCTCAGTAGGGAGCATGGTAACACTGCATGCGTAATTCCTGCTACCCGGCCTAATACGTGAAGAGTAAAACACAACAGAAGCCATCTCTATTTGCAAAAACTGCTCTCTGGCTATAGTACCCCCTCTCTGAAATCTACAGAAATTCTGAAAACGCTTCTAGCGAAAAATCCCCTTACCTCAGCAAACTATAAAAGATCATATCTGGTTAAAAATAAACACCGACATCACGGACACCTAGGCAAAATGACACACACTTTCAAGTAATATAAAACAGGTCCATACAATTAAGATTGTGTATCTGCTGTCCAAAGGCCCGTTTATCTTGGATAGGCTATAAACTCCGTCTAACAGGGGCCATTTTATGTATTTTGTGTATAACACTGCATACAGCAAATAGGTAGCAATAAGGTAGTCCATAAGCACAGTTGTTTACATCGTTGGGGATGGGAGATTACTTTGAAGGATGTTAACAGCTAAATATTCTCACTCTCAAGTTGATTGTATGCTTAGCTAACATTTATTACTTGTTAATAAAAGCAATTTAAAATGTGATTTATTTTGCTTCTCTCCTACCAGAGACTGCTGCACTCATCTCTCATCTGGTAACACCATTAAGAAGTACATGTCACACACTTTCAAAATGTATATACAGTATTAGGATTTCCAGTGTTGGTGCATTTGAGAAATAAAATATATAGTTTGCCGTGACTTATGAATCAACCCTCGTATTAAAGGCTTGAAAGAAGTGCCAGGCTTTCACCTGCTTTCAGAAAAAGGCAGATATTGGAGTTCAACACAGCCCCTTTGGGAGTGAAGTTTTGGAGTGTGGGGCCTTCCCTGAAGAAAGCTCGCTGGCTGGCATTACATTTTGAGGAGGGTGCAGGTAAAGATGCTCCTCAAGAGAACTCCAGGTGTGTGGAGAGCTACAGTAATTTATTCTTTAGGTACTCTGGCCCACTTTGAGGACTTTGAAAAAGCAGGGCGTTTTAAATTTGGCCCTATAAAAGGTACTGGTAGCCAGTGTAGTTTTTGCAAAAGGATGCAGTGTGGTCACATTCCAGGCAGCCCTCTATCAGTCATGCTGCAGCTAGATTTTTATATATTTTTTTTTACTAAAATCTTGGGAGTCTTGCTACTGTGAGAAATTGCAGGAAGACCTTAGGAAATTGGAAGCCTGTGCATCCAAACGGTAGGTGCCATTTAACGTGAACAAACGCAAAATGATGCACATTGGGAAGAATAAACCAAGGTTATAGCTACTTGATACTAGATTACACATTAGAAGTTGGCTGGCACCCAAGAAAAAGATCTAGGTGTCTCTGTGGCCAATACGTTATAATCTTCTGCTCAGTGTGTAGCAATGACCAAAAAAGCAAACAGAAAGTTAGGAATTAGGAAAAGAAAAACCAAAATAAGACCAAGAGTATTATAATGCCTCTGTATTGCTCCATGGTGTAGCCTCCCGTTGAGTATCTGTGTGCAATTCTGGTCATTGTATCTCAGGAAAAAAAAAAAAAAAAAAAGATATACAGTAGCAGAAATAGATAAAGATGGATGACCAATGGAATGCCTCGCAAAGAAAAGGCTTAAGATATTAGGCTTTGAAAAGAGTTGACAGGGGATACGAGTGGTCTACAAAATCCCGAGTGGTCTAAAACAAGTAAATGTACATCAATTGTTTGTACTTTTTGAAAGGAGTAAAGACTAGGAGACACATGATTACATTGTTGTTAGGTGCCATCGGCTCATGCTCGAATCCTAGCGACTTGAATTGCAGATCTAAATAATAATAACTTTATTCTTCTACTAGTGTTTTAACCCGTTACATTAACGGGTGCTAGTAAAGCCTCCTTTCCCTATTTTCAGCCCCCTTCTCCCATCTGTTCCCTTTCAGCCCGAGCCCCTTTTCTCACCAGCAGTATTTCCCTCCCCACTCCACTTTCCTGTCCAGCAGCACCTCTTCCCTGCTCCCCCTGCCCCTCTTCCCTGCTCTGCCAAAAACACCTCAACATCAGAGCCTGCACCAATTCAAACCCAACCCCCTCCCTGGCCACTGCACTGAATCTTTGGGCAGGCTGCCCGTCCCCAGCCCTTTACCCTGATCGACCCTCCACACACTCGCCCCTGGTTCACCATCCTCGCAGGTCTATCCTCCCTCCGTGTGGGTCTGTTTGATTGTTCATTATTTTGTCGCGTTTCGTTGAGCAGCCAAGGAGGAAGCGTTGAAGTGGCCAGTGTGCAGCTGCCTATTTTGGGAGTCGGTCATCCTGCCCTGCTCACACAATGTCTGCCTTCCGTGCGCCCGCACCATCGCATTGCAGACCCCAGATGCTCGGTCAGACAAAGTTCATTTTTTAGTTCAAAGCCGACGCTGCGTCTCCTCTCTCGATCCCCGCCAGAGTTGGAAGTCTTCTCCGACTCTGGTGAGGTTCGATAGAGGAGCTGCGGCGGCATCTTTGAACTAAAAAATGAACTTTATCTGGCCGGAGCCAGCAAGCCCGCATGCGCACTCTGCCTGCCACGGAAGTACAGATCAGGCAACATGGTGGTGAGAGTGCGCATGCGCGCTTAGCGTTTTATTATAAGAGATACCGCCATAATCGTGAGACTTCTAGGCGGTTTACATTGAAGAGTGCTGGACAGTCAGCGAGTTACAATATGCAGATAGTCAGTGAATTACAGTATGCAGAATCTTAAAATGCAGCGAATTACAATATACAGATTGTTAAAAAATTTCAGACTTATACGCAGGGGTGGACATGTTAGAAATAATAGAATTTGATTTAGTGTTTGGTGTAGTTACTGTTTTAAGTGATATCTGTTGAATAAGGCAGTTTTTATGGCTTTTCTAAAAGAGTCATGGGTCAGTCTAGCTCCATTAATGTAGCTGTCTAGCCAGTGTTGTGTGTTTGCTTGGTACATAAAAGTTCTAGCCAGAAAGGTTTTGTATTTACAGCCGGTAATGCTTGGGTATGCAAAAAGAAATCGGTTTTGTGCTAGGCCAGAAAGGTCCTCCAGCGTCATTTCCATGGTTGTTTTCAACGTGTCCAGCCATCCGATTGCAGGTCACCCTCTTCACCTGGTTCCTTTGATCTTTCCAAACATGATGTCCTTCTCCTGTGATCTCTCTCTTCTAATGGTGTGACCAAAATAAAACAGTCGCAATTTCATCATTTGAGCTTTGAGCGACATAGCCGGTTTGAGCTCTTCCAGAATCAATTTGTTAGTTTTTCTCCCCCCTCCACTTCACATAAATTTTATTTGCATTATGTTGTGGAGTGTTTAAAGCAGGGATCTCAAAGTCCCTCCTTGAGGGCCGCAATCCAGTCGGGTTTTCAGGATTTCACCAGTGAATATGCACTGAAAGCAGTGCATGCACATGGATCTCGTGCATATTCTTTGGGGAAATCCTGAAAACCCGACTGGATTGCGGCCCTCAAGGTGGGACTTTGAGATCCCTCCAGCATTCCCTTGGCTCCTGCTGGTTTCACTTTATCCAAGAAGAATTTTTGATTTCTACTATTGTGGCATTCTTCTTTTTGGGTTCTTTTACATTTAAAATCCTTCTTCAGTACCAAAGCTCAAATGAGTCAATCTTCTTTCTGTCTTGTTTCCGTAATGTCCAACTTTCACATCCATAACTGACCACTGAGAAAATGAGTGTGTGGACAAGTCTGATCTTTGTTTGGAGTGTTACCTCCCTGCCTTTGAATACGTTGTCGAGCATCTTCATTGAAAAGCAACCAAGTGCTATTTTGCAGAGTATTTCCTCCCTGTTAGTTGCTTCTTTGTTTACAAAAAGCCCAGGAGATTGAAATCCTTTACAACTTCTATTGCCTTCCAACTCAAATTCATCATCATTTTGTGTGTTCATGATCTTCGTCTTGTTTATGTTCAGTTCTAATCCCAGATTATGACTTCTGGCTTTGACTTTTCTCAGTAGATACCGTATGTCTTCTTTGCTGCTAATGACGAGCGTTGTATCATTTGCAAAGCACAGGTTGTTTATATTTCGGCACCAACTTTGAAACTGACACTTCTTTCAAATTTGCATTTCTGACAATGGCTTCACCTTACAAATTGACATTACATGGAAAGATATTTAAAACCAAAGAGGAGGAATAATTTTTACTCAAATAGTTAAGCTCTGGAACTCTTTGCTGGAGGATGTAGTAACTATTCCTATTTTGTGTTTCAGCTATGCGATTTTTCATTTTGCAGATAAGTACATTTTGTATTTTGTATTTTGGGTTATATGTCTTTTTTGGGGGTTTTGGCTGGCAGGGTTCGTTTAGGGGTCGGTCAGGTTTCATTGGTTTACTCACCTGTTTGATTTTCTTGGTTTGAGTGGTGGATATTGTCACTTTGATTTTCAGCACACTCAGGGTGCTCAATGATGGTGTGCGGGTGGGGGTTTATGACCTCTACCTAAAAGGTGAAGTGTTGGAGCAGGACTCCTATCGCTGGTGGTTCACACTGAGAGCACCCTTTATCTTGATATTATTCACGTTAATTTGCATGTGGTTTGTGCGGTGTGCATAGTCTGTGACCCTGAGCGCCCCCTTAATGAACCTTGATTTGACTAGGTCTGCCTTCTTTTGTTGTTGCTAGTTAGGTTTGTGGCAGTTTTTTGGAGTGTATTTTTTTGTGTTTTTGGGAGGATGTAGTAACAGCAGTTAGTATATCTAGGTTTAAAACATATTTGGACAAGTTCCTGCTATTGTGAGACAGACTTGGGGAAAGCCATTACTTATATTTGTGACTGGATTGGCCACTGTTAGAAGCAGGATACTGGGATATTTGGGTCAACGTTGCTTCTATTTGGGTTTTTGCTAGGTACTTGTGACCTGGATTGGCCACCTTGAAGACAGGATACTGGGCGAGATGGACAATTGGTCTGACCCAGTAAGGCTATTCTTATGATCATCAGTCTAACCCATTATGGCTACTCTTATATTCGTATGTACAAAGTGCAACCCAGGATACTTTCAAGTACAGAAGCTAGAAGCCTGGCATGAGTCTTAACCCCCAATTCTCTGAATATTACCTTGAAATAGGCTACATCAAAAAACTTGACCTATTTTTGGTACCTGTACTTGAGACTGAGCAGTCACTGTTGGAAAGAGAAGCTGTGCTCAATGGGCTTTGGCCTCACTAAATAGAGTTTTTATCTTACTCAATAGGGGTTGCCATTACTGAGAAAGACCAAAAGGTCCATCAAGCCCAGTATCCTGTTTCCAACAGTGGCCAAGTACCTGGCAAGATCCTAAGGAGTAAAACAGCTTTTATGCTGCTTACGCTTATGGACTTTTGTTTTAGGAAAATTATCAAAGCCTTTTTTTACACCCTGCTAAGATAACTGCTTTCACCACATTCTCTGGCAACGAATTTCAGTTTAATTGAGTAAAGAAATATTTTCTCTTTGTTTTAAATCTACTTAGTAGCTTCATCGCATATCCCCTAGTCTTAGTATTTTTGGAAATCATAAACAAGTGATTCACTTCTATATATGCCACTCCGCTCAGTATTTTATAGACATCTATCATATCTCCCCTAAGCCATCTCTTCTCTGGGCTAAAGAGCTTTAGCTGCTTTAGTCTTTCCTCATAGGAAGTTGTCCCATCCCTTTTATCATTTTTATTGCCCTTCTCTAAATATATCTCTGAGATGTGGCAATCAGAACTGCATAAAGTATTTGAGGTGTGGTCATAACATAGATCAATACAAGAGCATTATAACATTCTTATCTGTTTTCCATTCCTTTACTGATAATTCCTAACATTCTAAATTTGTTTTCTTAGCCGCCGCACACCGAATTGAGGGTTTCAACGTACCCTCAACGATGACTCCTAGATCCTTTTCCTGGGTGGTGACTAACATGGAACCCTGCATCTCGTAGCTATATTTTTATTTATTTTAAAAAATTATATACCGCCTTTTACCAAGGGGTTTCCAATTGAACATACATATCATTAAGACAAATATCATTGCGAAGACAAGAACATCTTACTATAGTTCGGGTTTCTCTTTCCCATAAGCATCACTTTGTACTTGCTCACATTAAATGTCATTTTGATGACCAGTCTCGCAAGTTCCTCTTGTAATTTCACAACTTTGAACTGCGTCATCAGTAAATTTAATTCTCACTAGTTATATGCCAGGTGAAGGCAGATAGTTCATATGCTTTGATCAGCAGTAAGAGAACTTTTAAAGCAGGGAAACTCCCTAAATACAGAACTTCAAGCTCACCTCAATATCACCTGCTGTACTGTATATTATACCTTACGCACTCTAGAACAAAAATTCATTAAGGCTCATAGTAATAAGTCTGAGACTGGGCCATTAGAATGTCCTTATTCATCCTTATCATGGGATGTAGATCATCTGGAAACACCATCCTAAGATAACTTTGGAGAATGACTGAAAATCTAAGCACAGGACAGAAGAAATCGTCAGCACATGAAAGCAGCATAAATTCCCTAATCTGTTCGGCACAGGGCTGTGGAGACATTACACCAAATCTTAGATTCCGACTCCTATTTTTCTACTGACCTTCCCCTGATTCCGACTCCTACTATATATATATATATAGCAAATCTAAGAGACATTTGATGAGCACAGTACCGGGTAAAGCTTTGAATTTTTGCCCAGAAATAGCTAAGAAGAAAAAATAAAAAATTTAAATTGAATCAGGTTGGACAGACTGGATGGACCATTCGGGTCTTTATCTGCCGTCATCTACTATGTTACTATGATGAGGTACAGAAACAGCATATTTCTATGTACAAAAGCAGGACTAATAGGCCACAAAATATATTTCAAATTTGAATGAAGAACCTGAACAAAATATTTAAATAAGTATCAAGTGACAAATTTACCATATATCATAATGTAAGTTTTTATTTTGAAGATGAGTTGGTACATTTTTACTAACTCTAGGGTTGAAGTTGAGGTATCCTCTTTCACATCCACCTCCGTCTTGGCTCCCAGGCCTGTACCAGTCACTACCTGCCTTCACCTGGCAGGACTCCTTCCAATGGCAGCAGGCCAGGAGTCTGTGCAGTAAAACAAACTGCTCAGGACTCAAACTCCTCTAAGAGCTGCACAGTTAGTTCTAGCCCTGCTTCCTACATCAAGTGGCAGTTTTCACTGCCCCCTCCTCGCTACAAAATCTCAGAGACCTGCAGTGTTCTTCAATGCAAGACACAGGGGCCAATGGCAGTCCCTAAAGACTTCTTTGGTGGCCCTCATTGTCTTACTGGGTTTTTTAATTTTTTTTTTGCTTCTCTGCCTTTCTACCCAGGCGCAGGAAGGGAAAAGTAGATGGGAAGGAGTGCATGCTTGAAGGAGAAGGCATTTCTCAATAGATAAAAAAAGAAAAATTCATTTGGAAATGCTCACAATCATTGAGGGTACACCCCATTGAAGTCTGAAGGAAAGCCTTGGGGATGGATGTCTGACACATACTGGTCAGTAGCGTCTTGGCTCCACATGGGAAGGTATTTGGCAGCTCTCCTTCAGCTCAATAGAAGCCAAAGTGGTTCCAGCTGAAAAATGAATGAAGATCACTGGCCTACTGCATGCATATTTTCTCAATAGCTCAAGCTTTAATTTTAAGGGGGCTCCCACCAGGGTCAGATTTTAGCTCTTACTTCTTACCACCTCAGATTCCACATTAATGAAGATTGACACCAGGGACATTTCATCTCCTTCCAAGCAAAGGCTGGAGCTCAGCCCAGGAGAGAAAAAGGGCAGACTCATCCAGAGCCCCATGCAAATTAAGAAACAACAAGTCACTGGGCGGGTCGTGTCCTTGGGGACGGATCTCCCCCTTCCCCCTCAGCTTTTGAATATTCAGATGCAGATCCCACCGTTCCCCCTCTTCTCTCTCAGGCTGTGACAACTCTCTTTCAAAAAGGCAAATCTCCCCCAGCCTTTGACAACCTCGAGGAAAAGATTCCAACATGGCTCTTCTATTCTCTCCCAGCCTTTGACAACAGATCCCACACTATTCTCCTCTATTCTCCCTTAGCCTGCAACAACCCTAAAGAGATAGATTCCCCACCCCCTCAGCTTTTACCCCCCCCCGGGGTAGTGTTCTGGTGAGCGAACTACCACTCCGGATTCTGCTATCCATTACAGCCACTCGTTACCTGCGCTCCCGATCACGAGTACTACAACAGCCAGCAGAAGCAGCATCTCCACCGCCGCCATTGAAGAGCGATAGCAGCTGTCTCTCTCTTCCCACCGCACAGTTCTGCCCACCCACCAACCGCCTCAGCCACTTTCTACCGCCACGCTCCCATACGTCACCTCACCCTCCTGCGTTCCAAGCCTCGCTGTCGCCGTCTCCTGCCGTTGATTGGTGAAGAGTGTCAAGGGGTGGGGTGTGGAGTTCTGTCCGAGGTGCTGGTTGGCGGAACAGGCGCAGCCTTGCAGTAGTTAAAATAACAAATAGGTGTTGTGCTGCTCGTCATCAGCAAAACAGCACCAAGTGTAGACAGCACCAACAACTAGAAAGAAATGTGAGGAGAGTGCAGCAGCTCAAAACAGCCGCTGTGCCCACACTAGATGTACTATATCCGGTCAGTCCAAAGCTCCAAGTCCTTTCTTCAACACAGTTAATCCAGCTCACAAGCATTTGGCAGGATCCCAAGGAGTAGGTCCGGTTCTTTTAACCCAGGGGTGTCAAAGGCCCTACTTGAGGGCCGCAATTCAGTTGGGTTTTCAGGATTCCACAATGAATATGCATGAGATCTATTAGCATACAATGAAAGCTGTGTATGCAAATAGATCTCATGCATATTCATTAGGGAAATCCTGAAAACCCGACTGGATTGCGGCCCTGGAGGAGGGACTTTGACACCCTTGTTTTAACCAGTAAGGTGAGTACATTAGGAATGGCACAGCAGGGATAGTTCTAGTACAGGTGGCATCCGACCCCACTGTTACCTGTCCCCAGAGATAAGGGTTTTTGTAACCTTGATTACTGTGTGTGTTTTGAGGAGTTGGAGGAGGAGGCAGTAGCAGTGCCCTGGAAGGGTCAGGACAGCAATAACAAGGTAAGATAGGTAGCACCCTAGTTTGATGCAAGTGCCAGTAGCTAATGCAGAAGGCAGATAGGAGTGTGAGTGAAAGATTCTGTGTAAACTTTCAATTTTCTTTTTCCCTAGCACCAGACACAGCACAGAGCTCCCACTGGCACTTGTTTCAAAGTCACGTTTTCTGTTCATAATTTAGGGGCATTGGTAGTCCTAGGATGGTCAGTGCCTTGATAGTATGCCTTCAGCTATTTAAGATGTATCTATTTAATTTCTTTTATTCCAGTTTATGAAGGGTCACACAGTTAGGATTATTAGCAACAATCTTGTATTAAGAATTTAACTTTTTAA
Organism: Geotrypetes seraphini; assembly: GCF_902459505.1. NCBI lineage: Eukaryota > Metazoa > Chordata > Amphibia > Gymnophiona > Dermophiidae > Geotrypetes > Geotrypetes seraphini. The sequence continues at coordinate 122,298,189 of NC_047091.1, read as the reverse complement.
TGTACTTGCATATTTTTATTTTCTTTTTACTAGATTGTGAGCCCTAGGGACATAGAAAGTACCTGCATATACTATGGGGCTATTTTTCAAAAAAGACATCCAAAAGATGGCATAAACTGGCACTTAGATGTCTTACTAGTCAAAACATCCAATTGGGCATTTTCAAAGCTGACTTTCTGTATGTCTTTCTGGGTTTTGTTTTGTCTCCAGTGCATCTAAATCTTAAGGGAGCACGTTGGAAGCATGTTTTGGGCGGGCTTAGCACTTAGACATTTTATACTATAGCGATAATCGGAAACATTTTACAAAATGTTCAGGGCACAATTTGTATGTTTAGGCTAGACCTGTTTTTAAAACACATAAGGGCCAAAAAGGTACCTAAACTGACCTGATGACAACTGGAGAGATGAAAATATGGCTTCCACACACTCCTCCAGTGGTCACTGACCCTCTCCCATCCTCAACATATCTATCCTAGTAGAGCTGCGAGCTGGTGGGCAGTGCAGTGGACTGCAGAGAAGGAGACCCACCCTAACCAGTGCACTTGTGATGGAAAGTGTGAGCCCACCAAAAAATCCACTGCAATGACATATAGGTGACACTTGCAGGCATAAGGGCTAGTGGGATGGTGGATAGGTGGGTACAGTAGGTTTGGAGGGAGTTTTGAAGGTCTCACCATATAATGTACAGGGGTTATGTTGAGATGTGTACCTGGCACCCTTAATGTGAAGTTCACAGCAGTGCCCCCTAGAGTGCCCCACTGCTCTGCTGGCATGTGTGTGTCGCCAGTCCATTAAAAATGCTGGCCTCTCCTACATGCAACTGACTTGTTTTGAATGTTTTTAATTTAGACTTTTTTTCAATAATGGCAACAAAATTAGATGTCCATAAAAAAGAAAAAAATGTCTAGCTGGACAAAACATTAAGCTGGGCTATTTTCAACAAAAAAGATAAGACATCTTACAAGTTTGAAAGTGGATATGTTCTCCAGCTGATTTTTGGATGTTTTTCTCAAAACATCCAAAGTCAGACTTAGACATTCTGTTGATAATGCCTCCCCCAGGTATTGTGTACATCTAGTAGCACTATAGAAATTAGTAGTGGTAGTATATATATTTTTTTTACAGCAAAAGTTTCTTTTGAGATTAGTTATACAGTTTATCCCAGGACAAGCAGGCAGCATATTCCCACACATGGGTGACGTCACCGACGGAGCCCCGCAGCGGACAGCCTCGAAAGCATCTCGCTTGAAGATCTCGAGCTTTCGATTGCTGCATCGCGCATGCGCGCGTGCCTTCCCGCCCAAACTAGGGGGCGCATCTCCTGAGAGGATCCTCAGTTCAACGTTTTCCGCGGAGCCGAGAAGACTTGTCGACTTGGTTCCCGTAGCGTTGTGCCTTCTCTTCACCGCGGCTGAGTACTTTTTATTGTTTTCGGTCGCTGTGTTCGTAATTCTATTTCTTATATTTCATTTATAAAAAAAAAAAAAAAAAAAAGATATATCTTTTTGTTTTTCTTTAGCGTCGGGTTAGAAGATTGAGGCCTAGGCCTCTCTTCTCCGTTCTCGACACGGACTTTGTCCTATCTATGTCCCGGCCTGTTACCGGGTTTAAACGGTGTTATCAGTGTGGTAGAACTATTTCCATCACTGATCCACATAGTCGGTGTATGATCTGTCTTGGGTCGACTCATCGCCCCGAAGATTGTATTCGCTGCCTCACTCTTCAACCTCGTGCTTTTAAACGCCGCTGCGACAGATTTTTGGAGCTTTTTCCTCGTATGGAGCCTGAAAAAGCTGTGGCCTCGGTCGAGGCATCTGTAAAATCCTCGACTCCGGGTCCAACCTCGAGTACTAAAACCTCGACCTCGCCTCCTCGACAGGCCTCGGCCTCGAAGACCTCCGGGTCCTCGGCCTCGAAGGCCTCGACGATGTCCTCGAAGCCTGGATTGGGGGGTAAGTCTCCTGCTTCCTTTTCAGGTACCATCTCTAAGAAGCCGACAGAGTCTACCTCCATTCAGCCTGGGGCCCCAGGTTTGACTCCGTCTTCCAGACCTTCAAAACGTGCTTCCAAGTCCAGGGAATACTCTCGATCGAGGTCGCCCTCCTTGGAACGCACGAGACCTCCTGTGACTCTGAGTCCTTTGGTCTCCGTCCCCATGTTTGAGGATATGCTAAAGTCAATTCTGACTACGCAAATTTCCTCAATAGTGGCTCAGTTGGTACCGGTCTCGACTCTGTCTGCGCAACACCAGCCTGAGCATAAATCGGCACCCTCTCGGCGATCTCCTCGTCGCAGGTCTCGATCCAGGGTTTCCTCGTCAGACTCCTCGTCTGAACATGGAGCTAAACAAGCATTGCCTCGATCAAAGCACAGGTCTCGATCTTCGAAGCTTACCTCTACAAAGAGCTCGAAGCATTCTGATATTACTTCTAAAGCTCATACTACCATTGCCTCTTCAATATCGTCGAGGCATTCGAGGTCGAGGACACCACCTTCGAGGCATTTGTCTCGAGAAAAATCTCCTCTTACTAAACCTCGTACTCCACGCACTTCTCCGACTCGGAGCCTTAAGCGGAAACATTCAGCCACTCCTCCTCTGACAGGCAGTGGAACATCTTCCATCACTTTACATCTTGAATCTGAGCCTCTATCTCAGTATTCACGCGAGGCTTCTCCATCTTTTTCAGTGACACATCGTTCTCGTTCTCTTTCTCCTGAGGAAGCCTCGACCTCGAAGTCTGCTTCTTTTGCTAAATTTGTCTTCGACATGGGACAGGCTCTTAATATTGATTTACATTCTGATTCAAAATACACACCTGAATACCTTGCGGATATGGAACTTTCTCATCCTCCTAAGGAGACTTTACGTCTACCCATGACACCGGTGCTGAAGCAGACGTTTCTACGTAACATGGAGACTCCTTATTCTGTGACAGCTATTCCATCGAAGCTGGAGTCTAGGTATCGTACTGTGCCATGTAAAGGGTTTGAGAAATCCCAACTTTCTCATCAATCCCTAGTGGTGGAATCTTCCCTGAAGAAGGCTCACCCATCTAAGGTGTCTGCAACAGTTCCACCAGGACGCGAAGGGCGTACTATGGACAAGTTTGGGCGCAGACTTTATCAAAATTCTATGATGACAAATAGAATTTTGAATTATAACTATGTCTTTACTTCATATTTTAATCATTTTTTGAAGCAGTTGTCATCTTTTTGCCCAGACTGGCCCAAAGAACGCCTTTCTGAATATAAAAACATTATTCAATCTCTGTCTCAGTTACGTCTATTCATGTTGCAAGCATCTTATGATGCTTTTGAGCTATCCTCCAGAGTCTCGGCATTTGCAGTGGCTATGAGACGTCTTGCATGGCTCAGGATTGTAGATATGGATCCCAACTTACAAGATCGTTTAGCAAACCTGCCGTGTCAAGGTTCTGAGCTCTTTGATGACTCTATTGAAGCAGCTACTAAAAGGCTTTCTGAGCATGAGCGTTCCTTCGCCTCTCTGATTCGTCCGAAACCAAAACCTTCTCTGACTAGAGCTTACAGACCTCCAGCTCGTCGTTACCCCATGAAGTCTACACCGGCTTTTTCTAGGCCTCCACCTAGACGGCCACAACAACAACGTCCTCAAAAGCCTCAGACACCTGCTCCAACCAAAACAGCTCCGTCTTTTTGACGGTCCAGTGATGAGCATTCCAACCTCTTTACATCCAAATTCCTCCCTACCAATCGGAGGTCGTCTTTCCCTTTTTTCATCTGTCTGGGAAACCATTACATCGGACCTTTGGGTCCTTACGATCATCCGAGAGGGATACTCTCTGCGCCTGCTTCAGGTGCCTCCAGATCACCCTCCAAGAGAGTGTCTTTCCAGTTCCTCGCAACTCCCTCTTCTTCTTCGGGAGGCTCGAGCTCTTCTTCACCTTCGAGCAGTGGAGGAAATTCCTCCTCACGAACGCAACCAGGGGTTTTATTCCAGATATTTCCTGGTTCCAAAGAAGACGGGGGATTTGCGACCCATTCTGGATCTACGAGCTCTCAACAAATTTCTAGTCAAAGAAAAATTTTGCATGCTTTCTCTCCCGATCCTGTACTCCCTCATGGATCAAGGGGATTGGATGTGCTCACTGGATCTCAAAGAGGCTTATACTCACATTCCTATTCATCCAAATTTTCGCAAATATCTCAGGTTCAAGGTGGGGAACCTTCACCTTCAATACAAGGTTCTTCCATTTGGCCTAGCAACCTCTCCTCGGGTCTTCACCAAGTGTCTGGTTGTGGTAGCCGCGGCTCTTCGAGCCCAGGGATTGCAAGTTTTTCCTTACCTCGACGATTGGCTTATAAAAGCCCCTTCTATTTCAGGGGTTACGCAAGCGACCCTTCAGACTATTTCTTTTCTTCAAAGTCTGGGGTTTCATATCAACTTCCCAAAATCTCAGTTAGTTCCAACTCAATCGATTCAATTTATTGGGGCGGTGTTGGATTCCATCCGCATGAGAGCTTTTCTTCCTCTCAATCGACAGAATACTCTCTTAAACCTTTGTCATCATGTAACTTCCCTATCAACTATCAGAGCGCGTCAAATGATGGTCCTTCTCGGTCACATGGCATCTACAGTACATGTGACTCCTTTAGCAAGACTGCATCTTCGCATCCCTCAGTGGACTCTGGCATCCCAATGGCAGCAAGCTCTAGATCCACCTTCTCGCCATATAACGGTGACGCCTTCTTTAAAGAAGTCTCTCCGCTGGTGGATGCTCTCTTCAAATCTTTCCAGAGGTTTGCTGTTTCACCATCTTCCTCATCAGAAAGTTCTCACAACAGACTCGTCCGAGTACGCATGGGGAGCCCACGTAGATGGTCTCCGTACGCAAGGATTATGGACGGCCACAGATCGTCGATGTCATATCAATCTGTTGGAACTCAGAGCGATATTTCTGGCTCTCAAAGCCTTTCTTCACATCCTTCACGACCAAGTAGTCCTTGTTCGGACGGACAATCAAGTAGCAATGTATTATGTCAACAAACAGGGGGGAACGGGTTCCCATCCTCTGTGTCAGGAAGCTCTGCAGTTGTGGCATTGGGCGATTTCACACAACATCTTTCTTCGAGCCGTTTATATTCAGGGTATTCAGAATTGCCTTGCAGACAAATTGAGTCGTCTGCTTCAACCTCACGAATGGACGATCAACTCCCCCACACTTCGTCAAGTATTCAACCGATGGGGGACTCCTCGGGTGGATCTTTTTGCGTCACCCAACAACTTCAAACTTCCTCTGTTTTGTTCCCGCATCTTCTCCCCTCTTCGTCTCGAGGCGGATGCGTTTCTACTAGACTGGAGGAATCAGTTCCTTTACGCCTTTCCTCCTTTTCCTCTGATTCTCAAAACTCTTGTCAAGTTGAAGTCGGATCATGCCACAATGATTCTCATAGCCCCTCGGTGGCCCCGACAACATTGGTTCTCTCTTCTTCTGCAACTCAGCATCAAGGAACCTCTTCTTCTGCCAGTTTTTCCTTCTCTGCTCACTCAGAGTCAGGGATCCTTACTTCATCCAAACCTGCAGTCTCTTCATTTGACAGCATGGTTCCTTTCCACCTGATGGATTCTGCTGAATTTTCTCAGTCTGTTCAGGATGTTTTTCTGGCTTCCAGAAAACCGTCCACTCGTCAATGTTATAGTCAAAAGTGGACCAGATTTTCTTCTTGGTGTTCCACTCATAATCTTCAGCCAACTTCTTCTTCTTTGGCTTCTGTTTTGGATTATTTACTTCATCTATCCCAGTCGGGTCTCCAATCCACATCTATTAGAGTTCATCTTAGTGCAATTGCTGCTTTTCATCAGCCTTTAGAGGGGAAATCACTCTCGGCACATCCTCTAGTTTCTCGTTTTATGAAAGGTCTTTTTAATCTCCATCCACCGATCAAACCTCCTCCTGTGGTATGGGATCTTAATGTGGTCTTGGCTCAACTGATGAAACCTCCTTTTGAACCTATTGACTTGGCTCATTTTCGATATCTTACTTGGAAAACTGTTTTCTTGATTGCTCTCACTTCAGCTCGTCGAGTTAGTGAGTTACAAGCTTTGGTTTCGGATCCACCTTTTACTGTTTTTCACCATGACAAGGTGGTACTCCGTACACATCCCAAATTTTTACCTAAGGTAGTGTCTGATTTTCATATCAATCAATCTATTGTTCTACCCGTATTTTTTCCTAAGCCACATTCTCACCCTGGTGAGGCGGCTTTGCATACTTTGGATTGTAAACGTACGTTGGCTTTCTATCTTCAACGTACTCAACCTCACAGAAGTTCTCCTCAACTTTTTATTTCTTTTGATCCGAATAGATTAGGTCATCCCGTTTCGAAGCGTACTATCTCCAACTGGTTGGCTGCGTGTATTTCTTTCTGTTATGCTCAGGCTGGTCTTCCTCTACAGAGTCGAGTAACGGGCCATAAAGTCAGGGCTATGGCGGCTTCGGTTGCTTTCCTCAGATCAACTCCTATTGAGGAAATTTGTAAAGCTGCCACTTGGTCCTCGGTTCACACTTTTACTTCTCATTATTGTCTGGATACTTTATCCAGGAGGGATGGCCATTTTGGCCAATCTGTGTTACAGAATCTTTTTTCTTAAATTGCCAACTTCCCTCCTCCCTTTTGATTTAGCTTGGAGGTCACCCATGTGTGGGAATATGCTGCCTGCTTGTCCTGGGATAAAGCACAGTTACTTACCGTAACAGGTGTTATCCAGGGACAGCAGGCAGATATTCCCACAACCCTCCCACCTCCCCTGGTTGGCTTCTTAGCTTGGTATCTGAACTGAGGATCCTCTCAGGAGATGCGCCCCCTAGTTTGGGCGGGAAGGCACGCGCGCATGCGCGATGCAGCAATCGAAAGCTCGAGATCTTCAAGCGAGATGCTTTCGAGGCTGTCCGCTGCGGGGCTCCGTCGGTGACGTCACCCATGTGTGGGAATATCTGCCTGCTGTCCCTGGATAACACCTGTTACGGTAAGTAACTGTGCTATACTGATTCATTACATGTCTTGTTTTTATTTTAAATTGTTAAATGATTTTCAAGATGCTGTAATCTATCTTGACCAGAATTTTGCAATTTGCTGTTCCACAAACTACCAGTGTATCAACAAGGGCAGTTTCAATGGGGAAAAGCTGGCACAAACTATACCGCAGAGACAGTGGCTCAAAAAGGTGGGGCATTGCCATATACGTCAAAGAGGGAATTGAATCTACTGGAGAGAACACACCACAACATACGGATAAGTTAGAGTCTCTATGGGTCAAAATTCCGGGAACAAATGGACTGGAAACGAAGATCGGCATCTACTATCGACCCCCAGGGCAGTCCGAAGAAATTGACGGAGAGATGACAGACGAGATTAAATGCAACTGCAAGGGAAGTAATGCAGTTATCATGGGCGACTTTAACTAACCGGGGATAGACTGAAACCTAGGCACTTCCGGCTGCGCTAGGGAGACAAGTTCCTGGATTATAGGCGATTGCTTCCTGGAACAACTTGTCAAGGAAAATACAAGAAGAAATGCAATTCTGGACTTAATTCTAAATGGATTGCGAGGACCGGCACAAGGTGTAGAAATAGAAGGGACGCTGGAATTGGTGCTGGGAAACAGCGATCACAACATGATCCGCTTCGACCTGGATGCAGGGGCGAAACATCGGTCCAGAATGACAGCCTCGGCACTGAACTTCCAAAAAGGGAATTACGAAGGGATGAGACTCATGGTGGAGAAAGTTATCATGCCACTGGACCGGGCCATGGTGCGCCCTCACCTGGAGTACTGCATCCAGCACAGGTCGCCATACATGAAGAAGACACAGTACTACTCGAAAGGGTCCAGAGAAGAGCAACTAAACTGGTTAAGGGGCTGTAGGAGTCGCCGTACAGTGAGAGATTGGAGAAACTGGGCCTCTTCTCTCTTGAAAAGAGGAGACTGAGAGGGGACATGATCGAAACATTCAAGATACTGAAGGGAATAGATTTAGTAGATAAAGACAGGTTGTTCACCCTCTCCAAGGTAGGGAGAATGGGAGGGCACTCTCTAAAGTTAAAAGGGGCCAGATTCCGTACAAACATAAGGAAGTTCTTCTTCACCCAGAGAGTGGTGAAAAACTGGAACGCTCTTCCGGAGGCTGTTATAGGGGAAAACATCCACCAGGGATTCAAGACAAAGTTTGACAAGTTCCTGCTAAACTGGAACGTATGCAGGTGAGGCTGGACTCATTTAGAGCACTGGTCTTTGACCTGGGGGCCGCCGCGTGAGCGGACTGCTGGGCACGATGGACCACTGGTCTGACCCAGCAGCGGCAATTCTTATGTTCTTATGTTATATTCTTAACTACATCCAGCAGATCTGACTGTTCCCACTCAAAAGTACTGGTAAGAAAAATATAGTAATCCTTTGAATTATATGTATTATATCATGCTGAATGTTCACACTTGGGGATTCTCAGAACGCCACCCTGGTATTTTTCAGTATGGCAGCACTCCTCACTGATTCCACCAATTGTGTGTATTTTTCAACTTTTCAGTTCTTCTTATTGCTTAATTCAACATTTATAATTTAAACTTTAAATCCATTTTATGAATCTTCTTCACAGCATTTAGTTCTCAAAAAAATTATCTGAATGGAACTTAGCTTTAGATGTTGTTGCACCATCCCCCACCCATGACGGCTTGTTTGAAAAGGGAAGTGAATGCACTTGTGTAGTTGTTACGGCATTAACCCCATCCCTGATGAAGATATGAAACGCGTCGATGGGGGCTGGTACAACAACATCTAAAGCTAAGTTTCATTCAGATAATTTTTTTGAGAACTAAATGCTGTGAAGAAGATTCATAAAATGGATTTAAAGTATAAATTATAAATGTTGAATTAAGCAATAAGAAGAATTGAAAAATTAATTGTTGAAAAATACACACGATTGGTGGAATCAGTGAGGAGTGCTGCAACAGGGTGGCGTTCTAAGAATCCCCAAGTGTGAACATGAGGACTGTACATTCAGCATGATGTAGTAATCCTTTGAATTATAACCATCACACTTTAGCCACTACATGGAAATGTTTGGTAGGAAATTAAAAATTAACATTTAATTTTAAATTACAAAAGAGAGGTCAGCTGTCTCTTTCCATGCGGTCAGCTGCAGCAGCTTAAACAGATGCCAGAGTGTGCTGGATTTTGACCTCATTAGAGTTTTATAACAAACTTTTGTTAAACTTTTTTTTCCTAGCTCCTCATAAGTCACTCACAGGCATTTGTGTACTAAGCAGTTTTCCCACAGACACAGAATGGGAATAAGCTATTATAGAAACATAGAATATGACGGCAGAAGAGGGCCGGCGGCCCAATAAGTCTACCCACTCAAGAACCCTCCCTCCCTGCTAGCCTCGACCATCTGGCGTGGAAGTTTATTCCATCGATCAATCACCCGTTCGGTGAAGAAGTATTTCCTGGTGTCACCATGAAATCTTCCCCCCTTAAGTTTTAGCGGATGCCCTCTTGTAGTCCATCCAGCCCATAGTATAAAAAGGGAGATTGAGGGAGAGATTTATCACAGGCTTTCCCTACTTGTGTTGCCTTATCACATTCCCCAAATACAATTCAATACAATGCAAGGGGGGGGAGGGGTCAGGACTTCTCAAGTTCCATTAATGTTTTAGAAAAATAAACATCTAATATCAGCGAGATAAGGCACATAAATGTTTGTTGTACTCCTTTGAAACTATTCAGTCTCTCAACAATCAAACATTACCTTAGATCAGGAGTGTCAAAGTCACTCCTCGAGGGCTGCAATCCAGTGGGGTTTTCAGGATTTCCCCAATGAATATGCACAAGATCTATTTGCATGCACTGCTTTCATTGTATGCTAATAGATCTCATGCCTATTCATTGTGGAAATCCTGAAAACCCGACTGGATTGAGGCCCTCGAGGAGAGACTTTGACACCTCTGCCTTAGATCTAGCTGTCCCATCCGAGCCAGCATTAGGGGTGGCAAACAGGTCAATTACCCTGGGTCCCCAAGTCTGCTTTGGGGGCCCCCTCCCTAGTTTCTGCCCTGGTCCCCTGAATATCTAACATCAGCCTTGCGTCCCATTATACCAAGGAATCTTAATATTAATTTTGATGATCTTCATGCCCCCTATAGCAGAGACTTCCCTTCAGGGTTTGGACCTCATTCAGTTTACCTTTCCTACTCGCTCTGCAGGACAAATGCTTGTTGCCATTCTTTCCCCTACCTCATGACGCCCCTACTCTCTTCATTGGATAGATCACTTCTTAATAAGATTTGTCCTAAAAGTGTGCTTGGTTATCAGACATCCAGGCACCTCTAGCAGAGTCCCTAGGGTTTTCCACAACTTTACAACTGAATTATTCACTGACCACTTCCCTCTTACTTTAGATCTTTTTTCCACTTTGACACTAGAACAATTCAAGTTGCAGAATAAATAAAAATTCTATAATACCTTAGGGTTACCATATGGCTCCAGAAAAAGGATGGATTGAGCCATCTGGGTTTTACTTTCATTGCTTTCAATGGAAGTAAAATCCAGATGTCTCAATCCGTCCTCCTTTTTCTGATGCCATTTGGTAACCCTACCTTAGCCCCCTTAACTTTAGTTCTACTGCTGCTACTATAAAGGACCTGTGGTTGAGTCTTAATCTCCTGCTGCTGAAGTGATAACTAAGGCATGGTGAACATCACAGGAGAAAACATCACCCTGCTTCCAACCTAAGGAAATATAAACTGTTAATGATTTGTCATCTTGCTTCTCGGGCAAAGTAACATCCTTACAAACTACCACTACTCCTTCTGTTTTCAATACTTCTGGGGACCTACAATCTATTAGAACAGTGTTTTTCAACCTTTTTACATCTATGGACTGGCAGAAATAAAATAATTATTCTGTGGACCGGCATCGGTCCGTGGACCGGCAGTTGAAGAACACTGGGTTGAAGAACACTGACTGGGCTAAGTCTTGGGCCAGACCCCGCCCATCTCTACCCAATCTCCACCCCAGACCCCGCCCCATAATAGTACTAATTGTACCTTGCACGTCCCATGCCTCATCTGGAAGCCTTCCCTCTGATGTTGCAACGTCAGAGACAAGACTTTCGGTTCAGGCGCAGGATGCCCATAGGAGCCACTGCCCGTGGCTTTGTGCACTGAATCAGTTAGGAAGAGGGAGCTGGCTCGAAGATAACGCCACATCGATCGCACCGTGAACCGGTGGTTGAAGAACATTGTTTTGGGCCTGATGCACGTGCTGGTCCTGTGGACCCAGCCGGTTCTGCTCCAGCCATATGATCCTGATGAAGGGTTCCACCCGAAACCGGTTGAACCAATGACTATTCTGGTCTCCTGCAATTTTCATTGACTTCATTTGGCTCGCTTTAAAAGCTAAGTTGGCTTTTTGTATCTTTTTAAGCACCTTTTGGCAAACGTTGAGGAGTTTATAGTATTTGGTCCTGGCAGGAAATTTCTGTGGACCAGGACTGGTCCATGGACCGGTGGTTGAAGAACACTGTATTAGAAGATCTGCATTCTGTAGCTCTCTGTTATTTTATAATCTCCCTTCTACTGCAGTTACTAAAACAATGAAGGCAATCACTGCACAGCAAGATCCCATTTCTTCCATTTTGTCAAATGTTTTGACACTATCCTGACCTTATTTCTCTATTTCTGATCACTACTAGAGACTGGTATTTTCCTTTCTGTCTGGAAAACCATTTATATGTATCCAAAGCTCAAGTCCAATTATCATCTGATCTGATCACCTAGCTTCCTTTTGTCTCCAGAACTCACAGAATTGATTGTACTAGAACAGTGGTCTCAAATTTGTGGTCCAGAGGCCACATGCGGCCCGCCAGGTACTATTATGCGGCCCGCGATCTGTACTAGTGCTGCCCGCTCTTTGTAGCGTCCTCCGGCTTCCCCCTGGCCTTCCACTCTTACTTTCAGATATTTACTTCAGCCTGAAGAGAGGATTGCTGGTATTGTAGCGATCCTTGCAGGCTGCCATCGTCCTCAGCAGCACGTTCCCTCTGCCGCAATTGTACCCCTGACGTCAGAGGAGGGGCGGGACCACGGCAGAGGTTAAGTAGTGAATGGGGTCCAGATTTTCCTTTAAAATGGATGGAGAGTCATTTTAAATATCTAGGTATTTATTTGCCGGGGGATCCTAGAAGATTATATAAAATAAATGTCCCTATTTTGCTCAGTTATACTAAACAAAAATTACAAAATTGGCAGAATTTACCATTATCTTTGGGGGGTAGAGTTGCTTTATTTAAAATGATTATTTTTCCAAAATGGTTATATGTTTTTCGGATGATCCATTTGGAATTAAATAATAGTGATTGGCGGAAGTTACAAACATTAATTACAAGATTTTGTTGGGCAGGTAAAAAACCAAAATTATCTTTTGAATTTTTATTGGGTTTGGGGATGAGAGGTGGTTTAGGTCTTCCAGAACTTCATATTTATAGTTGGGCATGTTTGTTAAGACAAGTAAGGGATTGGATTTTTGAGGATGATTTGTTTACTCCTTTGTCGTATGAGAAGGCATTTTTCCATCCATATCATTTATAGTTTTTAATTCAAGTGGCAAGTTCAAGATTACAAGAATATCTCAAGGGTAATTCAATTTTGATTCCATTAAGATCAGTTTGGAGTAAAATATTGAAATTATGGGAGTATCATTCCAATGTTACAGATTTTTTTGCCAATTCAGGGATATGGAGATTTTACCCCAGGTTTGACAAATGTCATCTTTTGATCCTGGGCAAAAAAGGGGGTTAGGTTTATTGCTCAGATTTTGGATGAGTCTGGGAAATCAAGGAGATTTCCAGATCTTTCCTTAACGGTTGGAAGTGGGCCAGGGTCATTATATAGATATATGCAATTAGAACATTATGTTGGTAAAATACAAAGAGGGGGTATTTCATTGGGTATTCGTGAAAGGCTTCTTAATTTTTTTTAATCAATGTAATGATGAGGTTCCAATCTCTGTATGTATGGAATATTAGAATTTTGAATTTAATTGTAATGAATATTTTATTATATTGTATTATTGTATATTTATCTGATTCCTTCAATAAAATGTTTTAAATTAATAAGACATTAACTATTTTTTTCCTGTGACCCTCCAAGTACTTAGAAATCCAAAATGTGGCCCTGCAAAGGGTTTGAGTTTGAGACCACTGTACTAGAATACCTTAATAAAACCAATATTCTACATTCAAATCAGACAGGCTTCAGGAAAAAGTACAGCACTGTAGCAACTCTTCTCAGAATTACAACTTTTCTTCTTCATAGTTTAGAAATCAGATGCTCTTGTCATTAAACCTATATCTTTTTCTATTAATTTAGATGACTAAACCAGCCTGAAAGGTCTCTCAGGGGCAGAATATCATATATCATATATATATATAAATATAATAATTTTTAACCCTTTATTTGGCATTGTTGCTCAGAAGCAACATGTGTCTTCTATGACTCTTATGGGAGATCTGCATCTCCAAATGCCTGTTTACTTGGCACTATTGGCTCTCGTTCAACATCAAATTACATAAAGCAGCCGTTTCACCATCTGCCAATTAAAGAGTTAAAACTTGTGGAATAGTAACAAAAAAGGTACCTTAACATAATTTATCTTAACCATTTTAGAAACATAAATCTTTTTTTCCTGAAGTTGTCATAGAACTTGGTATCCCTTACCAGTTTAGCTGAATAAAAGTACTTTTCTGAAACCTAGATGAGATGCAGGACTTTTTTTGAGTGTGTACTCGGGGTACTGACTCAGAGTACCTGCTCCTTTTCCATTACTTGATAAAAATGACCCATGGTCCCCAAACATTAATAAAAGAGCTCAGGTTTTACATGCTCAGTGCTGACTTTCCATGGATTCTGTGGCTGGTTGCAGGAGGCCTGACTACTGTGATCACCCCACTCCTGAAGAATGGCCCGGTATCTGAATACAACACTTTTTTTGCTATAAATAAAAAAAAAAAAAAAATACATAAATCCTGAAGACACCACAGCGAAAATGATTGACAAATGCACAAACATTAACAGCACCAACAAACAGTACACAACCCTATAGAACTGTGACACAAATATTCTTTATTCACAAAGACCCGACACTGCCAATTTTTAGCAAAAAGCATGCTTCAGGGATCCGCTCCTTCCATCACTTCCAACCAGAGTCGGAGTAGCAGTTGAAAGTGGCGGAAGATGTGGACCCCTGAAGCAGGCTTTTCACGGAAATTCTGGCAGTGTCGGGTCTTTGTGAATAAATAATATTTGTGTCACGGTTCTATAGGCCTGTGTACTGTTTGTTGGGCTATGGGGGCTCATATAGCAGGAAAACTGAAGAACACAGAGGATCAGCGCATCAAACAATTTTCCTGCTATGAGTCCCCGTAGCCCTGAAGAAGTAGCATGGTAGCTACGAAACAATCGTAGGTTGACTACACGTAGGGCTCCTTTTATGAAACCGCGTTAGCGGTTTAACGCACGCTAATTTGCCGGACGCGTTAGCCGCTACTGCCTTCTCTTGAGCAGGTGGTAGTTTTTCGGCTAGCGCAGGGATTAGCGCGCGCTAAAAAGGTGCGTGGGATAAAGCCGCTAATGTGGCTTCGTAAAAGGAGAACCCCCAGTCTAGAGACTGATATGACATCCCAAAAATACTCTTCCTCCAAGTGAGATCATTTATAAAGCTAGCTCTTATGATGTATTTTTTAGGGTCCTGGGGCAATTCTGCACAAAAACAAGACCAGTTGCATTCTCTGGTAATTTTTTTTCAATATTTTAAATTAGGTGTGAATTTTTTTTTTTTCTTTTAAGAAGAAAAACACATAGAACTTTGAAATTCTGTTATGTAGGAGTAAAACAGCTGAAAAGTATTATTAATTCACGAGGGGGAAACTTCAAAGATAAAGAAGACATAGAACTAGAGATCATGATATGAAGCTGTGAGAGAGTTGATGCTGGAACAATACCAAAATTTCTTTTTTTTTCACAGAAAAGGATGGTGAATACCTAGAATACCTTTCAGGAGGAGATGATAGAGGCAGACACAGTCATGGAATTTAAAAAATGTGTGGGATAAATAGAGAAATCCTGATGATTAGAGCTTAGAAAGGAAGCAGCATGGTAATCTGGACAGAACAGCGATTTCAGCCCAAAACAGTGGTACAATTAGTGTCAAGGCTCCAAGACAGCTGGGGGTAACCTAACTGAAGTGGCCATTCAAACCCAAAACAACCATGAGTTTATACAATTGAGAAAAGTATTAGGATAATTTACACAGAGCAGTATGCAACATTGAAAGGTGATGATTCAACTCTGAAATGCTGAGTGAAAGCCATAGGAGAAGGGAAAGTGGGTATGGAAAATGTATTTACGTTGGTGTGATATACAGGCCTCCTTCACAGTCGGAAGAAATGGATGACAATTTAATTAAAGATGTTCACACGATAGCTATGAGAGAGGAAGTACTACTGTTAGGTGATTTTAATATGCCATACGTGGGGTCATCTAGAAACATGAAGATCTTGGATTTGCTATAGGAAGAATTGTTCCAGCAATTAGTAACGGAACCCACACAGGACAGAACTGTTCTGGACTTTGTGCTTATAAATGGGGAAAGTGTTTCTGAGGTTACGGAGGGTGATCATTTGGCATCTAGTGATCACCAAATGGTGAGGTTCAATATTAAAATGTGGGAAAGAACTTATTCGAGTAGGAAGGTTCTAGACTTCAAAAGAACTAACTTTGCCAAGATGGGAGAATACCTCAAGGAACAGTTAGTTGGATGGGAACAGCTGAATGATGTAGAAAAGCAGTGGGCGAACCTAAAAGAAGCTATTCTAAAGGCAACAAACCTTTTTGTTAGGAAAGTACATAAAGGTAAAAGAAAAAGAAGGCCACTTTGGTTCTCAAATGGAGTTGTTGAAAAAGTTAGAGAAAAAAGGTTAAACTTCATAAAATTGCAAGACATCACAGAAAGAGGATAGGCAAAAATATGTGGAAAAGCGATAAGAAGTGGGAAAAGTTGTCAGAAAAGCAAAGATGCAAATGGAAAAAAAAGATAGCAAAGCCAATATGGTAAAATTGGAGGACAAAACATTTTTTTAGATATGTAAGCGTTAGGAAGAAGTGTCAAAATGGCATAGTGAGGCTTAAGGGTGAAGGGGAAAAATATGCAGAAACCGATAAGGATAAGGCTGAACTGCTTAACAAATATTTCTGTTCTGTTTTCACGGGTGAAAGACCAAGGCTAGGGCCGCAGAAAACGAACACAAATGGGAATGGTTGAGTGATAGATTGAAAGAGATTCACAGAAAATTGTATTTGTGAGAAGCTAGCTAAATTAAAAATAAGACAAAGCGATGGGGCCTGATGAATACATCCGAGGGTACTCAGGGAACCCAGAGAAGTTTTGGGGACCCCTTTATCTCATCTTTTCAGTGCTTCCTTAGAGTCTGGTGTGGTCCTAGAGGACTGGAGAAGAGTGGATGTGGTTGGGAATTACAGGCCGGTTAGTCTGACCTTGGTAGTGAGATAACTAATAGAAATGCTAGGGATGCAGGTCTGATAGCTCTGAACCAGGACAAGGCCAGCACACAGGCAAGGTCAGCACACTGATCTAAGGCCCTGTGAAAGAAGTATGAATCCTTCATCATTCCTTCTCCCCTAGCCATTCTAAAGCAAGGGAAAATGTTAGCACCTTGTGACAGAATGCTGAGGCATTCCCCACTCCCCTTTCGTCACAAGACCACTGTCACACATTTACCTTTATCTTATTCCTTATCTTGTTTAAGTATTTCTTATATGGGCAGCAAACAGACAGTGCCTATGTGCAAAAGCAGGCCTCTGTCACGCTCTTAGTTTAAGGAGCATGCATTATAACCTTTGGACTGTCACATACTATAGTAAGCTTTTAGACATATTAGATGTGTACATAAGGAAATCACTTTATTGTAACCGTTATAATATATTCAGATGTCACGTGAGATAGTAGCTTTGAGAATCACAATAGATATGTAAACAAGGGAGTTACCTTGGTATAATCCGCACTGTTTATGCATGATGAAACTGTAACCTTGCAAAGCATTAGCTAAGTAATTAAGGGAGTTAAGAAACTCAATAAAAGGGTTAGCAGGCTTCCATTTAGGGTCGCCTCATCCCAATCCGAGTCCTGTGTGAAGCCTCATTCCTACAGAATCAGGATCTGGACTCTCATGAACAGCTAACTGGAGATGGTTTGCATCTTCTTATGAAACAGCTTTCGAGATTGACCTGCTCTATAGTTTTACAAGAACAGCATTATAAATTCCTACTCCACCTTTATATCTCTCCTTATAAAGTTTACCTGGCGGAGTTCGCCTCTCATGCTTGCTGTCCTAAGTGCCATTCCATGCCAGCTGGGTTGTTTCATATGTTTTGATCCTGTGAGCGACTACAAACCTTTTGGTCTTTTGTTGGATTGCATCTACAGACAGTCATGCAGAAGAGGATCCCTCTGAGTGCAGATGTTTTACTTTTTTCTCAGATTACTTCTTGGGTTTGACCAAGGGGAATAATCAGTTGTTGCAAAAAGCTTCCTTGTTGGCTAGGAAAAGTATTGTTATTATGGAGGCAGGCCAAGGTGCCTAATGTTACCATGTGGAGAAATAAGCTCTTTACTTTCTCCAGTCCTCTAGGACCACACCAAAATGTGAATATTTGGATGTAAAACACTGTGGCTCTGGTAGGTGGAAAAAATTTCAGGCAATATGGGCTCCTGTTTGGGACAGTTTGTCTCCTAGAGCTCGTAATGCTCTTTTGAACTTTTGACACTGGAGTGCTTGGGTGGGTGGGTGGGTGGATGTGGAGAGGGGGTGTCTCCTGATCGATATTGATGGGATTTTTTAGTCACCGTGAAGAAACCATGCAGTAGACTTTGCTTGTCGTTCTTCCCTGTTGTGATTTGTATTTGGACTGTTGTACTTTGTATTTATGAAAAATTTTCTAAATAAAAATTACAAAAAAAAGGCTGGTTAAGTGGAAGGAGACAGAAGTTAATGGTAAATGAAGTTTGCTCAGAAGAAAAGGATGTTGTTAGTGGAGTGGCACAGGGATCTGTCCTTGGGCTGGCTTTTTTTTAACATCTTTGTGAGTGATATTGCGGAAGAACTGTCTAAGAATATAAGAATAGCCTTACTGGGTCAGACCAATGGTCCATCAAGCCTGGTAGCCCATTCTCATGGTGGCCAATCCAGGTCCCTAGCACCTAGCCAAAACCCAAGAAGTAGCAACATTCCATGCTACTGATCCAAGGCAAGCAGTGGCTTTACCTATGTCTTTCTCAATAACAGACTATGGACTTTCCTCCAGGAAATTGCCCAAACCTTTCTTAAAACCAGCTATGCTATCCGCTCTTACCACAACCTCTGGCAATGCGTCCCAGAGCTTAACTATTCTCTGAGTGAAAAAAAATGTCATCCTATTGGTTTTAAAAGTATTTCCCTGTAACTTCATCGCGTGTTCCCTAGTCTTTGTACTTTTTGATGGAGTGAAAAATCAATCCACTTGTACCCGTTTTAGTCCACTCAGAATTTTATAGACTTCAATCATATTTCCCCTCAGCCGTCTCTTTTCCAAGCTGAAGAGCTCTAACCGTTTTAGTCTTTCCTCATATGAGAGGAGTTCTATCCCCTTTATCATCTTGGTCGTTCTTCTTTGAACCTTTTCTAGCGCCACTATATCTTTCTTAAGATAAGGAGACCAGAATTGAACACAATACTCCAGATGAGGTCACACCATTGAGCAATACAGGGGCATTATAACATTCTTAGTCTTGTTAACCATCCCTTTTTTAATAATTCCTAGCATCCTGTTTGCTTTTTTGGCCACACATTGGGCGGAAAGTTTCATCGTATTGTCTACAATTGTACCCAGATCCTTTTCTTGGGTGCTAATCCCCAAGGTGGACCCTAGCATCTGGTAACTGTGATTCAGGTTATTCTTCTCAATGTGCATCACTTGTTCACATTAAATTTAATCTGCCATTTGGATGCCCAGTCTTCCAATTTCCTAAGGTCTGCCTGAAATTTTTCACAATCCACATGCGTTTTAACAACTTTGATCAGTTTAGTGTCATCTGCAATTTAATCACCTCACTCATCGTTCCAATTTCCAGATCATTTATAAATAAGTTTAATAGCACCGGTTCCAGTACAGACTCCTGCGGCACTCTACTGTTTACTCTCCTCCATTGAGAAAAATGACCATTTAACCCTACCCTCTGTTTTCTATCTGATAACCAATTCCTAATCCATAACTGAACTTTGCCACCTATCCCATGACTTTTTAATTTTCTCAGGAGCCTCTCATAAGGAACTTTATCAAAAGTTTTCTGAAAATCTAGATACACCACATCAATTGGCTCACCTTTATCCACATGTTTATTCACACCTTCAAAGGAGTCAAGCAAATTAGTAAGGCGAGGTCTCCCGCAGCTGAACCCATGCTGACTGTCTCATTAAATCATGTTTGTCTACGTGTACCACAATTTTATTTTTTTATAATTGTTTCTATCATTTTGCCCTGCACTGAAGTGAGGCTTACTGGTCTGTAAATTTCTGGATCTCCCCTGGAACCCTCTCTAAAAATTGGCATAACATCAGCCACCCTCCAATCTTCAGGTACTATAGACAATTTTAGTAACAGGTTACAGATTACTAACAGCAGGTCAGCAATTTCATGTTTGAGTTCTTTTAGTACCCTGGGATGTATACCATCCGGTCCAGACGATTTATCACGTTTTAACTTGTTGATTTGGCTTAGTACAGTGTTTTTCAACCTTTTTACACCCGTGGACCAGCAGAAAAAAAAGAATTATTTTGTGGACCGGCAAACTACTAAGACTGAAATAAGAAAAACACATTTCCGTCCCATCACCGCAAGCTCGATCCCCGCAAACCATCTGATCCCATCTGCACAAGCCTCAGTTATGATTTTATATTGAACGTAATCCAGTACCTCCCCTCTTTTCCCCATCTTAATCCAGCAGATACCTTCCATCACCCTACTCCCTCCATTCCTTATTCAGCATCTTCTCCTTGTCTCCCTATTTCCCCCTTCACCATGTCCAGCATATCCCCTCTGTCTCCCTACTCCCTCTACCCATGTCTAACATCTTACTTCTGTCTTCATACACCACCCTCCTCCTGTTCAGCATTTTCCATGTCTCTCTGCCCCCTGCAAAGTCCAGCATCTGTCTGTGTCCCTATTCTTCCAACTCCCACCTAGTTCCAATAATTATCCTCCCCCAAGGGGATCCACCATCTCCCTTCTGTCACACCAATCCCCCACCTGGGTCTACCATCCCCTTCCCACAACACGTGGGAATCCAGCATCTCTTATTCCCTCTCTTGGCTGCTGGCTCCAGAGTGACTCCAGTGTCACAATGGCTTGTCTCACTATAACTGACACTAAATCGGAAGCAGCCTGGTTCTTAACTCACATCAGTTTACTTACAGTTCCCTTGCCCAGAAGTCTGGAAGCAACTTGAAAGTCTTGTTCATTCAGAGTTAAGCCCAATAATGCTGCTGTCTGCCTCCCTTGCTCGCTGGTACTTGCCTCAGACAAGCGCTCCCCGAACTCGACTGCTATCAGCCCTGCCTTCAATTGTGGTCCCGCTAAATCAGACAGCTAGAACGAAGACAGAAGCTGTGGGACCTTTCCTCTTGCCTGCATTGCTATTCGCTATAAGCTCTGCCGGTCTCAATCCTGTCCCTCAAATACAGGAAGTCACATCAGAGGGGGACAGGATCAGGATCGGCAGAGCCTATAGCAATGAAGGCAAGAGGAAAAGTCCCGTGGCTTCTGTGTTTCTTTTTGCTGTCCGTTGTAGCAGTACCGCAGCCTATCCTAACGCAAGCCCTGGAAGGGAAAGGGGAAGAGATGCCCGACAGGAAATTTACCCGAGTCAATCTCGCTGGCCCTCCGCGGATCAGCAGAAATTTTCTGCCAACCGGCACCGGTCCACGGACCGGTGGTTGAAGAACAGTAGCTTAGTACATCTTCCAGATTCACTGAGATTTCTTTTAGTTCCTCCGCATCATCATCCGAATACATGAGGTGGGATCTGGCAAAGCTTGAAGAATGGCCTAGTAACTGGCAATTAATATTTAATGCTAAAAAATGCAAGGTCATGCACGCAAAAATCCAGAATGGTATAGTATAGGTGGCAAAGTACTTCTCTGTACAGAAGAGCAAGACTTGGGGTATGTGTCTGTTGATTTTAGGGTGGCAAATCAGATAAAAAAGATGATGGTAAAAGCCAGGAAGATGCTTGGTGCATAAGGTGAGGCATAACCAGTAGGAAAAGGGAAATGATAATGCTGTTGTATAAGTCTCTGGTGAGGCCCCATTTGGAATACTGTATAATTTGAGACCACGCCTTCAAATAGATATAAATAAGGAAGAATCGGTCCAAGGGGCTGCTACAAAATTGGTTTGTGGTCTTTGCCATAAATCGTATGGGGACAGACTTAAAGACCTTAATATGTATACTCTGGAAAAAAGATGGGAAAGGATATGATACGTTTAAATACCTCTGTGGCGTTAAAGTACAGGAGGTGAGTCTTTTTCAAAGGAAAGAAAGCTCCAGAAGGAGAGGGGAGATACGATAGAGATGTTTAAGTACCTATGTGGCATAAATGCTCATGAGACAAGTGTCTTTCATTTGAAAGGAAACCGTAATGAGAGGGCATAGGATGAAGTTAAGAGGTGATAGGCTCAGGAATAATCTAAGGAAATACTTATTTACAGAAAAGGTGGCAGATACGTGGAAGACTCCAGTAGAGGTGGTTGAGATGAAGACTATGAATTTAAGATAGCGTGGAATCTCTTAGGGAGGAGATAGTGATGCTGTGGATTGGCAGACTGGATAGGCCATTCGGCCTTTATCTGCCATCAGGTTTCTATATGGGAATATGTATATACCCCTGTCCGAATTGGATCAATAGTTCTGGACAGACTGGATGTATCATTTTGGTTTGATCTGCCATCATTCACTATATTTCTATGTCCTTCACACTGTCTTTTCATGGTATGATTTTCTAGTGTTTTAATTGCACAGCTTCTGATACTCTGTGGTCAAGTGGGACTCTCTCAAGTCACTTCATTGGCTCCCCATCCATTTCCGAATACAGTTCAAACTCTTACTGACTTAAGAACATAAACATAAGAACATAAGAACTGCCATCTCCGGATCAGACCCATGGTCCATCGAGTCCGGCGATCCGCACACGCGGAGGCCCAGTCAGGTATACACCTGATGTAGTTTTACCACCCATATCCCTCTATGCCTCTCATAAGGAGATGTGCATCTAATTTGCCTTTGAATCCTAGCACAGTGGATTCCTTAATAACCTCCTGTGGAAGAGCATTCCAGGCGTTCACCACTCGCTGCGTAAAGCAGAACCTCCTGACATTTGTCCTGGACTTGTCCCCCCTTAGCTTTAAACCATGTCCTCTTGTCCGTGTCACGTTGGACAGTGTAAATAATTTGTTTTTCTGCTCTATTTTATCGATGTCTTTCAGTATTTTGAACGTCTCTATCATGTCCCCTCGCAGCCTCCTCTTCTCAAGGGAGAACAGTCCTAGTTTCTTGAGTCGTTCCTCATATTCCAAGTTCTCCATACCTCTTATTAGCTTCGTTGCTCGTCTCTGCACCCTCTTCAGCAGTTTTATATCCCTCTTTAGTTTGGGAGACCAATGTTGGACACAGTATTCCAAGTGTGGTCTGACCATTGCTCTATAAAGCGGCATTATGACTTTCTCCGATCTGCTCATGATTCCTTTCTTTATCATTCCTAACATTCTGTTCGCTTTCTTTGCCGCTGCCGCACATTGTGCCGACGGCTTCAGGGTCCTATCTATCAGTACACCCAGGTCCCTTTCTTGTTCGCTCTTACCCAGAGTTGCTCCTGACATTCTATACTCGTGTTCCTTATTCTTACTGCCTAAATGCATTACTTTGCATTTCTCCACGTTGAACTTCATCTGCCATTGCTCTGCCCATTTCTCTAACTGATACAAGTCGCTCTGGAGTTCTTCGCTATCTTTCTGCGTTCTGATTGTCCGGCATAGCTTTGTGTCGTCTGCAAACTTAATGATCTCACTGGATATTCCGTCTTCAAGGTCATTGATATAAATGTTAAATAGGATCGGCCCAAGTACCGAGCCCTGGGGCACACCACTAGTCACTTTCTCCCAGTCTGAGAACTTCCCATTTATGCCCACTCTCTGCTTCCTGTTTTCCAGCCATTTGCCTATCCACCTGTGTATATCTCCCTCTATTCCATGGCATTGTAGTTTCCTGAGAAGTCTTTCATGCGGAACTTTGTCGAATGCCTTCTGGAAGTCCAAATATATTATGTCCACCGGCATTCCACTATCAATTTGCTTGTTCACGGTCTCAAAAAATTGAAGCAAATTCGTTAAACATGATTTCCCTTTCCTGAACCCATGTTGACTGGGTTTCAGCAATTCGTGTATATCTAAGTGCCGGACTATGCTATCCTTGATCAGTGCTTCAACCATCTTTCCAGGGACAGACGTAAGGCTCACAGGTCTGTAGTTGCCCGGTTCTCCTCTTGATCACTTTTTGAAAATTGGCGTGACGTTCGCTATCTTCCAGTCATCTGGTATCTGTCCAGTTCTGATTGTCAGATTGGCGAGTTTTTGCAATAACTCTCCGATTTCAACCTTCAATTCCTTTAAGACTCTCGGGTGAATTCCATCCGGTCCAGGGGATTTGTCACTTTTAAGTTTGTCGATCTGGTAGTATATCTGGTCCAAATCTACTTCAACTGTGGTGAGGATGTCTTCTATTACTCCACTAAACACTTTCACAGTTTCTGGTATTTTTGCGGTATCCTCCTCCGTAAAGACGGACGCAAAGAAGGAATTTAGTTTGTCCGCAATTTGTTTATCTTCCTTAATTACATTACATTACATTAGTGATTTCTATTCCGCCATTACCTTGCGGTTCAAGGCGGATTACATTCCAACTAAAAAACAGGAATTACATACAAATTAAAAGGAGTAGAATAAGCGATGACATAGAATTTTTTAAGGTAATAAACATTGGATAAAGAGTTACCAAAGGGAAGTGGAGGTCTTTAGGATCTAAGAATATGGTGAAATTATGGGTTTTAGATAGCATTTGATAGGTAAAGCATTTGATAGGTAAAAGTGTTGTTAAGAGTAAGAGGTTTTAAGGGTGGGTGTGGTTAGGACTGTTTCAGGGCTTTCTTGAAGAGTATAGTTTTTATTTGTTTTCTGAAAATCTTGTAGTCTGGGGTGGTTAACAGTAGGTTGGAGATTTGGTTATCCATTCTTGCAGCTTGAGTGGCTAGGAGGCCGTCGTATTGTTTTGACCGTTTTACTTCCTTGATCGGGGGAGGTGTGAAAGGGGAGTGCGTTTTTCTATGTCTGGTTGAGGTTGCTTGGATGAGGCGATTGTTTAGGTAGGCTGGGCTGTTTCCATTTAGGGTTTTGAATATCATGCAGTAGAATTTAAATAATATTCTTTCTTGGATTGGTAGCCAGTGTGAGTTGATGTAGGCTTCTGTGATATGATCATGTTTCCTCAGTGAGTAGATGAGTCTCAGAGCAGTGTTTTGGATTGTTTGTAGTTGCTTGGTCATCGTGGCAGGGCAGGGGAGGTAGAGGATGTTGCAGTAGTCTAGCAATCCTAGGATTAGGGATTGCACTATGAGCTGGAATTGTGATCTTTCAAAGAATTTCCGGACTTGTCTCAGGTTTCTCATTATTGCAAAGGATTTCTGTATGGTTTTATTTATTTGCAGTTGCATAGTGCAGCATCTGTCTATTGTCACTCCTAGTAGTTTTATGGTGGTTTGGATTGGATAGTTGATTGAGTTAAGTTCTAAATTGGTTATAGTTGGGACTTTGTCATTTTCGAGGAGGATGAATTTAGTTTTATCTGGGTTGAGTTTTAGTTTGTGTTCTTTCATCCAGGTTGTAACTGTTTCTATTGTTTGGTGTATTATGTTTGTCATGGTGGTCTTTGGCTGATCATATGGTATGAGGATGGTGATGTCATCCGCATAACTATAGGTGGTAATGCCTAGGTTATCCAGGTATGCCCCGAGAGAGGCAGTGTATAGGTTGAAGAGAGTAGGGGATAGTGGGGATCCCTGTGGTACGCCGCAAGGGTTTGACCAATGTACCCTTTTCTTCCCTGATCGTCCAGGGGTCCCACCGCCTCTTTTGCGGGTTTTTTCCCTTTCACGTATCTAAAGAAGGGCTTGAAGTTTTTGGCCTCTTGCGCTATTTTTTCTTCATAGTCCTTTTTGGCATCCCTCACCGCCCTGTGACATTTCTTCTGATCGTCTTTATGTTTGTTCCATGCTTCGGTTGTTTTCATGTGTTTCCATTTTTTGAAAGAGTCCTTCTTTTCTTGTATGGTTTCCCTCACCTGTCTGGTAAGCCATGCTGGTTCTCCCTTACCCTTTGTTCTCCTTTCTTTGGAGATCCTCGGAATGTATAGGTTTTGTGCTTCTGTGATAGTTGTTTTCAGTAGGGACCATGCCTGCTCTACTGTTTCAAGTTTATCCACCTTTTTTTTGAGTCGTTGTTTCACCATGGCTCTCATGCAATCGTATTTGCCCTTTTTAAAGTTAAAGGTTTTGGTTAAGGTTTTGGCACTTTTTCTATTCCCGATGTCAAGCTTAAAGATGATCACATTGTGATCGCTCGTCCCCAGCGGTGCCGTAACTTCTACTTCTTTTGTCGGTCCCGTGAGGCCATTTAGCACCAAGTCCAGGGTGGCGTTGCCTCTTGTCGGCTCTTTTACCATTTGTTCCAGGAAGCAATCCCCTAGCGCCTCCAGGAACTTGACCTCATTGCCGCAGTTGGAGGTTCCTAGTTTCCAGTCTATCCTCGGGAAATTGAAGTCTCCCAATATTATTACATTGCCCGTCTTGCATTCTCGTTTGATTTCCTCTATCATTTCAGAGTCAGTTTCATCCGCCTGTCCCGGGGGACGATAGAAAAGGCCAATTTTCGTGTCTGCACTGTTTTGGCCAGGAATCTTGACCCAGAGGGACTCTAGCTTCTCTTTCGTTTCCGTCGTAGCCACTTCAACAGATTCTACTCCTTCCTGAACATATAGGGCAATACCTCCACCTTTCT
Organism: Geotrypetes seraphini; assembly: GCF_902459505.1. Lineage (NCBI taxonomy): Eukaryota > Metazoa > Chordata > Amphibia > Gymnophiona > Dermophiidae > Geotrypetes > Geotrypetes seraphini. The sequence goes on along the minus strand of NC_047091.1, from coordinate 122,271,937 downwards.
GCCCTACTCGATCTCTTCTATATAGTTTGTATCCCTGAAGTACTGTGTCCCATTTGTTTTCTTCATTCCACCATGTTTCTGTTATGCCAATGATTTCCAACTTATCATTTCTTGCTTTTGTCTCTAGTTCCCCCATTTTGTTTCCTAGACTTCTAGCATTGGTATACATACATACATTTGAGTTCTCTTCGAGTTACTTTTTTGGACTTTCTGCTCTTTGCTGTCCCTACTGTTTCTTTCACGGTCTCCTTAACCGCTCCAGTGTTGTCTCCCTTATTTGCTGTGCGGTCATCCCCTCCTGTGTCTGAGTTGTCCCTTCCTGCCTTGTCTTCCTTATTTGCTGTGAATTCGTCCTCTCCTGTGTATGAGTAGTAGCCCATTGATCCTTCATCGGGGCATCCTGTTGTCCGTACCATCGACTGGTGGTCGACTGTCGGCTTTCCCCTATTTATTAGTTTAAAGCCTTCTCGATGGCCCTCTTCAAGTTGCTCGCCAATACTCTTGCTCCTTCCTTGTTGAGGTGTAGTCCGTCCTTTCTGTAGTACTTGCTTTTTCCCCAGAACGCCGTCCAGTTGCGCACGAAGTCAAAGCCTTCTTCTTCGCACCATCGTCTCATCCAGGCGTTAATAGCTTGCAATTCCCCTTGTCTCTTTCCATCCGCTCTTGGTACTGGGAGGATCTCGGAGAAGGCCACCCTCACCTCCCTGATCTTCAGCAATCTTCCAAGTGAGCGGAGCTGGCCCTTCATCTCTTCCCTGTCATACTTCCGTCCGCTCACAATCATTTGTTCCCACGTGGATGAGCACAGCAGTATCCTCTCCCCCTGCGCTGTCTATGATTCTGGAGATCCTGTTGGCCACATCCTTGACTCTTGCTCCAGGCAGACAGGTGACGATTCTGTCCTCTCTTCCTCCTGCGGTGTGGCTGTCCACGTGACGTATAATGGAGTCACCTACGATGATCCCCATCTTCTTTATTCGAGGGTTCCTTGGGGGTCGTAAGTCCACGTCTACGGTATAGGGCCAGTCTTCTTCTTCCGGAGCTACTCTTGAATTTGTTTTCGTCTCTTCAGATGGGGGGACCTCTCCCTGTGTTTTCTCTCTTCCTTCTTGTGTGTGGATGTCTCCTACCTCATCTTCGGTTTTTTCTGGATTTGCATGTGTGTCTTCTCTCCTCTCTTCCAGTCCGTCTTTCTGGGTATCCAGGGTACAGCTTTCCAGACCTGGGATTTCTACGTGTTGCTGATGGGCTTCCTCGATGAATCTTTCCAGTTCCACGATCCCTTCGCCGGTGTCGGGCTCCCCTAGCAACTTCTCCTGTATGCAGTTTTCCTCCTTCCTGGCAAGGAGTTCTTCGAGTTCCATCACAGTTCCCTCCAGCAGCCGAACTTGCAGTTTCAGGCTGTCCAGCTCCTCACATCGGCTGCAAATGTATGCCCTAGTCCCCGAGGGGAGGTAGTCATACATACTGCAGCCGGTGCAGAATACTGGAAAGCTCATCTTCTGGCTTCCGTGGGCGCTCATGTCTTGCTCTCCTTCTCAGTTGTGTGTGTCCTGCCCTCTTGATAGCAGTCCTCTTATTGATCGCTGGTCTTGGTTGTGTTGGTGCTGTTGAGCTGTTTGAGAGTGCTTGTCTCTCGGTGTGCTGTGTGACTAGGTAATAATAAACAACAAACAAAAGATCAGTAGAACAATAACTGGATGTTACTTACGCATTGGGGCTCCCTGTTAGTCGGCCCTGCTTCCTGGCTCCTTCTGCAGGCTCCTTTAAAAGTGCATTCACTCTGAAGACCCCCAATAACTCTCTTATCTCTCCCTATGCTTCTCCCCATGAACTCCATTCATCGGGCAAGCCCGTCTTATCTGTATCCTTCTCTTCTACTGCCAACTCCAGACTCCATCCCTTCTTTCTTGCCGCACCGTATGCCTGGAACAGGCTGCCTGAATCAGGCTGCCTGAATCAGTATGTCATGCTCCATCCCTAAAGCAATCAGCATACACAAGGTCCCTATGGATATAAACTTATATTCTTCCTAAAGAAGATTTTCATGGATCTCAATGGTGCCTTCTGTATGTATTAAACTTTTTTCATACAGAGTATTGGTCACCCAAGTTCATCATCGGTCCCAAAAGTATATTTCTTTATATATATATTATCTCTATTTTTCAAATTTTCATAACATAAATACTCATCTCAGTCTACACGGGTGGGGGCAGGCACTCCAACATAGAACTATGTTTCGCCCATACCGGGCTTTATCAATGAAAAATCTCCCTTAAGCCGAACAGCTCATGCTCCCCGCGTTCGCTCACTCCGCATGTATGCCGATTGCTTGAGTAGTGGGTCTTTGGAAACTACTAATTTTGAGCAGATTGAAATGCTCCATCCCTAACAGTATTAAAATTCAAGCTAAAAGCCCACTGTTTTGAAACTGCTTTCAACTCTTAACTCCCACTCAATAATAATAATAATAACTTTATTTTTCTATACCGCCATAGTCAAACTAACTCACTGCTATCGGATACCTTTATCCACTGTATCATTTCCTCTACCATAATCTCCCCAACCCTGAGATGTCCTATCTGTCAAATTAGATTATTAGCTCTTCTGAGCAGGGACTGTCTATTGTATATTAAATGTACAGCGCTGCGTATGCCTTTCAGCGCTATAGATATGATAAAAAGTAGTAGTAGTAGATGCAAGTCACAGCTCTAGAATCTCTCCATTATATCCACCTTTGTCTGCAACTGTCTCACATCACAGTGGCTCTTCAATCCCAACACAGGGCTGTTGTCTCCTTCTCATCATAACAGGTTTTAAAGGAGGCCAGGATTTGATTGCAGCCCCTGCAGTTTTCTGCTTCATATATCTCATCTGAAAACTTCCATTCACCAAGCTAAATTTAACCAATTATAGCTCAGAATTAAGTGATGCAGAGGGTAGCATGGGGAGGAACAGGCAAATAAAAAGAACAAGTTTCAGGATCCAGGATGATGGTACTGCACCTTTTTTCTTACCTGAAGGGTATAAAGTAGAAGGCAAAGTTTAGCATTTTAACTTACAGCTGGGAGCAACTAGCTAGGTCAATGGATAGTTTTGTTGTGCAGCCTAAGGTGGTGACTTTTGAATCTAGAGAGCTCTCTGGCAATGCCAGGGCAGAAGGAGGCCACCCTAGACTCCTCTGAGACTGGTCACCCTCAATCCATTTGAGTGGATAGCCCCTCATAAGGCTGCTAGGAAGCTCCACAAAGATTTTGCCATCAACATCCTTGTTTTCAGCAATAGTCTTCTAGCTGAAAAGGTCTCCCTCCTGTTCAAATAGGAGAGTTGTAGGGAAAGCGTGAATTGGAATGGCCAGATTCACAACCTGCATCAACTGGAGTAGAGAATGACACGGGGACAAATTTTTCCCCATACCCACAGGAACTCATTTTCCCATCCTGGTGAGCTCTTTTCCTGTCCCTGTCCCATTCCTGAAAGTTCTGTCCTCATCTGCACAACCCTCAAACACTTTAAAATCATAAGTATTTGAGGCTTGTGCAGTTAAGGCAGAGCTTACAGGAACAGGGGACAGCAATAAAACTCACAGGGATAAGATGGGGAAATTGAATTCCTGTGGGGACAGGGAAAAATTTGGCCCCATGTCATTCTTTAAACTGGAACAAGACAAAAAATAGAACCCTAAATGGAGGAGGTACAACAACAAGCTAACAAATGAAAGAACCTCCCTCACCCCAAGAAGTCTGCAAAGATTAGGGAAAAGAGATGAAGTCCAACTCCAAACTAAGCAGAAAATGAAAATAATTCTATAATTTAATTTAAGAGCATTAACCGGACAAGCCCTCAGTCACACAGCAACCTCTGGAAACTCCAGGGAAAAGCTGTCGCGAATTTACACCCAGAAAGGTGTTAACTGCGAAACATCCCCGGGCTTGCTCCGGATAATGTTTGTGGTGCTTAACTAGTGCAAAATGTGCAATGTGTGAAAAAACTCAAATGAAAAAAACACACATTATCAAAATAAAGAAGGAATTCATCTCTTACCCCTAAGCTGGGGGCCAAACTGGAAAGTTAGTGTCCAAATCCAACCAAGCTCAAAAATACACAGGCTGTAAGGACTTAGCTTCTCCGTGTGTAATGGAAATGGTGATCCATAAGCAGTAAATGATCCCTAATCTTTGCAGACTTCTTGGGGTGAGGGAGGTTCTTTCATTTGTTAGATTCTTTAAACTGGAGCACCTTTGAAAATGTTGCATATGCTTCCTATGATGATGTCAGAGGATCTCAAAGTAGCAAAAACAGCATGACTAGGCAGAGGCCAAAGCAAGGATGCTAGGTTACATAGAGATAACTAGCAGAAGGGAGAAGGTGATAATGAACCCATTATGAGTCAATCGGTGAGGCCCCAATTGACGTACCGGGTTCATTTTTGAAAGCTGTATTTTGCTAAGGATAGAAAAAGATTTGAAGTAATTCAGAGGACAGCAAACAAAATGGTATTAGTTCTCCACCAGAAGATGTGTAGGAAAATTGGAGACCTGAATATGTATACCCTATAACAGGGGTCTTCAACCTTTTTCATATAAAGGGCTACAAAGTGGTCATATGAAAGCTCCAAGGGCCACTAAAAGATTTCAAGCTTACACATTTGACCTTTTTTTGTTTCAAATATTTATTGAATTTCTGTAAATTCATAACAAAGGTTGTTAAACAGAGAGATAACGATGAACAAATACATGCTTGTATATAATAAAGTACAAAAGGTAGAATAAAGAAAATTGTTCCTGTGTTGCAAGAGATAAGTTTCTAAGGATTTCCGTTTTCTAATGCTTAAAGAGTAATTAGCAGAGTTGTAAGAAAGGTTATCTTCACATTTTTTATATAATAGAACCAAATTCCACCACATATAAGTGGAATTATCCTTCCAGTTAATAATTCATTTTAGAGCTATTGAAAACCACAATCAAAAAGAGCTTTTTCTTCTTCTAAAACAAGTTTTGAAAGTGCCAATGATTTATAGATTATGTGACCAGGAGAGAGAGAGTCCTTGAATTTAAGAATAGCTTGCATTTTGGTCCATATATCGGTCAAGAAGATTTGAAGATAACCACAGTAATAGATTTGATGCGTAAGAGTACCAAGTTCCTTATGACAAGACTGTAACAAGACCAACACAAATCAGTTTCTGTGGAGTCACAGAGCTTAGCTTTTGCTGTAGAAAGAATAACAATTGTATGATAGCTGAAGATCTGGGACCACATGACCAAAATATATTCACAGATGAAGAGACAATATTGAGTTCAAGTCTTTTTTCCCATACTTTGAGTGCCAATACAAGCTTTTCTTTTCGTTTTTTTTTTTTTTTTTAAACAATTGTAAAGTTTTGTAGATAGGAAGATGTCCAGTGAGGACATATGATTCATAAGAGTCTAGCAAGCTCGTATTAATAATAACAATAACTTTATTCGTGTATACCGCCACACCATACAGTTCTAGTATATTATTAGGTAAATCTTGGGTAAGTAACTCATGTGAGAGCTGATACCTTTTAAAGGATTAGAAATTAGGTAAATGAAATTCCTCTTTCAACTGTTCAAAGGTTTTTAAAGTACCATTAGTTAACAATTGACTTACAAGCGCTGTTCAATAATTTATCTACCCAAGTATGAAAGAAAGAGCAAGTGTGTAGAAACAAGTCTGTGCATGTTGTGACATGTCTCAAGATTACTCATGCACAGTTGTGGCTCGTGCCAGTCTAACATTCCAAGAGACAGGATGTCAGGAGAGTCTTCATGCAACTCAAGTAAGAAACTGGTAGATTTGGAGCACTGTTCATGATAAAAATTTCTCACAAAAGAAGGGAAAAAGCCAAAGGAGATCCATGAACACATGACTGCAGTTTATGGTGAGTCTGCCCCATCAACCTATAAAGTAAAATTTTGAAGCAAGCAGTTTAAGTGGAGTAGGGTCCATTGAAGATGAACCTCACACTGGATGGCCTGTGAAAGCAGCTTCCACAAAATGTGCAAGAAAGTCAAGGATTTATTTTGTCATACAGACAAAATGAAATGTTGGGCATGTCCAAAGTTAGTGCAATATGGGTTCCAAGAATGCTGATGCCATGTCAGAAGGCCACAAGGCTCCAGTGCTGTCAGGAGAACTTGGAGATGCTCTATGAAGACCAAGTGACCATTTGGTGGCTGGAGATGAGACTTGGATCTATCACAGAGATCCTGAGTTAAAATGGAGTCAATGCAGTGGAAACACAAGTCATCCCCCCCACCCCCAAAAAGTTCAAGACAGAAAAATCTACAGGTAAAGTCATGGCAACTGTCTTCTGAGCTGATGAAGGACTTTTGCTTCTGGAGTTCATGCCACACGAGACAACCATAACCATGGAGAGTTACGCCAACACAAAGATCGCATTGCGGGAGTCAATCAAGGAGAAAAGATGAGGAAAACTCACAGTTGGCGTGCTGCTTCTTCACGACCAATGCACGTCATGACAATCACAGGCTGGCATCTGAGAATGTAGGTTTCAGCAGCTGAACCATCCACCCTACAGTCTTGACTTGGCTTCCCTGGGATTATTTCCTGTTCCGAGTTTTGAAGAAATCTCTCCGTGGACAGTGGTTTTCAAATAATTAAGACGTTAAGGAAGCTGTGATGTTCTGGTTTGAAGATCAAACATCAATATTCTTTCCAAAGGGGTTAAAGTCATTGCAGGAAAAGTGGATGAAGTGTATGGAGCTATCAGGGGACTATATTGAAAAATAAAACAAATGTTTTGACTTCTTTCCTACTGAGGTAGATAAATTATTGAATTCCCATCATAAATACCATATACAGTAGTAGTATAATTTTTCCAATTGGAGATTTATCAATTAGAATTTATGAATTATTCCAAATGACCATATCATGGAAAGCATCTGAAGGAACAGGTAAGCATTTACTCAAATATGTGAATGAGGAAATTGTAGCAGGTATAACATGAAATAGTGGATTTGGACAAAGCAGACATATTTGATAAGATAAATAAAGAAATGTCCTTGCTTAAAACATTTTCTGACAGTAACCAAGAGGGAGTAAAATAATTTTAAGTGTTAGGATACCATAGAAAACCTTTACTGAGGCAGTAAGATAATTTCCCTGATTTCAAAAATTAACCCCTCCAGAAAGTGTTGGAAGTTTATAGGTGCCAATTCTTGGAGGCTTAGAGTTCCATCAAAATGTCAAAAGTATAGTATCTAAAGATTTATAGAAGAAGTCAGGAAGTTTAATAGGGAGCATAGATAGGAAGTAATTAACATGGGGTAGCAAGGTAATCTTTACTGACGCCAAGCTTCACCCATCAACTCAAATATAAAGGGGACCATTTTGACATTGATTCCTTTAATGAGGTTAAAATACATTCCATATTTTTGGTAGTAGTATTATAAATGGTATGTCCAAAAAAATATACCAAGGTATTTTAATAAAAATCCATCTGGATATTGTGAATAAGATCTTGTCGAACTATGTCACAGTGAAGGGTGTTTATTTCACATGGTTTTTGAGTCTATTTGCATTGCACAAGGCTTTCAGCAGTGATCTGATTAAGGAAGTTTTTTTGTGCCGATAAGGTTCCCTTACCCTGAAGAATCCTACTGTTAAGTTTACATGGAGCATAGGTGGGGTTCTGAGGCTTTTTCCTTCCTCTTATATTTATCTGTGAACAATAGTGCTACATGCTCTAGACTCAAAACTTGGCATTTAATATTAGCACACCATGGCACATACATGCTTTCATATTTGAACAGTGTGTTGATTGTTAGTTGATATATGGTTTCTATTTTCTTGAGTTGGTAGCGTTAATTTATACAGTGAAGGGCCATACATCCATTTTGTTCCAGTTAATTTTATATCCAGATATGGAAAAGAAAGAGTCTAATAAAGAAAGATAAATGGAATGGATGGGATGGTAGTGTATAGTAAGAGGTCATCCGCATATAAAGAAACTTTGATTTCACAATTACCCATGGAGAAACCAGAAATGAGAGGATTTTGCCTTATTGCTAATTTGCTAATGCAAGTGGCTTGATAGCTAAATTAAACAATATGGGTGAAGGAGGACAACCTTGTCTAGTCCCTCTGGACACGGACAAGGCCCTTGAAATATGACCATTAACCATAATTGTTGCTTTAGGGTTTAAAATATAGCAAATGTATCAAATTTTATAAAATGTTCTGGAAAAGCAAACATTGTAATATTTTAAAAAGATAGGGCCATTCTACTCTATCAAAAGGCCTTCTCAGCATCCAAAGTGAGGACCACACATTTATTAGAATGTTTAAAATCTAGTAGCGGGCATCAAGACTAATATTCCTATTTACAAGAAATAAGATTAGCAAAGATAAAAACCTAATCTTCCATTTTAGTGCAACAGGAATATCAGTCTTGATCAGTGAGGAACAAGTGAGCCTAATACTAACACCAAAGAACCAAACTCTGTATCCCTTCTGGCTGCTACATCCACCCTGTAAAACTTGGTAAAAGTGTGGAGGCGAGACCACGTGACTGCCCTATTGATTTCTTCAGCTCTAGCCTCTGCCCAAGATGATGCTGCCCCTCTGGTGGAATGTGCTTTTATTTCCATGGGAGATGGTTTTCCACTCCTGACATAGGCCAAAGAAATTGCCATCTATCTTGAAATGGTCACCTTTGATGCCAACCATCCCAATCATGCTGCACCCAGGAGCATGAAGAGATATCCACCAGGTGAAACTCATTCGTCATATCTAAATAGCAAAGAACTCTTCGGATGTCCAGGCTTTTCAAGATTTTTATCATCCTTCTTTGCTCCAGAGGGCAAAAAAAACTAGAAACAACCTTTGGAAAGAAGGAAGGTACTGTTCAAAGTGAAACACCAAACAGTCTCTAAAATCTTGAGGAAGGGTTCCCTACAAGACAGAGTCTGCAAGTCTGATACGCTTCTGGCCAAAATCACAGCCACTAAAAAACAGTCTTGACTGTTAAGTCCATGAGTGAGGCCTTCTCCAAGAGCTCATATGGTGTGCGAGTTAGTGCCCTCAGGATGAGATTAAGATTCCATGAGTAAAAAGGCTGGTGCACAGGAGGGCAAAGACACAATAAACCCTTTAAAAACTTGGACACATTTGGATGAGAAGCCAAGGTTCACTGCTTGGTCTTCCCTCTGAAGCAGAAAAGACCCACTACCTGTACCTGGAGTGAACCTACTGTAAAAGGCCTTAAGCCCTTCCTGAAGAAAAGCTAAGACCATGGCAATTAGGGCCTTGGTTGGATTTGTGTGTTTCTGACTGCACCAGCTCTGGAAACACTTCCAAACCTTTATATAGGCTGCCAAAGTGGACTGCTTCTTAGATCTTAGCAGGGTGGTTATCATCAAGTCCAAATAGCCTTTGTGCACTAATGCTTTGCACTCAAGAGCCAAGCTATAAATACCAAATTAGAGCAAATTAGTCAGTGGCTAAGTGATAATATGTTGGCTCTCAATATATCGGCTCTCAATATATCTAAATCAAAGACTATGATGTTCCCATGGAAAGAAAATCTGACAATACCTTCTCAAATTAATCTAAATAATATTCCGTTACAAATTGTCACCTCTATAAAAATCCTGGGAATAATCCTTGATCAAAAACTTTCTTATCACGACCAAATCAGCTCAGTGCTTAAAAATTGCTTTTACAAGCTACGTACGATTGTATCCTTAACAAAAGTGTTGGAACCAGCAGCTTTAAACATTCTAATTCATTCACTTGTGATTTCAAGTTTAGACTTCTGCAATTCTTTATACAAAGGGATTTCGCAACAATAATTGAAAAGGTTACAAATAATTCAAAATACAGTAATAAGAATTTTAACAAATTTAAGAAAGTTCGACCATGTGACACCTCTTTTAAAGAATTGCCCACTGGCTTCCAATCTCATACAGAGTCACTTATAAAATAGCTCTTATAATTTTCAAAACTCAGTTATTTCTTGATCGATTCCTTATACCCTAGCACTCCCATCCAGAACATTAAGATTAACTGAACACCATCTTCTTTCCATTCTTTCCTTGAAAATCATTAGCACAAGGCGCGCTGCCATTTTCTCGGTTACAGCCCCACAGCTCTGGAATGCCCTACCAGGTTACCTGCAAAAAGAAACAGCACTGGCTAGATTCAAAGGTTCCCTCAAAAGTTTCCTTTATAGGGTTGCCTTTGAAACCTAGACTCAAGGATCAAGATTTAATTTGCATTGTTTAAAATTTCTTTTTTTTTCCTTATATATTCTTTTGAGAGCCTTTTTTCACACTTCTATTTTTACTTTTTCCCCTCCTGGTTGTTCTTACCCTATATGTTCCTTTCTTTACTATTACTTTTGTAGTTCTTCCCCTCTTCCATTTTGTACCAGTCCAGTTCTGTACGTCTGTTTGAATTTGTCCATTATGTTATTGTCCCCCCTTTTTAGAATTATAATTGCTTAGAAATATTTGAAAACGTGTAAATCAAATTTTAAATAAAACTTGGAGCCTCCAGGGCAATGGGCCTTCAGAGAGGAGTCCCAGATGACAGGGAAGCCCGAGCCTCTTGCCTCTCTGTAAACACACTAGGTCTGTGTACCACAGCCATCTCAGCCAGTCTGAGGCAACCAGAATTTTTCGCCCCTGGTGGGTCCTGATCCTTTGGAGGACTCTTTCTATCATCGACTATGGGGAACACACATACAGAAGCTCTGCTTGATGCCAGGGCTGGACCAGAGCATCCAGGCTGTCACTCCCTGGCTCTTATCTTTGAATGAAGAACCGAGCGGTCTTGTTGGCCATGAGACTGAACGGCTGTTGCCCCCGACATTGTAGAATGCTGTTGAAGGCCTCCTGAGACAGATACCACTCTCTGAGATCCAGTGTCAGATGACTCAAGAAATCCACTTGCACATTGTCCATTACAGCTACATGTGCCAATGAGAGAGCCAATAGATGGGCCGATGCCCACTGGAACAGCATTTGAGCCTCCAATCTCGGTGATGCACTTCTGGTGTCTCTCTGCCGGATAATGTAGACTACAGCTGTGGCATTGTCAGAGAAGACACAGACTACCTTACCCACCAAGATGTTCTCCAGGGCCCGAAGGGCTAACCTGATCACTCTTAGCTCCAAGTGGCTGATTGACCAACCCCTCTGTGAGGATGTCCACCAGCCCTGCAGTGACTGCATTTGGTAATGGGCTCCCCAGCCAAAGAGGCTGGCATCTGGCATCAAGATCTCCCTTGTGGATATATGCAGAGGCATTCTCCAGGATAGGAACCATGACTTCAGCCACCAATCCATGCTATGCAGAGCTGTGTTTGTCCAAGGTAGCACAGAGTCCAGCACATCTGACTGCAGGGACCACCGGAAGAGCAGCCCAGCACATCTGACTGTGGGGACCACCAGAGCAGCGCCTCCTTTCGAGGGCATAAATGAACTCTCACCCAGGGTACTACATCTATCGTGGCTACTATGGATTCCAGAAACTGAAGATAACGCCATGCTGTCAGAGCTGGCCTGTCATTTGTTACCAGAATCTGATGCCTAAGCTTTGCTCTGCACGCTTCCAGAAGACAGGCCCTGTTCGGATATGTATCGAACAGTATTCCTAGGTATTCCAAGGATTGTGTTGGAGCCAAGTGACTCTTTCTGAAGTTTATCACCCAGCCTAGACTCTGCAGAAGCTGGCCCACTTGGGCCACCGCTGCCTTTCCCTCCGCCACCACGACCATTATCTTGGTGAAGGTGCGTGGTGCTGTGGCTAATCCAACGGAAGAGTATGGGATCACATTCTTCCATGTCACTGAACATTTTTCTCCCCCAACACTGATGCCCATTCCGCTATTTTTACAGACATGAGGCACGATTTCTGGAATGTTTGACACCTCTTTGTCATCGCTATCTCATACACCTTGCTGCGCCATCTCATCCAGGTCTTCATTGCTGGGCTCTATATCACTCTTTCAAAATTTCTTCAACATTTTCATGTGTCATGACCTTGAAACTTTCTCCACTGATTTTTCGAGTAAAGCACATGATGGATTCCACATTTCTATTCGTGTTTTCTGCTACACCTTCAAAGTTTGTTACACAGTCTGGCCAAGTTTTTTCCCAATTGTTTAAAGTAGCCTATTTGATGCCATCCCAGGCTATGCAAACATAGTCTATTACATTGCATACTGTCACTTTCTTCCAGTAATCAAGCATGGTGGGGATACTTTGCCAGCATCTAAACTTTGCTTCACAGATCTTGCTGTACAGCTCTTACATGTAGTGGTTCTTGAAAGCCTTTATTATTCCCTGAGCAAGGGGCTGGATGATGGATATTGTGTTCAGAGGCATGAAGAGAACTTCAATGTCAGGGTGTGCATTTTCAAGGTCTTGGCGACAGTGTACTGGTGCATTATCCAAAATTAGCAATACCTTAGATCATAAGAGGCTTAAATGTGAAGTGACCCTTGGTATTGGCACACAATGACAGGGTGGAGTAATCTTTAAATACCTTGAATCTTGAGGCTTTTGCTGCCATTTTTATTATATATGTTCATTTCCCAGTGTGCTTGTAAAACAAGCAGGTCTTAACATTGAAGACCTACTCTGGCATATACACCTTTTCTTCAATTACAGTTAGCACATATTTTTTAAGTTCTTCAGCAGCTTCGTTGTCAGCTGAACCTGCCTCCCCAGAAAGGCTTATACTTTAGACATATCACTTTTTAAAACTTCGCTTATCTGGAATGTTATGAGAGGATGGGTGGAAAGGGGTGTATTCTGTATTGTTTAAAACTAATACAACAAAAAAAAAAACACCTAATAAAGATATTTAACCATTAAAACATGCTAGCCAACCTGAACTTACAGCAAAAGGATTTACATTTTCCTGGCTCTGGATGATGTGTTTACAAATACTGCAGTGTGAATGATGAATAATGGTCACAATTTACCCATCCACAGATGTGCAAAATTGCGAATACTGAACGTGTGAACAACAAGAACACACTGTACAAACGGTTTGGAACAAAAAGAAAAATCCAATGGGGTATAAAGCCAGCATAGTTCTTGACAAAGTGGCAATGGCAAACAGGTGAATAAACCAAAATGCAGTCCAAGACATGTTTATTAAGCAACGGAACAGAAGGGGCGTAGACATGCCTAACTCTGCAAAGTTTTGCTCTTTAATGGGCTGCCTCAGGAGCTACCATCAGCAAACTAGTGTGAAACAGCTACAAAGGCCAAGCTTGGAAAAAAAAAAATCTTTCTGCAGCAAGACCTGCATCTGTGAGGGAGAGAGATGATTTCTTCAAGCTTGGTGCTTGCAGCTGTTTCACACCAGTTTAGTGGTGGTAGCCTCTGAGGCAGCCCATTAAAAAGCAAAACTTGGCCAAGTCAGGTGTGTGTACATGCCTCCTCTTCTGTTGCTTACAAATTTGAGTCATCTCTTTCTGCATTTTGGTATGTTCACTTGTTTGCCAGCCTAGATCTTGTGGACCATCTACCTTCTTTCTTTTTTGAGATCAAATTGATAATGGGACATTGCTCACAAGCCAATCCTCAAGTATGGCACACAGTGGAGTATTAGTATCTCTGTTGTCAATATTAGTGATCTGCATTTCCACACACTAATTCACATTCATGGTTAATTTACAAGTAAGCTGAAAAGTATATTATTCAAAGGACTAGCCTCAAGTCATCCAGCTTACTCCATTATGATAGGCTTAGAAAGCACAGTTACTTACCTGTAAATTCCAAGGACAGCAGGCAGATATTCTCACATGCGAGGTAACATCATCCACGGAGCCTGTGCAAAACATTTTTCAAACTGAAGCTGACAAGCCTTAAGTGACCTCTTTTGCAGTCTAGAGCAGCACGGGCAAGTCAGGATGGTGTTCAGGACCTAGACACTTGACACACTAGTTATGTGGGTCAGTTGCCAAAATGGTCCCGTTCCACCAAGTGCACCACTTACAGCCATTGAGGGGAAAACTTCTGATGTGAAATCAAAGTATTCAATTGTCTAGGGAGGTTGAATAGATATAGAACCTAAAAAAGCTTAACACTCCTGGCTTGAAAACAGGCCGAGATTAGCCCGAATGCCCAAAAATGAAAACTCAGTAAAACTCCAAAAAAAATTACCAAAATGAATGGAAAAAAATGAAGATGAAGAAACTAAAGGAAAAATGCGAACGGGAAGGCAATAAAACTAGCAAGTTTGACGTGCTGGAAAAAACAGCTTCTCAGCTCTTTGGAAAACTGATAGTCCCAAGAGCTGTTGTCAGGTGGAAAGGCACCAGTGCATGTGTGGTACAGGTGGTCTCAAGTCTTTTAAAGTGAAAGTACACTTCTGCACTGTCCATATCGGGCTTTGTGGATGACATCACCCCATATGTGAGAATATGCTGCCTGCTGGCACTAGGATAAAGAATTTTATCCTCATGAAAGAGATAAAAAGAGCTACTTACTATAATGGACTGACTTTGAGTCAGGCAGAGACCACTAACCACAGCTGTACCCCAAGTTCAGGTAGGCTTATTGTAGCTTATACTACTCTCTCCTCCTGTCCCTTGATTAGCTCCACCCCTACACTCACCTCTAGAACCTTATCAACCACAAAACACTGTTCTTTTGTTTTGTTTTTTTATTAAATAAATTTATGATGAACAAAAAAAAAAACCATAAGGAAATTAAACACGCAGAAAAAGACTGCAAAATACACTGCTCCCAAATCGTAACCTAAAAAGATAAACTGTGCAAGCTACAGCTCCTGACAGGCAATGACTAGAGAACGAATTCCCACACACCAGGCCCTCCTCCTCCCTTAAAGTGAGGTCTTCTGCCTAGCCCTCCCCCTTTCCAGAGACTTGGTGGTCATTAAGACAAGGAAGAATCCCTTTGCCATAGCAAAGTTTCCTCCTCCTCCTCCTATATGCTCACCAAAAAGAAAGAGGAATGAAAAAGTACTATACAAGAAAACAAGTGAGAAACACCCCCCACCTTCTCTAAGCAGCCAGCTAAAGTCAACTTCTAATGCTTGTGGTGCACAGCACCCTGCAATACAAATCCGATCTGTTCATTCTGCCCTCCAACTGCTGTGAGATTACTCCTTGTTTTCAGCACACATGCTGAACTTTAATTTACATGTTCACTGAAGCAATTCTTTGAGCTTTTTATGCCCAGCTTTTGTGGAAGCAGCTTATAATTTTCTCTCTGCTGCATGGATACATCAGTGTGCCTGCTCTATGTTCCATGGTGCTGATACCAGGACTGCAGAAGACTGCTCACAAATCAAATATTCCAGAAGTAGGATTCATATGCAATCTCCTCTACCAGTACAGCTATAACCCTGCAAATCAGGTCTCCTTCCCTCATCACTGTTCCATTACAGCCTTTATAGCACAGCTCCTCTCTTCTCTGCCCCCCAATCATTTCACCAGCAAGAACCCACAGCCTATAAATGCAGCAACTCACCCTTCCCTTCCCCCCTACAGCGTCCTGAAGCCACATTCTCTACAGTCGCTACAATTCTAGTTCAGACCCCCGCTGCAGTCATGTATGCTGCACAGTCCCATGAGATGTAGAGCATGGGTTTCTTGTTCAGACCGATTTATTTTTGCGTAGCAGAAGAGGATCCCCACCCTCCTTCCCCCCTCCCCCCAACCCCGAGGTAACAAGTCCCCTGCCCTAGTCGAGGTATGAAACACGCTGAGGTTTGAGATGGTGTAGGCGTCAGGACTCCTCATTGCCTGAATCATCCTCATTCTCATAGCAGCTGTCTCCGCCTTCCTCTTCCATTTCTTCATCCTCATAGTAGTCATCATAGAAAAGGTCAGAGCCTTCATCTGGCGCTGGCGCCTTCGTCTTGACACAGTATTCTGCAAGTGTAGTGGGGACCTTTACACCATCCCGATCTGCATCTGCCTGAGTCGCCAACACTTGCTTCCTAAAGGGAAACAGGACCAACATTAATTACATTTATACCTAGAATTGGAGACCCGTTTGGTTTTCTTTATTTCCTGGAGGGTCAAGTACAAGTACTGTGGGATTGAGTTTCATCTGAGCTGGCACAGTTGCATTGTGTGAAATAAGGGTCAGTTCTCTCTCTGGTTTTATTTAACATTTTTATCTGACCCTTGGATGAGATCCTCAATTCTGTTGAGATTATCAATCTTTACTGACAATATTTAAATCTTTTAGCTAGTTGAATTAATGAATGGAGAGAATGGCTTTATGTCTTCAGAACATGTTAGAAACATTAATTTTACGACAGATGGTTCTTAGGAATCAGTAAAGCAGAGATGGCAGGAATTTCATGATTTGAGTGGATGGCGAGTCCTTGCCAGTTAAGACAGAAAGGAAGATTAGGTTTTTAGCTCAAATCTTCTTTCTGATAACATGGCATACAAATCCTCACAATTGGGTAAACTTCCCCTAACTGCTGTACTACCTCTCTTCAGTGTGTACCACAGTAGTAGAGAACCACTACAATAGGAGACATAATAAGGAGGAGTATGGGGAACTTCCCCAACAAGACACTTCTGTTTTGCTCTGTACCAAGCATAATGAACAATGTTAATCAAAACATATCATAAAAAAACAAAGGAGAAGACATAGTGGATGCTGTGGATGGGTGGACTGGATGGGCCATTTGGTCTTTATCTGCCATCATATTTCTATGTTTCTTTATTAGGAACAATCAAGCCACCTATCTGAGTGCAACCAGCACTAACATTTAAGGAGTTTGTATACACTCAATTGCATTCTATTCATAATATTTGAATGGCATGAGAAGATCTCAAATCCTGGACAGATATTTGTCCTAGACATTATACAGATGAACAAATTACAATGATAGGGTGGGGTGTCAGGACTCGTATGCCATGTTACCAGGAAGATTATCCAGGTAAGAACCTAATCTTCCCTTCCGGTGCACATGGCATACGAGTCCTGATGATTGGGACACTTCAAAGCAGTCCCTTGAATCTAGGGCAGGACAGATGAGCCTGTCCCTAAACACTAAGGACTCAAATGTGTGGACCATGTAGCTGGTCTAGAAATCTCTGGCAGGATCGCCCAGGCCACCGCCCATGAAGAAGCTACACTTCTCGTGGAATGTGCTCTCAAAGATACTGGCAGCTGTTTACCACAGCCAATGTACACTGATGAAATCGCCATGTGAATCCATCTGAAAATAGATGCCTTAGACAATAACTTGCCCAGCCTGGTTGTACTAATTACAACAAAAAAAATGGTTGGAAAGCTGAACCTTATAAAGGAGGAAAATTCTCCACACATCCAGTAATTTCAGCACTTTGCCCTGTTTCTTTCAGGTTTATTTAAAAATTTGATATACCATCTTATTAAAATTCAAAGCGGTTTTACATAATATAAAAACAAAGTATAAAAAGAACGTATGTTAAAAACAAATTACAAATAATGCTACAAACAGTCAAACAAACTGACAAACATTAACTTACCGATACAGGATGGAGAAGGGCAGAAATACAATTTGTAAAAAGAGAAAGAGGGGGGAAAGGACCAAAACAAAAGGAAGAGGAACAAAAATATAAATAGTCTAGAATAATGTAAGATAAGTTAACATGATTAAAATATGACAAGGAACAGATTTCCATTACCGTCCTTAGAAGGACTATTATACACCAAATGCGTCTTTGAACCTGTGAGCCAAAATGCAGGCAGTCAGATCTCCCTTTGGCAAAAAGGAAGGAACTGTGTGCAGAGACCCCAGCTTCTGTGGAAAATCGCTCTCTGCACAAAAGTACCTGCAACTCCGAGACATGTCTTGCCGAGGTGACAGCCCCTAAAATGACTGTTAACTGTAAGATCCAGCAGAGATACATCTTATAACGGCTCATACGAAGCTTTACTCAAATCCTGTAAAACAATGTTAAGTTTCCATGACAGTAAAGGTTTCCTACCAGAGGATGCAACTGAGTGCCCCCTTCAAGAATCTGGCTATATCTGGATGAGAAGCCAGTGAAACTTTTCCACTCAGGCTCTATAGCACGAAAGGCCGGCTACTTGTATCTTGAGAGATACAACTGCTAGACTCTTCTCGAGTCTAGCCTGCAGAAATGCTAGAACTACTGAAATTGGAGCCCTGAAAGGGTTCCACACTGTCTTTAGCACACCAAAGTTGAAACATCTTCCAAGTCCTTGGCATATGTTGCAACCGTTGCCAGCTTCTTAGCTCTAAGGAAAGTAGTGATAACTACCTCTGAATACCCTTTCTGCACTAAAGCTATGCACTCAGACACCATGCCGTAAGTCCAAAGTGTTCCGGATTTTCCATAGATACCGGACCCTATGACAGTAGATCCAGATATACTGGTAATTTGAAACTTGTCTCTCTGCAGGTGCACCAGATCCATGTACCAAGGCTGATGCAGCCAATATGGAGCTACCAGAATTACAACCTCGGGTGGAGAGCTATTCTGAGAACCCAGCCTAACATGGGGCATGAGGAAAACATGTACAACAGCCACAGTTGTACTAAGGTGTCCAAGTCCAGCACTTCTGGACTTGGATCTTCATCTAAAGAAACAGTTTACTTTCCTGTTCACTGCCGAATTAATTAGATCAGCTGTTGGCTATCCCCAACGATGCACAATGCATTGAAAGGCTGTCTAGGACAATGACTGCTCCCCCGGGTCCAAAGTCTGCCAGCAGAGATTGTCTGCTTGTACATTCTCCACCTCTGCTACATGAGCTGCAGAAATCACCAGCAGATGGATCTCTGCCCAGTGAACAACAACAACAGGGCTTCCAGTCTTAATGGAGCACTTTTGGTGCCTTCCTGTTGGTTGGCATACGCCATCGCTGTGGCACTGTCTAAAAACACTCTGATGGCTTTGCCTTCTAGTGATTTCCCATGGTCTGTAATGCCAACTGTATGGCTCTCAGCTCGTCTTATCAACCATTTCCTCTGAGAGTGGGTCCATCAGGCTTGAACCGAATGCCATGGCAATGAGCCCCCCAGCTGTAAAAACTGGCATCTGTGGTCAGTATCACCCACTCTGCTATCCAGAGGTTTATGCCCCTCGACAAAACCTCTGGCTGAAGCCACCAACATAAGCTGTGCCAAGCTTCCTCCTTCCAGGCCAGCTGCATCTGAAGAGGATCTGTCTGTGGGGAACAGAGCATCAATAGGGTGTCCTGGAGTAGGTGCATATGAGCCTTTGCCCAAGGAACCACTTCTACGGTTGTTGCCATGGACCCCAATACCTGGAGACCGTGCCATGCTGTAGGCCAGTGTCTCTTAAACTTTATTAGCTCCGGCACACTAAATGGAGCAAATTATTTTCATGGCACACTAAGCAGAGCAAATGTTTTTCACGGCACATTATAATTGAAATTATAAAATTGCAAAACCAACGAAAAATTAAATTTGAGAGTTATTTATTTAAAAGTTTTTAAAGCTATGTATGGGTAATTGTAACAACAGTGAAACTAAAATAGACAGAATAGAATTGCTAATCAATGCAATGGATGTGCTTATTTATGAGTGCAAATTAACTCAAAATGCATCTCAATGGTTGACAAGCAAACACGCATTTCATCATCCACCATCTGTAGTCATTCTCTTTTTTTCGATTTAATTTCTGTCAGAGCAGAAAATCCAAGTTCACAAAGATAAGAAAATCCAAACGGTAACAAAGCCTCAATTGCTTTGTTTCTCAAGTCAGGATAACAACTGCATAAAAAATAAAACTAAAATTACTTGCCGTTAGTTTTCGAGGACCAATCACATCAAAGAATGATGCTTGTCTGGGCGGTTGTATCCTTATACACACATACACTTCATAACATTGACTGACTATTGCGTATGTGACGTATGTGTCATCTGTTCTAGTGTATACATATGAAAGGAATTTTTTTTTTTTTTTTTTTAAAGCCCTCCCTTTTACAAAACCATGCTAGCATTTTTTATCACTGATCGCGTCGGTAACAACTCCGATGCTCATAGAATCCCTACGAGTGTCGGAGCTATACTGCCATGGCTGGCACTAAAAAACACTAGCGCGGTTTTATAAAAAGGGGTGGGAAAGTAAAATTCTGGAATCTCTTGTGGCACACAGTTTTGAGAGACACTGCTGTAGGCGCTGGCACTGTCGAGATGTTTGAAATTTTTCTGAAGATCTTCTGTTTGAATGGCTCGGGAAGAAAAACATGACCTTTTGCCGGTACTAAGTGGCTCTTTCGGAAGCTGATAATCCAACCTAGTTTCTGCAGCAGTTGGATCACATCTGCCACTGCATTTTCTCCCTCCAACTTGACAGGGCTCTAATCAACCAATTGTCAAAGTACAGGTGCTCCTGTATTCCAGCCTTGCGTAGATATGCCGTTACCACAACCATCACCTTGGTGAATGTGCGTGGTGCTGTTGCCAGACCAAAGGGGAGTGCGGAGAACTGGAAATATCTCCCCAGGAACATGAAACCTTAGATACTTTCTGTGCTCTGGGAATATACAGATAGATAAACCTCAAATCCAGGGAAGTCAAAAATTCCCCTGGGGCCACTGCCACAATTACCAAACGAACAGTCTCTATGTGGAACCGCAACATTTTTAGTACTGCATTGACAGACTTCAGATCCAGGATTGGTCTTAAGTCATCTAAGCCTTTCTTAGGCACCCTGAAGTATATAGAGTATCTGCCTAAGCCTGATTCTTCGGGAGGCACTGGCTCTATTACTCGAATGTCTAAGAGACTTGTCACCGTCACCTGGACTTTGACCGCTTTTTCCGGTCATCCAGCCATTGAATCCACAAACAGGTACAGGAATGGGTGACAAAATTTGAGCTTGTATCCTTTTCGAATGATGTCCAGCATCCAGCAGTCCGAGCATATCTGCTCCCAAGCCTCTCAATAAGATGAAACATCCTGCCTATCAACGGAAGTACAGCTACTGTCCTGGAGTCATTGGCACTTCTTGGAGGCTGCTATGGTACAAAAATCAGAGGATTGAGGTCACCTAGTGCTTCTGTAGCTCTGGGTAGATCCTCGATATGATCTCTGGGTAGAGACTCTTCTCGAATTCTGACGAAATCACTGAGATCCTAGAAAATTAGCTCAACCTCACCTCCTACGGGCTCGTGGTCTGCTTTCAGGCAAAGCTTTAGGGTGATAATCTGCCATACTGACCATAAGATTGTCTAACCCCTTACCATATAGCATTTACCCCTTAAAAGGGAACCTGTTTTAGAAACCGAATTGCCCACCCATTGTCTGATCCAGAGCATTCTGTGACAGAGATGGCATAAGCAGAAACTTTGATAAAGACTGATTATATCATAAAGAGTATCTGCTACATAGTCAATCTCCACCATTACCAGCTGAGGGTAAATATCATCATCTGCCTAGGAAGTCTGACACAATTTGGTATGGCGAGCACATGCCACAAACAAGGCCGCTGCTGCCACCTTGATTCCAAAGACCAGGTCTTGAGTAGTCTTTTGAGGACAACATCTACCCTGTTATCCTGAGCATCCTTTAAAATGAAACCTCTTTCACTTGGTAACCTGTGTTACCAACTAATCCACTTTAGGCTGAACAAACAGCTGCAGAAATTTGGAAGCCATGGGATACAGTTTTGACATTGTCCTAGCAACCTGTAAGGAGCCCTCTGGTGTCTCCCAATGCTCCGCAACTAGCAAAATAATGTCAGGATGCGAGGGAAAAAAAATGTAGTCTGAATCTTAGAGCCATTCATAACAGAGCATCATGTGGTGAGGTCTGCGGAGCATCCAGATTTAATTCCTGCAGGGAATCCATAATAATTTACAACAATGCTTTCGTGGCTTGAAAAAGGTGGCATACTGTTGGGTCCTCCCTTTGATCAAGGGCCATTACCGCCTCTTGACAAGCAGCCTCTGCTTGAGACCCAGAATCTCCTAAAAGCGAAGATTTACTTCAGTGCAGTAAAGGCATGGACTCTGACTTGTCCTTCTCCGATTGGTCACCTGGTTCCTGATCAGAAAACCTTCTCTAGGGGAGACGCGTTATGGGAAGCCAGACCCAATTGCGCAGTCTTCAGCAGGTGCCAACAGACCCAGACAATTTAAGCAAGCATTTCACACGAGACTAACAAAATCAGGGGTAAAGCCCTGAGTAGACAGCCCAAAGGATCCCTTCAGGGATTCACCTACAGTCAAGTGAAAAAATTAGGACACCCCATGAAATAGTCAGTTCTTTCTTAAGATATGTTCACATATTGATGTCAAAATTTTTTTTATTTATCTCAGGAAAAGAAAGTGATGTAATTGCAGGTAAACAAAAATTTTCCTTGATCTACTCATGAAACAAGATATCCACAAAAATGTGTATTCTAACTGAAGAATAAATTAGGACACCCTACACCCTAACAGCTAGTGTTACCCCCTTTGGCAGAAATAACTGCAGTGAGATGCTTCTTGTAGCCATCTACCAGTCTCTGACATTGATCTGAGGAAAGTTTGGCCCACTCCTCAATGTAGAATTCTTTCAGCTGTGAGATGTTTGAGGGGTTTCTTGCATGTAAAGCCCGTTTCAAATCACCCCACAGCATCTCAATGGGATTAAGATCAGGGCTTTGACTCGACCACTCCAGGACTCTCCATTTCTTAGTTTTCAGCCAGCCCTTGGTGAATTTTCTGGCACGTTTTGGATCATTGTTTTGTTGCAGGGTCCAGTACCACTTTAGCTTTAATTTTCTCACAGATGGTCTCACATGTTCCTCAAGCATCCTCTGATACACGGTAGAATTCATGGTGGATTTTAAGATGGTGAGCTGGCCAGGTCCTGCTGCATTAAAGCATCCCCAAACCATGACACTTTCACCTCCATGCTTAGAGGTTCTTTTCCTGGAATGCTGTATTTGGTGTACGCCAAACATGTCCTCTTTTCTGGTGTCCAAATAATTCAAATTTTAGACTCATTTGTCCATAGAACACTATTCCAGAAGTTCTGGTGTTTATCTATACATTCTCTCTGGCAAACTTCAGTCTGGCTTTGATGTTTCTCTTAGGTTTCCTCCCATGCAAATTAAATTTGTGCAGTCTCTTTTTCGTATTGTAGAGGCATGCACTTTCACATCAACAATAACAAGAGCCTACTGTAGGTCCCATGATAACATTTTAGGGTTTTTGGAGACTTCTTTTAGCATCTTGTGGTCTGCTCTGGGGGTCAATTTGCTTGGATGGCCAGACCTGGGCATGTTGGCAGTTGTTTGGAAAGTCCTTCACTTGTACACTATTTTCCAGATCATGGAACGGCTAATGTCAAATTCTTTTGAGATCTTTTTAAATCCCAAACCAGACTTATAAGCTGCTACAATCTTCTTTCTGAAAGCCTCAGACAGCTCTTTTGATCTCACTATGGTGTTCACTCTCACCGCAGCAGTAATGAGCACACCAAACTAAATGTCTGAGATATAAGTAGGGCAAAACTCCTTCAAAATGCTGAGTAATGATGTTCTAATCATGTGCACCTGATATGATACATCTGTGTGTGATTTGAGCCACTTTAAGTGGAAGGATATGTGGGGGTATCCTAATTTATTCCTCAGAATACACATTTTTGTGGATATCTTTTGTTTCATGAGTAAATCAAGGAAAATTTTTGTTGTTTACCTGCAATTACATCACTTTCTTTTCCAGAGATAAATAAAAAAATATTTGACATCGATATGTGAACATTTCTTAAGAAAGAACTGAATATTTCATGGGGTGTCCTAATTTTTTTACATGACTAAGTCATCTCTTGGGCTCTCTGGAGTCCATGCATCTGTGTTTTGCTACTTCAAGGGCTTCGGGAAGGATTTCATCCCTGACAAACCAGCCCCTTTCAATTCCCCAGCCCTAGAGATACCAATAGGGGCTCAGCCTAAGGCCCCTGCCCCCCTCCCCCTCCCACATGTGTGCTGTGGCACATGGACGCTCCTCAGCCAACCATCCAGCGCAAACTTGGCATGATACAGGGGTAGAAAGGTCTGAGATGTCCATTATAAATCAATTTAAGGCAGATAGAGGGTTTTAAATAAAAATCAGGAAATCCAAGATGGCCGCCATGGCAGCATTTTGACACCAAAAAGTGCCCCGGGAAAGCTATAGCAAGGATCCAAAAATTCAGGGAAGGGATTTTTGGAGGTGGGGGGCCTTATATCTAGCCCTAGAAACCACAATCTGAGGACCCTCCCCCAACACAACTTTCTTGTTGGCTTTAATAGCCTGTACTATTCAGTGTGCTATAGCTTGCTTAGCTCTCACTGCAGCTGAATAGTGGAAAAGACCATTGACTCAAACAAGTATATCCTCAGTCAAGGGCACTGCAATCTTCTAGCTGCCAGTCAGGCTGAAGCCGGACTGAGACCCCAGACCCCCATGGATCCGCACATGCCAAAAAGGTAGGAAAATACAGCCAGTAACTGTCAAAGTCCTCCTGGACATCGCAGAGCCAAACAGCCTGTACTCATGCACCTGATAAATCAGGGGCGAGCTTTGCTCTCTGGAAAATGGTTCCCGAGCTCCTTAATTGTTAGTGCAGGCTGCCTAGGCATGTTCCTTTATGGGTTGCCCTGCCAGCAGCAGACTGCTCATCAGAAACTCCAAGTCCTCTTCTAGGCAGCGCTGTCCTAGGGCTACTGGGAACCTCTTGAGCACTGCAAGCTTCAAAATTGGATAAAAAAAGCCCCAAAACTTCTCAGAGCAGGTCAGAAAGACACTTTCCAGCTCACTTGCAGAAGGAAAAAAACTGAAGAGAGAGAGGCAGTACAGCCCACTGAGGAAGGAGGTGGAGCTGAAGAAAAAGCAATTCCTTCTGCAACAGCTCACAACTGGGGGAAGTTAATCCATTAGTCAGAACTCGTATGCCCTGTGCAACAGAAGTAGTGAATTTAAAACAAATTAGAAAATATATTTATTCACTCAACATGTAATTAAACTCTGGGTTTAAAAAATGTTTGGATAATTTCCTTAAAAATGTCCATAAGCCATTATCAAAATGGACTTAGGAAAATCCACTGCTTATTTCTAGGATAAGCAGCATAAAATCTGTTTTATTCTTTTGGGATCTTGCCAGGTACTTGCGATCTGAATTGGCCACTGTTGGAAACAGGATACTGGGTTTGATGGATTTTCGGTCTGTTTCAGTGTGGCAATGCTTATGTTCTTATGTAGCATTTTTATTAAGTAAGTTTCTTTTAAGTACTGCACCATGAAAAATAATCTGCATTTTCACAAGAAGGCCAAGGCATGGTTACAAGACTTGCACTCCTAAATAGAACTACAAGGAGGAAGCCAACAGTCACATAGGATTTGCAATCCCTGGTTACCGTAGAACCTGGCTTGATAAGCTCTGAATCTGTAGGTCCTGGCACCCTAGACGTATATAAAGACAGTGTTGCCCATATGAAAAAGAGCAGCGCCATGATGCCCCTAGATACTGTTGCCTTCGGGCAGCAATTATTACTATAGCGTTACCAGACACAAGCAGCGCCGTAGAGGCATAAAAAAGACTAGAAGTACTATCAAGTTGCCTTGCTCGGCCGACCGGAAAACCTCCACTCAAATTTCAAGTGCAAACAGCCACATGCCACGCTGCAGAGATGCACTAAAAAGAAGAAAACAGGCCAACCTGCATAACCTCACTAGTCAGTTACATATACTCACCGCACAGTAACCCTGGGAGAGAAGAGGAGACGTCTGCACTGAAAACATAGAACTCCCCTGTTGCTGAGCACACTCCGTGCCGATTAGCCTTCTGTCGACCCAGACCAGAAAGAAGCCTGGGCCGCATAGTACAGAAGAAATCACCCTTCCACAAATGCCCCAAGGCAGAGTAGAAGGGGTCCCTCTTAAACTGTGCAGGAAAACAAACTGCAGAGACACAAATGTAGTTAACCCACCTGGAGTGGTATCAGAAAACCCTGCCCCAATCTTGGCAACGGTGTCGTCTCCGAGCACAAAGAAAACAAATCCATCTCCGGAGCGGTATTGCTAGTAAAAGAGAACACGCTCGCGCGTGACTGCCACCAGTGGGAAAACTCCAATATGAAAGCCATGACTGCCGCGCAGCTACCACTCGTAGAAAACAAAACACGCATGCGCGCCAATTTGCGAGCGGGAAAGGCCCAGCTCCCCTGATGCCATTCTCGCACGAACTCAGAGTTGCCAGCACTATGTAAAAATCGTGCGCCTCTGGTGCGTGGCAAAAGCCTAGCCACTACGACTGCCTGCCCATCGCACACCCAGAGGGCCTCAAACAATCACAAATTCCCATGCTAAAAATAGGTTGAGGTATCCGCACTCAAACACAATTGCACAACCGCTAGAGCCCGAAAAGACACAGCGGGCTAAATAAAATTACCATCATACAGGACTCCAAAATGTCCCTAACAACACACACCCAGACTGAATCCCCCGCAAACCAAAAGCTGCATACTTACAAACTGTTATCAGGGCTCGTAAGTGCAGGGAGATGCCAGTAAAAACCGGTTGCTCAGTACCTGATTGTAAAAACTGCTTAGATAACCTTGATAGGCAGTATATAAAATCCTAATAAACTTGAAACTTGAGTCCCTTTTTTTTTTTTTTTTTAAATTAAGGGAAAGAAGAAAAATAGGGACTAAGTCCTCTATCATAGGAAGGAGGATGAGGCAGGGATCTGGGGGGGGGGGGGCCCAGGTGTAACCCCTAAAGCCGGCACTGTTCAGCCAGACATCTCTGTCTCACTGAAGAGAAAATCTCAACAGGAGAAATATAACTGGTATCTCACTGAAGAGAAAACCTCAACAGGAGAAAATAAGGTTCCAGTAACAGCCAGAATCCAGGAGCTAGTTGAATAGCGACCATAACCTGCTGGGAGATAGAGCATACTGGAGATACAGGAGGAG
Source organism: Geotrypetes seraphini (assembly GCF_902459505.1). Lineage (NCBI taxonomy): Eukaryota > Metazoa > Chordata > Amphibia > Gymnophiona > Dermophiidae > Geotrypetes > Geotrypetes seraphini. Next base: position 122,245,017 of record NC_047091.1, on the reverse strand, counting down.
TGCCAGTAAATAGGACCACTTGTTAATCAGTTTTTCTATCGCCGCCTGCTGGTAGATGTGTGCTATCCCATTAGTCTCTGGATTCATCTGCTGCTGTTGCTAAGGAATCAAGTTTCAAGTTTATTAGGATTTTATATACCGCCTATCAAGGTTATCTAAGCGGTTTTTACAATCAGGTACTCAAGCATTTTCCCTCTCTGTCCCAGTGGGCTCACAATCTATCTAATGTACCTGGGACTATGGAGGATTAAGTGACTTGCCCAGGGTCACAAGGAGCAGCGCAGGGTTTGAACCCACAACCTCAGGGTGCTGAGGCTGTAGATCCAACCACTGCGCCATACACTCCTCCTGCATTTTCACAAGAAGGCCAAGGCATGGTTACAGGGGCAGACTTATGGTTGATTTGATTTGATGGTATAACGAGGAGCTTTTGTCTGTATGAGAGTTTTTAATTGCTTGATGCATTTGCATTCTGTTTTATTCTTTTTGTACACCACTTATTTTTATGATAGAGATAATTGTTTAATAAGTGTCGATGAATAAATAAAGATCTGAGAGTTTAAGGATATAGCAGAGGTCTCAAAGTCCCTCCTTGAGGGCCGCAATCCAGTCGGGTTTTCAAGATTTCCCCAATGAATATGCATGAGATCTATGTGCATGCACTGCTTTCAATGCATATTCATTGGGGATATCCTGAAAACCTGACTGGATTGCGGCCCTCAAGGAAGGACTTTGAGATCCCTGGGATATTAATATTCAACTCAAGCAAGGATGGGAGGAAGGACAGTTCTCAGTGACCATTAAGATGGTAAAGGAATGATACAAATTGCATGACAGATGGCCAAGGAAACAGAATTCTACTCTGTGTGACACAGGAAAAACTGACTCATTCTTTTGATGTCACCGAGCAAAGTGTTAGAAGAGCCCATGTGCCACTCACTTGATGATGTCCGAATACTCGCGGTCCCGCCCCTTGCTGTCCTTCCACTTTCTGTACATGACAGAGGCATCTACATTGGCTGGTGAAAAGGTGTTTGGCTCATTGAGCAGGGAGATAACACTGAGGAGAATGGTCCTGCAAAAGATTAATACGCAGAGATAAGGCCATATGATACTAGCCCTCATCCTCTGAGATCACCCCCTCCCTTTTTTTTTTGGAAACAGTATATTTATGCTTAATGAGGACTTTCTAAACTATTAATACTGACAGACAGAGCTAAGCAATTTACAATCTAATTACACTGAGGGAAAAAGAAAGGAACTACAATGTAAAACAGGACAGTGTGTATTCATACAAAAAAGCAGCAATTAGGCATCACAATCAAGCAAGCTAAAAGTACATCTTCCAAGGGGTACAGCGCTAGAGAGAACAAATTATATATGGGAGCATCAACCGCTGTTCTGACAGCAGGATATCCGATTGCCTCACTCTGCCACCTATCTTTACATAGCATGCATTACAATTTCTCTCACAGCCTGTATCAATGAAACTTGCTATGCTGCAGCTGCCCCTCAGTCACTCCTTTTTCCCCTGTCAACTCCTGTATTCTGTAATTTCAACATGCATTCCTTGTGCTTACCTGACGTTCTGTGTGGGATTCCATCGCTCAGATGGCAACTCTCCGCTCTGGGGATCATCCACAGGGGGGTGCAGGATTGAGATGCAAACATCCCCATTCTATGGAAATGAGAGAGTGAGCAACCAATTTGTTTAGGAAATATCAGGAGAGGTTTCATAGTTTTTGAATGCAAGACCTGCATGGCCCATCCATTCTGCCTAACAAAGAGGCCAAAGCCACACCTGTCACTCCATGCAGGTTACTCTCCTTCATGATCAAGTACTGGTATTCATAGCACCCTATAAAAATTAAAAATCTCTACATATGTGAAGTGAGGCTTTGACATTGCACTAAAAGGCCAGGGCTATAGAAGTTAGTACTGCTTCAATTCGGGCTACTGGGCTTGATGGACCATTGGTCTGACCCAGTAAGGCTATTCTCATGTTCTTATTTGAGAAAGACACGGGGAAGCCACTGCTTGCCCTGAATCAGTAGTATGGAATGTTGCTACTCTCTGGGTTTTGGCCAGGTATTAGGGACCTGGATTGGCCACCATTAGAATGGGCTACTTGGCTTGATGGACCATTGGTCTGACCCAGTAAGGCTATTTTTATGTTTTTTGTACTTGCTGCATGAAGCTCCATAGCCTAGGATCTGTAGAGTTCCAGTCTCTCAGAACAAACAATCTGACTACACTCACCTCTGTGATTCTTGTACCATCGCCTATCACTTTTTTTTCTGTTCTCAACTTATACTGCATTGCCTTGAATTAGTTTGGCTGCCTGTAGCAGATTCAAATAACTTTGACAACATGACAATTTTATGTTTTACCAAATTAATACTTTTAGCAGTTAAGGTTAACCCCATCCCACACACATGCATACACATATTCCACAAGCCAGAACCATATCTCTTCCCCACTCCAACCTGTAGCACTCACTCCTTCCAAAGATAATGAAAGACCATGATGACAATCCTCCTCCTTAACTTCCAGACTTGCATGTGACAGCTGATAAGGGGGGGGGGGGGGGAGATCTCTCATTAGCTGTACATTTGCTCTTCCAGGGCTCAGATCACACTGGCAACTCTCACCCTGCTACATACCTCATAGATGTTGGGATGCCACATTCTAGTCAGGAAGCGGAACGCTGGAGGGGAATATGGGTAGTCAATAGGAAACTTAAGCCGGGCCTGCAAGACAAAAAGTTTATCTAAGAGGGTGAAGGTTTATAAACCATAAGTCACAGGGATGATCACAGCCAAAAAGTGGTACACCTCAGTTTGAAGCATAAATCAAGGAATTTGAATACATGCAACTCCAAGACATTTCCAGTGCTCAATTATATTAATAGCTTTAAATGCCACACCTCTCAAAATCATACATGCATGAACAGAAAAAGCATAGTGCAAGAAGAGGAGCAGTTTCTGAAGGTACGAGAGGCTCAGACAAGGAGGTGCATTTGAGACATAATGACAGCAAGCCCAGGATTGACCCAAGGTCAGTCCTGCATGGTCTGGAAAAGTTGAGTATGGGTCATGGTGAAGAGTTCAGCCTCCCTTCTGTAAGGGACTGGAAGGCAAGGGAGGTGCTACTATTATGAAGTTTCAATTTTATTAAAATTTTGATGAAACGTTAATCATAAATTCTAAACATCTTAGCTCAAATTCAGGTCGCCCTCTTAAAGGGAGCTGTGTGTGCTGGGGCAAGGAGGAAATCGGATCAAAAACCTAGAAGAAATTAGTTGCAAAGGGCAGGTTCCTCCTGCTTCTCTGGTTTCTCACTAATCATAACTAGGCCTAGGGTCCAGTACCATAACCCTTCATTGGATAACTGAGGAATTTTCCCCTACCCCTTACATTGATCCAGTCATTGGACTGCCAGTCCTCAGCCAAGTCCAGTCACCATGGCTCCTCCTAGAACTCTGCAATCATCAAATGTTGCCTTTGAGTGATGACAGTGGCTTTCTCTGACTGTCCAGGGATTGTGAGGGCTCCTAAGTGACATGGGCTCAAAAAGTGCTCCTATATTTGGATACTGGGTGGAGATGCCTCACTCTTCCCTAGTCTGGGCTCTGTTATCTAGATTCAGAGAAGCAGAGAACGGCAGAAATCTCTTCTATTTCAGCTTTGACTTTACACTACAATAGTTCAACAGGGAGTGCACACCTATAAGGTTCTGTTCAAAATATACATGTACAAACGGTCTGTATTAAGCCAGCCAGCTGAGTCTTCTTCAGGGACAGTCACCATTTACTTAGCTCTAATGAACAGGAAGAAAAGCACCCTCTGTCAATGCAATTCTACAAAACCCAGCATACAGGAATGTCTGTTTATAAGTTTTGTCATTTCACCCTCTCATCCAACTCTAAATGTTAGAACAGTTCAGCCTTGAACCCTGCTTATTTCTGCTCTGCCTTTTAGAGCTGGATTTGACCACTCACTTTTCCCAGATGAGTTATGACCAGGTACAGTAGGCATGGAACTTCTCCTGAGGGCATACAACATAAGGGCTATATTTTCTTACCTCCAGTAATGTGATCTACACAATAGGCCAACTGAGAATAATGTGTCTATTTAAATAAAAAATGTGAACTTGAACAACTCACGTTAGTAAACCTAGCCCTAGGTCTGTACCTGATGCAGTAAAGGATGAAGTGATTTGCTTAAGATCAAAAGGAATTGATATTATAAACACTTTTTCACTCTTGTATATCTATGGACAAATATGTTCTTTCCCATTGCTTAATGGAATTTCTTTCTTTTTATTCATTAGATATTTATTTTATTCTATACTGCTGTTATCCAGACAGGACAAGTGGTATATCAGATCTCCTTAACATAGATATCAGTAAGTAAAATGAGATTCTCAGCTCACCAATTTAACTACTAGGCTTATATTCTACTATGCTACATACAGCCACATGATTCCATGTCCTCAAGGCCTCAGACATTTAAATCCTACAGAGATTTTAACCACTGCAGTTTTAAAAAATCCCAGAGAGGCATGTTAAGTAGAGAATAAAACCTCTTCTGAAGAGCACACACACACAGAACCAGAACCCCCCAAAAATCTAACTACAACCAATTAGAGAATGATACAGGGAAAGGTAACTATGACAAATTTGGAGTAAAGAAAAGAAAACCAAGGGTTTTTGGTGGGTTTTTTTTTTTTACCATAGATGCAGGAGCACAGCTTTTCACCACCCTGTGGGAACGGTCAAAAGCCTTGCTCCCGCTTGGGGGGGAATATGCTTACTACTTCCTGAGTCTTCTTTCCTCCCTTCCTACTGCCGGCGTATATGTTCCAGAGCCAGCCAATCCCACAGAGGCCTACTTGTGCCTTCCCTCTGCTGGGTCCAATCCTTATGATGCAACTTATGCAACATGGAGGGACCTGGCGAAGGAAAGGCCGCAAGCAGGCCTGTGTGGGACTGGCTGGCTCCAGAAGGAGGGAGGAAAGAAGACTTGCAGCAGGTAGAGAGGGCAGTGCAGTCTGGTGCTGGATGTAGAAAGCAAGTGCTGAACATCGGGGGGAGGGGGGACTGGGGCCATTGGATCTTCGAGGGAGGTGGCTGGAGGTCATACATTCTGGATCCTCGGGAAGAGAAGGCAATGCAAGGCAAAGATGAGCTGAAGATGGAGCTGGGGCTGGAGGGAAGGGCCAGGAGGGGGGCTGGTGCTTTGGGTGGGGTGGGGGGGGGAAGAGAGAGATGTGCTGGACCCTTGGGGATGGAGTTAGAATTGAAGGCAAAGGGAGAGAGATGCTAGAGCTGGAAGGAATAGAGAAGCATGCTGGAGCTGTGTGTGTGCAGAGAGGCTGGAGCTAGAGGGAAGGAGGAGAGGTACTGCACCTGTGGAAGGCCAGCTGTTGGAGGAAGAGGTGCTGGACCTGGGGAGAAGGATGGGGCTGAAGGAAAGGGAAAGAGATGCTGTACTAAGCACATAAAGGAAACAGGAGTGAAATACCGAACATTCAGCGAAGGGAGGGAGGGAAGAAAGGGAGAAGGAGACACACATAGATATACTCATACAAAATTGAAGGAGAAATAATGGGCATGGAGAGGAGAATAGGGACAGGGACACAAAGGGAGATGCTGCATGGAGATGGTACATGGACAAAGGACAATACCAACTTGGGAGGGGGTATACAGACACAGAAAGAAGGTGCTGAACTTGGAAGACATAAGGAAGCAGGAAGGAGAGGTTAAGGACATAGAGTAGTGATAATACATGTGGGGAGATGGACATAGGGGAGGTGCTGGACAGGGAAGTCTAGGGGGCACAGAGAAGGGAAAGATTAAGTACACAGAGATGAAAGATGAATGGTGAGCATGGACAAAGAAGAAATGTCAAATGAGCAGGAGACCCTGGTGAATCAAGAGAAGATAGTGGGAAACAGAAACCAGAGCCTGGGGCCAACATGACTTCAAAATTAAAATGACCAGACAACAAAAGGTAGAAAAAATATTGTAATCACAAAATAAAATGTCAACAACGGTGCTAGTGTAGACATGGGCAGAAATTTGGGAGGGGACCCAAAGCCCACTACCAGGCCATGCCACCTTCAGCTTCCAGCAGGCTTAGGGCTCTCTCTGGCCAGGGGAAGTTGCCCTATATGTACTCCCCTAATACCATCTCTAGGAGGAAATGGATCTCTCTTTGATGTTGTACTACATGGAAGATGTGACCTTCTTAGGATATAAAATGTATGTTTATCATTTTTAGTCAGCTATTACATATTTGGCATTTGTGTTCTGTGAGTGTGACCGAAGTATTCTGTCAGAATGAATTTTCTGTGTAGCTTTCTGTAGAAATTTGGCTTGTTGTGTTTTCCCGATAGTGGAGGGGATATTTGTGAGAGACATTTTGTTGATCCTTGTTCTGCACTGTATTTGTGATTTATAAAACAACAGTTGTACAGAATATTGTTTCTTTTTATACTTTAATAAAATAATTTAAATATACAATCATAACTGTTTTGAGGTTTGTGCAGATGGGAACAGAAAGAGCTCACAGAGAAGAAGCGGGAACAGAGACAGAGCTCTTGGGAATGGGACAGGGACAAACTTTATCCCTGTGTCATTCTCTACACCCAATTCTCATCCCATCACCAGCTTGAATACCCACTACATGAATAAAACCCTTCCTGGCTTCCAGCCTTGCCACAGCAGTCTCTAGTAAAACCTTTGTTCCAGCACCCTAAAGTGTGGAAAAAAAATAACAGCAAGCCAAAACTCAGGCAGTCGGCATCCAAGCGGGACCGAGCCTGGTGACTACCTTTCTTTTCTCTCTTCACATTACCACTGGTTTTGCTTCAGGAAAAAGACATCATCACAAAATCACAAAGGATGGGACAAGAGACCAGCTTAGAGAACAAGCTAACAGAGAGAAAACTTAAAAACAGACCTTGGGAAGATGCCCAGTATGGTAGTGAGAGAACAGAGCAACAGATGTACATATCACTAGTTTCTAGAGGCTATCTTCTCAAGAACAAGTGAAAGTTCAAAGATATGGAGATGAAAGTTTCATCTTGCACTAACCACTCTTTGTTCCCAGGTTCAGGGAGGGAAGCCGTCGACCCAAGCTGGCTATCCTTTCCCCTCCTATAGCCTTGGATGGTAGGAATCTCTCAGCCCAAGCTGACTTTTTCTGTTAGGCCTTGCTATATGATCTCTTCTGTTTGTATTCCCCACATACCACTGAAACATGTGTGCAGTGTCATTTTTACAGTGGACACGATTACAGCTGCAGCATAAATTCTATTGTTTTCATTGAGAGACTGATGATCACGTATCTTAAACAAAAAAAACATCTTCTCAGCAAAACTGTGACTTGTTCTTTCATGAAGAAAGAAATAGGTCACTTCAATCATGTGTGTATAGTACCAGGAAATACAGTAGCAAAATATAAACACAAAATGAACTAGTTTACTATTGTGTATAAACAAAGGCTCGTCTCTACAACACAGTGCTGAGTCAGTTTCTGGGTAAGTGTGGAAGGACACCAGAACTTACCACACCTATTTACCCTTGTAATACACCAGCAAAGGGGAGCAGGTTATCCTTCTGACAGTGCCACTCAAACTCAGACCAGTTCTCCACAATAAACCTTCCCTAAGAATTCCTAAGTTTTCCATATATCCTCTCTCTATTAGCCTACTGCTCTGCTCTCATTTCTCCACTCCATGGAACCGATTCCCCATGGTCCTTACCCACTGTTTATTTCCAAGGAAGTATTCTACCCTGTCCACACCCCCGCTAAGATTTCTCCACTGTTATAGAACCTTCTTCCCTGTACCATTTCATTGCCATAATTGTACCCATCTTTCTTTCTGTTTGTACGTTTTTTCTCTCTGTTGTACCATTTTTTCTCTACCACCTAATTTTCTCTGACTGTAACATTGTACCATTTTCGCTGATTGTCCAGCCCTTCTTCGTTGTAAACCGCCTCGAACTACTATGGCTTTGGCGGTATATAAGAAATAAAATTATTATTATTATTCTTCCTCCAAGTTACTTGTTTATTTCTGAATTAACAATCTCACTCAGGATTGAAAATGACCAATTCCCCATAGCTCTAGTTATCCCCATTTCTACTTTATTCCTTTCTAAAGGGTTGTATTATCCTCTTCTACTCCCAGCTGTCAGCACTTTTTCATATCTTCCCAGGTTGCTTCCCATTCCCCAATTATTAGCTCCTCCTGGGTCTTTCTAACTTCTCTTTTTGCCATATCAACCCCATCCTTTCGGCAGTTAAAGTTCCACTTTCCTAGCTCTCCCATTTATGTCCCCACAAGGTAGGCATTCCAGTATCTCCTTCCAGATTATTAAACTCCTGTGTTTGTTTCCTCTTAAGTTTCACAACTTCCCCTTGTGCTTACTCGTCCTCTTACTCTGCCTTCCCCAGGTTATCTATCCTCCCTCCATGAATTTACTATATCCTACTTCTCTGTTGAATATCCCTCTCCCTTTTTATTGATCACCCTCTCTCTCAGTTGCCCCATCCCATCTCCACAATTCTCTCTTGGTTACTTGTACTCCTTCCCTATTATTTAGAGTTCCCCCTGGTGTTTACCATTCTGTCTGTGGGTTATTCATCTCCACCATCAGTGTTTGCTGTTTTCAGTCCCTCAGTTACTTTGCCTCCCCAACATTTTTTCCATCCTCCGTTAAGAACATAAGAATTGCCATACCGGGACAGACCAAAGGTCCATCAAACCCAGTATCCTGTTTCTAACAGTGGCCAACCCAGATCCCAAGTACCTAACTACTGTAGATCCCAAGTAACAAAACGGATTCTATGCTGCGTATCCTAGGAATAAGCAGTTGATTTCCCCAAGCCATCTCAATAATAGCCTATGGACTTCTCTTTTAGGAATTTAGCCAAACCTTTTATAAACCCCGCTAAGCTAACTCATTTCACCACATTCTCCGGCAGCGAATTCCAGAGTTTAATTACACGTTGTGTGAAGAAATATTTTCTCCGGTTTATTTTAAATCTACTACTTAGTAGCTTCCTCGCATTCCTCCTAGTATTTTTGGAAAGAGTGAACAAGCGATTCACATCTACCCTTTCCACTCCACTCATTATTTTACAGACCTCTATCATATCACCCTTGAGCCGTCTTCTTCAAGCTGAAGAGCCCTAGCCACTTTAGCCTCTCCTTGTAGGGAAGTTGTCTTTTCACTTTTATCATTTTTGTTGCCCTTCTCTGTATCTTTTCTAATTCTGCTCTCTCCCCCTTTAATGTCCCCTCCCCAGTTATCTACAAACCTCTTTCTCAGTTATTTGTCCCCAGTCTTCACCTTTGTTTACTGTCCTCTCCCTGATGTCTTTCTAAGTTTCTTGTCCCCATTTTCCCACTTTATTTGCTGTCCTATTTCCCTCAGTTACTTGCTCTCTGTCCAACTATTTATCCCTCCCATTGTGTTTCTATCCTCCTTCTCATGTGTCGATGTTCAGAACCTAATGCCAATACTAGAGCTGATTGGTGCTGGACTAGCACTAGCGTTAGCGTTAATCTGTCCAAAATGTTCAGAGGGCTGCAGCACAGGAAACAACAGCCACACCAAAGGTTTGTGTAAATTATTTTTAAATATAGTCAAGCAGATGTAAATGAGATTATTTGCTATTCCCTCTCAATGCTCAGAAAAGTGCACAAACAAACCCAGCACTTACTGCTGGAAACCTAATGCCAGCTCAGAGCTGGCGCTGAGGTGTTTGAAGAGAGGATTTCTAAATTTCATCTTAAAATCTGCTGGTTTTGATTTGTTTTAGAAGCAGAAGGAAGCCTCTAAGTGATGGGAGTGAGAAACAAACCAGAAAGTAAAAGCACACATTGGCGACTGTTTTCTATGCTTAAATATAAACCTTTCAAGTGAAAAATTTTTTTAAACTTTTTTCACCCCCAGGACCAGGCAGGAAGTGCAAAGGTTGCGCTACTGCGTTGTGTACTTCTTCAAAGGAGTAACTGGGCAGATAGACAAGGGTGACCCAGTCGACATCATATATCTAGATTTTCAGAAGGCGTTCAACAATGTTCCGCATGAACATCTACTTTGAAAAATTGCGAGCCATGGAATTGAGGGTGACATACTCACATGGACTAAAAACTGGTTGGCGGATAGGAAACAGAGAGTGGAGGTGAATGGACAATACTCGGACTGGAAAAGTGTCACGAGTGGAGTGCCGCAGGGTTCGGTGCTCGGGCCTGTGCTCTTCAACATATTTATAAAATGACCTAGAAATTGGCACGATGAAGGAGGTGATTAAATTTGCGGACGATACAAAGTTATTCAGAGTAGTGAGAACACAGAAGGATTGCGAAGACCTACAAAGAGACATAAATATGCTCAAGTAATGGGCTGCGAAATGGCAAATGAGGTTCAACGTGGATATGTGCAAAGTGATGCATGTCAGTAACAAAAATCATATGCACGAATACAGGATGTTCGGTGCTATACTCTGAGAGAGCCCCAAGGAAAGAGACCTGGGAGTACTTGTAGATAAGTCAATGAAACCGTCGCACAATGCGCGGCGAAAAGAGCAAACAGAATGCTAGGAAGGATTAAGAAGGGGATCATAAACAGATCTGAGAAGGTTATCACGCCTCTGTACCAGGCCATGGTACGTTCCCACCTGGAATACTGCATCCAAAACCGGTCACCATACATGAAAAAGGACATAGTACTACTCAAAAGGGTCCAGAGAAGAGCAACAAAAATGGTTAAGGGACTGGGGGAGATGCCGTACAATGAGAGGCTAGAAAAACTAGGCTTCTTCTCCCTTGAAAAGAGAAGACTGAGAGGGGACATGATCGAAACAGTCAAGATATTGAGAGGAATTGATTTAATAGAGAAAGAGAGATTTTCACCCTCTCCAAGGTGAAGAGAACAAGAGGGCACTCGCTAAAATTAGAAGGGAAAAGATTCCGTACAAACGTAAGGAAGTTCTTCTTAACCCAGAGAGTGGTAGAAATCTGGAACACTCTTCCGGAGGCTGTTATAGGGGAAAGCACCCTTCAGGAATTCAAGAAAAGATTGGATAAGTTCCTACTGGAACAGAACATACACAGGTAAGGCTAGACTCAAATAGGGCACTGGTCTTTGACTTAAGGGCCGCTGCGTGAGCGGACTGCTGGGCATGATGGACTACTGGTCTTACCCAGCAGTGGCAAATCTTATGTTCTTATGTGCATCACTCTTCTAAGACAAAGGCAGCCATCCAGGAGACTGCACTGGACCACTGCCATTAAAAAAGGTACTGGGGGTGGGGGGCCCTGCGGGCTTCCCAGCACCAGACGCACCTACATGTAAAGGAGGAAAAACCAAGAAGAAAAAAATTCTGAACCTAATTTTTTTTTCTTGGTTTTTCCTCTTATGGTCTTATGGTCCGAAAAATACGATATATTTAAAGGCACAGAAAGGTAGCAATGTGTACTTCACTTCCTGGTTTTTGCCTGGACATGTAAATGAGAGTTGTGCTTACTGCAACACTCGTCTGCGCATGCACCAGGCACGTTCCTTCCCCTTACTTTTGGTCTCACGGCATGCATACCATTAGCATTGACTACTGGAGAGCTAGGTTCTGGTGCTGTCCCGTATTGCGAGGAAGTTTGAGCATCGGCCCATGAGTTACTTCTTCCCTCTCTCCCAATTATTTACTGACTTTTTTCTCAGTTACTTGTCTTCACTCTTTGCCTTTGTTTACTGCCCTCCCCCTGTGTTTATCGTGATCTTTCTAAGGCCCAGATGTACTAAAATCATCATGCATCTTAACGATTGTCACTAAACCGGTTGAATTGGTTTAGCGATGATGTTATTTTGCCAACCAATGTACTCACCGTGCGCTTTTCCGTGAGGCCATTGCATCCTCCGACTCTGCTATGCAAATGACCTCATTAGTATTGAAGTGAGGTCATTAATATTAAAACCAGCCCACCGACTGATACCCTAACATTGCTTTGCAATGCACAAAAAATAGCAATTAGCTCTACTGACCCCAAAAAAACCCAACATGTCTTCCATATTGCCCTTGAAAAAAAGAGAGAGAGGCAGGAAGGATGCCTACTCCCTCCTGCCTCAGCTCCCTATGGCCTCACCCTCCATCCCCCAACAACTTGAAAGAAAAATCAACAGGAGGAAAGCCCACTCCCTCCTGTCTTGGTCACTCGGACCCCCCCCCCCCACACATCCCTGACTGCCCAAAACCTGGACCCCCCCACACACACACCCTTGACACCAAGGCCCCCCTTCTTCTGTCCCCTCCCCCATCCCACCAATAAGTCCCCAAGAGAAGACCCTGGTGGGCTGGAGGGAGTCAGATCAGAAACCCCTCCAGCTCAAGCTCACCTCTCCCCCCCCAAACACTCCCCTCATAGTAGCAATCTGGCAAGAAGGATGCCTACTCCCTTCTGCTGTCAGGCCTTCCTCTTTCCGGTGCATCCTGGGATGCACTGGGAGGGACCTAAGATACCAATAGATTCAGAAACTTTAGGCCCCTTTCCTGGTGCATCTAGAGTTGCACTGGGAAGGGCTTTAAACTCCAATTGGTTCCGATACCTAAGACCCCTCCTATAGAAGGGGCTTAAGGTATCTGAACCAACTGGAGTCTTAGGCCTCTTCCAGTGCATCCCAGGATGCACTGGGAAGAGGGCCTAAGGCCCTGATTGGCCCAAGTGCCTAAGGCCCCTCCTATGGGAGAGGCCCTAAGATATCTGGGCCAGGTCTTAGGCCCCTCCCCGGTGCACCCCAAGATGCACTGGGAAGGGGAAGGCCTGCCATTCTGAAGAGGCGGGCATCCCTCTTGCCGGATTTCTACAAGGTATGAAGGGGTGTGAGGGGGGGTTGCTTGAACTGGGGGAATTCTGTTCTGATTCCCTCTAGCCCACCAACCCACAAGGACCTTCTCTTGGAGACTTGGTGGGGTGCTGGGAGGAGTTCAGAAGGGGGGGCCAGGTGACCAAAGCAGGAAGGAGTGGACATCCCTCCTGCTGATTATTTTTTTAGTTGTCGGGGAGGGGGACCATTGTCAGGGGGGGGGGGTTTCTGTCATGACTTTTTAAAAATGGGAACAGGAATTGTGCATGTGTAACACTTGCACAATATCTGTGCCATTAAAAAAAGACTTCCAGCCCCAACCAGCTGAGTGGCAGGAGGCTGCTTCGGGGCTTCCCTTGTCAGCTCTGCACATGTGTGAAAGTTGCTTTTCCTATGTTAAAAGTCAAAAATTGCTTTTCCATCGACTGGTAGGGTGGGATTACGGCCGACCTCCAAAAACTAATTTGCATGCAAAGTCAGCTGAACATCGAGCGCCATTTTAAAATCGGTCAATGAATCAGCCCACAGCGACCCACACAGTGTTTACAACGATTTTTAGTGTATCCATGCATAGGTATCTTATCCCCATTCTCTCTGTTGCTCTCTTTCCATCAGTTACTTGACCTCTGCTGGTTATTTATCCCCACTGTCCTCTCCCTGGTTATTTACCCTTACCCCCTGTGTTCCCTCTTTTTTCTTAGTTACTTGTCTCCACTCTCCCTCTTTGTTTACTGTCCTCTCCCTGGTTATTTACCCTTACCCCTTGCGTTCCCTCCTTTTTCTTAGTTACTTGTCCACACTCTCCCTCTTTGTTTACTGTCCTTGTCCTCAGTTGCTCTTCTCACTTATGTTTCCTCCTCTTTTTCTCAGTTACTTGTCTTCATGCTCTCTCATTGCTTACTGTCCTCTGTCAAGTTATTTACCCTTCCCCTGTTTCTCCTCCTCTTTCTGTTACTCTTTCCCTTTCGCTGTTTACCATTTAAGTCCCAGTTTACCTGTCTTTCTCATTATTTGTCTCCATTCTCTCTCTGTGCTTACTGTCTTCTTTCTGGTTATTTACTCTTCCCCTTTGTTTCCTCTCCTCTTTCTCAGTTACTTGTTCCCATTCTCTCTCTTTTATTGTCCTCTTCCCCCTTTTCCCTACCCTGTGTTTCTTCACTTCTCACTTTGTAAGTTGCTCCCATTCTCCCTCTTTGTTTACTGTTCTCTCTCCAGTTATTTATCCTTCCCTCATGTTTCCCCACCTAGGTCTCAGTTACTCTTTCCCTCTTTTTTTCTTTGTTTACCATTTACTCCTCAGTTAGTCTCTCATTACTTGTCCCTATTCTCTTTGTTTACTGTCCTCTCTCCAGTTATTGGGCTTCTCTGTTTCCTCTCCTCTTTCTCAGTTACTTATCCCCACTCTCCCTCAGTAACTCTCTTTCCTCACCTCTTTCTCAGTTACTTGTCCTCACTCTCCCTTTTTGTTTACTGTCCTCTCTCCAGTTATTTACCTTTCCTCCGTTTCCCCTCTTTCTTTCTTTGTTTACCAGCTTCTCTCATTTCTGCTCTCCATTCTCTTTGCTTACAGTCCTCTCTCCAGTTAGCTACCCTTCCCCTGTGTTTCCTCTCCTCTTTTTCAGTTACTTGTTCTCATTCTTCCTGTTTACTGTCCTCTCTCCAAGTTAGTTACTTAGGGTTACCATATGGCTCCAGAAAAAGGAGAACGGATTGAGCCATCCGGGTTTTACTACCATAGCAATGTAAATAAGTAGGTCAGATTGAGCTATCCAGGTTTTACTACCATAGCAATGTAAATAAGTAGGTCAGATTGAGACATCTGGGTTTTACTTCCATTGAAAGCAATGGAAGTAAAACCCGGATGTCTCAATCCATCCTCCTTTTTCTGGAGCCATATGGTAACCCTAGTTTTACTCTTTCCTTGAGTTTCCTCTCTCTCGTTCAGTTATTTGTCCCCATTCTCTCTGTTTACTGTCCTCTCTCCAGTTAGTTGCCCTTTCCCCGAATGTCCTCTTTCTCAATTACTTGTCCCCATTTCCCCTCTTTGTTTATTGCCCTTTCTCCAGTATTTCCTCTCATTTCTCAGTCACTCACATCCCTCTCCCCTTCTTTGCTTACCGTTTACAGCCCAGTTGTTTACCGGCCTCTCATATTACTTGCCCACATTCTCCCTCTTTGTTTGCTGTTCTCTCCCTCAGTTACTCGCCGCCGCCGCCGCTTACTCCCCCTCCCCATGTTTATAATTTTCTTGGTTACTTACCCCCTGCCCCTTTTTTATTGCCCCCTACCTCAGTTACTCGCCCCCGGTGTTTACTAGCCTACCTTGAAGTAGCCGCCCTCGTAGTAGGTATTAGGGGGCCCAAAGATGGCCACCTCCCAGTTGTAGAGATCCCCCTCGTCCACCAGGGTAACGCGAAATCCTTCCACGGGCTCCTCCTGCAGTCCCTTCAGCTCCAGGAGCAAAGCTTTCTGTGAACTGGGCACCAGCGGTAGCCGGGCCATGGCGAAGCCGGGAGAACTGAGCGAGTACTCCAGCTGTACATACACTGCCTAAAGCCTTCCGGCTGCAGCGCGCGAGGCTCGCCGCTACTTGTAGTTCACTTCCGATCGGGTCTCACCAGTGGCAGACGTGCAGAGCACCGTCTCAGTTCACCGTAGTTCAGAGCGGACTAGCACCGGCTCCCACACACTGCTATTTTCGGTGGCAGGTGGGGGAGCCAGGCAAAACAGGGCTTCGGAGCGGAGTTTCCGGCTGGTGAACTACAATTCCCAGAAGGCAGTGTTCCTATGACGTCACGCAGGTACGCTGAGACCCGGGCAGAAGGCTGAAACAAAGCAGGTGCGCGAGAGCTGGGAGGAGCCGCTTAGCGCAGAGCGCTCATGCACCAGGCGCGCTCCCACCGCCACAGCCGATTGCTAGTCTTCTTTCGCCGCTCTTAACCCTAGCTCTCCTTTCTGCTTTCCGAGACACATTTTATTTTTTTATTTTGCTTTTTTTTTGTTACTTAAGTCTAAGGATGCTCCCTTTCCGTGTGTTTACATCCCCAGATTTTAAAAATCTTGCTGCCCTGAGGTCACGTCTGAGCTCCTTATGCTGTCTACGGACCTCTGATGTCTCAGGGTGATGCCAGCACCGGTTTATGGCACAAGCAGCTTAGCGGTGCTCTCGTTTACTCAAATCGGAAGCTGTCAAAAGGGCTTTTTACAACCTCAGATTCAAAAAATGAGATTAACTGATTGCTTTAAGGAATATTTTTGTTCTGGTTTCGATCATGCCAGACACTAATTTTCGTACACATTGTTGCTTTTGGACGAATGTAAAACTATACGAAAAAAGAATTTTTAATATTTCAATATTTACTTAATAGTTTATATTTGATGCACTGCATTCTAAAAAAAAAAAAAAAAATCCAAGTGGTGTACAAATTTAAAATCAATGATAAAAGGTGAGGAGGAGTGGACAAGAAACAAAAGGAAACCTAGATTACAATATACAGTACAGTATACTCATAAAAATTAAGCAAATGCTGTACAAAGTAAGATATATTAGAAGGGGAAAGAAACAAGAAGAAATACCCTAAGAAAAGAAGATAAGCAGGGGCCAGAGATTCCACAAAGAGATACTTTTGGAAGAAAAACTATATTATTCTTTGGAGAATGCTAAGGTAAATAGGTTGCTAATGCTTCATTAACCCACCCACCCCCCTCCCCTTTTTATTAAGCTGTGGTAGAGGTTTCTACCATGGCCCGGAGCGCTAAATGCTCTAATGCTGCTTCGACGTTCACAAAATTCCTATGAGTGTTGGAGCATTTAGCACCCTGGGCCGCGGTAGAAACTTCTACCACAGCTTAGCAAAAGAGGACCTAAATTTTGAATAGGAGGTCACCCAGTTGAATATACAGAAGAAGCAAATTCCAGAAAGATGGAGCCATAAAAATGTTGGGAAAATTAGTTAATCAGGAGATGAGATGGAATCTCCAAAAGATTTTGAGTAGCATCTTATTTGGAATTAGATTTGAGATTTACTCCCCTCCCCAAACCATGATAGTGATTTTTAGCACAGGACAGTCTATGAGCATCGGGAGCAGTGCAGAGCATTACGCACACCGGCTTGCGCTAAAAACTGCTATTTACTATTACAAACTCAAGCTCAAAATGAGTCACAAGTATATAAGTTATTCTCATGTTCATAAAATACATTTTGCAGGGTCATGCATTTGGACTGCAAAAACCCAAAGGAATGGTACAGTTTAGAGGGTAAAGAACTTTTGTGCACTAAAGAGGAGTGGGACTTGGGTGTGACAGTATGTGATGATCTTAAGGTGGCCTAACAGGTTCAAATGGCAATGGTAAAAGCTAGGATGCTACCTTGCATAGGGAGAGGTATGGCCAGTAGGAAAAAGGAGGTATTGATGCCCCTGTATAAGACTGGTGAGACCTCATTTAGAATATTGTGCACCATAGGAGCCAACTTTTAAAAATGATTGGGGGTGCTAAACCCAGCAGAAATTACCCCTCCTTAGACACACTTATGGAATTTGCTCAATATTGGGGTTGCTCAAGCATCCGCAGAGCTGGCTGCTACGTTGTGTACAATTCTGAAGACTACACTTTCAAAAAGGTATAAATGGGATGGAGTGAGTCCAGAGGAAAGATACTAAAATGGTCGGTAAGTAAGGGGGGCGGTCCGCCCTGGGTGCCATCTTGGTGGGGTTGCGCCCCTTCCCTCGTACCTTTTTAATTTTCCTGCTGCTCGCATCAGTGTCGGCTCTCTCTGATGTCACTTCTGTGCCCCACACCTAAGAAGTGACGTCAGAGGGAGAGTTGATACGATGTGGGCAGAAAGTTCATGATGCTGCTCATGCTGGGAAAATTAAAGAGGTACGGGGTCAGGAAGCAGGGTGCATGTGCAGTAGGAAGGTTGGGAAAGAGCGATGGGGGGGCAGGGAAGGGGTGCTACCACCCCAGGTGCCACCCACCCTCGCTACGCCACTGGTCAGTAGTCATCGTCATAAGACATATGTGGACAGACTTAAAGATCTCAATATGTATACTTTTGAGAAAATAATAATAATTTTATTCTTATATACCACCAAAGCCATATAAGTTCGAGGCGGTTTACAGCAAGAGGCGCTGGACAATCAGCGAAGAGGTTACAATCAAAGTCAGTAATACAATCTTACATAATAAAGAATATGAAAGCTAAAAGGTTCATAGGGATACAGGATTGAATAAGAAGTGGTGGGTAGATTCTTAGTTAACAAATCGATTGAACAGACTTGTTTTTAATAGTTTTCTAAAATTGAAGTAGGATGAAGAGTGCGCGAAAACTTTACTAAGCCAGTCGTTCCCTTTGCCTGCCTGGAAGGCAAGAGTTCTGTCCAAGAATCTTTTGTAGTGGCAGGCTTTTATTGTCGGATAGGTGAACAGATGAATTCTTCATGTGGGCCTAAGATAATTTGCCAGATTGAAGTGGGAAACCAGGTAAGTGGGGGCCAGACCAAATATTGATTTATAACATAGACAAGCAAACTTAAAACAGGATTCGCGCCTCTAGGGGCAGCCAATGGAGTCTTTGATAGTAGGGGCTTATGTGTTCCCATTTTTTCAGCCTAAAGATCAGTCGAACTGCCAAATTTTGAATAACTCTGAGTCTTAGAATGTTTTTTTTGAAGGAACCCAAGTAAATAATATTGCAATAATCGAGCAAGCTCAGGATGGATGGTTGAACCAGTAAGCGGAAGGATGGTGCATCAAAGTATTTTCTGATGGTTTTGAGTTTCCATAGAACCAAAAAGCATTTTTTAACTAGTAAGTCTGTGTGTGCATTTAGAGTGAGGTGGTGGTCCAAGGCAGGAGAGGCATAAATGCGCATAAGGTGAGTCATTTGAAAGAAAGCTATGAGACAATCATGTTTTTTCATATTACATGGAGCTGTTTGGACCCCAGTTCGTTTACATAGAGTAGATAGTTCCAAATCTAATAAATGCTGGCACTGTCATCTCGAACCTGGGACGTTGGATCATTTGTTATACTATTGTCCCTTGATACTGAAATTTTGGAGATCTATTTGGGATCAAGTTAATAAATTATTAGAGAATTCAGTGGCACCATCATATGATACCATTTTATTTGGTACATTTATGAGAGTGAAGAGTCGACTATCTGTGAGAAGTAACAACCTTCTCTTTATAATGACAGGGGTTGCCATGCAGCTTATTTAAAAAAAAATTGGGCTAGACTAAATTACACATTTTGGTGGGAATCTCTTTGCTATATTTTTAAAATGGAGCAGTTTATGGCCATTCAGCAGGGAAATTACAAGAAATTTATGGATGTTTGGGAAACGTTAACTAAATACTGTAAGGACTGATTTCTTTAGTTGTCCCTTTAACATACACATCCAGGGTGTGTGTGTGTGGGGGGGGTACATTTTGGAATTGGTTTCAGGGGTATGTATTGATTGTTCTTGAAGGTATTCATTTACTGATTAATAGGTGGAAGGGTGGGGGGAATTAATTTTCCTTTTTATACATTTTTGTAAGTTAAGGTGCTTTAATTTTAATATTATATGTAAATGTATTAGTTATTGTGCACTTCTGTATTTAAAAATTGAATAAAGAATTTTTTTTTTTAAAGAAAGAAAGCTCTGGAACGAGAGGGAATAGGATAAAGTTATCCAGAGTCTCTCCAAATCATGATCGTTGCTGTAAAAGGGAAAGTTCAGCCTTCAGTTGTTAACTGCCAGAGACCTCAGCTCCATTTGGAGCCCATTACAAACAGCCCAGGGTCCATGACCACTGCTTCCATAAAATCACCCACCAGCTATGGCACACAAGCTGGACTGGGGTATTCTGCATTGTGGTGTACATCACTGCAATGGAATATTGAGCTGCACTTTTAGAATGTTTTTCTTAAGCATTAATCATTGTTAGGTGTATTTTTATGATGCTATTAATGAAAAATAGAAATCAAAGGCCAAATTCTATAAAGGACTCCTATGTTAGGCAGCGCCAGACACCTAAATCAACACCTACATTAACTACTTAAGCTTTAACAAGCTCATAACTGGAAAAGAAAATAATTGGCCAATAAATGCTTACCCAATTCTATAACATGTAGGCACCTAGTGGCGCCTAACACCTAAATGGGCGTGTTTGGGGGTGGAGACAGAGATCGGCGCTGTTAGGCATGATTCTGAAAAGAACTTAGGCACCTGCAGCATAGGTCAGTAATTACTGGCACCTAAGCTTTGTGATAGGCACCGTAAGATGAGATTCTGTAAACGTGCCTAAGCATGATTGACATGCAGCCGGCACCTTTTTTTTTAAGGCACCTGCTGATTTAGGCTCCCTTTATAGAATCTGGCCCCAATTGGCTTCAGATAAGAACATAAGAATAGCCATACCGGGTCAGACCAATGGTTCATCTAGCCCAGTATTCTGTTTCCAATGTGGCCAGGTCACAAGTATCTGGCAAGAAACCAAATATTAGCAACATTCCAAAGCTATCGATTCAGGGCAACCAGTGGTTTCCCCCAAGTCTGTCTCAATAGCAGACTATGGACTTTTCCTCCAGGACTTGTCCAAACCTTTTTTTAAAATCCATATCTGCTAAGTGCTGTTACCACTTCTTTGGCAATAAGATTATTATATTAAGTCATCATGGTCTTTCCCACACTCTACCTGACCACAATGCTTGCCTACTTAATATATGAATATTTCTGGCTATTAAGAACATTTTAGTGCATCTGGGCCCTAGAAAGTAGAATATATGGTATGATGGAATACAGTCTGTATCACCACCAAATTTGAAAGTGTCATAGCTGAGAAACACAACTCTACAAGTACTTTTCTCAAGGTGTGGGGACCTATACAGTCCTATTATAGTATAGGCCAATGAATTTTACTTTGCAGTTGTGTTGTATGCAAATAATCCTATGCCTGTTATATTTCGCATGTCTGAACAGTTTGGTTGATGTTGTGGCACTCACTGGGAACTCTTTTCTCTCTCTCTTCTCTTTATCTGTACCTATACATACATTTTGCTGCCAAAGATAAGCACTGGACTTGTGTTCTGAATATGACATGATTTGACTAGTTGTACTATGATTAGTTTATTGTTATCCAACTGATTTATGAGATGATTGTACAACCTGTCTATATCTTGTCTTGTAACCATTTGTGTACTTTTTGTACTTATTGACAAAACCAATAAAATGTTTGAACTAAAAAAAAAAAAAGTTCCAGAGCACTATTCGTTGAGTGAAAAATATTTCCATTTATTTTAAAGGTATTTCCATGTAACTTCATTGAGTATCCCCTAGTCTTTGTAATTTTTTAATTAATAAAAACTTGATTCACTTTTACCTTAGTCATCTCTATTCCAAGCTGAAGAGCCCTAACCTCTTTAGCCCTTCTTCATATGAAAGGAGTTCCATCCCCTTTATCATTTTGGCTACTCTTCTAATTCTGATATATATATATATACAGTGGTGCCTCACACAACGAACTTAATTCGTTCCAGGAGCAAGTTTGTTATGCGAAAAGTTCGTTATGTGAAACGCGTTTTCCCATAACAATACATGTTAAAAAAAATAATTCGTTCTGTAGCATAAAATATGCTAAGATGACATAAAAAAAGATAAATTTTTGGTTATTATTTTTATTTAGATACATCTAAAAACATAATTGTTTTTTAAAACAACACACATTTTTTAAATTTAAAGACAGACTAAGTAGAGTCTAATTTTACAGTGAGAGAGGGCAGAGTCTCAGCGGCAAAAACTGGGACTTAACTGTTCATTTTTTTTTTTTTCTATCGTGTTTCCCCGATGATAAGGCAGGGCCATCAAATAAGACAGCCCCCCCTTTTTAGAAAAAAATGTAAAATAAGTCAACCCCCCGCAAATAAGCCACCCACCGATACCTGCGCTTACCCGAATCGGGTGGTACGGTGGGTGACTCCGTGTGGTCCCTGGCACCCCCGACACGATCGGGGCAAGAGGGAGCTCAAGCCCTCTTGCCCCCCCGACTCCCCGACACGATCGGGGCAAGAGGGAGCTCAAGCCCTCTTGCCCCCCCCCGACTCCCCGACACGATCGGGGCAAAAGGGAGCCCAAGCCCTCTTGCCCCGCCGATTCCCCAACTCCCCGACAATATCGGGCCAGGAGGGAGCCCAAGTCCTCCTGGCCACGGCGACCCCCTAACCCCACCCTGCACTACATTACGGGCAGGAGGGATCCCAGGCCCTCCTGCCCTCGACGCAAACCCCCCCTCCCCCCAACGACCGCCCCCCCCCAAGAACCTCCGACCGCCCCCCCAGCCGACCCGCGACCCCCCTGGCCGACCCCCACGACACCCCCAACCCCCTTCCCCGTACCTTTCTGTAGTTGGCCGGACAGACGGGAGCCAAACCCGCCTGTCCGGCAGGCAGCCAACGACGGAATGAGGCCGGATTGGCCCATCCGTCCCAAAGCTCCGCCTACTGGTGGGGCCTAAGGCGCCTGGGCCAATCAGAATAGGCCCGGGAGCCTTAGGTCCCTCCTGGGGGCAGGGCCTGAGGCACATGGTCGGGTTGGGCCCATGTGCCTCAGGCCCCGCCCCCAGGAGGGACCTAAGGCTCCCGGGCCTATTCTGATTGGCCCAGGCGCCTTAGGCCCCACCAGTAGGCGGAGCTTTGGGACGGATGGGCCAATCCGGCCTCATTCCGTCGTTGGCTGCCTGCCGGACAGGCGGGTTTGGCTCCCGTCTGTCCAGCCAACTACAGAAAGGTACGGGGAAGGGGGTTGGAGGTGTCGTGGGGGTCGGCCAGGGGGGTCGCGGGTCGGCTGGGGGGGCGGTCGGAGGTTCTTGGGGGGGGGGCGGTCGTTGGGGGGAGGGGGGGTTTGCGTCGAGGGCAGGAGGGCCTGGGATCCCTCCTGCCCGTAATGTAGTGCAGGGTGGGGTTAGGGGGTCGCCGTGGCCAGGAGGACTTGGGCTCCCTCCTGGCCCGATATTGTCGGGGAGTTGGGGAATCGGCGGGGCAAGAGGGCTTGGGCTCCTTTTTGCCCCGATCGTGTCGGGGAGTCGGGGGGGCAAGAGGGAGCCAGGCGGAGAGAGGGCAGTTAAGCGCAGTGCCTGCGCGGAAGGATGCAGCTCGGGCGACTTCGTTGTGTGAAACGAAGTTCGTTGTACGAATCAAGACATAAAGTTCGTTGTGCGCAGCGTGCGCTGTGCGAGGCGTCCGTTGTGTGAGGCACCACTGTATATATATATATATATATTTTAGATACAGTGACCAGAATTGAACACAATACTCAAGGTAAGATTGCACCATGGAGCAACACAGAGGCTTTATAATATTCTTGGTCTTATTTACCATCCCATTCCTAATAATTCCTAGCATCTTGTTTGCTTTTTGGCCCACCATTGCCACTGCAGCCACACACTGGGTGGATAATTTCAGAGTATTTTCTATAATGACATAAAGATCTTTTTCTTGGATGCTGATTCCTAAGGTGGACCCTAGCATCCAGTAACTATGATTAGGATTATTCTTCCCAATGTACATCACTATAGTGTTTTAACAACTGTGAATAGTTTTGTGTCATCTGCAAATTTAATTATCTCACTAGTTATTCCCATCTCTAGATCTTTGATAAATATGTTAAAAAGCAGTGGTCTAGGACAGACCCCTGGGGAACTCCACTACTTACCCTTCTCCATTGAGAATACTGACCATTTAAACCTACTCTCTGTTTTCTTTCAACCAGTTCTTAATCCATAATAAAACATTACCACCTATCCCGTGAGTCTAATTTCCTCAGTCTTTCATGAAGTACTTTATCAAACACCTTTTAAAAATCCAAATACACAATATCAACTGGCTCACCTTTATCCACATGTTCATTCACCCCTTCAAATAAATGCAGTAGAGGCAAGATTTCCCTTGACTAGATCCATGTTGGCTTTCTCTCATTAATCCATGCTTGTGCACTGTATATTTTCATTTTGTTCTTTATAATAGTCTCTCTACCATTTTGCCCGGCACCAATGTCAGACTCACCAGTCTATAATTTCCCAGATCAGCCCTGGAATCCTTTTTAAAAATCAGCATCATGTCCAGTCTTCATGCCCAGTCTTCCAGTACTATGCTGGTTTGTAAAGAAAAATTACAAATTACTAACAAAGCTCTGAAAATAATTTTCAATTTTATCAACACATCTGGTCCAGGCGATTTGCTACTGTTCAGTTGGTCAGATTGACCCATTACATTATCTAGTGTTTCAGAGCTTTGTTTGAGTTTCTCTGATTCATCAGAATTGAATACAATTTTTGGCACCAGAAATGAATCAAAAACCCATAACAAGGGCCCGGTTTTGCCACAATCAGCAGTGGTGAACTTATCCTCTAGGAAGAGGTTGACTGAGAATGTTATGAAGAGGCTTTTCATTTGTTTCCTCTTGTATCCATGATGCCTTTCAATTTAGAGTAGAGCTGGAACAATTTATTCATAAATTGCAGTTAAGACTGTATTTTGGAACAAGATCTGAGGACTATCAGGATCAATCAGTGTTTAGAGAAAAATTCCTGTTGGGCTCCTTCTGGTCAACTAGACCTAGAATTATTGACTTTGAAACAATTTTGAAAGATGTGGAAACATTTGAGAGAACCCTTCCGTGGATTCCTTTCAACCTTACCTGTGATGAGAGAATAGCCCATGAATCTTTGAAGAATAACCACAGGGGTCGCCACTGTTTCCTTCTCTCTTTAACCTTTATATGGCCTCTCTGGGAAAAGAACTATCTAAACTGAACTTACAAACATATATTTACGCTGACGACATCATAATCGTTCCTTTTATCACGCTCTCATTAGAAACAGAGGTTTATATAACATTTATATTTAATCTCATTGAAAAATGGGCTAAAGATTTCAAACTTGAATTCAGAAAAAAAAAATATTCCTTGCAAGTCCATCTAACAAAATCACAGAATCTTCTCTTCTGATAAACGGAACAAACTATACTATCAATCCCACAATAAAAATTCTAGGCATTACAATAGACCAATCTTTAACTTTCAAAATCCATACCGACATCTTGATTAAAAAATGTTACTATACTCTTTGGAAAGTACATACATTAAAACCTTATTTTGATTTTCCATCTTTCAGATTGTTGGTTCACTCTTTGGTACTGAGCACGCTGGACTATTGTAGCATCATTTATTTAGGATTATTAAAAAAAAAACTATCAGGAGATTGAAAATTATTCAAAATGGTGCAGTATGTTTGATATTTGGGTTAAAAAAATCAGGTCACGTTACCCTATACTACAGGAAATTACACTTGCTGCCAGTGGAAGCCAGAATTATTCTCAAACTTGCATATTTGTGCTACAAAATACTGTCAGGACTTGCTCACATTTATCTTGTCAACCACTTTGTATTCTCTACAAAGCTTCGAGCCATGCAAAGAATTTATCTATTTTCTTTTCCTATGCTAAAAGGATGTATTGTTAAAAAGATTCCTGGACAAAACTTTAGCTTACCAGTCTAGTGTCTGGAGCAAAACCTTAAGTGCCCTATTTGTGAATTCATGGTCTTATCAAATGTTTAGGAAATCTTTGAAATCTTATTTGTATGACAAATTTGTTTGAGAAACCTCTATTTGTGAATTCTTTCCCTTACCAAATGTTTAAAGAAACCTGTGAAATTTATTTCGTATGACAATTTTGTCTTAAGAAACCCAACCATGCAAGTTATATAATTTGATATGTTTTCATCTGCCTCTGGCAGATTCTCTTTGTTGTAAACCGCTCTGAACTGTTAAAGTATAGGGGGTTATAAAAATTAATTATAATTATAATTTTTATTATATTGATTAGAAGAGCAGACAAAGTGAGAGCCATAGTAGTTCAGAAATTGTCTGATTATAAACAAGAGATATATCGACAGCTTGCAGATGAGTCAGTTTATTGTGTATTGGTAAAAGATCCATCAGATATGATCTTCACTAAGCTGGCTAAGCTGATTATGACAGGAAAGAAATCAGGGTGGGGGGGGGGGTTTACTGAGGCAGACCACTGGACCAAAAACCCACCATATTTCAATGACGCATAAACCTACAAAGCTATTTTTCCTTATGTTAGGCTATTTCCATACAGAAAATGATGTAATTTAAACCACCATAGGCTATGGGGCTCATAATCGAAAGAGAAAAATGTCCAAAAACCGGCCTAAGTCGGCACTTGGACGAACATTTCTCAAAAACGTCCAAGCGCCGAAAATAAAAATGGGTTTTGGATGTATTTCTAAACGACCTAGGCCTTCATAGTGCCGCTCAACGTCCAACGCCAAACGGGGCGTTTCGGGAGGCGTGTCGAGGGCGGGAGTTGGGCGGGACATGGGCTAGCTTAGACTTAGTCATACCGCATGTATAACTGAAAGTTATACAGCCCAGGATCGACGGAACTTGGATGTTGTGACTTAGACCATATAAAACATGGTCTAAGTCACAAAAACCCACCTAAACTCATCAGATAAGCACTTCAAATACATAACACAGACCCCCACACACTACCTCAGTGATCACCAACCCCCCCACCCCATACAAATTTTATTCACAACTTTAAATTTCAGCCTCCTGGCCTGGCATAGGAATGCCTAGTCGTCCAGCCCAGAGGCAGCTTAAGTCATCTTGGGGGTGGGTTAGGGACCCATAGAGAAGAGGACCCATGCCCATGAGCCCCTGTAATCACTGCATTGATACTTAAACATGTGCATTCCCCTATACACCCCCAAAACCCTTTTTTACTGGCATATAAGTGGCTCCTGAAGCCATCAGGGCTATTGGGGTGGTAGATAAGTGGGTCTAGGGGATTCTGGAGGTGGTTTGGGGGACTCATCATGACCTATAAGGGAGCTGTAGGGAGAAGAAGCCATGGCACCCTTTTTGTGAAGTTCACAGCAGTGCCCTGTAAGGTACCCCACTATTTAGGTGGCATGTCTGGGTGTTCAATCCATCACTTTGCAAACCCCTCCCACGTCCAGCAGGGCTTGTTCTAGGCGTTTTGGACTTGGACGGAAATGTGGTATAAAGATGGACGATTTAGCGGCTTGGATGATCAGATCGGCAGGACGTATAATTAGATGATTTTCGAATGTAAATAAAAGTTGGACGTCTCTTTCGAAAACGTGTCTTAGGCTCTTTTTAACTTTGGATGACTTGCAAGATGGACGTAAACGGACTTAGACGTCCCTTTCGATTATGCCCCATCACGTGTTTTTGGAAAATGCTGCAATTTTAAAACACCCTATGTCCACTAAGTCTATATTTCCAAATCTGTATGTTATGACTATACTGTAAAAGCTGAAATTTATACCTCTATGTACACCAAGTTTGTTTTTCCCACCAAAGTTTGTCCTACTTAAACTGTGAATGTACTCTTGTAACCCGTTCTGGGCTCCTTTGGGAGGACGGGCTAAATAAATGAATACATAAATAAAATAGGGGGCGTAGCCATGCGGAGAGCAGGAGAGACGCATTTTCCCTGAGCTCCGTGGTTTCCCTCCTGTCCAACCTCCCTGCACTAAAATCTGCGTCTACATTTTTCACCCGATCACACCCTTTGAGTCGGTACCGGCGTATGGACAGGTTTGTCCAGAAGGGCAGCGTGGAGATGGCCTCTAAATCGGGGAAGAAGAAGCGAGGTACCCTGAAATCAGGGCCTGGTGGTGAGGGAAAGATGGCGAGTGCGGCTGAGGCGGCGGACTCCGTGAGTGAGGAGACGCTCGTGCGGCTGACTGAGGCGGTGGTGGCTGCTTTGGGCACTCGCTTAGACAAAGTGCACGACACCCTGGCAACGCTTACTACGACAGTTGCTGAATTTAATGGCCGAGTGCAGGAGGTGGAACATCGAGTCAGCTCCGCGGAGGATACTCTGGTTTCGGTTCAGGCGGGAGCTTCAACGTTTGCAGAGCAAAGTGACTCATTGTGAGGAAAAGCTGGATGACCTAGAGAATTGCTCCAGGCGGAACAACCTCTGTCTGGTGGGCATCCCAAAATCGATGCTGGACGCAGATTTACTGGCTACCTTGGAAAAATGGCTGGCGGCGGAGCTGCTTGTGGCACATGGTCTGGGCCCCTTGCGTATTGAGTGTGCACACCGTCTGGGCAAGAAGCAGGATGGCTCGGCCAGGCCACGTGTGGTGATCATCCGGATTCTTAATTTTGCTCTGAAAGATCTGCTGCTGAAAAACTATAGACACAAACAGGATCTTCAGTTCCAAAATCAGCGTGTCTTGTTGTTCCAGGACTATTCTGCTCCAGTGGCTTCCCTTCGTAGGAGCTTTTCCTCCGTCTGCAAGCTTCTCTCGGAGAAAAAGATGCGATTCACGCTTCAGTTTCCAGCTAAGCTTCGGGTGCTGTATAATGGCCAAACATTCCTGTTCGATAACTGTGAGGCGGCACGGGCGCAAGTATGCCTTTGGTTTCCTGATCTGGCGCCCAGCACTTGAAGAGTGATGACATTTCTTGGTGGTTTCCACTATGCTTGTGAGAGGGTCTCTGTGGCGGGAGGATTACCTGCATGAAGAGACACCTCGGATTGCTCTTTCTTATTTTCTTTATTGTGCTGGAGCAGGTCCCTGTTTGGGGGCCTCGATAGCCTTGAGTGCATTCTGATATTTTGCTCTGTGCCATGTGTTAAGTATGCCCTCCTATTGGAGGGTGCCGGGTTTGCTGATTGTGGCTCTGTTATATGATAATATCTTTGTTGGGGGTTGTAGTTTTTCTGGCCCCTGTTTCTGTTTATTAGAAACATAGAAATAGACGGCAGATAAGGGCCCACGGCCCATCTAGTCTGCCCATCTTAATGTCCCTCCCCTACCTTTGCCCTGTGAATAGATCCCATGTGCCGATCCCATTTGGCCTTAAAATCAGGCACGCTGCTGGCAGTGTTCCCTCTAAGCGGGCGGGTGTTGTGAGCAAACTTTTTTCACTGTGAGCTAAAAATATCGGGCGCCAGCAAGTTATGAGCCAAATAAATATGTTGTCAAAGTTGCTGATACATGAGGACGAGGTATTCAAAGGAATTTTAGGCCTACACGCTAAATTAAATAACGTTAAATAATATTTTTAAGAACACAAAACAACGCATTAATTCTTGAAAGTACAAAATTCTTTATTTATTTTTTTTTTTTTACCAGAAAAACTCAAATTTATTTTAAAACAGTCTACAGAAATTGTAGGGATGAAATGATATCTTAATAAATGTTTTACAACAAATGTAGTTATGTCTGTTACATCCATATGTGTAAACTGTAAATTAAAAACAGTCCAGAAGACAATACGTTTGATGCTTTCAATTTCTAGACAATCTATCAATTCCAGCTTCTACACAAAAGTATAAATACATTAAAACAAAATATTGAAAACCATTTTATTGGGCACAAAGTTTGCCTTCAGTGAGAAGAGTTCACTCAATATGTTGTAGAATAATTGTTGTGAAACTGGAATGGAATCAATTCTTCACTCAAGTTAGATATCATCAATATCTTCATCATCATCCCCAAGAAGAGGCGGTCGGAGCGTACGCGAGTCCGGCTGCCTCTCCTTGTTGGCGAGCTGAGCGGACCGTCGGGATCGACCCCCCGCACCCCCTAGGTACGCCTCTGCAAGTCTTGCCTTGCCCGGATTTGCCGCTCTCTTCCGGTGTTACTCCCCCCCCCCACCCGACTCTCCTCTCGCCGCCCTGCCATCTGCCGTACGCCTCTTCCGATCGCCCCCCTCCCTGCTCGCACCCCCACCCCGACGTCCGATTCCTCCCCCAGCCTCCCCTTACCTTTGCGACGCGTTACATGGACTGCCAGCTCGCCTGCCTGCAAGCACGTGTGTGCGCTGTGACGAGAAACTTGTGCGCTGCGATGTAATATTTTGTGCGCCAGCGCACGCCAGCGCAGCTTAGCGGGAACACTGGCTGCTGGCCTCAATATAGAAACATAGTATTCTTAGCACTATTGCTCATATTACTATTAGTATTTCACTTATTGATATTGTGGTCTTCCCTTCTTTTATTTTCTCTCTTATTTTACTAATGGGTGCGGGCTTGCTGTGTGGGAGGTTGGGGAGGGGGGGCGCTTGGGTCTTTTGGGTCCCTTCTCTGGAGAGGTGGTATTTGGAGTGTGGGGGGGTCAGGGAGGGGGGAGGTGGGGAAGGGGTGGGGAGGGTGGGGTGGAGGGGTGGGATCCGTGTGGTGGTGGAATGGATGTGGATGTTAGATGGTTGGTTGTTTGGTTGCTGGGGGGAGGGCTGGGACTCCTGGCAACGGTTTACTCCTTTTCTGCTAAGTGGGTATACTTGGTCCTTGTGTGGGATGTCACCTAAACGGGGAGTGCGCTGTGTGACATGGAATGTGTCGGGCATTAATTCCCCTATTAAGAGAACTAAGATTCTAC
Source organism: Geotrypetes seraphini (assembly GCF_902459505.1). Classification (NCBI taxonomy): domain Eukaryota; kingdom Metazoa; phylum Chordata; class Amphibia; order Gymnophiona; family Dermophiidae; genus Geotrypetes; species Geotrypetes seraphini. Next base: position 122,214,702 of record NC_047091.1, on the reverse strand, counting down.
AACACCTAGCCCGACACCAGATGGATATTGTGGGGTTGCAGGAGACCAAGCTTAATGAAAGGGAACATGGCAAACTGAGACGGTCCTGGGTGGGCCAGTGTTACTCTGCCTCTTCTCCTAAGGCGAAGGCCGGGGTGGCCTTGTTGATTCATAAATCGGTGCCCTTTATACAGTCGGGAGTCATTTCCGACCCGGAGGGTCATTACGTAATAGTTCAGGGTATGTTGTCTCAGCGTCCAGTTATTTTGATGTCAGTGTATGCTCCTAATAGTGCTCAAAGGGTTTTTATAAGAAGCTTTTGGGGGTTATAATGTCTTTATCACAGACACCTGGGGTTCCCATGATCTTTCTGGGGGACTTTAATTCTATTTTGGATCCTGTCCTGGATTCTACTAGGGGGGCCCTACGTTCGTCGGGAAGGTCAGATAATGGGCTACATGCTTGGATGAATGCTTTAGATTTGGTGGATGTCTGGAGAACATTGCATCCTGGTGAAAAGGATTTCACGCATACATCTAGAGCGCTAGATTCCTCTTCTAGAATTGATTTTATTTTTCTTTCCCGTTCTTACTTTTATGCGGTCCATAAATCTGAGATAGGTGCGCTGGTCATTTCAGATCACACTCCGGTGTGGATGGATGTGAGTCTGGCGGGGGGGCACCCAGGGTGGAGGGGGGCGATGGCGGTTTCCGGTGGCCTTGTACTCTGACCCTGATTTTAAAGTGTACCTCGAGCAGCAGTGGCAGGAGTACGTAGAGTTTAATGGTGGGCATGTGGATGAGGGGGGTCTTTTTTGGGAGGCCGCAAAGGCGGTGCTTCGTGGTGCTGTGTTGGCCTATTGCGCTCGCAGGAAGAAACTAATGGCAGCCAAGATCTTGGCCCTTGAGCGTAGGGTTCGGGAGAGCAGGCTTTTGGCCCTTCATTCCCCCACGGGGTCTCATAAGCAGGATTTTCAGGTGGCACAGTCAGCGCTCCATGCCCTTTTACATGAACGTGCCCAAAAATCTCTTTTTTATTACAAGTATAGATTGCACCGTTTTGGCAACAGGCCAGGCAGAATGTTGGCTCAGTTGACTAGGGCGCGGAGGGGTTTCTCCTCCATTACCTCTCTTAAGGACTCTGGGGGGCGGTTGGTTACAGCTCAATCTCATCTGGAACGGCTTTTTGTCTCCTTTTATAGTTCTCTTTATTCAGCGGAGGTGGTGGATAGGGATGTTCCGATTCAGGTTTATCTAGACTCTCTCCCTTTACCTCGACTCTCAGAGACGGACAGCGCGAGCCTGGCCTCCCCTATCACTCGGGAGGAGGTCTTAGGGGTTATTAAGAATCTCCCCCTTTGTAAATCTCCGGGTCCGGACGGCTTTAGTGGGGAGTTCTATCGTCTTTTGCAGGGTTATGTGGCTGATCCGTTGAGAAGATACTTTCAGCATTCTGTGGAAGGGGGACACTTTCCTGCTGGATCCAATCGGGCGCTGATTACGGTCCTGCCTAAACCAGGTAAGGACCCTCTTTTGGTGGAGTCTTATCGCCCTATTTCGCTCATTAATGTTGACTTGAAAATATTGGCCCGGATTTTGGCTAATCAGTTGGCCCCATTAGTTCCTTCGTTGGTAGGGGTGGACCAGGTGGGCTTTGTGCAGGGGCGACAGGCGGGTCACAACGTTCGTAAGCTCTTCATAGCCTTGGCTCATTGTGATTCTAGGAGGCAGCCGGCCCTGGCTATTAGTTTTGATTCCGAAAAGGCCTTTGATCGGGTTGAGTGGGCCTTTCTTTTCCCGTTGTTACACCGATATGGGGTGGATGGGTTCTTTCTGGGGGCTCTCCGTGCCCTGTATTCTAGTCCTGAGGCTGCTATGCTGGTCAATGGGAAGGCCTCTCCGGTCTTTTCTCTACAACGGGGCACTCGGCAGGGTTGCCCTTTGTCCCCTTTGCTTTACATTTTATTTTTGGAACCCCTATTACTGTGTATTCGTACCCATCCCCTGCTTGTGGGTGTGGAGGTCGGAGGTTCCTCCCTGCGATGCATGGCTTTCGCGAATGATATTATGGTTCTGCTTACGGATCCGGTCTCGCATCTCTCTCTCTCTTGTTGGAATTGTTTAGTCAATTTGGGGAGCTCTCGGGCCTTAAACTTAATGTGTCCAAATCTGAGGCGCTGCCTCTCCACTTACATATTTCTCACCTCTGGTCTGACTTCCCCTTGAAAGAGGCCTCTCTACAGGTGAAATATCTGGGTGTCTTAATACCTTCCTCTTTATCGCGCCTTTATGAGATTAATGTCAGGCCCATGCTTAGGCGGTCTATTGAGAGCCTCCGCCTGTGGGGTGCTCTGCCGGTTTCTATGGCGGGCCGCATCTTTTTATATAATATGATGGTAGTACCTCGGTGGCTATATCTGTTGCAGACTTTACCAATCTGGCTGCGCCGTGCGGACCTGGAGGAACTATATCGTGCCCTGAGGCTTTTTCTGTGGCGGGGGCGGAGACCTCGTTTGCCCTTGCGTGTCTTGATGTTACCGGAGGCGCAGGGGGGTTTCGGTCTGTTAGACCTTCGAGCATACAATTTGGCGTGTGGTATGAGATTAGTTCGAAATTGGTGTTTGGAGAGTTCCTCCTTTTTGACTTTTTCGGTGGAAAGGGATTTTTTGTCTCCGGTTTCGGGATTGTTTATGTTGCATGCACCCTCGGCCCAGTTAGACCCTTCTCAGCAAGGGCATGTGGTCTGGGCTTATATGAGACTCATCTGGAAATTGCTTTGTAAACATCTGGGGGTTAATTATGGGGTCTCTCCTATGTTACCCTTTGTGGGGAATCTGCAGTTTAGCCCGGGCAGTGATAATCGAGTTTTTCGGCTTTGGCATGCACGGGGGATCCGTAGGGTGGGGGATGTTCTTGATGATCGCGGGGTTCCTCTCTCTACTACTGGGTTGGCGTCATTATATGGGTTAGATCGAGTGGATGCCTTTAGCTATATGCAACTTCGCCATTATGTGCTTAGTCTTGGAGGGACCTTTCTGCGTGCTTCGGTGGCGAAGAGCCTGGGACAGAGTCTGGCATTGTGGGAGGATCCGGCTCCGCGCCTACGTTATTATGTCACTGCGCTGCAGCTGCCATTGTCGACTGAGCGGGCATGGAGCGCTGACTTAGGTTGCACTATCACGTCCCCATTACTTTCTCATTGTTTTGTTTTCTTGCGTACTCTTTCCTGTAATATGCTCCACAGGGAACAGGATTATAAATTCCTTCAGAGAATGTTTATCTCTCCTCAGAGGGCTTATCGTGCTGGCTTTGCGGAGCATGCGCACTGTCCTAAATGCCCTGCGAGTCCAGCTACCCTGGGACATATGTTCTGGACTTGCCCTCTGATACAGGCTTTTTGGAGGCGAGTGTGGGCTTTCCTGTCCTCCCTATCTCTCTCATTGCCTGCGTGTACCCCGGATATTGCTCTTTTCTGTGCTGGAGAGGCTCTTTCAAGCTGTTCTGGTGGACAGAGATTATTGGTGTTCAAGGCTCTCCTCCTGGCTAAGAAGGCCATTCTGGTTTCCTGGCAGGTTCCACATGCACCCTCCTTTTCCCAGTGGCAATTGTCTCTTTATGATTTAGCGCTTGTGGAGCATAGGATGGTGGGGACCCGTGATGAGGGCAGGTGGACTAAATTTCAGGATGTATGGGAGGGGTATTGGTTGTCCCTTTCGCATAGGGAGAGGAGTCTGCTGCTGAATTGCTAATCTTTTGGGATGTCATGTTCCTGTGTGGGGGATCGTAAGCTGCTTCCCCTGGCACACTGTATGATCTGAATTTTACCACGGTATCTTTTCTTCTTTATCTTTCTTCTTTTCTTTGTCTTTTTCTTCTCTTTTTCTTCTTTCTTCTTTAGATTGCTTGTCCACCATGCGGGTTTGGGTTGGGGAGGGGTTGGGGAGGGGGGGATTGGGGGGGGATGGGCTGTTTGGGGTCCTTGATGGGGGGTTGTTGGGGGTTATTGTAAAACACTGTATTGGGCATGTGTGGACTTATGCTCACCTGCATTTGTGGGTTTTCCAGATGTGTCTTTATTTTGGTATTGCAGATATGTATTTGTTTTGCGTTGTAATGTGTTTTGTTGTCTTTGCCCAATAAAGAAATATTATATATATATAAATAAAATAAATAGATTATCAAACTTTTAAAATTTCTGTTTTCTACACCCTTCCAAAGATACACAAGGATATAGAACATCCTCCAGGCCATCCTTTAGTCTCTGCAAGAGACATCACTGTTGGAAAGAATTTGTAAATGAATAGACACATTTCTACAGCTATTCATTATAGAGATAGACTCATATATTAAAGACCAGTACCCATTTTCTGAGGAATTTAAATCTGGCTAGTTACGTTGGATGTGATGTCACTATATAATAACATCACGCAGAAGGGGGCAGTGGATGTTTTGGAATAAATTTTAGATGCAGCACCAAGGCCAGCATTTTTGATTGATTTAACTTGTTGGCACTTACGCACAATTATTTTATATTTGATGGGAAGTTTTATATGCAGAAGAAAAGAGTGGCTCTGGAGGCTTCGTTCGCCCATCCATTGCAAACCTATTCATGTCCAAGTTTGAGAAACAGTGGGTGTATACTTCAACATTTTTTCATTGGCTGGTTTGCTGGTGGAAATATATTGATGACATTTTTATAATTTGGTCAGGTACTGAAATGTTATTGAATGAATTTGTACAAGAATTAGATCAACATCATTTGTCTATTAAATTTGAAGCCCATTGGGATCAGAATGAGATAACATTTCTGGATGTTCAAATAAGATGGAATGGGAGTGGTTTTGAGACTTTGGTGTATATAAAGTCAACAGATAGGAATACCTTGCTTCATTTTGGCAGTATGCATCCTGTACATTCAAAAAGAAGTATTCCTTTTTCACAATGTTTTTGCTATCATAGGATCTTTTCCTCTAATAAAGAGTATCAGGATAAGCTTAAGACATTAAGGGGCTCATAATTGAAAAGAAAATAAGTCAAAAACCCCGCCTAAATTGGCACTTAGATGATCAAAAAGACAGGTTGTCCAAGTACTGATAATCAAACGGTTTTAAACGTATCTAAAACCAGCTTAGACCTTTTGACTGCCTCTGTGCGCTCAGAGCAAAAAGGGGCGTTTTTGGAGGAGTGGGTAGGGCGGTATGTGGGCCAACCTAGACTTAGTTATCTGGCAGCCATAATCGTAAAGTTTAACGGTTGCCTGGACGGAACTTATATGTTTTGACTTAGACCAAGTCAAAACAGGTATAAGTTCTGGATCGGGTCGCTGAATTGATCACAGCTGCCGCAATCAGTTCAGCAACCCAGGCAACCCATTTCCTCCCCCCCCCACAATGATCACGGCAGGAGGGATGCCCAATCCCACCTGCTCGAACCTGCCATGTTCCCCCGCAAGCATCTCCGGCAGGAGGGATGCCCAGTCCCTCCTGCCGGACATCCCAACCCCCCCACCAAGGTAGGCCGTCTGACCCTCACCCCCCAGCCCAGCCAGATCCATCCCCCTGCGTAGCCCACTCAACCCCCCCAGCCCACCTGAACCCCCCTTACCGTTTGTAGTTGGCCTTCCCATTCCTGGTGCATGTGGGATGCACTGGGGAGGGGCCTAAGGCCCTGATTGGCCCAGGTGCATAAGACCCCTCTGAACCAGAATCTTAGGCCTGACTCCCAGTGCATTCTGGGCCTAAGATTTCAATTGGCCAGATCCCTTTAGACCACCCCACCCTGGTTCTGGCTGGGCTGGGCTGGTGGGGGTCAGGCAGCCTACCTTGGAGGGGTTCTGAGTGTCTGGCAGGAGGGGCTGGGCATCTCTCCTGCTGGTGATGCTTGTGGGGGATTGCGGCAGCTTTGGGCAGAAGGGATTGGGCGTCCCTTCTAACAGGGAACATTGCGGGAAATTGTGGCAGGTTCGGGTAGGAGGGATTGGGCATCCCTCCTGCCAAGTTGTTGCGGGGGGGAGGGAATGGAAACGGTTCCGTGATTCTCTAACCGGCATTTATGACAGATGCCGGTTAGAAAATCGTGGTTTTAGGTGGACTAGTCCCTCCCACACTTGAAAGGTCTTGTTTTGGACGTTTGGGACTTGGGTAAATTTTTTTGGGGAATAGGTGGTCTGGGCAATTAAAAGCCTGAATGTACAGGTAGGCCATTCTCAAAAAAAAAAAACCACCACATTTTGGATGTTTTTTTGGAGAATGGACATTTCCCTGCTGCTTACTTTGGGCGCCTAGGGCCTTAGGCCATAAAGGAACTTAGACTTTTTTTTTATTATGCCCCTTAGACTTTTTTTTTATTATGTAAAAAATTCTTAGATCAAATATTTCCTAGTCATGTAATGTCTAATGCTATCAAAAGGGTGGCATATAATTATTGTGAAGATCTTTTATTGGACAAAAAATGTTTGGACAATAACACACTGATTAAATGTGGGTTATGATATAATGTGCATACCCCTGAGATTGTAAAGATTATTAAGAAACATCTTGATGTGTTGCTGATATACCCAGAGCTTAATAATGTGGATATCACTTTTTCTTTTTCAAGGATTAGGAATTTGAAAGATATGTTATGTCCAGCAGTTATCTGGGATCGGGAGAGGTGGTGAGGGGAACCTTGGGAGGCCCACAGTAAATGAAAACACTGTACAGTATGTGCAATCACATTGGAAGACTTCTGTTTCTATGATTCTAATTCTGGTCAGGATATACCTCTTAGGGCAGTAGTCTCAAACTCAAACCCTTTACAGGGCCACATTTTGGATTTGTAGGTACTTGGAGGGCCTCAGAAAAAAATAGTTAGTGTCTTATTAAAGAAACTAGTGTTTAAGCCCATTACATTAATGGGTGCCAGAATATATGTTTGTCTGTCTTTCTTTCTGTCTCTCTCTGCCCGTCTCTTTCTTCCTTTCTTTCTGTCTCTCTCCCTCCTGCTGTCTGTCTGTCTGTCTCTCTCCCTCCCTGGCACCCTGTCTGTCTCTCTCCCTGCCCACAGTCTTTTGTCCTCGTGCGCTGCCTGCCTATCTTTCTGTCACTCTCCGTGGCCCCCTGCCTGCCTGCCTTTCTTTGTCTTTCTCCATGGCCCCCTTCTGTCTCCCCCCAAAACAAACCAAGATTGCTTCCTGCCCCCCAGCACACCCCTCCCCCCAAAGCAAAGCAAGTTCACTCCGTGGCCCCCTTTCCCTCTCCCCTCCACTTCCCTGTGCAGCAGTAGCATTTTCCTCCCACCCTTCCCTGTGCAACAGCAGCATTTCCCTCCCCACCTCTTCCCTGTGCAGCAGCAGCAGCATTCCCTCCCCCTCCATTTCCCTGAGCAGCAGCAGCATTTCCCTCCCCCACCCCACTTTCCTGTGCAGCAGCACTTCCTCCCCCTCCACTTCCCTGTGCAGCAGCATTTCTGTTTGTTTCTGGCCGGCTCCCTTACAGTCCCTTGCCGAAGTTATTTTTGGGTTTAAAGCTGCCGCGGCGGCTCCTCTCACGATCCGCGTCTGCGTCGGAAGTCTTCTCTCTGACGTCACATCAGAGAGGCTTCCGACGTAAGTGCAGCTCATGAGAGGAGCCGTGACGGCGGCTTTGAACTTAAAAATAACTTCGGCAAGGGACTGTAAGGGAGCCTGCCAGATCGTGGGCCGCACTGTGTTAGGCCAGGAGGGGGGCAGGAGTGAGGGCAGGAGGGGGGGAGTTACCTCCGTGCATCCCTGTTTAAGGTGCCTCCACATGCGCAGAAGAAACTACCGCTGACTCCTTCTACTGTGCATGCGAAGCCACAGAGCTATAGAGCATGGATCACGTAGGTAGGAATGCGCATGCACGCTTAGAGTTTTATTAGTGATGACAATTTTGCATGAGGTAAAACTCTTTATAGTTTATAAATCTTTCCTTTTGGCTAAGCCTTAATAATAATATTGTAATTTATAGCTAAAGAGACATATGATCAAGAAACTATTTTATTTTACTTTTGTAATTATGATAAACATACCGAGGGCCTCAAAATCATACCTGGTGGGCCGCAAGTTTGAAACCACTGACTTAGGACAACAACTTCTTGTGAATCAAGGAATGTGATTTATGCATTGATTTGCCCCTATGATAAAGTGTATATAGGACAGACCTCAAGACTTTTAAAGATGCATCTGATTGAACATAGACACTGTGTTACAGCTGGTAAAATAATGGAATCCCTGGTGGAACATTATTTGGAAATGAAACATACTTTTGCCTCCTTTAAATGTACTGTGCTAGAGCAGTAACCTTGCATTGCTTGTCGAGGTGATATTCAGCAGGCAGTAAAACAGTCTGAACAGCGTTGGATATTTCTATTACAAATGATAGCTCCAAAATAGCTGAACTCTGTTATTGAATGGAGAGCATTCTGATTGGAGCATTCTGATGTCAAGATGTTGTGACTGAATTCTAATGTTTCAACTTTGCTAATGAGCAGAGAGTTCTCTTTTTGATTGGAGTGTATGACTGCTGACGGTAAGTCATTGGATTGAAATATGGGTTTTGAAAATGAAACCACCACTCTTACAGCTTGCCGCAATTGCTTCGGATGGAAAAAGTTTTTTTCTTCTCTGAGGATGCAGAAGCAAAATGGGTTTTTGGACGTTTTTCTCTTTCGATTATGATCCCCATATAATACAGCCTCAAATGCTGTTTCTGCATTTTCACAAATACAATGGACCTCATACACTCAGGACACCATTTTGGTATTTTTATGTCCTTACTGGGGTGGTGCATTCATCTTTGGTCCCTAATATAGTATCCTAAATTTTTAATGTTTCTATAGTGCATGCATGTGCAATCAAAGATAACTGGGTGCATCGCATGTAAATAAAAAAAGAAAGAGCACTTAACTTGCTTAGCTTGATGGTAGCTTAACCGTTTCACATTGCTGTTTCCTCAGGGGCAGTGCTGCTTTCTCTGTGCTCGATTCTATAGCATGACACTAACAACAGCCATCTGTTGATTTTTTTCAATGTGAATATGTTACATTCCTCAGCTTGGAGCACTGTTTTTTTAAGTTGGCTTATGCACATGCATGCACTAAAGAAACATTAAAAATTTAAGATACTATATTAGGGACCAATGATGAATACACCACCCCAGTAAAGACATGAAAATACCAAAATAGTGTCCCGGGTGTATGAGGTCCATTGTATGTGCGAGTACTACAGCCCTGTTAGTATACGCCTTCCTTTCACATATGGAATTTCTATCCAAAAGGATTCCACGTTTCATGTAGAATGTTTATCTGTTTGACTCAATTCCCACTTTAACATGTAGAACAATTCCCCTCCAATCTGATAAGCTTTATCATTGTGATGTAATTTGTACCCTGATAACACTGTCCCACTGATTGTACTCCTTCCACTAGGTCTCTGAGATGCCTATTATAGTTACGTCTTCATATAGGGCTAGATTCACATAGGGCACGGATCGGATCCGATCCGTGGGGGCTGATTAACGAATCGCCTTCATGCAAATGAGGGCGATCGAAATCACGCCACCATCTGACTGTCGGGATCGCTCTCTAGCAATCCTGACGCACGCGCAAACTATCTGTAGATGGTCTGCGCATGCTTAAGAGCAGTGACCTTTTTTTTACTTTATTTTTTTACTTTTTCTTCGCGAGCCCATGGTTTTATCCCATGGGTTAAAACCACGGGCTCATAGTGCAGGGAAGGGCAGGAGAGTTGGGGCGGCAGGAGAGATTAGGGGCAAGAGCAGGGTGGCGAGTCAGGGCAGGCAGGAGAGAGCAGGAGATTTGGGGCAGGCAAGAGAGATCTTCCCTTCTGTCGGTTTGTTTAACTTCTCTGCTCTCCTACTCTTTCAGCAGTCAAGGGAAACTTTTTAAAGATGTGACAGCCTTATCTGGACACCAATTTATCATACATTAGGTGTGCAATCGTATTGTCATCCAACAAATCTGAACTGGATGAATGGTTAACTAAATGAGGGCGAGGCAAGGAGAGGCCCCCCCCCCCCTCAAAGCTTGAATCTTTGGCAGTTCTCTGCAGTCCGGCATGGTCTGGCTCAAGATATGATAAGCCTGGAGGTGGAGGCGAAGCCAAAACACCATGAAAGATAGGCAGGCAGGAGATTGGGGCTGAAAGCAGGGGATCAGAGCTGAGAGCAGGGTGGCAGAAGGCAGGGCAGTCGGAGAGGACCTCAGCGACTAGTCCTCAGCAGTCGCTTATTTTTGGATCAACCAGCCCAGTCGGTGTTGCTTTTTATTTTAGTGCATCTAGCCCTATGTATCTATCTACCATCATAGAAAATGACGGCAGAACAGGGCTACGGCCCATCAAGATCATTTCAATGATCAACCACCCTTTCGGTGAAGAAATACTTCCTGGTGTTGCCATGAAATTTCCCTCCCCTGATTTTCAGCGGATGCTCTCTTGTGACCGTGGGTCCTTTAAGAAAAAAGATATCATCTTCCACCTCGATACAGCACGTGATATATTTGAACGTCTCAATCATGTCTCCCCTCTCTCTACGTTCCTCGAGTGAGTATAGCTGTAATTTACTCAGCCTTTCCTTATACGGGAGATCCTTGAGTCCTGAGACCATCCTGGTGGCCATTTGCTGAACCGATTCAGCTCTCAGCACATCCTTTTGGTAATGTGGCCTCCAGAATTGTACACAATATTCCAGATGAGGTCTCACCATGGATCTGTACAACGGCATTATGACTTCGGGCTTCCGGCTAACAAAACTTCTACAGATACAGCCCATCATTTGTCTAGCCTTAGATGAAGCTTTCTCCACTTCAGTCTTGACTGTTTGTTTTTATTTTTTCACTTTCTTTTTTAGTTTATGATATTTTATTTTTAAACCTCATTCATTGTTTTGCCACTTGGTTTTTGTTTCCTACTTTATTATTTAAATTTCCCAAGAATTCTATAGTTTCAACGGTTCTCCCTTCTGCTTCTATTTCCTATCTCCCTTCTTTTTTCAACCTTTCAAAGTCCTTTAGACCATTGTAGTCTTATTAGAATGTTTATTTTCTTATTTTTTTCTCATCTATCTCTATTTTATTTTTTCATTACTCTACTAATTGTCATTTTTCTAGGTACTTTAGTTAGATTGTGAGCCTTCGGGACTGTAAGGGAATATCTAAGTACATATTTTACTTATAATTTTAATGTACCCTATTGTCTATTTTTTCTGTAAACCGCTTAGAATCCTAACGGAGTTTAGCGGTATATAAGAAATAAATTACATTACATTACACTTGATTGGCAGTTTTCATGTCTTCACTAATGATCACTCCTAAGTCTCGTTCTGCTGCAGTCCTAGCTAAGGTCTCACCATTAGGGTGTAAGTTCTGCACGGATTTCTGCTGCCAAGGTGCATGACCTTACACTTTTTGGCATTGAAGCTTAGTTGCCAAGTCGAGGACCAATGTTCCAGTAAGAGTAGGTCCCGCGTCATACTGTCGGGCAATGTGCTTTTGCCTACTATGTTGCACAGTTTGGCGTCATTGGCAAATAATGTTATTTTACCTTGAAGCCCCTGAGTCAGGTCTGTTACAAAAATGTTAAATAGGATCGGGCCCAAGACCGAGCCCTGCGGCACTCCACTGATCACCTCCGATGTTTCGGAGAGGGTACCGTTAACCACCACCCTCTGAAGCCTACCGCTTAGCCAGTCTTTGACCCATGCAGTTAATGTTTCACCTAATCCCATCAAACTCATCTTGCTCAATAACCTGTGGTGTTGGACGCTATCAAAAGCTTTACTGAAGTCCAAGTACATGACGACCAGGGACTCTTCCCATATCCAGCTTTCTTGTTACCCAATCAAAGAAGCTGATTAGATTGGATTGGCAGGACTTTCCCTTTGTAAATCCATGTTGATGGGGATCACGTAGATTCTCCTCGTTCAGGATCATATCTAATTTATGTTTAATTAGTGTTTCCATGAGTTTACTCACTATTGATGCGAGACTCACCAGTCTGTAATTCGCAGCCTCTGTCCTGCATCCCTTTTGTGGAGTGGAATGACGTTAGCTGTTTTCAAGTCCAAAGGGACTCTTCCTGTACTTAGAGCGTGGATAACGTTCCGCCAGGACATCACTCAACTCTCTAAGCACCCTGGGGTGTAGATTGTCTGGTCCCATGGCTTTGTTCACTTTGAGTCTTGATAATTCACAGTAGACGCTGCCGGGCGAAAACTCGAAATTCCAAAACGGGTCTTCCAAGCTTTCCCTTGTCTGCAACTTGCCAGCGCCTCGCAGGTAAAGACTGAGCAGAAGTGATTTAATGGCAGGGTAAAAGTTCATGTTTGTTTTTATATAATGATTTTATATTTTTGGAACAAAGCTGTGTACTACTATACTCACTGTGACTACCTCTTCCCAGCATGCATTAATCTCAACTCAGTCCTCTAGGCCAGTGGTTCCCAACCCTATCCTGGAGGACCACCAGGCCAATTGGGTTTTCAGGCTATTCCTAATGAATATGCATGAGAGAGATTTGCATATAATGGAAGTGACAGGCATGCAAATCTGCTTCATGCATATTCATTTGGGCTAGCCTGAAAACCCAATTGACCTGGTGGTCCTCCAGGACAGGGTTGGGAACCACTGCTCTAGGCCACAACCAGCCAGACTGGTTGGGTATGTCCCAAGGACTGTGTTGAGAACCTCTGGCTCATAGCTGATACAAGCCCAGTGCAGGAAATGTGATAAATAACTTACACAACTATCAACCAAGCAGAAGGAAGGAGGGGATATTGACAGACTGTTAAGACTAACAACATGGTTCCATAGAGCTGATCCCTTTATTTATTGGGATTTATTAACTTCCTTTTCATGAAAAGATTCACCCAAAGCGGTTTATAATACTTTGAATAGTAATCAGGTACTCTTAAGTATTTTCCCTATCTGTGCTCACAGGCTCACAATCTAATTGTAGTACCTGGGGCAGTGGAGAGTTAAGTGACTTACCCAGAGTCACAAAATGCAGGCTGGGATTGAATTCACAACCTCAGCATGCTGAGGCAGCAGCTCAACCACTAAGCTATGCCTCTACTCCACTTTATTAAATAGCAAGTGGTTTACAGTGTACACTTTCAACAGGCATTCCTTAGGCAGTGTATTTTTATCACTACGCCAAGCTTCGTTCCTGGCTGTATTCAAATCCAGGCTCAAGGCTCACTTCTTCGAGATTGCTTTTAACTCCTAACCCCCACTTGCTGTAGGGCATTCATGTGTGATGAACTCCCCAACCCCCTACTTGTCATGTCTGTCTGTTGATTAGATTGAAAGCTCTTCTGAGCAGGGACCATGCCTTGAATGTTCTAATGTACAGCGCTGTGTACATCTAGCAGCGCTATAGAAATGATAAGTAGTAGTATTTAAGAAATTCCAATTCTCTATTAACAAACATCCCGAACTAAGAAATGTCACGATACGTAGCAGAAAAAAACCCCTCTCTGCCTTTTTTAGTCTTTGTCTTATGTCCTTCCCGCCTTACAAAAAAAAAAAAAAAAGTTGAGGGGAGGGCAAGGATTTTGGTTTGTTTTCAGGATGTGTGGTTAATGTGAAAGGGGATAACTATCAGACTGAATCTAAGTTTATAAAATATAAAGAGGAGAAACTCTTTAATTCATTTGAACAAGTGTAGTTCATTTCCTTCTGCTCATCTTCTAGGACATCTCTCTTACACAACTCCTCCCTAGAATAAACCTTTATGCAAAGCTGTCACTTATGCATGCTAAAGCAGAGGGAACAAACTATACCTGTCTTTCATTTTGTCTTGTCAGTGAAAAGTACAGTAATGTAATGCTACCTATTAAGATTCTTATACTTTGGATGAGATCAACTTTTGATATATAAAGCAACTTTTCTACAATGCCTGACGGAGGCAACATGCCAAAACACGATCTGTGTTGGGTCTCTCAGTCAACGAACTCTGCTTTCCTGTTCTAAACTGGATCTGCTTTGCTTTTTTCTGTCCCACTTGTGGTCATTATACTTGTGTTTTCTAAGCCACCAGAAAACAAATGCTTTGAACTTATATAAGTAGGATACACATGTAGAGAATAGCTTATGATAGTCTTTCTAGATGCTGTGTCTATGTCATAGTAAACTAGGAGATGGCAGGCAGTGTGCAGGGGGGGGGTTCATTTTTTTTTGGGGGGAGGTCAGGGTCCAAGGTAATGTTTGGTAGTGGGGAATTTGCAGGGGCTTGTTTTATGTGACAGTTTTAGGGGTAGTTTTGAGGGCTGGGGAGTAGAGAATGTAGAAAAAAAGGCAATTTGAAAGGGAAACCCCACCTATTGTGTTTCACTGAATGGAAGATTTCTATGCTACAGCAGCTGGCACTCCTTTGCCCATACAGATTGGGGAATGCTTACATCTCTGAAACCTATTTTTGAATTCTGTTTTTGCCAGTTTTTCCCCACATGCCAAGTTCCATCCCATTCCAAGAAAAGTTTTGAAGTGTTATTTTGCTCCCAAACTTGCTTCCACAGAAATGTACTGAACAGGTTTTTTTCAAGGCAGGTTTACTTTTCTGGAACCTCAGACCAATTTGGCCTATTTTTTAACTCAATGTGTCATTTTACCTTTATTCCCCCAATGTGCCAAGTTTCATCCGATTCTGTTAAATATCTGGTAAACTAATTTGCCCCTAGAAAGACAAAGACACAAGTTCCATTGGGTTGGAAATAATAAAAAGGGAACCTAGGGGGAGTGCCCAAAACATTGTCTATTTTATAAAGGCAAAATAGGGGCTAACTTGTTTTTATAGAACTGGCACCCAGAACCAGCTGCAGTAGCTCATAAATCCTTTTACACAGTTATACCTGCTCCAGAAATACATATACAGTATGAGGGGCATAATCGAAAGGGACGTCTAAATCCATTTACATCCATCTCGCAAGTCGTCCAAAGAGCCTAAGACACATTTTCGAAAGATACGTCCAACTTTTTTTACTTTCGACAATCATCTAATTATACTTCCTGCTGATCTGATCGTCCAAGCTGCTAAATCGTCCATCTTTATACCACATTTCCGTCCAAGTCCAAAATGCCTAGAACAAGCCCTGTTGGACGTGGGAGGGGTCTGCAAAGTGATGGACTGCACACCCAGACATGCCATCATGGCTTCTCCTCACTACAGCTCCCTTATAGGTGACAGTGAGCCCACAAACCACCTCCAGAATCCCCCAGACCCACTGATCTACCACCCCAATAGCCCTCATGGCTGCAGGAGCCACTTATATATGCCAGTAAAAAAGGGTTTTGGGGGTATATAGGGGAGTGCACATGTTTAAGTATTCATGCAGTGATTACAGGGGCTTGTGGGCATGGGTCCTCCTCTCCATGGGTCCCTAACCTACCCCCAAGACAACTTAAGCTGCCTCTGGACTGGACGACTAGGCTTTCCTATGATGGTCTGGAGGCTGAAATTTAAAGTTGTAAATAAAAGTTTTATGGGGGTAGGGGAGGGGTTGGTGATCACTGGGGTAATAATAATAATAATAATAACTTTATTTTTGTATACCACAATACCACAAACAGTTCAGAGCGGTTTACAATGTAAGAGACTGTACATATACAGCGAAGATACAATGTAAGGGAATGTATTATGCAGTTGAGAGCAGTTTACAGTGCGTGTGTGGGGGTCTGTGTTATGTGTTTGTAGTGCTTATCTGGTGAGTTTAGGTGGTTTTTTGTGACTTAGACCATGTTTTACATGGTCTAAGTCACAACGTCCAAGTTCCAGCTAAGCTCCAGTTAAACTTTTGGTTATACATGCTGTACGACTAAGTCTAAGCCAGCCCACGTCCCGCCCAACTCCCGCCCTCGACACGCCTCCCGAAATGCCCCGTTTAGTTTTGGACATTGAGCTGCACGATGAAGGCCTAAGTCATTTAGAAATACGTCCAACACCCGTTTTTATTATTGGTGCTTGGACGTTTTTGAGAAATGTTCATCCAAGTGCCAACTTAGGCCGGTTTTTGGACGTTTTTCTCTTTTGATTATGAGCCCCTATGTGCATGTATTCTATGCATGTACCCATACAAATATCATAATTCTACTCCAGCTCCACCCAAACTAGGCCCCTGGGAATGCCTGTGAGCAGCATCCCTAAAACATCGCAACTTGTTTACATAAATGTACAGGTGTAAGAACACATTGCCATATTGGGTCAGACCATAACTCCGTTTAGTCCAGTATCCTGTCTAGTTGTAGAGTTTATAAGAGCCATTTCTGAGTGTAAAACATGCAGAAAATGCTTTATAAAATTACTGTTTAATATCTTATAACTTTATGTGTTGCCAAAGTAATACCAATAAAGTCATATGAATCAGAACAGTACCCATCAATGTAGTCTACAGCCAGTACAGTATGATAGCAAAATGTTGATTCAGGATCCTAAACTTCCTGCAGGGCTCTAGTAGCCATACCGGTTCTATAAAGAATTGGTAAGTTATGAGATCTGCTACAAAAAATAGTGCTAGTATAACTGCACACATTTCTTGTTCAGAGCTTTGATGAAAAGTTTTCTGATATCTCGAGAGCTTGGGTACTGCAACACCCATACAAAGCATCATAACCTACAAGGAGTGAATTTCCTTTAATTTTAAAATCTTATGTACCACTAATACAGTCAGTCAATCTAGCTGTTCAGAGCTGTGTAAAAAAACAAACAAGGACAATTTAACACTATCACAACATAAATACACATATTTCACACAATAGATTCCCAAACAAAAACTTCAAAATTATACACCAGAACAAACTGAAAAAGGAACTGCCAGCTGCAATTACTGTACTGGCAAAAAAAAAAA
The DNA here is from genome assembly GCF_902459505.1 of Geotrypetes seraphini. NCBI lineage: Eukaryota > Metazoa > Chordata > Amphibia > Gymnophiona > Dermophiidae > Geotrypetes > Geotrypetes seraphini. The sequence goes on along the minus strand of NC_047091.1, from coordinate 122,197,865 downwards.
AAAAAGTACACTGAATATTGTTAGGACATGCACAAGAAGTAGAATGACGATGTAGGCGAATTTTATTGTGACAAGCAAACTATATATTAAAACCTTTTTACCAAACGGGGGACCCCGTTTAGTAAAAAGGTTTTAATATATAATTTGCTTGTCACAATAAAATTCGCCTACATCGTTGTACTTATCTGCAGTTTTGGTTTGTTTGTTCCTGGCTGGTTTTTTTTACTGCAGACAAGATTGGACCTCCCTTCTTTTGGTCAAGAAGTAGAATGAAACACTCAAACTGGTCAACCAAGTGAAATATGAGGTATCAGGAGTGGAGACACAAGCCTACAGACAATGCTCCTGTTGTAGATTCAACCAAGAAATCCAAACTGCTGCTTAATCCTGGTAAAGCTTGGAGATCTGTGTCCTTGCTTGTCCAAAGATTAACAGGAAACAAATCATGTTTTCTAATGGAGAGGAGAAAGTCAATTAATGGGTTTCACTTTAGTAAGAAAGAGAACAGCTGCTTCACTCAGAAACTCTCTCCTGCTCATGAAGGAGCTAGGCCTCCTGGTGAGCAATGCCTTATCCATGGCCAAGGCTAAACAATCTGGTCTAAGTTTAGAACCAGCTTCTAGGTAACTAGTTGGAACACACAAATCACTGGCCATGATTGCCTCTCCCAGAGTATCTAAGACAGCTTGGCAAACCCTTTTGTCCGCTTGGCCAGAATCATCAAGGACATGATAGAGGCTGTCAGCCTTGGAGATAAACTCGAGCAGCACAAAGCAGGTTAATGTGCTGTACCGGAATAGATCATAGGGCACTGCTTCATAGTCCCGACACTGGATCTTCTTGAGTAACAGAGAGATAATCTCCTCAGAGGCTGCACCTTCTCTGCAGATTCTGCGCAGCACTTCACTGTATATTCTCCCATTCAGACCTGGCCTTTTCTTCTTTACACCTCCGCTCAGGCATTCATATGCAATGCTGACATTGTTATGAAAGGCCGTCCTGTTCTGGCACAAAAGTAGGGGAGAGAAATGGAACACAGAAGAAGTATTTATGAATGATCTCAAAGAACATACATGAGAAATAATTCACCGTTAGCAATGAATTTATGATTCTCTATTATTAGAAAAAGAACCAGCTTTTACTGTAAAATTCAAAATTTCACTACTATGCATCCCTTCTCTTAAGGAAAACTCCTGCTCTGATGTACTGTATTTTCATGCTTTCCCCATCATTATTGGACTCCCAAATCAAAAACCTAATTTTGGGCTGGAAACACTTACTTTCTTTGACCAGCCCTGAGTTTTCAACAATGAACCATGTTTCCTAATAAGCCTCAATGAAGGAATCTGAAATAATAAAACGCTAGCCGCACATGCGCACTCAACTGCATGCTTCCGTTTTCCCTGATCCGACATGTAGATCCGTGGCCTTGCAGGAGTGCGCATGCGCGACTCCCCAGCCTTACTTGGCCAGCAAGAGTGTGGATGCGGCGGCAACACAAATCGAAAAACGCTGGGCCGGGACCGCAACCAGCCAACGATCGCCTCCACAGCCCGACGACTTCCCCCTCCCGCACCAACCGCTGCCGCTCCTGTTTGAAGCGGCCTGATGAGGTTTGCAGCCGGCTGTAGCGAACCTCGCAGGCCGCTCTCCACATGAAGCACGTTCCCTCTGACGCGATCGCGTCAGAAGGAACATGCTACCATATGGAGAGCGGCCTGCGAGGTTCAATACAGCCGCCCATGAACCTAAGCAGGCCGCTTTGAACAGGAGCGGCAGCGGCGGCAGGAACCATGGATGGATGGACGGAGGTAAGAACGGGAGGGGAAGCCAAAAAAGGGCTATGGAGCAGGCAGAAAAGGGAGCTGTTTCGGTGAGAGGGTTGTGCTGAGTGCACGAAGCAGGCAGGCAGGCATTGCACAACAGGGGGAGAGGCAAAGGGGGCTGCTTTGGGGGGATGGTTGTGCTGGGGGCCGACAGCAATCATGGGGGGAACAAAAAAGGGCCATGGAGCAGGCAGGCATGGCACAACAGGGGGCCAGAGGGAGAGCGAAAGGGGAATGCTTTGGGGGGAGGGGTGTGCTGGGGCAGACAGCAATCAGGGAGGGGGAGGAACAGAAGGGGGGCCACGAAGCAGGCAGGCATTGCACAACAGGGGGAGAGGCAAAGGGGGCTGCTTTGGGGGGATGGTTGTGCTGGGGGCAGACAGCAATTATGGGGGAGAACAGAAGGGGGCCAAGGAGCAGGCAGGCATTGCACAACAGGGGGAGAGGGAAAGGGGTCTGCTTTGGGGGGATGGTTGTTCTGGGGGCAGAAAGCAATCATGGGGGGGGGGAAATAAGGGGGGCCACAGAGCAGGCAGGCATGGCACAACTGGGGGCCAGGTGGGAGGGAAAGGGGGCTGCTTTGGGGGGATGGTTGTTCTGGGGGCAGACAGCAATCATGGGGGGGAACAGAAGGGGGTCAAGAAGCAGGCAGGCATTGCACAACAGGGGGAGAGGGAAAGGAGGCTGCTTTTGGCAAGCAGGGGGCCAGGGAGACAGACAGAAAGAAAGACGCACAGACAGGGGACCAGGGAGAGACACAGACACAAAGAATGACAGACAGACAGTGTCCAGGGAGAGAGAGAGAGAGACAAATAAAAAACAAAAAAGACATACAGACATCTACTCTAGCACCCGTTATTGTAACAGGCTTAAACACTAGTTAGAAATAACAGCCTAATCAGTTCCTTTCAATAACCTAAGCCTTCCATATATGGGACTGTATGTAAAGGAAAGAGCTCTGAGGAATTCCAGCTTTTCACCCACTGCAAACAGAGATAGCACATATTGATCTATGGATTATGGCTTTGTAGTTTGATATATGCTATTGTATTTTTTTCCCCATGCATTTTGGTATACTATAAGCTCTCTGGGTATTTCTGGGATAGGAAAACAAATGGAAGAGGTAAGGGAGGAAGTTGGAAGTGGAACCCAGCAGTATGAACTGGATCCTCTGGAATTCATGAGATCTACCTAAAAAAAGATCTGCCAGAAAATCAGGTTTTGAGTTTTCTGTCTGATTTGATTATAAGCTCTGTTGAACAGGGATTGTCATGGTTAATGTAATATACAGCGCTGCATGCATCTGGCAGCACTATAGAAATGATAAGTAGTAGTGGTAGAGCTAACTGCACAGGCTGATTGTTTACACCAGGGGTGTCCAATGTCGGTCCTCGAGGGCCGCAATCCAGTCGGGTTTTCAGGATTTCCCCAATGAATATGCATGAGATCTATTAGCATACAATGAAAGCAGCGCATGCAAATAGACCTCATGTATATTCATTGGGGAAATCCTGAAAATCTGACTGGACTGCGGCCCTCGAGGACCGACATTGGACACCCCTGGTTTACACTAACTGTTAGACCAATGGTTTCCAATCCTGTCCTGGAGGACCACTAGCCAGTCGGGTTTTTGGGATAACCCTAATGAATGTGCATGAGAGATCTGCATATAATGGAGGTGACAGGCATGCAAATCTGCTCCTTGCCTATTCATTAGGGCTATCCTGAAAACCTGATTGGCTGGTGGTCCTCTAGGACAGGGTTGGGAACCACTGGTTTAGACAGCCATATCAGCTGTTAAGAAAACTCTAATTGATTGAAATGTAAAATTTCTATTTCTGCAGAAACCAAAAGATTGATGTAGAAAGCTACACAGTAGAGCTGTGCGCTGATGTTTAACTAATCTAATGTTCAGTTTATAGACTGGGTCGTCTCTCATCGGAGCTCGACTCGGTTTATAAGAAATCAAGACACTAGAATATACATAAAATAAGGAGAAATAAAAGATAATAAAAATTAGTTTAGTCTATCATAGAAGGAAATCTTGCAATGTTAACAATTAGTAGGTTCTGCAGGTAAGCTAATTAGATATTGTGAGAATAGCAGGGTTTTTAAGGTTTTCCGAAATAATTGCAATTGGTCTATTATTTTAATAACACCAGGAAGTCCATTCCAAATCTCTACCAACTGACAAAGTTTCTCAGCTGATTTAATTCCCTTGAAAGAAAGAAATGATAATTTGTACTTCTGTGTGTTCCTCAAATAGCAGGGTCTGTGAGATTTTTGATGCAGTAAGCTAATGAGATGCAAATTCCAAGAGCACAGAACTTGCATGCTATCCAGAGAAAGCCTGCCAGACACATGTGCACAAAGAATCTGCAGTAAGGGCAGCTTCACTGTGCACATTTCCAAAAAAATTAAAGTGCCCACACATTTGCACATGTTATTCTGTGCATGTCAGCCTCACAAAAAATTCTTGTGCATAAATTTTTCATAAGACCAATATTTTCACACACACATTTTACTAGTACTTTTGTTTTCTTTGGACATGCGCACAAAGAAGCTGCTGTTACCTCTATACACAGCTGTTACTTCTGCTCTGCCTCTTAAAGTTATGGGTACTTGCTATGGATGCAAATTTTTTTTAAGGCAGCAAATCCCAAAAACTGGCACAAAATCTTCTCAAACAACACTTCTATGCTGCATCAGACCCGACACTGAATTTTTCATGATGTGTGCATGTTAAAATCTCCTGTTTACTTCTATGACTTGAAGAGGAATACCTAATGGCCTTATTACTACTCATCAATGTGTACTGTATAAATTAACTTCTGCGGTGAACCCCTTTCTACATTGTGTATCCAGTAATGTGCACTTCTGCTTGCGGTATATTCTTGCATCAGTCCCCAAGTGTACGGTAGCCTGATCTAGCTGTCCTCATCCTCCAGGTAGGCTACGAAGTTGTTTAAAACGCTGAAAATAAGTTTAACCACAATGTTTAAAGTCCTTATCATCCATAAGTAAAACAGAGTATAGGACCATGGAAACTAGAGGCAGATCCTAAGGGGATTCCCTGTATCTTGCTCCTGATGCTCCAGTAGATTCTTTTGAAACAAACAACGACATATATTTGGCAGAGACTCCAGCAGGCCACAAGGAGTTTAACATTAGACAAGGAGTTTAACATTAGAGTGGAGGAGTGGCCTACTGGTTAGAGCAGCTGCCTCAGCACCCTAAGGTTGTGAGTTCATTTCCACTGAAGCTCCTTCTGACTCTGGGCAAGTATAATACTACTACTAATAATTATTTCTATACCACTGAAAGGCATATGCAGTGCTGTACATTTAACGGTTCCTGCTTAGAAGAGCTTACAATCTAATTTGAACAGATAGGACATATAGGGTTGGGGAGTTTCTTGCAGAGAGAATGAATGATAAGATAGACATAGGTGAGTGGGAGTTAGGAGTTGAAAATAGCCCTGAAAAAATTGTTTTTTTTAGCTTGGATTTGAATACTGCTAGAGATGGAGCTTGATGTATTGACTCAGGCAGTCTGTTCCAGGCATACGGCCCAGTAAGATAGAAGGGACAGAATCTGGAATTGGTAGTGGAGGAGAAGGTTATGGATAAGAGGGACTTACCCAATGAATGGAGTTCATGGGGGAGGGAGGGGGGGCGCATAAGGGGAGAACAGCAAGGAGAGATATTGGAGGGCTGCAGAGTAGATATATTTATAAGTCAGTAAGAGGAGCTTCTTGATGAGAGGGTTAATGCAAGTATAGTGATTCTGGTGGAATATAAGGTGTGCAGCAGAATTCTGAATGGATTGAAGGGTAGAGAGATGGTCGAGTGGAAGACCTGAGAAAAGCGAATTGCAGTAGTCCAAGCAAGAGGTGATAAGAGTGTGGATAAGGGTTTTGTGTGCTTGGAAAGGAGAGGTCGGATTTTGGTAATATTATAGAGGAAGAAGCGACAGTATTTAGCGATTTGTTGGATCTGAGTGGAGAAGAGGAGTCAAAAATGACCCTGAGGTTGAAAGCTGACAGGAAAGGGAGGAGGAGAGTGTTGTCTACAGAGACAGAGAATGGAGGGAGTGGGAAGGTGGGTTTAGGCAGAAAGATAAGACACTCAGTCTTAGTCATATTCAGTTTTAGGTGGCGGTGAGACATCCAGGAGGCAATGACACACAAGCAGGCAGAGATTCCAGCCTGGATTCCGGTAGAGATCTCTGGTGTGGAGAGGTGGATCTGGGAGTCATCAGCACAGAGATGATATTGAAAGCCACGGGAGAAGATCAATGCATCAAGGGACTGGGTATATATGGAGAATAGGAGAAGGCCCAAGAAAGAGCCTTGAGGTACACTGATTGAGAGTGGGCTAGCAGTGGAGAAGGATTCACCTACACAAACATTGAAAAGTGCGTTGGAAGAGATAAGAAGCAAACCAGGAGAGAACAGAACCCTGGAATCCCAGCGAAGACAACGAATTGAGGAGTAGATGGTGATCAACAGTATCAAAGGCAGCAGATAAATCGAGAAGGCCACTGGATCTAGCCAGGAACAGATCATCAGAGACTTTAGCAAGGGCAGTTTCTGTGGAATTAAGTGGGTGAAAGCCCAATTGAAGTGGGTCAAGAATAGCTTGAAATGAAAGGAAGTCCAGGCAACAGCGGTGAACAACATGTTCAAGTAGCTTGGATAAAAAAGGGCGATAGTTGGAGGGGCACATGAGAATCAGAACAGTTGCAGTAGAGAGTAATAGGTTGAGGATGTGACAGGAGTGGTAACAATGGGAGAGATAGCACTGAGTAGGTTGGTGGGAATCGGGTCAGAGGAACAGGCTTGGAAGACAAGAGAAGATGTGCAGTTTCCTGTTCAGTAGAGAATGACACGGGGAAAAAATCTGTCCCCGTCACCGGCCCACCATCCTCTGCACCGCCCCGTCACCGCCGCGTCACCGTCACCGCCATCCCTTTCACCGCCCCGTCACCGCCACTGCCATCCCATTCACCGCCCCGTCACCGTCCCCGCTGCATCTATATAAGCCTTAGTACTGTAATATTTAGCTTATTCCTTTCTTATAAATCAAAGTTCCTGCTGCTGAACTAGAGAAAGAGATGTTCAGCTGGCAGGGCTTTGTTTATAAATTTTTATCAACACAACTAATATACTATTTTATCCTAAAGCAAAAAATAAATAAATAAATATAATTTTTTTTTCTACCTTTGTTGTCTGGTTTCTGCTTTCCACATCTTCTCATTGAATTCCTTCCATCCACTGTGTGTCTTCTCTCTGCGTCTTCCATTTGCTGTTACAGTGCCTCTCCCTTAACCCCCCCCCAATTGGTCTAGCACCCATCTTCTTCCCTCCGCTCCCGCATAGTCTGGCATCTGTCTTCTTCCCACTCTGTCTTCCACATTTCCCTTGGGGGTCTGTTCCTCTCCACCCTCCTTCAATGTCTGTTCTATTCCTTTCCACCACCACCCTTCCCTCCCTCCTTTACCATCTGTTCCTTTCTACTACCCTTCAGCTCCTCTCGCGTGGCCTATCTACCTTCCTTCCTCTTATTTTCATGGCACGTTACAATGTAATTTGTGCAAGCCACTGGAGCCTGCAAGCTCGGTCCCTGTCCCATCCCCATAAACCATCTCGCTTCTGTGCTCCTATTTTCTCCATTTCTAATATCTCCCCTATGTATCTGTCATTGCCCCCCCTGTGTCCATATACCATCCCCATGGCATGTCCCCTTTATGTCTCTGTCCCTATGCCCCATGCACATAATTTCCCCTCTTTCTGTTACCTTCCTGTGTCCAGATTTCCCCTATCTTCCTCTTCCATACCAGTGTGTCTCTTCTTTTCAACCCCTTCTAGCTTTTTTCCCTCTTTCTTCCCCCCCCCCTGCTTCTAGCATCTGGCTCACCTGCCTGTCCTTCCCTTTCTTTCCTGCTGTGGGTTTTTCTTTCCGACTTCATCCCCTTGGCCCAGAATCCTTTTCCCTTTCACTCCCTCCTTCCAATTTGAGCCGGGAACACTAGCGATCGCACGGTCCCCGCAGCCACCACCCGCCTGCCCAATCGATCCTAGTGTTTAGCCAGCTCTCTCCCTTCTCCTCACCTTAGTTTATAGGTTTTCTTTTTCGGCGACCTGCACGCTTTCCCAAAGAGCCGCGCATGCGCGGCTGCTCAGTGTTCAATCTTCTGCTCTGCTGCAACTTCCTGTTTCCGGTTGCGTCAGAGCAGAAGATCGCGCCGAAAAAGAAAATCTACAAACTAAGGTGAGGAGAAGGGAGAGAGCTGGCTAAACACTAGAATCGATTGGGCAGGCGGGTGTGAGCTGCGGGGACTGCGCGATCCTTCATGCCTCACTGCGGGGACAAGACCATTCACCGCCCCGCGGGCGGTGAATGGCCTTGTCCCCGTCGCCGCAGCAACTGCTAGTTTTCTTCCCCGTTTTTGGCGGGTGACCCGCAGCTAAAATGCGGTGGCCGCGGGTAAACCGCCACCGTGTCATTCTCTACTGTTCAGTGATTTCAGAATAGGAGTTAAAGGTAGCTAGGGTTGAAGAGAGGCTGGCAGAGTGGGCAGCTGGAAGAGATGGGTGTGTGTGACTTTGCTGAGAACTCAAGGTGAATTTTGTCATAAAAGAACTCAGTCATAGTTTGGGGGGTGGAATTGGAGGTGGAGGGACTTTGAGTAGAGAGTTAGTTGTATGTGCCAAAGACAAAGTGTTAGAGCTAACAGAGTTAGTTAAATGGGCATAGTATTCTTGTTTGGCAAGTGAGAGAGCAGGCTGAAACGATGTCAGCAGGAACATAAAGTGTATGAAGGCAGCACAAGTGCTTAACACTTCATTGCTTCAAGTACAAAATAATACATCTATTTAAAATATGTAAACCACACAAAAAAAAGCTGTATATCACAGTCCCATCCCCTTTACCCATTGCTAATTATTGTTTCCTGTATTTCAAGAAATATGGGTGCAGATCCATGATCTTCTTCCGGATTCTCCTAAACTGGCAGAAATAATTTGGCACATCCCCCAGGTTCTATTAACTACTGGCAAACTATTACAATCAGCATTGTAAACTACTTCAAACCAAATCAAGAATATCCGGAAGGTCCCGTACATGCTCTTTAAGGTTTACAGAACTTACATCTAGTCCCCATATACAGTGTTACATAGCACTTGAATACAAGTGAGCTATTTATATCTGTTCATATACAATAGTCCTGCTCCCAGCGCAAGGGCATGTCTCAGTTTAAAACAACAGAAGCTTTATATGGTGGCGGCGGGAGAGGAGGGATGCATGTGTGAAGGAGGAAAGCGAGATGGGAAGCGCCCAAAGCAGAGAGCTGGAGATCAAAGCCCAGGGGAGACTTCCCGCTCACCTCTGCGAGTAATGGGCAAGCCGCAGATACCAGATAGCCCGATCCAAACGCTGCTGCCGCGCAGGTGACCCCGGCTCATCTCCCCCCGTCTCCTCCGCTCGGCTCAGCGCCAGCTTCTCGAAGTAATCGGCCAGGAAAGCTACCGGTTCCTCGGGCCTGGCCTCCAGCACCGTCAGCAGGGCTTCCCTCAGCATGCCCGTTACTCCAGCCTGCCGCAGGAAGTCCGCCTCCCCAGCCGGGCCTGGACCCCCCACCGCCACAGCTACAGGCACCAGCCGCCGCTTCTCCACTATCTTTACAGCAGGGGAAGCTGCCATCATGTCCCCGTCTCAACGCTCCAGCCTCCTTATTCCAGCCGCTTCAGCCGGCGCCATAACAACCAGAAAGCGGGTGCTGCTCCTGTCCCGGAAGTAGAAAGGCTCAGACCGGAAGTAAATGGCGACGGCTCTGACAAGCAGGTAAGGAAATATTTGGGTGGACGATGACAGTAGATTAAATACATTGTTTGGAAGTACTGCATCAAAAAAAGGTTCTCCGGAGTAAGTGCTAAAGGCATGGATACACTTCTAACCTCTGGGATTAGCGTTATTCCACTCTTTTTGAGCACTCAACACCCCCTCCCCCAATAAAGCACACCACTCCAACTGATTTTTTTTTCATTGCCTTCCCTCGACTCTAGATTTTGATAGATCCCTTTTTCAGATCCCCCCCCCCCTCAACATACATATACGCACACTTTCTTTCTTGGGAATTCATAAAATCTGTTGGAGATACGGTAGTCTGCCCCTCACCCAACACCTTGGGATAATTTTTGAAGGGTCCTGAAGCGGACTCGAGATCTTTCTGAACTGCTTAAATTCTGAAAGTTTCGCAGATAAGTCGCCATTTATAGCTTATTGGCGACGTTTTTAAATTTGGATTTAAAGACCTGCTTTCCCAAACAAATAATTCAGATAGGCCCCATGGCAATGCAGGATAGCGGAAATATTAGCGAGAGAAGTAGAATCGTTGAACCTTGGATGTTAGTTTGCTGTTGTTCTATTCTACTATAAAAGTGCTATGGAGTATTCACTGGCTTGCATCTGCAGTTAATGCAGTTTAAACATGTTATTTTCAGAACCTGTCAAAAAAACGCAGGGCCTCAAGGATGCCTCCTCCCATTCCAGCTAAAAGTAGGTGTGCTGGTAAAACCCTATGTTTGCTCTATCCAGATTCAGAGATGCGATTTTCTGGCTGCCTGTTTACCTGGGTAAATTTAATCCATAAAATATCCAGACAGTGATTAACCTGGATGGAAGACTTGAAAACTAGTCTTATGATAACAATAATGCTCAGAACCCAGATTTAATGCATCTTAGTGTGGAAGAAGCATTTCAAAGGCTCTAAAATAATCATAGGTTGAATTTTGATTTTCATGGATTTGTCTTAAAGCCACAAATAGGCCATGCACTTCTCTATCCACACTGTGGTCTGCTATTTTACATTCCACTAGAGTTTACATCCAGGTCCTCTTTATTTGTTTCAGTATTGATTCTTAATTTTTTGATGGCTCCACATTTTATGTTGAGATAAGCACTGTAGGTCAGTGACCTTCTGAACACAAAATTTATTTTACAACATGATATTTCTGGCTCCCTAAACCACTCTTTCTTTCAGATGCAGTAATGGCCAGCTCTGTGGAAAGCAGTGTTAGTTCTCATAAAATATCCACTCAGAGGAGGTACAAAAGAGTGGGTTGGAAGGGAAAGCAGTGCAGTCGACCTCCACCCCATGATCTGGGGATTTTCCATTGTGACATTTGTAAGAAAGACTTCAAACACTTGTCCAGCTTCTGTGAGCATCAGCGTGTCCATACAGGGGAAAGACCCTATGAGTGTGAGAGCTGTGGAAAGAGTTTCACTCGCTGTGCAGACCTTATCAAACACCGGCTTGTGCACTCTGACACACGCCCTCACCACTGCAAGATATGTGGCAAGCGTTTCAAGCTGGTTGGTGATGTTACCAAGCATCAAAAAGTGCACTCGGATGACTCTCCTTTTCAGTGTCACTTTTGCAGCAAAAGCTTCAAACGCAGTTCCTGCTTGATCAAACACCTTCGCATCCATACGGAAGAGAAGCCCTTTCCTTGCAAAGAGTGTCACAAAAGGTTCAAGTGGGAAGCCTCACTGAGAGAGCATCAGCGTATCCATACAGGGGAAAAGCCCTTCAGGTGCCAGGAGTGTGGGAAAAGCTTTACCCACTTTTCTACCTTCCAGCAGCATAAGCGATCCCATCAGAATGAGAGACAGTTCCGCTGCAAAGATTGCTCGAGAGCCTTCAACCACAAGTCCAACCTGCTGAAACATCAGCGGCTTGCTCACACCTAGTTCAGGCCTGCAAATATGGGAGCTGAAAGTGGGAGGCAAAGGACCTGTAAACAGAGGAGGCCTGGGGGTGAGAGGAGAGGACGGTCTTGTAAAATACTGGAAGTATTTGAGTTTTCTGCATTTGAAGGCTTATCACCATGTGTGGTATGAGTTCTAGTAAAAATTTGTTTCCTGTTACAAAAAGGTGTTTCCCTACAATACCAGGAGGAATAGGGGGGGGGGGGTAACCATGTGACGGTACTGGTTGAGTCACACATAAAAACCAGGAAAATATTGCTTAGCAGACAGATCAGTATTGAGACAGTACAGGAGTTCACACTTTGTTCTTTGTGTTTGCTTTCCATTCTCTACCATGAATGCACTAACAGCTATAACAAAATCCCTTTGTGATGATGCTGGAAATTGTGGAAGATTCTCTTGTAATGGAGAGAAGTCCTGTGGTGTGATTTAACAGTGTTTGCTTTTGAACACATCACCAGAGCTGCATTCAGGCTTGAGCCTGGGAAATCAAAGCATCCATCTTTTGGGGAAAAAAAAACAACAAAAAACAACCCAACAACTGTTGGTATTCAAATGCCTTGACTGCTGGTGTCACACAATTGCCAGCTCTTATCTCAACAGCACATAAACAGCCTTTTCTTTCTTTATAAGGCTTTGGGCTGCCTCTGCCAATCACTGACATAGAAGGATATCTGTACAATGATCAGACACAGAGCAGGAGAGCTCAGTGTAACCTGCTTTGGGGTTTCCCTCATTCCTACCAGGACTGAGCTGCTTTCATTGCTTTCTGTCTGGAGCTACTTTCGTTCCCCTTTTTTCTGGAGAATTTTTTTTATTTTCTTTCATGAATTACTAAGAAAAATATAAAAATAAGTCTTGATCTGCCTTCTTGCTTGTAGAGAAGCAGTACACTGACATTTCCAAATTCATTTATGTCATTTGAAATGTACCTGAATGAATATTGAAACAGAGAAAAAAATGGCAAAGACTATACAGTCTATCCAGGCTGCCCATCCATACCAATTACTAAGCTCTACAATCCCTTCTTCTCCCTAATGGACCTTCTGTGCTCATCCCATGTTTTCTGGAATTCAGGTACAGTTCTTATCTCCATTGCTTCCACTGGGAATTTGTGGAGATCTGTGGCTTGAATTGTGATTCTTCTTATGGTATATGGAGCTTGACTTCTCTGTTTCTTTTATGTACATTTCTGCTTTCATGCAGCCTAGATGAGGTGGTGTAACTCTGGGAAGCTTATTACAAGTGAAGTAAAGTAGTCCATTAACCAGTTATAACATAAATGTTTACTACCCTTCCCTGTTATATATTTGTGAGGACCAGCATGGTGAGCACATTACTTCATTCTGAGGTTAAACAGGAACCAATTTGTGTCAGAGACTGCATTAAATTTCCCCTCAGCCAGGGGAAACCAGCTTGCAAAAGTCCCAAGTACTTGAATGTAAACCGCTTAGGCTACAAGTGGTGTATAAATACTAAACTAACTAACTAAATAAATAAGATTCTTCAACTCCTCCAAGATCTACTGTGAGCTGCCTGCATCTCTGAGAAACTCACATGGTTCTGTGTTAATAGCACTTTGGTACAGATCATCATATGATATAGTTTAAGCTTTTTCTTTATTTTGTATAATGCTCTTACTGTTATATAAAGACATCAATTTCTAATTGGGTTGTGTGTTGTATCAGCTTGTAAGAGATCTTGAATGGGTCCTGACCAGTATCACTGGATCTTTGATTGCTGACTGCAAGTATGGTTCAGAGTTCAACCTCATTCATCTAGATCAGGGGTTCTCAGTACACAGCAAGCCAATCAGATTTTCAGGACAGCCAAAATGAATAATGCATGAGATAAATTTGCATACAATGGAGGCAGCATGTTCATTGAGGATATCTTGAAAATCAGACTTGCTTGGTGTGTTCTGAGGACTGGGTTGAGAATCCCTGATCTAGACGGGGATATCACCAAAAGTAAATGATTTAGATAGGATGTGCAGCTGGCTTGAGGCCAGGCTTGGGGTTTCAGTCCACCTTTGGGTGTTGTGAGAGTTTGCAAATTGAACATGTCAGGCCGACTTGCTTATTTGCATTAGAATTCAAGGAGATGTTGTCCCATCCCCATCCCCTTTTCAGAAAAGGGCCATTTCTAAAATTAAACATCGGCTCTGCATTTATTTCTGAATCCACCACCCCTCAATTTGATTCTTGGTTTCTTACACAGACATACAGCAGATTAAGATGGGAAAGGGGTGAGGGGAGGAGGCAAAAGCAAAATATGTTTAGTCAGACAACGTCAGCATATACAATATACATTTTAGAGAACAGACACCTTCGATGTGGTGTTCATAGTAACAAAAAGTCTATCTTGTGGGACATACATGAAAATATACTAACCCCATCTTTCCAGTGTTTCTTGGGAGATTTTGCTTTTTACTAAAGTCCTGACTTCCCCCAGGAAGGTGAAGACATCCCCACAGCTGTCCCTCTCCCCATGTGCCATGAGCTTAAGGAGTTACAACACCTGTGTGCCAAATTTATGAGAGAGTGCAGTAGTAGTTCTGAACAGATGGGAGAGAGGTTCAGTCATGTGATTAATTCATGGCAGTGTCTCCTGCAGACAAAACATTTTGGCCCCAGACTGCTTTACTCTGGTTGCTGCCCACTCCTTTGCATACCTTCCAAGTGCCCTGTTGGATGGAAGAACTGGCACTAACATTTTCAACTTTCTGCATTTTCCTGGAGTGTCTATCTTAATTAGTACCCGTGAGTATATTTAACTGTTCAGTCTCCAGCAAAATTCCTAAAAATCTCCCAAAGAGCTCTGACAGCCTTTGATTGAGACATTCTGGGCTCTCTATCATCTTAAGTTTAGAAAGCCTTATTTCTATTGAGAAAAGAGTGTGCGTGTGTGTTGGGAAGGGTGGTTCCTAAATTTTGAAGCCTCTCCACCTACAGAAATTAGGAGTCATGCATCAGCAGTCAGTCACTCACAGCCTCAGTCTACTGGGGCTCTTTATCAAAAGATATCACTTGAAAGATCTGTAGCCATGAGATTTTGCTGAGCAATTACTGTGGGTATGTAATCCTTGTTCTTGTGGACCTTCTTGTTCCCTTGGAAGATGCCAGATGCATGTTTTTTGTTAATTTACTCATTACTGTCTTCCAGGTATTTAAGCTTGGTCTCATTAGCTCCTCTTGAGATTTAACAAAGGAAGGACTGAATGGGGGGGAATGAAAAGTGGTCTTCATGTCCACTAGGGCTTTGTCACCTTAAAGGATTGCTTCTTCTTCCCCATAGGTCCCAGCTGCCTCCACAGCTCCAGAAGGATGACTGCAGATGTCAGTGCTATGACAGATACAACCACCCAGATCACGATTGACTCTGTATCTGATGCAGACACAAGAAAAAGATCAGTCAGGCAGTAGCATTTTGAATCACCAAGTAAACTATGTCGATGAGAATAACCTTGCTCTTTTGTGCAATTATTTTTGTAAATGAATACATTTAGAATGGACAAATAATAAGGCCAGACAAAGGTAGAAAGACAATCGCATAATTCAAAAAGAAAACTGGTCATCCATGCCCCTATTTGTGCATAGGAACTAAAGTATCATGTTGAGCCCAGCATCTTATCTTGCAATCACTCCCCACTGCTTCCTTTCTGCTCTGAGCATGCGCGAGAAGTCCCGGCATGCTCAGAGCAGGAAAGAAACAGTGGGGAGTGGCAGCACTGTAGTTATTTGGCTGGTGGTGTTTGATATCCCTGCCAGTAAAGGAAAAAGGGGATGCTGGAATTCTGAAGGGGTCCTGAGCCCAAGCCCGTCCACCACCACAATGGCTATGCCTCTAGTTTGTTGGTTTGCTCTAGCACCTCTCAGATTCATACTGATTTGTTTCAGTTCATCCAAATCATCATCTATAAAAGATGGCTCTAGTAAAGGTATCTCCCCAGCATTCTCCACAGAGAACTAAAAATACAGAGTTTACCATATCAAGAAAATATGCCCATTATTTCTGTATCAGCTTAAGTAATAACTCAGTGCTTATAAAACACATTTCTAGTGCAATAAGAACATCAATCTTGACCTGTGGGTTTTAGCCCCCTTTGACTGGGAAGTATGTAGAGAGCCTTATTTACATTTTCTTCTGCTCTGCCAAGGCTGTGCTGAACCTCCTCAGTCTTACATTCTACACTTGAAGTTGTAGGAGCTTGTCTATTCTGCTCGTGTTTCTTTTTTTTTGCTTGGGTATTCATCTGATCGCAAGGCTTTTGGTACTGCAGAGGCTTATGGTTTTCTGGGACATCTCTGGCTGTGAGAAGATACAGGCTCTCAGGGTAGAGGTATGTAGCCTCTTACTTTGCAAGATTCCTAACACTAACAGTTTTGAGGCTCAGGGACCATTCCCTTTGAAGCAAGCTTGCCCCAGGTTTGTCCACAGTGGTCCCCATGATGGTTTTGCACCAGGTTCGGGGTCGACTGCTTTCCTCCACAACGTTGTACAGGTTCCGGTGGGGGTCTGAGGGTCCATCCATACATGGGGACTGGACGGAAATCCAAAGAAGCAAGCCATTTGGATACTCCTAGGCTTTTCTGAGGCAGAAATCTCTTATCTCAGTCTGGAGGTTCAGTGATCAGCAGTTCCCAGCACAACTATGGCACAGTAAGGCAGTTATAGCCTATGAGAAAAATTGATCTGTTTCTGAGGCTAGGGACAGGGTTCCCCACCAATAAAAACCCCTTCCTTGCTTTTTTTTTTTTTTTTAATGTATTCGTATTTAGCCTCAATGGGCTGTTTTAAGTGCTAAAATCACTATTCCGGTGGCCATTTTGGATTTCCTGATTTTGTTTTAAAAGCCTCTATCTGCCCCATTTTTTCTCAGAACTGGTGTAAATGAACACTCCAGGTGGGGATACTTCAGATTCATATCAAATTTGTGGTGGATGCCTAATAGAAGGTTGTCCTTGCACTACGTACTGCATGGCACATGAGGGGGGGGGGCGGGAGCTATGGGCTTTGCATCCCCTAATCCCTCTTGAGTGATGGGAGCCCAAATGAGTCATTTTCTGGACCAAAAAAAAGGCTGGCTGGAGCTTGGAAAGGGAGAGATTGCATCCCTGGAAAAGTGCAGCCGCGTGCTGGCAGACAAATCCCAAAGGGCACTCCGGGAGTCTGCCAGGACTCTCCAGGCAACCTGGGCAGTGTTTCACTCCCAAATTTATCTATTTGCAATAAGGTATTTTTAAGCTACAGAAACCGGCCACACCTCTTGGGAGTCTTGGGAGGAATCGCATCAGGGTTGTTCCCTTCTAAGGGTTCAGGGACCTCTCAGCGGAGTCATGCAGAAGTGTCCTCACTTGCACATGGTTTGGAACAGGACTCGGATGCCTAGGGTTCAGAGTCTATGCCTTTGCTTTCCCAGTCAGAATTCTCTGTGGATCACTCAGCATCTCAGCTAGGGGGGCAGCCCTGGATCTGGGAGGACTCAACAGTGCGCAAGATGTTTAAGCTATCTGTGTTGCAGGGAAGCATCACATAATCTCTCCAGGAGTTAAAGTTGGAACCACCTTAGACCTCTACTACTCAGTGCTCGCTCATAAGCAGCACTACGGTACAGGCGACATGCTTATATTACTAAGATACTGGGAGGTTCCTGAGAGTCCCTTAAGAGTAGCTAAGTCCATGGCAAAGCTCTACCCAATGGATGCAGAGTTCCAACAGTTGTTTAATACACCAAAGGTTGATTCACTGGTGGTGCAGGTTATTAAACATACCTCCTTTCCCAGTAAAAGTGGAATGTCCTGAAGGACTCCTAGGACTGCAGCTTGGCTTTTGTCATCGGGAGACAATTTGAGGCCATATTTGGCCATCATGGAATAGAAATCCCAAATGTAATGTAATGTAATGTAATTTGTTGCCAGAGCATGCCACTCCAGAATTAGCCAGGTGGTGGATTCGGACTACAGCTTAAGTCTCCAGTTCGATCTTCCCGCCTCACAGAAAGTTCTTAAGGTTCTGGAGCAACATTTCCAGTTCTTTGCCCTCCCATTTGGGCTAGGTACTACATGTACTTCAATATAAACCAATCTGAATATATGGGGTGGGAAAAAACATCGCATGACTTACTCTCAGATGTGCCTCCCACGAGATAGGGGTAGTTATGGGTTGCTGAATATACACTGGTATGCCCTGGCCTGCCAGATGCGACATATTAACGACTGGTTTAGAGGCACCTCCTATTTTACTGCTAATCGACTAGAATTGTCTCTGTAAACCCCTTACCACATTAGTAGTTTTTTGTATTCCACTGCTGCACTATTCTATCCCCTGGTGGCATTATATTCTGTTTTTGCCCCGACGTATGTAAAAGTGCTAGGCTCTCCTCTGTATTTTCTCCATATTTACAATTCAAGGCAATTGTGATTTTTTACCAGGCGTCCAAACTGAGACCTTCAGGCGCTGGTCTGTTCCGGGATTAAAGTTCATATTCCAGCTGTTCAATGAAGCAAGCTTGGCATCTTTTTCCTCTTTACAAAACATGTTTGATTTGCCAGCTAGGGACATTTTTGCATACTACCAAGTTCGACATTATGTCCACTCCCTGCCAACCGACCACTTGGTGGAAGATTGCAGAGGCCATATCAAAACTTTTTAGTTTCTCCGCTCAACAGTTGATACCACTTCGATTTCATCATGTGGGCATACGGGGACGCACAACCAGGCCCTAATTTAGACGTTTATGGGCAGAGGACCTGCAGTGTACCCTGACAGCATTGCAGATATAGCAAGTGCTAAAATCCATGAGATGGGTATCTGCTAATGTTACACATTGGGAACTACAATTAAAGTTTGTACTACGTCTGTTTATATCCCCCATACGAGCTTATCGAATGGGCATTACTCTAGTGCACACTTGTCCTAAATGCTCTTGTGTTAATGCCTCTTTGGACCACATGTTCTGGTCTTGCCCACAAATTCCCAGTTTTGGCAAAGCTCGGGACACTACACTACATCTCTGTGGGGCCAATGTTGGACGCCGGCCTCACGAGCACTTTATGGACATTATATCATTGCACCACCAAAACCTAAAGGACTGACCGCTTTTCTTGCACAGGTGATGCTCCTTGGTAAGAAAGCTATTTTGCTCAACTGGTTGTCCCCTGAACCTCAGTCTTATGCCCAATGGAGATCGTTGATGATTGTACATGCCTCCCTGGAGCGTAGACAACTTGGAGATCTGGATTCTAAGCTTGGAAAATGATTTTGCTCTATCTGGGAACACTTTTGGATGGACCTTAATCCACGCGCCCGCAGTAGACTTTTGAATTTATTATTTGCCTTTTTCTCTCTCTCCTTGTGGCTCTTGTGTTGATGATGGTGTGTTGTTTTGTGGGAATGGGGGATGGGGGGATGGTTAGGGTAATGCTGTATTTTGTGCACATTATTGAGAACCTTGTTGCTTGTTTTTGTATTATCTGCTAGCACTTTATAGAAAAATTTTAATAAAAATATTTACACATAAACCAATCTGAATATAAACCGAGGTGACCCTTCCCCCCCACCAAACGGAGTAAAAAAGGTTGACTCGAATATAAACTGGGAGTTTATATTCAAGTGCCCTGCCCTGCCAGACTTTGCCCCCAGCCCCTCTCCCTCACTTCCTCCCCTGCCATGGCTGCCATGAATTCTTGTGACAATCTCACGAAACTGCAGGAACTCACAAGGTTGCAATGAGAACTCGCAGCAACCATTTCAGGTGACTGCTCTGCATGGGGCAGGAGCATAGGAAGATCACTCCTGCCCTGGTTCACTGCTGGACCACCAGGGATAGGCTTTTTAAAAGTCTGGGAGGGAAGTGGGATGTGTCAAAGTTGACCGGGACAAGAGGCAGGAGGGATCCCTTCTGACCCGGCCCACTACTGGATCACCAGAGCTTATGCAGATCCAGGGAGGCCTGCAACAGATTCGGGAGGGGGGTTGAGGTGGGCATTGACCCGAATATAAACTGAGACCCCAATTTTTTGGCCCCAAAATCTTGGTTTATATTCAAGTATGTACAGTATATAGGAACTAGAGAATGACACGGTGACGGTTTACCCGCGGCCACCGCATTTAAGCCGCGGGTCACCGCCGAAAACGGGGAAGAAAACTAGCAGTCGCTGCGGTGACGGGGACAAGGCCATTCACCGACCGCGGAAACGGTGAACAGGTTTGTCCCCGCGGGCCAATGTACCCCCTTCTAGGAACCGCTATTTACCTGTGTTTCACCGTGCTCCTCATTTGTCAGATCAACCCTTCCTGCCAATCGCAGCAGAAGGGTACCCAACCCCTCCTGCCGGTCCTTCCAATGGCCTCCCCTAAGATCGCCGGCAGGAGGGTACCCAACCCCTCCTGCTGGACCCCCCCCCCAACGAACCCTCCCACCCCGGAACCCCCTTAGTCTTACTTTCCAAGTTGGACCGGACAGCTCCTCGCTCGTCTGGCCAGCAGGCCTGCCTCCGTCCAAATGAGGCGGGCCCGCCCCTCCCCTCCCCTGCCTAACCCACAGGATCCTAGGGCCTGATTGGCCCAAGCACCTAAGGCCCCTCCTATAGCGGGAGTGGCTTTAGGTGCCTAGACCAATCAGGCCCTAGGATCCTGTGGGTTGGGCAGGGTAGGGGCGGGCCCGCCTCATTTGGACGGAGGCAAGCCTGCTGGCCATACGTGTGAGGAGCCGTCCGGTCCAACTTGGAAAGTAAGACTAAGGGGGTTCCGGGGTGGGAGGGTTCGTTGGGGGGGGGTCCAGCAGGAGGGGTTGGGTACCCTCCTGCCGGCGATCTTAGGGGAGGCCATTGGGAGGACCGGCAGGAGGGTTTGGGTACCCTTCTGCTGCGATTGTCGGGAGGGCCGTTGGGGGGGTCTACAGGAGGGGTTGGGTGCCCTCCTGCCGTGATCGCTGGAGGGAGGGGAGACTTGCAGCCGTAGCCGCGGTCACTATGCTAATCACGGCAGCATTTAAAGTACATGTCGTGTTTGTTTTTGCATTGCTAGCCCCAGGGGTGGTGGAAGATTAGTGATTGAAAAACTGTATGAAAAATAACTATTTTAAATTTAGTGATCAAAATGTGTCAGTTTTGAGAATTTATATTAATTAATTTTTTCTCTGCGTGTTTTGTTTTTGTATAGTTATTAACTAATATTTAACTAAGTTTTAAAGTTTTAAAGTTTTAAAGAATGTTTCCTTTATACGTAAATAAAGAAAAGTGAATGGGATTGCAGTGGCGGTGACGGGGCGGTGAATGGGGTGGCAGTGGCGGTGACGGGGCGGTGAAGAGGATGGTGAGACGGGGACGGGGCGGTGACGGGGATGGTGAGACGGGGACGGGGCGGTGACGGGGATGGTGAGACGGGGACGGGGCGGTGACGGGGACCAATTTTTTCACCGTGTCATTCTCTAATAGGAACATCAGTTTTGACGCCTGCCCTATTAGTCGATTCACCTGCTTTCTCTCTCTAGCCATGTCTGCACGATCAGACTTTGTGTTTCCCTCCACCATCATTCAAGGTCAGGAAGGAGAAGGAATTTCTTTACAAATGTGTTACATTTGTAAATTGAGCAACTCCAGCACTGTTGGTGCAAGTTGCACACAGATAGGTGGCATGTTGGTTTCCACCTCTTTATGCATTACAAATTGTTAAGATGTGTTTTTAATTCATGTTGTCCTTGTTGAACAGAACAGACTTGTTGTTTTGGGTAGAATCCCTGTATCCCCTCTCTTCTGTCCACACTCTAGGGCTGATCAACTGCTTTGATACAGACAGAGGAGATTCAGCACAGCCCAGAGTGATGGGAGGCAGAGCAGAAGAAAAGGTATATGAGGCTCTCTAAACACTTTGCAGTCAAAGGGGGCTAAAACCCACATGTCAAGACTGATGTTCCTATATATTAGAAAGAAGATTAATGAGGTAAGTACCTAATCTTCCCGTCTTAACACAGCATGAGAATTTTGTGTTCTTTGTATGATTTTACAATACTCTATCTCTAGTGATACTGGAGAAGTGTAAGTGATGCAGTATGAATTAGGAAAGGAAGAAGCTATTGGTAATTGTTTTTCTAGATTAGATGCAAGGCCTTCCCTTGGAGTCTGAAGTCCAAAGGAGAGTCAAAAAGAAACCAATCAGTCATTAAGATGGAAGGAAAACAAAACCAGTATGGTAGAGGAAAGTTTGTTGGGAATTGATAACTCAATGTGGCCATGTGTTTATATAATCCATTATTTTCTATTTCTATAATTGTTTTATCTATTGATATTTTATATGTATATCTATTTTTAGAATTTGTACCCCTGATGCTGGCATCTGCTAAAACATGGTCACATTGGGTTATCATTTGTCAGTGAACTTTCCTCTGCCATCCTGGTGGACTCATTGTTTTTGGTTTTCTTCCACTCAGTTCCCACTGGAGTCCTTCATACCTCCTTGTTACTGAATGAACAGCACAAGATAAAAAGGGCCCCTAGTCATGAAGAAAGGGCGGGAACAGCATTTCCAGGAACTCCATCAGTGGCAATAAACTTACTTTTTGGAATTATTTTTGTTGGAACAGAGTCAGCAGTAACAGACTCAATTGTGAGGCTTCCTTTGGTAGTAATGGGCTCAGCTCTAGTATCAGATTCAGTTATATTCTTTTCGGCAGTAACAGATTTGGTTGTGGAGTTCTCTTCGGCAGTAACAGATTTGATTATGAAGTTTATTTCAGCAGTAACAGATTTGGTTGTGGAGTTCTCTTCGACAGTAACAGATTTGGTTGTGGATTTCTTTTCGGCAGTGACAGATTTGGTTGTGGAGTTTTCTTCGGCAGTAACAGATTTGGTTGTGGATTTCTTTTCGGCAGTGACAGATTTGGTTGTGGAGTTCTCTTCGGCAGTAACAGATTTGGTTGTGGATTTCTCTTCAGCAGTGACAGATTTGGTTGTGGAGTTCTCTTCGACAGTAACAGATTTGGTTGTGGATTTCTTTTCGGCAGTGACAGATTTGGTTGTGGAGTTTTCTTCGGCAGTAACAGATTTGGTTGTGGATTTCTTTTCGGCAGTGACAGATTTGGTTGTGGAGTTCTCTTCGGCAGTAACAGATTTGGTTGTGGATTTCTCTTCAGCAGTGACAGATTTGGTTGTGGAGTTCTCTTCGGCAGTAACAGATTTGGTTGTGGATTTCTCTTCGGCAGTAACAGATTCGGTTGTGGATTTCTCTTCGTCAGTAACAGATTTGGTTGTGGCGTTCTCTTCGTCTGTAACAGATTCGGTTGTGGAGGTCCCTTTAGTACTGATGCGCTTGGCTATGGCAGTTTCAAGGTTTTCTTTAGTAATGTCAGCTGCTGTTGTGGAGTTGTAATTATAACCAGCTGTAAAATAAAAATACATTTTAATTATAGGTTCCACAGTTCTGTGTAAGAATAAATTATTTTCTTCCTTCACAGTGTTTTTCATTTCTTTTCTTAGAAGACCTTCCCAAAGACTGAAGCCAGAGCTCCCAGCTAGAGAATGACACGGTGGCGGTTTACCCGCGGCCACCGCATTTTAGCCGCGGGTCACCCGCCGAAAATGGGGAAGAAAACTAGCAGTCGCTGCGGCGACGGGGACAAGGCCATTCACCGCCCGCGGGGCGGTGAATGGTCTTGTCCCCGCAGTGAGGCATGAAGGATCGTGCGGTCCCCGCAGCTCACACCCGCCTGCCCAATCGATTCTAGTGTTTAGCCAGCTCTCTCCCTTCTCCTCACCTTAGTTTGTAGATTTTCTTTTTCGACGACCCGCACGCTATCAGAGAGCCGTGCACGCGCGGCTGCTCAGTTTTCAATCTTCTGCTCTTGCAGCAGAGCAGAAGATTGAACACTGAGCAGCCGCGCGTGCGCGGCTCTCTGATAGCGTGCGGGTCGCTGAAAAAGAAAATCTACAAACTAAGGTGAGGAGAAGGGAGAGAGCTGGCTAAACACTAGGATCGATTGGGCAGGCGGGTGTGAGCTGCGGGGACCGTGCGATCGCTAGTGTTCCCGGCTCAAATTGGAAGGAGGGAGTGAAAGGGAAAAGGATTCTGGGCCAAGGGGATGAAGACGGAAAGAAAAACCCACAGCAGGAAAGAAAGGGAAGGACTGGCAGGTGAGCCAGATGCTAGAAGCAGGGGGGGGGGAAGAAAGAGGGAAAAAAGCTAGATGGGGTTGAAAAGAAGAGACACACTGGTATGGAAGAGGAAGATAGGGGAAATCTGGACACAGGAAGGTAACAGAAAGAGGGGAAATTATGTGCATGGGGCATAGGGACAGAGACATAAAGGGGACATGCCATGGGGATGGTATATGGACACAGGGGGGGGCAATGACAGATACATAGGGGAGATATTAGAAATGGAGAAAATAGGAGCACAGAAGCGAGATGGTTTGTGGGGATGGGACAGGGACCGAGCTTGCAGGCTCCAGTGGCTTGCACAAATTACATTGTAACGTGCCATGAAAATAAGAGGAAGGAAGGTAGATAGGCCACGCGAGAGGAGCTGAAGGATAGTAGAAAGGAACAGATGGTAAAGGAGGGAGGGAAGGGTGGTGGTGGAAAGGAATAGGACAGACATTGAAGGAGGGTGGAGAGGAACAGACCCCGAAGGGAAATGTGGAAGACAGAGTGGTAAGAAGACAGATGCCAGGCTATGCAGGAGCGGAGGGAAGAAGATGGGTGCTAGACCAATTGGGGGGGGGGTTAAGGGAGAGGCACAGTAACAGCAAATGGAAGACGCAGAGAGAAGACACACAGTGGATGGAAAGAATTCAATGAGAAGATGTGGAAAGCAGAAACCAGACAACAAAGGTAGAAAAAAAAATTATATTTATTTATTTATTTTTTGCTTTAGGATAAAATAGTATATTAGTTGTGTTGATAAAAATTTATAAACAAAGCCCTGCCAGCTGAACATCTCTTTCTCTAGTTCAGCAGCAGGAACTTTGATTTATAAGAAAGGAATAAGCTAAATATTACAGTACTAAGGCTTATATGGATGCAGCGGGGACGGTGACGGGGCGGTGAATGGGATGGCAGTGGTGGTGACGGTGACGGGGCGGTGAAGGGAACGGCGGTGACGGGGCGGTGCAGAGGATGGTGGGCCGGTGACGGGGCGGTGACGGGGACATATTTTTTCCCCGTGTCATTGTCTACTCCCAGCTCCTACCTCAAAATGCTTAGCAGTGCAGAGCTTACATGAAACTTGTAAAGGAGACAGAAATTTCTAGATGTTATCAGCCAAGTGAACATTCATTGTAAACAAGGGTTTTAAACTTCAGAGGGAAGAGGACTGGACCCTAAAACCCATCAACAGGTTGTGCCGCCTCCTGCTTGGACCCAAAGCAGTTGCTCTTGTTGATTTGTCCTGAGATGTAAGTTCAAAACTCCTCTCTATTGTTCCCCCCTTTGTGTAAGAGTCATTTTATCTTTCTATCTTGTAGTCACAGATTCTGACCCTGAGGTCACATTTTTCCTATTTCTCTGAGACAGAGTTGAAAAAACGGCGTTTGCTGTTTTAGTACAGTCTTTCCAGGCAATAAATTAAATGCAAACAGGAAAGGAAGTAAGTGAGAGCTTTATGCAGAAATCTATTGTAGGTGGAAGTGCGTAGTTGGTGAGATATCTGCAAGCATTTTTATGGCTACATAATGCAGAAAAATGCTTCACCCAAAATAAAATGGTGTGACCTGCTAGGGGTCAGCCTTCTAAATAAGGCAATGTCTACTGCCTTATTTGGTAGCCTGACCCCTAGTGGTGCTTCGGAATGCACTGCTAGGGGTCAGGCACCACCATTTGAAATGATGGCAGAGGTTGAGTGGTCATTGCTCCTGCCTTTCAACGTTCCTCTGATTTAGCTTTTAATAATCATTTAAAAACTTCCTTAATTAATACTTTGCCAATAATTTTTTTTAATGTTAGTCTCATTATTGTTTTCTTGTTTTAAAACTTGTAAACAGCTTTGGCCTCATTTTCAGGGGGAAAAATGGTCTATAAGTGCCAAAATTAGATTAAATTTTTCAGATGGGTGGGGAGAGGGTACAAAACACTACCAGGGCTTGATTTATTTATGTCAAGGTGGGGGTCAAGTTAGGAGGGAACTGCTAGACTACCAGGGCTTTTATAAAGTTGTGTGGTGGGTGGTGGGAGTGAAGACCCAACCTGATGGCTTTTTGTTTTAATGTCTCCCTTCATGTCAGTGCCTGAGTCAGTCAATCACTGCTCATGCACTGACAGGAAAGGAGGCATTTTAGCCATGAGCTGCGGATTATTGCCATAATGTTCACTGCCTTTTCTTGACGGTGCACACTTTTTAATGTGACAGTAATTTGCATGCTTATTGATCACTGCAAACCACACGTCCACTAATGACTACTGTTAGTTGTTAACAGTGCTAATTGCTAATGTTGTTAAAATTACAGTAAAACACAGTTCTATCAGTATAGAGGGGCACAGTGGTGCAGTGGATAGCACCATGGACTTCTAGTTCAGTGTTCTTCAACCTTTTTACACCTAAGGACCGGCGGAAAGAATTATTTTGTGGACCAGCAAACTACTAAGACTGAAATAAAAAACCCCATCTCCGCGAGCTCAGTCCCTACAAACCATCTGATCCCATCCGCACAAGCCTCAAATAGTTATGATTTTATAGTGAACATATTTTATTAAAGTATAAAAAGAAACAATATTCTCTACAATTGTCATTTTATAAATACAAATAATACAGAGCAAAGGATCAAAAAAAACCCTGTCTCCCTTCCCCTTCACATATATCCCCTCTACTATCAAGAAAACTGAATAAGCCAAATTATTATAGAATGCTACACAGAAATATCATGCTAACAGAATACCGCAGTCACACATGACAGGAATTGTGTTAGGGGAGTGCAACTAGGGCAACTTCCCCCTGGTTAGAGAGAGCCCTAAGCCAGCTGGAAGTTAAAGAAGCACTGCCTGGGCTTTGCAGTCCCCAGTTATGTCTAACACCAGCTTTAGCAGGATACATATTTCAAATCTGATATATTCTAATCACAAAATAGAAATAAAATTATTGTTTTCTACCTTTTGTTGTCTCTGGTTTCTGCTTTCATCTTCTTTTGACTCTCTTCCTTTCAGCATCTGCCCTCTCTGTCTCTTCAATCCAGCATCTGCCCTCTCCCCCTTCCATATGGTATCGGCCTTCTTTCTATGCCCCTCTCCCCTTTCCATCCAGCCTGCACCCCCTCTCTCCTTTTTACATGATTCATTCTGCTCTCTTCATTTTTATCTCTCCTACACCAGATCTAGCATCTTTGTCCCTCTCTCCTTATTTCTCTGCTGACCCCCTTCCCAGCATCAATATCTCTCTACATTCTCATTCCTCTGTCTCTCCCCTTTCTCTCATCTGATCTCTCCATTTCAACCTGTCCCTTTCCCCTCCTCTAATCTACCTGTCAGCTGTCTCTTTCCTTTTTTCCTCTTCCCCTGTCCAGCAGTAACTCTCTCCCCTTCGCTTTCCCTCCTGCCCTCCCAGCAGCATCTCTCCTTCTCACTCCCTCCAGGTCCAGTGGCAGCTCTCCCTTTATCGAGCAGCTTCCCAGCCTCCAAACAGTGGCTTCCTCCTCTTCCCTCCGCTCCCCTCAGTACTTACCTGCAGCAGCGCCAGTAGCGTCAGCACAGCGATTCACTTAGGCAGCCTTGGAGCTTTGGCTGAGTCACCTCTTATGATGCAACTTCCTCTTTCCTCAGAGGCGGCGTGACCCATCCAAGGACCCAAGGCTGCCTAAGCGAATCTCTGAGCTGACGCTATTGGCGCTGTTGCAGGCAAGTATTGAGAGCTGAGAAGCAAAACGTCAGAGCTTCCTTGATCTTGCCGGCGCTGTGCGGACCAGTAAAAAATTTCTGCAGACCGACACCGGTCCGCGGACCGGCGTTTGAAGAACACTGTTCTAGTTGGTTGAAGAGATTCAAAGGAAGTCGGTTTGAATCCCACCAGAGTCATTTTTGGGGTTTTTGCAAGGTACTCTTGAGTTTTTGCCAGGTACCTGTAATTTGGATTGGCCTCCATGTTCTTATCAATAACTGTCTCAATAACTGTCTTCACTCTGTCTAGAAAGTTTCAGATTCAGATTCAAGACCTTTCTCCACACCTCATTTGTCTTTCCTATTCACTTTGGGGGTGTGAACACCCCTGGAACCCGTGGATTACCGCATCTAAGTGGTATAGTTTTGTGGGAAGCTGATCTTAGAAGTTGTATGGTCTACCATCAGTGTGTGATGCTAAAGAGTGGCTTTCTGCGTCTGCCTTGATTTAGATTTAACAGAAACATTGCAGATAAGAAAGAGTGTGATAGTGGAGGCACAAATTTCAAGAGGTTAATTCCCAAAAGGCATTCAGATGGTGCCCTTAGAAAAGATTTTCATTGTGTTTTTAGAAACCTAACAATGAAGATCATCATGACAACATCCCCCTTCCTTCCTTCCTTTCCCCTCCATCCATCCCTATCCACCTCAAAGGAACTCACGCTCTCTTCTGAAGGTCAGGGTCGCATTTTGGTACAGAATGGTCTGTCCTAAGCTCAGCTGTGCCTCACATCTGTACATCGTGCCTTCTGGCATTTCAGATGGCAGCTCCAGACGGGTCTCGTATCTATATAGGTCTTCATCTTCATCCTCAGTGTCCTTCAGTGGCATCATAGGCAGCTTCTCGTCCCCTTGATACCAGCTCAGGGTCAGGGCAGAGGGTGGGTACACTCGGTTGACAGCACAGCTGAGAAAAGGCTGTTGTACTAAACTGCTCTCTGGATGGAAGTCCAGCTTAATCTTGTCAGGAAAAGCTGCAGAAAAATCGACATTGTTACTAAGTGCTGCCATCTATGAGGCCTGGGAACACAAATTCCATACTCATCTCCATCACCCATCAAGAAGCTCAAACCCAAACCATAAGCTTTTGGGGGTAGAGATCTTGTAACTGTGTGATTTATCTTTTTTAGGGATGTACTACACAATGAATGGTATTAACTAGTTCCACCTATTTAACAGTGAAGAAGTAGCCTAATGGTTAGAGCAATGGGTAGAGGAGCAGGACAGCCAGGGTTCAAATTAGAGAGTTGTGCAGGGACAGAAATCAAACCCATCCCTGCTGGAATCAAACCTGACCCCACCCATTACCGCTGGATTTGAATCCATCCCCACAAGTAATCTCTTCTGTCCCCGCCCATCCTCATAAACTTCAGAAGTAGTTACCTATTTCATTTAATTATGCTACTGAATTAGAGGCTCTGGTAGAGACCCATTTACAAATGAGCAAAGACACTGTATTAATTTGGAAATATTAATTGGGAAGAATACATACTTTGTAAACGGGTCTCTGTAGAGCCTCTAATGCAAATTTAAATATAGTCCAGCTGATGAGGGCCCTCAAGCTATGTCAGTTGAAGACTTCCTCTGAAGGTGGCCAAAAATCCATTTTACCGAGCTTGGCAGGCAGCAGCAATAACCCTAAGCCACAGATGCTGGCACCTCAGTGGTTCAAGGATGCTGCCAGCGACTGCTACACTTGGTAGAATGGAGTTCTGGCCACCTTTTGGAGGAGGTCCTCTGCTGGCGGTGCTTGGGGAGCCCACCAGCTACAGCAAGTACTTCAACACTGGAGAAATAAAACCAGAAATGCAGTTCCTTTTCTGTTGAATACAATACAAAGACATCTGCTATATACATTTTTCAAAGCTAAAATATTTCAGTCAATAAAGATTTATTTTTCCATCAAGCTGGTTCCAGTTTCTCTTTTTCCTGCTTTTCTATCTTCTGCAAATTCTTCTTCAAGCAGTCACCTTCCATTAGTTCCTCCTATGATGGTCCAGCATTTCTCTCCTCTTCCCATTGTAAAGCATGCTCACACCCTTCTATCCTGGATCATTCTCCCTCTTTTTCCCCCTCCCCACTCCTGCACAGCATTTCATTCTCTCTCCATCCCCATGTGTAACACTCACTGTTCATCATCTCTCTTTCATTCCCTCCCTTGCTGCAAAGGGAGTGGGAAAAGAGAGATCCAGGGTGCATCTCATCCACCCCTTCTACTGCCACATCCAACATTTCTCCCTCTCTCATCCCCTGGATTATGTGCAGCATTTTTCACCCCTGCCTAGTGCCCACCAGCCCTGTGTCCAACATTTCTCCTTCTTTCATCCCTCTCCAGCACCAAGCTACATTTCTCCGCCCATTCCCTCCACCACCGTGTCCAACATTCCTCCCTCTTGTATTCCTTACAGTCTGTCCCACTGTTCCCTCTCCACCACCATATCCAAAATTTTTCTTCATCTTTCTCTTCCCCATGCATCTCTACTTCACTCCTCTCCCACCATCATGTTAAACAATTCTCTCCCTCCCTGTGCCCAACCTCTCTTTCCCTCTCACTCAAATACCCACGCTCAACAATTCTCCCTTTCTATTCCCTTCCCCTTCTCAGCATCTCTTTCCCTCCCTCCATCCTATGTCCCAAGTTCATGCCCCCTTCTTCTCTCCCTTTTGTGTCCAAACCCTTTCCTCCCTCTCTTCTATGTCCCAAGTTTGTGCTCCCTTCTCTCCTTCCTTCCAGTCTTTGTCCCAAGTTCTTGCCCTTGCCATGTCCCAATATGCTTACTCCCCCCCTCCCTCCTTAGTCACAAGTTCATGCCCCCTCTCTCCCTTCCTTGTCTCAACACGCTCCCTCCCATCTGTGTCTCGTTTATGCCCCCTCCCGTGGGTGTGTACCAAAACCATCCAAGTAGGCCTCCTTCTTCTTGCCTTTCAGCTGCACTTGCATCTTCACAAAGCCGCGGGCAGCGGTTCCTACACATTGCACATGGCTGACCAGGAAACCTCTCTGATGTCAGCTCTGATGTTAGAGGGAAGGCTTCTGGGTCAGCTGAAGGCAGCATGAAGGAAACGCTGCCTGTGGCTTTGTGAAGAAGCAAGAGCGGCTGGAAGGCAGGAAGAAGGAGTTTCTGCTTGGATGAGTAAGGTAACAAACCTGCCGGAGTTCTGCAAGAGGTACCTCCATCCTGTGGGGTCCCCACGGACCCAGGGGAGAACCCTGCGGGATCCCTGGTGATTCTGTGGGATTCCCGTCAGCCCTGTTTCTATGCAGCTCTTTAGTTCAAATCCCCACTTCAGCTGCTGATATTTGTTATGCTCTGGAACAAGTCACTTATCTCACATTACCTCAGGAAACCACTTGTATTGTAAGCTCTTTAGGAAAGGGACATATTGAAGCTGAATCCTGTACAGCACAGCGTATGTTCCGTAATGCTATAAATAATATTTACAGTACATCAGCATCACTGAGACTAGCTGCAGTATGATTATTTCATCCAAACATTATTAATTGACCAGTTTACAACAAAAAAAGAAGTGCATACTGATTTTATGAAGTATTGGAGCTGGGCCTACTCCCTTCCCCTTTCCCCTCAAGTAGGGGGCATATTCCCATCTACACATATGGCTGTTAAACTAATACATAAAGGACAAAAATTTGATCATGTAACCCCATTCCTAATAAAATCACATTGGCTTCTGATAACACACTGAATTACATACAAAATTTTACTGTTAACATTTAAAATAAAATCCCTTCATACACCCACTTTCTTGGACAAGCTGATTATTCCTTACAGTTCCATTAGAATGTTAAGATCAAATACCCAAAATCTTTTACATATTCCCTCAGTCAGACATCTCTTTTATGACACTACCCGTAAACATATTTTTTCAGTAAGTGCACCTGAACACTGGAATTCTTTACCCACTCACTTAAGAGAAGAGAAAAACGTTGATAAATTTAAAATGAACTTAAAAACCTTTATGTTTAAGGATGCATATATTCTGTAACCTTCCATCTGATCAATTCAATGACTTCCTGCAACTTAAAGATAATTAAGGAAGAGTATAGCTTTCTGTCCCTCTTGTACTACCCTTTCTCCTCTTTTCTATAAATGATTGTAGTTCCACCCTCCTTCCCTTATGTTCCAATTTGTCTAGTAATTACCCTACATTAATAGTATGCTATTAATTTTGAATGGTATTTTTACTAATTTTAAACTTTATATTTAATGTCATGTACACTGCTTTGACAATATTAAGACAGTATATCAAATTTTTAATAAACTTGAAACTTACAGTACACTTGTAGATAGACAGGGTGCTGTGTGCTGTGACCTTGGCACTGCCCTATACAAGTCTTGGTGCCTTCATGGTAAATAGTAGCTTTCAGGATAGACAGTACACTGTATTGGCTACTGGAGAAGGTACTCCCAAGGTTGGTGTCCAAACCCTTCCAAAGAACTGTTCCACTGGAGCAGTCCAGGGAGCAGTTCAAGTGGATAGAGCTCCCCAACTGAACCAGGGGCTTGCTAGGCATCACGGTGAGCAAGGACTCTCTTGGGGAAGCCAGCCCTAGGGAGAGTAGAAAATCATTCAGTTGCTCAGCTATGTTCAAACATATGCCAACATATAAACTGAATTTAATGTAATGTGTATCTCACTCATACCTTCCCGATCCACACCATCCCCATTGCCAAATAAAATGCAGGAGGTGCTATCAGAAAATAAATGTGTGTTACTAAAAAGAACAGACAAGAATAAGACCAACTTTAGTCTTAGCCCAGTCTCTGGATTCTTTGGTACAAGAATGAGAAAAAGCAAAGGTACAAGGGAGGAGGAAGAGGCTAGGGATTACATCTTCCAAATCTTTTTTTATGCTATAACTGTTTCCTTGCAAAATAAGTAAAGGCTGTGTACTCTCCTTGGGGGTTACAGTGGCAGGAAGTATCATTTGTTAGTTGTACATCTCACATCTTTATCCTTTGTAATAGAAACTGTGGATTAATTAATTGAGCAGACGTGGGATTGACACACACAAGAATAGCAGAACCTATGTAGTGGGTGTAAATCCCCAATCAAGAGCAAGGACGCTCAGGATCGGGAATGCAGTGCTGTTAATAGTGCATTTGACTAATCAACCTTCCCAGTTATCCAATCAGTTAATCTGGTGCGCTAGTCGATTTAGCGCGCTCTAACTAATTTAGCATGTGCTAACAATTATTTCACACTAAATGCTAACGTGTTCATAGAATATAATGGACGGGGGGGTCACGTGATGTCGTGTTCCTGAACGGACGTGCCTCTGTACATATCCGGGCCATGCCATCCTGATTCTGCTATTCTGCCCTAGCCTTCTTCTCAGAACCAGCTATTTAGCGCCCTAACGATCCTCGGGTGTTAACCGGAACACAGGGAGCATTTTTCCAGAGCATTTACTACTTGCTATGCGGCTAGCCGAGGCACACAGATCTAAAGATGGCGAAGAGCCACGAGGTACCTATGTTTACCATTCAAGAAGCTGCCATACAAGAACTGATTAAATCTCTCACATTGGTTATGGCCAAAATTCAAACTTTTATGGAGGACTTCAGGGAGACCCTGGAAACTCATGCGAGCCGTATCCAGTGGGCTGAGGACCATGTGGCCCAGCAGGAGGATCACACGGCCAATTTCAAGGAGCGGATCAGAGTCCTGGAAACTGCTAAGGCGACCCTATTGGAAAGACTCGATGACCATGAAAATCGGAGTCATAGGAATAATTTGCGATTCATCGGGTTGCCTAGCACTATTCGCGATATCGATCTCCATTCCTGTTTGGAGACCTGACTGCCTGGGGTCCTGGAGGCAAGTGAATCAGGGGTGCGCATTCTTATCGAACAGGCACACCGAGTGGGTCCCAGAAGAGATGGCGATCAGCGGCCCCAACCGGTCCTAGCTCACTTTCTCAACTTTAAAGGAGCGTGTCCTCGCTTGATATCGCCGAGGACCGGGCTTTACATGAGTAGCACAAGATCTGGTTTTCCAGGATTTTTCACTCCAAGTATCTTCTCGCTGACGGGCGATGGTGCCTCACTGCAACACCCTGTTCCAGCGCAATATCAGGGTCTCCTTGCTGTATCCTGCGAGGGCCCGAGTCTCCCATAATAACAAAGTCTTCTACTTGACTCGCCAGGGGACCTGGATCACTTTATTCAAAACCTGCGGGTGCCCCTGCGTGAGGCGTTGGATGTAGCCTGAGTCTCTCACTACATGCTGTGTCTCTCAGTGTGCGTCTGAGATGTATGCCTTTGCTTGTTTGCTTTGTAAGCGAGCGGGGACGACACCATGAGTATAATTCTCTACCTGGGAATTGTTTTCCCTCCAGTTTCCCCTGTTTCATAAAGCTGACCCGGCGTTCTACTCTGCTGCACTCTGCTGGATATACTAGACTGGGGTCGCCTGCCCTGTTGGCCACATTCTCACCTGCGCGACCACTGCTGTTGAGCCTGGATTCAACGATGGCTGTCCTGGAGGCTCTCTATCCTTGCTAGCGGGGCCTCGTGGGTTCCTCTTTCTTTTCTTCTACCAGGGAAGGAAGATATCAGAACTGGCCTTGTTGATCTTTTGGGGGCACCTTCAGAACTTCCCACCCCCTGGATTTTCCAGCTTGGACTTGCTCCGGGACGTACCTGCTACCTGCCCTGGGGCAGCGGCGTTGAGTTGCTGGTGTTGGTTGCCTGGCACCGCACTTGCTTGGTGTTTATCTGACAGCTTCTGCTGTCTTTTTATGGCCATTTTGCCATGTATTATTTGTCACTTGTTCATTGTTCCTATTATTGGACTTCTTCAATATTGTGTTCTTGTTTCTTCGGGCATGGCCTGGGGCTGTTTGCTGTTCTTTCATATTTGGGGTCTTGCATGGTTTTACTATGCTGGATTCGGGGATTGGGAGGGACTGGGTGGGGTGGGGAGGGAGTGTGCATGGGGGACTGTATGGAAGTATGATTGGGTTCTGTTTGAGATGTGTGTGTGAATGTATGGGCCTCTGGATGCTGGTCTGGTTTTTTATTTTTCTTTTGGGTTCTAAACAGCTCCTATTTGTGAGTTGGAGGAGGCATTTGCTGGGACGGCCTCCACCACTCCAAGCTATGGTTTTATTACTGGCTTTTGTACTGAGTATTGCCCTTTTGCTATGGCACAACTTCATGTAAAATCCTTAAATGTAGATGGAATCCACTCACCTGTTAAACGTACTAAGATTCTGGCATACCTTAAGCGGGAACAATACCGACATAGCATTTTTACAGGAGACCCACCTGACTCCCAGTGAACATGCTAAGCTCAGAAGGGATTGGGTGGGGCATGCTTCTTTCACAGCTCGCAAATACGGGATGGCCATTCTTATCCACAAAAATATTCCCTTTCATATCCATCAGCAAATTGCAGATCCATAGGGTCGTTATATTATTTTGATTGGGGAGCTTTGGGGTCACCCGCTTGTACTCTGTAACATCTATGCCCCTAACACTTACTCTCATGGTTTCTTCTCTTTGATGGGTCTTCTGGCATCGTTGAGTTCCAACTCTTATTGTGGGGGGGGGGGACTTTAATGTTGTGGCTGATCCTTCTAGGGATTGCAAATCGGCTAAGTCACCCTCGCGGT
Source organism: Geotrypetes seraphini (assembly GCF_902459505.1). Classification (NCBI taxonomy): domain Eukaryota; kingdom Metazoa; phylum Chordata; class Amphibia; order Gymnophiona; family Dermophiidae; genus Geotrypetes; species Geotrypetes seraphini. Next base: position 122,162,770 of record NC_047091.1, on the reverse strand, counting down.
GTCATTTTGCCAAGAATTTCCTAATGAAAGAACTCAGCCTCCTGGACTCTTGGCATCTCCTGCATCCGACCGAAGCTGACTTTTCTTTCTACTCACATCCCCACGCGGTCTACTCTCACATCGACTATCTTCTTATTTCGGAGGCGCTTTTTCCCAGACTATTGACGGCATGGATTCTAGAACCTTTGGTCTCTGATCACGCTCTTATAAGCTTATCTTTACATTATAGTTCTTCCCAGGCCGCCCGCATTTGGCGGATGTCTCCATACCTCTATCAGGATGCATGCTGCCACACATATCTTCATCAGAACTGGGAGTCTTATATTTAGACTAACTCGGTAGATGACGCTGGCCCGGTCGTATTTTGGGAGGCCGCCAAAGCAGTCATGCGTGGCTACATTCTTGCTTATACGGTTGCGCAACGGAAGCGTCAAGATCAGAAACTCTTATCTCTTTCTGGGAAATTGCACGCGTTGCACAGAACTCATGTTGCTGGCATGGATGATGCTACCAGGCATTAAATAGGTCTTTTAAAGACTCAAATTAATTATTTGTTGAACCAGCGCGCTAACCGCAGTATTTACTATTACAAATATAAATTGCATCATTGGGGAGACAAATCGGGACGTCTTCTAGCTAACCTGGTCAGACCTCCCAAGGCCCGACACATCATTACCTCTATCTAGGATAAACGGGGCGGGCTTCATACTGATCCTCAGGCTATTACCAGACAATTCGTGCAATTTTATACGGATCTCTATTCCGCGCAGCCTGGAGCTAGAGCACTTTTCCTATGCGACTTTTCTATGCCACAGTTGACTGATACACAACGAGATGTTCTTAACGGCCCTATTTTGGAGGAGGAGATTCAATCAGCTATAAAGCATCTTAAATTGGCCAAGACTCCGGGTCTGGACGGGTTGGGCCCTGAATTCTATAAACTTTTAGCTCCCGGGGCACTTCTGCCTTTCCAAGTTTATTTTATGGGACTCCGAACGGAGACTCTGCCTGGGGATACTCATAACCGGGCGCATATTATCATTTTACCGAAGCCAGGTAGACCTTTGGACGCCTTGGAATCCTACCATCCCATTTATCTGTTAAATCAAGATATTAAGATCCTGGCAAGCATCTTGGCCACCCATCTCAACGCGTATCTACCGGTGCTAATTCATGAGGATCAGGTAGGCTTTGTTCCAGGCAGATATGCCTCTATGAACTTATTGAAAGTGTTGGCGGTGTTCCAATCTTCTCATACTCCTGCAGATCGGGCTTTGATTACGAGCCTGGATGTAGAAAAGGCTTTTGATATGGTGTCTTGGGCCCACCTTTTCAGGGTCCTGGGACGTTTTGGTTTCTAGGGGGATTTTCTTGCTTGAGTGGGAGCCCTATATTCCAATCCTCAATTGCAACTGCTGGTGAATGGCGGAGTCTCTGACCCTTTTCTTTTGGACAGGGACATGCGCCAGGGCTGTCCTCTCTCCCCTCTTTTCTTTCTCTTATCCTTAGAGCCCTTGGTGATCCGCATACGAGGGGATCCTGACTTGCAGGGCCTGCGGGTGGGTACCCAAGAATTCCGCATTAGCATGTTTACCGACGATATGTTATTGTATGTCCGGCATGCAGATCAGACTGTTCCGGTTCTTATGTCTCTTATCCAGCTCTATGGTACCTTCTCTGGCCTTAGAATCAATTTTAATAAGATGGAGGCTCTGATTTTGGGCTCCCTTCCCTCAGACCCTTGGTGCGCTCAATTAGGCATTGGCTTAGCCCCCGGAAAACTTAAATATCTGGGCATCATGTTGTTTGTCAAACCTGAGAAATTATATGCGGCTAATATTTCCGCAACTATTGGGAAAATTAAAACCCTTTGTCATAAATGGCGTTTTTTACCTCTTTCCCTGATGAGCAGAGTTGCATTGGTCAAAATGGTCTTATTCCCTAAATTGCTGTACCCCTTGCAGACCATTCTGGTGTGGCTCACGCGTGCTGATGAGCAGCTCTACAAGTCATTCGGGCATTTATCTGGGGGGTCGGGCCGCAAGCATTAGCTTTTTGAAATTATCTCAGTGTCGGGAGCGGGGCAGTCTCGGTCTCCCGGATATCCGCACTTACAACATTGCGGCATTGCTTCGCTGGATGCATGAACAACTGGTGTCTACGAGGCGTTATTCCTCCCCTGCTCTTCTTAGGAATGCTGTTTGCCCTACTCCTTTTCTTACTTTTTTCATCGGGGAGGATGGGGATCTGGGGGAGCTGGAGCGCCGTTTTTTTCTTTCTTACTACCTTTTCTCCAGGCTTGGAGGTGGTGTCCACTGCCTCCCCTTTCTTATCCCTCCTGCGTAACCCTGATTTCATTCCTGGGTTGCATGGACTTGCCGGTTTGCGGGGTTGGGCGGAGAGGGACTTTGCTGTCCTTGCTCTGGGGGGGGGTGCTTTTCCCCTCCCTCTCACAATTAAGAGATGTTTGGGAGCTGCCTGCCGCTCACTTTTACACTTATACCCAAATTGCCATTATTATCTGTCGGTGCACAGGGCTCTTGGGGACCGCTGGACCTTGGGTAAGTTGAATGAGATTTTTCTGCCTACCCCTACCTCATCCAATAGAATTTCTACATGGTATGCTGTGGGTAGGATGTGTTTGGGGTAGGACCATCTGACTTCTCTGGCTAGGGAGTGGTCCACTGCAGTGGCGTACCTAGGGTATGTGGCACCTAGGGCCCATCATTTTTTTGACACACACACCCCCCCCATATAAAATTCTTTTATTTATTTTTTTTTTTTGCAATAACCATGAAATGGAATAAATGGTCAGAATAGAAACAGGCAATGAAAATTTTCTTTTATTGAACCTCATATATGGAACCATTATTCCAAACATAACATAACATAAATTATGTCTAAATTGTCATGACATTAGAAGTACATATGGAGTAGTTGCAGGTGATGCTTGGGACAGTTCTGATTGTGTTAGTTCGGTTTTATGTGTTTTTTGAATAGAAGGGTTTTTATTTATTTTTTGGTGGTGATGGAGAGTACAAGGATCAAATAGCCTGAACATTGCTAAATGAATTGGTAAAGGCTGAACAGGAATGGGGAGGGGCGGAGGGTGATTAAGTGTTAAAGTTATTAGATGATCAGAGAGGGGAAGAAGTAAAGGAGGAAAAATTAGAGTGAACAGTTGGAGAAGTTGACAAGATCAAGGCAGTGGCCATTCTGGTTAGTAGGGATAGTGGAGCATATCTGGAGACTGAGTAAGAAGGTTAAATCAACAAACTTAAAAGCAATTTAGAATTCTCTTCCATTTTTGTTCCCATTATAAAAAAACACTGATAAGTTCCCAGGAAAAAAATACATTAAAATAAGAAGTGAAAACAAAAGCCCCTACAGATGAGAACATAACATAAGAATAGCCTAACTGGGTCACACCAATGGTCCATCATGCCCAGTAGCCCATTCTCATGGTAGCCAATAGTGCTGCTCGATTCAGAGAAAAATATTTCATTCGATTCGATTCACCCTGTTGAATCGATTTTTCGATTCGATTCACTGTTAATGACACCGCTTTTTAAGTTTAAACAAAGTACAACAATAAATTTCACAACAACAATAAATTTCACAAAGTACTTAAAAAAAAAATCACATTTTTCCATTAAAGCAGTTCTGGAGACATTTGCTTGAACAGTCTTTTTTCCCAGTCCATAAGCAAGCAATATGAAAAAGATTTCCTTAATTATCTACTCAAACATTTTTGCTATTTACTTTCATTGTACCTAGACTATTATTCAGTAGAAAAAATTTAGTTTGTTCAATCAAGCAGAACATTCACTCATAGAAGTCCAATGTCCACACAGGATTTGATTGAACAAACCAAATTTTTTCTACTGAATAATAGTTTAGGTATACTGAATAGCAAAAATGTTAAAGCCACACAGAAAAGCAGTAAAAGTCAATAGGTTCTCCAAGTGGGAACAATCTGATGTCTCAGTACTTGAGGAAAAGACCACGTAATAATATTTATAAGATAAATCATATAAATGATTATACTGAAGCAGGGTGTCCTCAGCGTGAGAGGTAAGCGAGAGGAGAGAATTCTCCAGCGCTTTACACAATAAGGCATAGGTTAATCACCCTCTGCCTGCAGTGCACACCATCATAGGACACCTCAGGTGTGCTCAAATTAATCAATGTGATAAATTAAACAGTGATAAACAATTGGTCAATCACAAGAGTGCAAGATCAAACAGGTTGTTCCCACTCAGAGAACCTATTGACTTTACTGCTTTTCTGTGTGAGTAGATAATTAAGCAAATTTCTGATAGCCTACAGAACTGATTCTCACCTTCCATCCCCAGCCCCCAAGACTTACCAGACCCCCCCTGCCAATGTATTTACTTACTGCCTGAACTGGATATTAAATCATGGGGAAGAGAGGAGAAATGCGGGGAAAGAGCCAGCCAAAACTAGTATTTGTTGCTGCTGAGTGACGAGGTCTGCTGCACGAGGTCCGCTCGCTCGTCGCTTGACTCTCCCACTCCTTTCGTTTCTTCCGATGTAATTTACTGTTTCGCAAAACCGGAAGTTACATTAGATGGGAAGAGTCCGGCGGCGTGAAATAGTCCGAACTCGTCGATTCACCTGATTCGAATCGGTGAACCGATTCGAATCGTGAATCGGGCAGCACTAGTAGCCAATCCAGGTCACTAGTACTTGGTGAAAACCCAAAGAGTAGCAACATTCCATGCTACCAATCCAGGGCAAGCAGACGCTTCCCCCATGTCTTAATAACAGACAATGGACTTTTCCTCCAGGAATTTGTCTAAACCTTTCTTAAAACCAGCTACAATATCTACTTTTAACATAACTTCTGGCCACTTCATTTTTAAGCTTAGATCTTTCCTTCCAAACAGAGACCTTGCTATATGTCAAATACAGCACAAGGTAACTTCACACAGACTTAACTGTGCAGGAAATGAATCTCCTCATACACCCACCATATAGTGCAAAAATGTGCAAAGGTCTGTTTTTTTCTTTCGATCACTACATAGCCTAATGCCACACAAGCAGCGCTGTTACAAACATATTCTGAAGGTCAATGCTAAGGTTGACAAAGTTTCCTTCCTTGGACCAGAAGGAGATACTGACAAACCACTGGAAGAGATTCTAAAACAACTACCCAGAAATAACACCCAAAGACCCACTCAGTGTGTGAACCAGTTGAGTGGAGTGGACTAACTGGGGGTGGAAATGGGCCCAGAGTTTACTCAGCAGAATTTCCCAGACTACCTCTTCCTCTCAACACACTGACATGCTACCACCACCACCAACACTAGGAACACCTCACCGAGTATGCCAGCAATGCTTATAAACTTTATAAAACACATTATTATATTTTCTTATAAAGCATATATTTTAACTGAACTCAGCCTTGCCATTCACAAAAATAGAAAAGTTCCCATTTCAAGCTGTCCCATGTACACTTTTCAAATCTAACATATTGTAATCACAAAACAGAAAATAAAATTATTTTTTCTACCTTTTGTTCTCTGGTCAATATTCAAATCTTGTTGGTCCCAGGCTCTTGTTGTCTTGCTTGCCAGGGTCTCCTTTCTCCGTGCTAACCATCCGTCTGCCATCTCTGTCCTCCCCTTCCGTTTCCCTTCCCTCTCCTGGAGATCTGGCATCTTTCCTTTTTTTTGTCTCCATCCACAGATTCACCTTTTCTCAACTCCCCACCACCCCAGGATCCACCATCTCTCTCTTTCTGTTCCCAACTATCCTCCTATCCAGTATCTCTATCCCCCCTCCACACCATCCCCTGTTTCCAAGTTCTCTCCCTTTCTGTTCCTTCCCTCCCTAAATCCCATTATGCACCATCTCTCTCCTACTCCTCTGTTTTTAGACCCATTATTTCTAACCCCCAAAGTCTGGCATATGCACGTGTCTTTGAACCCCCCCTTCCCTCTCTCCCTCTGTGTACTTTTACACCAGGACCCCCCTCCCCCGAAGGTCTGTCCCCCCTCTGAAGGCCTAAACCCCACCCCTGAAGGCCTGCACCCCCCCGAAGGTCTGTACCTCCTGAAGGCCTGCACCCCCCCTGAAGGCCTGCACCCCCCCACCCGAAGATCTGTCCCCCCCTGAAAGCCTACACCCCCCCGAAGGTCTGTACTTCCTGAAGGTCTGCACCCCACCCGAAGGTCTGTCCCCCCCTGAAGGCCTGCACCCATCCCGAAGGCCTGCACCCCCCTGAAGGCCTGCACCCCCCTGGAGGCCTGCAGCCGCCCCCCCGAAGGTCTGTACCTCCTGAAGGCCTGCACCCCACCCGAAGGTCTGTCCCCCCCTGAAGGCCTGCACCCATCCCGAAGGCCTGCACCCACCCCGAATGCCTGCACCCCCCCCCGAAGGCCTGCACCCCCCTGAAGGCCTGCACCCCCCTGGAGGCCTGCACCCCCCCCCCCCGAAGGTCTGTACCTCCTGAAGGCCTGCACCCCCCTGAAGGCCTGAACCCCCTTGAAGGCCTGCACCACCCTGAAGGTCTGTATCTCCTGAAGGCCTGCACCCCCCTGAAGGCCTGCACCCCCCCTGAAGGCCTGCACCCCCCCGAAGGACTGTACCTCCTGAAGACCTGCACCCCCCTGAAGGCCTGCACCCCCCACCCGAAGATCTGTCCCCCCCTGAAAGCCTACACCCCCCGAAGGTCTTTACCTCCCACCCAAAGGTCTGTCCCCCCCCTTAAGGCCTACACCTCCCTCTTAAGGCCTACATCCCCCATCTAGTACTGTCTAATGCAATTAGGTACGGGTCAGGAGGCCAGAGGGGAAGCAGGACATTGCAGCAATTCCCAACTGACCCTCCCCCCTCGCCCTCTAAAGCAGGAGCCGGCTAGCAAGAGGAAGTTGCCGATCCTGCTTTAGGGGGGGAGGGTCAGTTGATGATTCGGGAGGCCGATTTTGGGGTTTTTAAAAAATTGATTCGGGCAGAAAAAAAAAATAACAATAAAACCACCGCCAAGCAGCCCAGCGATACTCACCCTCAGTTCCTGCCTTAATTGCAGTGTCCCACGCGGCTCGGGCTCCCTTTCTTGCTTCCACCCAGCCGGAAACCGGAAGTTGCTGACCAAGCTCCGACGGCGATGGGGGGTGTGGCCGTGGGGGAATGGAAGTTAAGAGAGAGGGCTCAGGCAGGATCACTTCGGGGACTCGCGGAAGCCTTGGAGTCGGGCAATAGCAGGGAAGTTCGCGGGCCATGACTCCAAGGCTCGAGCACCCCTAATGAGCTGGCACCCGGGGCGGCCCGCCCCCCCCCCCACCCCCACTAGGTACGCCACTGGTCCACTGACTTGGGGATGGGGGTTACGCCCCATGATCTCCATCAGTTCTTCCAGTCTCTTTACCTCCATGTTAAGGCAGTCCCCCTTCAGGAGACCCAATTCAAAATACTACACAGGGCGGACCTCACTCGTTCTCAGTGTCTTAAGTGCAAGCTCCAGCGGTGTACCTTTCTGCATTCCTTTTTTGAGTGTACTAAATTACAATTTTGGACCCCCGAGCATGCCTGCTTACAGAAGGTGCTTAATTGTGCTCTACCATGGAATGTCCCTGCTTTATTGTTGGGGGACGTGCAAGAGTGGATTCAACATGGTATGGACCCTCCATCTTTGAAGTTTGCTCTTCATGCAGTTTTGCTGGGGAAAAAAACTTATTTTACAACAGTGGGCATCTATGCTATGCAGCTTGCTTTTAAGAAGCAGCAGGCCCTCTACGAACTGGACACCTACTCTTCCCGACCACAGGACTCATGGAAGGTGTATTGTGGACTGTGGGACTCTTGCCTGACTTTCTAATGCTCTGGCTCTCTCCCCTTGATTTCTAGGGAGGTTGTGATTCCATTTTTCCTTTCTTTGGTGTTTGTTGTTTTATTTCAAACCTCTGCTAGGTGGAGCTGTATATATTCTGTATCATATTATATTCTATTATATTTTCTATATTATATCTTCTTTTTGCCCGAAGCTTGGATGATGTATGCAGTTTGTTGTGTTTGTGTATGACTGTGTGTGCTGTGCATGGGAGGATGGATGGTTTGAATCGTTTGGGGATTCTGTTCAAGTTTTGGATAGCAAGACGGGGATACTGGAGACACTTGTTTCCTTACTGCTTCTTTTGATGGGCACTTTATGACACTGGACCCTTTGAGGTTTTTCCTCACTTCGCTGCCAGCACTTTGACAGTTTTGCTTGTATTTTATGTCTTGCTCGGCACTCATTACCGATTTGATCCCTGTTCCTTGCTGTGCATTTATGTATTTCTGTACGCCTGCCTTATTTGTATTGTTACTAACGGTGTGCCCGGTTGTTCTCTGCCTCAATAAACATGATATTACAAAAAAAAAAAAAAAAAGAATATAATGGACGTGCTAGCATTTAGGGCACACTAATTGTTAGCGCACGCTAAATTAGTTAGCGAGTGCTAAATTGGCTAGTATGTCTTAGTAGAAGAGGGGGGTCTGTTTGATGGGTTTTCTATTGAAATGAGGTGACAGACTGCCATGAGCTCCCAATTAGGCACTCTTTGTCATTTCTAAATGACCAGAAAATATTTTTAAAAACCCAACAACAACTAACTTTAAAAAGCAAAAGTTTCAGCAATAGTTACTCAGACTTTATTTAGATCACATAATTGCTATTCAAGAATATACAAAACAAATTCTAAAAAGGAATAATAGAGGAAAAAAAGGAGGAGGGGCACAGGGTCAGGGATGAGGGGATGGTATTGGATGAGGGAGAAGTTGTAGGGCTAGAAAGTACAGAAGTGAGCCTCTGTCCAGGGATAAGAAGAAGGAACAGGAGTGAGTGAGGGTATAAGTCTGAGAAGGGAGCACAGAAGTGAGGACAAGATATGGAGTGAGGAGAAAGAATGAGGGAGACACGGATGAAGAGTGGGTACTGGGTAAAGAGGAACACATGAGTGAGTGGAGAAACTGGGGCAAGGAGGAAATACAGGCATGAGGAGAGATCAAAGGATATGAATGGAAACTAAAGTGACAGCAGCATTGTCAGTTGGAAAGAAGACGTGGCTTTTCTTTATCCGTGTGTGTTTGTTGTATCTCATGTCTATATATAGATGCCTACTACTACTGCTGCTATTTATCACTTATATAGCGCTTAAAGGCGTATGCAGCACTGTACATTTTGACATTTAATAGACGGTCCCAGCTCAGAAGAGCTTACAATCTAACTTGGACAGACAGACATGACATAGGGTTAAGGATGCAGAACCCAAGGTGAGAGGAATTAAGAGTTGAAATCAAACAACTTTTTAAACGGATGCCTATCCATCTCTTGTGTCTTTCTGTGTCTAGAGTCTAGTTCTCAGCCTACAAATTACTTTGCGTTTCTATGTATATGTGACTGTGTCTGTGTGTAAGTATTATCTGTATGAATGTCTCTGAGTGTGACTAGATTAGTGTGTGTAATTGAGTTTTTGTGGTTTGGGATTACTGTCTGTTACAGAAAGTTGAATCACATGATCAAAAGAAGCATCTTTGTATGTCTCACAAAAGCACCAAATGCAACAGCAAAACCTAGGAAAAAGCAGAGAGGAGACTTACCCTGGCATCCCAGGGTGATGGTGAAGAGAAGCAGTGTGAATCCTTTGTTCATTCCTTCAGCTGAGTCTCCTCTTTTGCTGACTGAGGGGTTGAAGAAGTTTGTACTGGTTTTTATTCACTCCCAGGGGATATCCTAAGCCCATTCGCAGAGGCTAAAAACAATGCTGGGTATTTCCAGAAGGGGATTTCAGTTTCTCGAAAGAAGTGCCAGAAATGTTCAAGAACAGACATCTGAGGTTCATTGCAAACTGTGCCTGATCATTCCAAAAGTATTAAAGTCCTGCCCACCCTGCTTCTACCTCTGCCACTTCTCATTTCTATAGCATGACCAGATGACCACAGTGCTGTTCAGATACTCACAAGAAACAGTCCCTGCAGGCATCCTGGAGCTTTCAGTCTAGTCCAGAGCAAATAAGAGGTTTTGAGCATATTACAGTGGACAAGGCCAGTCAGGGTCAATGGAGTAAATTCTGCCACTTGCAGCCACTCTTGGATTTTCAGAATGGACTTTTCAGCTCCAGGGTCTTTCCAAAACTATTATATGGAGCCCCTTCATTTGAACCTCTGTCACTAGCAAGGGTTTAGAATTTGTACTGTAGTCAGGTTTTGTTAGAATTAGCATCAGTTCAGTAGATGAGGCAATCAGTTTAGGTTCAGAGCCTTCTTGATTATTGGATCAATTCACTTTCTTTAAAGTATATCGTCCATTCCGAGTTACTTTGTTATTTGTGTTTCCCTCTGCTTGAGGTTGCATTTATAAGAAATTCTTACAACGACTGTTTGCCTATCAGGCAGCCAGTTGGGATAAGAAGTTACGCAATTTGTTTGTGCTGTTGCATTCACATTTTTGAAAATTATTAAAATCAACTTTATTTGTGAGGTTTTTTAGGAAATTAATAGCGATAATGGTTATTCTGTAGGTCACGGGGATTGCACAGTCTCTTGGCTTTGTAAACCGCATCGATCTGAGAGGTTTTGCGGTCTAGAAATGAAAAATGTAATGTAACCTCAAACCTCTGGAATGATTTCTCATGAGATGGGTGGATTGAGACTTGCTATTTGAGCAAGGTTTTCTCCCCAGCAGTTGTGCTGCATTTTTTTCTGCAGGAAATCAAGTGGTTAAAGGGGATTTTGGGGGGTTGGCTTTTTTAAAGTATTTTTATTGGTGCAAGAACAAATGTCAGAAGAAAGATATTAAGCCTCAACAATGTACCCATAGTTGGCAGAGTTAAACAAATAGTAAATTTGAAAGTGTGGGAACCATAAACTACGGTTCAAGAATACACTGTAATCGGAGAGGAAGTGACATCACCATCTAAGATGGACATTTGACTTTTCAGCTCTGCATTCCCTCCGATTTAATTTGCTAAAACCTCCCGTCACCACTTGCTTTTTTTTCAATTTTTGGCAGTGTGTTGGACTGGGGAGGGTTGTGTTCGAGATTCTTTGCTGGAGATGGCTCAGTCAACACGAAAAACTCTGCGTGATTATGCGTTTGGCCCGGCGGGGCCTGTGGTAGAGCCTGTTTTGTCGCACCCAGCCCGAGAGTCTGAGCAGCTGCCGGTTTCGCTCTCTGCAGTGGCTGGCGTGGAGTCGGAGGTAGATCCGCTAGTGGAGGTGTGGGCGATGTTTGTGGAGCTGCGCCAGGAGATGAAAGATCTGCGTGGTGATTATACTACACTAGCGGGGGAGCTACGTGGTGAGATCGCGGAAATTGGATCGCAAGTGAGTGAGTTGGAGACTTTGGTAGACGACCAACATACTATCTTGGAGAGGCTGGATACTCGATGCTTGGCTTTGCATTCTCAGCAAGTTTCGGTATTTGATAAGAACCGGAGTCGCCGGGCCAATTTAAGGATTCGTGGGCTTCCGGAAGTGCCGGATTATAAGGATTGTGAGTCGGTGGTGCAGAAGATTGTGGGCACGTTGTTTGATGGATCTCTGGGTGATGGGCCTATGTTACCAGTGGCGATAGAGCACTCATAGAGCATTGGCAGTGCCGAGAGGTAATAAGCCGAGAGATATTATTGTTTGCTTTAAGGACTTTAAAGTGAAGGAGGTGATTTATCATAAGGCCAGAGGTATGGAGGACTTTAAGTGGGATACTTTTGCTCTGGAAATTTATCAAGACCTCTCAGCAGTGACTTTACGTCGCAGAGCGGAATTGAAACCTTTATTGCGCATACTTAATGAGAAAAACAGTCGCTTAAGGTGGCGCTATCCGTTTGCTTTACTTTTTTACCTTAATGGTACTTTGCGTACTATTAAAACTTTGGATGAGGCTTCTGAGCTTTTCTCGGGAACTCAATTCTTGTCTTCTAAGGATTTGATGACAGATCCACCATTGGCAGGTTCTTTACGAGTGAGCCTGCCACCGCGTTCTCAATGGCAGCGGGCTCGCCGTACTGGTGGGCGTTTGAAGAGACAATCTGTGGAGCTTCCACAGCAGCAGAAACCGGCTGAGAAAGCTCTTGGCACTTGACTGATTGTGGATTTTTTCTTGGTTTATTAATAAGGGGCTTTTGGTTGCTAGTGTTTGATTGAGGTTTTGGGGGTATGGCGGGTTGGGTGGGCCATTTCCTGTTGGTGTGTTACGAGATGTGGGGAGATAGGGAGGTTGTGTATGCAGGGGATTTGTGTGTTGTTTTGGAGGGAGGGTTTGTGGAGAGGGACTCTTCCTCGGGATGGTAGGGAGCATGATAGATTTGCTTTCTGCAATAATTGAGGGTTGGGGAGGGGGGGTTGGTATGGGTGGGGGATTGGATGTGTGGTTGTCTGTTTTTTGGGTAGGGGGCTGTGTGGGGTTGTGGGGATGGATTGTTTTTTTGATAGGTTGGGTGCTTTTGGGTTATAATGGGGGATTTGCGTTTCTTATCATTAAATGTGCGGGGTCTCAATATTCCGGTTAAACGTCATATGTTATATAGAGAGTTGGCGTATCATAGGGCTCATATCGTACTTTTACAAGAGACTCATTTGTTGTCTAAGGTGGAATATTTATTGAGGCCTCCGCGATATGCAATTATTTATCATGCGACAAATCATCATCAAAATAAGAAAACTCAAGAGGTGGCGATTTTGTTTGCCAAGGGGTTACCGATTCAGATTTTAAAGGTCCTTCGGGATCCTAAGGGGCGTTATTTATTGATTTTGTTTTTCTTTGCAGGACCAGATTTATACTTTATGTAATGTTTATGCCCCTAATACTGAGCAGGGAAATTTTTTTGCTACTTTGGAAGGGGTGTTAGAGGCCCATCAGGAGGGGTTATTATTAATTGGGGGGGATTTTAATATGTCTTTGAACCCCTTGTTGGACAGCTCAGCCGTGGGTACTTTAGCCGGGAGTTGTGATAGAGGAAGGTTGTCAACTTTGCTCTCGCGTTGGGGGCTTTCTGATTTATGGCGTGTTTTACATCCGGATAGTAGGGCATATACTTTTTATTCTGCAGTTCATGATTCTGAATCGCGGATTGATTATTGGTTTGGGGATAGTTTGATTTATCGGAAGGTTTTGTCATGTACTATTCATACTGCAGTGTTTACGGATCATGCAGCGGTGTTGTTGGTAGTGCAGGGGGGGATTTGGTTACGTCGGATGGCACCCTGGCGGTTTAATGATGCTTTGTTAGTGGATTCACAACAGGTAGACTATTTGGCAAAGGAATTGCGGGACTATTTGGAGCTTAATGATCTTGAGGATATTGATCCTATTTTGTTATGGGAGGCGTTGAAAGCAGTTCTTCGTGGTCGGGTGATTTCACGGGAAGCATTTCTTAAAAAAGTTAGGGAACAGGAGATTGCTATTAAGCGTAAGGACTTATTGGACTTAGAAGGAGAGGTTCATGGGCGGGTGCGCTCTGCGGAGGAAAAAGATCGGTTGGCCTCTTTACTGTTGGAGTTGAAAGATTTGGAATTGGCCCAGATGGTTGAGGCTTTGAATAAAACCCGTCAGGAATATTTTGAATTTAATAATCTAAATAGCAGACTTTTGGCCCATAAATTGAAATTACAGGCAACCCGGAATGATATTTCTAGTATTGTGGATGGGTCTGGGGTTCGCTGTACGACCCCCACAGGCTATTGGGGAGGCTTTTAATTTTTTTATAAGGAGCTTTATCGGGCCGATCGATCAGTGAGGGTGGATGGGATTGACTCTAATTTGCTTGGTTTCCCTTTGCCTGTTCTTTCTTTGGAAGAGTCGTCTTATCTCTCTCGTCTGATAACAGCTTTGGAGATTGAGGAAGTAATTGGGGCGCTCCCCTTGCATACCTCTCCAGGTCTGGATGGGTTTACTAATCAGTTTTATAAAGTGTTTCAAAAGATTTTGATTCCTGTGTTGGTTTGAGTGTTTAATACATTTGATGAGCATCATCCGTTACCGAGGTCTTGGCGGTTGGCAGCAGTGACGTTGATACATAAACCGGGGAAAGATCCAGAGAGTTGTGCGGCATATCGCCCGATTTCGTTGCTCAACACAGATTATAAAATTTTCACAAAAATATTAGCAGTAAGATTACAAACTTATATGCCTAAACTTGTGCATTGTGATCAAGCAGGTTTTATTGTGCAGCGTCAAACGTTTGATAATATTAAGTTAGCTTTGCATTTGATGTGGCATGCTTGAAGTGTGGGGGACCCAGTAGTGGTGTTATCGCTTGATGCGGAGAAGGCTTTTGATCGGGTGGGTTGGCTTTTTCTTTTTAAGGTGCTTGAGTATATGTGATTTGGACGGCAGTATTTGCAGTGGCTTCGCCTTCTTTATGATCATCCCCTCTCTTGTTTTAAAATCAATGGAGTTTTACAGCCGGCAATAGAGTTAGAGAGAGGGACTAGACAGGGTTGTGCGTTGTCGCCCTTATTGTTCGCCCTTTCTATGGAACCGTTGGCTTGTCGGATACATTTACATCCTGATATTGAGGGCACTGAAGTGGGCTCCCATCCTTATAAAATTTTGTTGTATGCTGATGATATTTTACTCTTATTATGACATCCGGAGAGTTCTTTGCCTGCGGTTCTGGGAGTTTTGGGAGAATTTAGTGAACTCTCTGGATTTAAAGTAAATATGGCAAAATCTGAGTTGTTGAGTGTCACTTTAACTAATTCCCAAGTGAGTTTTTTGCAATCTCGGTTTGTGTTTTCTTGGGCACCTCATTTTATTAGGTATTTGGGAGTTAATTTGACGGCGGATTATCGTCAGTTATATGTGGTAAACTATCCTGCTCGATTGCATCAGCTTTTTGAAGATTTGGATCGATGGGAGGGTATTTCTTTGAGTTGGATGGGGCGTATTTCTGCTATTAAAATGATGATCTTGCCAAAATTATTATATCTTTTTCTGGCTTTGCCTACTTTGATTCCTGAGGAATTTTTTCGAAGGTTATCCCGAAAAGTTTTTGCTTTTATTTGGCAAAAGAGGCCACTGCGGGTGCGCCGTAGTGTGTTATATCGAGCTAAATTGCAGGGGGGCATGGGAGTCCCCAATTTTTGTTAGTATTATTATTCGGCGTTGTTACAGGAGATTATCATATGGGTATCTTTTGATAATAAACTCTGGGTATATGTAGAGCAATATTTTTTGCCTCGGATTTCGTTATGGAAATTACCCTGGGTGCCTTTGGAGCGTTTGCGATCTGTGCTTCTGACTCCCAATCACTTTCTGCGTACGATTGTTACTCTTTGGTATAAGCTTCGGAAGAAGATGTTTCCAGAACGGCATTTTTTTGCTCAGATGGCCCTGTCGGTATTGCCAGGTTTTTCTGAAGCACGAGAGGGGGTGATCACGGGGGCTGGGTTCGTTTGGGCTTACGGTTTTTGGGGCAGATTTGGGATGATATGCATTTTGTTACTTTTGAGGATTTGCAAGTTGAGTATGATTTGGAGGCGAGGGATTCTTTTCTATATACTAGGTTGCGGTCTTTTCAGTGGCGTACCTAGGGTATGTGGCACCCAGGGCCCTTCATTTTTTGACACCCCCCCTATGTAAAAAAATATTTTTTGTAATAACCATGAAACGGAATAAATGGTCATAATAGAAACAGGCAGTGAAAATTTTATTTTATTGAACCTCATATATGTAACCATTATTCTAAACATACCATAACATAACATAAATTATGTCTGAATTGTCATGACATCAGAAGTACATATGGAGTAGTTGCAGGTGATGCTTGGGACAGTTCTGATTGTGTTAGTTCGGTGTTATGTGTTTTTTGAATAGAAGGATTTTTATTTCTTTTTTGAAGGTTTTGTAGTCTGTGGTCGAGGTCAATAGGTTGTAGAGTTGGGGGTCGAGTGTTGCAGCTCAAATGGCTAGGAGGTTGTCGAACTGTTTTT
The DNA here is from genome assembly GCF_902459505.1 of Geotrypetes seraphini. NCBI lineage: Eukaryota > Metazoa > Chordata > Amphibia > Gymnophiona > Dermophiidae > Geotrypetes > Geotrypetes seraphini. The sequence continues at coordinate 122,146,831 of NC_047091.1, read as the reverse complement.
TTCTTTTGATGTTTTTGGTTGGAGGGTGTGTGAATGGTACATGAGTTCTCCTATGTCTGGTTGAGGTGGATTGAATTATTTAGCTGAAGAAATTAGTTACCCCCCCCCATTCCACACACATTAATTCTCTTCCATTTTTGTTCCCATTATAAAAAAACACTGATAAGTTCCCAGAAAAAATACATTAAAATAAGAAGTGAAAACAAAGGCCCCTACAGATGAGAACATAACATAAGAATAGCCTAACTGGGTCAAACCAAAGGTCCATCATGCCCAGTAACCCATTCTCATGGTAGCCAATCCAGGTCACCAGTACCTGGTCAAAACCCAAAGAGTAGCAACATTCCATGCTACCAATCCAGGGCAAGCAGATGCTTCCCCCATGTCTTAATAACAGACTATGGACTTTTCCTCTAGGAATTTGTCCATACCTTTCTTAAAACCAGCTACGCTACCTGCTTTTACCATAACTTCTGGCCACTTCATTTTTAAGCTGAGATCTTTCCTTCCAAACAGAGACCTTGCTAGATGTCAAATACAGCACAAGGTAACTTCACACGGACTTAGCTGTGCAGGAAATGTGAATCTCCTCATACACCCACCATATAGTGCAAAAATGTGCAAAGGTCTTGTTTTTTCTTTCGATCAAGCAGCGCTGTTACAAACATATTCTGAAGGTCAATGCTAAGGTTAACAAAGCTTCCTTCCTTCAACCACAAGGAAATATTGACAAACCACTGGAAGAGATCCCAAAACAACTACCCAGGCACAACACCCAAAGACCCACTCAGTGTGTGAACCAGTTGAGTGGAGTGGACTAACTGGGGGGTGGAAATGGGCCCGGAGTTTGCTCAGAAGAATTTCCCAGACCACCTCTTCTTCTCAACACGCTGCCACCATCACCACCACTAGGAGAACCTCACTGGGTAGGCCAGCAATGCTTATAAACTTTATAAAACACATTATTATATTTTCTTATAAAGTACATATTTTAACTGAACTCTCTGACATCCTCAGCCTTGCCATTCACAAAAATAGAAGGAAGAAAAGTTCCCATTTCCCCCGGCCTATACAATATTTTTCTTCTGCAGACCCTTCAAAAGTCTGACCAAATCCTCGTTTCACTTGCATTATAAAGTACTGAGGATGCCATCTCTCCCCAATCCAAGGTCCTAAAGTCTAAGACAGTAGCGCAAACTAGTGCTGCCCGATTCAGGAAAAAAAAATTTTGATTCGATTCAGCCTATTGAATTGGTTTTTCAATTCGATTCTATTTTCCTGCCCAATTGGGTGTTTTTTTCAAACATCCTGGTGGGTTTATTTTATAGCTTTTTCACCCCCTTTGGCTTCTCTTAACCACACTGGCGCTGTGGTGTAAACCAGTGGTTCCCAACCCTGTCCTGGAGAACCACCAGGCCAATCAGGTTTTCAGGATAGCCCTAATGAATATGCATGGAGCAGATTTGCATGCCTCTCACTTCCATTATATGCAAATCCCTCTCTCATGCATATTCATTAGGACTAGCCTGAAAACCCGATTGGCCTGGTGGTCCTCCAGGACAAGGTTGGGAACCAGTGGTGTAAACTAAAGAAACAAAAAGGACTTTTCCTCTCTCTGTTAAATCCTAGCTCACGTTTGCGGTCTAACACCAGCTCTGGCAGGATACACTTTTCAAATCTGACATATTGTAATCACAAAACAGAAAATAAAATTATTTTTTTCAACCTTTTGTTGTCTGGTCAATATTCAAATCTTGTTGGTCTCAGGCTCTTGTTGGTCCCAGGCTCTGGTTGTCTTGCTTGCCATGGTCTCCTTCTTTCTTCTTTCTCCGTGCTAACCATCAATCTGCCATCTCTGTCCTCCACTTCCGTTTACCTTCCCTCCCCCGGAGGTCTGGCATCTTTCCTTTTTTTTCGTCTCCATCCACAGATTCACCTTTTCTCAACTACCCTTTCATTCAAGATCTCTCCCTCTTTCCCCACCATCCCAGGGTCCACCATCTCTCCCTTTCTCTTCCCAACTATTCTCATATCCAGTATCTCTATCCCCCCTCCACACCATCCCTTGTGTCCAACTTCTCTCCCTTTCTGTTCTTTCCCTCTCTAAATCCCATTATCCACCATCTTTCTCCCACTCCTCTGTTTTTAGACCCATTATTTCTTCCCCCAAAGTCCGGCATATGCACGTATCTTTGAATCCCCCCTTCCCTCCCTCCCTCCATGTACTTGTACACCAGGACCCCCTCCCTTGGAGGTCTGCCCCCCCTCGAGGGCCTGTCCCCCCCAAAGGACTCCCCCTGAAGGTCTGTCCCCTCTGAAGGCCTGCACCCACCCTGAAGGCCTGCACCCCCCCGAAGGACTGCACCTCCCCCGAAGGTCTGTCCCCCTTGAAGGCCTGTCACCCCTAAACCCCTGAAAGCCTGCACCCCCCGAAGGCCTGTCCCCCCTGAACCCCTGAAGGCCTGCATCCCCACCTGAACCCCTGAAAGCCTGCACCCCCCGAAGGTCTGTCCCCCCCTTGAACCTCTGAAGGCCTGTACCCCCACCTGAAGGCTTGTCCCCCCGAAGGTCTTTCCCTCCTGAAGGCCTGTACCTCCCCTCCTCCCCCGGAAGGACTGTCCTCCCTCCCCCTCCCCCCAGGAAGGCCTGTGTGTTCCCCTCTGGCCTCCCTTTACCCGATTCCTGCAGAAAGCAACCTGCAGAAAGGATCGCGGGTACTTCAGCGATCCTTGCAAGTTGCCATAAGCTTCCCGAGTTGTCCCTCTCCCGCGATCCCGCCCCTCCTCAGAGGACGTCAGAGGAGAGGTGGGACTGCGGCAGAGGGACAACTCGGGAGGCCTATGGCAACCTGCAAGGATCGCTGAAGTACCCGCGATCCTTTCTGCAGGTTGCTTTGTAGAGGAATTGCGTAAAGGGAGGCGAAAGCCATGGGGTCGGGCCATGAGAAGGGAAGTTCCTGGGCCATGACTCCAAGACTGGGAGCACCCCCTCATGGCTTGCATTCAGGACGGACCCCCCCCCCCCCACCCCCCCTTGGTACGCCACTGGGTATATTTAGATTTTAGCAAAGCTTTGACAGTGTTCCATACAGATGTCTTTTTTTTTTTTTTTTTAGCAAATCATTTTTATTAAAGTCAACCAGAGGAACAAACAGGATACAGGATAAAACAGATATCTAATAAATAAACTGAGTGCCCTCGGGATGGGTCCCAAAGTGAAGGGCTGGGTCAAGAACTGGTTGAGTGGAAGGTGACAGAGGGTAGTGATCAATGGAAAGGGATGTTACAATTGGTGTGCCTCAAGATCCTATTCTTGGGCCTGTTCTTTTTAACATTTTTATAAATGATATTGCTAAAGGGTTGTTGGGTAATATTTGCCTCTTTGCGGATGATACAAAAATCTTCAATAGATGGTGTGAATAACATGAAGAAAGTCCTGGCGAAGCTTGAAGAATGGTCTGAAATTTGGCAGCTAAAATTTAATGCTAAGAAATGCAAAGTCATGCATTTGGGCTGCAAAAACTCAAGTATAAAAGGGAACGGTACAGATTAGGGAGTGAAGAGCTTATGTGCATGACATAAGAGCGGGACTTGGGTGTGATTGTATGTGTTGATCTTAAGGTGGCCAAACAGGTTGAAAAAGTGATGGCGAAAGATAGAAGGATGCTAGGTTGCATAAGGAGAGGTATGGCTAGTAGGAAAAAGGAGGTATTGATGCCCCTGTATAAGACTTTGTTAAGACCTCATTTAGAATATTGTGTACAATTCTGGAGGCTGCACCTTCAAAAAGATATAAAAAGGATGGAGTTGGTCCAGATGAAGGCTACTAAAATGGTTTGTGGTCTTCATCTTAAGGCGTATGGGGATAGACTTAAAGATCTCAATCTGTATACTTTGGAGGAAAGGCGGGAGAGGGGAGATATGATAGAGATGTTTAAATACCTATGTAATCAGTGGCGTACCTAGCATATGTGACACCCGGGGCCCATCATTTTTTTACACCCCCCATCTATATGAAAAATATGATTTTTAGTAACAATCCACATACCTAGTGTACCTAGGAAAAGGCAGCATCTTAAACACTGTAGTGAGCACTAAAACACCAACACATACATTGTAAAACTAAATAAGCCAGATCCCGCACAGTCAATTGATCTTGCAGTCAATGACAACTGAAAACTATGTTCTTTTCATACACACAGAACAGAGATACACCCTCATCCAATATGGAATAATCACAAACTAAAAATAGAAATATGTAGACAAAAGTTAAACTGAACCGCCATGAAACCAGACTCTGCATACAATGCAACACCACAACACCACAAAAACAGTAACACATGTCCTCTAATACTGTGCAAAATATAAAGACAGTAGATGTAAATTTGAAAAAACTGATACATAACAATCGCCACATTACAAATTAACAAATAAAAATAAAACAAATAATGAGAAATAAGAAAATACCATTTTATTGGACTAATCCATTTTTCAATTAGCTTTCAGAGGCCAAATCTTTCTTCAGAACAGTACTGTTATGGTATCCTGTCCTGACCTGAGGAAAAGGGTTTAGTCCAAAAAATTGCCTTATTTTCATTTCCTATTTATAAAATTTTATCAATACAGTTACAATACTACTTGATTCTAAGTAAAGCAACAAAAAATCTTTCTACCTTTTGTCGTTTCTGCTTTAATCATCTTCTCTTTGCTCTCTTCTTTCTATACAGCATTTGTCCTCTCTCCCTTCCATGCAATATCTGCCCTCTCTTTGCCCCTTCCACCCAGCTTGTGCCCTCTCTCTCTCTCTCTCTACCCCTTCCATCTACTGTCCACCCTCTCTCTGCCCCTTGCATTCACTGTCCACCCTCTCTCTGCCCCTTGCATCCACTGTCCAACCTCTCTCTGTTCCATATGGCATTTTCCCTCTTTCTATGTCCCTTCAATAAACTGTATATCCTGTGCCCTTTCTCTCCTTTATACATGATTCATTTTGGCTTCACCCCCTCCCCTAGGATCTGGCATCTCTCTCTTCTCCTTTCCTTCCTTCCTTCCTTCCCACTCCACTCCATGGTCTGGCATCTCTATCTCCTTCCCTTCTCTCTCCCCATGCCCTGGCATCTCCCTCCTATCTCTCCCTCTGGCACCTCCTCTCCTTTCTTTCCCTCTGGTCTGGCATTTTGTCTCCTTTAGTTTCCCTTCCTTCCCTCCATGCTCTGGCATCTCTCTCCTCTCCTCTCCTCTCTTTCCATCTCCCCCTCCCACTCCATTATCTAGCATCTCTTCTCCTTCCTTTTTCTCCTTCCTTCCACCTGGTCTGGCATCTGCCTCCTCTCCCTCCCCCCTGACATCTCCCCTCCCTACATGGTCTGGTAGCTCCTTTCCTTTCCTTTCATGGTCTTGGCATCTCTTTCCCCTTCCCTGGTGTTCCTTCTCCCCTCTCTCTCCCCAATTGGGTGCAGAAGCAGCACTTCTCTCTTTCCCCCTCCCCAATTGGGTGCATCAGCAGTATCTCTCTTCCCCCCTTCCCCCCTTGGATGCAGCAGCAGCATTTCTCTTCCCATTGGCAGAGTCGCAAGCTTCCCTCCATCGCTGACCTCTTACTGCTCTTCCTTGTTTCGGGCATTCCTCGTTGCCGGGTCCTGCCTTCATGGAAATAGAAAGTAGGCAGGACCTGGCAGCCAGGAAGGCCCGAAGCACGGAAGAGCAGCAAGACAAGTTTTAACTTCCCTCCGTCGCTGACCTGTCTCCCTTAGCTTCCCTCCGTCGCTGACCTTAGCCCTAGCGAACTCATGCTCCGGGGCTTGAACGTGTGCGTGCCGACTTCTCTTCTCCTCCCCCCTCGGAATGCAACTTCCGGTTTCAGAGAGAAGAGAAGGGAAGCTGGAACGCATACCTTAAAGCCCCGAAGCATGAGTTCGCTACGGGCTAAGGTGGGAAATCGCCAAGCCGATGAGAGGCAGGGGTTGTTTTTTTAAAAAAATGTTGAGCAGCGGCAGGATTCACGATAGATGGCAGCCGGGCAATCATCTAAATTAGCTGGGCGCAGCACCCGGCTAAAAGGCCCTAGGGCAGTGGTAGGCAAACTCATTAGTCAAAAGAGCCAAAATCAGCAGTACAACGATTAAGATTTTTTTTTGAGAGCCATACCCCGTGCCCACTTGAGCTACAACGGCTACGTCAACCCTACTGACACACCGCACGTCCGCACTTAGTCAAAATCGATTCGTGACAGAGCCTAGAGAATGTCAGGGGGGAAAATTTGTCTCCTTCCCCTCCCAGTCAGCTCGGTCCCCATCCCCGCAAACCACCTGATTCCATCCACACAAGCCTTGAATTGTTTTATATTGAACTTATTATATTAAAGTATAAAAAGAAACAATATTCTGTACAATTGTCAATTTATAAATCAGCGTCTTCTCCCTTCTCTCTCTTCCCAATTTCCCTTCAGCATCCTCAGCCCACTCTCTCTCCACTTTCCTTCAGCGCACGCACATAAAAACAAGCAAGTAATTTTAAATCATTTTCATTCTATTCATTCATAGAAATTAAAGTCTAAATAATGCCAGTCACATAACAAAACATGATTTTACAAAAATAATTCCCTGCACAGTCAAGCCTGTAAGGATTACTAGATGTCTTTCAGCAGCTTCCCTCCCTCCCCCTTACCTTCGTGGCCGAGTCAAAATGATCTACAAACAATAAAATTTTAAAAACACAAAGCACACTGTACGCATAGAAAATATTAATTATCATTTATATTCCGCGGGTTTTCAAAGAGCTCAAGGCAGATGACTTTATGCAATGTCACCTCAATAACAACTATACAAAAATAGACAAATATTCCCCCTCCCTTTTTACTAAACCACGATAGCAGTTTGTAGCGCTGCTCTCGACGCTCATAGGCTCCCTGCGCTAAAAACCACTATTGTGGTTTAGTAAAAGGGGGCCATAGTGCAAAATATAGACAGAATATATAAATTCTCAAAACGGACACATTTTGATCACTAAATTGAAAATATAATCATTTTTCCTACCTTTGGTAATTTCATCAATCTCTGGTTGCACTTTATTCTTCTGACTGTGCATCCAATATTTCTTCCCTTCTTTCAGCCTCCTGTATGCTTCCTCTCCTCCAGACCTCATTCCCTCCCCAAACTTTTTATTTGTTTCACCCTGCCCCTTCTTTCTTTCTCTCTCCATGCCCCCTTTCTTTCTTTCTTTCACCCTGCCCCCTTCTTTCTTTCTCTCTCCATGCCCCTTTCTTTCTCTATGTCTGTCTTTCTCTCTCTCTCTCTCTCCGTGCCCCATTTTTTTTCTTTTTCTTTGTTTCACCCTGTCCCCTTTCTTTCTTTCTGGCTCCCTGTCCTCCCCTTTCTTTCTTTCTCCCTGCCTTCTCCTCCCCCATGCCACCGCTATTGGGAAAATGCTGCCACCGCTGCTGGGGAATAGGCTGCCACTGCCGCCATGGGGAACAGGCCGGCGACGAGTTCGCCCTGCTTCTCTTCCCTGCGGGCCGACCAACTCTTGCCGCCCGATGTCAAGTCTAACGTCGGAGAGGACGTTCCAGGCCAGCCAAGTGAGAGTTGGTCGGCCCCATAGGGACGAGCAGAGAGAACTTGGCGCTAGCCTGTTCCCGATGGCAGTGGTGGCACTCAAGTGGCTAAAGAGCCGCAGTTTGCCAGCCTAGGGAGAACACTGGAGGGTGGCCAGCTGTGTACCCCCTTGAGGCATGCACCCGGGGTGGACTGCCCCCCCTTGGTACGCCACTGTATGTAATGTAAATGCACATGAACCAAGCCTCTTTAATTTGGAAAGAAACTGTAATGAGAGGGCATAGGATGAAGTTAAGAGGTGATAGGCTCCAGAGTAATCTAAGGAAATACTTTTTTACAGAAAGGATGGTAGATGCATGGAACAGTCTCCTAGAAGAGGTGGCAGAGACAGAGACTGTGTCTGAATTCAAAAGGGCCTGGGATAGGCACATGGAATCTCACGGAGAGAGAAAGAGATAATGGTTACTGTGGTTAGGCAGACTAGATGGACCATTTGGCCTTTATCTGCCATCATATTTCTATGTTTCTTGTAGCTTGCCTGTCCCGTTGTCCCCATGCACAGCTTCGGGACCCCGAAATGTCCCATTTTCAGAAGGAGTGAGACAGGTGAGCTAAAAACGGGCCGCTACCACCTATTTGTCCAAGCCAACACTGCGTAACATCATCTTCATGCAGCAACTGCACAAGCCTTCCCCCCTCCACCGAAATCAAATCTGATGTCGGAGAGGAAGTTCCGGGCCGTCAGAGAGGAAGTTCTGGGCCAGCCAATCATTGCCTAGAACTTCCTCTCCGATGGGGGGGAGGCTTATGCAGTCGCTGCATGAAGATGATGTTAGTGCAGTAGTGGCTTGGAGAAATATGTGGAAGTGGCGGCTTGGGAGGGGCTGGGCAAGGAGAATGAAAGAGAGAGGGGGGGTGGGCGGGAGAAAGACAGAAAGAAGGGAGGGCAGGGAGAGAAAGAAAGGATGCAGTTAGAAGGAAGTGCAACCAGAGACTCATGAAATCACCAGACAACAAAGGTAGAAAAAATTATTTTACTTTCAATTTAGTGATAAAAATGTGTCAGTTTTGATAATTTATATCTCCTGTCTATATTTTGCACTATATTTAACAGGTTCCAGGGTGGGGATGTTCTGGGATCTGGGAGAATCCGGGGGATGGTGCAGTCCTGTTTTGTGGGAAAAAATAAATGGTCACTTTAGTTATGCAACAAATGAGGATAACAAAAAAAACTATAACAAAACTCAATAAAGTAACATACACCTCACACAAACACATCGAACCCTCCATATTCTGGTCTAAAATAGATGAAACTATTCTAGAAAACAACCCCGAGGACTTCATCTTACATTGGGAAAAACTTTGCTCCAACACCCTTGATGATTTAGCCCCACTGCAAACCAAATCCAGATCCAGCAGGAGATCAGATAAATGGTTCGACTCTGAACTGCTACAACTCAAAAGACAATGTAGACGACTAGAGAGAAAATGGAGAAAATCGAACTCGGATCATACAAAATCCGCCTGGAAAAAAATCAACAAACAATACAAATCACAATTAAAGGACAAGAGAAAAGCACACTACACCAACCTAATAGGCACTGAAACCCAAGACACCAAAAAACTATTCCAAATTCTAAAACCCCTAACCGACACCAAACCCTACCTGACCACTAACAATACTACCCCCCCCTCAGCCACTCTATTAGCAGAACACTTCCAAAATAAAATTACCAATGCAAGAGCTACCCTCAATGACACCTCTACCCATCCTAACGAATTCACAATTCTCCCCATCTACTGCAGCAGATAGAATATGGTCTCAGTTCCCCAACATACAATGGCCCGAATTCAACAAATACTACAAAAAATACAGTCATGTATCCTGTAACCTCAACAACTGTCCACCATATCTCCTAAAAACTTTCAGCACAAAATTCTGCGCTCTTCTTCTAAACTGGATTCAAATCTCGCTAATAAACGGCCACTACCCTACCAACCTCAGCGAAATCATCATCACCCCGATCCTCAAAGACCCCAAAGGACCGATAGACCAAACAGCCAACTACAGACCCATTGCCTCTATTCCACTCTACGTCAAAATAATAGAAGGACTAGTTGCCAAATTCCTCTCCAATTACCTAGAAAACCATAACATACTCCATCCCACACAATCCGGCTTCAGAAACAACTTCAGCATGGAAACACTACTAGGATCTCTCTTGGACACAGCCAGACAACATCTCAGCACAGGAAAAAAAATGATGCTCATACAACTAGACCTTACCGCTGCATTCGACTTGGTGGACCATAACATTCTACTACAAATCCTGGATATAATAGGTATCACAGATAAAGTATACACATGGTTTGAAGGATTCCTTAAATCAAGAACCTATAGAGTAAAATCAGACAAACAAAAATCTGAACCTTGTTGGAAAAGGGGATAGAGGGGTATAGATAGAGGATTATTATGCAGGTCCTGGACCTGTTGGGCCGCCGCGTGAGCGGACTGCTGGGCACGATGGACCTCAGTTCTGACCCGGCAGAGGCATTGCTTATGTATCTTATGTATCTTATGGTCAACCCCTGCGGAGTTCCCCAAGGATCCCCTCTATCCCTGACTCTCTTCAATCTCTATACAGCCTCCCTCAGCTCTCACCTGGACAAACAAGGCATAACCTCCTACAGCTATGCCGATTACATTACCATTCTCATACCCTTCGATCAACCTGAACTCTCCATGACGAACACAATATACCAAATACTAAAATCAATAGCAACCTGGATGAAAGATCACAAACTGAAATTGAACCCAGATAAAACGAAATTCGTCCTGCTAGAAAACAACAAAATACCAACCATAACCAACATTGAAATCAACGCAATCAACTACCCCATACAAACCACCCTAAAACTGCTAGGAATAACTATCGACAGATGCTGCACCATGCAACCCCAAATCAATAAAACAATACAAAAGTCATTCTTAGTCATGAGAAACTTAAGACAAGTTCGGAAATTCTTCGAGAAAACTCAATTCCAGCTCATAGTTCAGTCCTTAATACTAGGCCTACTTGACTACTGTAATATCCTCTACCTCCCATGCCGTACAACCATAACAAAACAACTACAAACTATCCAAAACACAGCACTAAGACTCATCTACTCATTAAAGAAACCTGATCACATTACAGAAGCATATCTCCAATTGCACTGGCTTCTGATCCCAGCAAGAATACAATTTAAATTTTACTGCCTACTATTTAAGACTTTATACGGAGACAGTCCAAACTACCTGAATAACCGCCTCATCCACAACACTGCAACCAGACATAGGAAAACTCACACCCCATTCTCATACCCCCCAATTAAGGAGCTCAAACGGAAAAAACTATATGATGGCCTCCTGGCCACTCAAGCAGCCAAACTAGACAACCAAATCGCCAATCTACTGACGGCATCCCTCGACTACAAGACTTTTAGAAAAGAAATAAAGACCATACTCTTCAAGAAAACTCTGAAAAAAGAAATAATACCGCAAGTCTCAAACTCCACCTCTCACTAAAGCCAACTACCCCAAACAAATAACCTTACCCATTTCTTACTCTTTTTGAAAAGGCCAATTTTTTTTTTTGTAAGTTCTTGTTGTAATACATCTTGGATAATTATTTTGTAATCCGCCTTGAACTGCAAGGTAATGGCGGAATAGAAATCCCTAATGTAATGTAACTCCCTTTGCAAATTAGGCACTGAAAAATGAAATTTTTGAGGGATGTTGTAACTTTTTTAAAAGTGGTTCTCAGGTGGAAATAAAGCTTGTGGGTTCAGATGAGTAGGAGGATATAAACCAAAAAGAGCTGACTCAAATAGAAGAGGTAGAAATCCATTCATCCCAAGTCTAAAGGAAAGAAATAGTTGGGCAAGATGAACCAACCTGGCTGGTCTATTCAAATGAACTAGAATCTATGAGCTTGCACTGAGTCTTAACTGTGCATTTTGCATAATTGGGAGGTGACTCCCTAGTAGAGAATGACATAAGAACATAAGAATTGCCACTGCTGGGTCAGACCAGTGGTCCATCGTGCCCAGCAGTCCGCTCACGCGGTGGCCCCCGGGTCAAAGACCAGTGCTCTAAAATGAGTCCAGTCTCACCTGTGTACGTCTCAGTTTAGCAGGAACTTGTCCAGCTTAGTCTTGAAATCTTGGAGGGTGTTTTCCCCTACAACAGACTCCGGAAGAGCGTTCCAGCTCTCTACCACTCTCTGAGTGAAGAAGAACTTCCTTACGTTTGTACGGAATCTATCCCCTTTCAACTTTAGAGAGTGCCCTCTCATTCTCCCTACCTTGGAGAGTGTGAACAGTCTGTCTATCTACTAAGTCTATTCCTTTCGGTATTTTGAATGTTTTGATCATGTCCCTTCTCTGTCTCCTCTTTTCAAGGGAGAAGAGGCCCAGTTTCTCTAATCTCTCACAGTAAGGCAAAAAATTTGTCCCTGTCTCTGCTCAGTCCCTGTCCCCTCCCCTGCCCTGTGAGCTCGGTCCCTGTCTCCGCCCCATCCCTGTGAGCTCGGTCCTCATCCCCGCCCCATCCCCACAAACCATCTGATCCCATTCGCACAAGCCTTGAATAGTTTTATACTAAACTTATTTTATTAAAGTATAAAAAGAAACAATATTCTGTACAATAGTCATTATATAAATCAGAGTTCTAGCTGCTGGCAGGGCTTTGTTTATAAATGGGTATCAACATAGCTACAATACTACTTTATTCTAAAGTGAAAAAAAAAAAAAAGAAATAATTTTTTTTTCTACCTTTGTGGTCTGGTTTCTGCTTTCATCTCCTCATTCTCGTCCTTCCATCCACTGTCTTCTCTCTACCTCTTCCATATAGCATCTGCTCTATTTCTATGCCTCTACTAGAAACTGCCTCTCCCTTCCATCTCTCACTTCCTCCCCCAGGTAGTTTTTAGCATCTCTCTTCTCCTTTCCTCCCTTCAGATCTGGTATCTGTCTCCTCCCCCTCCCCCAATATCTCTCTTCTCCCTTTCTTTTATTTTATGCTCTTCCTTCTCAATTTGTTTTCTACTTCGTCTACTTTCTTACCTTCCAGTCCTCAGTTTCCCTTTCATTGTGTCTACTACAGCTTTCCACCTCTTTCCCTTATCCCTTCCAGTATCTCACTAACTCTATCCTCTTCCCCCATCCAACATGTGTCCTTTTTCATTATCCCCTCCTTCCATCCAGTATGTGGTCTCCTCTCTCTCTTCCCCACTTCCCTTCAGCATCTGTTCCCCTCATTCCCCTCCCCACTTCCATCCAGTGTCTTCTCCCTTATCTTCTCCACTTCCTTCCAGTGACTGTTCCCCCTCTCTCCTCTCCACTTCAATGCAGCATCTGCTCCCCCTCTCTCATTTCCCTTCGGCATCTGTCCCTCTCTCCCCTCCCTGCTTTCATCCAGTGTCTGCTCCTCCCTCTCTCCACTTCCCTTCAGCGTCTCCTCTCCACTTCCTTCCAGCGTCTGTTCCCCTCTCTCTCTCTATCTCTCCTCTCCACTTCCATATGGCTTCTGCTCCCCTCTCGCTCCCCACCCCACTTCCATACTCCTTCCACTCTCCTCATTTTCCTTTGGCATCTGTTCCTCTCTCCCCTCCCCTTTGGCGCCACTCGACTTCTTCCCCTCGTCGGGCCATCTCCCTCCCTCCCCATCACCTTTGCGGACACTTTTCAGAATTGAGGTTTTCTCTCTCCGAGTGGCTCGGACGTCATAGCTTTCTCACAGGTCATGTGCAACTGCTCCAAAACTAATCCTCTGATACAACTTCCTTTTTCTGCCTGGTTGGTTCATGTCAGAGGAGAAATTTCAGGGCAGTCACACGTGACCTATGAGGCTACGGTGTCTGGGCTGCTTGGAGAAAAAAAAAAGCTGAAAAGCGCAAGTGAAGGGAAGGGAGGGAGATGGCCTGACGAGGGGAAGAGAGACCTGGACCATGGCGATCAGGAGGAGGGAAGGAGCTGCTGGACCATATGATCACAAGGAAGGCTGCTGACTGGGAAGGGTGGGATAGGAGGCAACACACGGCAGATACTTTATTGCAGGGACAAGGCCATTCACCGCTGCTGGGTGGTGAATGGCCTTGTCTCTGTACCCATGGCTACCAGTCTTTTTTCACCCTGTTCCTGCAGGTTATCTGCGGCTACCAGTCACTGTGTCATTCTCTACTGCCTGGATGGGAAACTCTGTTATTGGCTTGACATAGAGCTCTTTACAGAGCTGGTATGCTGTGTATTGGCAGAGGTGGATCACTAGGGGCAATTCTGAAGAATTAGGCCAGGAGCCTAGGCTACCAAGGTGCAGGTCAGCACTAGCAGCCTAGGGGAGGAGCCAGGCTGTCAGGATGTGGATCAGCACCAGCAGCCCAACATAGGAGCTGGAGTGTGGGTTGGCACCAGTAGTCCACCAGAGGGCCTGGGCTGCAGGTTGGTACTAGCAGCCTAACAGGGAAGAAAGCCCCCCAGGGATCCATCAGTAGAAAAGAAGGGGGGAATCTTGGAAGGTCAAGGACCCCAGGAGACTACTACAAGACTAGGCCCATGGACCTAGGGGACCAGCCGCCACCCATCCCTGACAGTTTTCATGGATCAGGTGAGAACTTAGGAGCCAGATAAAGGGGTGGACTTGTCAGGAAAGAGGAGGGAATTAAGCACATAGCTACACTCATCTAGTGCCCAAACTAAATCAGAAACCCAAGCCACTGGTGAACTGCATGTGTGGTTAGGGTGTGTACAAATGTATGTGTGTATACTATATACAGTATATATATCTGAACCACTGAAAGTTGTTCATGACTAGGCCTGTGTACATACTGTAAATAAAGGTGTTCATAATTTATTAGCCAACCTTGTTCACAGACCAGGAATTCGGGCATGTTTATTTTCCCCACCCCAGGGATTGTCGCTATAAAATAAAACATTCTTTGATAGGACTTTAGAATATCAGGCGGGGAAAGCGGATTCCTGGATAAGGCCAATGATTGCTCAGGCATATTCTTATCCTATATTTAGGAAATTATTAAAAACTCATCTGTTTGATAATTAAGAATGTTGATCTTCAAGCTTCTTAATGATTTGATCATGCCGTGTTTATAAATTTTTTTTACAATTAGGTTGTATTTTTAATTGAGATATTAATACTAGCATGTTTAAGTTGTTTTTTTAATCATGATGTATAATTCCGGCCATAGAAATGTGTATACGATTGTATTTATCTACTGTTGTGAACCACCTAGAACTAATGGCAGGGCGGTATACAAGAAATAAAATTATTATTATGTAATATAATAAAACCCTAGACGCTCATGCGAACTCTTACCTGCGTGTTCCGTGATCTCTGATCAGTAGGTCTGTGGCGGCAGGAGTGTGCATGCGCGAGTCCCCAGCCTTACAGCACCTATCTACACTCGCCGGCAGGACTGGCTGCCAGCGCTGGACTCCCTGCTCGCCACAAGATCGCGGTGTTGGCTCCTCTCACAAGCCGCACCAGCATCGGAGAAGGCTTCCGACGCTGGCGGGGATCGAGAGGAGCTGCCGCGACAACTTTAAACTTAAAAATAAATTTCACCCGGAGCAGGCCAGACAGCGGGGTGGGCAGGGAAGCGCCGACAAAAAAGACTCCAGCCGCAAGCTGCTCAATGGGACCAGGCAGACATGCGAGGGAGGGCAACAGAATGAAAAAAAAAGGTAACATGCAGGGAGAAGCTTGGTCTACCTGCGAGGAACGCCATAAGGGAAGGGGGGGCCCTTGGAGCAGGTTAGACCACGGGAAGGGAAGGGAAGGGGAGGGGCCAAAAGGAGCAGGCCACATCGTGGTAAGAGTAGGGAAGGGGGGTGGGGGAAAATACTGCTACTGCTGCACAGGGACCTGGAGGGGAAGGGAAATACCGCTGCAGCTGCTGCTGCTGCACAGGGAAGTGTGGGTGTGTGTGGGGGGAGGGAAATGCTGTTGCTGTTGCTGCTGCACAGGGAAATGCAGGGAAAAAATGACGGACAGACAGCAGGAGGGAGGGAGACAGAAAGAAAGGAAGAAAGACACAGGGGCAGGGAGAGAGACAATGGGAGGGAGAGAGACAGAAAGAAAGAAAGACAGACACATATATTCTAGCACCCGTTAATGTAACGGGCTTAAAGACTAGTTATTTACATATTTGGAGAATACTATCAAGGCAGCAGGGCCATTACAAAGAATGGGAAACTGCTCTAGATACTAAGCTGCAAAGGGTGTTATACTTTCCTTTTGAGTCAGTCTGATAGACTGCAAGCACATAAATCCAAAAGAGAAGGTAAAGGAGGCTCTAAAGGCAATCTTTGTCCAGGACACAAGTTTGTCCAGCCACTGCTGTGCAAGCTGTCTTCTGCTTTCTGCTGGGTCTGATTCTACAGGTCTCAAATTATTATTATTTTATACTCTTCTTGGCACCTCCATTTATTTGCATCTTTCATGAAGGTTAGAGCTCATGTCTCGATATAGAGGAATGATTACTATATCAATGCTCCTTTCAATACATCTTAACATTACTTCCCACGCTTCCATTAGAACATCAAGGAGACAGTTATATGAGAGATAGCAGTACATTATAAGTCTAATAGCGCAGGGCTGTGAGAAATGACAAAAACAAAAGAAGGGAGGGGAGTTCAGTGCATCAGAAGTCCAAGGACAATACTTGCCAAGATGAGAGAGGGCTGGGGAGGCAGGGAATTTTCAGGCTTTCCTTGAGCCCCTTGAGGGCTGTTTATTTAAGTGTTTAACAGTAAGGCAGGCTAAAGGATCCAGTTTCCAGAGAAATATGATGCAAGCAGAAATGCCACCCAGCTAACTTGAAGGGAATTCATCCTGTAAAAATACAAATAGCAGGAGATCGCTTGAAGGGAGACAGCAGAAGAAAAGTAACAAGAGAGATAGGAGGCTGGAAGGAGAGAAGGAAAAAAGGAGGGAGGCATACAGGAGAGATAATGAAGAAATGTAGGGGAAGGGGAAGTGTGGATAGCAGTTACAAGATAACCTTAAGGTCAGTTTTCCTCCCTGAAGGAATATGATGCAAATGCTGGAAATGCTAGAGCAATTAGTTTAAATCATGGGACAATATTTGTTGCATATTTCTGGAAAGGGAGTCAGCATTCATTTACAGGAAAGCTTTGCTATTTCGGGCACTGAAGGGCTTGTTAGGTATTGAATAGATGCTGGCTGGATGTAGGGCTCCTTGAATGGAGACTCCCAATTTCATAAAAACAAAATGGACTAATTGGTACCAGTTAACCCTCAGCACTGAGAAAGCCTAGGTACCTGTGGCCAGAAACGAACTGTCACATAGAACCATGATTACAGATAAAGGCCAAATGGTCCATCCAGTCTGCTCATCTGCAGTATCTATTATCTCCTTAAAGAGATCCTACGTGCCTGGACAACACTTTTTTGAATTCACAATCTCTGTCTCCAGTACCGCTACCAGACTATTCCATACATCTACCACCCTTTCTGTAAAAAAAGTATTTCCTTAGATTACGCCTGAGCCTATCGGCTCTTAACTCCATCCTACCCTCTCATTCTGGCAACAGCTGGAAGAACAAGAGGATATACAATACTGTAATGATGGCAAATGGATCCTAAATGAAAAATTAAGTCAATAAATATGTAGACAGGGGTTTAAATTAAAGGAAGATAGAGTGGAGTTTACTGGGGGTGGGGGTGGATTTGGGTTGATTGGTTTACTGTGTATAATTGAGACCAGTTGTTTATCCCAGAACAAGCAGGCAACATATTCTCACCATATGGGTGACGTCATCCAAGGAGCCCCGATGCGGACAGCCTCACAAGCAGACTTGAAGAACTTTAGAAAGTTCACAACTGCCGCACCACGTATGTGCAAGTGCCTTCCCGCCTGAGGTAGGGCGCGTGGCTCCTCAGCATCGCCTCAGTTCTAAGTTTTCTGCGGAGCTGAGAAGCCCTCGTTTCAGGCTCTGCAAGAGAGTTAGTTCTAAACTCGTGCCTTCTCTCACTGCGGCTCATGTATTTTCTTTACAGGGTCGCTGTGTTATTTGCGTGTTTGATTTAAAAAAAAATTAAAAAATTTTGTTTTTTCGATCGTGTCATGGTGGGGCCTACTCTGCGGCCTCAGCCTGTGGGCTTTGATTTCGCCGCAGCCGTGTTTCATGTCATGTCCTGGCCGGTCACAGGGTTCAAGAAGTGTAGCCAGTGTCAACCCGCGATCGCCATCATTGACCCACACAAGTGGTGTGTACAGTGTTTAGGACCTGATCATCGTCTGGAGTCGTGCGACTGCTGTGTTACACTTCAAACTTGAGCCCTTAAATGTCGTCGAGTCCAGATTGAAAAAATATTCGGGGGAATGGATCATCCATATCCACACCAATTGTACCAGGTCCAGTGGTCTCGGTGCCGGCTTTGCAGAATATGTTGGAAATTATTCTGCATCAGAAATTTGGTAACATGCTTGCCAAATTAACTCCTGCCTCGACTCTGCTTCCTGCAGTCCAGCCTGAGCACTCAGCAGTATTACAAGGAGTTGTCCTTGAGAGTGCCTCAAGCTCAATCTACACACTCTATGCAAGGAGTCGAGTCCTTGAGAGTGCCTCGAGATCATTCTACACACTCTAAACAAGGAGTTGAGTCCTTAAGAGTGCCTCGAGAAACCTTTACATAAGGAGCTGAGTCCTTTTAGTATCTCAACGTGCTACCTCTTCACATAAGGTGTTGCCCTTTTCGAAGCACATGATGAGGACTCCTCGACATTCATCTTCGAAGCTGCATCAGACTCAGTCACAGAACCGTGATTCGAGGCATAGTTCTCCACATCATTTGTCGAGGCATTTATTGAGGCCCAGGTCTTCTTTTCGAGACAGGTCTTGTTTATCGAGGCATCGAGACTCTTCGAGACTACCAATTCCTTTGTTGAGGAGATCTGTTGTAGAGCCTCACCATTCTCGTCAGTCAAGTTCTTCTCCTGCGAGGTTCTCTTCACATTCCAGAAGTGGGTCATCTTTGCCTATGGACTCAGATCTCAGATATCAATACTCCAGAGAGGCTTCACCTTCGTTCTTTGCTATGAGAGGTACCTCGAGAGGTTCCCATTCACCTTCTCCTCAATGGGGTCATACCTCTTCAGATCCAGTGTCCTTTACCAAGTTTCTAGGCCAAATGAGTAAAGATCTTAACATCACTTTGGAATCTGACTCAAAATACTCTAAGGAGTATTTGGAAGAACTAGATATGCCTCATCCTCCTAGGGAGTCTCTCAAATTACCCATGAATGGCATTCTTTCTCAGACTTTCAAAAGAAATCTTGATACACCATATTCTGTTCCTGCTGTGCCAGCAAAGTTGGAATCTCAAAATAAGATGGTCCATTATAAAGGATTTGAGAAGTCTCAATGATCCCATCAGTCTCTTCTCGTGGAGTCTTCTTTAAAAAGAACCAACCCTGCATAGGTTTATGCCACCGTCCCTCCTGGCCGAGAGGGCAGGACCATGGACAAGTTTGGTCGTCAGCTGTATCAAAATTCAATGATGACAAACCAAATTTTGAACTATAACTTTGTCTTCACATCTTACCTGAAGCATTTGGTCAACACCATGCCTGATTTTTTCAAATATCTTCCTCAACATCGACTTCCAGAGTTTCAACACATGCATCACACTCTGGGTCAACTTTGCATGCATATGGTTCAAGCTGCATATGATGCATTTGAAATGCCCTCTAGAGTCACTGCGTTCTTGGTGGCGATGCACTGGCTGGCCTGGCTCCGAACCGTAGATATGGACCCAAATCTACAAGATCGACTGGCTAACATCCCATGCCAGGGCAATGAGTTGTTTGATGACTCTATTGAGGCAGCTACAAAGCGCTTATCTGAGCATAAGTTGTTTCCTTCCATAATCAGGACAAAGCCAAAGCCTTCCAACGCTAAGGGTTATAAGCCTACTCCATCTTACCAGAGGTGTTTTCCTCAAAAGTCAGCATCTTATTCAAGGCCGCCTCCTAAGAAACAACAGCAGCAACAGCAACGGCAGCTAAAACTTCAAACTCCTGCTGCACCCAAGGCCTCTCAGTCTTTTTGACCATCTAACATAGAGCATAACCTCAATCGTTCTGCCTATGTCCTCTCCTCTCCCCATTGGGGGTTGTCTCCATCATGTTTTACCAATGATGGGAACTCATTACATCTGACCTCTGGGTCCTCATCCAGGTTCCACCAGATCTTCCCCCAAGAGAGTATCCTTCCAATCCATCGAAGACCACCCTTCTTCTTCAGGAAGCTCAAGCTCTGCTTCATCTCCATGCCATCGAAGAAGTTCCCCTGGAACAGCAGAACAGGGGTTTTTAATCCTGTTACTTCCTTGTCCCAAAGAAGACAGGAGATCTGCGACCTATTTTGGATCTCAGAGCTCTCAACAAATTTCTTGTCAGAGAAAAATTTTGGATGCTGTCTCTAGCATCCCCTTCTAGATCACAACGATTGGTTATCTCTGTATCTCAAAGAGGCTTACACTCATATCCCCATTCATCCAGCCTCTCGCAAGTTTCTCAGATTTCGGGTGGGAAATCATTTTCAGTACAGAGTGCTACCCTTCGGCCTGGCATCATCTCCCAGAGTTTTCACCAAGTGTCTAGTGGTAGTAGCAGCAGCTCTGCACAACCATGGTCTTCAGGCTTTCCCATACCTGGACGACTGGCTCATCAAAGATTCAACATCTCAGAGGGTTATTGTAGCAACCCAACGGACTATTTGATTCCTCCAAAGTTTAGGGTTCGAAGTAAACTTTCCGAAATCTCAGCTACAGCCCTCTCTGACTCTGCAGTTCATTGGAACTGTACTGGACACTGCAACTCAGAGCATTCCTTCCTCAACAATGTCAGAATGCTCTCATTCACATGATGGTTCTGCTAGGTCACATGGCCTCTACAGTTCACGTGACTCCTTTTGCCAGACTTCACCTCAGAATTCCTCAGTGGATCCTGGCATCTCAGTGGGTGCAGGCTTTCAACCCACTCTCTCAGCAAATTACAGAGACTTCTTTGTTGAGACAGTCTCTCCACTGGTGGATGCTCTCTTCCAATCTCTCCAGAGGTTTACTGTTTCAAACGCCCCCCTCATTAGAAGGCCCTCACAACAGATTCCTTGACCTATACTTGGGGGGGCTCATCTCGATGGTCTCTGTACTCAAGGGTATTGGTCCAGCACAGTTCGTCGGTGTCACATCAATCTGTTGGAACTCAGAGCAATCTTTAATGCTCTCAAAGCTTTTCAGCATCTTCTTCATGATCAAGTAATCCTCATTCGTACAGACAATCAAGTAGCCATGTACTACGTCAACAAATAGGGAGGAACAGGATCTCTCCCTCTTTGCCAGGAAGCTCAGAAGGTTTGGAATTGGGCAATTCTTCACAACACCTTTCTAAAAGCGGTCTACATTCAAGGAGAGAAAAACTGTCTGGCGGACAAATTGAGTCATCTTCTGCAACCTCATGAATGGACGCTCAATTCGGCCTTTCCATCACATTTTTTTCTCAGTGGGGAATTCCTCAAGTAGATCTCTTTGCGTCTCCCCATAACAACAAACTGCCTCAGTTCTGCTCCAGGATATACTCTCCTCACCGTCTGGAGGCAGATGCTTTTCTTCTGGAATGGACGAATCAGTTTCTGTATGCATTTCCTCTCATTCTCAAGACACTTGTCAAACTCAAACACAAATATGCCACCATGATTCTGATAGCTCCTTGGTGGCCCAGACAACCATGGTTCTCCCTTCTACTTCAACTCAGCAGCAGGGAGCCATTTCTTCTACCAGTTTTTCCATCTCTGCTTACACAGAGTCAGGGATCTCTGCTTCATCCCAACCCGCAGTCTCTACACCTGACAGCTTGGTACCTTTCAACGTAACTGCCAATGTCCAGTTCTCTCAATCTGTCAAGGATATTTTAGAGGCTTCTAGGAAGCCTACCACTAGACAATGTTACAACCAGAAATGGACTAGATTTTCTGCTTGGTGCACCATTCATCACAAGGAGCCTCAATCTACCTCCTTGTCTTCAGTTCTGGATTACCTGTTGTATTTATCTCAATCAGGCCTCAAATCAACATCCATTCGAGTCCATCTCAGTGGAATTGCTGCTTTCCATCAGCCTATAGAAGGGAAACCCCTCTCTGCTCATCCCGTGGTTTCCATATTCATGAAAGGACTTTTCAATGTGAAGCCGCCTCTCAAACCACCTCCAGTGGTTTGGGATTTCAATGTTATTCTTGCTCAGTTGATGAAGCCTCCATTTGAACCAATGTCTTCAGCTCTTCTGAAATATCTCGCTTGGAAAGTGGTTTTTCTCATTACTCTCACGTCTGTTCACAGAGTCAGTGAGCTACAAGCTTTAGTAGTACACCCACTTTTCACAGTATTCCATCATGACAAGATGGTCCTCCGTACTCATCCTAAATTCTTACCTAAAGTGGTTTCAGAATTTCATCTCAATCAATCTATTGTTCTTCCAGTGTTTTTTCCAAAGTTTCATTCTCATCCTGGAGAAACAGCTCTTCATACTCTGGACTGTAAATGTGCTTTGGCTTACTACTTGCAAAGGACTAAGCCACAGCGATCTTCTCAACTTTTTGACTCCTTTGATCCAAACAAGTTGGGACATCCAGTTTCTAAGCGCACCATCTCCAACTGGATGGCTGCTTGCATCTCTTTCTGCTATGCTCAGGCTGGACTGCATCTAGAGGGTCGAATCACAGCCCATAAAGTTAGAGCCATGGCGGCATCTGTAGCTTTCCTTAGATCTACTCCTATTAAGGAAATCTGCAAAGCTGCCACATGGTCCTCAGTTCATACTTTCACCTCTCATTATTGTCTGGATTTTTCCAGACATGATGGCTATTTTGGCCAGGCAGTATTACAAAATGTATTCTCCTGAATTGCCAACACTCCCACCATCCCATTCTGGTTGGCTTGGAGGTCACCCATATGTTGAGAATATACTGCCTGCTTGTCTTGGGATAAAGCAGTTACTTACCGTAATAGTTGTTATCCAGGGACAGCAGGCAGATATTCTCACAACCCACCCACCTCCCCTGGTTGACTTCTTAGCTAGCTATCTGAACTGAGACGCCTTACTTTGGGCGGGAAGGCACTGGCGCATGCGCGGTGCGGCAGTCGCAAACTTTCTAAAGTTTTTCAAGCAAGTCTGCTTGCGAGGCTGTCTGCATCGGGGCTCTGTGGATGACGTCACCCATATGTTGAGAATATCTGCCTGCTGTCCCTGGATAACACCTGTTATGGTAAGTAACTGCTATATGTCATGCTGGATTTTGCTGTATTCTGCATCTTGCAAACCTTACTTGTGTGTTTGGTCTTTTACTAAAACACATTTAACAGAAAATTAGAGGAAGACAATGGCAGATGGAATAAAATAATTTCAGGAAGTCACCCCCAGCAAAAAAAACAAACAAACATTAGTCAATGATGGCAGATAAAGACTTGCATGGTCCATCCACTCTGCCCAATAAGATAAACTCATAGCATATTGTATAATGGAATACTCTCTGTCCTTGCTATTTTCATAGCACAGACCATAGAAGTCTGCCCGGCCCTGGCCTTATTCCCCCAACTACAGCAATCAAAGCCCCAATCCAGCTCATCCAGATCTATGAGGGGGTGCTGAAAAGTTATCAGCCCAACCGACTTCCTAAATTCTGAGTGTTATTTTGCCATTGTAGCTGAGACGAGTTATTTTATTTAGCAAAGTGCCAATTTACAGAATCCTAATGCTGTTGTTGACATTGTTTCAGATCATTAATTGAACCATGTAAACGAAAAGTGTGCCATTTTCAAGCATAGAACTCTGAGCCATCATGAAGTTCCTATTCCTGCAGAAGAAAGCTCCAAAGAAAATTGATGAATGTATGATACAAACATTGAGTGAAGAAGTGGTTTGCAAACTTTTAGTTTATTTATTTATTCATTCCATTTTCTATACCATTCTCCCAGGGGAGCTCAGAACGGTTTACAGGTTTAGTGTAAGAGTGGTTTAGTGTGGAGATTTTTACACTAAAGATGCAGCATAGGCTGGGAGGCTTCAAATGGTGTCAACTCCTGCCATTGTTGACCATGTCCATGACATGATTTTGGCAGATCAGCAAATATCAACTAAAACAATTGCTGAGACACTACAGCTATCCAGGAAATGTGTTGGCTGTATAATCCATGAGCAGCTGGCTATGTAGAAGCTATCAGCCATGTGGGTGCCCAACTGTTTGAAAGGGGATAGATTCAAAACGAATGCTAGGAAGTTTTTCTTTACCCAGCGTGTGGTGGACACCTGGAATGCGCTTCCAGAGGGCGTAATAGGGCAGAGCACGGTACTGGGGTTCAAGAAAGGATTGGACAATTTCCTACTGGAAAAAGGGATAGAGGGGTATAGTTAGAGGATTACTACACAGGTCCTGGACCTGTTGGGCCGCCACGTGAGCGGACTGCTGGGCACGATGGACCTTAGGTCTGACCCAGCAGAGGCATTGCTTATGTTATGTTCTTATGTTTGAATGCTGATAAGAAATGACATCGAGTAGACACTTCCAAGTTGATTTTGCAGCATTTTCTGTGAGCTGGTACCAAATTGCTGTAATGACTACTGTAGTTACTGTTGAAACATGGTTACACCACTATGATCCTGAGACAAAACTGCAGTCCATGCAATGGCGGTACTCAGGTTTTCCAAGGCCAAGGAAATTCAAGACCCTTAAGTAAGCAGGAAAGGTCAAGGCCACAGTGTTTTGGGAAAAACAACAAAGAACAAGTGGGGAGTGGGATAGAACATGTCAACCTTCAGACAATCTTTTATTTCTATAAACTCAAAATAAATACAGAAAGACATGAATAAAAACACATGTATAAAACGTCCTATAAACTTGATGTCCTTATATTGAAAGGATCCAGTTGATAGCTCAGTGTTTTGGAATCAGGAAGGTGCTGTAATGACTATCTTCCGAGGGGAAAACAGTTAATGCAGACTACTACTATAACTTGCTATGCTGATTAAAAGAGGTCGTGAAAGAAAAAAGGAGGGAAACTGCAGAAAGGAATTCTCTTTTTGCAAGACAACACACTTGCTCACAAGGCTGGCTTAACGATGGATGTTTTGACACAATTGGGGTTTCAGTGCATAGAACATTCACCTTCCTCAGCAGATCTTGCTTCGTTTATTTTTTGTTTCCAAACCTTAAAAAGAGTTTGTAAGGACAACAATTTTTGGGTGCTTGCAGCAGCATTTCAGTGACCAGAAATTTGGAAAGGTTATACAAACTTCAGATACGATGTGGCAAGTGTGTTGAACTTAGGGGTGAAATTTCATGGCTCTACATACATCATTCTCTTCTTGGTTAGGCTGAAAACTTTTCAGCACCTCTTTGTTTCTAACCTGAATCAGGGTACAGACTGTAGAAGTCTGGCCTAATTTCCCCAATTACTATCTGAACACCACAAAGTTTATTTTGATCCCATTCTTTTCCCATATAGCAATACTTTGTGATTATCCCACATATTTGTCAATTATGGTACCGTTCTTATCTCTACCAAGATGGCACCCGGGACAGTCTGCCATTCCCTGTTTACTACATCACTGCTTGCAGGCATTTATTACCTTCTCTGTGAAAAAGTACTTCCTGACGTTACTCTTAAGTTGACCCAACCTACACCTGCAATCTCATAAAAACATAAGAATTGGCATACTGGATAAACCAAAAGTCCATCAAACCCAATATTCTGCTTCCAAGTAGCCAGCCCAGGTACCTGGCAAGATCCCAAGGAGTAAAACCAATTTTATGCTGCTTATCTAGGAATAAGCAGTGAATTTCCCCAAGCCATCTTGATAGCTTCTGGACTTTTGTTTTAGGAAATTAAACCTTATTGGAACATTAAGATTGTACAGTGGCATAGTAAAGGGGGCAGTCCGCCTTAGGCGCAGTCTTGGTAAGGGTGCTGGCACCCATCCTCCTCTCTGCCACCACCACCCCCTGTCGCACATGTGCGCCCCTTCCTTTGTACCTTTTTTAATTTCCCTTTATGAGCATCATTACAAACTTGCTGCCTGCATCGGTGTCTCTCTCTGACATCACTTCCGGGCCTTGTACCTAAGTAGTGACATCAGAGGATAACCAATACAATGTGGGCAGCAAGTTCATGATGCTGCTCGCACCTGGAAAATTAAAAAAAAGGTATGCGGGGAAAGGAGGGAGGTCAGGAAGGAGTGGGAGAGGGGCATTAATGCCCCAGGTGCCACTCACCCTTGCTACACGATTGAGCTTGTACCTGGATAAGGTTTTTTGTTAATACACATAGGAGTCTACTCTAGCTGAGTATCCTCTAGTAAAGGAGCTGAAAGATGTGATTGACATCCTTCTGCGACAGTTTGCGACCAATGGAGTATAGTGCCCTCTTCAGTTTGTACCAAAGCAATCAATATCCACTATAGCAAAAGGAGGGGCACAGGGAACTTCCACAAAACAATAGTACACTTCTGTTCTGCTCTGTAACTCATTAAAAAAAGAATAGTATGAACTCATAAAATAGCCACCCTGCTGTGTGCAACAAACATATGGAGTCAGGAACTCAACAAACCTATGACTTTATTAATCATCTATGATTACATATACTTCCAACAGAGAAGAGAAAACTCCAATTCTGGACTATAGATTTATCCGAGGCAGAAAGTAGGGTGGGCTGTACAGTTTCCTATGTGTATTAACAGAAAGAAGATTATCCGGGTAAAAAGCTTATCTTACATTCTGTTACATTAACATGGGAGTCTGTACTCTAGGTGACATACCAAAGTAACAGCAAACGTCTAGACTGGGACAAATGAGCCTGCCCACAAGACTGAGGACCCAAAAGCGGTGTCCTTCTGAGCTGCCACATCCACTCTGTAGAATCTGGTAAGGAGAGTAGATCAAGTAGCTGCTCTACAGATCTCTTCAGGCGGCACTGCCCTGGTCTCTGCCCAAGAAGCTGCAAGGCTCTGGAAGGCATTGCCAGAGGATGGTAATAATGGTTAATGTAGCTGGTTTTAAAAAAAGGTTTGGATAAGTTGCTGGAGGAAAAGTTCATAAACTGCTGTTGAGTCAGACATGGGAGACTTGCCCTGGATCGGTGGCATGGAATGCTGCTACTATTTGGGTTTTGGCCAGGTACTTGTGACTTGGATTGGCCTCCATGAAGATGGGCTATTTGGCTAGATGGACCATTGGTCTGACCCAGTAAGGCTATTCTTATGCTTCTAGGTGAATGAGTTTTAAGAGAAATATGTGGATGTTTGCCATAGGAATCCATCTATGAGAAACGGGGCAAATATAAAACAATTCAGCAAAAAGAGTGATAAAGAAAAATATTGCAACTCTAGGTAATGCTTATAAATTATGTAATAGAGATGATATAATTAGGTCCACAAAAATTTTTATGCTCAGAATCATGGAGGGGTAACTGGGGAGCACCCCAGAAAAAACCACCACTAGGAAAGCCTAGTCATCCAGCCCAGAGGCAGATTAAGTCATCTTGGGGGTGGGTTAGGGACCCATGCCCATAAGCCCCTGTAAGACTGCATTAATACTTAAACATGTGAACTCCCCTATACACTCCCACAACCCTTTTTTACTGGCACATAAGTGGCTCCTGTAGCCATAAGGGCTATTGGGGTGGTAGATAAGAGGGTCTAGGGGATTCTGGAGGTGGTTTGGGGGGCTCACCGTGACTTAACTGGTGAAGGGTATGGAAAAACTGGAATACGAGGACAGACTTATAACACTAGGATTATTCTCCCTTGAGAAAAGGAGACTGCGTGGGGATATGATCGAGACCTTCAAAATACTGAAAGGAATCGACAAAATAGAGCAGAGAAGATTATTTACATTGTCCAATTTGACACGGACTAGAGGACATGTAATGAAGCTAAGGGGGGACAGGTTCAGGACTAATGTCAGGAAGTTCTGCTTCACTCAGAGAGTGGTTGACACCTGGAATGCCCTCCCAGATGAGATTATTGCGGAATCGACCGTCCTAGGCTTCAAGAGCAAACTAGATGCATATCTCCTTAAGAGAGGCATGTAAGGATATGGTGGACTATAAATTACGACAGGTGTACACCTGGCAGGGCCTCCGCGTGTGCGGATCGCCGGACTTGATGGACCGAAGGTCTGATCCGGAGATGGCATTTCTTATGTTCTTATGTTCTTATGTTATAAGGGAGCTGTAGGGAGAAGCCATGGCACCCTTTTTGTGAAGTTCACAGCAGTGCCCAGTAAGGTACTCCACTATTTAGGTGGCATGTCTGGGTGTGCAGTCCATCACTTTGCAGACCCCTCTCACGTCCAACAGGGCTTGTTCTAGGCGTTTTGGACTTGGACGGAAAGTTGGATGGAAATGTGGTATAAAGATGGACGATTTAGCGGACTCCTTTCCAACCCTTGAGTATCGAGCAGCTGCGTGGGAGTCAGATCTTCCCATCACCTCGCCGGAGGCTACATGCAAGTCTTTTGTCCTTGCTATTCAAAAGGTTATGGCAAATGTAGCCTGTTGGGAGCTGCAATACAAATTTGTACTTCATCTTCATTTATCTCCCCGCTGGGCTTACTTGGCTGGGATAGCTCTGTCCTCCAGCTGTCCTAAGTGTGGCTGTCAGGAGGCAACTTTGGGTCATATGTTTTGGCAGTGCCTTCTGGTGCAGCGATTTTGAGATCTGTTGTTGCAGGCCCTCTACTCTCTTTGGAAGTGTGGTGTTAAGCTGGAGGCTCAAGTCTTTTTTGATTTCTTCTCTTTGCAATCCCCTACTCCGAAGGGATACTCAACTTTTCTTCAAAGGGCACTGCTTCAAAGAAAAAAGGCTATCTTATTGCTTTGGCTGGAGCAGAGGGCTCCTACCCTTCAACAATGGCGACAGCATATGACCACTTTGCTGAAAATGGAGCGCACTCATCTCAGAAATCTGGATTCCCCAGCAGGTCGGTGGTTTATGCGCATCTAAGGCCCCTTCTGGAATTCCTTTTCCCCAATTGTGCAGAGTCACCTTTTGAACTTTTAAACTGCTGTTGGAGTCCTGCAGTGTATTTTATGGTTATGTTCTTTTCATTGCCCTCTCTTTTTCTCTTTCTTCCTTACTTTCTTTAGCTCACTTGCCGTTGCTTGGACGTGGGTGGGTGATTGTTGGTTGGGTTGGAGGAGGGTGGGTTGGCGGGGTGGGTTTGGTGGTTGAAATTGAAATTGAGCTTGCTGCTTGTTGTTTTTGCTGCTTGTTGTTGTTTCTTGTATTGCTGGTTTTTGTCTCAGCTATTGCTTTCTTTGCTCAATAAAAATGATTTAAACATAATTTCTGAGGTGGATCCTTTGAGGGCTCCTATAGTGGTTTTCTCACTGCTGATGAGTTGCCACACGTGTGTTTGTGACTTTACCTACTTTGGTCTTATAAGTGGAGTTTTTTTGCCATATGAAGCTGAACTGAGGTTTTTTCTCCATATTTTTTCTTTTTCCTGTTGGTTGACTGAGTGGGTGTGTTTGCCATGTGTGAATACAGTACAGTGGGTATACCTTGCAGTGTCTTGGGGGGGGGGGGGTGTCCCTTGCACTTCCTGATAGGACATAGCTTGAGTGATTACATATGTCCTTGCATTAGTTATTTTGACTCTTGAGTAGCCCCATATGAATCAGTAGCTTGATGTAGCTGTCCCCTTGGAGATGTACAAGATCCGTATACCATGGCTGATGAAGTCAATCTAGGGCTACTAAGATTACAAGTCCCAGGTTGGTTGCAATTATGCAAATGAACCAGCCCATTTTGGGCCATGGTGGAAACACATGAAGCAGCCTGTCTTCCAGCCAGGGCTGAACCAACGCATCTAACCCTGCACTTCCTGGTTCGTCTCTGCGGCTGTAGAAGCGAGTCACCTTCGTGGTTTTGGTTGAAGCCATCAAGTTCATCACCGGATTTACCCAGCGTTGCACAATAAGATCGAACGCTCAACACAGGGACCATTCTCCTGGGTCTAATGTGTGCCTGCTGAGAAAGTCTGCCTGCACACTTTCCTCTCCTGCTATATGGGCTGCGGAGAGCACCTAAAGGTAAGCTTCCACCAGCTGAACAACATCTGAGCCTCCAGCCATAACGAAGCACTCTTGGTGCCTCCTTGCCTGTTCACATGCTATTGCAGGTGGCATTGTTCAACAACACTCTGCCTTGCTTTCCAGATCTTTTTCCAATGACCTTAAGGCTAGCCAAAAGGCACGCAGTTCAAAACGATTTATGAACCATTTCCTCTGATGGAGACCATTGGCCCTGTATTGGATGCCCGCCACAATGGGCCCCCACTCTGCCAGACTGGCATTAGTTGTTAGGATCACCTATGAGGGGATTCAGAGCAGGAAACCTCTCAATAAAGAGTCTACTCGGAACCACAAGCGCAAGCTGTTCCTTGTTTCCACAGACCAGGGAAGCTGCATCTAGAGGGAATGACATTTGGGGGCCACCTGGAGAAGAGGGACTCCTGAAGGGGACGCATGTGCACTCTCACTCAGGGAACCACCTTCAAGGTTGCTGCCATCAAACCAGAACCTTAAGGTAATTTCAGGCTGTGGGGCTTTGCATCACTAGGAGATCTGCAATCTGCTTCCTGAGCTTCTGTTTGCATGGCTCAGGAAGAAAGACGTGGCCTTTTGCCATGTTGAAGCAGACTCCCAAATACTCCAAGTATTGGGGTTGGCTCTAGATGTCTCTTCATGAAGTTGACAATCCAGTCTAGATCCTAAAGATCTACAACGTGCCACTCTGCCTTCTCTCCCTCCACCTTTGATGGGGCTCTGACCAGCCAATCGTCCAAGTAAGGATATATTTCCTTTTGAGGTGAGCTGCAACCACTACCTCACCTTGGTGAACGTGTGCGGAGCTATTGTTAACTTGAACGGTAGAGCTGCAAACTGGAAATGCCTTTGCAGGACATGGAACCTCAGGTATCTCATGTGAACTGGGAAGATGGGAATATGAAGGTATGCCTCTATCAAATCTAGTGAGGTTAGGAATTTGCTCAGTGCCACCACCGCAATTACTGACTGGACCATCTCCATATGGAAGCATGGCACCTTCAGGGCTGCATTCATAGACTTCAGGTCCAGAATTAGTCTCCAGTCTTTGGTGCTTTCTTGCACTGTGAAGTATATGGAATATCTGCCAGAGCCTGATTTGTAATTGAGAACGGGTTCTATGGCTTGAATAGGAGTCGTTGCACCATAGCTCGGACCGTGGCCTCCTTTTCCTGCTGTTCGGCTAGGGAATCCAGAGATATTGTGGAAGGTGATAGAACTTGATCTTGTGACCCTCCCGTATAAGATCTAGAACCCAGTGGTCTGAGGAAATTTGGTCCCATGCCCATACAAAAAATTGCTGACCTGCTATTAGTGATCTGTAACCTGTCACTAAAATCGTCTGTGTACGTTAAGATTGGAGGGTAGCCAATGTTACGCCAATTTTTAAAAAGGGTTCCAGAGGAGATCTGAGAAATTACAGACCGGTAAACCTGACTTCAGTGCCAGGCAAAATGGTAGAAACAATTATAAAAAATAAAATTGTGGAACACATAGACAAACATGATTTAATGAGACAGGGAAATCTTGCCTCACCAATTTGCTTGACTTCTTTGAAGGTGTGAATAAACATGCGGATAAAAGTGAGCCGGTTGATGTAGTGTTTCTAGATTTTCAGAAAGTGTTTGGCAAAGTTCCTCATGAGAGGCTCCTGAGAATATTAGAGAGTCATGAGATAGCTGGCAAAGTTCAGTTGTGGATTAGGAATTGGTTATCAGACAGAAAACAGGGTAGGGTTAAATGGTCATTTTTCGCAATGGAAGAGAGTAACAGTGATCTTTACTGGGACCGGTGCTATTTAACTTATTTATAAATGATCTAAAAGTTGGAACGACGAGTGAGGTGATTAAATTTGCAGATGATACTAAACTGTTCAAAGTTGTTAAAAAGTCTGCGGATTGTGAAAAATTGCAGGCAGACCTTAGGAAATTGGAAGACTGGGCGTCCAAGTGGCAGATGAAATTTAATGTGGACAAATGCAAAGCGATGCACACTGGGACAAATAACCCAAATCACAGCTACTGGATGCTAGGGTCCACTTTGGGGCTTAGCGCCCAAGAAAAGGATCCTGATGTCATTATAGACAATATGATGAAACCTTCCGCCCAATATGTGGCGGCGGCCAATAAAGCAAACAAGATGCTAGGAATTATTTTAAAAAAGGATGGTTAACAAGACTAAGAATGTTATAATGCCTCTGTATTGCTCCATGGTGCGACCTCACCTGGAGTATTGTGTTCAATTCTGGTCTCCTTATCTCAAGAAAGATATAGCGGTACTAGAAAAGGTTCAAAGAAGAATGACCAAGATGATAAAGAGGATGGAACTCCTCTCGTATGAGGAAAGACTAAAAAAAGTTAGGGCGCTTCAGCTTGGAAAAGAGACAGATGAGGGGAGATATGATTGAAGTCTACAAGAGTAGAAGGGGTAGAAGTGGATCGATTTTTCACTTCGTCAACAATTACAAAAACTAGGGGATACTCGAAGTTATAGGGAAATACTTTTAAAAACAATAGGAGGAAATATTTTTTCACTCAGGGAATAGTTAAGCTCTGGAACGCATTGTGTAGCTGGTTTTAAGAATGGTTTGGATAATTTCCTGGATGAAAAGTTTATAGTTTGTTATTGAGAAAAACATGGAGCAAGGCACTGCTTGCCCTGGATTAGTAGCATGGAATGTTGCTACTCTTTGGGTTTTGGCCAGGTACTAGTGACCTGGATTGGCCACCATGAGAACGGGCTACTGGACTTGATGGACCTTTGGTCTGACCCAGTAAGGTTATTCTTATGTTCTTATGAGACTGACCTCCAATCCTCCCAGACCTGGTCTGCATGGTCACTCAGGCTAGAAGCCGTATTCCTTAGTGGCAGGGAGGTCTCCTGGGGAGGACTCTCTCCCCAGTCCAATGCTGGAAAGCCTGCAGGCAGCGCAGAGCATCCCAGACCTGTCAAATAAGCTTTCCACAGGAGATTCATGAAGTCTGAGGTAAAGCCCTGAACAGGAGGCCCCATAGACCCCTGCAGGGCCTCAGACTGGCTCCTTTTGGGCTCCTTCACTTCCACACACTTGCATTTCATGTAATCACCATTTGGGGTCTCCGGGAAGGATTTCTTCCCAGCCATCCAGCCCCCCCTGTGGTTCTCCATCCCTAAGAGGATTCAGAGGAGAATAAACTCGAGGCTCCTGCTCCTCCCTTGTGTGCCCAATAGCATGCGGTACACTGATGCTCTTCAGACGGCATTCAGAACAAAAGTGGCATGATATGGGAACAGAACAGGCTGAGGAGTCCATATCAATCGATTCTGAGGCAAATCGAGGGGTTTTGAGGCAGATGGAGGCTTTAGAAAAAAAATAAAAAAGAGAGAATGTTTAAAATCATAGATGGCCACCGTCAGCAAATTCACACTAAAAGCGACCCATGGAAAAATTCAGGGAAAGGGATTTTTGAGGTGGGGGACCCTATCTATGGCCCCAGAAACCTCTAAAAATAAAATTTTCTGACCTCCCCCTCCCCGATTTCCCCCACATGGAATAATGGACTGTACTTACTGTGCTGTGCTGGTGCCTGTCTGTGTCAGCTTTCTCTGCAGCCTGACAGAATGGAGGGGACTTTCTGCCTCAATTCCTGTCAAAATGATCCAAAACTGGAGATCTTCAGGCTGCCAGTTGGTCCAGCATAGACTGTAAGCTCAACTCCCAAGGACCCTCACTTTGTGATGGGGGGGGGGGCAAATAAAACAGTTGGCTTCCTGAAACCCAAAGGGACTAACACAGGGGCCCCACAGCCTGCGTTCAAGCCTCTGATAAATCTGGTGAGCTAGCTCCCAGGGGAATGGTCCCAAGCTTCCAAGAAGCACAGAGCATGCTAGTTCAGCAGGTATACCAGCAAGTTGCCCCCATCCGCATGGAATCTGCATCTTCTCCTAGACAGAGTAGCCCCAAATTGGGGACATCTAGGCACCTAAGCCTCACAAGATGGAAAAACACCCCAAAATAATAAAACCGAACAAAGCAGATCAGAACACACCTTCTCAGATTGTTTGCACAAGGAAAAACTGGAGAGGGCACTATACTCTGTCGGCTCCGGGCGGCTTTCCCGCAGAGGAGAGAATCCTGCATTCACCGTGGACCTCATCTGGGGCAGCCTCCTTGGAGCGGCTGGGGCACGGGCAGTGTGTCTGGGAGGGAATGCATGGATGGGAGAACATCGCAGGGGAGGAGACATAGGCATCCTGGGACTGTCGGCCAAGTCTCTTCCCTGAAGAAGCCCTTTCTGGATACGTCAATCGCTCCTCCTAAACTTACTTGCTCCACTTCATCACTGACGCTGACCCATTCTGCTTCTATTCCTTTCTCTCCTCTCCCTTCCAAAGTATTTAGATCAATGCTGTCTTTTTAAAATGTTTATTTTATTTTTATTTTTCCTCTAACTCTACTTTTCACTTCTCTATTACCCTCCAGGTACTTTAGTTAGATTGTGAGCCTTCGGGACAGTAAGGGAATTTTCCAAGTACCTTTCTTATTTCTAATCTTAATGTATATTTTCTGTAAACCGCTTAGAACCTAACGGATGTAGCGGTATATAAGAAATGAATTACATTACATTACATTACTCCACTGGTGAAGGAGGAGCTGAAAGATGCGACTGACATCCTTCTGTAACAGTTCACGATCAGATGATATTTACCTACAAAACAGACACCTATGTTTATGTGACAGAAACCCTGTTAAGCTAGCTGCTTTCACCACATTCCTCAGCAATGAATTCCAGAATTTAATTACATGTTGAGTGAAGAAATATTTTCTCCGGTTTGTTTTAAATCTACTAATTAG
Source organism: Geotrypetes seraphini (assembly GCF_902459505.1). Classification (NCBI taxonomy): domain Eukaryota; kingdom Metazoa; phylum Chordata; class Amphibia; order Gymnophiona; family Dermophiidae; genus Geotrypetes; species Geotrypetes seraphini. The sequence goes on along the minus strand of NC_047091.1, from coordinate 122,112,262 downwards.
TAGGTTCACACATACCCCCTAGTCCTAGTATTTTTGTAAAGAGTAAACATGTGATTCATATCTACTCATTCCACACCACTCAGTATTTTATAGATTTCTATATCTTCCCCAAGCTGTCTCTTCTCCAGGCAGAAGAGCCATAGCCGCTTTTGCCTTTCCTCATAGAGAAGTTGTCCCATTCTTTTTATCATTTTTGTTGCCCTTCTATGTACCTTTTCTAATTCCACTATATCTTTTGAGATGCGGCAACCAGAATTGCACACAGTATTCATATCCTCTAATTTTATCACTTCCCTGTCTCCCAGGATTGTATATCAATACCTTTTCCTTATCACCCCTATCTCTCCTGTCCTCTAGGGCGGTGGTCCCCCAACCCTGTCCTGGAGGACCACCAGGCCAATCTGGTTTTCAAGCTAGCCCTAATGAATATGCATGAGCGAGATCTGCTTATAATGACAATATATATAATGCTTATAATTGACAAAGGAGAGAACATAAGAATACCCATACAGGTTCAGACCAATGGTCCATCTAACACAATTCCCATTTCCAAAAGTAGCCAATCCAGGTCAAAAATACCTGGCAGAAAGCAAAGTTGCCTACCTAAAACAAGTGCTCTCCGTAGACAGCAGGGGAATGCAGCTACACTTGCTGGTGAAGTCTCTGACTGAGTCTGCGTGCTGGTGCTCTCCCCTAGGATCAGTAGATTTTTTTTCTACTAAGCATGTGCGGACTAGTGCTGCCCGATTCACGATTTGAATCGATTCACTTCGGGTGAATCGATTCTAATCGATCTGTATTTGAAGAAAATCAGACTTACCGATTCATCGGCCCCCTTGGTAGAGACCCGTTCGGGCTTTCCTTCTGCCACCGGAGTCATTGCTTCTGATGTAACTACCGGTTTTGCAAAATTGGAAGTTACATCGAAGCAAGGACTCCGGTGGCAGAGGGAAATCCCGAACGGGTCTCAGCGTGCAGATCGGTGGCAGCAAGGCTCTCTCCTTCCCGTCTAAGCTCATTCCAGTCTGATGGAGAAACAGGAAGGAAAGGCAAGCAGATCAGCAGGGCTCTCTGCCTTTGATGCAAAAAGGAGCCGAGAACAGGCAGGACCAGGGATATTCAAACGTCCACCAGCTGCACAGTGGATCAGGACCACCCCCCCCCCCCCCCAACAGCTCCCTCCAACTTTCGCAGAGCCTCTAAGACTAGCAGACCGGCACAGAGTTGATTGACTGCACTTTCTTCGCTTGCACATGGTGGAGTCCACTCAGAGCTGTCCTCTAAACAAGATGAAGGGAGGCATGTATTGAATGTGATAAGGGATCTGAGCTTTCAGTTCCAAATGTAAAATCATTTTTACTTTAAAGAGAAATAGCCTTATATGAAGGTATTTTGGGACTCAGCATTTGGCTTCTGAGTACATACATGCCCTTAATATGTAATGATAGATTTTACAGTATTTCTCCTCCCTGGCCAGGCAAAAGTGGCAGTAGCAAATGCAATTCACTACCCTGCCGCTACTACAGGCGTCTTCTCTCCATTAGGCCGCCCAAGCAGAAACAGGAAGTTTTCACTGAGGGCAGGCCACAGTGGAGAGAAGACACAAGGAGTGGTGGCAGGAGTGGATCGCTAAATAACTACCGCCACCGGCAACACGTCGTAACGTCAAAATAAAGGTAGATGGCGGGAGATGGAGATGGACTTGGGGGAGTTGGTGGACTGGAGGAGAGATGGGGAGAAGATGAACTTAGGTGAGATCATGAAGAGAGATGTGGAGGGATAGAAGAAATAATGGATCTAAAAACAGGAGAGGGAGAGAGATGGTGGACAATGGGATTTAGGGGGGGAAGGAACAGAAAGTGAGAGAAGTTGGACACAAGGGATGGTGTGTGTGGGGGGATAGAGATACTGGATAGGAGAGTAGTTAGAAAGAGAAAGGGAGAGCTGGTGGGGAAGGAGGGAGAGATGCTGCATGAAAGGGTAGTTGAGAAAAGGAGAGATGGTGGATCTGGGTATGGTGGGGTCCATTGTTGCAGCTACAGGAATAGAGGCGGAAAAAAGGAAAGATGCCAGACCTCCAAGGGAGGGGAGGGAAATGCAAGGGGAGGACAGAAATGGAAGAATGATGGTTACCACAGAGAAAGAAGAAAACAACAAATGGACAAGAGACCCTGGCAGGCAAGTTATCAGAAGACATTTGTTGTAGAGCCTGGGACTAACATGATTTGAAAAATGATCAGACAAGAAAAGGTAAAAAAAATAACTTCATTTTCTGTTTTGTGATTATAACGTGAAATTTGTATTCTGCCAGAGCTGGCATTAGACCGCGAACGTGAGTTAGGATTTAACAGAGAGGAAGTCTTTTTTGTTTTTTACACCATAGCACCAGTGTGAGTAGGAGAGGGCAAAAGGGGGGGGGGGGGTGAAGAGGCTATAGAATAAACTCACCAGGATGTTTAGCAAAAAACCCAATTGGGCAGGAAAATTGAATCGAAAAATCGATTCAATAGTCTGAATCGAATCAAAATATTTTTTCCTGAATCGGGCAACACTAGTGCGGAGTGGACTACCTTACCTCTGGGACTCCACCTCTCAGGTGTCAGTTATGTCACTAACTTATAAAAATACAAGAGGGGCTGGCAATTATGGCTGCATTCCCCTGCTGTCTACAGAGAACATCTGTTACAGGTAAGCAACTTTGCTCTCCTGGAGACAAACAAGGGTAATGTAAGCATACTTGCTGGTGAATCCCTAGCTTAAAACTGAGATGGGAAAGACCTCAAAATTCAAATAAATTTTGGAGGACTGACTGTCCAAACTGGGTATCTTGTGCTGAACTGTGATCCAGACAGTAGTGCTTTGTGAAAGCATGAACAGATGACCAAGTTGCTGCTCTGCAGATATCTGGAATTGATCTTAAGTTTGCAACAGAGAAAGCTATAGCTCATACTCGATGTGCTCCAATTTGAGCTGGAGGTGATAAGTGAACCCTAGCATAGCAAAAGGAGATGCAATGAGCAATCCTTGAAGATATAGTCCGTTTAGATACTGCATGTCCTTGAGTAGCTGAATTGCAAGAGACAAAAAGCTGATTAGTACTGTAGTCCAAATAGTTGGACAAGTAACACAGCAGTGCCCTCCTGCAATCCATTGTGTGAAGAGTTTGTTCCACAGATAGTGAGGAGGGGAAAAAAAACCGATGGTAATACTATAGACTGATTGCAACTTTTGGAAGAAGCTGGGATGAGTGCTCATAAGCACTTTACTAGGAAAAAACTGAAGCATGGAGTATAGATGACCAACGCTTGCAACTTGTCTTGCTGAAGTAAGCTGTTTTCCATGTAAGGAAGGTAGGCAGGCTCTGGTCAAAACCGTGTCTAGTCAAGCCAAGCCTCAATATATGTGAGACAGTGCGTTGGTTGGATTTGTTGAAATTATATCCAGCACTTGTAGAGTGTGCACTATGGCTTGAATGGTAAGAAGCAACTGCTCCCTGGTGTGTGCTACAAAGAGCTAATCGTCCAGGTAAGAAAATACCATGTGATGGTGCTTACTGAGATCAGCTGCTACCACCGCCACTTTCTGAACACATGCAGTGCAGAGGACAAACCGAAGGGTAGAACTTTGTATTGGTAATGTCTGTCGAGGAATTGAAATCTGAGAAATCTTCAATGGTAAGGATGAATAGGGATGCGAGTGTAAGCATCTTTGAGATCTAAGGCGGCTAACCAGTCATGTTGTCTGATAAGAGGAAGAATTACTGGAAGTGAAATCATGCAAAATTTTTCCCTCGAGGTAAGCATTTAAAGGAAGAAGGTCCAGAATAGGACGGAGATTGTGAGTTTTCTTGGGAATGAGGAAAAATCTTGAATAGAATCCCTGGAAGCGTTGCTGCTCGGGAACCTCCTCTATGGCATTGTTTTGTAGCAACAGGAAAATTTCCTTTGTTAATTGAGGGATATGATGATTTTGAATGTTGGATGGAGGCGGAAGATAAGATTAAGCTTAGGTTGGAAGAAAATTGAGGGAGTAGCTCTGAGAAATTATCCTGAGAACCCAAGAATCTGTTGTGATGCTTTTCCATGCTGGGAAAAAACTGGTTAGCTGCCCCCCCCATCCCCCACAGTAGTGGATCAAAATGTAGGAGTTTGAGCGGAGGAAGTTGGGTAGCTGCTGGCTGCTCATGCTCCCTTGGATGTTGTTTTAGAGCAAAGGTAGATCCCTGGGTCCTCATAGGAACTAACCTGAGATAAGGAGTGAAGCGTCTGCGAGGATAGCACTGTTGAAAAAATTGTTGATGATATGATCTGCGATGACGTATTAACTGATCTACGATAAGGTTGGGATTGGTCTACCAGATGTGTAGAGAGCTCTCGCATGGCTGTAAAGTCTTCAGTGAGCTGTAACACCGTAGTCTTCACTTTTTCTCCAAACAGGCTATCTTCCAGACAGGGGGCATCAGCTAACCTGTCATGAAGATCTACCCTAAGGTGTAAGGCTTTGAGCCAAGCTGTGCGATGTGCTGCAATAGCCACTGCAGAAATTCAAGAGGTCATATCATAAGCATCATAATTAGTTTTTATGAGATGAAACGTAGACTCTTGCAATGTCTCTTAGAAATGTCCTCTGGAGAAGCCGACTCCAATTGTAAGAAGGAATGCTGGAAATGTAAAATTTGCAGTTGATGAGCCATGATTTTTGATGTCAGCATGGATCTCTGGTACACCTTCCATCCAATGGAATCTAGGAAGTGACCATCTTTTCCAGGAGGTGAGTTGTATTGAGCCTTTGATGATTTTGATTTATGAATGGCAGACTCTGAAACCATCGAATGATGCGGTAGCTGCTGCACATCATGCCCTGCGCTTTCTCAACCTGATATTTTACTTCTAGTCTTCTGGAAGCTGTGGAAACTGATTGTGGTTTTTGCCAGTTAGCTAACTGCAAATCCTGTAGCACTTGATGGCAGAAGGCAGTCTATTTGAGAAAGCAGGGGTAGAACAAAGAGCACAGCAAACGAATATATGGAGCAAAAAGAAATTTGATCTAACATGTGCCTGACATAGCCACCTTTTTCCAGAGGGCTCTGTCAATGCTCCTTCAACCACTTCCTGCAAATCCTGCTGCTGAATTTTTGTACCAATGAGAAGTGTATTCTTTGTGTTTAAATACTCTGGATTGTTTGGCAAGTTGTTAAACCAAAGAAAACCTTCCTGTCCGTTTTTCCTCTCTAGTTTTTCCTCTGATGCAGTCCTCTGGTGAAACATGTTCACGTCAGGCCCATATTACATTAAATTTCTTTTTTCTCCATATACTCGTTTGGTCTGCTCTTTGTTCTATCCCTGAATCATCTGCCTCTCTTACAGATATCTGTGCTGCATTCATAAAACACAAACACAAGAGATTTATATATAGGACAGCATTAACCTTTTCCTATCGTGTGTCCTGGATGACGGGACATTCCAAAAATGACATAGACAGTGGATAAACAGTCTGTATGGACTAATAAAGAGCCAGAAACACAAAATATTTGAATTTACAGACTTATGACTTATTTACATTATGTTTACAAAAGCTGTAAATGATAACGGTGAATAATACAAAACTTTGCTAAAATAATTACAATTGGAATCAGCGTAACGTAAAATTTATTACGATAGGAAAAGGTTAATATAGAACGCAAAGACCAACTGTCACCAAAAGCTTCACTATTTTATATGAAAAGAAGGGACCTGCAGAGTAAGCCCACAGCATCCAGCACTTTATCAATTTTGCTTGATAGATGTAGATTTTCATACGTTCGATTGATTAAGCATTTAACATATATACATTTGAATATCTGCTGAAACAACACCTGGTGCAGGCAAATTGCCAAACACAATCCATGTAGGGTATTTCAATAAATTTGCTCCTCCATGAGGCCCATTATGCTTTCTTTTGCTGTGCTTTGTTCAATTTGATTTTTGTTCCCTCTCTTCTGTCGAGATATGAAAAGAAGCAACCATTTAATATTAGAAGCTATATTCCGACAGCAGTCAGTAAAGCTCAGAGGCTTCTGTGTGCACTTTATAGAATCTTCAAAAGTTGATGACTGTACCATTTAGCCTCTGTGGTACCAAAACATGAATTTTACCAACTACTTTCTATACAGTTTATCCATTTCATATAAAATAGTTCAGTTTTTTTGGTGACAGTTGGTTTTTGCCTTAAAACAGGTACATTTTTTGAGCTTACCACATGGACATCCTATGGCCTTTCGTGCCTGCTGTAAGGTTAGAACCTAGGTGTGGAAGGTTGAACCTAAGCTTGATGACATGAAATACCACACTTTTCTGAAACTATATGGGAGAATGACAATACATTTTTATCTTTGAATGGATGGATTATGCCACAGAGTCAGCTAACGACCCCTGGCAACACACACAGTGAGGAATCCACCCTGTGATGTTTCACGGCTGAGTACAGGAGTGGTTTGACATTGCCTTCTCCCGCAGTGTGTGGCTCCACTATGCCACTGCTGCCCAGCATAGGGCCCCTCAGCCTACGGGTGGTCTCCCATCCAGGTACTGGCAAGGTCTGACCCTTCTTATCTTCTGATAGTAAAAGCGGGCCTACCCAGGACAGCCAGAGTGTAGGCTATTTTTATCTTTATTTATATCCTAATTTTGCATTATTACTCTTTTGGATGTTGCATAAACCTTTTATATGTTCATGGTACTAGTTATTTCGTACTTGTACAAGAAAGAAGTTGGGGTTGAGGCAGATCAGAAAGCCTGAAACCCTCTCTTACAGTTATGAAAGTGAACCGATAAACACACACAATTGCACTTATCTTGAAAGTTATGTGTCTGGGAATGGGTGGAATTGCTTCTTGGTGCAGGGAGGAGGTGACAGGAAAAAGCCACTTTAAAGCCAAAAAGCACCAGTTCTCCAGAATCAGAAAAGTGATGAATGATGCGCACTCTACATTTCAACAGCACAAACAAGGTCATTTCTTGGAGAAAAACATCACCTATCATTGTTGTAAACTATTTACTAATGTCACAAGTTCAATCTTTAGTCAGCAGGAAATCTGGAAATAGCTATGGTATCTGCATGTGCACATTAATCAATGCTGACTGCACTCTGAAGCTGGGACTGACTCCTAATCCCTCATGCTTGCCTCACTTAAAGAGCTCTGGTCTTGATATAATATAGTGCTATAGTTTCTAAATTCTTCCTGGAAACAGCTACTGAAAGCAGGAAGAAAAGAACAAGTTTGAACCTTTCCTGAAAAACAAAGGCAAAGATTTTGGTTGAAGGAGAGTTGCTGTTTAATAATAAATAAAGGTCCCATCTGCAGGAAAGCTTTCCCATTTCTAGTACAATCCAAACTCAATGGCGCTTATTTATTCTGAGTCAGAGTACATGTAATTAAATTAAGAGGACAAGGACTGGGCTTTCTCACCTCATCTTTGTGGCATTTTTCCAAGATGCTGCACTTTCATAACAGTACCAATGGAAACTGTCCAAGAAGAGAGGATGGAATAGAGAGAAAAGGGGAGTGGAAATATAGATGTAAACAGACTGACATAGCTGCTGGTGTGTGACTTCAGCTTTAGTCCAGATTGCACTGTAGGGATGGAATAAAGGGAGTACAGCCCAACATCTGTCCTAACCCACATACATTTTCTTAATGGATCATGCCTGTGACCACAAGAACAAAGTAGTGGCAAGGGAGAAGTGTGGCTGTAGCCATGCAGAACTGGGTAGGTGAGGGGGCAACCTACTCAACTACCATGACCAGGCCACATGAGGGTGGGAGGAATGCTTGTGGCATTGGCAGATGGGTGCATTTCTGTCACTATATGATCCTACATCTATTCTGCTCAAATGTGGCTACAATAGGCTCTTACATGATAATATCTTTTCCAGTACCAAGGAATGGTATGCTGAACCGTAGGGTTGTCAATGCCCGCTCACAAGCATTCTGTAAAAGATGTTAATAATAACTTTCCAGCTTCTCCTTCTCCCCAGTCTCTGCTGTCCTCTTCAGTTTGTACCAAAGCCAGCGAAAGCTCTATAGAAGAGATAGGAGAAGGAGGGGTACGGGGAACTCCCCGAAACCAAGCATTTGATCTGCTCAGATAAATGTAAAACAATCGCTGAACAAACAGTAATGCAAGTAAAACATTAACAAGCCTCTGAGAGGAAACATGTTAAACAAGTTCAAACATAGATCTTCCCCCTTTTAAGTATATACAAAGATACTTCATAATCCCATAGTCTGACTAACAGGAAAATCTTAACTTCAAAGCTGACCACAGAGCTTAAGACAGAAAGCAGGTGCATCAGATAATTGCTGGGTTGGGGGGGGGTAAAACTGGAGCTGTGTAAAACCCATAAGCAACTGAAAGGACAGCAAAAAAAAACCCACCACCAAAATAAAGAAATAAAAGGAGAACAGAACTTCCTGCTTACTTACAGAAGGAAGAACTGAAGAGGGCAGTGGAGATCGGGAAGAAGGAGTAGGAGCTAAAGAGCTGCGATTGCCATCTTCTGCAGAATGCTTGCAAGTAGGCATGGACAACCCTATGGTTCAGCGTACTATTCCTACTGCACTGGAAATGAGGCTTATGCAGTAGGATTCTCCATTCTATTTGCATCCCACATGTACTGATTTTGTTATTTATATATATCCATTCATAAGATATGCACATAGTTACCATGGTAGAAGTGCACAAACATTTAACATGACCAAACTGCAAACATGAAGGTAGAAACAGACAGTTATTTTCCATGGCTCCAATGTCTCTAACATTTGACCTTCCACTGTCTGTGCACCCCTCCTGACTCAAAACTGCTCTTCCCCCATGCTGCACTCTCATCTTAGATCCTTTGGCGCATGTTAGGGAAGTCATAGTGGGAATCGGGGGGGGGGGGGGCACTTTATTTTCTTTAAGAGCTGTAAAAGACACCTTGTGATTTATTTAGGAATTGCAGGTATTTAAAAGAATGTAAAGAGGTCTGCATTTCCTTATAACAAAAAGATTTGGTGTTTTATACCATGAAGTTCACAGTACAGAGGAAATTTTCTGATTAAACCTAACCCCCACCCCCTTCATACAACAGCATTTCATCCCTCCCCTCAGTTCTCTAGATGATGCTATCCACACTCCTTTTCCTTCTCTGCATGATACCATCTAAGCCCCTCTTCAGGCCTATATGATCCAACTCTGCTTTAAGAAAATGGCTCAGTCAGGAGCAGGTTGTACCCCTCCAATTTATGAATGGCTTGGAGTTAAAAGGTGCCCATCACACCGTACTATCCTCCAGAAGGGGCTCCTTGCCATCCGAGTTCCTGACCTGTGAGCAATGGGCATGGCTCTGGGCTCCATTGCTGTGCTTCTTGTGACTGCCTGACCGTGTGGCCAGGTTACCATGTTCTGGAATGAACAAGGCTACAAGAAGAGACAGCAGCACTGAGCATGCCCCGAAAAGGAAGGGAGGTCCAGGGATGATGCTGCTCTAGAAAACAAAAGAGAACAATGTCTTAGAAACTGTCTAAGACAGAAAAGAGCAGAGATAAATCATGAAGAAAGGAGCAAAAAAAGGAGGAAAAATGGTCTGAATCAAAATTACCTCATCGGAGGGATTAGCCATGTTGAGTTTTGAGGTTTTGTCCAGTGTTTCTACCTCACTCAGTTCTACGTGAAACAGATAGAAGATGAATCCATAGAATGCTGGCCCCAGACCATTACAGAGGCCACGAATGCCAGTAATCATACCCTGAACGACTCCTGTGATGAGAAGAGAATATTTTACATATGGTAGTAATGACCTGCTCTCCGCTACAGACTTGTTCCTGTTTTGCCTGCACATACCTTGTTGGTCTGGATCTGCATTTCTGGATACCATGGCACTGATGGCTGGAAAGGTGATACTGGACATAGCAGCTACAGCTCCTGCTGCCCACATCATCCTGACAGAGGGTAGGGGGGGGGGAAAGAGAAAGAGAGAATGAATACAGGAAGGGTGCTTATTATATACAGTACTGAGCTGTGCTATGGATACAATGTGGGGAGGAAAGAGGGATGTCAGACACAGAGCAGAGGAAAGAAGGCATATAATCAGCATTTAACATCTGTAAACAATGGTGGTTTCTGCACTCTAAGGACATTACTAAGCCGTGTTCATTTGACAAATTACTGGCAGGAAATTATATAGCCCAACATTGGAGATAAAGACTGCCCTCTTGTGGTTGTATGACAACACTGCACCTAAAGCAAAGACAGGGACTAAAAGTAGGAAAAAACCCCCAAAAGCTCCCAAGCACTCACCAAGGCTGGGAGCCAAAGCCATACCAGGCCAGCTGCAGGATCTGGAAGCCCAGGCCTAGCAGAATGGTGTTCTTATTCCCAATAGAGCGCATCAGAATCCCGAGTACTACTGTCTGTAAGGAGGAAGCATAACAGTAATCAGACAGAGGAGAGAAGGAATGTGACCCATGCAAGGAGAAAGCAAACACCTGCAGCAGATCCTGGGCTGAGAGTCTTACCTGAGCTAAAATGGAAAGGATCCCTACCACTCCAATAAAAGCAGCAACCGTCTCAGAAGAAAAGCCGATTACCTGCAGAGAAATCACAAAGACAGAGGTTCAAATGGGTGTCCCCCTCTTCCTTCCTGCATCATAGAAGGTACAGAGGCTTTCGCTCCCTCCTTATACAATATGAAGGAAAGCTCTGGAAAAGGGTGTCTCCTTCACTAGAGGGCCGATGCAGAAAGCCACCTGGCTTCTACCACTAAATTAACAAGCTATTCAGAATGCAATGAGCAAACAGATTACTGCCACCTTTTTAAACACAGCAGTAATCTGCAGCTTATTGCAGAATATCATCCTGCCTCAGGCACTGACACAAAGAGTGACATTGTAAGAATAAAACAAAAGTTGATGGTGGACTGCATCAGCCCCTATCTGCCCCCTCCTCCCGCTCCAATATTAATAAAACAACAAACATAGTAACATAGTAGATGACGGCAGATAAAGACCCGAATGGTCCATCCAGTCTGCCCAACCTGATTCAATTTAAATTTTTTTTAAATTTTTTCTTCTTAGCTATTTCTGGGCAAGAATCCAAAGCTTTACTCATTACTGTGCTTGGGTTCCAACTGCCGAAATCTCTGTTAAGACTTACTCCAGCCCATCTACACCCTCCCAGCCATTGAAGCCCTCCCCTGCCCATCCTCCACCAAAAGGCCATACACAGACACAGACCGTGCAAGTCTGCCCAGTAACTGGCCTAGTTCAATATTTAATATTATTTTCTGATTCTAAATCTTCTGTGTTCATCCCACGCTTCTTTGAACTCAGTCACAGTTTTACTCTCCACCACCTCTCTCGGGAGCGCATTCCAGGCATCCACTACCCTCTCCGTAAAGTAGAATTTCCTAACATTGCCCTTGAATCTACCACCCCTCAACCTCAAATTATTAAAAGAAATATAATTTCCCTAATGTTTAACAGCACCACCCCCACCACTGGAATGGAAACGAAGATCAGCATCTACTACCGACCCCCAGGGCAGTCCGAAGAAATTGATGGAGAAATGACGGACGAGATTAAACGCAACAGCAAGGGAGGCAACACAGTTATCATGGGTGACTTCAATTATCCGGGGATAGACTGGAACCTAGGCACCTCTGGCTGCAGTAGGGAGACCAAGTTCCTGGATGCTGTAGGCGATTGCTTCCTGGAACAACTAGTCAAGGAAAATACGAGAGGAAATGCAATTCTTGATTTAATTCTAAATGGACTACGAGGACCGGCGCAATGTGTAGAAGTAGAAGGGATGCTGGGAAGCAGTGATCACAATATGATCCGCTTCAACATGGAAACGGGGGCAAAACATCGATCCAGAACGATGGCCACGGCACTGAACTTCCGAAAAGGGAATTACAAAGGGATGAGACTCATGGTGGGGAAGAAGATTAAGAAACAGAGAGTGGGGGTAAATGGACAATACTTGGACAAGAAGAGCGTCACCAGTGGGGTGCCGCAGGGCTCGTTGCTTGGACCTGTGCTCTTCAACATCTTTATAAACGATCTGGAAATTGGTATGACGAGTGAGGTGTTTAAATTTGCAGACGATATAAAGTTATTCAGAGTAGTGAAGACGCAGGAGGATTGCGAAGACCTGCAATGGGACATAAACACGCTCGAAAAAATGGGCTGCGACATGGCAAATGAGGTTTAACGTGGTAAGTGAAAGGTGATGCATGTCAGTAACAAAAATCTTATACACGAATACAGAATGTCCGGTGCAGTACTTGGAGAAACCCCCAGGAAAGAGACTTGGGAGTACTAGGTGACGAGTCAATGAAGCCGTCCGCGCAATGCTTGGCGGTGGAGAAAAGGGCGAACAGAATGCTATGAATGATTAAGAAGGGGATCCCGAACAGATTAGAGAAGGTTATCATGTTGCTGTACTGGGCCATGGTATGCCCTCACCTGGAATACTGCGTCCAGCACTGGTCGCCGTACATGAAGAAGGACATGGCACTACTCGAAAGGGTCCAGAGAAGAGTGACTAAAATGGTTAAGGGGCTGGAGGAGTTGCCGTACAGTGAGAGATTAGAGAAACTGGGCCTCTTCTCCCTTGAAAAGAGGAGACTGAGAGGGGACATGATCGAAACATTCAAGACACTGAAGGGAATAGACTTAGTAGATAAAGACAGGTTGTTCACCCTCTCCAAGGTAGGGAGAATGAGAGGGCACTCTCTAAAGTTAAAAGGGGATAGATTCCGTAGAAACGTAAGGAAGTTCTTCTTCACCCAGAGTGACAGAAAACTGGAATGCTCTTCTGGAGGCTATTAAAGGGAAAACACCCTCCAGGGATTCAAGACAAAGTTAGACTTCCTGCTGAACCAGAACGTACGCAGGTAAGGCTAGTCTCAGTTAGGGCACTGGTCTTTGACCTAAGGGCCACAGTGGGAGCGGACTGCTGGACACGATGAACCACTGGTCTGACCCAGCAGCGGCAATTCTTATGTTTTTATGTAAAAATGCCTTGATGTCTAATGGCAGTCTCCCGAACCCTCCTCCAGATCCCTCCATGTGTATCTTAACAAGAAGTAGATGTGATGCCCACTAGACACTAGGGATTTGAATTTTTTTATGGCAGGGAAGATGGTGTTGGGTGAAAAGGAAGGAAGGGGGGGGGGGCCCACTAGATCAGCAGATATTTTCATTTTAATTTCGAGATCAGGGGTTTGAGTCAGGAGTACTAGACACCAAGGAACATGCAGAAAACTATCAGGGAAGGTGGGCTGGGGAGGGAGGGGGTGCTTCTGCTAGACACCCCCAATCAACCCTTCTATTTTACCTCAGATTTTACAGAAAATATCCCGCATCGTCCATGTGTCAAAACTCACTGTTACCTTCCGTGCACTGCAGTGGAGTATTTAATGGCTTCATTAGCATTGATTTAATAGTCTTCATCGCTCAACTCCTCTCTACATTGCATTGAAGGTAATGTGGGCATATAACCCATGGCAACCTCACAATTATGCTTGCAGTAAGTTTTTGCATCAGCCCCTATGTGACATAGGTAACTGGATAGACTTGATCTGAGGCAGGATAACTTAACACCCATAAACTCCTCCAGCACACTGTTCACCTGTCTCAGGTACAAGAAGAAGCTGGAATACTGGCCCGCTTCAGGAAGATACGAGAGGAACACAGTGATACAGATGAGCAGCACTGTTGGATCCTGGCCTACTTTCCGCAGAGACTGGAAAAGAAAACAAGCCAAAATAAGTCAAGTTTCAGAGAGCAAGACTCCTTTGCCTGGAGTCTCCTTCCTCCCCGAAAGGGGAGAGAAAGAAAGCCTTACTGTAGCAGACATTGATGTCATCTCTCAACCTACATACAGTGGCACCAATTAGCTAAATACTACCACTAACTGGTTCTTTAATACACCTCCTTAGATCTTGAATTCTCAAACTCTGAGTGATGACTTCTTATTTATATATTTCACCGAAGCTCCTCAGAGAGCCACACTCTCAACAGGAGAGTCTGTGTGGTGACTATCCTCATCAGAGCTTGAAAAACGGTGTTTTATCTGTATTTAATTTATTTTTATAAAGTTTATTTTATGCAATCTTTTAATTACTTAAAGTGCCTATTCTTAAAATCAGTTTTATAAATATATTCATAAATTTAAACTTAGCCTAAGAATCATTGCTGTTTCATTCCCCACATAGGGGCTGACATGTCTGATTTAAAAGTACAGGGGGTGTGTGTGTGGTTATATTCGCTCCATAAGATGCACCCTCATTCCCACCCACTTTTTTGGGGGAAAATGTCTTATAGAGCAAAAAATACAGTATATATATATATCCTGGATGTATCTCTTCCACCCCCTCTACTGTCACATCCAACATTTCTAACAACTGACTTTCTACCAATTCTTGCATCATACCAATTGTCTTCCTACCAATATAACCATGGCTGCCACATTTTGGATTACCTGTAGTGGGTCAATGAACTTCTTTGGTAAACCTCCCAGAAGAGTAAAGCCTGCAACTCTGATAATGCACTAATCCATGCCAGAAGAAACAGCAATCACTCTTTCTGAAGCAAGAAGCAGCATCCCCAGCCTTCCTAGACAATTGCAGACAAGTGTTCCGCTTGTACTGTGCAACTGCTTCTCTAAAGTGATGGGACAGTGTGGCAAGGATCTAGGAGTGCTGGGATAGCCATTTGAAAGGCTACCAGTAAAAGACAGAGCATCACATGCACATGCAAGGGGAAGCCCACAGCTTCTTACCGCAAAGGGATCTGCCTGCTCCCAGGAGATGGGGGCTCCCCAGGACACAGGTCGCATTTCCTCGGGCAATGACTCAGGCACAACCAATAGAATGAAACCAATATCTAGCAGTGCCACCCCTGATGCCAGCACTACAACTAGGGTATCACTGTAGGCCCATGCCAGGTACGCACCGATGGCTGGACTTGTGACCAAGCTGGCAGCAAATGTGGCAGACACCTGTGAGAAACAGAAAACCAGATGTTAAGTAGGTGCTATCAATTATTGGCATTAAAGTTGATTGGCACTTAATTGACAGTAATAAGGAGCTATGTGTGCATCTGCCCTTTACACTATTCTATAATGTGCATGCCTAAGTTTCATATCACACAACTAAGGAATTAGGCATGATTTTACAGAATACTTGGGTTTATATGCCCAACTTCTACCATTTGGCATTAGGATTTACACCGTGTTTTAGCAGGCATAAATCCTTAGTGCCTAGCGCTATTCTAAAAAAGATTCCTCAGTGCTAAGTGATCTTTACAGAATCTTAACGGTGCCTAATTTTAGGTGCCATTTTCTGAATCTGGCCCCAAATCCTTCTGTAATGGTTATGTCCTGAACTGTCCCCAAATCCTTTGGATAACATCATGCAGTTTGTTTGGGGTTTTTTTGGGTTTTTTTAACGTTCTTTATTCATTTTCAAATTGAACAGCAAGTGCACAAAAGAATATTCTATACAAGTTATTTCACAATCGCACATTAATCTCTTCCACATAATATTCTAGTGATATAATAACCCTCCCAACCACCCACCCTTTATCACATTTTCAGTAAGAATAAACACACATATTATATAGCATATTTTAACATATTATGTATAAATTATTCCCAACTCCCTCCCCCCTTTAGTGTGCTAACAAGAAAAAGAAAAGGAAAAGAGAAGAATCGATGACTATTCACCACAATATGTTGCCAATGGCCCCCATATTTTTATAAAGTTAGTATATGTCCCTCTTTGTACTGCTATTGCTCGTTCCATTTTAAATATATGGCATAATGAATTCCACCAAAATATATAACTAAGGTTTCTGTGATTTTTCCAATTATTGGTTATATGTTGGATGGCAACCCCTGTCGTAACTAATAAAAGCTTGTTGTTATATGATGATATTTGACTCTTTTTCCTCATCATCATGCCAAATAACACTGTATTGTAAGAAAGTGCAACATGATTTTCCAATACTAAGTTCACTTGAGACCAGATTGAATTCCAAAATATCTTAATATAGGGACAATAATAAAGTAGATGATCTAATGTCCCAGGTTCCAGATTACAGTTGCCAGCATTTATTGGATTTAGAACTATCTATTTTTTGTAAACGAACAGGGGTCCAAAACGCTCATGCAGTTTGAATGGAAACCAGCACCCCTGATCTCCCTCAGCTTCTCACCAGGCCATATGCTGTACTGCGCTCATGCTCCTGCGTGATGTCTGCAACATATGCGAAAATAACAGAGAATGTGACCGCAAACACTCCAGACATGGATATGACAGCAAAATACCACCTGCAGGGGCAAGAAGTGGGCGGTTAGAACCAGCTATAAGGCACTGACTCCACTCCCTACCACCCATCCCAACCTCTTCCTTACCCTCCTCTCCCCT
Organism: Geotrypetes seraphini; assembly: GCF_902459505.1. NCBI lineage: Eukaryota > Metazoa > Chordata > Amphibia > Gymnophiona > Dermophiidae > Geotrypetes > Geotrypetes seraphini. Next base: position 122,095,807 of record NC_047091.1, on the reverse strand, counting down.
GACTCCCAAACACCTCAACCTCCATTCTACTAGCAAGTCCTGCTCACCCCCACTTCACCCGCCTCTTCTTTACCTTCCTCTATATTTTCCTTTCTGAAGATTCCTTTGTGCCTCTTCCAATTTTATCCATCTGTCCTCTTAAACGCCCTTATATCCTTGCATAGATGAGCTCCAATAGAACACTTACCAGGGGCTGAGTATCATAAGTGGGATGGGTGCACAGGTGAAAAACACTGTAAGAAGCAGAAAAGACTTCCTGCCCCAGACATCAGAAAGTGCACCAATAAGAGGAGCACTGAGGAATGACAGCAGACCCTAAAGAGACAGAAAATGTGCTGTCCAGGATTTATTAATATCAATAAACTCAAATCCTGAAGCAGGCATCAGTTGCCTACTACAAGACAGCTATAGACATTCTGCAAAGACATATGCAACACTACATATGCAGGTACAGGCAGTCCCTGGGTTAAGAATGAGTTACATTTTTAAAGCTGTTCGTAAGTCAGATTTGTATGAAACTTGGAACTTGTAGATTTTAAGAATCTTGCTGCTTACCTCTGCTTCCAGCTGACAAAAGGGCCAACTGTCCCTTTCAGTGTTCCCTCTAAGGTGCAGTATGCACAACCGCTCCCCATTCTTAAATGTGGCCATGCATCATTCCTTAATCTACTTCAGGAGAAATGTAGGAGTCTATGCCACTGGAAATACTGCTCAGTGAAATCAAATGAAGCTGCATCCATGTTCTTAAATACAAGTTGTACTTAAATTGGGCGTCTGTAACTTGGGGACTGCCTGTACTATAGCGCGTGTTAGCAGTAAATTTGAGACACTGAGAACAGTAGCACAATGTGTCCTAATACCATACCTGGACTATTGCAACTCATTATTTTGTGGTATTACAGAAAAAGAATGCAAGAGGCTACAATTGCTACAAAACACAGCCACTAGGCAACTTCTCAAAAGGAACCGATACAAGGGGGCAAGTCCACTATAAGAGAAACTATACTGGCTGCTGATGAAAAAAAGAATCCACTTTAAGATAGCCTGCATGGCTCAAAAAGAAATCTATGGAGAGAACTTGGAGGGACTAACTTCTGATATTAAAGTCCCACATTCCTTCTTCAATTCATGAACTATGCAATGCTACAAATTATTCTTCCTATCACCTCAACAAGTATGGCAAAAGAAAATATTTGTAACTACATTTGACTATCAGGGACCTCTCATTTGGAACAAACTGCCAATACAACCCATCAACTACCTTGATTTCTGGAAGAAATTAAAGATGCACCTTCTCACTATAGTCACTTTCCTACGCATCAGCCCTTTCTTCTAAACCAACACACCTAACAATGTAACTCAAGAGCTTGATCTAAATTTTATTGCAAACCACATACATTCCTTGTAGAAAACTGTGGTATTGTATCGTACTCCACGTCAGTGGCGTACCAAGGGGGGAGAGGGGGCAGTCCGCCCCGGGTGCATGGCTTGGGAGGGTGCACAGCCGGCCAGGTCCGGGTCCTCCTGCCCTTCCTTTCCCCCGGCCCGTGCCGCTGCAATCTTACCTCCCCCCTGCCGACAAGAAGTCTTTCTGACGTCAATTCTGACGTCGGAGAGGACATTCCGGGCCAGCCAGGCAGTGATTGGCAGGCCTGGAACGTCCTCTCCGACGTCAGAATTGATGTCGGAAAGACTTCTTTTCGGAGGGGGGAGGTAAGATTGCAGGCGCAGACCGGGGGAAAGAAAGGGGAGAGGCGCTTTTTTTTTTCCCCGTGGCAGGGAGGGCAGGATGTAGGTAGGCAAGCTGGCTGGCTTTAGCGCAGCAGGGAGGGAGGGAGATAGGTAGGCAGACAGGCAGGCTGGCTTTGGAGGTGGACAAAATCTGAAAGGCAGTGGGGGGGACATAAGGAGGCACTGGGGGCACCATGAATACAGGAAGGAGGCAGTGGGGGCACCATGGACACGGGAAGGAGGCACTGGGGGCACCATGGACACGGGAAGGAGGCACTGGGGCTATGGACACAGGAAGGAGGTACTGGAGACACTATGGATACGGGAAGGAAGCACTGGGGGCACCATGGACACGGGAAGGAGGCACTGGAGGTACCATGGACACGGGAAGGAGGCACTGGGGGCACCTTGGACACGGGAAGGAGGCACTGGGGGCACCATAGACACGGGAAGGAGGCACTGGGGGCACCATGGACACGGGAAGGAGGCACTGGGGGCACCATGGACACGGGAAGGAGGCACTGGGGGCACCATGGACACGGGAAGGAGGCACTGGGGGCACCATGGACACGGGAAGGAGACACTGGGGGCACCAAGGACACGGGAAGGAGACACTGGGGGCACCAAGGACACGGGAAGGAGGCACTGGGGGCACCAAGGACACGGGAAGGAGGCACTGGGGGCACCAAGGACACGGGAAGGAGGCACTGGGGGCACCATGGACACGGGAAGGAGGCACTGGGGGCACCATGGACAAAGGAAGGAGGCACTGGGGGCACCAAGGACACGGGAAGGAGGCACTGGGGCACCAAGGACACGGGAAGGAGGCACTGGGGGCACCATGGACACGGAAAGGAGGCACTGGGGGCACCAAGGACATGGGAGGGAATAGAAAGGGACAATTGTTGGGCCTGAGTGCAGAAAGAAAGAAATGAAAGAAAGGATACACAGTCAATTAATAGATGTCCCCTTTTGATGAAAAAAATAAATGGTCACGTTACCTCTGACTTACTTTCTCTGCAGCAGAGTCGGCAGCCTGCGCTGAGGTGCAGGAAGGTCCCGCGATGACTCGTCTGCCGGCTCTGCTCCGGAAGAAGTAAGTTACATCGGAGGAGGTGGACTCGGCAGACGCAGTCATTGCGAGACTTTGCCATAACTCCCTGCGTCTGCCGGAGCAGAGCCAGCAGACGAGTCATCGCGGGACTTTCCAGCATGCGGCTGCTGAGTCCGCGCCAGAAAAAGTATGTCAGAGTGGGTGGACTGGCAGCCGGCAGCTACAATCATCATGGGACCTTGCTGCATGAAGGGAGAGAAAGGAGCAGGACTGCTGGAATGGAAGAGTGGTGGAGGGAAAGAAAGGGGGCAGGGTGATATGGAAGGGTGGTGCTGATGGAACTGATGTACAGAGAAAGGGGAGAGACATAGGGGGGAAGGATATTGGAGGGAAAGAAAGGGGGCAGATGCTGATTGAAGAGGGGTGGATGGCAAGAGAAAGGGCAGACATTGGATGGTAGTGGGGAGCCTATGCTGGATGGAAGTGCAGATGGGAGAGATAAGGGAGCAAATGCAGGAAGGAAATGGGAGGAGAGAAAGAGGGGAGCAGACGCTGGATGGAAGTGGACAGAGAGAGGCGAAGGTACTAGATGGAAGGAGGGGATAAATAAAAGGAGGGCACATGATGGGGAGAAAAGGATTGAGTAGGGAAACACTGGAGAGGTAAGGGAAAGGTGGCAAGCTTTAGGTAGACAGTAAAAAAGGACATTGATGAGAGAGTAGTAAGAACGTAATCTAGACAGATGCAGAAAATAAATTGAAAAGGAAAATGAGGGAAAAAAGGGAAAGGGATTGCAGAAGAGAGGTGTGGGAGAGGGAAGGAGAGGAGAGAGATGCCAGACCAATGGGGGTGAAAGAAGAGATGGAAGGGGGAGGCATACAGTTTCTGGAAGGGGCATAGAAGGAGAGAAGATGCCATATAGGGGAAGAGAGACGGCAGACAGTAGATGGAAGGAAGAGAGTTACAAGAAGATGAGGAAAGCAGAAACCACAGAAGACAAAGGTAGAAAACATTTTCTATTTATTTATTGCTTTAGGAGACATGTGTCACTGTTTCTGTGGTGCACTGTATGCAGAGTCCAGCTTCTTACTGGTTCAATTTAACCTCTGTCTATGTATTTCTATTTATCCCCCCTTTTACAAAACTGTGGAGCGTTTTTTAGCGCCAGCCGTGGTGGTAGCAGCTCTGATGCTCAGAATTCTATAAGGGTCAGAGCTGTTACCACTGTGGCTAAAATCCACACTACAGTTTTGTAAAAGAGGGAGGGGTTAGTTTGTGATTACATATTCCATACTAGGCAAAGGTGTTTTCTGTGTGTTTGAAATACATGTTTTTTGATAGAATTGACTGCAGGATTGATCTGTACTAGTTTGACTTGTTTAGTTTTACAATGGGTGTATTGATGTTGTACTGCTCACTACAGTATGTAAGATGCTGCCTTTTCCTAGGTACTGTGTGACGTGTGGCTTGTTACTAAAAATCATGTTGTTCATTCAGATGGGGGGAGGGTGTCAAAAAATGATGGGCCCCGGGTGTCACATATGCTAGGTACGCCACTGCTCCATGTACCCTATCTTAGGAGGGAGGTTCATTCCTGTCATAGTATGTGCAAAACTAACCCATTTAGAGAAATTGCCTGAGAGAAGCCACATACTGTATCCTCACCACATCTAATCCACTAGGATACAAAGGAGGAGAGAATGTGATGGCATTTTAGGGACCAAGTTTCCAAACAGATTTCCTGGTGCAAGGCCAGAACCCCATTGATCTCTGACTTTCCCCTCACTTCTTCAAACTAAATAATCCCTGAGGCTTAATCTAAGCTTCCTGCAATTCTCTTGCTACTTTTGTCTCCAATGGAGGGCCATTGCGTGCAAAGAAACAACCAATACATGAGCAGAAGCTGTGATCTCAGACAAACCCCCATATAGCACAGTTACTTACCGTAACAGGTGTTATCCAGGGACAGCAGGCAGATATTCTCTACATGTGGGTGACATCATCCACGGAGCCCCGACGCGGACAGCTTTTCAAGCAAACTTGATTGAAGATTTCAAGTTTGCTGGTGCTGCACCACGCACCAGTGTGCCTTCCTGCTCCACTAGAGGGCGCGTCCCCTCCTCATGGTCTTCAGTTCAGATAGCTAGCAAAGAAGCCAACTCCAGGGAGGTGGGAGGGTTGCGAGAATATCTGCCTGCTGTCCCTGGATAACACCTGTTACGGTAAGTAACTGTGCTTTATCCCAGGACAAGCAGGCAGCATATTCTCTACATGTGGGTGACCTCCAAGCTAACCAAAAAAGGGACGGAGGGAAGTTGGCAATTTAGGAAAACAGATTACGCAAAACCGACTGGCCAAACCGGCCGTCACTCCTGGACAAAGTATCCAGACAGTAGTGTGAGGTGAAGGTATGAACCGAAGACCAAGTGGCAGCCTTGCAAATCTTCTGAATTGGCATGGACCTGAGGAAAGCGACAGAAGACGCCATCGCTCGGACTTTATGTCTCTTGATCCGACCATGCAGCGAGAGACCAACCTGAGCGTAGCAGAAGGAAATACAAGCAGCCAACCAGTTGGACAAGGTGCGCTTGGAAACAGGACGCCCCAACCAATTAGGATCAAAAGACAAAAATAATTGAGGAACCTTCCGATGAGACTGGGTGCGTTGGAGAAAGAAAGCCAACGCCCTCTTACAGTCAAGAGTATGAAGCACCACTTCACCAGGATGAGAATGGGCCTTAGGAAAAAACACCAGAAGAACGATAGACTGATTAAGGTGACAATCTGACACCACCTTAGGCAAGAACTTGGGATGAGTGCGGAGAATCACCTTGTCATGATGGAAAACAGTAAAAGGAGGGTCCGCAACCAAAGCCTGCAGCTCATTAACCCTGCGAGCAGAGGTGAGGGCAAGCAGGAAGATCACCTTCCAAGTAAGGAACTTCAGAGGAAAAACAGGCCGCAGCCGATCAAGGCCCAGCGGCCACGGCAACCCGGGAGCCCTCGGATGCCGGATCCGAACGGATGTTAATTTTTTTTTATGAACGAAGGCAAAAAGGCGCACAGCGACTCCCAGTACAAAACAAAGAAGATGCGGTGCTAGAAAGGCACAGAACACACGGAGAGAAAAATGACAGGGCTTTCTGGCTCCACAGAAAACTAAAAACTGAAGACCACGAGGAGGGGATGCGCCCTCTAGTGGAGCAGGAAGGCACACACATGCGTGGTGCAGCACTAGCAAACTTGAAATCTTCAATCAAGTTTATTTGAAAAGCTGTCCGCGCGGGGCTCCGTGGATGACGTCACCCACATGTAGAGAATATGCTGCCTGCTTGTCCTGGGATAAATTAAACTAACAAATGTTTAAGATGAATATTACATTTCAGAACACAGTGCATCAAAACATTGCACAAGACATTTATCTGCTGACTGTATATTATGTATGTTTAACCTGTAACCCATTCTGAGCTCTTTGGGCAAAACAGGATAGAAAATAAAATAAATAAATAACTGTTCATTTCTCTTTGGTTTAGAAGCTTCACTATTCTTGAATGTTTCTCTTATTTGAGGTTGTAAGAATTTGATATTTAATTATATTTGCTTACTCAATAAATGCTTTTTTACCCTACACATCTGGAAGTGACTCCCTATTAAGTCTATTTATTTAGTTTGGGTGACGCTGAGGTGGCATCTTACCTTGACTCCATGGATCAGGCCATTCATCAGGAAGGTATGTTGAGAAAATGTCTGATGTAGCACCTGAAGAAAGACACTTTATTAGTCATGTGGAAAGAGCCCTATGTGGCAGGAGCCTTCAGTGGTATGCTGAGCCACATGGGAAGAGAAACACTGGTTCTTACCTACAGAGCTGAGAACCTTAAAGCCTTATTTACTTGTTCAACTTTCCTTAAAGACATTCTTATTTAACAGTTTTTTTAAATTGATTTTAATGCCTTATAGATAAAAACAATTCATTTTACAAAGCTGTGCTAGGCTTTTTTTTTTTTTTTTAAATCGCCGGCCGTGGCAATATTAACTCAGACACTCATAGAATTCCTGAGCGTTGGAGCTAATTCTGCCGCAGTTGGCAATAAAAAAGTTTAACACAGCTTTATAAAATGGGTATGTGTATTTTTAAAATTATTATTGAAACCTGCTTTGGACCTATGGAGAGTCATCAGAATAAATTACATTAGATTCTTGTGAGTTCGGGTCTCCACAGTAATATTTATCGGCATACAGTCAATATGAGTCCAATCCATTTATGTTTTGGTTATCAAACACCTGAGTTCTGTGTGGATCTCAGGGATTTCCAGCTTTCTAACTCTGCGTTCCTTTGTATTCTTCAGTTCCTGAACTTACCGTTAACATTGGAGTTGTTAGTAAACCCCAGGCAAAAAATTCCAGGAAAATAACCACAACTGCATGGTACACGCTGGGGTCTCCAATCCCTTGGCGCTGAAAAAGGAGAAGCAATGTTCTGTTACTGCTAAGCCAAACTAGGAAAGAGTGCAGAGGCAAGAGCTACAGCCTTTAATGCCAGAGCATTAGTCAGGGAATAGAATCTGTGACACCAGATTTAGGAATTCCAACTCCACAACCAGCCATTAACTCCACTGCTTTTTGCTGTGTACATGTGAGAAATAGGGGTCCTGTAATACAGTTTGGAGCTATTGTGCTCAAGACTTACCCATGCTAACATTCAGCACAAAACATCAAGCAGCAAGCAAGAGCCCACTTAAACTTTTGACTTTCAGACTTAAATTTTCATAAGTATAACCAATGAAAGTTTTCCAAGGGAAAGCTTACAAGAGATGCTGTGACAAGATCAAGTCACATGTGCTAAATGCTGAAATAGTCTCACACTTTTAAAGTTACAAAGCTGTTTTTAAATGTAGAAACAAGGTCAAGGGAAAAGCTGTAGCTGATACTTTTTACTGAAATAAGTAATCCATCTGTGACTGGCTTTTGAAAATTAACTTCTCTTCACTGGATTGGCGAATGGGTTCCAAGAGATATCACTGATCCAGTGAAGAGAAGTTAATTTTCAAAAGCTAATCACAGCTATATCACTTATTTCAGTAAAAAGTATCAGCTACAGGCTTGTATTTGACCTTACTGTATTGCTACATTTTTGGGGAATCTGATCGTCCCATAGTTTCAGTTTTGCCACATCTTTGACAGACATTTTGGAAGCACGGTAAAGGGAAAATTCTCAACAGGCCACCTAAAGTTAGGTGTTAGGTTGATGCATACTAATAGTGAATTCTATATCGGCAATTATGCAGGTAACTGCTTTTATAGACCACTAGTGTATGTGCACTTACGCTAGCTCAATGGCTGGAGTAAATATTTGAAGAACAGTGTGTAGTAGCTGGATGAGTAAAAGGAAAGGCAAAAAACCCAAACCTCTTTAATAAAAATATCTGACGCAAAAGCAATGTAATCAGGAAGACCCAACATGCTGTCTCCTTTAATTAATTCTTGTTAAATTTTATATTTTAGATTCTAATTTGTTTACATACATTATTGTGTGCAATCTTTGGTTTCTTTTCTCTGTTTGTCTAGATTATTTATCAATATGTTGTCTTAGCTGACTCATAAGTATATTTGAGTATATTTATTTTGCTGATTCAACAATCCACAGGATTTCAGCTATTAATATTCATAGCCATTACTATTATTCTGTTCATATGTAGTCTATAAACATTATGGGGCCTATAATCAAAAAACATAGGCATCCAAAAAACAATCGCCAGGACGTCCAAGTGCAGATAATCAAAACCGTCTTTCTGTACGTCTAGCGAGGTGTTCCAGCCTCTTTACATTCAGAGCATGAGATGGGCGTGGTGGAGACGTGTTATGGGCGAGCTTTGGGCAGTCTCAAGGACGGGTTAGATATGGACGTTTTGCAGCAATAATCAAACATTTTGCAAGACATCCTGGACAGAACTTATATGTTTGGAACTAGACCTATTTTAGAAGGGTCTAAGTGCCACAAAGGTGCCCAAACCGACCAGATGACCACTGAATGAATCAAGGTAAGACACCCCCACACTCTGCCAGTGCTCACAGTCTCCCTCACACCCACAAAGATCAGAATACAAAATACATACCTGTCTCCAGAACATCAGCTAAGAAACAAAAATATTGTGGGGTGGTCTATGCCCTGGGGGTGGTCCTACTGCCCCCACCAAAGGACCTTGGTTCTACGGGAGTCAATATATGAAGAAAGAAAAAAATGGAACCAGGTTCTGGACTTTCAGGAGTTTAAAACGTCAAAATTTACTGGTGTTGCAAAACAGATTAATAACCCATTGTCATAAAAATCAGGCAGATGCCAACAGTTACAGAACATAAAAATTGTGCTATGTGTAAAAAGTGAACATCAGCACCTGGTACAGGAAAGCCTAGTAGAGCTGTACACAGGTGTCTTAAGTAGCTTGGTGGGTGGGATAGTGAACCAAAGAGAGCCATACAGAGGAGTAGCAAATCCCATAAGCCACTCTAACCACTACATTTTTAGAATTAGGGAGAAAGCCAATACAGAGGCAGACTTACAACTTTGGCATTATGTGATTACTGTATTTGGTTCTGAGGTTCTTTGGATATTTCTAGCATCCTTTACTGCAACACCAAGATTTTCTTTCCTTACCTTTACAGTACCAGACAACAATCTCTTCCCCAAAATACAATAGGGAAAGGTCTTTGGGACCAAATCCTGATACCTTTTTTTTTTTTTTTTGCCTGCCTCAACACCAAGGAGAGCTAACTTAGGAACAAATACTACAAAATATAAGATGAGATAATTTCCAAGAAGTATACCAGTGACAAAGTAAATTGTACCTTATGTACATATTTACTGCTATCACATGAGAAGACAAGTGTTTACTTTCTGGGATTCTAGCATGGAAGTCTCCATTCCAGGCCCTATCTGGAAGGTTTTGGAGTGGGTTCCAACAAAATCTGCTCAACACAGCAAACACCCCTGGCCAGAGAGGTAGCTGCTCTACACATCCTACATCCAGGGTCCCCAAAAAGTGTGGGTGTATCCTAAGGACAATAGGCATTAGCCCCTACACTAGGGGTGCCCAAATGGTCAATCGCTATCGACCAGAAGATCGCAAAGGCAACGCAAGTCGCTGCCTGGCTGGCCTGGAACTTCCTCTCCAACGTCAGAATTGACGTAGGGAGGGGGGGGAAGGCTTGTGGGCCCGGTGCTTGAACAAGCCAGGCCTGGCTTGGGGGAGCAGGGAGAAATCAGCGTGGTGGCTTGGGGGTGCGGGGGGGGGGGCAGGGAGAGAGAAAGAATCGGGGAAGTGGAGAAATCGGCACGATGGCTTGGGGGAGCAGGGGGGAGAGAGAAAGAAAGACAGGCAGACAGAGGGAGAGAGAAAGAGGGGGCAGGGGAAAGAGAAAAAAAGAGGGGGGCAGGGGGGAGAGAGAAAGAAAGAGAGACAGAAAGAAAAGTGGAGGGGGCAGAAAGAAATATTGGATTTCCAGAAGAAGGAAGTGCAACCAGAGGCTCATGAAATCACCAGACAAAAAGGTAGGAAAAATGATTTTATTTTCAATTTAGTGATGAAAATGTGTCCGTTTTGAGAATTTATATCTGCTGTCTATATTTTGTACTATGGCCCCCTTTCACTAAACCATGATAGTGATTTTTAGCGCAGGGAGCCTATGAGCATTGGGAGCTGCGAGGGGCATTCAGGGGGTATATTATATATTTTTGTACAGTTGTTACTGAGGTGACATTACGTATTTTAAAGTCATCTGCTTTGACCTCTGAAACCCCCCCCCCCCCGAATACAAATGATAATTAACATTTTCTTTGCATACAGTGTGCTTTATGGTTTTTTTTATTTTTTATTTTATTGTTGGTAGACCATTTTGACTTGGTCATTTTAAAAGTAGCTCGCAAGCCAGAAAAGTGTGGGCACCCCTGCCCTACACCTACAAGCTCACAGTCTTCGCTAGAAGCTGCTCCCCAGCAAAAGGGGATCCTGATTAGAGTGCTTCACAAGCCAGCTCTTGATAACATTTTAGGCAAACTGGTTTCAGGATATTTATAATGAGTATGCATGCAATTGATTTGCTAACACTGAAACTCTAGTGAATACAATCTCTCATACATATTTACTTTGCATATACTGTACTAAAAACCAGGCTGCCTAAATTCAGGACTGTGCCAGAAACCCCTGGGGGGTTGACCCAAAGCAAAGCCAAGCCCAGCCAAGCCAGTGGGCTACTGGGTGTCCTCCCCCAACCCTTGGCCCCGCGCCTCTCCTCGCTTCTCCCCTCCCCCACTCTAGGCCCCCTCCCCGCAAATCCCTCCAGCCCGTACTCACGCTGCCTCCATCCTTGATGATAATTTTCTTGACTAGCAGGATGCTGCGGTTCAGCCTCTTCTTTTTCTTCTTCTTCTCCCTGGTCATGGTTAGCGGACAGCCATCCTCGGCGGCCGCACCAGCCGCTCACACAGATGAGACCCGATTCGGGGCTCCAGCAGCCGGCGGCCCCCGTGCCGCTTCCGGTCGTAGCCCGCCTCCTGTCATTTAGCCCCGCCCCCGCACTCTACCTCTTCCGGTTGCAACCCCGCCTCCCCGCTCTCGTTGGCTCTTTGGTTCTCTGCCGATTCTGAGAACGGAATGCAGAGACTGAAAAAGAGCGGCCCGGCACCTTCTGCACTATTCCCGCCCCGGGAAAACCCGTTCCTGTCTGAGGCTCCGTCTATTGGTTGGATTAGGGACAGTTTTCTGCGTCGCATTTTCTGATTGATCAGTTTAACTGTCAGTTACAGCCCAGGTGTTTGCATTGGAGGGGGGTGGGGTGCTGTAGTGCTGACACCTGTTAATGCGGCCATCTGAATTAGTGGTGTGTGCGTGTAGCTATGGAAACTACATTTATGGCTGCAGTTCGTCCAGGTTGAAGCCCACCTGATTCCTCCCCATAACACATCTCCCAACACGCCCCTTTGATCTCTGGATGCACAGCAGCTTAGAAGTGCTGCTGCACGTCCAGAAAGTTGTTTTTGATTATCGGCACTTGGACGTCCAAGTACTGACTTAAGCTGGTTTTTGGACGTTTTAAAGTTTTGATTATGAGCTCCATAGTGTTCAGAAGGGGGTGACTCACAAGAAATAGACAACAGATAAGCATGCATCAGGACACTCTGAGGAGAGTGGCCCCTTGGGGGATCATTTTGCAGATTTCCCCAAAGATGAGGACTTCCCCATCAAGGAAGGCTTCAGCGAGGCCGAGGCTGCAAATCCCGCAGAAGACTTTGGTATATTCGAGCATGCATCAGGGATCCCAAAAACCGTTCATAGTCAAATGCGCGAAAGACAACAGCGCACGGACAAGTGAGCGCAAGGCATCTGAGCACCAGCAAGTGAGCGCGAGACATCTGAGCATGAGACAACTGAGCGAGAGACATCTGAGCGCCGGCAAGTGAGCGCAAGACATCTGAGCGCGAGACATCTGAGTGCCAGCAAGTGAGTGCAAGACATTTGAGTGTGAGACAACTGAGCGAGAGACATCTGAGCACCGGCAAATGAGCGCAAGACATCTGAGCGCGAGACAACTGAGCGCCGGCAAGTGAGCGCAAGATATCTGAGCGCATTTGACCTGTCACCCCCAAAACAGTGACTTGCCACTCTTTCTTATGGGTTTCAGAAGTAATGCCTTTCTTGTGACCTTGTTACAAAGAAAGGGGTATATATCAATTTACACTGGCAGGGTAAATGCAATAAACACTCTTGTATTAGTACCCAACTCCTGTAGAAATGATAAATTTCTCAAACAACAAATATTACCAACAATAATAATTTTTTAAAAACCCTATAAAAAAGCGTGTTAGCATTTTTAGTGCCAGCTGCAGCGGTAACAGCGCCAACGCTCATAGAATTCCTATGAGCGTTGGAGCTGTTACTGTTGCGGCCGCTGCCAAAAATGCACACTTTTGTAAAAGTGGGGGAAAGTGTGATGGTTTGTTTAAATATGCTCAGAGACTCTATGAGATATTTATCTCAAACTGCAGTCTCACTGACCAATTATTGCAGGGTTTTTTTGTGAAAAATCACGCAGTTGCAAAATTGAAAGTTTAAAATAAGTTTGTTTTGCACCTTTTGAGTTTTGTGACTGCATGATTTTTCACAAAAAACCTGCAATGATTGGTCAGTGAGACTGCAGTTTGAGATAAATATCTCATAGAGTCTCCGGGTCTCTGAGCATATATTGAAACAAACCATCACACTCCCCCTCCCCCCCCCATTTACAAAACCGTGAAAACGTTTTTTAGCACCGTCAGGTGCACTGAATGCTCTGTGCTACTCCTGACACTCATAAAGTTCCTACGAGCGTTGGGAGCAATGCAGAGCATGCTGGCCTGCGCTAAAAACCACTTTCGCAGTTTTGTAAAGTGTGTGTGGGGGGCTTATTATTGTTGGTAATATTTGCTGTTTGAGCAATTTATCATTTTACAGGAGTTGGGTAGTAATACAAGAGTGTTGCTTGTGACCTCTACAGCTTACTGTTTTTTCAAGATACCCCCATTGAATATACATGAAGTACCTTGAAGATCTGGTATATGCAAATTTATTCATGCATATTTGGTTTAGCAGGATATTCAAAGCATATAGGTATGATTTCCCACAGATGGGGAGGGCAACTTTCATTGCCCGTTGTTCTGCAGATAAACAGCTGCTTACCTGTGGGAAAAGCTTTCATAATTTCCCTCCCTGTCTTTATATGTGTTTTTGCTTATAACGATTTATTATTACATTGTGCGTTTATTGATGTTCTGTTGTATTGTTTTCCCCCATGCTCTGGACTAGTGTAGGGAAGGGTTAAGCTGATCTTAGTTTTACTCAGAACTAGTGTTAAGGGGCTGCAACAGGACAATTGCCCTAGGCCTTCATTCTATAGCATGTTTAATACCGGCCCTGGTTTCTTTGAATGCAATTTGGCAAATCAGTTTTATTTCAGTACCTTAAGAAATAATACCTATAAGTCAGTGTATGCATCAAGTGAAAAACCTGGTATGGCTCAGCCTGTCCCTACATTTGTGGAGCTGTGTGGTCACCCCAGAGCTGAATATGTGTCTACAGTAGGAAGGATCTAAGAGCACATAAGAAGATAAGAATTTGCCGCTGCTGGGTCAGACCAGTGGTCCATCGTGCCCAGCAGTCCGCTCTCGTGGTGGCCCACAGGTCAAGACCAGTGCCCTGGCTGAGACCAGCCCTACATGCTTACGTTTTGGTTCAACAGGAACCCGTCCAACTTTGTCTTAAATCCCTGGAGGTATACAAGCTGCAGCTTGGAGTGCAGAGCTGCCAAGTTACTCATTACAGGACCGGTCCTGGATTTCTGATAACCTTATCCTGGTGCATTGGGGGACCTGCAGCCAATGGGTAGAATTATGGATTATAATGGGGAGAATTATGGATTACAAAAATGACACTGCTTTGGGATGTAAGTTTAAAACCAGAACTGTCAGAAAACCATCCATCCTGGAATGGGTTACTTGGCAGCCCTGGGAGTGTGAGGATACAGCACACATGGACAGAGATCTTCCTGTAGAACAGAATGATTTTGTTTCTAGCTCTTTGTTACTCTGTCTGTGTTCAGCCTTTCTGTGCTGCTGGTAGAAAAGTAGTGGAAATAACTCTCTGTCCTAAATAAAAACATACTTCTGCCACTATATGCCCTGATTCTAATTAAATATAGATATATCGTAATTATCATTAGTATTTGCAGAGCAGAGAGAGCCATACAAGGAAATTCAATTTACAAAACCCCTGCCCCAGAGAGCTTAGAATCAAAGTTTGAGAGTATGCATAATATATGGCAGCAACAGCAAGGTTCTATTCCAGGCCAATCCTTCTTCATTTCCTGCATGTTCCTTACCTTAATGTCTCCTTCCTTCTTATCTAGGGTTACCATATGGCTCCAGATAAAGGTGGACAGATTGCTGTCAATAGAAGTAAAACCCAGATGTTTCAATCTGTCCTTTTTCTGAAGCCAAAGAAGGAGACAAACACCTCTGCACGACTAACCACAAGTCCAAAAGAAGAGAGCAGAATGTGCCTGGTCTTCAAACCTACTTTATTAGCAACCAATCATAAAATCCATGTGGACACATGTAGTAGATTATAAACACGGACACACGTAGTGGATCATGGACTCATAAAACATAAAATCAATTTCTAGACCACATAACCTTGCAGTTCTATGCAGTTTACAAAAGACTAATAAAGTGTGACAATTAGGAAATGAAGATGAAATTAATTGCCTAAGATCCTAGAAAACAAGTAGGTTTTCCAGTGTCTCCTAAATAGGAAAATGAAATAGTAAACAGCTGCTTAAAATCTTTGTCCCAAATGGCAGCCTGATATGAGAGCATATGTTCGTGATATCTTTTAAACCTGCAACCCTTCACTGATGGATAAACAAATAAAGCATAAGTTTTATGAGAGTACTTTTGAGTGGAAGCTGAAAATAAATCTCGATTCCTTTTTCTGGAGCCATATGGTAACCCTATTCTTATCCCTTCTCAAGAGTGTATATCAGAATTCTTCCCTCCCTCCCTCCCTTCTGAATGGGCCCAGAACAAAGGCATCTCCTACATGAGTATAGTGGATGCCCTTGACCGTAACCTTGCATGTTGCTAGGTGGACAGCCTTTGTGTTTCTCTTAGAGGAGATAGCATATCGGGTAAGTTGACACTGCTTTTATTGTCTCAGCATTACTATAGATAAGTCAGTGCCTGTTACAGAGTAAGCTAAAGATGTTCTTCAGCAGGACCAAAGAACCTGTGCTCCCTTGAGTCCGGCCGGTGCAGACTGGGGGTATTCTTTGGTAAAGTGCAGTCTTCATCCATCTGCCAGGCGCTGAGCAGATAGCTGCAACTTATATCTCAGCTGAGGGTGACTTTATCTAGGATGGGGGAGACAGGAGAGAAGAAGCATCCCATGATTTCTGCCCGTGATACAGGTAGGTAGCCGCATTTTCTGTACAGTGGCAGAGAAGGTCCCATTGAAGACTGCACATGGCCTCAAAGCCCCAGGCAAATAATTATTTAGACTAGCTTCAGAGTTCTCTTGCAAGCATGACAGCAGATAAGAACTTTACAGTCCATCTAATTTGCCCAATTTCTTGTTCTGGTGCAGCATCTTAGATGTTAGTTGAGTTTTGGCTTTCCCTTCATTTCAACAGTTAGGAGCTCTCTAAACCCATCTCTCGCCCCCTGTACTCCAACAATTGCACTTATTTTCTTACAGATCATCATAGGGTAATAGTTCAGCTTTCTATTTTATCAATGTTAGACTATGGAAACATTCTGTATCTAGGAATAGCTTCTAAATTAATAGACAAGATTCAACTGCTTCAAAATATATCCACCAGACTGATATTTGTAAATCTTGCTTTGATTCAGTCACTCCTTTATTGGCTAGTTATTGGCTTCCAGTATGGTTTCATATAAAATTTAAAACAGCCTGTCTGATTTTCAAAAGTCACTATTCAGAGAGACACATCACTGAATACTCAAGGTCCCAGTGTGCTCAGCTAGTGGCATAGTATGGGAGGCGGCAGAGAGGGGGGGTGGGCCACCCCTGGCGCCATCATGATGGGGGTGCCAGCACATCTCTATCATGCCCCGCTCATGACATACCTCCCCCCATCCCATACCTCTGTAGATCTTTGCCAGTGTGAGCAACTTCTCCTGCCTGTTGCTCGCGCCGACCTGATTCCCCTCTGAATCACTTCCAGGTCACGGGGCCAGTAAGTGATATCAGAGGGAAACCCAGTGCTGGCATGAATGGCATGCTGGAGAAGCTACTCACACTGGTGAAAATTTACAGAGGTACATGGGGGGGGGGAAGGGAGAACGTGAGTAGAGGTAGGGGGAAGGAGTGGGGGAGAGAAGAGGGCACAGAAGGGGGAGAGGATGGTGCGGGGAGGGGGGGTGTTTGCCACCATCCCAGGCTTCTCCTACCCTCGCTACGTCACTATGCTCAGCCCCCTCTTTTAAACTCTTCTTGTAGGTGCTTGCAGCCACAGTGAAGTTTATGGAGTTCTGTGCTGATCTGAGCTTCACTCACAGTTCAAGAAAGTGTGGGACAAGCACATGGGATCTCTTAGGGAGAGGAGGAGATAGTGGATGCTACAGATGGGCAGACTGAATGGGCAACTTGGCCTTTACCTGCCGTCATGTTTTTATGTTTCTATAAATAAACTGCAGTATTGGGCATAGATTAAACAACTAAGAGTTGAACTGGATACTAGGTCCAGTGTGAAGTTTTGGTCGATTCTTTTCAGAAGAAGGTGACTATTATTATACAGCAGTTAGGAGATGAAGAAGAATCAGGTATTTATGAGTGCTTAGGATTCTCAGAGAATACATTTGTTATGCCTTCAATACATTTCTAAGATAATTTGGTTAGTTTAAGGTCAAAGGTGAAGAGGACCTCCACATCCTGCTAGATTACGTGAAGAAGGATATTCAGTGGTTTTGTAGCATATTGGAAGACTGACAGCCTCTTGTATGGCAGGGGTGTTTCCAGAGACACTCAAGAGGACAGTTGTTAGACCTAGATTAAAGGAGGATTTAGATAGACAATCCTGGCCAGTTTTTGACCACAATCTTTCTAGGAAAAATTTTGGAGAAGGTGGTATGGTGGTAATTGACAATGTTTCTAGATGAGAATATGATTTTAGATATAAATCAATCGCAGTTTGGGAGGGCTCATGGAACTAAATCAGTTCTGATAAACAGTCCCTGATAAACTGTTGTGGAGTAAGGATGAGGGAGATTATACAATTTTGGTCATGCTAGACCTTACTGCTGCTTTTGATATTATGAGTCAGCTCTTATTACGTCAATTAGCAGCAATGGGAGTTAGAGGAATGGCATGGAAGTGGTTGGAAAATAAACTACAAAAAGTAGTGATGGGATCAAGTAACTCAAAATCTTGATGTGTGGATAG
The DNA here is from genome assembly GCF_902459505.1 of Geotrypetes seraphini. Taxonomy (NCBI): domain Eukaryota; kingdom Metazoa; phylum Chordata; class Amphibia; order Gymnophiona; family Dermophiidae; genus Geotrypetes; species Geotrypetes seraphini. The sequence goes on along the minus strand of NC_047091.1, from coordinate 122,078,032 downwards.
CAGGATACCTCAAGGGTCAGTTTCATCCTCGTGTCACTTTTCACATCTATGTGTGCTTTCTGTGTGGTATGCTAAATCTTGAAGGAATTTCATACCATATTTATGCTTATGACATACAAATCTTGTGTCCAGTACTGAGAAATGTAGAGGATGACCTTTCAGTACCCAATCATGTTTTAGCATGAGTAGCATGGTAGCTTAAGATCCATAACTTTCAGCTGAATGTGTCAAAGTCAAATGTGGTATTTGGTGGGCAAGGAAAATGTAAGACCAGTTGGTAAAGTGATGTTACAGGGAATATTTGTATTATTGCCACGGGTTTAAGAAGTACATGATTAAGGGATGGAGACTGACAATTGATAAATGGCATCAGATTTCTTCTCTGACTCAGTCCTTTTTGCAACTTAAAATGATTCAACTATGTTCTATCTGGCACTGGGAGATTTGCAAATGGCAATGCTGACTTTAGTATTGTCATGCTGAGATTACTGTACTGTAGTGTTGTCTATTTTGGGTTATCTATACAGAGTATGCATTGCATGCAGTTAATACAGAACACAGCAACATGGTTAATTGGGAGTTTAAGGAAGTATAATCATAGAAACATAGAGTATGACGGCAGAAAAGGGCTGGTAGCCCAACAAGTCTGCCCACTCAAGAACCCTCCCTCCTTTGAGAATCCATCTTTTAAGTATAACTCTGCAGCAACCCCACCTGTTTGTCCCATTGTCTCTTGAAGTCGAGCAGGTTACTGGCCTCGACTACCTGGCGTGGAAGACCATTCCATCGATCAATCATTCTTTCGGTGAAGAAGTATTTCCTGGTGTCACAATGAAATCTTCCCCCCTTAAGTTTTAGCGGTTGCCCTCTTGTTGCTGTGGGACCCGTAAGAAAAAAGATTTCTTCCTCCACCTCAATGCGGCCCATGATATATTTGAATGTTCTATCATGTCCCCCCTTTCTCTGCGCTCTTCGAGAGAGTACAAGCGCAGTCTGCTCAGACGTTCTTCATATGGGAGATCTTTAAGTCCCGAGACCATCCTAGTGACTCCTTGGGTTACAGACCTTATGTTGGTTTTCGGTCACATTTCAACTACAGTTTAGAACGTCAACATTGGTGTATAAAGAACTCTAGCAGCAGCCAACATTTAATATCTGGGTCTAACTTAGCCTGCAAAGGTCAGCATTTAAAAACACACTGACCACTGCCAACTGAATATTGACTAGATAGGTTTTGGCTATTTGGGGTTTTCATCTTATTAATGAGGGCTGGTAAGTTTACTTAGGTGGGCAGATTATGAGTTGTTAAGTATATGGACTGAACTACCTTATGTTAGAAGGTGGGGGCGATCTTAATTTTGTATTGAGGTGTGATCCTTAATTCTATTTATGTTTGCTGTAAATTGCTTCAGGTCTTTTTGATAAAGGCAAGTAATAAGTGGAAACAAATTATTGTCTTTTATCTGAAAGGTCCTGGACCAGGGCGATACTGTTTGCCACCAACTGTGGGATTCATTAGCCATGACTACACCAGATTCACTAGTCCAGCCTATTCCTTCCATGGGAAACTCAGTGATAACAGTAAGTCTCAGACATCTGGAAAAAAGTAGGCAGTAAGGTTATACTCTGATCACCATGTGCCAGGAGTAAATCCTCCTGGGAAAAGCAGCTACCGGATACAGGATGGAAGAGACCTGCAGGGTAACATTACACCTCCAGTCAGAGTATATAAATGTGAATAAATGAAATGAGGATACAAAATCTGCCTATCTCTCTGAATATGAAGTGGCTCTTCCAGATACACCAAGTTCCAGTCCAAATTTCTTTTTTGTGCTTTCTCTTCCAGCAGCACTAAATTCCCAAATACCCATTACCGGATGCACCAATACCACCACTTTGGTGAAAAACACTTTTTCCAAATTGAAATTGGTAAGAAGATCTAGGGATCTGCTTTTGATGGATAATTTTTGTAGGATTGTCATGCATTAATTACTCCACATTTCAATGACTGTAATTCATTGTTTTGGGGTTTATCAAATAATGTTTTAAAAGTTTGCAAGTCGCCCAGAATGCAGCAGCTAGGCTTATCTTAGAGATTTCAAGATTAGAGCAATGTATTACCAATTTTAAGTAAATTCAGTTTAAGGCATTAATTCTTATCTTTAAAGTTTTAAACAATGATGTACAACAATAGAACACTTCTGAAGCTCAAGTATGGGTAACCATCACTGAAACACTCTAACTCTGTACTAAAGCTCATATCTTTTTATTGTACTAAAGCTCATATCATGTATTGTAACACCATCACTGAAGCTCATGTATCGTAACATCATTATAAAAGCTCTTAAATTGTAGCTCAAGTATTGTAACATCATTACCAAAGCTCATATATTGTAAAACCATTATAGAAGCTTATAAATCATAGCCTTTACTGAAGCTCATGTATTGTAACATCACTTTCTCGTGTATTGTAACACCACTTCTGAAGCTCAGGTATTGAAGCATCATTATAGAAGCTCATACATTGTACCTCAGGTACAGTAACACCATTAATGAAGCTCTTGTATCATTACACTTTTATAGAAGCTAATGTAAACCGCTATCAATTGACTATCCAGTCATTAGTAGTGGTATAGAAGCTTTCAATAAACAATAAAATAATACCTCTGGCCACTACTCTGACAATTTATTGTCTGCCACATTCTTTGTGGTCTTCTATCAAATTGATGCTGAATGTGCCCTCTTTTCATCACACAACTGGAAGAGTATAACTACAATGTTCTCTGTGGAAGGGGCTAAATTATGGAATTCGCTGCTTAAAGCTTTTCTATTTCAGGGTGCTGTCAAATAGTCTGGTGAATCTGATGTGTTCTACGTGATTGGTTATTTTATTATAAGTGTTTTATTATCTGTATGTTTGTCAGTGTTAAGATTGTAAACTGCCTAGAACTTTGGATAGTGTGGTCTAGCATTTGTGGAAATAAATAAATAAAACTCTCCCTGTACCCATCCCCTACTGCACCAACAGCACCAGATTCTCCCATCACCTCTCACTTAATGCATAAACAAAACTCTCGGTATCTATTAATGGCTCCACCACAACTCCAAAGTACCCATTAGCACCAAAACTCTCCCTGTACCCATCACCTACTACACTAACAGTACCAGACTCTCCCATTACCTCTCAACTCAAGCATAAACATAAACACCAAAACCCCCCAATGCCTATCAATGGGTAGACCAGGAGCAACAAAATTCTCTCAGTACCCTTCAGTGGCAGCACTAGTACTCCTCGATGCCCATCAGTGGCTACATCAAAACTTCCCTCTTCCCCAGTGTCTTGTATGCTAACTTTAGTAATCAGTCTAGAGTTGTAGGGATATGACTATAGGGTTGAGTATTGCTCCCATGATTTCTGAGATAATATTGCATTTTCTTTACGATCAATGAGGTCTGGTGTGTCCTCTGCTCTGTATGAAAAGAAAATCCTATGGTTTTTGTCCAGGTGTGGTTGGGAGGAAGGCTGTAGCTGATAGTTGTACAAAGAAACTGTGCTCCCTGTGCTGTAGGTGGCTGACATGGCTTCTCTGTGTTACAGTGTTCTTTAAAGACTCCAGCCCAGGACCCTGCTACTATGTGGATCCAAAGCTTACCCGCTTTGGTCGACATGAAGGTCCTTCCTATTCCATGCTGTCTCGAGCCAAACCTGCAGGTAATTGACACTTTGCAAGGGCCAAAAGTGTAAATGAAGGCACATCTCACACTGAGAAATCACCCAGTTTCATTCGCAGACATCATTGAAGACAGTGAGGAGGAGATGATGTTGAATAGTTGGGGCTGTAACACTTTTGACAGCTTCTCACTCTGAGCTGTGACCTGCTGGCTTCAGGGCTGGACGCACAGAGCTCTGGCAGCTCGGGGGGAAAACACCAGGTTGGAAGTCATTTTCATTTTCCAGGCAATGCTCAGCACAAATAGCATGCAAATTATATACACACTATTTGTGCTGAGTACTGTGGTGAAAGGAGGATCTGGGCCTGGCACCTGCGCACAAGAGCCGCTTGTTAGGAACAGCTGTTGTGCACAGGCCCAATACAGGGCAGGTCTGTGATTGCGAAGCTCCAGTAAGCAGCAAGAGTGAAAAAGAATAAAACTTTTCAGCTGCAACTGAAGCCTCTTACGCTGCGGCAAGTTTGGAAGTAGAAAATGACACGGGGACAAATATTTCCCCCGTCCCTGCAGGAACTCATTTTCCCGTCCCATCCCGGTGAGTTCTTTTCCTGTCCCTGTCTCAAGTTCTGTCCTCATCTGCACAAGCCTCAAACACTTTAAAATCATAAGAATTCGAGGCTTGTGCAGTTAAGGCAGAGCTTACAGAAATGGGGCAGGGACAGGGACAAAATGTGCAGGGATGGGATGGGGAAATTGAGTTCCTGCAGGGACGGGGAAAAATTTAGCCCCGTGTCATTCTCTATTCGGAAGTCTTTGAATTGCATGTCTGTTTTAGACGTAGCTGTTATTTATTTTATTTATTTATTTATTCAATTTTCTATACCAGGGGTGTCCAATGTCGGTCCTCGAGGGCCGCAATCCAGTCGGATTTTCAGGATTTCCCCAATGAATATGCATGAGATCTGTGTGCATGCACTGCTTTCAATGCATATTCATTGGGGAAATCCTGAAAACCCGACTGGATTGCGGCCCTCGAGGACCGACATTGGACACCCCTGTTCTATACCATTCTCCCAGGGGAGCTCAGAATGGTTTACATTAATTTATTCAGGTATTCAAACATTTTTCCCTGCCTGTCCCGGTGGGCTCACAAATCTATCTAATATACCTGGGGCATTGGGGACATGCAAACTGCTCCTATCAGGGAAGTCACAGACAGCTCCAGACCTGCTGGAAATGTTTGCATGGTAGGAGGTAGACATTCCTTGCTGTGCATTACATAGAGTGCTAATTTTAATACCAATGAGCTCTTTGTAATGCAATTGGATAGGATTCTCAGTGGCTGCTACCGCGATTGGTGAATGCCCCTGAGAACATTTTTGTGCATCGGAGGCTGAACTAGGGTTACCAGACGTCTGGAAAAACCCGGACAAGTCCTCTTTTTCGAGGGCTGTCCAGGTTTCCAGATTGACTTTCCAAAACCCAGCATTTGTCCAGGTTTTGGAAAGCCCGGATGCGTTCTACCACATCTGGAGGGCCTCTGAGCATGCGCGGATGATGTCACACACATCCACGCATGTTCCATGCCTTCCAGACGCGGCTAGAGCTCATCCAGAAGAAGAGAGGAGGCTTTGTGGGGGCAGGGCTTGGAGTGGAGCTGGGGTGGAAAGGAGTGGGGCTTGAGGCGGAATGGGGCCGGGTCATGTGTCTGATGTTTCTCGGAGAAAAATATGGTAACCCTAGGCTGAACTAACTTGCAAGTAAGACTGAATACAACCAGTCTTACTTGCAGGGCAAGCTTTTAGGACATCAGGGTCTAAGTGTCTCAAAGTTGCTTCTTGAAGGAGGTCATAGATTACCATCTGAGAGGAACCCCCTTAGAATAGGATAACCATACAAACAAGAAGGAGCTGGTTACCAAAGATCCTTTGTTATGGGAGCCTTTCTTCTTGTTGTGTTTTGTTATTTTGTTTGAGCCTACCTCAAGTTCCACTACACCTGAGTGTTCGTCCACCAGAATTTGTCCTAACTCTACACTCTGTTATTTATGATGGAGGTTTGGAGCTGGAGTTCATGGGTCTTCATTCATAATCACCAGGGCGTTTTCTTTGCTAATTCCATCTTTTTTAATCCTTCCATCACTGTGACATCCTTTAGTAAAGAGCTGTGAGTCCCTTTAGCAACCTATGCATGAGTACTCTGAATCCCACCTACAGTGAAAATGGTAGGAGGGATGCCCACTCAGTCAAGCCAATCAGAGCCTTAGGCTCCTCCCTCTGTATCCTGGGCGGGGCCTTAGGCATCTGAGCCAATCAGGCCTTAAGCCCCTCATTTTATATCACATGATGCACCGGGGAGGGGAAAGCCTGCCATTTTGGACTGGCAGTCCTCGGAGCACTAGATATCAAGCATCCCTCCTGTTCTCAACTTCTCACAAAAGTACGGAGGGGAGTTCAAGAGGCGTGGATGGTTCAGGGGGAGCATTCAGTAGCAGGAGGGAGTAGACATCTCTCCTGCCTTTTTGGGGGGAGGGATGAAAGGGGGGATTTTATGGGATGATTCTTAGGGGGGCTCCGTTGGCAGGAAGGAGTAGGCATCCCTCTTGACATTTTCATTGCCTTGGGGGCGACTTCACCTGGAAGGAAGGAGTGAGCATCCGTCCTGACAGTTTTCACTGTCATGAGGGGTGTCACCTGGTGCCAGTTCATGGGGGGAGGTGTTTGGGGATGGCCATCATCGGTGGGGGGGGGGGGTCGGCAAGGCATTTTTTTAAAAAATGAGACAGATATTGCACGTGTGTAACACGTTTACATCTGTGCCATTAAAGAAAGAAAAAAGCCCCAACAGCTGAGGGGCTCTCCCAACTCTGTGCATGTGATAGTCGCTTTCAGAGTGACTGATTGGATGGGGATTACCATGAAACTCCATGCAAATAATATGCATGGAGGTTTGTTGGTGCATCAATTGCTGTTCCAGAGTGGACCAAAAAATCAGCCAACAGCAATTCACACAGTCTTAATGACCGTGTTTTGTGCATCTAGCCTTTAGAGGTGTGAGGTGATTAGAGGTGTGAGGTGTGATGGGATTGTCTGCACAAAGCTAGCAAATGTCCACATAATTCTGAATGTGGCACTCCATCACAGACAAATGCAGAATTGGTTCACAGTTTGTATATTTTGGAAAGAAATAAAGCATTAATTTAGTTTTCTTTAACTCTATGCCAGCAAGAAATGCCTTCAGTAGTTCTGGTTTTGTGGCTGCTATTCCAGTGCTCCCAAATGCTGAAGGATGGAGGCCAGAAAGCTAGCAATGGATTGTAACATCTTAGTAATTATGGAGGGGGTTTATGAAGAGCTGTGCAACAGCCTATTGTGGAAATCTATTGCTTTCAGTGACTTCTGGGGCCTTTTGCCTCTGCAGATCGATTGCAAGTCTCTGGACCTGGACCTGGCCTTTACAGTCTAGAAAATGCACCTCTTCCTCATCACAAAAGACCACCTTCCTACAGCATGGGAATCCGCACCAAGTACCGAAGCTTAGACTCTGTGCCGGCCCCTAATAGGTACACTCTCCCTTGTCTGTTGGGGCCCCGCATCCCCATCAAGCCCTCATCTGCCAGCTTCAGCATCTCTGGGCATATCAAATCTGGTGGCTTCTCTGAAGCCCTGGCCCGGACTCCTGGGCCAGGGCAATACAAAAGCACAGATCCTGGCATCTACCTGCGAAGGGGTCCTGCTTTTTCCATGCTGGGGCGTTCCAGCACAGCAACCAAATCATTCCAGACACCAGGACCCGGAGCATACAGTCCTGAAAAAGTGATAACCCACAAGGCCAGAGCTCCATCCTACACACTGGGAATTCGCCATTCTGATTTCCTTACACCTCTAATTGTGGACACATCAGAGTGAGACACTTGGGAGCATGCATTTTAAAGCATGCTATTTTTATTTATTTATTTTAAATATTTCTAGGCTTCTCTATCCTCTGGTTCCAGGTGGGGTACAAATGTAAAATATTAAAAAAAACAATATTGAATACATAAACTCAGTGGCCTAGCAAGGGTAGGAGGCACCTGGGGTGGTGGCACCCCTGCATCCTCCTCTCCACCCCCCTGCTCCTTCCCTGTCCCCTACACCACACTCATGTCTTCCCTTCCCCATCGTACCTCTTTAATTCTTCGCTAGAGCAAGCAGCTGGCATTGGCTTTCCCTCTGATGTCACTTCCTGGCCCCAGGCCAGAGAAGTTTCTCGTACTAGCGAAGATTTAAAGAGGTATGGGGGGAAAGGAAGGGTGTGGGCAAGGTGTGTGTGTGTGGGGAGGGGTGTCCACCTCCCTGCCCCCCCTTACTATGCCACTGCATAAACTCAATACAAGTACAACAAAATAACATTATCTGAAATAAGACACCTAGGGCTCCTTTTACTAAGGTGCGCTAGCGTTTTTAGCGCACGCAGGATATTACCGTGTGCTACACCACACGCTACGTGGCTAGAACTAACGCCAGCTCAATGCTGGTGTTAAGGTCTAGCATGCGCGGCAACTTACCACGCTATTCTGCGCGTTAATGCCCTAACGCAGCTTAGTAAAAGGAGCCCCTAGTGATCAAAAGCCTGAATAAATAAATTAAAAAAAAATATCTTCAGCTGCTTTCTAAACTGTAAAATTGAGGTGCTAAACAGCATTGAATTTAGTGCATCCTATTAGCATAGGTCCACACTAATGACTCCTGTGTGTGGAAAACAACCAGGGCACTAAAATTCCATATTAATTGCTTAGCATGACATAAGTTGGGGATTGGGCAGAGATTAGGCAGGTACTGCATATTGCAGTTGCCACACAATAGTTGGCATATGCTAATTGTCACTTGTACAGTCGGTGAGGATGCAATTAATATCTCAATCACCTAATTGCAAATGAACTTAACATGCAGTAAGGGCTTTTCTATGAGATAACTGCAGGGTAGAGAATGACATGGGGACAAACTTTGTCCCCGCCCCCAACCCTGCAAACTCTGATCCCATCCGCACAAGCTTCTAACCGGACCCCCCTCAATGCAACTCCCCCCCTCCTCCCCCCTTCACCAGCTCCCTTCTCTTTAGCCTCAAGCATGTTAACTGCTTCCCTAACGGTATATATACTGGACCTGCACTATTTCCTATTTGTACAGCATCTTGTAGCTCTTGAAATATACAGCTCCATTATTCTTGTAACTTTTCCTGGAAATGACCAGAATTCTCTCTGTAATTATCCGGAAATGTCCAGTTGTCTCTTTTGTAATCCGCCCAGAACTGCAAGGTTGAGGCGGAATAGAAATCAGTAATGTAATGTAATAGTTATGATTTTATATTGAAATCATTTTATTAAAGTATAAAAAGAAACAATTGTCAATTTTACAATTGTCATTTTATAAATCACAAATAATACAGAACAAGGATCAACAAAACCCTATCTCCCCTCCCCTTCACAAATATTTATTTAATTCATTTTCTATCCCTTTCTTCCGAAAGAGCTCAGAACAGGTTACAGGTTAACATACATAATATACAATTAACAGGTTACAATCTACCATAGTACAGCACTAGTTTTTTATTATTCAAGTTTTATCCTAATTTGACATATACTAGGGATCTACTGTGTTTCCCCGAAAATAAGCCTTAGCATGATTTTTGAGGTAGGTCTTAATATAAGCCCTACCCTTGAAAATAAGCCCTAGTCACAGGCAGCAGAAGCAGCAGCAGTGCTTCCCCCCCATCACCCTCCCGCCGACCCATCTCTCCCTCCCATCCGAACCGCGAGACAGAAATAAATGTACCTTATAACAAACTGGCAGCGTCGGCAGCAATTTAGACAGACTGCTTCGCGGCCTGGGCCATTCCTCTGCTGTGTTGCTGATGACATCATCAGTGATGCGGCAGAGGAATAGCCCAGGCCCAGGCCACAAAGTATTAAGAAAACTGAACAAGTCAAATTACTGCAGAATGCTACATAGGAAAATCATGCTAACAGAATACCTCAGTCAGACATGGGGGAATGCAACTAGGGCAACTATCCTGCTGGAAGCTGAATAAGGCATAGCCTGGTAGTGGGCTTTGTGGTCCTCAGCTATATCTAACACCAGCTCTGACAGGATACATATTTCAAATCTGATATATTTTAATCATAACATAGAAAATAAAAGTTTTTTTCTACCTTTTGTTGTCTGGTCATTTTATTTTTCAACTTATGTTGGTCTCAGGTTCTGGTTTGTTTCTTTCTGTCTTCTCTTCTTAACTCACTCACCAGGTTCTCCTGCCCATTTGACATTTCTTCTTTCTCCAAGCTCACCATCCATATTCCATCTATATGTATGCATTTTTCCCCATTTTCAGCGTCTCCCTTCTCCATGTCTTCTATATGTCCCTTTCTAGTATTTCCCCTGTGCCCATCTCCCTGCCTTCATCATAATTATCATCATTATCATAATCACTCCTCTGTGTCCCTATGCCTCCAAGTCCAGCATCTCCCTTCTGTGTTCCTGTTCTCCCCTATGTCTAGTCATCTCCCTGTGTCCATATACCCCCCATGTCTGGCATTGCCCCTCTGTGTCCATTTACCACTCGCATTCAGTGTTCCCCTTTGTGTCCCTATGCTCCCATCCATGCCCAACATCTCCCCCTTTTTTTGTATTTCTCCCTGTGCCAGCTCTTCCCTCTCTTACACCCTTACACCAATGTGTCTCTTGTACCCTCTCTTTCCTCCTTCCCTTGGTTCAACATTTATATTTCCCTTCTCTTCTATCTCCTCTCTGCAGGTCCAAAATCTCTCCCCTTTCCTCCAGCTCCAGTCACCCCGCCCCCAAATGGATCCAATACTTCTCTCCCTTCCTTTCCCTCCAGCTCCAGCCTCCCCCATGGGTCTAGCACCCTGCAGGTCCAGCCCCTCTGTCCCTTCCCTCCAGCCCCCACACACATAGGTCCAACACCTCTCTCAATTCCTTCTAGCTCCAGTCATCCCCTCTTGCAGGTCCAGCACCCTCTTCCCTCCAGCTTCAGTTAGCCTCTATCTCCATTCCCCCCAAACCAGGTCCAGCACCTCTTTCTTCCCCTGGTCAGAGAGAGTCCTAATACAGCTGGGAGATATATAAGCACAACCTGGGCTTTGCAGTCTCCAGTTATGTCTAACACCAGCTCTAGTAGTGGGCTTTGTGGTCCTCAGCTATATCTAACACCAGCTCTGACAGGATACATATTTCAAATCTGATATGTTCTAATCACAAAATAGAAAATAATTCTTTTTCTACCTTTTGTTGTTCCCTCCTGCTCCACTCCACCTACTACATGGGCCCAGCACTTGCTTTTCTTCCCTCCCCCCAATCCCCAGACCAGATCCAGCAACTGTCTTCCTTCCCTTCAGGTCCAGCAGCTCAAGCAACTCCCCCTTCACAGGTGCAGCAGCAGCCCCACCTCATGAGTCCAGCAGCCCCCTCCCTCTCTATCGTGGGTCCAACAGCCCCCCACCCTCGCACTCTCCCTCTCTCCTGATCTCCGGTGGCAAAAAATCCCAACAAACCTGTGACTCTCCTGGGGTCAGCTCCATCATATCTCCTGGGGGCGGACCTACCAACCTCTTCTTAGAAGCTTCCTGCATGCAGGGCTGCTTTGCCCAGAACCTTCTTGCCGCCAAATCCTTCCTTCCGATGTAACTTCCAGCAACAAGAAGGTTCCAGTCGGAGCAGCCCTGCATGCAGGAAGCTTCTAAGAAGAAGCTGGAAGGCCCACCCTGGGAGGCACGATGGGGTCAACTCAGGAAAGTCACAGGTTTGGGGTGTTTCTTTGTCATCGGCGATCAGGAGGGAGGGTTCGAGGGTATGGGGCTATTGGATCTGTGATAGGGAGGGAGGGGGGCAGCTAGACTCATGAGTGGAAGGGCTGCTGCTGCACCTGCGATTGCGAGGAGAGCTGCTGACCGGGAGGGGTGGGAAGGGAGGCAACTTGCAGCAGATACTTTACTGCAGGGACAAGGCCATTCACTGCTCCACAAGGTGGTGAATGGCCTTGTCCCTGGTACCCACGGCAACCGGTCTTTTTTTCCCCCGTTCCTGTAGCTAGGCATGGGTAAAAGTCACCTTGTCATGCTCTACTTTGGGGATTCCCCTGCCGGCTCTGCGCATGTGTGAAAGTTGCTTTTCCAATGACTGATGGGGTGGGATTACAGCCAACATCTGCAAAACTAATTTGCATGCAGAGTCAGTTAAACATTGATCGCCATTTTAAAATCAGACAATTAATCGGCCCACAGCAACCTACAAGGTGTTAATAACAATTTTTTTGTGCACCTGGGCCTGAGAAGGGTGACATTTGGTACAGTGCTCTACTGACAGATGAAGGCGTTGCTACACCTACATGGGGGGGGGGGGGGTTTGGGCTGGATTAAAATCACTGCTACACCTACGGCGGGGCTGAATTAAAACCAACTGATGCCCTAAGCATAACCCAACTCTGGTACCACTCAGCCCTCCCATTTCTTAACTGAAAAGACATTAAGGGGCTCATAGTCAAAAGAAAATACGTCGAAAAACCCGCCTAAATCGGCACTTGAACGATCAAAAAGAAAGGTTGTCCAAGTGCCGATAATCGAAATGGGTTTTAGACGTATCTAAAAACAGCTTAGGTCTTTTCAGTGCTGCTGTACGCCCAGAACTGAAAGGGGCATTTTAGGAGGAGTGGTGAGGGCAGGACGTGGGCTGACCTAAACTTAGTCGTACTGCAAGTATAACTGAAAGTTTAACGAGATTGCTTAGACGGAACTTGTACTGTAGTGACTTAGGCGATCTAAAATCATGTCTAAGTGCCCAGAAGGTATCCAAAGTGACCAGATAACCATTGCAGACACAAATATAGACCCCACCCCCACACACAATATCATAAAAATCGGAATAATAACGTACATACCAGCCTCCAGAACATCAGCACCTGGCATAGGAAAGCCTAGTAGAGCTGTACAGAGGTGGCTTAAGTAGTTTGGGGAGTAGGCTAGTGAACCATAGAGAGGAAGACCCAGGCCCATAAGTCACTCTAACCACTGCATTCTTGGTGAAACGTGCACCCCCAAAACCTCCCCAAACCCTATTGTACTGCGATATAGGTGATACCTGCAGCCATAAGGGCTATTGGAGTGGTAGACATGTGGGCCTAGTAGGTTTTGAGGGGCTCACCATGACCTATAAGGGAGTTGTAGTGAGTTGTTTATGTGGCACCCTTTTTGTGAAGTTCACAGCAGTTCCCTGTAAGGTGCCCCACTACTCTGTTGCCATGTCTAGGTGGCTAGTCCATCACTTTGCTGGCCCCTCCCATGTCCAAAAGGTCTTGTTCTAGGTATTTTTGATTTAGACAAATTTTTGGATGGGAATGGGGTATAAAGATAGACAACATAGCGGTCTGGATGATCAAATGGCTGGACGTAGAAGTAGATGATTCTCAAAAAAAGAAATATTTTTGACGTATTTTTCTAGAATGGACTTTTGACATGCCGACTCTGGGCGACTAGCTACATAGGCCCAAAATGGATTTAGACGTATTTTTTGATTATGCACCTCTAAGACTCAATAAATGATAAGATATATTATTGTATGAAACAAAACATCATATATTTATAATTGATTAGAAAAGCACTGAAATTCATGTTTCATAATGGGAGTGGCTGAGGACAGTTAAAGAGTTAAGGCATCCTTATCATCCAAGCATCTAGGGTCTAGTGAGGCTTCCTAACTCCTCAGAGATGAGAAGGTACTAGGTATTCTTTACCTAGATCAATCACCAGCTCTCCCAAATGGAGAAATCAAGGATTTTCTCAAGAATAGACCAGAAAATTCTCTTTCAAAGGCAGAACAACTATACATGCCTCTTTTTTTCCCTCTAAGACAGGGGTGTCAAGGTCCCTCCTCTAGGGCCGCAGTCCAGTCGGGTTTTCAGGATTTCCTCAATGAATATGCATGTATTAGCATACAATGAAAGCAGTGCATGCAAATAGATCTCATGCATATTCATTGGAGAAATCCTGAAAACCCAACTGGATTGTAGCCCTCGAGGAGGGACTTTGACACCCCAGCTGGTAAATAAAGTAAAACATTCAAAGAAAAAAAATGTTAAACTGATTTTCTCTCTTTCTTAGCATCTAGCTTCCATCTAAAACAGGTATTCAGCACCTTACTTTAAATATCCTCACAGCTTGCAAAGCCTTCCTCAGGCAGCCTTTCCCAGCAAGTTTTCTTCCATGGTTAACAATATGACATAGGCAGTTCCATCTCAGTTCAAACAGAAGAGCAAAAAAACTCAAAATAGGTAAATCCCATATCCCAATTTCCTTTGTGGTCGGTCTCCCACAGACTTTCCAAAATGGAGATGGTCATAACATGCAGCCGTTTTTACTTAATGGGAAGTTTTTCCTTATTACTTCCTTAGGGGACCATGCCCCAGCCCAAACCAGCCTTTTCCTTTGAGATGCAGAAGACACCCTTCTCCAGGCCCTCACACTTAGGGTTACTAGGTGTCCTAGAAAACCCAGACATGTCCTCTTTTTAAAGGATTGTCTGGGTGCCCAGACAGATTTCCAAACCCTAGCAGTTTGTCTGGGTTTTGAAAGGCTCCGAGCTTGGGGCCGCGACTGGAGAGCCACCAAGCATGCGTGGATGTGATGTAATGTAATGCGCACATGCATGTGATGTCATTGCCTTGTATCCGCGCATGCTTGGAGGCCCCCTACCTGTCAACCTTAAAAGGACACAACCATTTCCTATAGTCTTTCGACCCTAAGCTGTACTCAGGGAGTTAGAACAACCTCCAATGTTCTACTGATAAGGCAACACCTTTTCTAGTATAAAAGAACCTTGATCTGTCACAGGTGCCACAATGTTGAAGGGGGCCTAAGCCCAAAGTGGGGGTGAGGGCCTAGGTCTTCGAGCCCCCCCCCCCCCCATTGGATGGTGTATGGCATGAGAAGCAGGAGAGCTGTAGCGAGGTGGATAATGTGTATATGTGTCATAGGGTAGAGGGTAATAAAGAGGTGGTTGGGCGATGTATGTGCATTGGAGAAAAGTCAGCCCTTATAATGGGTGAATTCTGCATTAAAAGTTAAAAATTCAGCACACTTCATTTGTAATTTTCTTTTGCAGAATTCCCAAGGAATATAGTTAGTATAAAGCAAGGGATCTCAACCCAGTCCTCAGGACATACCAGCTAGATCTGAAGGGTATTCACAATGAATTTGCATGAAATAGATTTGCATACAATGGAGTTTGTGCATGTAAATTTATCTTATACATAGTCATTGTGGGTGTCCTGGAAACCTGACTTATTAGATGTGTCCCAAGAACCAGTGGTGTAAGGGCTGTCAAAAACGACAGGAAGGAGAAACATGTGGGTGCACACATTCAGTTCCCATGCAGCTGCCCATAGAAGAACATGTGCTGAATCAGGGTACAGATGTCTCCAGTGGGTGGGCAGTTAGAAGCATGCCATAGAAATGAACAGAAAAACTCGTGTGAAATGGCAGAAACTCAGTGTTTTTGCTTCCCACTAGAAAATATATATATATATATTTTTTAATTCTTTATTCATTTTTATTACATCACGTGTACAAATAATAAAACATTTGAAATTAAATACATCAATTGAATCTCTTTCTAATATGACATCAAATATATAAATCTATTCTCTTCCCACCCCCCCCTTTCCTTTAACATTTAATCAAAAATATACAATATAATTTTCATTTTCAGTTTATTTGTTTATTTTAAATTTCAAGTTACCTCTATCAAGAGACCTTCCGTTAAAGGTATACTGAGATGGGTTTATTTTTTGATAGAGTACCCTAGTAAAGTAGACCCTAAGGAGATAAAAATCAATCAGTGTCCTGAAAAAGGTAACACATGTGGGTTTTTGAGCAGGATAGACAAAGTGAGCAACACATGGAGGGAGAAAGAGAAAATTAAGTCCCTGAGGGGACATGACATGAAATGGAGTAAGCTGATTGTGAGTGATAAGTCCCCAGTGTTGTGCTAGTTACTCTTCCAAAAGTAATTAATTACAGTTACTAGTTACCTCTCAGCCTAAAATAATTGGTTATAGTAATTAAATTACTCATTTAGGAAAGTAATTGATTACTGATTGCAGTTACCTAATTGCTTTTCCTTTACCAATGCCACATCCAAGAATATTTATGGCAAAAGCCTTATGGTACCTGAAGAGGCAAAATATCCATCTTATATCAAATCACACCTTATGAAATTATCTTGTTGGGCAGACTTGATGGATCATACAGGCCTTTATCTGCCGTCAACTACTATGTAGCATTTTTTTCAAAGCACTTAGACACACAGGGGCTCATAATCGAAAATGAAAAACGTCCAAAAAACAGCCTAAGTCGACACTTGGATAAACATTGTCAAAATATATCCAAGTGCCGATAATAAAACCAGGTTTTGGACATACAGTATTTAAAAATGACCTAGGCCTTCACAGTGCTGCTGAACGACCAGAGTTAAATGGGGCATTTCAGGAGGAGTGTTGAGGGCGGGATGTGGGCTGGCTTAGACTTAGTCGTACTGCAGGTATAACCAAACGTTTTACAACACAGCATAGATGAAACTTGGACATTGTGACTTAGATCATTTAAAGCATGGTCTAAGTCACAAAAACCAATCTAAAGTGACCAGATAAGCACTGCAAACACATAGTACAGACTGCCAAACACTACCCCAGCGATCACCGACCCCCCCCCCCCATAAAAACCGAAATCACAACTTTTAAATTCTTCCTCCAGAACATCAGCACCTGGCAGCCTGGTATAGGAAAGCCTAGTCGCGCTGCACAGAGGTTTTGGGGGTGGGTTAGGGACCCATGGAGAGGAGGACCCATGCCCATAAGCCACTGTAATGACAGCATTGATGGTGAAACATGTGCACTCCCCTAAACCCCCCAAACCCTTTTGTACTGCCCTATAAGTGGCTCCTGCAGCCATAAGGGCTATTGGGGTGGTAGATAGGTGGGTCTAGGAGATTCTGGAGGTGGTTTGGGGGGGCTCACCATTACCTATAAGGGAGCTGTAGTTAGATGATTACATGGCACCCTTTTTGTGAAGTTCACAGCAGTGTCCTGTAAGGTAGCCCACTGTTTAGGTGCCCTGTGTGGGTGTCCTGTCCATCACTTTGCAGACCCCTCCCATTTCCAAAAGGTCTGTTTCTAGGTATTTTGGACTTGGACGAAAAGTTGAACAAAAATGTGGTATAAAAATGGATGATTTAGCGATCTGGACGATCAGGCAGTTGGATGTATAGATAGACGATTTTCGAAAACAAATATTTTTTGGATGTATTTTTCAAAAATGTGTCCTACGCTGTTTTTTACTTTGGATGACTTGCGACTTAGACGAAAACGGACTTAGACGTTTCTTTCGATTATGCCCCTCATAGTGTCTAAGTGCTTTGAAAATGAGCCTCCTATGTTATACAACCCCAGTGTGAATATTGCATAACTTCATTTCTTGATGCTTATTTCAAGCATGTCATGTCTTAGTTACTATTCAGAAGTAAATAATTACAGTTACTGGAATAGTAAAAAAAGTGGTCAACTACTTTATTGATTATTGCAAGAAAGAAATTAACTACAGTAACTGATTACTAGTCCTCAATATCAGATGACATTATGTCCCTGAGGAGAGTGTGAGGTACTCTGCCTTGATTCATAGAGATGGAAACCCTTCTAAAAAAAAATCTTTAGTCATATCTGGGATTAAATACCTTCTGGCATCTGACTCCTTCAGACACTGTCAACTGCTTCAGAAGATACACAATACAGCTGCCAGCAAAAAAAAAGATTAAAGAACAGGAATCCAACAGTCAAAGCCTGTAATTCTGCCTCCCCTATTACATTAGATTGTTTGTGCCATACTCCCCTCCAGAACATAGCACTACGTCTGTGCTGCATGTCACTTCACAGAGGACTGCATGTTGCATATCACGTGAACATCTGTGTGATTCCATCAGACTTTCACAAAAAAAAGGCCAGAAAATGTGCTGGTGAATTTCAGCTAGCAACACCAAAAAAATCTCTTTATGAGGCGAGTTCAATTCAACACAAATTACCTCAGTGAGGGGGAGGGGGTTCAGAGATCCAGTGCACTCCCTTAGAAACATGATGGCAGATAAAGGCCAAATGGCCCATCCAGTCTGCCCATCCGCAGTAACCATTATCTCTTCATCTCTCTCTAAGAGATCCCACGTGCCTATCCCAAGCCTTCTTGAAATCAGACACAGTCTCTGTCTCCACCACCTCTTCCGGGAGACTGTTCCATACATCTACCACCCTTTTTCTAAAAACATATTTCCTTAGATTACTACATAGCCTATCACCTCTTAACTTCATCCTATGCCCTCTCATTGCAGAGATTCCTTTCAAATGAAAGAGACTCGACTCATGCGTACTTACGCTACGTAGGTATTTAAACGTCTCTATCATATCTCCCCTCTCCCACCTTTCCTATAAAGTATACATATTGAGATCTTTAAGTCTGTCCCCATACGCCTTATGATGAAGACCACGTACCATTTTAGTAGACTTCCTCTGGACCGACTCCATCCTTTTTATATCTTTTTGAAAATGTGGTCTCTAGAATTATACACAATATTCTAAATGAGATTTCACCAGAGTCTTATACAAGGGCATCAATACCTCCTTTTTTCTACAGCCATACCTCTCCCTATGCACTCTAGCATCCTTCTAGCTTTCGCCATCACCTTATCAACCTGTTTGGCCACCTTAAGATCATCACATACAATCACACCCAAGTTGTGCTTTTCTGTTGTGCACATAAGATCTTCACCCCCTAAACTGTACCGTTCCCTTGGGTTTTTGAAGCCCAATGCATAACCTTGCATTTCTTAGCATTAAATTTTAGCTGCCAAATTTCAGACCATTCTTCAAGCTTCGCTAGGTCTTTCTTCATGTTATTCACAACATCTGGGGTGTCTACTCTATTGAAGATTTTG
Organism: Geotrypetes seraphini; assembly: GCF_902459505.1. Classification (NCBI taxonomy): domain Eukaryota; kingdom Metazoa; phylum Chordata; class Amphibia; order Gymnophiona; family Dermophiidae; genus Geotrypetes; species Geotrypetes seraphini. Next base: position 122,059,337 of record NC_047091.1, on the reverse strand, counting down.
GTATCATCCACAAAGAGGCAAATCCCGACAGCCCTTCAGCAATATCGCTTATAAAAGTGTTAAAAAGAACAGGCCCAAGAACAGAACCTTGAGGCACACCATCCATTTCCTCAGAACGATTTTTATTGACCACTACCCTCTGTCGCCTTCTACTCAACCAGTTCCTAGCCCAGCCTGTCACTTTGGGGCCCATCCCGAGGGCGCTCAGTTTGTTTATTAGACGCCTGTGTCGAACACTGTCAAAGGCTTTACTAAAATCTAAATACAGTGTTCCCCCGGTCATTCGCAGTCAGCGGTTCACGGTCCCAGTGATTCGCAGTATTTCAGACCGTGAACTGCCGACCAGGAGAGGTCAGCTGGAGAGGCAGGAGAGAGCAGCTGGAACGCCGGCGAGTGAAGGAAATCACTCGCTATATGCTCTGACCACCTCTTCCTGCACTAAAGTCAGACTTCACCAATCAGGAGCTGCATGTCAAAGCATCTCCTGATTGGTGAGGCCCGACTTTAGTGCAGGAAAAGGCAGTCGGAGCATACCGTGAATGATTTCCTTCACTCACCGGTGCTCCAGCTGCTCTCTCCTGCTTCTCCCGCTGCCCTCGCCAGTCCCCCCCCCGAAAAACCGTATTCGCGTTTTTTCAAGATTCGCGTGGGTTCCTGGAACAGAACCCCCGTGAATATCGGGGGAGGACTGTACACCACATCTAGTACACTCCCTCTATTTAATTCTCTGGTCACCCAGTTAACGAAATTGATCAGATTTGTCTGACAAGACCTACCTCTAGTGAATCTATGTTGCCTCCGGTCCTGTAATCCACCAGTTTCCAGATGACAAGCAGGTCAGGGCTGCTACATTACACTAAGATCTGTCCAATTTACTTTTGAAATAATAGTGTTTGACAAACTGGTCCATAATTTTACCACTGGGTAAGAATGGCCTTAGCAGTCTGCCTGAATTCATGATCTAGGACAGCACTCTTCATTGCAAGGCCCAGGATAACTCTGGGTCAGCCCTCATCATCTTTCTGGCTTTTTTTTTTTTCCTGCTACTCTCTGCCTCTCAACCTAAGCTCATGGCAGAAAGGAGATGGGAGGAAAAGCTGCATGCTTGAAGGACAAGGCATTTCTCAGTAGGTAAAGAAAATGCATTTGGAAATGCCATCTTCTTGAGGATACCCTCATTAAAAAGTTTGAAGGCAGGCTGGTGGGGTGGATGGATCATTGACCCATACTGATCAGTAGTGTTGTGATCCTCACAGGGGAAGATATTTGGTTGCTCTCCTTCAGCTCATGTGGATCTAAAGTGGCCCCAACTTAAAAATTAGTGGACAAGAGGCTTTAAACATCGACTCTTTCTCCCTCTCTTTTTGGGTTCACATTCATCTTCGCTCCTGCACTCCCTCTAGTCCCTATTTATTTTTTTTCATAATTTCATAGTTTATTTAAATTTTGATTAAACGCTTATCCAAAGTTACAAAGCGTTGTACATAGTAATTTAAACTGGAAGACGAACATTTTAAAATTATTAGACATACACCAACTAAACAAACATGCTTATGACCTGAAAACATTGGGAAAAAAAGGGAAGAATCACAATTTTTTTAGAAAGAATACATAAAAGGAAAATACAATAGGAGAGGGGGAAAAGTTAAAAAATACAGAAGTAAATAAGTGTGTAAAAATCAGTTATAGGCATCTTTAAAAAGCAAGCATTTTAGGCTGCTTTTGAATTTCTGCAAGTTTTGTTCAGCTCTAAGATATAGAGGGAGAGAGTTCTAAATTAAAGGGGCCTCTTCAGAAGATTTCATTAGATTTCTACCACTGACATTGTGTGTAGCTTAGTCTTCTATCTTTTTACTCTCATTTTGCTTTTACAAACTATCATGCTCCTATTTACAAAGGTAGATGAACATAAAACAATCAGAGACTAATTTATTCACATTGTTGTTCCTACTAGACAGATTGTGTTATCTAGATTGTAGGAAGTGTCTTATTTCTATAATTGCCATGTAGACTTTATTTTTCTTTATCTAATGGTTATGCTCTCTCTCCTTCCTTCCTTTTCTTTGGTTTTGTCTCTACTTGCCTGCTCATCCCTTCCCCCTCTTATTTGGTTCACTTGGGGAAGCCTGCCAGAGCACTCAGTGAGGATCAATAAATCACAGCAATAGAATTACATCCCTGGACTATCTTATCGTCTTGCTGTTCTCATTTGAAAGCTCCATTTTCAGAGCCCACCTGATATATTCTGCCTGGCCAGTCTATGGGGAAGAGAGCCTAGGAATCCTCAAATATACTGTTCAAGCCTGGTGTTTGCACAACTGTATATCCTCATCTAGAGTAAACAGACTCATTAAACTTTGGAAGTGATCCTAGTTTAACAGAAAGACAAGGAAGCTAATATGGGAGAGTAAGAATCTTTTCCATCCTAAGCTCACTCATAGTAGCTAGTAGTATAATTCTGGAGACCGCACCTTCTAAAAGATATAAAAAGGAAATGGTAACGGAGCCCACTAGGGCCCAGGCGATCCTCGACCTGGTACTCACCAACAAGGAAAGCGTCTCAGAGGTCTCAGTAGGAGATATGCTAGCCTCCAGCGACCACAACATAGTATGGTTCAACCTTAGGAAAGGCTTCCCTAGATCAAACACGAAAACAAAGGTACTCAATTTCCGGGGCACAGACTTCGCACGCATGGGAGATTTCGTCCATCAGACGCTGCAGGACCAAGCAGAGACCGATGATGTAGAAGCTAAGTGGTTAACACTGAAATCAACCATACATGAAGCAACTAGCTGCTTCATAAAATCAGTAAATAAACGACAAAGAAACAATAAACCCCAATGGTTCACCGCGGAGATCTCGCACCTCATTAAGGAGAAGAAAAAAGCGTTTCTCTCCTACAAGCGCACGGAGAAAAGAGAGGCAAAGGTAAAATATAGGACCAGGTCTACAGCGGTCAAAACGGCAGTTAGGGAGGCAAAACTTCGAGTGGAAGAAATTCTGGCAAAAAGCATTAAAAAGGGGGACAAATCCTTCTTCAGGTATATTAGTGACAGAAAAAGGAACACAGGCGGGATAGTACGCCTTAGAAGACCGGACGGAAGTTACGTGGAAGCAGATTCCGATAAAGCTGAACTACTGAATGAATACTTCTGCTTAGTCTTCACCTGTGAGGCACCGGGACACGGTCCGCAGTTGAAGGCAACACAAAGCACAGAAGACCCGATTCAGAATTTTGAGTTCACACCAGGTGAAGTTTACAGTGAACTGGCAAGACTCAAGGTGAACAAAGCCATGGGACCAGACAATTTGCACCCAAGAGTGCTCAGAGAATTGAGCGAAACCGTTGGCTGAGCTATTCAATCTCTCCCTAAGTAAGGGGAAAGTTCCCCTGGACTGGAAATTAGCTAATGTCATTCCTCTGCATAAAAAGGGTTGCAGGGCAGAGGCTGTGAATTATAGACCGGTGAATCTCAATCAATAGTGTGCAAACTCATGGAAACACTAATTAAAAGCAAATTGGACACGATCTTGAATGAAGGGAATCTTCGGGATCCCAGTCAGCATGGATTCACCAAGGGTAGGTCCTACCAATCCAATCTCATCAGCTTCTTTGACTGGGTAACAAGAAAGTTGGACTTGGGAGAGTCTTTGGACGTCGTGCACCTGGACTTCAGTAAAGCTTTTGACAGTGTCCCACACCGCAGGCTGCTAAGCAAGATGGAATCGATGGGGTTAGGAGAGACACTAACTGCATGGGTCAATGATTGGCTGAGTGACAGACTTCAGAGGGTGATGGTTAATGGTACCCTCTCTAAAACATCGGAGGTGACCAGTGGAATGCCGCAGGGCTCGGTCCTGGGTCCACTCCTTTTCAACATATTCATAGGGGATCTGACTCAAGGGCTTCAAGGTAAAATAACACTATTCGCCGATGACGCCAAACTATGTAATATAGTAAGTGAATGCAGTTTACAGAATTATATGGCGCAGGACCTGCTTACATTGGAAAGTTGGTCCTCAACCTGGCAGCTAGGCTTCAATGCTAGGAAATGTAAGGTCATGCACCTCGGAAGAGGAAATCCGTGCAGGACGTACTTCTTGACGGAGAAACTTTAACTAGGACTTCAGCAGAACGAGATTTAGGAGTAATCATCAGTGCAGACATGAAAACTGCCAATCAAGTGGAGAAGGCTTCATCTAAGGCAAGGCAGATATTGGGTTGTATCAATAGAAGTTTCATCAGCCGAAAGCCTGAAGTCATAATGCCGTTGTACAGGGCCATGGTGAGACCTCATCTGGAGTACTGTGTGCAATTCTGGAGGCCGCATTACAGTAAAGATGTGCGCAGAATTGAATCGGTTCAGCGGACGGCCACCATCACCAGGATGATCTCGGGGCTCAAGGGTCTCTCGTACGAAGAGAGACTGACCAAATTGCAGCTCTACACTCTCGAGGAATGTAGGGAGAGGGGAGACATGATCGAAACATTTAAGTACCTCATGGGACGTGTCGAAGTGGAAGATGATATTTTCTTTCTCAAGGGACCCTCGGCCACAAGAGGGCACCCGCTCAAACTCAGGGGCGGAAAATTTCATGGCGATATCAGAAAGTATTTCTTCACAGAGAGAGTGGTTGATCATTGGAACAAGCTTCCAGTGCAGGTGATCGAGGCAGACAGCGTACCAGACTTTAAGAATAAATGGGATACCCATGTGGGATCCCTACGAGGGTCAAGATATGGAAATTGGGTCATTAGGGCATAGACACGGGGTGGGTAAGCAGAGTGGGCAGACTTGATGGGCTGTAGCCCTTTTCTGCCATCATCTTCTATGTTTCTATGGTACAGAGGAAGGCTACTAAAATGGTGCATGGTCTTCTCATAAATGCCCAACAAAGATGCCAAGTCTTACTCATTAGAGTATGTCACACTCATTTGAATGTTTTCTCTCACACTCTTTCAGCCCCTTCTCGTACTCATCAGAGCATCAGTGTTAGTACTTTGATCCTGATGGTTGCTTTCATGAAAGATAAGCCTCTGAGAAGAAAAGCCAAGTGGCCCAGCCAGAAGGAATTAATCAAAGTATATCTTTTTGTATACTGCCTCACCCTGCCCCATCCCTTTTTCTTGTACTGCCAAGTACATGTGTTCTGAAAATCTATGTGCATACTGTTAGCCACTGAAAAAACGGCGGCATGTTCAGAATCGAGGCCTGTGTCAATAGTAGGCATCATAAATATAGGCCAGGGTTTTACTGGCCTACATTCGACATAGAATCACGCTTACTGGTACCAAACTTCAACTCCTCCCATAATCACACCTCTTTTGATGTTCGGTGCTGCTAAGCATCTGGGTAGACATGATTCTGGTGCCATGTTTTGTAGGCGCCTCATGACATATACTATTTTTTCTTTAATTTGGTTTTTAAGGCCCGGTCCATTGCTGCACTGTTACTAGCCAATTAAAACAATGAACTTAGGCGCCTGTTGAGCACTTACCAGCGTCTCCCTATCAGCATCACTTTCAGAATCTGGGCCTGAGTATGTGTGTGTGTGTGTGTGTGTGTGTGGGGGGAGGGGGGGTAGTTTCCAGCCCACAGAATTTACCCATATTGTCTCCACGCTGTCTTTATCCTTTCAGATACTTTTTTCCCCCATTTCCAAAGCAATATTACACTTGAATCTTTCTCAATTTATACCCTGAAAAATCTCAGGGGTCATTATTCAGACGGTGGTGCTCAGCATTTTGCTGACCACCCCCAATGTTATTCTGGATATTGAATGCCAGGTTCTGTCCAGGCTTCAGCATGCATAGCTCATTAAATCCGATATTCAGCACTTAATTGGCTATGGGCTACTGCATAAAAATAAGACTGACTTTTGTGTAGTTCCATTTATGCATTAAATATTTGGTTAAGTTACCGGTTAAATTCTGAATATCATCACTTAACTGGCCAATTGCTGACTCTGTCCCTGAACATCCCTCCAAAAGGCTGATTTTGTCTTATGCATTAACTCCTAATTTTCAGAGGTAATAACCGGTTAAGTGTCACTGAAAATTAGCAGCTAGCCCTGACCCCTGAACAGGCAATTTAACTGGCCAAGAACTGTTTCTGGCTGATTAAATTGCTTGGACTTTGACTATTGACCCCTCAATCTTAAATCTGTTTGCAAGGTTAATCTCACTCTTTGGGAGGCTCACCCTTGGCATCAGTGGTGTAGTAAGGGGGGAATCAGGGGGGTACAGTCTGCCCTGGGCACTGTCTTGGTGGGGGCGCCAGAACCCTTCCTCCCCTCCACCCCCCCCGCTCCTTCCCAAACCCCCCTGCCATGCGAGTGTGCCCCTTCCCTTCCCCCTTCCCCCCTACCCCCTACCCCTTTCATTTTCCCAGCACGAGCAGCATCACAAACTTGCTGCCCGCACTGGTGTTGGCTCCCTCTGATGTCACTTCCTGGTCCCGCGCCTAGGAAGTGACATCAGAGGGAGAGCTGATCCGACACAGGCTGCAAGCTTGTGATGCTGCTCGTGCCGGGAAAATTAAAGAGGTACAGGGGTGGAGAAGAGGGCGGGGGAGGGGGCGCCCCTGCCCCGGGCGCCACTCGCCATCACTACGCTACTGCTTGGCATTTCTGATTTGGGGATTTTCATTCTTTCTTGGAGTATCCCAGAGAGCTGTTAGGCAGCCAGGAAAATGGTGGAGCAAACAACCTCAAATTTTGTTCTGACCTCAACCAGCATTTTAAAAGGATAGAAGGACACTTGCAACCATACTGGAAAAAGAAGGGGGGCTTATTAGAATAACCAAAGAGGCATGCCAAGGTTCTCTTCTTAGGAAAGGAACAGGGCCTGTTCTTACTGGGGCTAACACTTTGCCTCTTAGAAATATTTGTGGGTGCAGAGAAAGGAGTCTTGGCCTGCTCTGGTGTGCCTTCCAGGGATGCACCCAGGGGAAGCTGCTGCTTGCCCTCAGTTACTTGTTTTCTTCTCTAGTTGAGTCCTGCACAGGCTGCAGTCTGCTGGCAGATGAGCAATAATAGCATGACATCATTGAGAGAGCTGAGCCTCCCAGGAGGGGGGGATGGGGCAGGAGAGTGAACGAGAAAGAGAATGCACTAAAAGCCCTCAGCCAGACACACAGCAGCAGGGCATGCTGACAGAACTCAAGTACGATCGCTTTCGGAATGACTCTGTGACTTCGTGCGAGGGCCTAGCACAGGGCAGCAACATGAGCAGCAAAGTGTCCTCTTCCCCGCTCACCTCCTCGGCTCCCACCACCACCCATCCCTGCCCCCCACTCAGCGAGTCCCACCTGCTTGATGACCAGGAACCTGCCACCACCTTCTGCATCCTCATCCCTAAGATGCCTCAGTGGAAATTCTCCAGTCCCTCGGGGTTCCTGAGTCGTAGCCCTTCCAGCAGCAGCAAAGAGCTGCCCCCTGCTAAAGGAGGAGGCCCGGGCTCCAGCCTTGCTGCCATGTTAAGCGCTTGTGAACCTGTCTGCTCCACTCCTTGTTCTCTGCAGGTGATGAGCCGGTTCCGTGCGGGAGGGGGAGGGACAGGGAGCAGGAAGGCAGCACGTTTGGAGGGCATCAAATTGTCAGGGGAAGAGTGGAACCGGAAGGGCAGCTTCATCAACAAACCGGCACAAGGCTGGCTGCACCCAGAAGAGAGGGTCCTGGGTCCTGGGATCTCCTACATTGTGCGGGTAAGTTCACTCTTCCTTCTGCTTTGTTTGGGACTAGAAAATGACACAGGGACAAAGTTCTTCCCCATCCCCACCCCATCCCTGCAAACTATGACCCTAATCCATCCCCATCCCCGCAAATTCAAACTCCACCAAAATAAATCCATCGTTTTCAATAAAAGACAATTGCTTGCTTTTTGTATGAATGAAATGTTCTGTCATGAGGATGGGTGGGGATGGAGTTTGATTTGCTGGGACAGGGTGGTGATTGGGATGGGAATGGGGACCAACTTTGTCCCTCTAGGTTCTCTATTTGGGACCCAGGAACTGAGAGGAGAGGATTCCCTTCCCAGGGTAAAAGCTCACCCAGATAAATCTGCAGAGGCTAAGTTGGACCTTATATATGAAGTTCTTCCTTATCTTAAGGAAATCAAAATGACATCTCCATACATGGAATGAAACAAAAGAAGCAAAGACCATAAGAGGGAATTATCCCACTTCTAATACAGTGAAACAGTACAAAAGTGAGGTAAAGAAAGAGAACCAATAAAGTCTTTCAGTCACTGGTGGTTATTTCTTCACCTCATCAAAGTATATGTATAGCACAAAAAATGAAAACTCGACATGGCTGCGTTTCGGCAAAAAAATGCCTGCATCAGGAGTCTAAACTCTCTATAATTCATATAATACAAAAATAATTAATTGAAATGATATAATTGGGATAAACAATAAAAATAATTTTATACAAAGGAATATTACATAAATAATATCTAAAAAAGACAAGAAATCAAACATCATTAAAAAAAATCAATTTATAATATCTACATAATCTTAAAAACAGGTAAACCAAATGATTAACAATAAATAAATAACCACCCTTCTCCCATTTTGCAAAAGCGCGAAAGAGGTTTTTTAGTATCGGCCGGCACGCTGAATGCTCTGCGCTGCTCTGATGGTCATAGAGTTCTATGAACGTTTGAGCAGCGCAAAGCATTTATCGTACTGGATGGTGCTAAAAACCTCTTCTACGCTTTTGTAAAATTGAGGGGTAAATAAGGAACAACTACTGAATATACCCCTCTTTTAAAAAGCTGTGGGAGCATCTGCCGCGCGACAAATAAGAGCATAAGAATAGCCTTACTGGGTCAGACCAATGGTCCGTCAAGCCCAGTAGCCCGTTCTCAAGGTGGCCAATCCAGGTCACTAATACCTAGCCAAACCCCAAAGAGTAGCACTATTCCATGCTACCAATCCAGGGCAAGTAGTGGCTTCCCCCATGTCTTTCTCAATAACAGACTATGGACTTTTCCTCCTGGAACTTGTTCAAACCTTTCTTAAAACCAGCTACGCTATCCGCTCTTACCACAACCTCTGGCAATGCGTTCCAGAGCTTAACTATTCTCTGAGTGAAAAAAAATTTCCTCCAATTGTTTTTTATGTTTAAGTGTTTTTTTTAAATTAAATTTTCCATATAGTGCTAGAAAAAACATTCAGAAAGGTAGAACAAATTCTTTTACATGTGCACAAACCAATCCTTACCCCCCCCCATATCTATAGGGTTTGAGTCTAGTAACATATCTTGCAATATGCGGCCATCTTCACATATTCAATAATCTACCCCGAGCATGGGGCGTGAGGTCCATCCAAAAGTGCTCCCAAATCTGACAAAAGTGACGCCCTCGACCCCAGTCAAAGGCACCAACCTGTCTCCTCTCCTCCTCCAATTGTTTTTAAAAGTATTTCCCTAATCTTTGTAATTTTTGACAGAGTGAAAAATCGATCCACTTATACCCATTCTACTCCACTCAAGATTTTGTAGACTTCAATCATATCTCCCATTAGCCGTCTCTTTTCCAAGTTGAAGAGCCCTAATAGTTTTAGTCTTTCCTCGTAGGAGAGGAGTTCCATCCCCTTTATCATCTTTGAACCTTTTCTAGCGCCACTATATCCTATATCCCTATGGGCGTCGGAGTGATTACCGCAGCAGCAGCCACTACCACAGCTTTATAAAAGTGGAGGATAATTAATATAAAGAGCAGACAATGAAAGAAAATTTCTTTATACAATAATAACTGTGAAGCTACATCTATAAAACTGGAACAAACACCAAGACTGGTTTTTAGAGAGTATGCATTGCTAACATATTCAGAGGTGACACGGACAAGAGGTCATAGCCTGAAACTGTGTGGCAGCAGGTTCAGGACAAATGTCAGGAAGTTCTGCTTCACACAGCGAGTGGTGGGTGCTTGGAATGCACTCCCGGAGGAGGTATTGGCAGAGACTACTGTACTGGGATTCAAGCGCAAGTTGGATGCACACCTTCTTGCATATCATATTGAGGGATACGGTAAAGTTGGGTCTCCAAAAAAGAGTACCTAAATGGGCCGGCCGTGTGTGCGGAGCACCGGACTGGATGGACCTCGGTCTGATCCGGTGGAGGCGTTTCTTATGTTCTTATGATGCAAGAATTGCCAGGCCAATTAGGTTTATGAAAAAAATGTTGAGCAATTTAGACGGCTGCTTTGTTAAGGAGTTTTGTTGCTGAGTTCGGTATAAAAGAAAAAAGGGGTAATATGTGCAACTGTGTATAGTCATTGTCTTCTCTGTGTAAATGAATTGTGCATGTGTAGTTGTGACCCGCCTAGGTGTTAGGCGGAAAGAAAATTTTAAAATAAATAAATGGAAAGGACTGGGAGGGCAGTATACCATCAGTCTGAGCAGGTAGTTCAAGGATGGGGGGGAAGGGGGGGTCAGTGTAACATTAGTCTAAGCAGGTAATCCAGGCAAAGGGGGGGGGGAGATGCCAGTGTGTAGTGAAGCATTAAATCTGGGCAGTTAACCCAAGGACAGAGGATTTAGTGAATGCAGTGACAATCTCTGTGGGTGCCCTGGAGGAGGGGGAGGGGGGGGGTCAATGTACCATTAATCTGAGTAGCTAATCCTGGGATAGGGATGGGGCGTATAGTACAGCACTAAATCTGGACAGTTAACTGAGGGACAGGGGATTCAGTGTGTGGCGTGACATTAATCTCTGTGGGTACCCCAGGGAAAGGGGAACAATGGGGAGAAGCGGGGAGAGAGGGGGAGGCTGGGGTCAGTGTATAGAATTATATTAAGCTGTCTAGTGACATACATAGGTGCTGTATGCCTAAACGATGTGTGTGTGCTTGAGTTTTTAAGTTCCTGTGATGTACATCTGAGTGTAAATCTATACTGAAAAAGCATTCAGACGGTATGTACTAAAGTGCAAAGGTTTGGCAGTTACCAAAACCTCCGAGTTCAGTGTTGGGGGCATTTTACGGAGGGCTGTCGTACCTTTAACATAGAGGAAAAGTTGCCATCACGTGTTAATGATATGGCCACCACTGTGCAAAGCTGTCATCCACACCTTTGGAGGTGGCATTAACTGCCGTGTTAACAGAATGCGCAGTAGTGATCTCTGTGTTAACCATACAATGCAGTCCCTGCCCTTAGATGGTGTTAAAAGCCCCATCAAACGTGCAGCTTAGTAAACAGGCCCTTTGGTCTCTTCCTCATTCTGCTGAGTATAATTTGAACACTTCTCCACATACTGCAGTATCTCCCCCCTCCACACACACTTTTATCAAGCTGTGCTAGAGGTTTTATAGTGTGGGCCGGCGAGGTAACTACTCCGACGCTCATAGGAATTCTCTGAGCATTAGAGCATTTACCATGCTAGCTCACGCTACAAACCTCAAGCGCAGCTTGATCAAAGGGGCCCTATGTCTCTCCACTACAAGTGGCCTAATGGTTAGAGCAGTGGGTGAGAACCAGGGAATCCAAGGGTAGGGTTACCATACTTTGAGATGCAAAAACCTGGACACATGGCCCCGCCCTGGTCTGCCCCAGCCCTGCCCCCAGGAAGCCTCGTCTCTTCTTCCCCGACCTCCAGGCCGCGTCTGGAGGGCTTTGAGCATGTGGTGTGATGTGATTTGTACATGCTCAGAGGCCCTCCAAATGTGGCCAGAGCTCGTCGGGGCTTCCCAAAACCCAGACAAACTGCCAGGGTTTGGAAAGTCCATCCGAGCACCTGGACAGTCTAAAAAGAGGACATGTCCGGGTTTTCCCGAACTTCTGGTAACCCTAGCCCCTGACAAGCCTCGTCTCAGGTAGAACCCTGCACGACAAGGAAATACCCAGTGTACCTGAATATAAGTCACCTTGAGAGCTACTGCTGAAGCAGGCGTGATCTAATCCCAGTGCAGTTTTTCTAGCAAAAAAGGTGTCAGTACTCAGATTCCAGGCCATTCTTCAGGAGTGAGGTGATTACTGAGGAACCTACCCCAGAGTAGTCAGGCCCTTGGCAACCAGCCACAGAATCCATGGAAAGGCAGAACCTGAGCACTTTTATTAATATTTGGGGACCATGGGTCATTGTTTATCAAGCAATAGAAAAGGTGCTGGTACTCAGTACCCCTGAGTACCCTCTCCAAAAACGTCCTGCCTAATTCAAAATGTGTTCACTTCCAGAAAGAAAGGGATCACAAAAGTGCAAACTAAACAGAACACACAAGCAAAACAACACAAATGGGACAAAGATGAATTTAATTGATGCAACCAGACACAGCCTGTCAAATTACTACCGAATGCTACATAGAAAACTCAAACTAACAGAATACTTCAGTCATACATGGCAGAAATAGTGTTAGGGGAGTGCAACTAGGGCAACTGACCTCTGGTCAGAGAGAATCCTAAAACAACAACAAAAAAAGGGGATCCAAAAAAGATCTGCAGAAAAAATCAGCCAGGAGCAACCAAAACAAAACTGCAGACTGTGTACAAGATGCAGGCAAATTTTAATATGACAAGAACACAATATATAAAACCCTTTTACCAATAAAGGGACCCAACACGGTCCATGTTTCGGACAAATCTTCGTCAGGGGTCCATGGTAAAATAGGGGGGGCTAAAAAATGCCACAAAAAAATGAAGAATCTCGACGGGATGCCTGTGTGTATCAAGTTCGCCAAAAAAGCCAACAGCAGTAAAGCGTATCAAAAAGTTCTTGTCATATTAAAATTTGCCTACATCTTGTACACAGTTTTGTTTTGGTTGCTCCAGAGAGAGTCCTAAGCCAGCTGGAAGCTAAAGAAGCACAGCCTGGGCTTTGCAGTTCCCCTGTTATGACTAATACCAGCTCTAGCAGGATACTTATTTCAAACCTGATATATTCTAATCACAAAATAGAAAATATTTTTGTGATTAGAATATATCCTTTTTGTTGTCTGGTCATTTTATTCTTCACACCACATTGGTCTCAGGCTCAGGTTTGTTTTTCTGTCTACTCATAACTCACTTGCCAGGGTCTCCTGACCATTTGACATTTCTTCTTTCTCCATGCTCACCATCTATCTTCCATCTCTGTGTATGCATTGCTCCCCATGTTCAGCATCTCCCTTCTCTATGTCTCCTATATGTCCCTTTCTAGTATTTCTCCTGTGCCCATCTCTCTACCTTCATCATCTCACCATTCTATGATCCTCTCCCCCTGTGGATAGTATCACTCCTCTATATCCCTATGCCCCCCTCCCCTAACTCCAGCATATTCCTTCTGCCTTCTTAATCTCCCCCATGTCTATCCATCTTCTCTCTGTGTCCTTATACCCTTCCTTGTATGACATTGACCCTCTGTGTTCATATACACCCCCATTTAGAATTCTACTTTTAGTCCCTGTTCTTATGCTCCCATCCATGCTTACTATCTCCCCTCTTTCTGTATATCTCCCTGTGTCCAGCTTCTCCCCTCTCTTACTCCATTACATCAATGTGTCTCTCAATTTTTCCTCCCCCGTCTGCTATGGTCAATATTTAATTCACTCTTCTTTTATCCCCTTGGTTCAGCTTTTCTATTTCCCGTCCCTTCTCTCTCCTCCTCTCTGCAGGACCTACATCTCTCTCCCTTCCCTCTAGCCCCCTTCCCATGGGTCAATTACCTCTATCCCCTCCCTTTGGCATGGAGGTATGGGTCTGGCACCTCTCCCTTCCCTCCAGCTCCAGTCCCCCCACCACATTTCCCCAGCACCTCTTTCTCTTTCCCCCAATCCCCAGACCAGATCCAGCATCTGTCTCCCTTCCCTTCATCTCCAGTCGGTAAAGTAGCCCAAGCAACCTCCTCCCCCCTTTACTGGAAGTGGTGACCCGTCAAAAGCTTGCCGGACTTTGGTGCCCTGACAAAGATGAGCTGACAATTGCGCGCAAGATGTATGCGCACCACCAGTCCTGCCACTTTAAAGCCTTACTGTTACCGCTGTGAGGGGGGGGTGTTTGTGGGGGGAACCCCACACTACACTGAAAAACTGCCGACCACCGAAAACTGAAAGGAAAATGGATGTTTTCAGTGTACTTGGGGGGTTCCCCCCAAACCTCCCCCAACAGGAGCGCGAGGACTTGTACATGTACTGGGAAAGTTCTCCCATACTCCTTGCAATTGTTGGCACGCTTCTGCACTCAATTGTTATGGTACCCTGGAAGTTACATTGAAAGGACTCAGATGGAAGAAGGTCCCGTAGAAGGCCTGCGATGTTGCCGCTTCATCGATGAAGCTTATAAAAGGCTGATAGGCTTGGGACAGGAGGCACAAAGGGGCTGGTAGGGGAGTCGCATGGGATTTTTTGCCATATGGCCCAAGTTCGGGAGGAAGAGAGGGAGTGAGGGGGGCGGTTAGACCCGTGATAGGGAGGGAGGGAGTGGGGCAGGCTGCTGGACCCGTGATCTTGAAGGGGGAGCTGCAGGCCAGGAGGGGAGGGGACTCACGGAGGTTATCCTTTACTGCAGGAACAAGGCCCTTTACCATTTCTGCGGGGCAGAGAAAAGCCTTGTTCCTGAACCCGTGACAAACGGCCACATTTTTTCCCCATTCCTGCGGGTTTGCCGCGGGAAACAGTCACCATGTCATTCTCTAATACATTTGTGTATATATTTTTAGACCCCTGCCGCAGGCTTCATGCTGAAACACGGGCCGTGTTGGGTCACATCAGTTAAAGTCTTCTTTGTCCTTTTTCTTCAGGTCGTTTGTGCTATTTGGTTTGCATGCACTTTCACTGTCCTAACGTTCTTTGTCTTTCCCGTGTGTGGTTCTCTATTGGTTATTAATGAAGTCTTGAAAGCACCTCTCCTCTGTGTCCCAGAGGCAGAAATAGACACTTACAAAGCAGCTCAGGAGATTATTAATAAGATAAATCCTCTCATTGATAGTTGGATAGATTATATTGTCTGCCACTAACATATAGTACGAAAAACCCTCTGATTATCCAGCTACAATATAAGAAAACAAAGATAAGTTCTGAGAACCCAGGGTTAGAGATGCTCCCTGACAACCCAGGGTTAGAGATGCTCCCTATCCATCATGAGATGCCAAGCTATCCAGGCTGGAGATTTTGGGACAGTCCTGGATTTCTTTCTATCCCACCCTGGTGCATTATGGGACTTGCAGCTCTGCATTCAATGGGAAGGATCAGGCACTACAAATCCCACACTGCTTTGGAATGTAAGTTCAAAACTAGGATTGTGCCCAAATCTCCAGCCTGAAACTGGGTAATTTGGCATCTCTGTGTCTCACCATCTTTCTGTATGTCTGCATGCTTCCATGGATTTAATTACACTTACTGAATGATCGCTTTTATTTCTACAACCAAAATCCGTTTCTAGCTCTTTGACTCCTTACTCCAACTATTCAACTTCTAACCCCACTCCAATACAAGAACACACAGCTAACTAACCTTTCTGCTCACACTCTCCCTTGCTTCATTCCTGCACATTTCCACTTCATTAGCACTGCCATAACAGTAAAGGAATCAGAGCAGAAGATGCGGCAAGGAGCAAGATGACTGGGATTCTGGGGTGTAGGAGGGATGGGGGGTAGAAAAGACAGGTGTTTCCTTGAGCCTAGGACCATGACTAAGCCACAAGTCAAGTGTGTGTCGGGAACTGGAAGGAATCCTGTGTCTAAATCAGTGTTTCTCATTTTATCATAGTATATGGGCTGTATAGAAGTGCTCAAATCCATGAGGTCCCTGGATTTTAATACTCGTACTCAGGTCACCAGGTAAGTGTCATTTTTTTCTTCCTTTCTAAATTTATTAGGTTTTCATACTTACTGTCACCTAGCACAAACTTGACTCTCTCTTTCTGCCTATGTGGGAAGGATCTTTAAGCCCAAATAGAGACCAGCAAAAACTAGGGGAGAAAGAAATGCCAGAGAGAGCCATCAGAAGACTTGAAATATAGAGAGAGGCCAGAATGAGCCTGAAAAAACCCCAACAACCCCCAAAACAGTGGGGAACATGGGAACCATCTTTACAATACGGTTGGAGGGAGCTATCCTAAACACAAATTATCCCTCTCTGGAAACAGAGAAGGAGTTTGCTCAGTAATAGGGTGTTTACTCAAGCAACCACAGAACTCGTTACCAATGACAGAGAGAAAGATGGGAGGAGGTAGAGAAAGGGAACACCTCCACTTGGGAGCTAGATTCCCAAGAACTAAGGCGTGGAGGGGCATTTTCAATAATAACGTCTAACTCCAAGGTTAGACGTTTTCATAAGTGCGTCCAGAAATCGAGAAGAGAAAGTGGCAGTTTTCGAATATGCAGTATGTCTATTTGTTTTTTTTTAATGACCATTTTTTTCTCTGTACATTGTTTTGCTGTGCATTTTTCCAATGTGCATTTTTCTTTAAAAAAAAAAATCCAAATGAAAAACGCACATAACACCATCATTGGGATGTGGGAGGGGCCAGCATTCATAGCAGACTGGCCACACTGACATCCCAGCAGAGCTGTGGGGCATCTTAGGGGGCACTGCAGGAACCTTCATAGAAGGGGTCCCAGGTACATGTCACCAGAGCCCCCTTACATTTTATGGAGGGCCCTTCAAAATGCCCCCACAACCTACTGAACCCAACTGTATACCACCCCATTAGCCCTTATGCCTGCAGGTGTCACCTATATATCAGTAGAGTGGTTGGGGGGCTCACACCGTCCACCACAGATGTAATGTTAGGGTGACATATGGGCCTGGGACCCCTCTCTGGAGTCCACTGTACTGACTACCAGGTTACTCCAGAGACCTGTTTGCTGCTCTCATATGACTAGCCATTGCATCTGAAGCTGTCATGCAGGCTGGCATGTACTGTCACTGTCACATTTTATTTTGGGGGGGGTGAGAAGGGGGGTCATCTGATGAGTCTGGGCACTTTTTGCCTTCTTTTTACTGTTGCCTTAGGTATATAAGCAGATTTAAAAATTTTTAAATAAAAATAAATAAATAATGAAATAGGTCTAGTCCCAAATGTCCAAATTGTGCCTTGGTCGTTTTCTAAAATGTTTGATTTATCAGAGAATAATGTCTAAATCATAAATCTGCCCTAGTCCCTCCCAAACCGTGCCTCTAACACGCCCCCCTTGAAATATAGATAAACTACTGAGAAATGATGTAGATAGTTGTCTAGAAAATTCTGAATTGGAGGGTTTTGGTGAGAAAAACGTCCATCTACCCCTTTATGTCATCTTCTGGATGTTTTTCTCTTTTGAAAATGAGCCCTTTAGTGTCTCACACTGTCTAGCAAGCTGTAAATAATTCCAAAGAATTAGATTATCCATCAGCTGTGTGGGCTCTCAAGAGAATAAGGCCAATTTATATATTTCCAAGGCACCAGCCACCTCCAGTTCTAGAGCAACTTACAAGGATTAGGCAAGCTTAAGAATGCAAAAAACGGAACCTCAGAACATGCACAACACTGAAAGACCAGAGGCCAAGCTAACGATGATGGCTGTGAGATATTAAGAGTGACTGGTACAAAAAGAGCAATTTACTCAGCACTGGCCTACCACTTGGTCTTGGGCCCTTTTCCCACCATAGACCTGATCTTTTCCCCTTCCTCCACCCCTCTGACCAGCTAATAAGTATTAATGCACAATGTCCCTAATTACCAGAGCAGTGGATCTTAAAACTGTCCTAGGGGACCCCCAACCAGTCGGGTTTTCAAGATATCCCTAAAGAATATGCATGACGATTTGCGTATAAAGTACAGAAGATAGTAGGCCTGTAAAATTGTCTCATGCATATTCAATAGGGATATCTTGTAAACCTGACTGGCTGGGGGTCCCCCAAGATAGGTTTAATAACCAATGTACTAGAGCATTATCTTTATCCCCATGTTAAGAGACTGAGACACCTTCCCCCACTCTTTGAATCTGGAGGGAGCAGAAAAATCATGTTCCCTATAGTCCCTTCAAACCAGTCAATGATGGAAGGAGTGGTACATGTCTCAAGCTACCCTGATCCTTTGCCTTGTACACCCTGTGAGATCAGACCCTCAGGCTCTACCAGTCCTTTCACCTTGTACACTTGGTGAGAGCAGACTCCCAGTCTCTCCCAGTCCCTCTGCCTCATAACATTGTAAGGTTAGACCCCCAGACTCTCCTGGCCACTGAACTCCCTGTGAGGGCAGACCTCCCAGACCCTCACTTCCCCCTTGTAGATCCTGTGAGATTAGAGCCCTGCATTCCCCCTGACCCTCTTCCTTTGCACCTCACACCCTAGGAGGGAAGAGCCCTGAACTTCCTCACCCATCTAACAAATTCAGCTTATGTTCAGGAAGAAGAATGGAGTGATGATGAATTATTAAACCTTTTCTGTCTGCAAACCTTTCTCCAGCATGACTGTCAGGGTCTGAAGCATGGTGATCCCCAACACACTCTTTGCTTCTTCCTCCTACACTTGAATGTCTGCACTGGCGGAGACCCTTCTACACCTGGGCTTTCATGATTTAAGGTTTATAGCCCTTGATTTTTCTTACAGGGAAGCCATCAACAGACTGTACGAGGCAGTTCCTGGAGTGAAGGGGACATGGAAAAAAAAGGTAAGCAGAGAGATTACACCCTTTCCAATAGAGCCACTGTAGTGCAGAAGGAAGGGGGATGATGAGCTCTATCTCCCCACTGTTCATCCTCCTCTTCCTTAAAGCCATCACTGTAGATAAGTCTGGGATGGCAGGGCAGGCACAAGGCTGATTTGCTTAGGTTTCCCAGTATCCTAGTTAACTGTACCATATGGTTATTACAGATACTGCATATGATCCATCTACTAACGACTTGCTCTTAAACTACAGCTAAAAATTTTCTTGTTTTTAGCATGTACACATTTACCCACCCCCAGTGGCGTACCTAGGGTATGTGGCACCCGGGGCCCATCATTTTTTGACACCCCCCCCCCCCCCTCATGTAAAATTTTTTTTTTTTTTTTTTTTTTTTGCAATAACCATGAAATGGAATAAATGGTCAGAATAGAAACAGGCAGTGAAAATTTTCTTTTTTTTTTTTTTTTTTTTTTCCAAAGTATTTTTATTGAGAATGGCAAAAGGTCCAGACAAGCAACCATGGTCTGTACAGAAACTTATACATTATCAAAAAGAACACAGAATGAGAGTAACAGCAACAACAAGCATGAACAAGCCTCTCCCAAGAGAAAATTGCCAATGAGAGGCATAGCAATACACAACAAAAGGCCAAAACTTGGGGCAAGCAAACAAATCCCACCCCAGAACCCACAAGAATAATAAGCCGGACTAGACCCTCAGCCATATTTTATAATGAAAAAAACCCCCACAAGCAACAACACCCAGACCGCTCACCAGACACACCAATCCGCACAACAAGCACCCAAGAAACACCCAGCCACCACCCAGACAAAACTACCAGACACACCTACCCCACCAAGCCCAGACCCAACCCCCCCTCCCCAGAGAGTGCAAGCGCAAAGTGGACCGTGAAAAGGGCAGCTGCAGAAGTGGAAAGCCCCAGATAAGTAGGTTAGCTAAAGAAAGCCCACAGATAGAAGAAATCAGGATAACAGAAGTTCCAACAAATGCTCCCACAGAAAATTTTCTTTTATTGAACCTCATTTATGTAACCATTATTCCAAACATAACATAACATAAATTATGTCTGAATTGTCATGACATCAGAAGTACATATGGAGTAGTTGCAGGTGATGCTTGGGACAGTTCTGATTATGTTAGTTTGGTTTTATGTGTTTTTTTAATAGAAGGGTTTTTATTTCTTTTTTTAAGGTTTTGTAGTTTGTGGTCGAGGTCAATAGGTTGTAGAGTTGGGGGTCAAGTGTTGCAGCTCGAATGGCTAGGAGGTTGTCGAACAGTTTTTTTCTTTTGACGTTTTTGGTTGGAGGGTGTGTGAATGGTGCGTGAGTTCTCCTATGTCTGTTTGAAGTGGATTGAATTATTTAGCTGAAGAAATTAGTTACCCCCCCCCATTCCACACACATTAATTCTCTTCCATTTTTGTTCCCATTATAAAAAAACACTGATAAGTTCCCAGGAAAAAAATACATTAAAATAAGAAGTGAAAACAAAGGCCCCTACAGATGAGAACATAACATAAGAATAGCCTAACTGGGTCACACCAATGGTCCATCATGCCCAGTAGCCCATTCTCATGGTAGCCAATAGTGCTGCCCGATTCAGAGAAAAATATTTCATTCGATTCGATTCACCCTGTTGAATCGATTTTTCGATTAGATTCACTGTTAATGACACCGCTTTTTAAGTTTAAACAAAGTATAACAATAAATTTCACAACAACAATAAATTTCACAAAGTACTTTAAAAAAAAAAAATCACATTTTTCCATTAAAGCAGTTCTGGAGACATTTGCTTGAACAGTCTTTTTTCCCAGTCCATAAGCAAGCAATATGAAAAAGATTTCCTTAATTATCTACTCAAACATTTTTGCTATTTACTTTCATTGTACCTATACTATTATTCAGTAGAAAAAATGGACTTAACTGTGCAGGAAATGAATCTCCTCATACACCCACCATATAGTGCAAAAATGTGCAAAGGTCTGTTTTTTTCTTTCGATCACTACATAGCCTAATGCCACACAAGCAGCGCTGTTACAAACATATTCTGAAGGTCAATGCTAAGGTTGACAAAGTTTCCTTCCTTGGACCAGAAGGAGATACTGACAAACCACTGGAAGAGATTTTAAAACAACTACCCAGAAATAACACCCAAAGACCCACTCAGTGTGTGAACCAGTTGAGTGGAGTGGACTAACTGGGGGTGGAAATGGGCCCAGAGTTTGCTCAGCAGAATTTCCCAGACTACCTCTTCCTCTCAACACACTGACATGCTACCACCACCACCAACACTAGGAACACCTCACCGAGTATGCCAGCAATGCTTATAAACTTTATAAAACACATTATTATATTTTCTTATAAAGCATATATTTTAACTGAACTCAGCCTTGCCATTCACAAAAATAGAAAAGTTCCCATTTCAAGCTGTCTCATGTACACTTTTCAAATCTAACATATTGTAATCACAAAACAGAAAATAAAATTATTTTTTCTACCTTTTGTTCTCTGATCAATATTCAAATCTTGTTGGTCCCAGGCTCTTGTTGTCTTGCTTGCCAGGGTCTCCTTTCTCCGTGCTAACCATCCGTCTGCCATCTCTGTTCTCCCCTTCCGTTTCCCTTCCCTCTCCCGGAGATCTGGCATCTTTCCTTTTTTTTGTCTCCATCCACAGATTCACCTTTTCTCAACTCCCCACCACCCCAGGATCCACCATCTCTCCCTTTCTGTTCCCAACTATCCTCCTATCCAGTATCTCTATCCCCCCTCCACACCATCCCCTGTTTCCAAGTTCTCTCCCTTTCTGTTCCTTCCCTCCCTAAATCCCATTATGCACCATCTCTCTCCCACTCCTCTGTTTTTAGACCCATTATTTCTAACCCCCAAAGTCTGGCATATGCATGTATCTTTGAACCCCCCCTTCCCTCTCTCCCTCTGTGTACTTTTACACCAGGACCCCCCTCCCCCGAAGGTCTGTCCCCCCTCCGAAGGGCTACACCCCACCCCTGAAGACCTGCACCCCCCGAAGGACTTTACCTCCCACCCGAAGGTCTGTCCCCCTCTGAAGGCCTAAACCCCACCCCTGAAGGACTGCATCCCCCCCCCGAAGGCCTGCACTCCCTTGAAGGTCTGCACCCCCCCGAAGGCCTGTCCCCCCCTTGAAGGCCTGTCCCACCCCCTTGTAGGCCTGTCCCCCCTTTAAGGCCTGCCTGCCTGCCTTTCCCCCCCTTGAAGGCCTGTCTCCCCCTTGAAGGCCTGCACCCCCCTTGAAGGCCTACACCCCCCCTTGAAGGCCTGCACCCCCCCTTGAAGGCCTGCACCCCCCCTTGAAGGCCTGCACCCCCCCTTGAAGGCCTGTCCCCCCCCTTGTAGGCCTGTCCCCCCCCTTGTAGGCCTGTCCCCCCCCCCTTGTAGGCCTGTCCCCCCCTTGAAGGCCTGCCTGCCTTTCCCCCCTTGAAGGCCTGCACCCCCCCTTGAAGGCCTGCACCCCCCCTTGAAGGCCTGTCCCCCCCCTTGTAGGCCTGTCCCCCCCCTTGTAGGCCTGTCCCCCCCCCCTTGTAGGCCTGTCCCCCCCTTGAAGGCCTGCCTGCCTTTCCCCCCTTGAAGGCCTGCACCCCCTTGAAGGTCTGCACCCCCCCAAAGGCCTACCCCCCCCCCCGAAGGTCTGCCCCCCCCTGAAGGCCTGCCTGCCCCCCTTGAAGGCCTGCACCCCTTGAATGTCTGCACCCTCCCCGAAGGCCTGTCCCCCCTTGAAGGCCTGCCTGCCTGCCTGTCACCCCCTCCCCCTTGAAAGCCTGCTTGCCTGCCCGCCCGCCCCACCCTGAAGGCCTGATGCCCCGACCCACCCCGAAGGACCGCTCGCCCCCCTGGCCTCCCCGCACCACCTATGAACAGCCGCAGCAGGATCGCGAAGTCAGCGTCGGGTACCAGCCCTAAGGGGGTGTTCCCGGCCTTGCCGTTCAGTCCCCCGCCACCCCCGAAGGACCGCTCGCCCCCCTGGCCTCCCCGCACCACCTATGAACAGCCGCAGCAGGATCGCGAAGTCAGCGTCAGCGATCCCTGCTGCTTCCTGCGCCACGGTCCCGCCCCTCCTCTGACGTCAGAGGAGGGGCGGGATCGCGTCGTAGGAAGCAGCGCAGGGATGCTGACGCTGACTTCGCGATCCTGCTGCGGCTGTTCATAGGTGGTGCGGGGAGGCCAGGGGGGCGAGCGGTCCTTCGGGGGTGGCGGGGGACTGAACGGCAAGGCCGGGAACACCCCCTTAGGGCTGGTACCCGGGGCGGCCCGCCCCCCCCCCCCCGCCCCCCCCTAGGTACGCCACTGCCCACCCCCACTTCTACCCCACCTCTTTAAATCTTCGCCAGCGAGAACAACTTTTCCAGTCTGCTGCTTGTGCCAGCCTGCCTCCCCTCTGAAATCACTTCTGGGTCGTGGTGCCAGGAAGTGATGTCAGAGGGAAAGCTAACACCTGTGTGAGCAGCAGGCCAGAGAAGCTGCTCCTGCTGGCGAAGATATAAAGACTTACGGGGAGAAGGGAGGGTGTGAGTGTGGTGTAGGGGGCATGGAAGGAGCGAGATGCGGAAAGGAGGGCGTGGGGAGCTCCACTGCCTCAGGTGCCTCCTACCCTTGCTATGCCACTGGTCCTACATAACTAGGGTTGCCAGATTTTACTATAGTAAAATCTGGACCCCCTAGACCCGCCCCCAGGCCAACCCAGTTTGACCCATCCCTGCCCCATTACACCCCAGTCCCACCCCCACCCCAATCCCACCCTATCCCCACCCACTACTGCCTGCTCTCATTGGGCAGGAGGAAATCCACACAAGCGTGTATGCCACAGGTGGCCTTATTGTGTAGCATCCACACATGCGTGGATTTCCTCCTGCCCGATGCAATTTAGAGGAGGCTTTTCAAAACCTGGACGAAGTGCTGGGATTTGAAAAACCGTTCGGACCCCGGACATTTCCTCATAAGAAGGACATGTCCAGGGAAATCCAGACATCTAGTAACCCTACACATAACTAAATGCCCAGCTCCCAGTTGATGACAATTTAATTGTCTTTAAAGATGGAAGTTGCAGCAAGCAACACTATGAAGATAATAGAGATCGCACGTTTACTTGAAGAATCAACTTTACAGAAAGATACTGTGGAACACTCAACCAAAAAGCCTTAAAAACCAAGCATAAAAGTTTAAAAGATATTCTAGCTGGGATGGCAAGCCAGTGTAGTTCTTTCAGTATAGGCGTAATGTGATCAAACTTGCAGCTCTATTCTGAGTTAACTGCATTCTATCTATCTGAACGTGTCCTTCAGGCTAACAGTTGTAGAATTATTTCTCAAGTGGTTGTTGCAAAGAAAGGAGTTCTCCAGGAATTAACACTTAATGATCCTTTTTAACAAATATGTATCCTCTTTGGGTTCGTTGTTTGATTACTTGGGTGTTCTGTATCAATTTTATGCATTTGATGTTCAGATCTTTTTCCTGGTAAAGACTGACTGATGAGTTGCGTCGTGGATTCAGTGAAAGGTCGGTTGAAAGAGAATAGGACGATACTGAATGTACAAAGAACTGAAATGATGGTGAAGAGAGTAGAAGACTAACAGTTAGGGCTCTTCATAAGAACATAAGAATTGCCGCTGCTGGGTCAGACCAGTGGTTCATCGTGCCCAGCAGTCTGCTCCTGCAGCGGCCCTTAGGTCAAAGACCAGTGCCCTAACTGAGACCAGACTCACCTGCGTATATTCTTGTTCAGCACGAACTTGTCTAACTTTGGCTTGCATCCCTGGAGTGTATTTTCCCCTATAACAGCCTCTGGAAGAGCATTCCAGGTTTCCACCACTCTCTGGGTGAAGAAGAACTTCCTTATGTTTATACGGAATCTAACCCCTTTCAACTTTAGAGAGTGCCCTCTCGTTCTCTCTACCTTGGAGAGGGTAAACAACTTGTCTCTATCTACTAAGTCTATTCCCTTCATTATCTTGAATGTTTCGGTCATGCCCCCTCTGTCTCCTCTTTTCAATGGAGAAGAGGCCCAGTTTCTCTAATCTCTCACTGTACGGCAACTCCTCCAGCCCCTTAACCATTTTAGTCGCTCTTCTCTGGACCCTTTCGAGTAGTACCATGTCCTTCTTCATGTACGGCGACCAGTGCTGGACGCAGTATTCCAGGTGAGGGGGTATCATGGCCCAGTACAGCAGTATGATAACGTTCTCCGATCTGTTCATGATCCCCTTCTTAATCATTCCTAGCATTCTGTTTGCCCTTTTTGCAGCCGCTGCGCATTGCGCGGATGGCTTCATTGACTTGTCGACCAGTATTCTCAAGTCTCTTTCCTGGGGGGTCTCTCCGAGTACCGCACTGGACATCCTGTATTCGTGTATAAGATTTTTGTTACCGACATGCATCAGCTTACACTTATCCAGATTAAACCTCATTTGTCATATCGCGGCACATTTCTCGAGCGTGTTTATGTCACATTGCAGGTCTTCACAATCCTTCTGTGTCTTCACTACTCTGAATAACTTCGTATCATCCACAAATTTAATCACCTCACTCGTTGTACCAATTTCCAGGTCGTATATAAATATGTTGAGGAGCACGGGTCCAAGCACTGAACCCTGCGGCTCTCCACTCGTGACTCTTTTCCAGTTCGAGTATTGTCCATTTACTCCCATTGTCTGTTTCCTATCCGCCAACCAGTTTTTAATCCACATGAGTATTTCACCCTCGATTACATTGCTCGCAATTTTTTTGAAGTAGTCGTTCAGCTTGGAAAAGAGACGGCTGAGTGGAGATATGATAGAAGTCTACAAAATCCTGAGTGGAGTAGAACGGGTACAAGTGGATCAATTTTTCACTTCGTCAAAAATTACAAAGACTAGGGGACACTCGATGAAGTTACAGGGAAATACTTTTAAAACCAATTGGAGGAATTTTTTTTCACTCAGAGAATAATTAAGCTCTGGAACGTGTTGCCAGAGGATGTGGTAAGAGCGGCTAGCGTAGCTGGTTTTAAGAAAGGTTTAGACAAGTTCCTAGAGGAAAAGTCCATAGTCTGTTATTGAGAAAGACACGGGGGAAGCCACTGCTGCCCTGTATGGGTAGCATGGAATATTGCTACACCTTGGGTTTTGGCCAGGTACTAGTGACATGGATTGGCCACCATTGGTCTGACCCAGTAAGGCTATTTTTATGTTCTTATGAGTTTGCGAAGGATGGTGATGTAGTGTTACCAGTGAAACATCAGTTAAGGTCATCGGGGTGATTTTTGACTTCCATTTGACTATGCAATATCAGGTTTTCCAGGTTGGGCGCTTCCTTTTCTTCCTTTTATTGAGTAAATTGAAATCTATGTTATAAGACTGAGAATTTAGAATGGTAGTTCAGAGCTTGGTTTTGTCAAGGGTGGACTATTGCAATGCCTTGTACCTGGGGGCTATGGCCACCAGGTACAGGGCCTTGCAGATTGTCCAAAATACAACTGCTAGGACAACTATAGGAGTGTCAAAAAATGTTCGTATTATTCCTGTGTTGAAGGAGCTGCATTGACTGCCTCTTCAGTTTCGGGTGTAGATTAAAGTACTTTGTCTTATTCATCAGATCCTATTTTCAGTTGCCCTAGGTTTTGCTATTTTACCAGCTAGGCCAATTACAATCTGAGTCACTTTTACACTTGTCTGTTCAGGATATATATGAGCGTCATTATGATGATACCAGCCGAGGACGTGGAGGAAACAGCAGGCTACTACCCACTTGGAACATGAAAGGGTGAACTCACAAATAATACAAAAAAAGATGAATATATGATATACAGAAGCTATAATAATAGGATATGTACATTGATGGTATAAATAGATAAGATACACATATATTTAACTCATGTATTGTAACACCTTTACTAAGCCTCATGCAAGCCGCTCAGAATTGATTCCCCAGTCATTATTAACAGTATAAAAGCTTCCAATAGACATAAACAGTCTTCTCTGTAGCAGGGATCCTGCTATGGATCGCACTTTCAGGAGTATTATGGTTATGTGGCAGTGATGAAAACTTTGAGAAAAACTTGAAAACATACTTGTTTGCAAGCATTCCATGCAGTATAGAGGTGCTTATTCAAGATACTACCACAATTTATTATTTCTATAACGCTACCAGATACACACAGCGCTGTACATTAAACACACAAGAGATGGTCTCTGCTTGAAAGAGCTTACACTCTAATTAAGACAGACACACAGGACAAAGGATGAATCAAGATGGTTGTGTTTGGGGGATACATTTTACTGAGATTTGTTTTTAGTTTGTTTTTATGTGTGTTTGCTGTAATCCGTCTAGGTTATAGGCACACTATACGTTTTTAAAAATAAAATACATAAATCATTAAATCCAGTGTTAGTTCAGTCCACAGTCAGAATCGGCTTACCAGCTGCTTATTGCCATGGGCTGAATATCAACCCAATTTCTTTAAAGATGGTATATGGGAAGGAGACATCCACAGCAAAAACACAATCCCCTAGACTGAAGCATAAGGGCCCTGATTCTGTATAGGACGCCCGGGAGGGGTGTCCTATACAGAATCGGGCCTACACTAACCCCGATTCTGTAACTGGCGTCCATGTTACTGACGCCGGTTAGAAAATCGGGTTAGAGTAGACGCAGTCGCTACACTTATCGCGGCAATGGATTTCCCTGCCGCGATAAGTATAGCAGCCGCCTGTCCGATCGCCAGCAGCAGGGTGCCAAACCCCTCCTGCTGGAAGGACCGCCCCCCCCCCGACACTCCCGATCGCTGGCAGGAGGGTGCCCAACCCCTCCTGCCGGAAAGCCGCACCTCCTCAGGACCCCCTATGCTAACGACCCCACCCGCGCTACCACCCCCCGATGACCCCACCTAACCTCTCCCCTCAACTAACCTCTAAATTGTTGGACGGACGGACGGGTCTTGCTGCCGTCTACTCTAACCCGATTCTGTAAACCGGCGTCTGTAACATGGACGCCGATTACAGAATCGGGGTTAGTGTAGGCCCGATTCTGTATAGGATGCCCCTCCTGGGCGTCCTATACAGAATCCGGGCCTTTATGCTTTAGTCTATGGGATTGTGTTTTTCCTCTGAATATCAACCCCCCATAATTTTTTTTTTTTCAAACTAGACGCAATTTTACTGATAGCAACCTAGATTATACCACAAGCTCGGCTACATTAACCTGCATGCCTTCTCTTCAAACATGCATTACAACTGGGAGGGACCTTACTTTACTTACTCATCCTGGCATGCACCTCTCCACACTCATCACTCTATGACAGTGTATCGCAAACTGTGTGCCATGGCAAGATTTCGGGTGTGCTGCGAGAGGCACGTCATGTAGGCGAATCAGCTGGCACCTACATCTCTCCTCCACTCAGGTGCCTCTCCAGCTCTCCGTACCTCCCTGCCAGTATAGTATTTTCAGGGTTAACAAGCTCAGAGCCCCGTCTGGAGGGCCTCTGCTCATGCGCGGATGTCAATGTGATGATGTCACATATGTGCATGATGTCATTGAGATGACATTTGTGCATGTGTGGAGACCCTCCAGCCATGGCCCCGAGTTTAGTGTGCCACGGCTTGGAAATGTTTGCGAGACACTGCTCTATGTCCAGTCAAGCCACACAAAGTCGCAGCAAACCAAATAGATAAGTCTATCCTTTGTGGGAAAGAGAAGAAAATACATATTAGTCAGCTGAGGGTAACAAGCTCCACCCTTGTGTTTAGTGAATATGGAAAGGGGTGGAAACAAGCTCTACAGTGCTTGGCAGAGGCAGGTTAAGTGCATGCTAACCTGCTGGGAGGAAAGAGTGGAGATGAGGGGGCAGGAATGGTGTGTGTATGGAGGCTGAGAAAGCTTCTGTGAGGGCTAGACCGGAGATGGCCGATTACTGCTCCAAACTCTTTATCCCCTTCATAATCTTTACAGGGCTTAGTTACATTCATACTCATTCCAATACAAACCCTTTATAAAGGAACAGTATGTTTTGTGAAGGGTGCAAAATGTGTAGGCACATAGGAGCCAACTTTTCAGAATTGGTGTGTGTGTGTGTGCAAAATCCAAGGTGTTTGCTCAAGCGCCCTCAACATCCACAGAGCTGGATCCTATGAGGTGATTATGTTATTTGAAATAGTCTGTGATTTGGTCCCTGTCCCCCTGGCTTCCCAAGCTAAGAAGTAGGAAATTTGGCATCAGAGATGATGTAATAAGTGAATGTCTTCTCCTCATCCTTTACATTGTCATTGTATTTGATTCTGGATGGTGTTATAAGAAATTCTTCCATTATACCTTAAATGAATAGCCAAAAATGTTAGTGATCATTGGGTTCCTGAGGCAGTACAGAGAGGAGCAGTTGGACCTTTAAGTCCACATCTTCCATAATTTTCTCTTTCAATGAATATTTCATGTTCTGTGACAATAGAGGAGGGTTGCTTTTTGTTTTGGGGTTTTTTTTTGTGGGGGGGAGACCTAAGGCAGAGGATCCTTCTATATAACACAGATTCCCAAACCTGTCCTGGGGATTCCACAGACAATTGGGTTCCAGGTTTTCCATAATAAATATGAATTAGATAAATCCCAAATTTCCAGTGAATGAAAAATTATATCATGTTGGTCGGGGTACATAATTTGACCCCAATTGCCTGTGGGATCACCAAGAGTAGTTTGGGAAGCCCTGCTAAAGAATCACAAATATAAAACTGGAAGAGGTCATCAGGTCTACCATATATACTCATATATACCATAGACTACCATATATACTCATATATAAGCCTATCTCATATATACATTGAGAATAGTATTATGACTAAAAATGGTCAAAAATCGCTATAACCCATATATAAGTTGAGGCTGCCTTCCAGCCCTTCCTTCCCCACCTGGTCCAGCACCTGTTTCTCCCCTCCGACCCCAAACTTCAGCATATTCCTCTCTCTCAGATCTCCAATCTACCTTAGAATGTATTTTCTTCCCTCTTTAGAGGTTGACAATGGCAGCAACAGTGATACATATATGCTGCATGTGGCCAGACCCCGAAGCCTTTTATTTTATGTATCCCACCCCCTCTGATGCAACTTCATATTTCTGTGTGGGTGGGATGCATCAGAAGAAAGGTTCCAGGTCAGGCCACAGGCAGCATATGTATATTGCTGCTATTGTCACCAGCAACCCCTAAAGAGAGAGAGAAATACATTTTAAAGTAGACCAGGGAATGGGGGATAATTCTGGACTTTGACTAGAGAGTGGGAATGCCAGACAGTAGGGGGGATAGAGGGGGTAGAAGGAGAGAGATACCTGCCCATGAAAAATGACATGGATAAGAAGACTCTGTTTTAATGAAGTCATTTGAATGACTAAATTTAATTCTAGATATACAGTATATATGAAGGTACTACAGATGGCTTTCTCCTGGACTTCTCGATATTAAGGATATGACCATTGGTGTATTAAACTCTAAGGTTTAGTTACAGCCCTTTTCTCTCTTTTTTCAGTCTCCAAACAAAGCCCTGTTGTCTATTCTGGGGAAGAGCAACCTGTGTTTCGCAGGAATGAACATTGATGTGAACATCTCCATCGAAGGAGTCAACCTCATGATACCCACCAGCCAACAGGTGAGTCAGACATGAGTTTCAAGTTTATTCATAGCTTGATATACCGACCATCACATGTATCTAGGCGGTTTACAATATCCCAAATTAAAAAAATTAATATGAATAGATAAAATAAAATAATATGGGGTAAACCTAAAACTATGACAATTGAGACTGATTGGAAACAAGAGGGTTTGGGGGGATAGGAAAGTAATTAATTACAATAATAACTAAAAATAAAGGGGGGGGATAGAGGGGAGGGAGGAAACATAAGGAAAGTAGGGATATCGCTTCGTGAAAGCGTGTTGTTGTTGTTGTTATCTCATTCACTGATTTCCTAATTATTGGTAGGCATCTTTAAAGGAAGTTCTGTTTCACACAGCGAGTGGTGAGCGCTTGGAATGCTCTCCCAGAGGAGCTTGTGGCGGAGACTAGTGTTCAGGGTTTCAAGCGCAAGTTGGATGCACACCTTCTTGCAAATCATATCGGGGGATACGGGAAATCCGGGTCTCCAACAGGGAGCACCTAATTGGGCCTCCGCGTGTGCGGATCGCTGGACAAGATGGACCTAGGTCTGATCCGGTGAAGGCGTTTCTTATGTTCTTATGAAAGGTTTTAAGATCTGATTAGGGAGTCATTGAATTTGGACCTGGTAATTATAGATTAAGAAAATAGCAAATACTGATCCACATGAGGGCAATGATTCAAATTCCTTATGACTCCATGAGCACTTATACCCGTAGAGGGCCATTTTCAAAAAGGATGTCTGGACATTCAAATTTGGAGGCTCAGAAATGTCCATTTTTGAAAGGTGAACCGCTAGATGTCCAAAAAATTGTTTTTTGAAAATCATCTACTTGGATGTCTTGGCCGACCCCATTTTCAACCACAGTAATGTCCAAGTCCAAAATGTCCAAACACAGACCATTTGGATGTGGGAGGGGCCAGCATTGTAATGGACTGGCCACATAGACATCCCAAAAGAACAGTGGGACACCTTAGAGGACACTGCTATGAACTTCACATAAAAGGTGCCAGATATACATGTCACAATAACCCCCTTATAATTTATGGTGAGCCCCCCCCAACCTAATATTTATTTATTTAATTCATTTTCTATCCCATTCTCCCCAAAGAGCTCAGTACAGGTTAACACACATAGAGGGGCATAATCAAAAATGTGCCTAAGTCTGAGGGTGGACGTTTTGTGCAAGACGTCCACAAACCCAGCAGGAAAAATATCCATTTTCAAAGCTGACAAATGTCTATTGTGTATTTTTGAAAATGAGCTAGGTATAAATTTTAGTCCTTAGGACATCTACCTTTTTAGCCCATTTTCAAAAATAAAAACGGCCACGCAAAAATGTACGAAAGCAAGTTTTGTAGATGCACCCACCAGCTACCTTGTCTGATTGTGGCAGAAGGAATCCCCATCAGCTGAGCTGGTGTCGGGGATTCCTGGCGGCTCAGCTGATGGGGATTCCCCCTGCCAGGATCAGCTAAGCCAGGGAGCACTATATCCATCCCCCCAACATCCCCTGACATCCCAGACCTTCCCCTGACATCCCTGATATTCTGCTGACATCCCCCACATCCTCCTGGCATCCCCAATATCCCGCTGATATTCCTGGGCCCTCCCTCCCATTTCCCCAGAACCCCCCATACCTTCAGAAGAGCAAACAGCAGGAAGGAAGCTCACTCTCTCTTGCCTACAGGGCCACATGCTGCAAATAAGAACATAAGATTTGCCACTGCTGGGTCAGATCAGTAGTCCATCGTGCCCAGCAGTCCACTCATGCGGCGGCCCTTAGGTCAAAGACCAGTGTCCTATTTGAGTCTAGCCTTACCTGCGTATGTTCTGTTCCAGTAGGAACTTATCCAACCTTGTCTTGAATCCCTGAAGGGTGCTTTCCCCTATAACAGCCTCCAGAAGAGCGTTCCAGATTTCTACCACTCTCTGGGTGAAGAACTTCCTTATGATTCCAGTTTTATTACAGCATTTTTCTATGATCCAGTTTTATCATAGTGTCTTTCTACGATCGTGTTTGTTTACCCATATTGTGTCAGGCGGCAGGAACTTTGTAAGACTCTATACAAGTAACCTCAGTTGTGCTTGATTTTATGTCAGTTGGCGCCATCTACTGGGCTACATTTTACAACCCCTGAGGAAAGCCTCTGTGGCCGAAACACAGACCATGTTGGGGTTTAGCATATGTCTTATTGCAAAGGACTTTACATGCCTGCCTTGTTTTGTTTAATTCATGTGTATACTTGTGCAAATTTTAACTGAAATTTAATTTTTTAAATAAACATATTTGTCCACACAGTGGTTAGTCGAGTGTCCCTTCCCCACTTCCTTCTCTGTTCTCATGGTTTGTCCGTGGGGTTGTGTTTTTTTCCTTTGTACTGTACGATATAAATTAAACAGCCAGGACCTGCCAGAGTGCTGGGGTCAGTGGCGTAGTAAGGGGGGTGGGATGGTCCATCCTGGGTGCCATCTTGGGGAGTGCAGGTACCTATCCTCCTCTCTGCCCCCTGATCCTTCCCACTTCTCCCCCCCCGCTGCACACCTTCACTTCCTCCCCCCCACTGTACCTTTAGCTCTTCATTGAAGTGAGCAGCAACTCCAACCTGCTGCTCGCGCCTGCTTCGGCTCTCCCTCTGACATCACTTCTGGGTCCCGTGCCTAGGAAATGATGTCAGAGGGAGAGCCAACGCGGGCTTGCGCTGGGAAAGTTAAAGAGGTAGGAGGGAAGGTAAGGGGCGCGCATGCACAGCAGGGGGAACGGGGGCAGAGAAGAGGGCAGGGGAGGAATGCCACCGCCCCGGGCACCTCGCACTCTCGCTACGCCACTGGCTGAGGTTCTTTATCCAGAGAAAGATAATACTCAGCCAGGGCTGGTTGTTTTCCTGCCAGCAATATATCTGCTAGAGTCACTGGTGCTGGTAGACAAGCAGGATTTCCATGCCAGTGGATACTTCTGGCACTTAAATTATCTCAGGGCTTTTCAGCAGTTTGCACAAAACAAATGCCTTTAACTTTCCCATGCTCTGAAAGATTTTTGCATGTAAAATCACTAGACCAGGGGTTCTCAGTCCAGTCTTCAGGGCACACCCAGCCAGTCAGGCTTTCAGGATATTCACAGTGGATATTCATGAGATAAAACTGCAGCACTGCCTCCTTCTATCTCGTGCATATTCATTGTGGATATCCTAAATTTATGCATCCAGTTGTTCAGTGCAGTGATCCAAGCAGCATGGCTTTACCACAGGCAGGCTGCATTAATGCATCTGATTGCTTTATTGGATTTGATGACTAATGAATTGAATCAAGGACATGTGCTGAATATAGTCTACTTAGAGTTCAGCAAAGCTTCTGATACTGTCTCGCACAGAAGGCTCATAAATAAACTCTGTAGCCTGGGTGTGGATCCCAGTGTGGTGGATTGGTTTAGAAACTGGTTCAGCGATAGAGCAGCGGTAAATCGAATTCACTCAAAAGAGAGAAGGGTAAGTAGTGGAGCGTGTCAGGGATCAGTTTTATTCAATGTTTGTAAGAGAGGTAGCAGAAGAGTCGGAGGGAAAAGATTTGCAAAAGAGTGGACACCTCTGAGGAAGTGGACAGAATGGGGATCCACAGTGGTGTGAC
This sequence comes from Geotrypetes seraphini, assembly GCF_902459505.1. Classification (NCBI taxonomy): domain Eukaryota; kingdom Metazoa; phylum Chordata; class Amphibia; order Gymnophiona; family Dermophiidae; genus Geotrypetes; species Geotrypetes seraphini. The sequence continues at coordinate 122,025,492 of NC_047091.1, read as the reverse complement.
TCTGTCAAATGTATGGAAAAACATGAGAGTAACTTGCAGCAGAAACATCCCCAAAAGGCTGTGGTATTATTTTGAAAGGTTAAGTGAAGGACACAGTAGAAGGGAGAATGGGTGGTAGGTTCCATATGGGAATTTGTTTGTGTATCTACCCAAAGTTGACAAATCACTGCTGGTCAGATTGTATAGATTACTGTTCTTCAACTGCCGGTCCGCGGTCCAGTGCCGGTCTGCAGAATATTTCTGCCGGTCCGCGCAGGGCCAGCGAGATCTACAAATTAAATTTCCTGTCGGGCATCTGTTCCCCTTTCCCTTTCAGGGCCGGTGCTAGGATCGGCTGCGGTACTGCTACAAATGGACGGCGAAAAGAAAGACAGAAGCCGTGGGACTTTTCCTCTTGCCTGCATCGCTATAGGCTTTGCCAATCTTGATCCCGTGGACTTTCATCGTTGGATTGATTTTACTGTGGATCATTGGGTCTCCATTTCTTTTTGGCAGATTGTATAGATCAAATATTATTTCTATAGTACTAAATGGACACACAGACAGTCCCTGCTTCTTGAAGCCTGCAATTTAAGAAAAACAGGCAGACAAGAAACACAACTAAACATAAGGGAAAGAAAGTCTTTCAGTTAAAACAGAAGGGGGTCAGCTGCAAGGTTACGGTTGTTTTTTAATCTGTACTCATTTTCTTCTCAGGCTTTTTCTTACTTATTTTTGCAGCTGAGCAAGCGGTCCTAATGCCTTTCATTCTCTTTCTGGTCCAGGTCATTGCGAACCATCACATGCAATCCATTTCCTTTGCATCTGGAGGAGACACGGTAAGAAATGGAAGGGCTGAAAGAGTTGTACACAAGTGATGAGTCATACACCAATCAGATGGTTCCAAGAGGAAGATGCACAAAGCTCTGGGCAACGAAAGCCGGGCTGGGAGCAATTTTCTTTTGCTGGGCTACACTCAGCACAATAGCATGCAAATCATATGCATGCTAATTGTGCTGAGTAGGCCAGTAAAAGAGGAGAGGAACTGTGCCTGGTGCCTGCTCAGAAGAGCAAAGCAGTAAGCACAGCTCCTCTCCCCCCCATCCCTTTATCACAACAAGCTCCCTCTGCTCCTTCCTTCCCTTCTTCCCACTGTTCTCCTGGTGCTGTTCAGCTGTTCAGGGCTTCCCCTGCCAGTTCAGCTGATCGCAGCTCCAGAGCCGTGATCAATTGAACCGGCAGGGGAAGCCCCGATCAGCTGAGCTGGTTCTGCTCTCCAGTGCCACTCAGTGCTGCTCTCTGGTGCCGCTCAGCTGATCAGAGCTGGCTTTATTTTTAACATCTGCTGTTGTGCGTGCTTTGTGTGAGTGTATGTCCCATGCCCAAGGGCTAACGGCAGCGCTAGACTTTTCCTAAAAAATAAAAATTCCCCATTGAGTGGTGGGCGTTCCCTTCTTTTCTCTTCTGTGCATTACAAAGAATGCTCATTTAAATACTAATGAGCTCCTTGTAATGCATTCGCTTAAGGTTCTTGGTGGCTGCTACTGGGATCGGATCAGTAAAAGCTCCTGAGAACCCTTTTGTGCATAGGAGGCAGAGCTTCCTTGCAAGTCACACTGGTTTTAACAAGTTTTACTTTCAAGCAGTGGCGTAGCGAGGGTAAGTGGACCCGGGGGGGGGGGGGGGGCGCTGCTCCCCTCCCTCTTCTCCCCCCTCCCCCCGCCGCATGCCTGGAAGTGACATCAGAGAGAGGCAACACTGATGTGGCCAATAAGTTTGTAATGCTGCTCATGCAGGAAAAATTAAAGAGGTACAAGGGAAGGGGGCACACATGCGCGGCAGGGGAAGTCAGGAAGGAGGTGCCTGTGCCCTTTACAAATACCGCACCTGGGTTGGAACCCCCCCCTTACTACACCAGTGCTTTCAAGGAAAGCTTCTGAGCGTCTGGGCCCAAATCTCTTCAAATGTGAGGGGTTTTAATAAGACAAGGGTGTGGCCAAATGCGCAATGCTCTGTGAACCTGGTAAAAATTTAAGATCTTGATATTGGCACATAGAGTATTATTTCAGCTACAGCCCTCATATCTCTCGAACTTGGTGTTATTTTATGCCCCCAAGATGTTTATTACGATCTCTGAATGACAACAGGGTAGTTGTTCCCCATATTTCGAAGGCACATCTTGTGTCAACTAGAGATTGTGCGTTTTTCTATTTAGTACCTGATTATCTTGCCTCCCAGTTTTCCATGAATAGTTCCTACAGGAGTACTCGTAGAATAAATCTATTTAGTTATCCTTCTCTTAAATCATGCCAATACAAGAAGTTCTTTGACCAAATTTTATCATTCCAAGCCGCCAAACTGAACACATTGCTTGGAAGATTAATACTTGAGGCTACTTCCTATCTTGACTTTAGAAAATCACTAAAAACACGTCTGTTTAATTTATTTTCCTCTTAGTCATTTTATTATTAAATCTATTATGATCCTTATCAGTTTTTTATTCGCTAATTAAGCTATTGTCTTAACTTTATCGATTTTACCTGGTGTATCCTTTTTATTGATTGTATCTTGTATTAGATACTAATTGTTTATCCTATATTTTAAATATTGACTGTATGTTATCCTTTGTTGTGAACCGCTTCGAACTCTTTGGTATAGCGATATACAAGAAATAAATTATTATTATGGAATAATCTGCCCATAGATTTGAGAAAAGACGAATCATATAAATTTTAAAAGACATCTAAAAGCGCATTTTTTTTTTCAATTAGCTTTCTCAAATTGAATAATTGAGTTTGGGACTGTAATCTGTACTAATATAATGATTAATTTTTGATATGGATAAATTTTTTTTAATTGTATGTATTAATTATAGTTTATTAAGATTTACTGTTTTTATTAGAATTATTATTTACTTTTGCTTTTATTTTATTCTTCCCTATTTTAAATGGAGTTCCTTTCTTATTGAATATGTATTATATTGTACACCGCTTGGATCCTTTTTTAGGCTGTTATGCGGTATAGAAAATTTTTAATAAACATAAACATAAAAAGTACCGTGTTGGGAGCGATTTTATTTTACAGGGCTATGCACACACAAATAGCATGCAAATCATATACATGTTATTTGTGCTGAGTAGCCCCATAAAACAGGAGAGGAAGTGTGCTTGGCTCCTGCTCAGAAGAGCAATTGCTAGGCATGGCTCCCTCCCCCCCATCCTTCCTGTCGGCTCCATTTTCAAAGTCCTGCTGCTGCTGCTCTCCCTGCCAGCTCATATGATTGCAGCTCTGAAGCCGCGATCAGCTGAGCCGCCAGGGGAAGTCCCGAACAGCTGAGAAGCAGGGGAAGACTCGAAGCCGCCAGCAGCTTCGGGGAGTCCTGCGGCTCATTTGATTGGGGTTCCCCTGCCGGCTCAGCTGATTGCAACTCTGGAGCTGGCAGAGAGAGCAGGGGCTGCAGGCTGAGCTGGGGACTTTTTTTTTTTTTTAATGGGCGCGGCTGTTGTGCATGTGTTGTGTCCTGCTGGAAATTTTTGCCCCATAATAATGGGGCATTCCCTTTTGTACATCACAAGGAGAGCTCATTTAAATACTAATGAGCTCTCCTTGTGCTGCATTTTCATAGGGTTCTCGGTAGCTGCTATGAAGATCAGTAGCCGCCCCACCCTCCCCCCGAGAATTCTTTTGAATATCAGCAGGAGAGCTTCTGTGCCAGTAAGACTGCTTTAATGAGTCTTACTGGCATGGTAAGCTTTTGAGCATCAGGGTCCAGGGGAGCAGTCATCCAATGGAATATCTCCATTGGTTGATTTAGCTTCTGCCGTTGCTCAATTTGAAACCAGCATTTAAACCACATTGTTAGTGAAAGTGATGAAATTGAATGACTGTCCAAAGGAGGATGCATTCTTACTTTTCATTGTATTTTCAGTTAAAATTCCAGTATAGCACTGCAATGTCATGAAGTTTTGTTGGCACAGCCTTTTCCCATTGGTTGGCTTCTCCTTGGTTGCATCCTGAAAGAAGCTTATCGGTCTTTTCATGATCAAAGCTAAAATGCACACTCAAAATTCAGTTTTAGAGCTTTCATTATTTCTATCTTCAGGATACCACAGACTATGTTGCCTATGTGGCTAAGGATCCAATTAACCAAAGAGGTAAGACAAAGTCCTTGGTTTATCACCTGGCTCCAAGGAGCCATTTTGAAGGAGAAAAGGGAAGATAGTTAAGTGTAAAAATGCCTATGATCAGAGTCATCTTTTCACTGGAACAAATGCCTGGGGTGAAGTAAAGGGGTCTGGGGTAGGGAGTTTCTAGAAGAGAATGATAAGCCACAGGAATGGGATGAGAAAGAGGAGAGGAACCGTAGGGCTAATGGCCGATGAAGATAATAGTGGATGAGAGCAGTGTTGATACTTTTTAAATTTTAGTGCTGGTAAACAGTACAAGTTGAGGAAGATACTACAAGTGATGATTAATTGTGAAAATGACTTTTTGACAGCTAAAATGTAATGCTAAAAATATAGGGTAATGCATTTGGGCTGCAAAAACCCAAGGGAATGGTGTAATATAAGGGATGAAATAGTTCTTGCACAAAAGATGAGTGGGTTCTAGAGGTGATCAAATCTGATTGCCCTAAGGGACTTGTATACCACTCAAAGTGGTTTACAAACAGGAACTTCAAGCATTTTCCCTGTCTGTCCTGATGGGCTCAGTTTATGTAATGTACCTGGGGCAGTGGAGGATTAAGTGACTATGGCGCAGGGTTTGAACCCACAACCCCAGGATGCTGAGGCTTTAGCTCTAACCACTGTGCCACACACTGGTCAGATAGAAAGAAAAGGCAATGGCAAAAGCCAGAAGGATGCTTGAGTGCATAGGGATAGGAACAGAGATGATAATGCCTTTCTATGTCCCTGGTGAGACCCTGCATCGTTCTAGAGATTGCACCATCAAAAGGATATACACCAAATGAATTAGTCTTGGGCCAGTTGGTGCTTTAGGCTCCTCCCCGGTGTATTCCAGAATCCTCCAAGAAGGGGAAGGCCCACCATTTTGAAGAAGCAGGCTTGCTGGAGGGAGTAGGCATTTCTCCTGCTGGCCTTCGTCTTAAAGATGTGGAGGGTTGTTGGGGGGGTGGGGTGTTTGGGGGGGGGCAGGGAACCCTGGTGACAGGAGGGAGTGGGCATCCCTCCTGCTGTCCTTCATCTTAAAGCAAAAGGGGGGGTTGTCAGGAGGTTGTTGGGGGGGGGGGGGATGAATCCCCAGCGGCAGGAGGGAGTGGGCATCCATCTTGCTGATATTGTACAGGGTGTGGGGGTACCGGGCAGCAGCAGAGGAGAGGGGGTATTGGCGGGAGGGGGAACATTTCCCTCACTGCTCTCCCTGCCGGTCAATCAGCTGAGCCAGCAGAACTCGGGGAGACCTGCGGCTAAGTTGATCGGGGCATGGAGAGCAGCTTTGACAGAAGGGAGAAGCTGTACACTTCTGAGCAAGCACCAGGCATAGTTTCTCCCACTCAATACCGGCAATTCTTTGCACAAATGGCATGCATATAATTTGCATGTTATTATGCTGAGAATCGCCCATAAAATAAAAATCACGCTCACTACATTGCCTCGCTGGATTTTACCAGCAAGTTTTGAGAATCCAGCTCCTAGTCCTTAGTTTGGAGAATGAAGTGAGTTGCCTAAAGTGAGAAGGAGCCTTGGCGAGATTTCAACCCTGATCGTGGTCCTCAATAGCTGCAAAGTGTGAATGAGTGGTTGTCTGTAAGTTTGCCTCTCTTTATTCAGGAGAATAAGGTTTGGGCAGGAGTTTACCAATAAAGACACGACATCTTCCCTTTCTTCCAGCTTGTCATATCCTGGAGTGCTGTGATGGGCTGGCCCAGAGCATCATCAGTACCATTGGCCAAGCCTTTGAGCTCCGATTCAAACAATACCTCCACAGCCCCCCCAAAATGGTGGTACCACATGACAGGTAAGGTGCAAAGAGATCAGAATGGCATTATCTTTTCCCACTGTTGGTAGTCCAATGAAACATCCTCAAAGAGCTTTCCAAGCACTGTTAGAAGCGTTCAGTAACGTGTAGAGGAAACTAGCTTATGCATACCTTTCCTTGTCTGTCAGGTGATGACAGTGTTGGAGACATGGAAATGGTGATCCCGTAAAGAGTGTTAATAAAAACCTTTCAGATTGTAACTTATAGATGAGATCCACGTGTCCAACACTATGATCCTGAATCACTCAGTGGACTTTGCAAGCAAAGATCATTAGAAAGCTGTAAGTGAGAGCTGCACCGGGATCTTGTTCTAAAGCACAAATTAATTAGAAGCCTATTTGAGCTGTTCTAGATCTCTGAGCTAGAGAATGACATGGGGACAAATTTTTCCCCGTCCCTGTGGGAACTCATTTTCCCATCCCATCTCCATGTGTTTTGTCGCTGTCTCTATCCCATTCCTGTAAACTCTGCCTTAACTGCACAAGCCTCGAACACTTATGATTTTAAAGTGTTTGAGGCTTGTGCAGACAAAGCCTCAAACACTTTAAAATCATAAGTGTTCGAGGCTTGCAGGAATGGAGCAGGGACAGGAAAAGAACTTGGGGGGACGGGATGGGAAAATAAGTTCCCGCAGAGATGGGGAAAAATTTCTCCCCTTGTCACTCTCTACTTGGGAGAACAGTATAGAAAATTGAATAAATAAATAGTGTGAAAAGTTTCAGTCTCTGATAACCAGACCAGAGCTGGTATTGTGACATCATAATGCCTCATTCCACCAATAAGAGCCAACCTCATCAGTGATGTCACAATGGCTTGATTGTCCTTTACTTGGCTCACTTTTACTACATTTTGATTTCTAGAGTAGTGCAGTGTAGAGAATGACATGGGGACAAATTTTTCTCCATCCCCACAGGAGCTCAATTTTCCCGTCCCATTCCTGCGAGTCTTGTCGCTGTCTCTGCCCCATTTCTATAAGCTCTACCTTAATCACAAAAGCCTCGAGCACTTATGATTTTAAAGTGTTTGAGGCTTGTACAGATGAGGACAGAGCTTGCAGGAATTGGGCCGGGACAGAAAAAGAACTCACCGGGATGGGAAAATTGAGTTCCTGTGGGGACAGGGAAAATGTTGTACCCCGTGTCTCTAACTCAGATATCTTAGAACAGCTCAAATAGGCTTCTAATCAATTTGTGCTTTAGAAAAAGATTCCGGTGCAGCTCTCAATACAGCTTTCTGATGATATTTGATTGCAAAGTCTACTGAGTCATTCAGGATCATAGTGTTGGACATGTGGACCTCATCTATAAGTTACAATCTGACAGGTTTTTATTAACACTCTTTACTGGATCACCATTTCCATGTCTCCAAATTTGTCCCCGTGTCATTCTCGAATCTGAACCCCTATCACTAGCTCTGATTGAACTTGTCTTTTCAATGTTACATTAGTCCACCCGAGCTTTATAAGAACCTCCAGACCAAGGGGAAACGATTACAGGCTTGGTTTATACTCAGTCTTGTACTCCACCCTGCTCTTTCTGTTAGTAAAAGAGGAGAACATTAAGCATCGATATTTCATGAAAATAAAGACACAGAATGGGGGAATACCTCCTTACTTAGGGTTTCATTTACTAAGGCTGAGTTTTTGCATGGAAAGTTTGTTGAGCCAAGGCAGCAATAAAGACTTTACATTGTTAGAGAGGCTTCCTGTATCTCAGGAGGCCACCAAACAGTCAGCATGAGTGGGACCTGGGACAGGAAAGTCCATGGGACCCTGGGGAGGTAATAGGAGAGGCTATTGCATTGTACTTATTGCTGAATAATGTACCCAACCTCAAGCGCATTATAGAAGAGGACTATAAATATAATGATGCATGTTGGCCCCACTAGGCCACCAATCCCTTAGTAATCATTCAGACTGATACTTGTATTTTGCTCAGAATGACATCATGTGAACAATCTGCTTGGGGAGAGGAGGAAGAGGAGGCATCCGGGCATGATTATTATAACAGTATCCCAGGCAAGGAGCCTCCCCTGGGGGGATTGATTGACTCCAGGACCAGGGTGAACCATATTCATACCCAGCCTTCCAGCACCAATCACTTCAGTCAGGTTAGTAAATGCACTAGGCCAAGAGGGCTGAAAAGAGCAGAGATGTTCCTAGAAAGTTGTAGAGAAGGGACTACTGATTAGACAATGACACAGGGACAAATTTTTCTCCGTCCCCGCAGTAACTCAAGTTCCCTGTCCCGTCCCCGTGAGTTTTGTCGCTGTCCCTGCCTCATTCCTGTAAGCTCTGCCTTAACCATATATGCTTTGAACACATGTGATTTTAAAGTGTTTGAGGCTTGTGCAGATGAGGGCAGAGCTTGCAGGGATGGGCGGGGGCAGGGACAGGAAAAGAACTTGCGGGGACAGGACTGGAAAATGAGTTCCCGCGGGGACGGGGGAAAATTTGTCCCCATGTCAATCTCTACTGCTGACCTCTACTGAAGGCGTCATTCATAAGAGGGTGTTTTGGGTCCAGATGGCAAAATAAATTGCCGAATGTTTTGGGACTGTTGTCCTCTGTTGAGAGCAACATTCATGGAGGATTTGGGGGTCTAGACAGCAAAATAGATTGCTGAATGTTTACCAGTGTAATAACTCTCTCCTCTTGGACTTTTGTAAGCGGGTGCAATGTAATGTGAGTAGGGATATGAGTATTGATGCTTACAGCACTAGTCATTCAGGGTCTACGAAGAGGAGAAATTCTGCTGCTGCTGACACAAGTTCTGTCTCTTGCCTCCTTCCTAGGTTGGATCTCCAGCCCGGAGAGACCAAGCCGTTTTCCCGGGAACTCACTGGGATAATAATAGCCAAGGTACAGAGAGAAAATACTGGGGATAGCCTGACTGACTACTTTTTATCTATTTATGTATTAATTACATGTCCGACGGGTATTATGCAGCCCAGAGCAAGTTGCAAAAGAATCCTTCAAATGAAGAATATTGCATAACATAAATTATACAGTAAACACTTCTAAATAGGAACAAATTTTATAGCTGCCTAATAATACTTGTGGTGGAACTGATAGATGCCTACTGTGCTCAAGATCCTGCCTTAGAGTTCTGTTAGGTCACAAGGAGCTGCAGTGGGAATTTTATATATTTATTTATTCTGGACTTGCCTATATCACCTTTAACTATGAGAATAGAGCAGGCAGTGCACAATCTACAATTAAAAATCAATAACACAAAGGAACTACAAATCATGATAGTAAAGAATCAGCCATACTTAGATAAACACACATTCCGACTTATTTCTGAGTGAAATGGTGTGGTGGTTGTGTTAGTCCACTCTTCAATATGTAGAAATAAAACAAAATCATAAAGGGAGGAAAACCCCCCCCACCTTTTTTTTATTGGACTAACTTAATGTCATTTATGATTAGCTTTCGAAGGTAACCCCTTCTTCCTCAGATCAGACTTCTTTCTGGAAACATGACAATCAAACCTCAAGAAGCCTTGTTATCAAATTGGAAAAGCTTGCTCAAATAACCATGTTTTAACCGAGGTTTTAAACTTTTTGTAAGGAGAGTTCTCCACAAATTGCCAAAGCTAAAGAATTCCATAAAACTGGTGCTAAAAAGAAAAAAAAGGACTTGCCGTTAGGCTACTAAAAGTCTTGAGTTCTATCAAACCATAACCAGTGAGCTCTAGCTTATGTTTAGAGATAGGATTAATATGGAAATAGCTAAGCTTTAGCCTTCATTCCTTTACTTATCATTTAATAGGAAATATAGTGCCAGCACCTCCAGTTGTGTGGCATCTTCCCTAGTCCTGTCCTGCAGTATCAGTACAGAAAGACAGCAAGTGCAGGGCAGGATTAATTCATCGAGGGCCCCTAGGCACACAAGTACACTGGGCCCCCTGCCCCGCCCCACCCCACCATGTGCCCAGGCGGAAACAAGAAGCTGCATCAGAGGGAAGCTTTGGGCAAGCAGCACCGCTTGCACAATTACAGTTCCCGTTGCCTTTCTTACCCGCGTTGCTTGCTTGTCTTACTTTCCGTCGATGGGGTAGGGCCCGCGTTGCCGATCGTGGAGGGGGTCCACGTTGCCGATTGATGCTGGAGAGGCCCATCACCGTTTGGATAAAACAACGTTGATGCCTTCCTTCATCGGGCCCCCCTGACCATTTTGGACCCTAGGCACGTGCCTATTTGGCCTATTGGTTAATTCTGCCCTGAGCAAGTGAGCTGATAGACTAGTTCTGTTTAAATCTGTAAGTACCAAAATGTTCTTGTGCTTTTAAGGATCATCTAAAGATGGCTACCTCCAAGCGATCAACCAGCCCTCTGGGTGCCGGGACTATGAAGAGCACATGTATGTGAACACGCAGAGCCTGGATAGTTGGGACATCGAGAATGAAGCTCTTCAAGCAGCAGAAGAGAGCCCCATGAAGGATCTCTTTGACATGAGTAGAATATTCAGCTGTCTTCTGGGATAAGAATGTCAGTGAAAGGCAGAAGACAGAAAATGGGAGAGAGCAAGGGGGCGAGGGAAAGGGAGGAGATGAAAGTGAGATGGGAAGACATTTGAAGTAGTGAGCAGAAGCATGTGGGGTAAGAAGGGGATAGATGGAGAAAAGAAGGTTGTGGATGGTGCTAGTATCTGGTGGAGATAATGCAAGCTCCAGAGGGATGATCAGACTTGCCTCACTTTTGCAGGGCCTTTTGAGGATGCCTTGAAGCTTCATGAATCCACAGACATGATTAGCTCCTCCATTGAGGACCAGTGGCCGAGTCCTCCCACCAGGAGGGCACCAATAGCACCTACTGAAGAACAACTGAGACAGGAGCCCTGGTACCATGGGAAGATGAGCCGGCAGGATGCCGAGAAGCTCTTATGCATGGATGGAGATTTCTTGGTGAGGGACAGTATCACAAATCCAGGACAGTATGTTCTAACGGGCATGCAGAGCGGGCAGCCGAGGCATCTCCTCCTCGTGGATCCAGAGGGAGTGGTAAGGGTCCTAGATTACTACTTCTCAAATGCTTTGCTAGCAAAATAATGAGTGAAGGAGTGTCTAAGGAAGTGTGAGGTATGGGTAAGAGTGAAGGACTGTGTAATTTAGTATTTATACACTGCTTATAACCTAATCAGTTTACATTCAGGTTTACATTCAAATATTTCTCCCTATCTGCCTGGTGGTCTCTTAATCTGGCTAATGTACCTGGGGCAATGGAGTGTTAAGTGACTTGCTCAGGGTCACAAGGAACAATACTGGGCTTGAACCTTCAACCTCAGGGTGCCGAGGCTACAGCCCTAAGCACTAGGCCACTCATCCACTCCATTCCTTTTCAGTAGTAGCTCTAGGTGAACTAGGAAACATTACTACTACTAATTATTATTATTTCTAGAACACTACCAGATGTATTCAGCGCCATATACAGTCACAAAGGAGACAGTCCCTGCTTGAATGAGCTTACAATCCAAATAATCAAGGCAGACAGGATGTCAGAGTAGGGGTTACAGTTAGAGGGGATGGTTAAACTGCTGTTTAGGGTGGTGAGCAGAGGGCAGAGGGGAATAGGGTTACGAGTTGAAGGCTGTGGGATCTCTTAGAGAGAGGAAGAGATAATGTTTACTATAGATGGGCAGACTGGATGGGCCATTTGACCTTTATCTACCATCATGTTTCTTTGTTTAAAAAGGTGGGTTTGCAGCCTACTTTTGAACAAGGGAAGGGGCGTGGTGGACGGACTCGGGTAGTTTATTCCAGTAATACGGGATGGTGAGATGAAAAGAACGAAGTCTGTAATTGGAAGTGGAGGAGAAGGGAACAGCTAAAAGCAATCTGTCACGGAGTTTTCGGGGACTTGTATATGGAGAAAGAAGAGAGGAGAGATACTGAGGGGCTGCAGAACAAACACACTTGTAGGTTAGTAATAGGAGTTTGAACTGTATGCCAAGGCAGATAGAGAGCCAGTGAAGTGATTTGAGAAGAGTGGTGAGGTGAGTGTAGCGAGGTTGGCAGAAGTTAAGTCGTGAAGCAGAATTTTGCACAGATGGCAGGGAGGGGGGGGGGGGAGAGGCGGTTCAGCGGAAGGCCTGTTAAAAGTAGATTGCAGTAGTCTAAGCGTGAGGTTATGAGAGTGTGGACAAGGGTCCAGGTAGTGTGCTAAGAGAGGAAGGGGCGAATTTTGGTGATGTTATAGAGATAGAAGCAACAGGCTTTAGCAGTCTGTTGGATGTGGTAACAAATGAAAGGTCGGAGTCATGTATTATAGGTGTTTCCCTGTCTCTGGAGGGCTTACAATCTGTAAGGTCAGTTCTATAAGAGGCTCCATTTATGCACACCTATGCATGTAAATGATGTCAGTAATTGGCATTAAGGGTGTTGATACTAGGCACTAGTTCATAAACAGTGTGCCTAAGTTACACAGTGCACAACTGCAAGGGGATGTAAATGTGGGAGGAGCATGGGAGTGCCTTGGGCATGTTCCCTAGTGATGTGCGCAACTTATAGAATACTATCAGTTGTGCTCATTTAGGCGTATGCCTACCATTAGGCGTGTCACAGTAGACTTACGATACTATTCTATAACAGCTCAGGTGTGCCCTGAAGCCATTATAGAATTGGTGCCACTTTACTGAATTTGCCACCTAAATTCATACCAGAGGCAACTGGAGGGTTAAGTGTCGTGCTCAAGGTCACAAAAGAGCCACAGTAGGATTTAAATCCTGGCTTTCCCGGTTCTCACTCACTGCACTAAACCCTAGGCTACTCCTCCAATCACATTTATGCCCACGAAGCAGCAGCGTGACAGGGAGAGTATTTATACAAATGTGAAGAAGGCTATATGGGAGAGGGAGTGTGTGGGTGTGCTTAAGGAAGCATGCATTCAATTTAGGGATTTGATATAACTGGACAGTGGAATTTCCTGCTCAATGAGGTAAAAACATTTTCATAGATTCATTATTAAATGGCACGAAACCTCCCATGAGACAGTGATGAGTAGATAACTGTCATCTTCTTTGGTTTCTGTGTTTGCATGGCTGTGATGTGTGACAGTTGTGCAATGGATTGGGAGGGGGAGGTTACTGAGTTTCTAGTCATAAAGCCCCTGACTCCCAGCCATGGTGCCGCTTATCCAATCTTTTGTGTATGTACATTAACCAGCAACTTCTCTCACATCATTCCAGGTGAGGACAAAGGACGTTCTGTTCGGGAGCATCAGTCACCTGATCACCTATCACTTACAGAGTGAGCAGCCGATCATGGCAGCAGACAGTGAACTCCACCTACGACAGGTGGTGAAGAGGAAGGCGTGACTGCTGGGTATGTACCTCAGTCCGGGAGAGGGCGGGGTGCCCTGTATTCAGGCTGTTAATATCTGCAACCATTTTTCCGCAGTATTGTTTCTTACTCTACCTCCCTCCACCTCTTGCCACCTTTCCCCCTGCTCCCTGGAGACACTGTCCTCATTCCAATCCTCTAATTAATCAAGAAATTAGTGATGGGATGCTGGGACCTACTGATTTTGTGTTTGACCTGCAGAATCTGAAGAATGACAGGGAAGGTTTGGGGGAGCCTGGGTGTAAAATCTGCAAGTAGGGGAAGTGATAAAGTGTAGGGTCCAGGGAAAGACGTAAATAAAATCCCCAATCAATAAATAAAAGGAAAGACAGAATGGTGACACCATGAAAAAAGGGCAGGCAAACAAAGTGAGGAGAATGAGCTATCTCTCCTCTGGCCTGCGGTGTGTGCCCTGGCAGTGTCTGCTGTTCTAATACGGCCAGTGTGCACTAGTTCCTTCTAGTTTGTGTCATCGGGGTGTGTACAGCGTCTGCCACAGCTTTGTGTGCCACCGTGATGTGCAATGTCTGTCCTGTCACTGTGGTCTCCAGTGTCGGCTATGCGCACAGCGTCCTGTTGGCGGCGTGCTGCCGTGATCTGCAGTGTCTGCCATGGCATTGTATGCTGATCTGGTCGGTAGTGTCTGTTCTGTTGGTGTACCACTGCGGTGTACAGTGTTTGCCCTGATATAGACTTTTTGCCCTGATATGCACTTTCATGTGTGCAGCGTCCTCTCAGTGCACGCTGCTGTGGTTTATGACACTGTGTGCTGATAGCAGCTTCTGTGGCCAGATTCTCTCATGTTTTTGGTTTTCTCTGCAAACAGACTTTTCATGGATCTGAGTTTGAAGCCACTGAAATCCTTCTAGAGGAAGAAACAGGAGCAGCTCACCTCAGAGGAAGAGAAAATGAGGATTCCTTGAGGGCACCAGAGACTGTTCCATATCCCTAACTCTCTCTCCATCTTCTCTCTCCAGCAGCTGATGATTTGTTTGTCTGCCTCTTTTTCTGCACTCCCTCTGGCATGATTCCATCTGTGAGCCGATCTGTCTGCAAGACATTATCCTGTATACACTTTCATAGCATGTGCTGGGAGCCAAGAGTGTCCCTGGGCCTGAGGCCCAGACTCTATACTGAGCTGGGGATGAGAGGAGGAGAGGAAGAGCAGGACCTGGACCTGGGAAAATTCCAATATTTTTCAATAGACTGCAAAAAATGGCAAGGATGACTGCCCCCACAACCCTTTTGTGATTTTCCTAATAAATGAATTGAGTATGGTTGGTTCCAAGATGTATCTGTAGTCTTTCCCACACTCCTGAATCATGCAGTCACCAGTAGGCCACACTCCAAGCACTGAAGTTACATTGGGATGTCAGCTTCCACACCGGCCCCTTCTTTTCAACGATTTGACAGCATTCACAGTTACTGCAGCCCCAACTTCTCCCAGCAGGAGGTACTGTAGGGAATGGGGCATAGATTCTGGCAGTGGGGAGCCCACAGCTCCTGGAGTCTAAGCCTCTTTGAGTAGGTGCTGTGAGGAGTTCACAGATTCTGCAGTGACAATCTCTCCCCACAGGAGGCACTGTGGGGAATAGTATGGATACATAATCTATGGTGTAATAACACTTAGATGAGTAAATATACGAGATGTATTACAACAAATAGTAGTAGTTATTAGGAGAATGGGATGATTCAGCACAGACCTTTCAGAGCGGTCCTTTCAGCATGGGACAGTTCATTGCAGCCGTTTCATCATGCCCCTTTCAGCGCGGGCTGTTTCATCTCTTAATATTACAACACCCTCTTAAGGTCAATCTTGTACTCCACTAGTCTTCCCTCTAGACAACTTTCTTTTTCAATATATTGTAAAGGGAAACCTTATGATGCGCCCAATTGACCTGTGATTTTGCACCCCCCCCTTTCAAACCTTGAAGTCACCAAATGATATGGAGGCAGGAGAAGAAGACCGCAGGTGGGTTAAGGGAAAGGAAAGAAGCACCAGTGGGGGGGCAAAGGGGGTTATGCCTCCCCCCTCTTTCATACTTGAAGTCACCAGATGATGCGTAGGCAGGGGTATAAAAGGCCATGAGTGGGTGAAGGGAAGGGAAAGAAGCACCAGGGAGAAATGGCCATGCTGAACTGGGCTGGCTGAACTGGCCGCGCTGAATCGTCCTAGACCTATTAAAATGATATATTTAATGCCTTGAAGCTTTGGACTCTGAGAACTAAAGAGCTTGGAGCATGAATCTAGTTAAATGCAAAACAGTGAAATAATCTCTGCTAGGAGTTGAAGTAGCTGCTGAGATTCTGTCACAGATGCCAAATGAAAGAAGCAGCAGGAGGGCAGTCACTACAGGGCTTATTGACACTCACTGGTACTGAAAGCAGAGCACGACTTGCTTAGTAGCGGTGATGTGCCCTGCCATACAGGAAACCAGGCTTCTGCTCTCCAGAGTGTTTCAGAAGCGTGATAACAACCCCCAGGGGAAAGGGAGTTCAACTGTTACTCAACAGTGACACCTAGTGACTGGCTGAAGAGTGTACATGTGGAAGGCTCCCAAGTAAACTGTAGTGCCTGCATTAGAAAATGCTACGTCAGCTTTCACTATCAGGCAGAAACTGTCATGCAAAAAAGGACCGAGGAAGCAGAAGGTGGTGTTTCAGGACAGTGACTGCACAAATAGTTCCAGGAATTTCCTCACGGAGTACTGGTTTCAACTGAGAACATATTGTTCCCTGACTGTATTTAGAAAGGCAGAGGAGAACAGTGCTTGTGTTTAATTAAGCTAATAGATCGCTTTTCAGTAACACCAATCAAAGTGGTTTAATAAATTCATAAAATAATTGGAAAGAAGAAAGGCACACAATTTTTATGATACAATAGGGTACAGTTGGAGGGACAGAACAGATTTGTTGAGAAATTAAACATATTATATGGAAGAAGACTGTAACAGAAGGCAAAGAATTGACAGAAGGATAGTGCACAGAGAATCCAGATTTCTAGGCCTCACTGTCTTTGTTAAGAAAACTAATGACCTTCCTTCATCTTTAAATGTGAAATATTTGAGTATTCCAAGGAAAAGGAATGCTCTTCAAAATAATTACAGTTCAGTCTAAAGAGTGAGTTGAGTGATACAGAGCCTGTCGCCTCTAAAACTGGAGGTCTCAGGGGATAAACAAAGGGATACAGAGCTTGATGCCTCCAAATCTGGAGGACTCAGGATAGACAAAGGAATACAGAGCTTGTCACCTGTAAACCTGGAGGACTTAGGGGATAGATGAAGGGATACAGAGCTTGTCGCCTCTAAACCTGGAGGACTCATGGGATAGATAAAGGGATACAGAGCTTGTCACCTCTAAACCTGGAGGACTTAGGGGATAGATAAAGGGATACAGAGCTTGTTGCCTCTAAACCTGGAGGACTCATGGGATAGATAAAGGGATACAGAGGTTGTTGCCTCTAAACCTGGAGGACTCATGGGATAGATAAAGGGATACAGAGCTTGTCGCCTCTAAACATGGAGGACTTAGTGAATGGGCACAGGGATACAGAGCCTGTCATCTCTTGGGGATAGACAGGGATAGAGTCATCACTTCTAAAACTAGAGGACTCAGGATGGAGTACAGAAATACAGAGCCTCTCATCTCTAGGACTTGAGGACTCAGGAATGCAGAACATGCCATCTCTAGGACTGAAGAGATCAGGAGATGGGTAAAGGGTAGAACCTGTCATTTCTAGGAGGATGGGTAGAGAAAGAGTCTGTCACCTCTAGGACTGGAGGGCTTAGGAAATGGGCACGGATGGACACGGTGATACAGAGCCTGTCACTTTTAGGTCTGGAGGGCTCAGGGATACAGATCCTTCCACCGTTAATGGAGATGTTGTACAGTGAAACAGAACCTTTTACTCGTGATCTGAAATATGATTGCTTCCCAAATACCTGTGAGCCACAGAATAAAATAAAGAAATGTAGAGAAGCAAGGAACAGAAGGGAGTCTAAGGCTGATGCTGCGGTATTAATTAGTGTTTAGCTTCAAACTCTTACCGCCGTGTTCCCTGATCCCTGATCTGTAGTTCCGTGGTCGGCAGAGTGTGCATGCGCGCTTAGGGGTCTATTCTAACGACCGGCGACAGGTAACACACCGCGACTCTCCCCTCCCCCAGCGCCGAACCTACCCGGCACACCCGAAACCCCCGTTGACCCTCCCAGCCGACCCTCCCATCACTAGATGGCCGACAAACCTCCCGGCTCTAGCAGCATCCGAGGCACAGTAAACATGCTGCTTCGCGGCCTTCTACTGGCCTGATTTCCTCTGCCGCGTCCCTGATGACATCATCAGAGATGCGGCAGAGGAAATTAGGGCAGTAGAAGGACGCGAGCAGCGTGTTTACTGTGCCTCGGATGCTGCTGGAGCCGGGAGGTTTGTCGGCCATCTAGCGATGGGAGGGTCGGCTGGGAGGGTCAACGGGGGTTTCAGGTGTGCCGGCTAGAGTTGCGCCGGGGGGAGGGGGGGGGGGAAAAGGAAACATGCAGCTCAGGGGGATGGGAGGCAGGCTGTCATCAGGTGGGGAGGTTAAATGGAAACATGCTGCTCAGGGGGATAGAAGGCAGGCAGGTAGGCTGGCATCAGGGGTGGGGGGGGGTTAAATGGAAACATGCTCAGGGGGATGGGAGGCAGGCAGGCTGGCATTGGGGGGGGGGTAAATGGAAACATGCTGCTCAGGGGAATGGGAGGCAGGCTGGCATCGGGGGGGGGGGGACAAAGTCTGGAAGATAGTGATGGGGACATAGGAAGGATGCACTGATTGCACTAAGGACATAGAAAGGGGCACTGAGGGCACTAAGGACATAGGATGCACTGAGGGCACTAAGCAGGACAGAGGCACTAAGGACACGGGAAGGAGGCACTGGGGGCACCATGGACATAAGGAGGCACTGGGCCACTAAGGACACAGTAAGGAGACACTGGGGGCACTGAGGACATGGGAAGAGGCACTGGGGGCACTAAGGACATGGGAAGGAGGCACTGGGGGCATTATGGACAAGGAAGGAGGTACTGGGGGCACTAAGGATGTAGGAAGGGGTACTAAGGACATGGGAAGGAGGCACTGAGGGCACTAAGGACATAGGGAGAGACACAGACAGAAAAAATGACAGACAGACAGGCAGCGTCCAAGGAGAGAGCTCAAAGGAAAGAAAAAAAAAAAAGACAGACAGACATCTACTCTAGCACCTGTTAATGTAACGGGCTTAAACACTAGTATATAGATATAAAACAAAAAGCAAAGGAAACAAGGTGATACATTTTTTATTGGACTAACGCAGTGCATTTTATGATGAGCTTTCAAAGGTAACCCTTCTTCTTCAAATCAGAAATAAGCAAATGTTGAAAAATATCAGTATATATAAGGAAAATATGAAAGCTTTTCAGTGATAGTTTCACAGGAAGAAAGAGGGATGGGTGGGTAAGTAGGAGACAGAGAGATGACAAAGCAGTTTTAAATTTCTTTGTAGCGTGAAAGAAAGCTCAGATTTTTGTTAAGCCCTGTCTGGTAGGTGTCAACATATTTCATCATTTTAATTTCAAAGGTCTTGCGTTCTTGGATTGTCTTAAAATTTCCTTTTTGTATTCTCACCACAAAATCATTGGTGCAGTGATAACATGACCATTTATTTTTTCCCACAAAACGGGACTGGATCCTTCCTCAGACCCTTTCCCCAGATCCCAGAACAACCCCTCCCCCCCCCGGAACCCATTAGATATAGTGCAAAATCTAGACAGCAGATATAAATTCTCAAAACTGACACATTTTGATTATTAAATTGAAAATAAAATAATTTTTCCTACCTTTGTTGTCTGGTAATTTCATGAGTCTCTGGTTGCACTTCCTTCTGACTGTGCATCCTTTCTTTCTTCCTTTCTTTCTGTCTTTCTTTTTCTCTCTCTGCCCCCCCTTCTTTCTGTCTTTCTCCCAGATCCCCCCTTTCTGTCTTTCTTTCTCTCTCCCGCCCCCCTCCTTCTGTCTTTCATTCTCTCTCCAAGCCCGGCCCGGCCCCCACCCAAGCCACCGCTGCACTAACATCATCTTCGTGCAGTGACTGCACAAGCCTTCCTCCCCCCTCCTGACATCAATTCTGACATTGGAGAGGAAGTTCTGGGCCAGCCAGGCAGCGCTTGGCTGGCCTGGAATTTCCTCTCCTATGTCAGAACTGACGTCGGGGGGGGGGGGGGGAGAACCTTGTGCAGTTGCTGCATGAAGATGATGTTACTGCGGCGGTGGCTTGGACAAATAGGCGGCAGCGGCCCGTTTTTAGCTTGCCTGTCCCGCTCCATCTGAAAATGGGACATTTCGGCGTCCCTAAGCTGTGTGTGGGGACAATGGGACAGGTGAGCTAAAAACGGGACGTATGGTCACTTTACATATGAGTGACCATGGGATCCTTTGAGATGTGCTTGCACAGTTTGCAGCTTACCACATTGCAAGGATTTGTGTCATTCTCTTCTTTGTAGGTTTGTGTGGGGAGCTTGCTTTTCACCAATTTCTGATTCAGATTAGGTGGATGACGGAAGGCAAGCACAGGTGGTGCTGGGAATATTTATTTTAGTAATTCTTGGTCCTGGAGTACTGGTTGTAGATCTTGTATAATTTTTCTTAGTTTTTATAGCTCTGGATTGTATGTCACTACCAAGGGAGTCCTGTCTGTAGTTTTCTTGTTCTTGTAGTGTAATACGTTTTCTCTGAGTGTTTTAAGGGAAGAGGCAATATTCTTGTAGACTATTTTAGGGCTGTATCCTTTTTGTTTAAAGGATTCAGTCCGTGCAGATACGGTGGTATGTGGCATGACTGTGTATAATGGATTTTTTTTTTAATATGTGAAGGGTGATAGCTGGAATTGTGGAAGTAGCTACATTTGTCTTTAGGTTTCTTGTATATAGATGTTTGTAGTAACCATTGTTGATAAGGACTGTAGTGTCTAAAAAATTGACTTTTTCTGGGGAAAAGTCAATTTTGAATTTGATTGTGGGATGGTTTGTATTGAAAGAATTGTAAAATTGTTTGAGTCTTTTCTCCCTCAGTCCAAATTATAAAAATGTCATCAATATACCGGTGGTAGTTCAGGGGCTTGTCTGATATGTATTTAGAAATGTCTCTTCTAGTTCAGCCATGAAGAAATTTGCCATCCTGGTGCCCATAGCCATGCCCATGATTTGCAGATAGATATCATTATTAAAGATAAAAGAAAAGCAAACAGGGTCATGGAAGGCTAATCAGACTGTCTATGTGAGAACTTGTGGTTATTTCTTTCTTTATTTAAAAAGTTTCTACTCTGCACCTTCTACTATTCTGGGTGGCTTACAATCAACTTACTGTATATGATATATCCACTCATAGGCAGAGGAATGCTGCTTTGTTTGGGGGGAGGGACCAGGAGCTCCACCCTAGTGCATGACCTCTCAGAAGCTCCTGAGTCCCTCACCCACCTCTTCCCGGTGCATCCACAAGCAGGCTTGCCCCCGGAAGTAGAATGAAGGGTTCTGGGGCAGGCCTGCTGTTTGACGCTGCGCGGTGGCTACCCGAAGATTTAAAACCATAACACCAGGAGATGGGAGGGCGGGCAACAATCGGTAACTGAAAATTTTGGGGGAGGCTATGGCCGCTGTGGCCTCCCGCCTTCCGATGCCTATGCATTCACTCACATCAATAAAATCATGCATATAATATACAAAAATATGCAAAACAGGCTGCAACCTCACCACCAACCATGCTAAAGGCTAAAATCATCTAATGAAAATGGTATCTTCAGTAATATGCTTGCATGAATAGAAAGGCCTTCACTTGCTTTCTAAAAATAGAAATTACATCAGTCTGTCTTAAATACTGTGGCATTGAATTCCAGAACACTGGACCAGCAATCATAAATGTTTTGTCTCTCAATATATACAACCTCACTTGTCTGAAAGAAAGCACATCCAATAAGCCCTTATGAGCAGATCTTAAATTTTTTATAGGTCTACTAGTATTTTAGCCCATTACATTAACGGGTGCTAGAAGTCTGGTCGGCTCTCGTAATCCCTTGCCGCCGCCCCCCCCTTCCCTTCCCGCGGTCCCAACTCCAATCCTGCCGACTCCAGCAGCGTCTGCAGCACTGTACACACGCTGCTTTGGGGCCGTAAAAGGCCCCAAAGCAGCGTGTGTACAGTGCTGCAGATGCTGCTGGAGTCGGCTGGTTTGGAGTCGGGACCGCGGGAAGGGAAGGGAAGGGGGGGGAGGCAAGGCGAAGAATTTACTTTTACCAGAGCAGGGAGTCCAGCGCTGGCGGCCAGTCCTGCCGGCGAGTGTAGTTAGGTGCTGTACGGCTGGGGACCCGCGTATGCGCACTCCTGCCACCATGGACCTACATCTCATGGAACAGGGAAAATGGAACACGCAGGTAGGAGTGCGCATGCGCGGCTAGGGTTTTATTATATAGGATGTATACTTAAAGAAGAGGTCAAACATAGTGGAAAAAGTTCATGCAATGCCTTAAACAATAAAATTGCCAACTTAAAGGAGATCCTCAAATGTACAGGACGGTCCTTGTGGGAGGATCCCAAAATCAGATGTGCTGCGGCATTCTGAGCCACTTGGGTGACTCTACTCAACTCAGTAATCCCCAAAGCAAAACAATCGAATGTTATACGTTTGCTACACCACTTGAACAGAAGACAAACACTTCCAGTCTCATGAAAGCCATTTCTGTCTGGATTATACACTTCCAGGTACACTGCAAGATGGGTGCCATGGAATGGGGGGCATAGCCAGGGTTCAAATGGTTTATGCTTTAAGGTTTAAATTTATTTAATACAGTATACTGCCCTTCCTTAGGCACCTCCCACTTATGGCCCTTGTGACCTTGGGCAAGTCATTTCATCCTCTGGAGTCAGGGGAACTTGAGCCTGGACTCAGATTTGGAAAAGGACTGTAATGAAATCAAAATTCCTGCTTCGATTTCCAATCCACTGGTTCTTTGTGGATGGAGCATCGCCTTCACTCCCACAACTCTGTACTTTGGATACTCACTTTACATGTGATTAAACCTAAGATCTTCTACCGCATCACAACTTTCAGTTCCTTTGGTCTTAATGGCAAGACTTTCTCCAATTGACATTCCACATTCTTTGCTACTGTTCCTACTTTAGGGAATTCCTTTTCTTCTGAAATCCGCGTAGAATTCTCTTACGTTAAATTTTGTTTTCTTATAAAATCTCATCTCTTTAAACAAGCTATTCTGGAAGAGGAGTGGTAGTATTTGGGGTTCAGAGACTTCAGGTCAGCAGGACTGGAATATGCATTCTTAATTGGATGAATTCTTTTAAATGAATGCCTTGTCTATTGTCTTATCGTTCCTATTGAATTTGGAGTTCCTTTCTATATATGTTTTTATTTGTAAACCACTTTGATGGTCAAGTGAAGGACAGTATATAAATTTATAATAAACCATAAATCATAAAAGCAAGTTAATTTAAATAACTATGGCTGCATGATAAAAGATTCCACTTTAGGAGTCACTATGTGGCATCATTGTGGACAACATGTTGAAATCCTCTGCCCAGTGTGTGGCAGTGACCCCCCCAAAAATCAAACAATATTGAGAAGCATTAGGAAAGAAATGGGAAAGGAAACAGAGAATGTCCTGAAGCCAGGACCAGTAATAGGGGTCTACTTTACAAATTTTTACCCTGGGCCTCAGCATGTTTAAAACCAGCCTCGTCTAATGCCTTCACAGTCCTTGAGTATTTTCTGCAATTATGGTTACCTCATCTCAAAAAAGATATAGAGGAATTAGAAAAGTTATAGAATTTTTTTTTTTAATTAAAAAACTTTATATACCTTTATGCACAGCGGTTTCCATAAAAATAAACATACATAATTGCAGAGTACAAAACAAAATTACATTTCTAAAATTAAAACTAACGGCCTCTTTTACAAAGCTGCACTAGTGGCTGCCGCACAGCAACAGCACCGAAGCCCTTTAAATCTCTATGGGCTTCGGAGTCGTTAGCGCAGCGCAGCCGCTAGCGTGGCTTTGTAAAAGAGGCCGTAAATTACAATATCATAAAATACATTTTCTTTTTTAAAAAAAACAAACATTTGCACCCAAGGCAATTAATAACAAAGGGGGTCTGCTAAATGCTAGGATATAATGGACGCATTAGCATTTAGCGCGCGCTAAATAGGCTACTGCACCTTAGTAAAAGGGCCCCAAAGGTACTTAAGAATCCACATATTGACTCAAACACAGAATCAAGACAGAAGTTGCATCTATCAGAAAATCCTATATAATAAAACCCTAGAGCTCGCATGTGCTCTTGAAATTTCATGATCCCTGCCGCTGTGATTTCTGATCCATGGCCGCGTTCCATTTTAGAACGCGGAGGCAGGGATCACTCTAGCCACTCCCCTCCTCCCGCCTCACCAACCTCTGGAGGAAGCGCAGGCAAGCTTGGTCCCGATTGGTGCTGGTGGCGGCTGCCGGGAGGAGGGCTTCGTGGAGCGCCGCCGCATGCCAACACCTCACAGTCTCCTGAGCCGTGTCCTCGCTACCCCGATTGTCGGCATTCAGTCTTCACGCTTCCGTGACGCAGGGTAAGGGTAAGGGAGCCGAGTCAGCGGGGGTTGGGCTGGGAGGGAAGAGAAGCGGTCTGCCTCGGGTTTTTCAAGGCCTGGCTTCTTCGGGCAGCAGCAGCATTTACAATTCGCTGCTGTTGACAGCTTCAGGCCTTCCTCTCTGGCAGGTCCTGCCTACTTTCTGTTTCAGGAAGACGACCCGACAGAGAGGAAGACCTGAAGCCGGCAACAGCAATGAATTGTGAATGCTGCTGCTGCTGCCCAATGAAGTTCAAGGAGGAAAGGGAGCAGAGGGGGAGAGAATGGCTTGGAGGGAAGAAGAGATGGCAGGGCATGGAGGGAAGGAGGAATGTATGCCAGACCAAAGGAAAAGGAAGGAGGAGATGCCATATGGAACAGAGACAGAGAGAGGGCGGACACTGAATGGAAAGAGAAGAGAGGGCAGTGAATGGAAGGGGCAAGACAGAGGGTGAACAGTAGATAGAAGGGGTAGAGAGAGGGAGACAGACACTGAATGGAAGTCTGAGGGACAGGAGGAGCAGACGTTGGAAGGAAGTGGGGAAGAGAAAGAAAAAAGGGCACATGCAGGATTGAGGGAAGAGGATAGAGTTAGAAATAAAGATAGACAGACAGGGGGCCAGGAAGAGACAGACAGAAAGAATGACAGACAGACAGCATCCAAGGAGAGAGAGACAAATAAAAAAAACCAAACAGACAGACATGTACTCTAGCACCCGTTAATGTAACGGGCTTAAACACTAGTATGTTAATAAGAAGGCTGAGTAGCTCTACAAATAGGTGTCCACAAATAGCTTGGTTTTCAACAGCTTTCTGAAACTAAAACGGTCCGTGCTTAATCTTAGATGTCCCGACTAGTGCTACCCGATTCAGGAAAAAATATTTTGATTCGATTCGATTTTCCTGCCCAAATGGGTATTTTTTTTTCAAACATCCTGGTGGGTTTATTTTATAGCCTCTTCACCCCCTTTGCCCTCTCATAACCACACTGGCGCTGTGGTGTAAACAAAATAAACAAAAAAGACTTTTCCTCTCTGTTAAAATCTAGCTCACGTTCGTGATCTAACACCACCTCGGCAGGATACACATTTCAAATCTGACATATTGTAATCACAAAATAGAAAACAAAATTATTTTTCTACCTTTTGTTGTCTGGTCATTATTCAGATCTTGTTGGTCCCAGGCTCTGGTTGTCTTCTGATAACTCACTTGCCAGGATCTCCTTCTTTCTTCGTGCTAACCACCCATCTTCTATCTCTGTACTCCCCTTCTGTTTCCCTTCCCTCTCCCGGAGGTCTGGCATCTTTCCTTTTTTTCATCTCCATCCCCAGATCCACCTTTTCTCAAATATCCTTTCATCCAGCATATCTCCCTCCTTCCCCACCACCCCAGGTTCCACCAGCTCTCCCTTTCTCTTCCCAACTAACCTCCTATCCAGTATCTCTACCCCCCCTGTGTACTTCTCTCTCTTTCTGTTCCTTCCCTCCCTAAATCCCATTATCCACCATCTCTCTCCCTCTTCTGTTTTTAGATCCATTATTTCTTCTATCCCTCCCCCCATTTCCCCTCTCCCTCCCCTAACTCCCCTCTCCCCCAAGTTTATCTCTCCCTCCCCCAAGTCCATCCATCTTCCCCCTCCATCTTCTCACCATCTCTCCTTCTCCGGTCCACCAACTCCAAGTCCATATCCCCTCTCCCCCCAGCTCTGACTCCCAACACAGAAGCCCAGTATTTGTTGGCAGAGGGCAACACTCGTGTATTGTGGCACCTACCAAGAGCTCCGGGCGCTTCACACAGCGGTCATACACTTTTCCTGTGAGCTGCAGAAGATGCGGGCCTTGCAAAAGCCGCATGAGAAGCGTCTCCGCACTGCAGCACTTCCCAATGCGCTCACACCGCTCCTTGGGAACCCCCGTGCGGCACCACGTCACCCAGTGCTCACAGGTGCGCGGGGCTCTGGCCGACATGTGGTTGATGAAAGGCTAGCCGCTGGCAGGACCCGGAAGAGCAGACGCGTGCCAATGAGCAGCAGCAGCAGCAAGAACGATGCATGCAGGTAGCGGATCGGGGGCGTTTGCTGGGCTCCGGGGGGAAGCATGAGCATGCATGCAGGAAGATGAGGCGCGGGCATCTGCTTCTAGCCATCCAATTAAAAATCACCTTGTTGCTGCTATTCTGCTCCCAGAGGTCCACTCGGCTTTCCCTCTGCCACTGGAGTCCATGCTTCTGGTGCTTGAACGGGTCTCTAGCAAGGGAGCAGATGAATCAGTGAGTTCGATTTTTTACAAAATCAAATCGATTTGAATCGATTCACCCGAAGTGAATCGGTGAATCGATTCGAATTGTGAATCGGGCAGCACTAGTCCCGACAGCTTATTCCAAAGTGACATTCCAGCTACAGAAAACATCATAGATTTTGTGGCTACATATCTCACACTTTCTTCAGTAGTCGACAATAGTTTCATGGCACCATCATAATGCAATGCTCTGCTTGGGCTTTAGACCTTCCAGAGGGATTGAAACCAGAAAGGGGCCAATTGGTAGCCAGTGGAGCCGTTTCAAGATCGGGGTAATGTGTGCTGTTCTAGAATCTGGCTGCAGAGTTCATAAGAACCTGCAAGGCTTTCAACTTAACCTTGGTTAAACCCAAAAAAAGAGAGTTAAAGTAATTTAATCTTGATAAAATCAAGCTTTGAACCACTGTTCCAAAGTCATATAGGACTAGATTCACTAAGCAAACTGATTGTGTACTGATCGGTTTGCGAGCCCTTTACGACCCGATTTTCCTCCAACCCAATTCACTAACCTCTGTGCCGATCATCCTCCGATCCGATCCCGATCCGCGCATGCAAATGAAGGGAAGGGCATCCAAAAGTGGGAAGGACGCGATTCACATAGAAAATTAAGGAACACCAACTGGGCTGCCCGATCAAAAAATAAGCGACTGCTGAGGACTACCGTATTTTCACGCAAATAACACGCACCCGTATAAAACGCGCACACGGATATAGCGCGCAGAAATCACGATGATTTGCACAAAAACTTTGATATACCGCGCTCACGGGTATACCGCGCATGCTGCCCGACGCTCCTTTCGCCCGCCCTGACTTTCCATGCGCTGTCCCGACTCTCCGTTCACCCCCCCTGACTTCCGTGCACTGTCCCCCCTTGAAGGTCTGTCCCCATCCTGAAAGCCTGATGCCCCCCCCCGACGTCCGATACATCCCTCCCCCCCCCCGAAGGACCGCCGACTCCCCAACAATATCGGGCCAGGAGGGAGCCCAAATCCTCCTGGCCACGGCGACCCCCTAACCCCACCCCGCACTACATTACGGGCAGGAGGGATCCCAGGCCCTCCTGCCCTCGACGCAAACCCCCCTCCCCCCCAAGAACCTCCGACCGCCCCCCAGCCGACCCGCGATCCCCCTGGCGACCCCCACGACCCCCCCACCCCCCTTCCCCGTACCTTTGGTAGTTGGGCCAGAAGGGAGCTCAAACCCTCCTGGCCACGGCGACCCCCTAACCCCACCCCGCACTACATTACGGGCAGGAGGGATCCCAGGCCCTCCTGCCCTCGACGCAAACCCCCCTCCCCCCCAAGAACCTCCGCCCGCCCCCCAGCCGACCCGCGATCCCCCTGGCGACCCCCACGACCCCCCCACCCCCCTTCCCCGTACCTTTAGTAGTTGGCCGGACAGACGGGAGCCAAACCCGCCTGTCCGGCAGGCAGCCAACGAAGGAATGAGGCCGGATTGGCCCATCCATCCTAAAGCTCCGCCTACTGGTGGGGCCTAAGGCGCGTGGGCCAATCAGAATAGGCCCTGGAGCCTTAGGTCCCACCTGGGGGCGCGGCCTGAGGCACATGGTCGGGTTGGGCCCATGTGCCTCAGGCCGCGCCCCCAGGTGGGACCTAAGGCTCCAGGGCCTATTCTGATTGGCCCACGCGCCTTAGGCCCCACCAGTAGGCGGAGCTTTAGGATGGATGGGCCAATCCGGCCTCATTCCTTCGTTGGCTGCCTGCCGGACAGGCGGGTTTGGCTCCCGTCTGTCCGGCCAACTACTAAAGGTACGGGGAAGGGGGGTGGGGGGGTCGTGGGGGTCGCCAGGGGGATCGCGGGTCGGCTGGGGGGCGGTCGGAGGTTCTTGGGGGGGAGGGGGGTTTGCGTCGAGGGCAGGAGGGCCTGGGATCCCTCCTGCCCGTAATGTAGTGCGGGGTGGGGTTAGGGGGTCGCCGTGGCCAGGAGGGTTTGGGCTCCCTTCTGGCCCAACTACCAAAGGTACGGGGAAGGGGGGTGGGGGGTCGTGGGGGTCGCCAGGGGGATCGCGGGTCGGCTGGGAGGCGGTCGGAGGTTCTTGGGGGGGAGGGGGGTTTGCGTCGAGGGCAGGAGGGCCTGGGATCCCTCCTGCCCGTAATGTAGTGCGGGGTGGGGTTAGGGGGTCGCCGTGGCCAGGAGGGTTTGGGCTCCCTTCTGGCCCGATATTGTCGGGAAGTCGGCGGTCGTTCGGGGTGGGGGTGCGAGTGGTCCTGCCGGGGGGGGGGGATGTATCGGACGTCGGGGAGTCGGCCGGGCAAGAGGGCTTGGGCTCCCTCTTGCTCCGATCGTGGATGCGGGTGCGGATGGGAGCGCGTGCGAGCGGTCGTTCGGGGTGGGGGTGCGAGCGGTCCTGCTGGGGGGGTGAATCGGGCGTCGGGCGGGGTGGGAACTATGTTTTAAAACTTTGGTATACCGCGCTCACGCATATAACGCGCGAGGGGTATGCGCGGTAGGTAAAAACGCGTATAACGCGCGCGTTATATGCGTGAAAATACGGTAGTCGCTCAGGTCCTTTCCAACAGCCCTGCTCTCTGCCCCGACTAGCCTATCCTTCCCCGCAGTGCGAGCCCGTGGGTTTATAGCGGGTTAAAACCACGGGCTCGCAAAGTAAAAAAAACCACGTAAAGTAAAAGTGAAAAAAAAAGTGAAAAAGCTCTGCCAGGCACGAAGGGCCAGCGCATGCGTAGACAATCTACAGGCAAGGAAGATGGTCTGCGCATGCTCAAGGATTGCTCTCCAGCGATCTGTGCGGTCGGTGGGGGTCGTGCCAATGATCACCCCCATTTGCATGACATCGTGTTGAGAATTCATTGGCCTGCCACGAATCGCACACAGATTGGGCACGAACAGGCAAGTAAGTGAATCTGGCCCATAGTTTCAAAAGGGAAAAAGGGAATGAGGAAAGGCTAAAGAAGTGTAAGAAGAGATAACTGGGAGGAAATAGAATAGAGGTGTATAAAATAGTAAGAGTAGAACAGACACAAATCAGTTATTTACGCTTTCAAAAAGTATTAAGACCAGAGGGGCACACAATGAAGTTTCATGTTGTACATTTAAAACAATTTTAAGAAAATATTTTCACTCAATACATTGTTCAGCTTTGGAATTCATTATTGGAGGATGTGATAAAAGCTGTAATAAGTATTTATTATACTGTTCAGACCGGTACATATTTGTTTAAGTATGAACACTTCTAAATATGAACTTGGATTTTTTTTTTAAAGCTGATGAAGTTATTGCCCTTTCTAGCCAGTAAATTTTAACATATGTTTCGGAGGAGGTTCTAAGGCTTTTTTCCTTTTCTTCAATGAATCTGGGAGGTAGGTATACAAGGGTTATTTTTTGGGATTGATTTGGAATTTTTAAGTCTCCATATCATTGTGACATAATTAAATGTATAGGCTAATGTTCTGGTGTTCACAAGTTTTTTTTCTGGTTAAACATTCATTTATGATTCAGTACTTGCCATTCCATTAAGTTTTGAAATTTGAAAATTAAAAGTTTTAAAAAACAAAGTTATCAATTAAAAGGACTTTAATAGTGACAAGTGTTAGTATAAAAAGAAAGGCAGGTGAGACTAATGATAGTTCACAAGGGAACGCTTTGATATGACGTGTTCCAAAGGCTATGAACACTTGAGGTATTTTCACCTTTCAAAAAAAAAAAAAATAATTAAAAAAAATAAAATATATATATATATATAATGTATTTGGAATATGAATAAGGTATATAGGTTTTTAGAAAAGATTCCTTCATATATTCATCTTAATTGGAGGGTTTTTGATATTAGGGCGTCCAACACATTTATTTGTCTAAGGCTTACTCCTGCCCTAGTTCTTATTTCCAAACACAGTTTCGACAATGTCACACTGAAAATTCTGCCACTTTCACCTGTTCATAACTTACAAGTCTGAGGTCAGTTTTAAAAAAGGATTAGATTCATAAGTAACATTCCTTCATCCTAATTCCAGTGTAAAATCTGACTTGACAGAGCTGTTTATGAGCAGCAGATGGCGCCAAAGAAGAAAAAGGGTCTTTTAATTTAAATATGTGATGGTGAGACTGGGGACGATATAGGAACTGCTTGAACCGTTGCTACCAGTGGCTGTTCTGGGAGAGCTAATTGTGCTTTTAACCCCTTGCATTGTCAGTTCTGTAATGAGAAAGAAGGACTGCGCTACATTAATGCTAAAATAAAGCAACACAATGCCAATCTCAGGTTAAGCTTGTAGTTAGACTTGTTTTGTACCTATTGTGGAGCTAATAATCACTTGTCTAAATCCGAGTTAAGCACCTGAGTTTTGGGAGTACTTTTGTAAGGCATTGGTATGTGGGAAACAGTGCTTTATATGTCATAATGGCGACTTATCAAATTACATGAGATTTGGAGGCTCATTTCCGTATAAACCTATTCTACTTTTGTGTGTCTAAGTGCTTTGAAAATGAGCACCGTAGGCACCTTTTTGATCCGAGCAGAGGCGTTTCTGGGGCAGGGTTGAGACAAGGTTTGGACTTTAATAAAAATACAAACATATCGCCTAAAATAAACTGGGATAGCAGGTGTGTGTACTTCCGACTGGATGTTTTCAAAAGGGAAGATCCTATATACTCCTAAGCTGGAAAATTAGACACACACATTTTCATATAGTTTGGAACAGTGGTCTCCAACTCAAACCCTTTTCAGGGCCAGATTTTAGATTTATAGGTACTTGGAGGGCCTCAGAAAAAAAATAGTTAATGTCTTATTAAAGAAATGACAATTTTGCATGAGGTAAAACTCTTTATAGTTTATAAATCTTTCCTTTTTGGCTAAGTCTTAATAATAATATTGTAATTTATAGCTAAAGAGACATATAATCAAGAAACTGTTTTATTTTACTTTTGTGATTATGATAAATGTACCAAGGGCCTCAGAATAGTACCTGGCGGGCCGCAAGTGGCCCCCCGGGCCCCGAGTTTGAGACCACTGGTTTGGAAATATAGAGTCCACCTTTCAAATCACATTTCTTTTGTTTACTATAAATGTCCCAATGTCTTATTAGTATATAGAAAGAGGCTGACAGCCCACTTCAGTGCTTTTCCAGCCGTCAGGTTTCAAATATAGGGAGGGCGTTCTTACATACCCAGCGGCATCTTCTTATGATATTTTCCCCTGCTTTCGGCACTTCCCCCCCCCCCTCCCCTACAAATTGCAATACCCAAGTGAAAAATGTTCAAAGAAGGCTAACAATAGCCATTATTTATTTTGTTTATTATTTTTTTTTCTTTGTTGGGATTTATTGACCGTCTTAATGAAGAAATTCACCGAAGGCACACCCTTTTATTAGGAATATGAAAATGCAGCAACAGACTCAGGGAGAGGCGGCGAAGGAAGTGCTATGTTTGTTGGGCATCGAAGTGATGCATTTTGCTCCCTGTCCCCTCCCCCTCCTACGCCGTCCCGTTAACTCAACTAGGAAATTCAACGGTAAAAAGCAGAAACGAGCCAATGAAAAAGGGCCGTGCATGCCAGTGATCAGTTATTTAAAGCTTATTGTTGATAAGGCAGTGGCTACTTTGACACCTTGGAGCGTGCTATGAACCTGGGCCCAGAGGGAACGGGCCAGTAAATGGTTAACACGGAGGGTGGAGACCCAGGTAAACCCCCGTTAGTTCCATATAAGGTATTGATTAGAATAAAGAGAATAATTTACAGACCCTGGTCCTTAGGGGGGTGTGTGTGTGTAGTTCGATTCTCACCCCCAGCTGCCTCTGCATGGACAAGCGGCGCGAGTCAACCCTAGGGCCGTCGAATGACGTCACCCGCTGTCCACAGAGAACCACGTCTACAGGTAAGTAACCTCGCTCTCCGTGACCGTTGGATGAGGCGCATCAGCCTCCATTATTACCTCAGCTATAAGCCTAGATCGTAAACCCTGGAGGGGGAAGAAGTGACTTTTACTCCCCCCTGAACGGAATCCAGTTCCAAGATGGCACGGCCGTTTGGGGGGCTTCTTAGAGAGAAGAGGGCGGCGCCGGGACCGGGGAGGCTTCTCTTGCTCGCGATGAATGAAGTCTGACAGCCCAGCGGCCGCTATAAAAGGGACGGGGCTGGGCTGCAGCTCCTTAGTCTGAGCCTGGAACTGCCAAGTGGCGCTCAACCGCTGGAGTCTGCAGGTAAGGTCCCGGACTCGCGGCCAAGGCTCAGCCTTACCGATTTGCCCCCGGGGCTCTTCCTTTGGTTGGGTCGGTGTACATGTGTGCTGATCATGTGTGTGCTTGCATGTCCGTTTCACCTGCCTCAGGTGTCCTGGGAGGGTTTCCCAGACCGGCTCCGGTTGATCGCGGTGGGATTGAGCTGGATTAGAAGCAGAGAATCGAGATGTGCAGGATGACATCTGCCTAATGTCTATTGTACCGGATCGTCTGTACTTCTGTGTATTGCTAATGTACGCCTCTGTGTTACAATATATAAATGTATGTGTACAATCTCTGTTTGTATAATATGTGTCCCTCTGTGTGTATAAAGCATCCGATTGTAGGTCTGTGTGTATATCCGGGATCACAAGTCTTTCTGTATATTCATGGATTTCTGTGACTAACATACATGTCTCTCTGTGTATCAGCACTTCATAAATGTTGTCGCAACACTTTTTTCTGGGTTTATTAAAAATCCATTTATAAATATAAGGGTCTCCCTCTTTAGTGCTATGTGGTTTGTTTGTGTTTTTAAAAAAAATAATTTTTTTTTTAAAAATTCTTTATTCATTTTCAATATTTTCAATAAGTGCAATACAAATTAAATACATTTTATATTTAAGACATCACTTAATACTCTTTCAAAAAACAAATCAATCTATATCCCTCCCCCACCCTATCCCATAACTATTATAAATTTTCTTTTAAAACTATTTTTAAAAAAAAATCTTTATTCATTTTTAAACTTATAATAAGTGTGATAACATATCCATGCAAAACTATTTCAAATGCCAACACAGCAGTAGGGAATATAGCAGAGTATCACATACCTGAGGCAGGAGTGTATGCAGGTGAGAGATGTAACAGGATGTGGGGTCTGACTGTCTTCCTCTCCTCTTCTCCCCCCCCCCCCCCTCAGGGAAGCAGACCCTGCAGTCAGGCTCTGGGAGAAAGCATAGGTAAACTCACAATTAATCCGTCTCAGTGGTTCCCCCAAGGCACTGTGGAGCTGGCACGGACTTCACCTTTTTCAGTGGATCACTTCTGCTGCCAAAAATTAAACATTTTACAGTAAAGAGTTTCTAACTGCCTTGTCTGGCTTTGGGAGTGTTTCCTACCCTGTATAAACAGACTTTTTATTCCTGAGAAGCTACATTCAATCTCTCCTGCCAGGTGAAACGTTGCCTCCCAGCTATAAGCAGCCTCATTTCCTTTTTTAACTCTTTGGTGCCAAGGAGTTAGGATTTTCTAGTTAGCTTGCACCATTAGCACTAAAGGCAGGCTATTAAGACACCACAGGTCTATAAATCCTAGAATGCTCTGCTTGACAGTTTGAGCAAGAAGCAAAAGGCAGTTCAGTTAAATCTCTAGTCCTGTTACTAGAGAATGGCACGGTGTCAAAATTCATCACCATTCCCATCCCCGCGGGAAACCATCCCGTCTCATTCTTTAGCGTCTTATCTCAACCTCAGGCCTTCTACACCAGCATTTTTCAATGCAAGGCTTGAGGGTCAGTGGTTGTACCCATTCATACTTTGATTCTTCCTTCTCTCTTTAAAGAATGGCATGAGGATTATTTCCTGCAGTTATTGTGGGGATGGGAATGGTGATGAATTTTGTCACCGTGTCGTTCTCTACCTGTTACCTGGTGTCTAGACATGCACCCATTAAACAAGGAAATGACAAAAGCAGACACTAGCAATAACTGAGGGGGGGAGGGGAGGGTCTTAAATAATAAAAAAAAGAGCTTGCCTCCAATTAGACCAGGTAGAGCTGGGGATGTTACTGAAGGAGGAGCCAGCCATCCTACATCAGGGCCATTGCTTGTCTGGCTTGGACTCTGTCCTTTCCTGCAGGGAACCAGCCTCTCTTAGCCAGAAGACTGAACAGGAAGTATGGAGGAACTGTCACAGTTTACAGATGAAATCAAGCTCAAGAAATTAGGGCCTTGAAATGAGTTGGTAATTTGGGCCTAGTTGAAGGGTTCACAGCAGGGCTCCTGTCAGACTCCTGTGCACTTGTGGATTCTGCTTTATCTCTCCTCCCCAGTCCCTGCTGTAAGAGCCACAGAAACAAACAAGACTGGTGCAATGACTGGGCTAGACAGAAGGGTATTAAAGGATGGTGGGGGAGGGCTCCTGAGTCTAAAAGCTGAATTGCCAGTTCCAGGACTTAAATGCTGCAGTTAATAAACCAAGGTAAGTTAAATTGACACAAGGCAGATAGGTCACTGCCTCAGAGGGGCCTTACATTTGGGTCGATGGAGAACAACTTAACTGACCAGGGTTACAAGAGGTGTTTGGGGGATAAATAAGATTTGAACCCTGGCCTTCCTGATTCTGTACATTGCTCTAACTGCTAAGCCATGCCTCCAGCCTAAGCTGATAGGCTAAATATCCCAGTTCCCTTCTCCTGGCATTCCACAAATGAAAGAAGAGATTCTTCCCTTTCCACCTCCTAGATTAGGGGTGGGCAAACTTTTTGACTCGTGGGCCACAATGGGTTCTTAAATTAGACAGAGGGACCATAACTTTTTAAACCCCCAGTACCTTTTTAACCCCCCCCCCCCCCGTTGTACCTTTGTAAATCCCCCTTATAGCCTGGTGGTCTAGCGTGTATCCCTCCCTCCCTCCCATCCCTTGTGCAGCAGAACCCTTGCCCAGCTTCCATCCTTTCCTCCCATCCCTCGTGCAGCAGAACCCTTGAGCACCTGCCCCCGCTGTGCTGCTGAACCGCTGACCCTCCCATCTGAATCCTGCCTAGCCCTATATACCTCCCTCTAGAGCAGCGTTGGGCCGGAAGCACTCTTATCAGGCTGCTTCATGGCCTTCTCTCATCGGGACCTCCCTTGTGTTGTGTTACTGATGACATCATCAATGATGCAGCAGAGAGAATTCCCCGATAAGAGAAGGCCGCGAAACAGCCTATTTAGAGTGCTGCCGGCATGACGCTACTCTGGAGGGTTTGGATGGTTGGCAGGCCAGATTAAAAACCAAAATGGGCAAGATATGGCCCATGGGCCGTAGTTTGCCCATGTCTGTCCTAGATGCTATAGCATACTCAGGGACAGGGCCCTTCGTCTGTGACGAGATTCTTCCTTTGGGATAATGACTTCATTGGGTTACTTGTTTATTTTCCAGAGGGCAAGCTCTGGGTGTAAATTCTGCCCCCACGCCTTCCAGCTGCACCGGACCAGCATGTGGCTGCTGGAGAAAATTCGTGGATCTGTGGACAACAGTGGAGCCCGATCCAGTGATTCAGACAAGCAGTCGAAGGGGGCACCCTACAGCAATGTCCTGACTCCAGATAAAATTCCAGACTTCTTTATTCCACCCAAACTCACCTCTGGGGGACCTGAGGGTGAAGGGGCAGAAGGAAAAGCCAAGCCAAACCTGGGCACATCTGCCTCTGAACAGAACTTGTCAGCTAGGAAGCCCCAGCGTAGCCCACGACTGCCAAGCAAAACGGTTTCAGAGAGTAAGAATCTGTTAAAGGCAGCCAACCGGCACATCATCCAGATAGAAAGTGCAGATGAATGGGCATCAGAAGAGGACTTCAGCACCAATGCAGATCCTCAGTCCCAGACTGCCATGTCTCTTCCCTATGTACCCAAAGCACAGACCTCCTACGGTTTTGCCACCCTCATGGAGAGCCCGCACACCAGGAGGAAGGAATCCCTCTTTCACAGTGATCATGGCAGCCTATCCCAGCTCTCCTCCCAGTCCAACTCGCCAAGTTCTCAGCGCAAGCATGCAGACAGCAGCAGCAAGGTGAATGGAGAGAGCGCCCACCTGAACCCGTCTGACATTGGCATGTCCCTCATGAATCCTTATCGCTATTTCAGCGGAGGGGAGAGCGACACCTGCTCCTCGGCTGAGTCCTCCCCTTTCAGCTCCCCACT
Organism: Geotrypetes seraphini; assembly: GCF_902459505.1. Lineage (NCBI taxonomy): Eukaryota > Metazoa > Chordata > Amphibia > Gymnophiona > Dermophiidae > Geotrypetes > Geotrypetes seraphini. Next base: position 121,989,150 of record NC_047091.1, on the reverse strand, counting down.
ACTTTCCAGATCTGTATCCCTGCTCAAGATCTTCAGCCAGGATAGTCAGTCCAAAATGATCAAGCTGAAACACTCAGTAGCCCGGAACAGCTCGCTGTCTACAGATGAGTGCAGTTCGGCAGACACCAGTCCCAGCTTCCCCCGGCGGCTGAGGGGTGCTGTGCCCCCTGCTGGGGGCAGCTCTGCCCAGCAGAGCCTCCTGCCCTTAAATCTGCTTCAGGAGAGGGCTCAGAAGGAGCACACCATCCACCTGAGCAAAGGGGGCAAGCTGTACCTGTCGGCTGAGTATGATGCAGCTAACGCCCGCCTCCGGGTGCGTCTCCTCTCGGCCGAGAATATCTTTCACAAGCTGTGTGACGTGAAAAGCATTAACTGCTGCGTGGTACTCTACCTGAACCCAGGCAAGGTGCACAAGCAGAAAAGCACCATTATCAAGAATAGCCGAAACCCTGTCTTCAATGAGGACTTCTTCTTTGACGGGCTGGGCACCAGCAATGTCAAGAAGATGACGCTGAAGCTGAAAGTGCTGCATAAGGGCAGCAGTCTCAAGAGGGATACCCTACTGGGGGAGAAAGAGATGCCACTGGCCACCCTCTTACCTTTTCTATGAATTTCTTGTGATGCTGGGTGGGGGAGAGGCATCTAAGCACAGAGTGGTCCAGTCCTAAACATGTCGCTCACCACCCATCTAACCTTGTAGCACTTAGCTCCTCTTTGCTTTTATTTTTATTATCATTAACAGTTAAGGTTGAGTTAGGGCCATAGTTCAGATAGGACTGGCCCAGCCTAATTGTAGATATTTGGTACCAGGTAAGTTGCAGAGCACAAAGACTTGGTTAATGTACTGTATTCCCTAGCTCAGACAAGAGATGTGATAACATAACACTACATGATGGGGAGACCTAACACTTATATTCATTAGGTTGCTCTGAGAATATTGACTTGTATCTTACAGGATGATTTTTCTCTTCTGCACGAAGTCCTGTTTTTATGAGATAGCATTGCAATACACTAAGGGCTCCTTTTACGAAGGTGACTAGGGCCTTAACGCGCGCTAAAATGCTGCGCGTGCTATCCGCTACCACTTCCTCTTGAGCAGGCGGTAGTTTTTCGGCTAGCGCGTGCTAAAAACGCTAGCGCACCTTTGTAAAAGGAGCCCTAAGAGAAGTGTCTGAAATGTAACATCTCCCCGCAGAAACTGAGTGCCTGGGCATCCCTAGATCTAGTTTTCCAAAGCTAGTTTTTGCGCAGTTCAAGTTTCAAGTTTTATTAATATTTGATAAAAACGCTTATAAGGAATTTCTAAGTGATTTACAATGTAAAAATAGGCATCTAAAACATATAAACGACAGATATTACTCTTGACAAACTTTTTTGTTTTTTTTAAGGGGGGGGGATAAAAGGCAGAACTACAATTTTCTAGAAAAGCACATAAATGGGGAAAAACATTAGGGAAGGGATTAAGAGCTGTCTAAAATATGACTGGGTTTGTACACGGTAGGACAATGATTGTGAGGAAGAGAACTGCTCTGTCTAATTAATCCTGGTATTTTTCAAAAGCGTCTATATAGAGAAAGCTTTTGAGGGAGCCTTTAAATCTCTCCAGTATAGTTTCTTCTCTATGATAAAGTGGCAAATAATTCCATAATTGGGGAGCGGAAAACTTTACATAGTAATATAGTAGATGACGGAAGATAAAGACCTGAATGGTCCATCCAGTCTGCCCAACCTGATTCAATTTAAATTTTTTTCTTCTTCTTTTTAGCTATTTCTAGGCATGAATCCAAAGCTCTGCCACTGGGCATAGGTTCCAACTACTGAAGTCTCCGTCAAAGCTCACTCCAGCCCATCCTCAACCAAACGGCCATATACAGACACAGATCATGCAAGTCTGCCCAGTACTGGTCTTAGTTCTTCACCATTTACTATTATTTTCTGATTCTAAATCCTCTGTGTTCATCCCATGCTTTTTTGAACTCTGTCACTGTTTTCCTCTCTACCACCTCTCTCGGGAGCGCATTCTAGGCATCCACCACCCTCTCCGTAAGGAAGAATTTCCTTACATTGCTCTTGAGTCTACCACCCCTCAACCTCAAATTATGTCCTCTGGTTTTACCATTTTCCTTCTTCTGGAAAATATTTTGTTCTACGTTAATATCTTTCAAGTATTTGAACGTCTGAATCATATTTCCCCTGTCCCCCGTTCCTATTCAGGGCTTCCTGTCTCTCATACGTCTTTTGGCACAAACCTCCTATCATTTTTGTTACCCTCCTCTGGACCGCTTCAAGTTTTCATATGTCCTTCGACAGATATGGTCTCCAAAACTGAACACAATACTCCAAGTGGGGTCTCACCAACGACCTGTATAGGGGCATCAACACCTTCTTTCTTCTATTGGTTACGCCTTTCTTGCATATTTTCTGATTAGCAGTCTAGATGTTCTCGCTAAAATGCAAATCCACAGAATAGTTTGGCATGGAAATGACATACACTTTTCCCTCTGAATCTGCAAGTTTAGTATCCACAAACTCGGTTATTTGCAATATATATATTTTTTGCCCCTAGTTTAAAAAAATGCTGAATCACTGTGTCCCGGACCTCCCCAGACCTTACCTGGTGGTCTAGCGGTGACAAGGGGCAGGAACAATCTTCCTATGTGCCTGCCCCGTGCAGAGCCATCATCAAAGATGGCTACCGTGAGTTCCCATGGTTTCCCGAGACTACAAAGGGAACTCACAACTACAAATGGCTGCCATTTTTGATGACTGCTCTGCATGGGGCAGGAGCTTAGGAAGATTGTTCCTGCCCCGCGTCACCGCTAGACCACCAGATATGATCTGGGGAGGTCCGGGATTCTGGAGGGAGGCGGGGGTGGGTCAGAATTAGCCCTAATAGTTATCCGTGGGCCGGCTCTGCCCCTAACCCTCGTGGATTCGGAGAGAGAAGTGTATAGAAGAAACTAGGAATATCAAGGGTCTCTCGTACGAAGAGAGACTGAACAAATTGCAGCTCTACACTCTCGAGGAATGTAGGGAGAGGGGAGACATGATCGAAATATTTAAGTACCTCACGGGACGTGTCGAAGTGGAAGATGATATTTTCTTTCTCAAGGGACCCTCGGCCACAAGAGGGCACCCGCTCAAACTCAGGGGCGGAAAATTTCATGGTGACACCAGAAAGTATTTCTTCACAGAGAGAGTGGTTGATCATTGGAACAAGCTTCCAGTGCAGGTGATCGAGGCAGACAGCGTGCCAGACTTTAAGAATAAATGGGATACCCAGTGGGATCTCTACGAGGGTCAAGATAAGGAAATTGGGTCATTAGGGCATAGACAAGGGGTGGGTAAGCAGAGTGGGCAGACTTGATGGGCTGTAGCCCTTTTCTGCCGTCATCTTCTATGTTTCTAAGGCTAAAGGGTGTTTTCTGATTCCCAGACAGGTGATGTCTGTCTTTGCAGCCTTATTGCCAGTATAGCTAGTCTATCTGCAGTTCATGAGTGTGAGCCCGTCCTGTTGGTTTTAACACAATGCAGGGCAACCAGAACATGATTATAATGCCATTATAAAAGAAGTAGAGATCTGCGGTGGAGTCTGGCTGGCAACAATATGTGGTTCCTTGAGAGAGGTGATTTGGGCAGGTCACTAATCCTAAATGCTGACGCAGGAAGAAGCTTGTGTGAGCAAACACCTTGAGCAATGCCGGAGGATTTCACCTGGTCTGGCACCTCTTTTCTGACACGTAAAGGACTAAGAAATGCAGTTTCCAGATCAAATGTGGTGACAGCTCAAGTGCAGCTTCTTTGTGTGTGAAAGGATGGCTAGTATTTATGGGAAAAACCTAAAGAAGCTAGCCCAGGTGTGCCTGGAGGGGCAACTCCTGGCCAAGGTAAACTCAGCTCAGGAGCCGATCAGCAAACTCCTTCCTCCAGGAAAAATGGCCGTGTCTTGACTGGGATGGATCAGGAGCTTCAAGGAAAGCAATGATACAGCACAAGACAACTTGTGTGAGCATATGTCACACTTACGGGACTAGTTGGCAGGCAGCAAGTGGTGCCATCAGAGCATTATAAACAGACGTCAGCAACTGTGGGTGTAATATAGACAGTCCAGTCATCAACATGCCAGTCAGCTTGAGATGCAATTAATCTTAGAGGGTGTAAGTACTATAAGCTTAGGCAAGGTATCTGGCTTTAGCGTCTCTATCCTGGTTAAAATATTTTTCACTCTTTAAGTTCGGGCTCAGAGGAGCAGATGATGCATTCCTGATTTGTGCTCCCTGAGGCAAACATGCCAGCACATGGCACCTCTCATCCCCCTCTGTTCCCCATTTCTCTCACCCCCTACCTTTTTTTTTTATATATAACTCGGGCAAGTTTTACTTAAAGAAACAGCTGTTATTACCACAACTTTACAACAGTTGAGTAAATGGGCCATATCTAACAGAGTCTCATTTTCAAAATACATAGACTTACAAAGCTACTAGTATATACGCTTTGAAAATGAGCACCAAAACCATTTAAGCACAACAAAAACTGTACATAAGCAACAGCCACAGCCGAGGAGACATTCCCTTATTTCTTTATAATTATTCAGCATTTGCCCTTAATCCAGTTGAGCAGTGCTGGATGCCTGGGGGAATAGGTCAGCCATGTTGAGATGTTCCCACCAATCCCTTTTAAACTCATCCCAGCCACCTGTGTTCATGTTTCAAAGCGACCTTTTAACCTTAGTGCCACATGTGCACTTACAAACTCCCCCTCCCCCTTTTACGAAGCCACATTAGGCTTTTTTTTATCACCGGTCATGGCGGTATTAGCACCGACGTTTATAGAATGCCTATGAGCGTTGGAGCTAATTCCACTGTGACTGGCAATAAAAAAGCCTAACGTGGCTTCATAACAGGATGAGAGGGTAGGGGGTTGATACTCAGTGTTGTCCAGCTACCCCAATCTAATGGTACCTGTCATCCTTTTTGGACCGGTGATCTGCCATAGCTTGCTGTAACCATAATATTATCAGCAGCATGAAATTCCCTCCTTTCTGTAAAGATCAGTGGGTGGGTTCTTCACTGCTATCTTTTCCCTTTGCATCTTAGAACATAAGAATAGCCATACTGGGTCAGACCAATGGTCCATCTAGTCCAGAATCCAGTTTCCAAAAGTGGCCAATCCAGATCACAAGTACCTGGCAGAATCTCAATAGCAGCAACATTCCATGCTACCAATCCCAGGGTAAGCAGTGGCTTCCCCCATGTCTATCTCAATAGCAGACTATGGACGTTTCCTTCGGGAACTCGCCCAAACTTTTTTTTTAAAACCCAGCTATACTAACTGCTTTCCCTCTAGAATGAATGAGCTCTCCCGAGTCTCTTATTATCCGTTTCCTGTCTGTCTCTTCTCTCCCTTTACCTGCTTCAGTATTTTTTAAAAAACTAGCCAGCCTCTGTTTCTGTGGTCCTAGCCCCCACTCACCTTACATTGTTCTTCACCCCAGGGGTCTCAATGGCCTGTTGGCTATCGCAACCCCCCATCCCTTTACCTGGGGAGGTGACATGGTAAGCACTCTTGATCACCTAGGTGGCTGCCTGCATGGCTAATATCCTAGTGTTTGCACACTGAACCCTATTTAGTAATAGGGAGATGAAGTTGAGGCAGAAATGAAATTAAGCTGTGGGTGTTCTAAGACACCTACAGCAAGAGCAAGTTGATAGAACTAAGTATATTCTCAAATTACAAACCCTATTAATCATTTTAATACATAGTAACATAGTAGATGACGGCAGATAAAGACCTGCATCCATCCAGTCTGCCCAACCTGATTCAATTTAAAAAATTTTCTTCTTTTTAGCTATTTCTGGGCATGAATCCAAAGCTCTGCCTGGTACTGTGCATAGGTTCCAACTACTGAAGTCTCCGTCAAAGCTCACTCCAGCCCATCTACACCATCCCAGCCATTGAAGCCCTCCTCAGCCCATCCTCAACCAAACGGCCATATACAGACACAGACAGTGCAAGTCTGCCCAGTACTGGCCTTAGTTCTTTAATATTTACTATTCTTTTCTGATTCTAGATCCTCTGTGTTTATCCCACGCTTTTTAGCTTTAGTAATCACAAGTTCAAGTTCAACTTATTTGATATGCCGAATATATAAACAGAAGTTTAGTGTAAGTGGTTTGCAATAAAATCAGGGGAGGAAAAATGGTATATAATAATAAAAACAGGTTACAATAACAAAAGACACAGTATGACCAATGAAAGTACAAAAGGGTTAGAAAGTATGGCATGATTACAATATTTATCAAAGGGAAGGGAGAACACAAAAGGGTAGCGGGAAACAAAAATCTCTAAATAATGTCTAAGTGTTGTACAATCTAAAATTCTAGAGCCAATGAAAATAGGCTGTGATGTTTGTGATGCTGTCATAAATTCTGCTCTCACTGTGCTCCGGATCCTAACCCTTGTTTTTTGCATACTATTAGTCTATGCACTCCAGAGGGGTACCTTTAATTTTACAAAGAATAAAGAGCCTGACCACTTCATCTTCTAGCATTAGAGGATCCCGAGATACTGATCCCCAACACCTGACTGGGATCTGAAGATCTGATATTTTTGTATGAAATTTGCATGTGATTTGAGATGAAAGCATGCAGGGAAATCCTAGGACCCCCAGATTTTAAGGACCAAAACTGCAGATGCCCCTCCCCCCCAAGTTTCTGTTCGATTGACAAGACATGTTGGATCTCATCCTGGTTACGGTTGGCTCTGGATAATGAGAACACACAGAGCTGCAGCCTTCAGCTCCATCTGAAAGAGGGGGAACAGACAAGTCCCACCTGCCAGCAATCAGAGCAAAAAAAGGAGCCCAGACTAATTTCCACTTCCGTGACAATATAAAATACAGTGAAAATAGATCCCTGGGCTTCGGTCTTCCATGGTCGCTTGGAAGCACTGTCATTCCCATGATGCCTCCTTCTGTTGCAGATTTGTTGGGAAAAATCAAGAGAAGTTGGGGAACAGGACTGTGAATATGGGACATTCTTGCATCCTTTTGAATGTTTTTCTGTGGTTTGCCTTTAGTTGGATCATACTACATTAACTTGTGGCTTTTCTCCTTTGTGTTTATGCTTTGTCCCGTCTCCTGATGTTACATCTGATGGTGGCTATCAGGCTTCACCTTAGAAGTTCCTCTTTAGACTTCCCTCATTGCTGGCCTGTGTTTTCCTTATGGATGTAAATATGTTTTAGAATGTATTTGAGGCATGGTTTTTAATATTTCAATATCTGCATGGAGGGTCTCTTTCTAATATTCATATCAATTTTGGCTCTGTGATGACAAAGCTTTTGTGTGGTGGGGAGGGAACAGATAGTCTGTTACCTTGTGCTCCCAGAGATGGTGCCCACAGAGCTGGAGACTCAGATCAGATGAGATGTATAGACGTTTCCAGTAGGGGACCTAAAAAGTTTCCGAATCTGTTTGAGTGACTAGTAGAGTGTGTAGCAAGAAAATGTTCCAAGTTGGCGACATTTCCAAAAATGCTCATTTTTTCCAAGGTTTTCTTTCACTTTGTCATGGGAGCAATGTCATCTAGAGCACACATTCTTTTGAAGGATCATGCAACGTAGTATGTTACATGATCCTTCAAAAGACATTATGGCCTTCTAAACACTAAAGATGTCCGTAGGAATAGAATGGGCATCTTTAGCGTTTAGTGTGTACTAATCATGTGTACGCTAATGCGGTTAGTGCCCACTGATGAATTCCTTCCCCCCCCTCAAAGGCACTCAAAATTCAGTGCTGTAAAAAAAAAAATCAGTGTTAAGTGTGATTCTATAAGCATGTGGCACCCTTAGTGCTGATTTCCGCACCTAACATTAGGTACTAGACTTACGCCTGCTGAAACCTGGTGTAAATGCTGGCATCTTAGCATACTGAGGCAGTATTCTACAACTATGCGTACAACTTTTTGGAATGCCCAAGGCCACATGCCACCTTTTGAGTTACACACTAGTAGTTAGGAGCCATGCCTTATAGTGGTGTATCGCAAACTGTGTACTACGGCATACTAGTGTGCCCTGGAGGATTCCAGGTATGCCCTGAGATGCCAGCGAGGAGAAGAGATGTTGGCGCCAGCCGACTGTGAGAGGCACATCCTGTAGTCAGTCAGCTGGTGCCTTTGCCTCTCCTCCATCTCCTCACCTCCCACTCCCGCCCCCGGCATTAATAGGAGGCTCAGGTCCATAGCTGGAGGACATATGCGCATTTCCGGGTGACTTCTAGCCACAGCTCTGAGATTAGTGTGCCACAGCTTACAAAGTGTGCGACACACTGCCTTATAGAAAAGTGTGCAGCCAGATGCATGTGCAAATTTTAATAGTGCCAAGTAATATCAGATTGGTTGTTAGCACCCAGTTATCAGTGGTTAAGGGCTCATTACTCAAATTGTGGCAAACAAATCTGGGCATCATATGTAGAATCTGGGGGCAAGACAGCATTCTATTAGCAAAGAGTGTGCACTCCTTTTCTTGACAGGAGTATGCAGTTTTTACACAGTGCACACTGTCAGGAAAGAGAATTCACTGTTCACAAATAGGGTTCACTCAGTGGCATAGCAAGGGGAGTGGGGATGGGGGGTGGACTGCCCCAGATGCCATCTTGGTGGGGGTACCAGCACCTCTCCGCCCCCCTCAATGCCATACTAGCCCCCTCCCTTCTCCATCCCCCATTCCTCTAGCCTGTTGCTCGTGCCGGCCTGGCTCCTTCTAAAATCACTTCCGGGTTGCGGGGCCAGGAAGTGACGTCACAGGGAAAGCCAGCGCGAACAGCAGGCTGTAGAAGCTGCTTGCTCTGGTGAAGATTTGAAGAGGTACGGGGGTGGGAAGAGAGGGCGTGAGTATGGCGGGGTGGAGAGGAGGGCGCAGGGAGGCGCCACTGCTCCTGACACCTCCTACCCTCGCTACTCCACTGGGTGCACCCTTTGTGAAAATTTTCCCGAATAAGGTACTCCCTTTTCGAACAGTAGACACTCTTGTGGAAGAATGTGTGCTTTTAATGACACACAAAAATACATTTCGTGGGGTTTTTTTCCTTCTCATTTTTGTTTGCCAATGAAATGGAAAATGTTTAACTAATGACTCATAAGAGATCTAAAGCTGACTCTGGCTTCCTGAGATTCTGGAGGTACAGATGAGAAATGGGGGACAGGGTTGAGGAACTAATTCAACATGACACCACTCCAAAGCGCTGCAATCCATTCTAATTACTAAAGCTACTCCAGAGACACCTGTCCATCCACCCTATAGTGCCCCATTTGCCATCCCATATGCTTCTATCAAAAGATGGCTTTTAACATTGTTTCATCTGACAGCATTGCCCCAGGCAGCAGTGATCTGGCTGATTCAGTCCTACATGATTATCTACAGTCTTAATTATCTATGTGCCCTGTTCAGTTACTGACAGACCCATGGCTGCATTAATGGGCCATCCTCCGGAAATTTGAGGATTTGCTTTGAACAGTCTTTTTATAGTATCTAAGTAGATAACCTGGCCTCATTTTGCATAGTGGTCTGGAATATAGTAAATTTTAAATTACAATAATTTATTACTACTTTTTTTTTTTTTTTCTAAGTTTGTAGAGATAGTCAGCAACCTTTCAGTCTTCTCATGGCTGCTGTTGGAGGTGTGCAAACAGGGTAACTACCCTGCGTCCCCACACCATGGGAGTCCTCAAGCCTTTCTGAACCTGAAGGAGTCATAGCAGCTGCAATGATTGGTGCCCCTCTCAAAATTTCTGCCCTAAGCCCTCTAGGGAAGTGCAGGATGAGAGGGTATCATTGTTGCTAACTCTACCTAGCTGCTTTGCTGTTCCATGTCTGCTGAACGGCTCTGGCTCAAATCCCGTACTCATACTGACTTCATTTCAAATTCCTCCTGACCTCTTTCCAATCCGCTCTCACTTGCCAAACAAGATTACTACACCCGAATGACTGACTCTCTCAGCTCCAACCCTCACCACCTCTTTGCCACACTGAAATTCTTACTCAAGGTCCCCTCCCCAACCCTTCCGTCGCTCTCCCCCCTCCCCCCACCGACTATGGCTGAGTACTTCTACGACAAGGTTCACAAAATTAACCTTGAGCTCTCAACTGAACCATCTCCCCAGATCCACTCTTCCAACTTCTCCCCCCTTGTCCCTTACCCCCTTATCTTCCTTTCCTGAAATTACTGAGGAAGTAACTGCACATTCTTTCTTCCTCCAAACTCACCACCTGGTCCTCTGATCCCATCCCCACCCAAGTACTTACCACTATCTCTCCTATTGCCATCCCCTCTATCGCTATATCCTGAACCTATCACGCTCCACCGCAACTGTGACCAATGCCTTCAAACATGTCGTTGTTACATCACTCCTCAAAAAATCCCTTGCTGGACCCTACCTGCCCTTTTAAACTATTGTCCTGTCTCCCTCCTCCCCTTCTTATCCAAGCTATTTGAACGTGCTGTTCATTACCGTTGTGTTGACTTTCTTTCATCTCAAGCTAACCTTGAACTCCTTCAATCGAGCTTTTACCCTCTTCATTCTACAGAAACTGCTCTTACGAAAGTCTCCAATGACCTGCTCCTGGCCAAATCCAAAGGCCTCTACTTCATCCTCATACTTCTTGATCTTTCCACAGCTTTTGACATGGTAAATCACCACCTACTCATTGATACAATGTTTTCACTTGGATTTCAGGGCTCTGTTATCACTGGGTTTTCTTTCTCATTGCACCTTTAGCATATGCTGTGGTGGATCCTCCTCCACCACCATCCTACTGTCGGTTGGTTGGTGTACCTCAAGGCTCTGTCCTGGGACCACCTTTTTTTTCCATCTACATTTCTTCCCTTGGTGCTCTAATCTCTTCCCGTGGCTTTCAGTATCAGCTCTATGCCGACAACTCGCAGATCTGCTTGTCTGACATCACTATCTGGATGTCTCGCCACCATCTAAACTTAAACATGGACAAGACAGGGTTCCTTATCATTTCACCTAAATCTATCTCTCCTTTTTCCCCGTTCTCTATTTCTGTGAACAACACCCTCATCTTCCCCTGTCTTGTCGGCTCATAACCTTGGGATAATCTTTGACTCGTCGCTCCTCTTCACATATCCAATAGACTGCTCATACCCTTAAATTCTGGCCCTGGCCATAAGCAATCTAGTTTAGAGAAAATCTGCATAAAATGTCCCTATGTGGAAATAAACATTAGCATGTGCCCAGTTAAACAATTGTTTATTAATATATTGAAATATGAGGACACACAAAGTCTTAAAGGCAGACATAGTATGTTCTAAGTTCTGGACAAAAGCCAGCCCCTTATATAGGGAATTTGGCATCTAAAATACAAAGAGATCACCTGAATACATATAAATAGATTCATTATTATAGGTACATAGGTTAGTTTACTCTTCCATGATACTCTCCTTCACCCCTTTGACCATCTGGAGGTGTTAGTATTTATTAAGGTTATAAATTGGTCACAACCCAAGATACGAGTGACTTATTATGTTTGTCCAGAAAGGCAGTGAGATGCAGGTTCAACAAACAGGTCATACATTGAGATATATTAATAAGTATATTTCTAAGGTGGAATTTTTTTTCAGTTCCACACCTATACAAAGATTCCAAGACTATACAAATATATCTTTATTCAGTGTGGATATCCTGAAATTTCAAGCAGCTGTGGGGTCCCCAAGACAAGTTGGGAAAGCCTTGCACTAATTGATTTTTACTTAGCCTAATAGCACATTTATTAATTTAAAAAAATATTGTGATATAGGTGCTGTGTTGCTACATTCCAGGAAACCACCATGGATCTTCACTTTAACTCTGATACTTGGAGTGTTTTAATCCCCAGGGCTCTTGCTTGTTGTGCAAGCCCATGCACAATCCCCAAGCACTGAAATGTAGCATCTGACCAAGAATCCTGTGGGTCAAAGATCCAGAGGGGTCACAAGTTCTCAGTAACTTGTGTGAACTGTTGAACACAAAATTGCCTTTAGAAAACTCAGTAGCAGCATCTGAGCCTGGAAGAGGTGTCTCCCTTGTCTAGGTACCCATCTCCTTGTCCTGGGCTCTTCATTTCCAGATACCTCAGCTGCTTACTGCCAGCTGGAAATACTGCCCTGTGGAATACTCTTCAAAAGTACAGTACTGCTGAGTCTGCCTGTCTCACATCTGGGGGCTTTATGCTGCTCAAGAAGAACATCTGGGGACAAAGTAAAAGGGGAAGTTGCTGGACTTTCAGCAATAGTTTTCTTTTGGAACCTGGAAAACAGAGGGCAGCACCCCAGGTACCTCTGATTTTTGCCTTTCCCAGGTCATGTTCTGCCTCTGTACCAGCATTAAGTACCCCTGCAGTAAGAAAAACCCAGGCTCAAGGGGACTCTCTGCTGGTCCCATTGGGTAAGAAATCTTTCCTGTGTTATACCAGCGTCCCCAAGTAAAGCCTGTTACAAACAAAGAGGGCATTACACATGGTTTATGTTCTTGTATTCAGAGCTTCTGGTTAATCTAAATATTTTACATCTGAAAATATTTTATAACCTCCAAACTAGAGATATAGATTGAACAATGCAGTTGTCCTCCCTCCTTGTCAATATGGAGGTCTTGATATTATTTTGGTTTTTAAAGTAGGAAATTGCTTGCAATGTGGGATAGGTGGGATCTCTCAGCTTCCAGTCCTTAGAGACGAGTTTAACTAAAGTCCTTCACCTGAGCTGTAAGTGATTGGGAGCCCGGCTCCTCCCCCTGCATATTTTTCTATTCCTTATACACTTGTTTGATATATTGATGTGTCTGGATTTCAATGCATTTTTCAGTGAGAAATATACAATGGAATGTTTGTTTATAAATGCAAATTTTTGTGCAATAAAGATATTTGTAAAACATGTCATAGACTGTAGCACTACCTCTGTACATGGTGCCGAAGGAGCTCGCGTTCATTGCACACAGAAACTCCACCACTTCCATCCTGAATTAGATAATCAGAAAATCTGTAATTGCATTGGTTTTCTGGGAGCTGAAACAGATACACAGAAGAGGGCAGGAGTCCCTTTTAGTAGGCAGCTGTTCATCCTGACCCTAAGCAAACATCTGTAAGAGCCCTGCAGACTACTCTTCCTGCACCTAGCTGCTACTTTGTCTTTTCTGTGCATAACAGATGGGGGTAGGAAAGTGGCAGGATTTAGACTACTTCTGTAGTCTCCAGTGCACAGGTTCTGGGTATAGAATATGCTAATAGATACAAAAGACATGACACCTCCCATACTCTGCCAGTGGTTACAACCCCCTCCCACCACCCATAGATGGGGGGGGGGAACCCAGCACATTGAGGGTTTGCCATCAGCTGATCGCAGCAGAGGAATCCCCATCTGCTGAGCTGGATTCGGGGATTCCTGCCGGCTCAGTTGATGGGGGATTCCTCCTGCCAGGATCAGCTGAGCTGTGGAACCCTACACCTAGAGTTACCAGATTCTCCGTTTGGAAAATCTGGACCCCCTAGACCCACCCCCAATCCTGCTCCAGCCCCGCCCCGCTGCCTGCTCTCATTGGGCAGGAGGACATAGAAACATAGAAACATAGAAAATGACGGCAGAAAAGGGCTACAGCCCATCAAGTCTGCCCACTCTGCTTACCCACCCCCTATCTATGCCCTAATGACCCAATTTCCTTATCTTGACCCTCGTAGGGATCCCACATGAGTATCCCATTTATTCTTAAAGTCTGGCACGCTGTCTGCCTCGATCACCTGCACTGGAAGCTTGTTCCAATGATCAACCACTCTCTCTGTGAAGAAATACTTTCTGGTGTCGCCATGCGCAGATGTCCTCCTGCCTGACACGATGTGGAGGAAAGCTTTTCAAAACCCGGCCAAAGTGCCGGGTTTTGAAAAGCCGTCCAGATCCCAGGACATGTCCTCAAAAGAAGAACATGTCTGGGGAAATCCGGATGTCTGGTAACCCTACCTACACCCCTCCCCCTGACAACCCCACCATTTCTAGACCCCCCTCCCACATCACCAGACCCCCGTACCTTCCAGACAAATCAGAAGGAGGGAAGCCCACTCTCTCCTGCCTACAGACTGATAGGCCTTCCCCCCTCCCATTGCATCTTGGGATGCAATGGGAGGGGCCTAAGATCCTGATTGACCTAAAATTGCCAGGTGTCCTCTTTTATAGAGGAAATCTGGCAATCCTAGCCTAACTCTCCTTCCCCCAATGAACTTTCAGGCCCCACAACATCATGCTTTTAGGTTTTACAATTTGTTGTGCAAACTTGCAAATAATGAGGCAGTTTCCAAAAGTCATTTACCCAGGCAAATGGACTATTTGAAAACTGCGCACTTTTCCTGTAAGTTAAAGTGTGCACTGATAGATTTCTGAGCTTGTGTTGCTGCCAGGATCTATTGTTTTGCATTGACTGCAGCTGCTCTTTGCTTCCCCCAAGAAGCCGCTGTCCAAGGTGACAACCTAGACTCTTCTAATGGTTGGACTGGTCCTAGTCTGAGTCAGAGAACCCAAAGGTGTGGTGGGTTATGGGAGATGTGCCATAGAGCAGTGGTTCCTAACCCTGTCCTGGAGGACCACCAGCCAATCAGGTTTTCAGGATAGCCCTAATGAATATGCATGGACCAGATTTGCATGCCTTGTCACCTCTATTATATGCAAATCTCCCTCATGCATATTCATTATGGTTATCCCAAAAACCCAACTGGCTGGTGGTCCTCCAGGACAGGGTTGGGAACCACTGCCATAGAGCCCTAATGACTACTGCTGGATTGTCTTCCTGTTTTGCAGGACACAGCAATAAGAAACAGTAATTTTTTTAAAACTCAATAAAGACGTGACCCCCTTCCCAGCCACAGGATTATTGGTCCTCCACAGCCTTTATCTGCCATCATGTTTTGACCTTTATCTGCCATCATGTTTTTATGTTTCTATGAGGAAGAGATAATGGTTACTGCGGATTGGCAGACTGAATGGGCCATTTGGCCTTTATAGTTTATTCATTTATATCCCACTTTTATCAAAGTGGGTTACAGAAATACATACATATTAATCATTATAAACATTCATAAATAGCAGACAATTGCATTATCTGCCATCATGTTTCTATGTTACTATAGATATTTGCTCTGTGGATGTTGAGGCCCTCCCAAACAGTGGCGTAGTAAGGGGGGGGAGGGGCAAGGGGGGGCAGTCCGCCCTGGGTGCCATTTTTGCTCGGAGCGCTTGCACCCCTCCTCCTCTCTGCCCCCCTTCCCACTCCTCCCCCTGCTGCATGTGCGCCCCTTCCCCCGTGCCTTTTTAACTTAGGCGCGAGCAGCCACTAACTTGCTGTCCGCATCAGCTTTGGTAATCTCTCTGATGTCACTTCTGGGACCCGCGCTTAGGAAGTGATGTCAGAGAGAGCGCTGAAGCTGGCGCGGGCAGTAAGTTGGGGACTGCTTGTGTTGAAGTTATAAAGGTATGGGAACGGGGCGCGCGGGAGGCACTGGGTGGGGGAGAGACGCCGCTCACCCGAGCTACGCCACTGCTCCCAATTTTGAACAAATTCCTTCAATGTGTAAAGGAACGGGTAACTTTGCGTATAGCACCTCCCGTCATTTTGTGAAGCTGGCTCCTAGGACGCAGGGGCTGCTTATTATGCACCTGGCTGCTAGAGCAAAGCTATGCTAAGGGGATCGCAAATATCACATAGTACTGTTTCAGAAAATAACACAGGGCTCTGCAAACTGATCTCACTTATAAAGGAAAAAGCCGTAAGGAAAAATAACAAGTCTGAAAACATTAAAAGGATAGCCCCCCCCTCCCGCTCCCAGTGAAATATATAGCTGCTTTGTGGATTTTGAGCTGCTTAACTCCAGCCTCTCTTCTTGATCTGCTGTCTCCCTTTTTCTGCTAATTAACATCAGTACTCTGCTTTTTTCGGCATCAAGGTTAAACACGGCTGGATCTATATTTTTCTGCACCAGTCTCATGTGGAAGTGGGGATTAAGGCATAGGCTGGTCTCTGTCTCTCTAGCTCTTGGAGGCTGGGTCTGTCTATTTACTCAGAAGGGCCCATTTCTGCAATACGGACTGTGAGGTAAGCATTGCTATCTTCTGTGTGGTCAAGGGCTAGTAGTTAATATTCAGTGCAGAAATGGGAGGGGAAAGACGCAAAAAGGTGGTAAGAAAATGATGTGCACCCACCAATAGACTTTGGGATGGTCACAGTGGGATAAGGTACTGACCAGAGCCAGAGGGATGCTGGGGTGCACCTAACCAGCAGGAAAAAAAAAGGTGAAAATACCTCTACATATGTTCTTGTTGAGTCTTCATCCAGAGTATTACCATATGTCTAGTGCTTGAAGGGGTGGGGGAGTATAGTGATTAGAGCACAGGGTTGACAGCCAAGGAAACTTGATGTGCGGTTTGGACAAGTTCCTGGAAGAGAAGTCCATAGTTCGGAAAGAGACTTTAAATCTAAATTTAACTTCTTAATTATTTGTTTTAGTTGAAACCAATTAAATGCTATGGGGCTCATGATAAAAAAAAAAAGTCTAAAAAGTGGCCTAAATGGGTACTTGGACGATCAAAAAGCCTGATCGTCCAAGTACCCATAATCAAAGCTGGTTTTAGACGTATCTAAAACCAGCTTTGGCCTTTCCCCTGCCTCTAAACCAGTGGTCTCAAACTCAAATCCTTTGCAGGGCCACATTTTGGATTTGTAGGTACTTGGAGGGCCGCAGAAAAAATAGTTAATGTCTTATTAAAGAAATGACAATTTTGCATGAGGTTAAACTCTTTATAGTTTATAAAACTTTCCTTTAACAGTTAAAAGGAAAGATATATAAACTATAAAGAGTTTTACCTCATGCAAAATTGTCATTTCTTTAATAAGACATTAACTATTTTTTCTGCGGCCCTCCAAGTGCTCTATTTTTTCTGCAGCCCTCACATTTAAAGTTTAATATCTTTTCTTTCTCAAAACTGGCACATTTCAATCATTAAATTGAAAATAAAATCATTTTCCTACCTTTGTTTGGTAATTTCATCAGTCTCTGACTATGCATCCAATATTTCTTCTTTTCTTTCAGCCTCCTGTATGCTTCCTCTCCTCCAGACCTCATTCCCTCCCCCAACTTTTTCTTTCTTTCTCTATGTCTGTCTTTCTTTGATTCCATGTCCCATTTTTTGCTTTGTTTCTGGCTCCCTGTCCCCTCCTTCTTTCTTTCTTTCTTCCTTCCTTCCTGCCCTCCCCCACACTGCCGCCGGCGGGGAATAGGCTGCTGCCGCTGCCGCCATCGGGAACAGGCCGAGATCTCCCTCTTTCTCTTCTCCACGGGGCCGACCAACTCTCGCCGCCCGATGTCAATTCTAACGTCGGAAAGGACGTTCCGGGCAGCCAGGCAGCGATTGGCTAGCCAGAACGTCTTCTCGACGTCAGAATTGAGGTCGGGCAGCGAGAGTTGGTTGGCCCCGAAGAGAAGCAGGGAGATCAAATAACACGGTGCCAGCCTGAGAAGGGAAGGGAAGCAGTTGGGCACCACTGCTCTATACGAGCCACACTCTAGTGAGAACAGTGGACCGCCCCCCCTTGGTATGCCACTGGAGCAGCAGCATGTCTGGCCAGCTCTTCCGTGGATAGCGCAAGGAGCCGCCAACCCGCGGCTTTGAACGGAACGAGCCGGCCAGACATGCTGCTGCTCCAAAAGGAAGATAATGATCCAGTCCAGACCATGGGCCGCAAATAAAATCTGGAGAGCCACATGCGGCCCGCGGGCCACATGTTTGAGACCGTTGCTCTAAACGCATAGAGCAAAAAGTGTTTTTAGAGGAGGGGAAAGGGCGGGCAGTGGGCGGGAAGTGGGCTGACCTACACCTAGGCGTACAGCAGGTATAACCAAAACTTTAGGCAGGTTGCCTAGTCGGCACTTATATGTTTTGACTTAGACCAAGTCAAAATAGGTATAAGTGCCGAAAAGTGGCCGCTGAGCTGATCGCTACAGCTCAGCGGCCCCAGCAACCTGCCTACCCCCTACTGCAACGTTCGCTGTAGGACAGATGGCTCATCTCTCCTGCCAGCGATGGTGATCACCCACCCCCCTCCGAACAGATGGCTCATCTCCCCTGCCGGCGATCCTCACCCCAAAGTGCCACGGTTCGGAGGGGGATGGGCGATCACCATCGCTGGCTGGAGAGATGAGCCATCTCTCCTGCAGCAATCAGCCCTCCCCCAGCTATTACGATCGGGCAGGAGGGGGCCTAAGCTCTCTTGCCCCGCAATCCTCAACCCTCCCCCCCCCGCCGAGTCCGATGGGGCCAGGAGGGAGCCCAAGCCCTCCTGGCCCAGTGACACCCCCTAACCCCCATCCCCCATTAAAATACAGGCAGGAGGGATCCCAGGCCCTCCTGCCCTCATAGAAACATAGAAACATAGAAAGTGACGGCAGAAAAGGGTCAAGGCCCATCGAGTCTGCCCACTCCATTGACCCACCCCCCCTAGTTAATTGCTCTCTGATGACCTTTTCCCTCGAAGAGATCCGACATGAGCATCCCAAATGATCTTAAAAACTTGCACGCTGCTGGCCTCAACCACCTGTACTGGGAGCCTATTCCAGCTGTCCACCACTCTTTCAGTGAAGAAGTACTTCCTGGTGTCACCATGAAACTTCCCGCCCTTTATTTTCAGTGGGTGTCCTCTTGTGGCTGAGGGTCCCCTAAGAAGGAAAACATTATCTTCTACCTTGATGCGACCAGTGACATACTTAAACGTCTCAATCATGTCCCCTCTCTCTCTATGTTCCTCGAGAGAGTATAGCCGCAATTCGTTCAGCCTTTCTTCGTATGATAGATCTTTGAGCCCCGAGACCATCTTGGTGGCCATTCGCTGTACCGACTCGATTCTCAGCACATCTTTGCGGTAATGTGGCCTCCAGAATTGTACTCCAGATGAGGCCTCACCATGGTTCTGTACAAAGGGATTAGGACGTCGGGCTTCCGACTAACAAAACTTCTCCGGATACAACCCAGCATTTGCCTAGCCTTAGATGAAGCCTTCTCCACTTGTTTGGTCGTTTTCATGTCATCGCTGATGATCACCCCCAAATCCCGTTCTGCGGCAGACCTTGCTAAGGTTTCTCTATTCAATGTGTACGTTCTGCACGGATTATTGTTGCCAAGGTGCATGACCTTGCATTTGTTAGCGTTGAAGCTAAGCTGCCAGGTCGAAGACCACTGTTCCAACAAAAGCAGGTCTTGCGTCATGCTGTCGGACAGATTGCCGTTACTCACAATATTACATAGTTTGACATCATCAGCGAATAATGTTATTTTACCTTGAAGTCCTTGAGTCCTGTCTCTTACAAATATGTTGAACAGGATTGGGCCCAAGACCGAGCCCTGCGGCACCCCACAGGGCTCGGTCTTGGGCCCAATCCTGTTCAACATATTTGTAAGAGACAGGACTCAAGGACTTCAAGGTAAAATAACATTATTCGCTGATGATGCCAAACCATGTAATATTGTGAGTAACGGCAATCTGTCCGACAGCATGACGCAAGATCTGCTTTTGTTGGAACAGTGGTCCTCGACCTGGCAGCTTAGCTTCAACGCTAACAAATGCAAGGTCATGCACCTTGGCAACAATAATCCGTGCAGAACGTACACATTGAATGGAGAAACCTTAGCAAGGTCTGCCGCAGAACGGGATTTGGGGGTGATCATCAGCGATGACGCAACCCTCCGCACGACCGCCTCCTCGAACCCCCGATCACCCCCCCGCCGACCCGCAACCCCCCCGCCGACCTTACGACCCCCCTCCCCTTCCCCGTACCTTAAAAACTGTTGGTCGGCCGGACGGGTGCCAAGCCTGTCCGTTCGACAGGCCAACCATCTCCAGAATGGCTGGCCTTAGAGCCTGATTGGCCCAGGTGGTTCAAACCCCGCCCACAGGTGGGGCTTGAGGCGCCTGGGCCAACCAGAATTGGCCCAGTTGTCTTAGGCCCCTCCTATGGGCGGGGCCTTAGGCACATGGGCCGGTCGGCGGGGGGGGTGACTGGGGGTTCGGGGAGGGGCGGTCGTGGAGGGGGTTGCTTCGAGGGCAGGAGGGCCTGGGATCCCTCCTGCCCGTATTTTAGTGGGGAGTGAGGGTTATGGGGTGTCACCGGGCCAGGATGGCTTGGGCTCCCTCCTGACCGGATCGTGGGGGGGGAGGGGGGCTGGAGATCGCTGGGCTAGGAGGGCATGGGCTCCCTCCTGGCCCCCTGGCCCCATCGGACTTGGCAGGGGGGAGGGTGTTGGGGTTCACGGGGCAAGAGGGCTTGGGCTCCCTCTTGCCCCGATGCTGTCGGGGGTTCAGGGTGCCACGGGCCAGGAGGGCTTGGGCTCCCTCCTGCCCGGATCGTTGTAGGGGGGGGGGATTCTGTAACCAGTGTTGTTTTTGACAGACACCGGTTACAGAATCCAGCTTTTAGGCAAAGGACTGCTTCCTCCTTCGCCTAAAAGCCCTTGTTTTGGGCGTTTGGGACTTAGGCTTTTTGTAGGTTGATTATATGGTGTAAGTTTAGACATAGTGGTAGCCTGGGTGTTTAAAAAGCTGAACGCAGAGGCAGGCTATTATATTTAAAAAAAAACCTCCTTTTGGACGTTTTTTTTGATAATGGACATTTTCCCTGCTTCTACTTTCAACGTTTAAGATCTTAGGCCAAAAGGGGACTTAGACGTTTTTTTTTATTATGCCCCTCCACGCGTCTGTATGTATAATGCTAAGTCTGCCATGCCATGCTAGTATATATAATACTATATTTGCCATGCTATGCTAGCCATGCTTGTAATACTGTGTTTATCATGCTTTGCCAAGCTTATTATATATAAGACTGTTTGCCATGCTAAGCTGCCATCCTATGTTTTGTCATACAATGCTTGTCATGCTATGTCACACCCTGTTTGTCATGCTATGTTTTACCGTGGTTTGCTATGTATGTAAACTTGTAACCCATTCTGAGCACTCCTGGGAGGATGGGATATAAAACCAACTAAATAAATATTGAGAAAGACATGGGGGAAACCACTGCTTGCATTGGATCGGTAGCATAGAATGTTGGTACTATTTGGGTTTCTGCCAGATACTTGTGACTTGGATTGGCCACTTGTTGGAAACAGGATACCAGGCTAGATCGACCTTTGGTCTGACCTAGTGTGGCTAGTTTTATGTTCTTAATCCTGCTGCTGCTCCCTATGATCTTGAGCAAGTCGCTTAACCCTCTGTTGTCTCAGGGACAAAAATTAGATTGTAAACACTCTAGGAACAGGGAAATACTGAGCATCCCTGAACGTAATTCACTTTGAGCTACTAGTGAAAAAAATGTGTGGGCTAAATTCCAATAAATAAAAATATCTCTGAAAGGGAAGAGACAGGCTGAACTGCAACAGCCATATTGGATGAAGCTTAAGAACCTAAATACACCCCAGACAAGAGCTGACGGGGGTACAATACAGACATTCAGCTACCTCAAAATTCATAGGAAATAATGTTTTAGTTTAGAGCAAAAGGTCAGAGCATGAACTAGTAGTGTAGCCAGACCTGTTATTTTGGATGGGCCTACAGTTATGTTGGGTGGGCTTTCCCAAACTACCCCCACCATATATCTTATCCTGCATCTTGCACCCTCTCCTTCTGCCCCTGGATCTGGCATTTGCTATCACCTTCTCTCACCCGCAATCTACTGACTGCCTCTCCCCCCCCCCCCCCCCTCTGTGTACCTCAGATCCTGGGAGGTGGCAGCAGCAGCAACATGCATCTACTTTCTGTACTGACCCCACAGGCTTCCCTCTGCCGTGTCTCAACAGAGAGAAAACAGGAAGTGACATCAGTGAGGATGGGTCATGACAGAGGGAAATCTGTGGGGTCAGCTCATTAAGTGAACACATGTCACTGCTCCTGCCTGCAAAGGTGATGAGGTTCGGAAAGGGGGAGGTTTAGAGAGGGGGGAGTTGCCAGGCTGTAAGCTGGTGAGTAGGAGCAAATGCCAGATCCAGGTGTGGGACACAGGGAAGAAAGGTGGCTGAATTGTCTCAGATGGGCCTGAGCTAAGAATGGCTATGTCAGTGGCATGAACCTTCAAATGGGGAGACTCAGGAGGAATAAAAAAAAAATATTTCTTTATGGACAGGGTAATGGATGCATGGGTAGGGTTACCAGACATCCGGGAAAACCCGGATATGTCCTCTTTTTAGAGGACTGTCCAGGTGCCCGGTTGGATTTTCCAAAACCTAGTATAGTTTGTTTGGGTTTTGGGAAGTCCCGATGAGCTCCAGACACATCTGGAGGGCCTCTGAGCATGTGCGGACAAGATCACACACATCCACGGTAACTCCAGGCCCTCCAGATGTGGCCGGAGCTCTTGGGGAAGAGAGGCGGCTTTGTGGGGGTGGGGCTGGCGGGGCGGAACTTTGCAGGGATGGAGTGGAACTGGGCGGGGCCTTGTGTCCGGGGTTTCGCAGCCCAAAATATGGAAACCCTATGCATGGGAACTTTATAAGAGATTGATGAAACCTGGAATAGTCACAGAAAATACATTGTACTGAAGAACATGAGCTGGAGTATATGGCATTTTTTCGAATGGAACGCTATAAGGTCCTTCTTTATCCATCATCATTGACAGAGGTAGTGCCACTTTATAGATTAACCAATTTATTGAGGTATGAGCTTTTGAGGATCAGAGTCCACTTCATCAGATGCAGCATCCAACTATTTATCAAACTTTGAAAATATAGGGGTTGATATTCAAAAGCATTTAACTAACCAGACAGGAGCCTCTCCTACCCAAACTCCCCTGAGCTGGCCATTCCTGGATATTTAGTGGCATTTAACTGGATAGTGCTACTTTGAATATCCCCTCTCTCAGCCAAAACACTAACAGATATGTCAGGGCGGAGCATGGGTGGAGCCAGCACTTAACTGGTTAGCGGTGATATTCAGTTCGCTAACCAGTTAAGTGAGTAGATGAGGTTAGAACAGCTGAAAAGCCATAAGTGCCTGGTATAAGAACATAAGAATTGCTGCTGCTGGGTCAGACCAGTGGTCCATCGTGCCCTGCAGTACTCTCATGCGGCGGCCCCTAGGTAAAGACCAATGCCCCTAGGTAAAGACCTCCCCCACTAAGACTAGCCTTGCCTGCGTACATTCCGGTTTAGCAGGAACTTGTCTAACTTTGTCTTGAATCCCTGGAGGGCGTTTTCTCCTATAACAGCCTCGGGAAGAGCGTTCCAGCTTTCCACCACTGTCTGGGTGAAGAAGAACTTCCTTACATTTGTATGGAATCTATCCCCTTTCAACTTTAGAGAGTGCCCTCTCGTTCTCTCTACCTTGGAGAGCGTGAACAACCTGTCTTTATCTACTAAGTCTATTCCCTTCATTATCTTGAATGCCTCCCCAGCCCAACTGTGACCTTCCCCAGTTTTCCTCTCTCTTTCTCTCTCTGCTACTGATGTAGGGTCCATTGTCGTCCTGGATTGGCGCCAGTGGCAAAAGGAAGGTGATAACAAACTGGTAGAGTTTCCTGCATGCACCACCGCTAGCTCTACGAGCCACACTCTCTCTGATGTAAACTTCCTGCATTGGAGGGGCATGACTGGCAGACTTAGTAGCAGCATGCACAGGAAACTAGTCCTGCACATTTTCACTTTGCTTTTATCACTGACTTCTGGCTTGCCCTGACTAGGGAAGGTGGTAAGAGGGAGGCTGAGGGGGAGTGGGAAGAAGGGAGTAAGAAAAATCGGGTGCTGTTGAATCAGGAGTAGAGAAAGAGAGGGAGGAAAACAGAGAACAGGGTACGCTGGATGTGGGAGAAGAAACAGAGAGAGAAGGAGAGACTGGGGTAATGCATGAGGAAGAAGAAACACAGAAAGAGGGAGAGAATGGGCTAATGTTGCATGGGGAAGAAGAGACACACATACAGAGAACTCCAAAAATTTTAACTTGCCCCACAATGCCCCTTTCTATCCTATCCCTGCCCCAGCTTCGTCCCTCTTTAGACTCCCTAAGATCTGAGTTACGACCACCTATTTGAAAGGCTGAACTAACTATCGGAGAAGCTGACTATGCAGTATGCACCAGTCTGGAACACCTTAGTTTCCAGATTGCCAGACGTCCCTGGAATTGAATATCCAAGGTTAACTCAGCTGTGCAGCTAACAAAGCACTTACCGCTATGGGCTGAATATTGACCCCATAAACAATATTGTAGTGGTTTATTCTTTTGTTGTGACAGACCTGCACCTTGGTACCTTTCAGGGCAATAAGAAAGATTCCATGATAAATATTACAGTGGCTGAACTCCAGTATCCATATATACAAACTATATTTACAAAAACAAAGTGGGATCTCATATGCAGTTTAAATGTATTGAAGGAATTTGGTATAATTCTAAAGGTTTTCCATGGCTTGAGTACCTTTTGTGATGATGATTCAACAAATGCACAATGTTTTACATGAAAATGCAGCTACTTTGATTAGCCAATTATCACAGCAAATATAGCATCCTGATTTACGTAAACTAGTGAATCAGACCATTACACGATGTGCGGTTTGTATTAAAACCAACCATAGGGGTACTTATGTTAGGCCTGGCACTTTGCCTATACCACAGGGCCCATTTCAGATCAGAAGAGGAACGTAATGTTGACATGAACTCTTTCAACTGGATAACAAGAAAGATTCCCACATTAGGTGATGAGGCTGGTTGGATGGTTGATATGTTTATTTCCTGGGCTTCCCTACTCTTATCTATCAAATGCACTGGAAGTAATAGACCTCTGTTATTGTCTTTCACTTAAAAACATTGATGTGTGTCCTGTTACAGACTCCCAGAGTTCTTCAGTAAGGGGAGATGAAGTCAGGAGGAGTCTGGCCATCAGAGATGCAGGAAGGTGCAAATCTTACTGGTCAAAGCAAACTGAAACCTCCCTCCTTGTCCCCAACATCTGACACACACAGTACACATACCTATAGTGTGATAACCCTCATCTAATCCTAACTTATCCTGATACTATAATAAATAACTCAAACTTATCCTATCCTATACTGCCTAACCCTATGCATTTCCCAGTTCTGTCTAGTAATACACAGCTCATCCTATCCAAACCCATCTTTTCCAATTAACCAACTTTGCAGGGAAAGGAAAATGGAAAGGCCCCTTTGGTTGCCATGGTAACTTGTTGGCCTGTCAGGGCCTGGTGTGTCTTCCAGGCACCTATATTCAGTCCATCTGCTTATTCTCATCTTTGAAAACTGAAGGTAAATATTGACCATGGCAGCTAGGATGAGGAGAATCCTTTACCATCCACACACATATCCAGCCGTACTGCATTGACTGAGTGCTGTACCAGCAACCAAATCAGCACAGCAATCTTTTAGAAATCTTTCTTATTCTAGTTTCTTAGTTTTTACAAGCTTCAGCAGCCCAGGTCTGTTCCCACTTTTTTTTTATACTGCACTTGAATAACTTCAGTCTGAAGCAAAGGTGCACTACACTCCTCACTGCCTCCTGAAGAGAAAGGAAGTCCTTGGTTAAGGCATTGTGAGACTTAAAGTCCGGTGTTAACCTATGAGAGGCAGAGAGTATTCATTAGACCAGTCAAGGTTAATGGAGTAAAAGATGGTTGTAGTTTCATTTATTTGGGTGGTGCATAGGGAGTGACATAGTAAAGGGGGGGGGGGGGGGGAAATTGCCCCAGATGCCGTCTTGTAGGGGGTGCCACCATCTGATGCTTTCCCTTCATGTAACATAGAAACATAGAAATAGACGGCAGATAAGGGCCACGGCCCATCTAGTCTGCCCACCCCAATGACCCTCCCCTACCTTTCTCTGTGAATAGATCCCACGTGTCTATCCCGTTTGGCCTTAAAATCAGGCACGCTGCTGGCCTCAATAACCTGAAGTGGAAGACTATTCCAGCGATCAACCACCCTTTCAGTGAAAAATAATTTCCTGGTGTCCCCGTGCAGTTTCCCGCCCCTGATTTTCCACGGATGCCCCCTTGTTGCCACGGGACCCTTGAAAAAGAAGATATCTTCTTCTACCTCGATGCGGCCTGTGAGATACTTGAATGTCTCGATCATGTCACCTCTCTCTCTGCGTTCCTCGAGTGAGTACAGCTGCAACTTATCCAGCCGTTCCTCGTACGGGAGATCCTTGAGTCCCGAGACCATCCGGGTGGCCATTCTCTGGACCGACTCCAGTCTCAGCACATCCTTACGGTAATGCGGCCTCCAGAATTGCACATAGTATTCCAGGTGGGGCCTCACCATGGATCTATACAATGGCATAATGACTTCAGGCTTACAGCTGACGAAACTCCTGCGTATGCAACCTATGATTTGCCTTGCCTTGGATGAAGCTTGCTCCACTTGATTGGCAGTCTTCATGTTCTCACTGACGATCACCCCTAAGTCTCGTTCTGCTTCAGTTCTTGTTAGGATCTCGCCATTAAGGGTGTAAGTCTTGCATGGATTTTGGCTGCCCAGGTGCATGACTTTGCATTTTTTGGCATTGAAGCTAAGTTGCCAGGACCTAGACCAGCGCTCCAGTAGGAGTAGGTCGTGCATCATGTTGTCGGACATTGAATTTATGTCTGTTGTGCTTTTGCCCACTACATTGCTTAGTTTGGTGTCATCGGCGAATAATGTTATTTTACCTCGCAGCCCTTCTGCCAATTCTCTTATAAAGATGTTGAATAGGATCGGCCCAGGACCGAGCCCTGCGGCACTCCACTGATTACCTCCGTCACCTCTAGCTCTTCACCAGTGGGAGCAGCATCTCCAACCTGCTTCTCATGCTGGCTTCAGTTCTCTCTTTGACATCACTTCCTGGTCACGGGAAGCCTGTACTATTGGCCCAACTCTTCTGGAGTGCCCCTAGTTGTCCACCTCTGCCATTACAGAGCAAACTAGCTCAGAAAAGAGCTCTGTGTCAGCTGGTAACAGAGCTTCCCATCTAGGGAATCACCTCCTCACTGAGTAAAATGTACAGCTATGATGATAGGCAATGCATAATGTAACCATACTTCCCGTTTTGAACGAGACCGTCCCGTTATTGGACCACCCATCCCCTTGTCCCGACTCACTGCTTCGGGACACCAAAATGTTCCATTTTCTGCCACTGCCATCATTCGCGATCCTGCCCCGATCTCTCGCACCTCCGTTCTTGTTCCTGCACTGGCAATTCGCGTCCCATTTTCTGCCGCTGCCACCATCGCGATCCTGCTGCCCTGATCCTGCGCTGGCGATTCGCCGCGCTGCTCGTCCCGCCCCTTGGAGCCGCACTCTCCTTTGTAAGTGGCTGGCCCAGAAGCTTTCTCTCCGATGTCAGAGTTCACGTCGGAGAGAGGCTTGTGGGTCAGCCACGTGTAGGGTAGCTGTCTCGTCTTCTGCCGTGCCATGCCATGTTGTGCCATCTTGTGCTGTCCAACCCATCATTGGCCATTGCGGGGAGTGCTTCAGTGTTGGGGACTGAGGAACAATTGAAGCAGGAGCACTTGAAAGAGGAGCAGGACAAGAGGAAAAAGGAGCAGTTAAAAAAGTAAGTAAGGCCGGGGGGGACAAAGGCTGGAAAGGAGGGAGGGGCAGAAAGCTGAGATGAGTTTTCATATGGTGGTGGAGACGGAACAGAGGGGGTGGGGGATATTGGACATAGTGATGCGGGGAGTGCTTCTGGGGTCAAATGCTGGAAGGCAGAGAGGGGCAGAAGGCTGAGATGAGTTTTTTCATATGGTGGTGGAGACAGAACAGAGGGGATGGGGGGATATTAGACATAGTGATGCGGGTAGTGCTGCTGGGGACAAATGAGCAGTTTAACAAGGCGGGGACAAAAAATGCTGGAAGGCAGTGAGGGGGAGGAGGCACAAACTCAGAACATAGGAGGGAGGGAGGGAAGCTAGGCATGAGGTATGGGAAGGGAGGAAAGATGTTGCACATGTGGGGGAGAGAAAGGAAAGAGGAAGAATTGGGGTGAAGGAGAAGAAGGGAGAGATGATCATGTAAATACCCCGAAAATAAGTCCTAGTGCGTTTTTTGGGCCTAAAATTAATATAAAACACTGTCTTATTTTCGGGGAATTGTTCTCTCAATTGAATATGAGCCATTTTGTTACCCCTGTAATTATCATGAAGTTGTTTCACGCCTATTACCAGCTGGCAACATCCACAAACTCAGCGAGTTTATAGTTTGAGCCACCATACCACCTGTGATTCTTAATGAGTCATCTATGTCATCATTTGTCCGTGTAATCTCATTTATGTTGGACGCACCAGTAGGAAAATCAGGACCAGATTGACAGAACATAAAAGCAGATTCAATACTAACACCTTGTCTGCTCCTCTAGTCCCTCATTGCCTGAATAAACACCATGCATTTGATGATCTTATCTGGTTTATTTTCGGGGAAACACGGTATTTGTCTGAAGTTTTGAAGGTTCCAGAGTCTTCTTACCCACCAATATCTAAAATCTATTACCGTATATACCATTTGGTAAGAAGAAATCAGAGAAGGGTCAACAAGATCTCTCAATGGATAGTTTGGATTTAACAAACTGTTTGGAAAAATCTGAGACAGAAGTAGTGACCTCGGCCACACTGTTTGTCCAGTTCATGATGGATTTAGATAGAGAATCGCTGTTAAAACTGTTCTTTAAATATTAGAATAAATTGTTTATGAATAGAAAAATTGGAATGTTTCCGGATGTGTCGAGGGTTATCCCAAAAAAGCAGAAGCAATTTTTGCTGCTATGACCCCAGGTCATAAAGTTGGGGGCGACTTTTACTCTCAGATTCCCCTGTAAATCTTTGATTAATCTTCAGGGAGTTAAATATATATATATTTGAAGCATCACAATTAACTAAATTTTTAGCAAGGAAAGTGGTTGAAAAAGAAAGGCTAGCCCATAGTAAGGCACTCATCTTTTTCTTTACCTTTTAAAAATTTGAGTATAAATTTACATTGATATCACCGTCCCTCTCTTCTTTATTATTGGAGACTAACTAACTGTATAATATAAAGATTGTTTCCTATTTTATTTTGTAAAAATTATTTGTGGTGTTATAATTTCCATTTTACAGTTATTGTGTTTATGATTTGTTATGATCATGAAAACTTGAAATTTAATAGAAATAATTACAAAAAAAGATAATTAACATTTTCTCTGCATACAGTGTGTACCCGGGGCGATATGCCCCCCGCCCCGCCCTTGGTACGCCACTGCTCTGATGACCCCCCCCCACCTTGCTCACGATGCCCTCTTGCCAGCAAGATGCCTCTTCAAAATGGTGGCCCAGATTGCTAAAGGTCTCTCCCATGAAATGGGCCTTAGGCATCTGGGCCAGTCAGAGCCTTAGGCCCCTCCCCAGTGCATCCCAGGGGTGTCAGGGGGAGGGGGCAAAAATTTCTGTCAGGTCTGAGCTGTCAAGCCTTATTATCCTGCCAATGCCTGAGTCAATCAGCGCTCAGGCACTGACCAGAAAGTAAGGCTACGACAGCTCAGACCTGTTGGAAAATTTTGCCCGCAAATGTAGGATAGCGAGGTTAGGGACTCACCCGGCAATAATGGAGAAACCAGTGGCATACCAAGGGGGGGAGGCGGGGGGGGGGAGGTCCGCTCCAGGTGCAAGGCCCGAGGGGGTGTTCAGCTGGCCACTTACCAGGGAATAGGCTGCCGCTGGGGAAAGAAAGAAGCCGGCGCCGAATTCTCCCTCCCTGCTGCTTCTCTTCTCCGAGCTGAGCAACTCTAGTCGTCCGACGTCAATTCTGACGTCGTAGAGGATGTTCTGGACTAGCCAATCACTGCCTGGCTGGCCCGGAACGTCCTCTCCGACGTTAGAATTGATGTCGGGCAGCCAGAGTTGGTCGGCCCGCGGGAAAAGAAGGAGGGCGAATTCGGCGCCGGCCTGTTTCCGATGGCCAGTGGCAGCCTTTCCCCGGCGGTGGTGGCAGCATGGTGGTGGTAGCGGCGGTGGCATGGTGGAGGGAAGGGAGAAAGAAAGAAAGGGGGGAGCCAGGGAGGCAGAAAGAAAGCAAGGGGGGGACAGGGATCCAGAAAGAAAGAAAGGGGGCAGGGTGAAAGAAAGAAAAAAAAAATGGGGCATGGGGAAAGAGAGAGAAAGACAGACATACAGAAAAAAAGGGGGCATGGAGAGAGAAAGAAGGGGGCAGGGTGAAAAAAAGAAAAAAATGAGGCATGGGGAAAGAGAGAGAAAGACAGACATACAGAAAGAAAGGGGGCATGGAGAGAGAAAGAAAGAAGGGGACAGGATGAAACAAAGAAAAAGTTGGGGGAGGGAATGAAGTCTGGAGGAGAGGAAGCATACAGGAGGCTGAAAGAAGGGAAGAAATATTGGATGCACAGTCAGAAGAATAAAGTGCAACCAGAGACTGATGAAATTACCAAACATAAAGGTAGGAAAAATGATTTTATTTTCAATTTAGTGATCAAAATGTGTCCGTTTTGAGAATTTATATATGCTGTCTATATTTTGCACTATGGGCCCCTTTTACTAAACTGCAATAGCAGTTTTTAGCGCAGGGAGCGTCGAGAGCAGCGTGGGGCATTCAGCGCAGCTCCCTGCGCTAAAAAACGCTGTCGTGGTTTAATAAAAAGGGAGGGGGTATATTTGTCTATTTTTGTATAGTTGTTACTGAGGTGACATTGCATAAAGTCATCTGCCTTGACCTCTTTGAAAACCCGCGGAATATAAATGATAATTAACATTTTCTCTGCGTACAATGTGCTTTGTGTTTTTAAAATTTTATTGTTGGTAGATCATTTTGACTTGGCCACGAAGGTAACGGGGAGGGAGAGAGGGGAGCTGCTGAAAGACATCTAGTAATCCTTGCAGGCTTGACTGCAGGGAATTATTTTTGTAAAATCATGTTTTGTTATGTGACTGGCATTATTTAGACTTTAATTTCTATGAATGAATAGAATGAAAATGATATAAAATTACTTGCTTGTTTTTATGTGCGTGCGCTGAAGGAAAGTGGAGAGAGAGTGGGCTGAGGATGCTGAAGGGAAATTGGGAAGAGAGAGTAGGGAGAAGACGCTGATTTATAAATTGACAATTGTACAGAATATTGTTTCTTTTTATACTTTAATATAATAAGTTCAATATAAAACAATTCAAGGCTTGTGTGGATGGAATCAGGTGGTTTGTGGGGATGAGGACCGAGCTTACGGGGATTAGTCCAATAAAATGGTATTTTCATATTTCTCATTATTTGTTTTATTTTTATTTGTTAATTTGTAAAGTGGTGATTGTTATATATCAGTTTTTCAAATTTACATCTACTGTCTTTATATTTTGCACAGTATTAGAGGACATGTATTACTGTTGTTGTGGTGTTGCATTGTATGCAGAGTCTGGTTTCTTGGCAGTTCAGTTTAACTTTTGTCTACATATTTCTATTTTTAGTTTGTGATTATTCCATATTGGGCAAAGATGTATCTGTCTGTGTGTATGAAAGGGACATGGCTTTCTGATAGCATCGACTGTACTGGATCAATTGACTGTGCAGGATCTGGTTTGTTTAGTTTTACAATGCATGTGTTGGTGTTCTAGTGCTCACTGCAGTGTTTAAGATGCTGCCTTTTCCTAGGTACACTCTTGTTGTGCGATATGTAGATTGTTACTAAAAATCATATTTTTCATATAGATGGGGGGGTGTCAAAAAATGATGGGCCCTAGGTGTCACATATGCTAGGTACGCCACTGGGAGAAACGCACAGATTGCTTGCTTAAATATTAATGGCCTCACTGTAATAATTTGCAATGCAGAGTTGAGTCTGTCAGGAAGCTCGTAAAAGACCACAGTGAGCCCTTTTGAGAATTGGCCGGTAGAATATTTCCACGCTAAACTGGCTGGAACCGGTTTAGTGACTATCATTAAAGGCACAGTGAGTTTTGAGAATCTTCCTCTCAGTTTCAGTGCAAAACAGATTAGCACTGGTTTAAAATCAAAGTGCAAAGACTTTCTCCTTTTTAGTTCTGTCAGAAACTCACTGCCATGTTGGGAGTGGGGGGGAAGGAGGGTTCACATTGATCACAAACATACTATAAAACCTTATACATAAATACCACCTGGAACAAACAAAAAACAAAACATACATACACAAATATTTATGAAACACTGCAATAAAATGAAACATCATATATAGATGCCAATGGTTACAAGGTGAGTAGTGACTTGGTAGTTCTAGCAATGGACTAAGACCTGAGAAGGCAGGGTTTATACCCATTTCTCATACTGGCCTGCCTTGAGACATTGGACTGGTCGATTTATATCTTGTTGCCTCTAGATTGGGGAAGGGACTTGCCATATATTCTGGTGTACAGTAGCAGTAAAAAATGATTGTTAGATCATACAGAATGTCACACTAATCTAATCTAATCTTCTTTTGTGCATCGCTCATACCTATACAGGCTCAAGGCGACTTTAAAGAGAGAGGGGAGGGGAAGAGGATAGGTAGGAGGGGAGAGAGGGAGGGGAGAGATTAGAGGGGGGAGTGGAGGTGGGAAGGGATGGAACCTTTTCGCAAGGAGCAGGAGGGACCGGGCACCCCTCCTGCTCCCAACTATTTTAAAGGTACCGGGGTGGGTGGGCCGGGCCCGACCGCCTGGGCCGACCAGGGGTGGGCCGGGGATGGGAGGCCTAGAAGCAGGAGGGACTGAATACCCCTCCTGCTCCCAACTTTTTAGTGCCGCGGGTGGGCCGTTACGGTCGGGGAGGGGGGGGAGGGGGAGGGCTGTACCACTGGGGGGTGTGGGGGCCATGTTGTTTTTTTTTTTTAAACACTGATGGCAGGAGGGAGTTGGTATCCCTCCTGCTTTTTTCTCCGTGGGGGGAGGCACATTTGTTTGTGGGGGGCACATTTTTTTGACAAGCCTGCCTGTCTTTTATTTATTTTTTTTTATGGGGCAGATATTTTACGTGTGTAACACACGCAAAATATCTGTGCCATGGAAAAAAATGAATAAAAAAGACAGGCAGGCCTGTCAAAAAACCTGCAGACCTGTCGGTAACTCAGTTATCGACAGATCTGCAGCAGTCGGGTTTGTCAGTAGTAAAACCCGACTCAAAATAGCCAAGCAATTGTTAGTGAATCAATCGCTTGGCTATTTTGCATGGGGTTTTACTAATTTGCATGGGAGGATTGGGATCGGATCGCTATAGGCCTTAGTGAATAGTGCAGGAGGGAAATTTGGTCACAAAGGGCTCGCAAACTGATCGGTACAAGATCCGTTTGCATAGTGAATCCTGGCCTAAATGTCGAACTGATGGGTTTTTACTACAATTACTAGTCAATGTATAATGAAACCATGCATCATTCCTCAGGAGGAAGGAATAAAACAGCACAAAGAGACCTTTAACTTTCCTTCAAATCTCATTAGATTCAAGCTTTATAGGTACTGGAATAGGGGAGTGGGGAAAGTGTAGTTACTTACCTGTAACGTAGGTTCTCCGTGGACAGCAGGATAGTCAGCCACATACGGGTGTTGTCCCAACACCTCCCAATTTGCGAATAAGCTCTCCAATAGCTCAGAGAGATTTTTTTTTTTTTTTCCTCTGAGCATGTGTAGTGCCCGGGCCCCACTGGGCATGCCCGAGCCCTACCCATTTCCCCCTGCTTCCCCCTAATCCCCAGGATGTTCCTAGCTGTGGCCGGGTCGGCCGTATGGGGAGGCGGGTGGGTTGTGTGGCTGACTATTCTGCTGTCCACGGAGAACCTACGTTACAGGTAAGTAACTACACTTTCTCCTAGGACAAGCAGGATGAGTCAGCCACATATGGGTGACTCCCTAGCCGAGGGATGTACCGACTGGACCTGCGCCTTAGCGCTTTGTGCATCCCTCGCCTGGCTGTGGAGGCCGAGCCGGGCAGGGTAATCAGGCAAAGCAGGTAAAGTTGTGGAAACAAGGTTTTAGATAAAGTGCTGTGTTAACTGAGCAATAATACTCACAGAACAGTGAACTGGTCAATGACAATCAATGAACAGTGAGAAACCAACTGGTCAAAAGTGACAATTCGTACTTGCATGTGAGAATTCATACTTGCCTATTCCACATTCAGTTTAGACAGGAGTGCTGGAAGACCTACTTAACTCACAGAACAGCGAAACTGGTCAATGACAATCAATGAACAGTGAGAAAACCAACTGGTCAACAGTGACAATTCTTAACTGGTCAACAGTGACAATTCGTACTTGCATATGAGAATTCATACTTGCCTATTCCACATTCAAACTAGACAGGACTGCTGGAAGACCTACTTAACTCACAGAATGGCGAAAACTGGTCAATGACAATCAATGAACAGTGAAAAACCAACTGGTCAACAGTGACAAATCATACTTGCATGTGAGAATTCATACTTGCCTATTCCACATTCAGTCTAGGAAGGAGTGCTGGAAGACCTACTTAATCAATATCTATAACACCCTACTTGAACAGTGTTTGTCGATATTTATAACACCCTACTTGATCAGTGTTTGTCAAGGCTGTGCTAGTGGTTGCTGTCCCTCCCGGGAGGGAACCTGTGCTTGGTGAAGGTGTGCATGGAGGACCAAGTGGCTGCATCGCAGATGTCCCCTATTGGTGTGTGGTGCAGATGTGCCGTTGTGTTGGCTATGGTTCTGCGCTGGTGGGCGTTGGATCCCACCTGCGGTTGATGCTGCGCTTTTCTATAGGTGAAGGGGATGCACTCTTATATGCAGCGCGCGCGCCTGCGTTTGGTGGCCGGAAGTCCTGGTCTGTTTTGGTCGTAGGAGACGAACAATTGAGGCTTGTCTAATCTGCTGCATAGTCAGGGCCCGCACACAGTCCAGGAGGTGTTGCTGAGGTGGCAGTGTGCCTCCCTGTGGGGAGATGTAGAGTGCCGGGAGGCACGATGAAGCCGCCTTCGGCAAGAATCAGGGGTGGGTTCTGGGTACCACCCTGTTCTCATGAGGGAGTGTGTCGGTAGACACGATGGTCAGGGTTTTCCCAGCCAGGAATACGGGATCTGCCTCCCCCAAAGGTTTGAAGGGGTCGAGGTGAGATGATGCG
Source organism: Geotrypetes seraphini (assembly GCF_902459505.1). Lineage (NCBI taxonomy): Eukaryota > Metazoa > Chordata > Amphibia > Gymnophiona > Dermophiidae > Geotrypetes > Geotrypetes seraphini. The sequence goes on along the minus strand of NC_047091.1, from coordinate 121,954,035 downwards.
GCACCAAGTTGAGGTCCCATCTTGGTGGTGGTCTGACCGGTGGGTGCAGATTGGACAGTCCCTTCATGAAATTTTGTGATTACTGGATGCCTCGACACTGGTTTGCTGTCTAGACCAGCGTGGTATGCCGTGATTGCACTTAGGTGGACCTTGATGGAAGTGGGTTTTAGGTCCCCCTGAGATAAGCTCAGTATGTACTGCAGGATGTCCGGTATGGGGCAGTTGTAGGGGTCTCACTGCGTGTCTGTGCACTGGTAGCGGAACCTTCTCCCTTTCAACCCATAGCGTTTTCTGGTTGAAGGTCTTCTGGCTGCCATAAGAGTGTGCTCCACGTCTTGTGGTAGGTTCATCCTCTCATCATCCATGCGGTCAGGGCTAAGGAACGCAGGTCGTGGTGGAGGGGGTAATGAGAACTGCACTGATCTGGAGCGGGGAGAGGTGGGTGAACTGCTATCCCTTGCCGGAACGGGAACCCTGGTAGCAGGAGCCCGATCAGGGCAATCATGATCACCGTTGCTCTGTCCTGAAGAATCTTCTGCAGGACTTAGGGTGTTCCAACTCACAGACAGACCGTCGGAGCTGAGATGGCGATGGGTTGATCTCTTTGTGCAGAAGGTCGAGTATTTTGAGTTCGGTTCGGTTGCAAACAGGTCGATGCTCGGTGTGCCCCAGGTGCTGAAGATCTTCTTCATCGCCGCTGGGTTGAGATACCACTCATCGGGATCCAGCTGGTGTCTGAGTCTTTCTGCCAGGTCGATCTGCTTCCACAGGAGGTAAGTTGCCTGGATGGTGCATTGAATGGAGTTGGAGAACTCCCACATGTGGCAAGCTTCCTTGCATAGCGAGGTTGACCCTGTCCCTCCCTGTTTGCTGATATAGTGCGAGGCCACCTGGTTTTCTGTTTGGGTGAGGACTGCCCTGCCTGTTTGAAGGTTTCGAGGGCATTCCCTAAGGCCCTGAGCTCCAGTGGGTGGGTGGTCAGAGGTTGGGTACACTGGTCCCAGTGACGTCTGAGGTGCCCTTTCAGGGATCACATGAGTAGTCTGGTGTGCTGCACAACAAAGACCGGAGCGTGCTGACGATGAGCTGCTGGCAGGGATGCACTGGGCCAGGGATGTCATGGCGTCGATCTGGTAGTCCCGTAGGACGGCCTTGGTCTGCGTGGTGTCGATGACTGCCCAGATGAACGATATCCCCTGGGTGGGTATCAGGTGGGGTTTCATGTAGTTGATGAGGAACCCCATTTCTTGGAGGAGGGTTATGGTGGTTGACGGGGCTGCCAGCTGTCGAGATAAGATAGGACGCGCACCCCTTGAAGGCGAGGAAGTGCCACTGCCACGCACTTTGTGAACGCTCTTGGAGCCGTTGAGAGTCCAAGGGGCAGGACCTTGTACTGGAGGCGTCTGTCTTGGCTTTGGAAGCGACGATGCCTCCTGTGGGCTGGGTGCATGGGATACTAGCCAATACTCGGGCTGTAACAGGGCCAAGTCTGTACCCAGAGAGTGCATCTGGACCTTGTGTATGCATCTGTTGAGCTTACAGAGATCCAGGGACGAGCGTTGTCCTTGTCCATGGTGACGCGGGGGTTCCTGGAGTAGAAACCCCTTGGTGATCTCCTCTGTTCGTCACCGCCTCTATTGATTCTGCTGAAGCAGGTCCTCTCCTTGCTGCAGGAAAGTTGGGTCGTCAGATGGAGGGTGCCCCGCCCACTCGGGGGGGGGGGCGGGAGTGGAGACGAATTCGGAATCCCTGCTTGATGATGCTGAGGGCCCACTGGTCGATGGTGATCCTGGGCCAAGCCTTCGCAGACAATCTGATCCTGCTGGGCCGGAGGGTGGTCAAGGTTCTGTTTTTGTCTTGGGGAGAGGGCTGCCCTTGGATGCCCCTGCCCCTCGGGCGGTGCTTGTTTGCGTAGCAGTTATGTTACTGTTGAGAGCGCTGGGGGCACAGACTGCTGCCAGTGTGGACTGGCTCAGTTGTGAGCTGGAGTCTCTATTTTATTTTATTTATTTATTTCCTCTCACTGGCCTCCTGATAAAGCCGCATCTGGAACTGGAGCGTAGCAATTCGTGCGCTCAGCATTGCGCCCTCGAAGGTCTTTTTCCCCGTGGAAACCAGGGTTTTTCAGGTCCTTCCCTGACTGGGGTTGGACGGGGGGGGGGGGGGGGGGGGGTCGTGCTGCCCTGTTTCTCTTAAGCTACCGCAATGTCCATGTATGGCTGCTGCGGGTTGTCGAATCCCTGGGCTGGAAAGATCTGGTACTTCAATCCCAGTCTCCTTGATGTTGGTTGCCCTGAGGAGGGAGTCAGCCAAATCTTGTCTCTGCAGTCCAGGAGGTTCTTGTGGACTGGAATCGCCACTGCCTGCGTGAAGTACTGGTACTGGTAGTTCAGGTCTTGTAGTACTCTGTCTTGGGTACTTGTTGTCCACCCACGTGGATCTTGAGAAAGGCTGTGAGTTTCTGGAGGGACTTGGGGTGAGTCCTCGTTTGTGGGGTTTTTTTTTTAGTAAATATTTATTTATTTTTGTGGGTGGTGACTCGGGGCGTGGCTGGAGGCTGGTGTGTAGCTTGTTCCTCCGTTGCTTGGGTGCATGGCATGCCGCTGAACTGCGCCATGTTGTTGTGCGTGGCTCCCTCTACAGGGAGACATAGTGGGGAGTGTAGCCCGCTGAGAGAGGAGTGGGTCAGCAGGAGGATTAACTGTGGCTGCTGGTCCCACCCCTGGTGGTTCGCAGGTTCATGTGCTGCTCCACTTGACTGGTTGGGTGGCTCCATGTACCCCACCGCCCTTCTCTGTCCTTCTTGAGAGGGGGGGAGAGCCTGCAGAGAAGGGGCAGGATGCACCCCTTCATCTGTGCCAGTGCACCTGGCTGCGTTTCCCACTGTGCCTGGAGGCAGAGAAAAAGGAGTGATAATGCCTCTTGAGTGGGCTTCTGCTGCTGTACTGCCTATTGTATATTAAACTGTAACAACAGCCCGGATCATTATATGACAACACCCGTTTGCCTTATATTACCCTGAGGAATACGCATGATAGCGGCGAAACGGGTTCCCGTTGGTTGGATACACGGGTTCGATACGGCTTAAGAAATCTGCCGTTTAATTCACATCATGTTAAAAAGATAAGTGCCAGTTTAAGGCTCATTCATGATGTTATATTGTTGCTATTTTGCACAGCCTATTTAAGAGTGGTATTTACTTTTTGCCACTCTGCTACTTTGCACAGCATATTTATATCGATAAGCTGGAATTGCATTAGTCACTTTAAAAAATGTTTGCACTTTAGGCAATTTTTAGTGACTCACATCATGTTAAATAGATTTATGCCAATTTGAGGCTTATTCATGATGTTCCATCTTTGCACAGCATATTCAAAAATGATAACTATTTTTGCCATCCTGCTATTTTGATTAGCATTCGTATATTGATAAGCTGCAGTAGCACAAGTCACTTTAGAACACGTTTGCACTTTAGGCATTTTTTGCACAGTATAAGAAAAAGAATAGAAAAAAGTCTATATAAAAATAAGACTAGATAATATTAGAAAAATACTCTTCTACTATAAATGAGTTTTGAGTGGTAATATTTACAACAACATTATAGAAAAATAAGTGGTAATGTTTACAATAATATTTTAGAAAAAGTTTATATAAAAAATAATTAGTGATGAAGATTTGATCAATGAAAGAAACCACATGCCACAATTCCCTTTTGGACAATAACAATATTATCCTGGGAGTGGCAACTCTGAGATCTTTTCCTTCATCAAAAATAATAAATAAAAAATAAAATAATAAAAAATTACCATTAGAACAAGTAGTTGTTTTCAATAGGTTAACCTTTTTTGCGGATCTGCATGGGATACTAGCCAATACTCGGGCTGTAACAGGGCCAAGTCTGTACCCAGAGAGTGCATCTGGACCTTGTGTATGCATCTGTTGAGCTTACAGAGATCCAGGGACGAGCGTTGTCCTTGTCCATGGTGACGCGGGGGTTCCTGGAGTAGAAACCCCTTGGTGATCTCCTCTGTTCGTCACCGCCTCTATTGATTCTGCTGAAGCAGGTCCTCTCCTTGCTGCAGGAAAGTTGGGTCGTCAGATGGAGGGTGCCCCGCCCACTCGGGGGGGGGGGGCGGGAGTGGAGACGAATTCGGAATCCCTGCTTGATGATGCTGAGGGCCCCTGGTGGTTCGCAGGTTCATGTGCTGCTCCACTTGACTGGTTGGGTGGCTCCATGTACCCCACCGCCCTTCTCTGTCCTTCTTGAGAGGGGGGGAGAGCCTGCAGAGAAGGGGCAGGATGCACCCCTTCATCTGTGCCAGTGCACCTGGCTGCGTTTCCCACTGTGCCTGGAGGCAGAGAAAAAGGAGTGATAATGCCTCTTGAGTGGGCTTCTGCTGCTGTACTGCCTATTGTATATTAAACTGTACAGCGCTGCATATGCCTTTTAGTGCTATAGAAATCATGAATAGTACAGAGTCCCTCATGCTAGCTGGAAAAGCACTCTGCCTAGGTTTTATGAAGAGCAAACAGCTTTTTAGACTGAGGAGTTTCAAACCCCTACCCTTGGAGAGGCATGGTCTGACATGCCGCATCTCTGAAGATATCAGCACCCTGCTGAGAAAGGCAGACTCCTCGTTCCCAACCTGAGAGGGGGAGGGGGGCGGGGTGGGAAAGGTGTGAATTGTAGACTCTGCAGGACCCCAAGAGGGAAAGAAACATCGAGTTGGGTTATTTTTTTGTTTTGTTTTTTCAGCATGTCCTTTATAAGCTGAACTCTGGGGCAGCATGTCTCCTACTGGAGGGAGAGGTTTGCAGGTCTCCTCCAAGGGAAAGAAGCATGGGAGATTCTTTCTCCTTAAATTCAGATTGGGAGGAGGGTGGGGCAGAGCCCTCGGGGCTGCAACAGATTATCAGAGGTTTTCCCAAAAACAAGCAGATAGGACTTACCTTTGAACCCCAATCGGCTCCCTTCAGAGGCTGGCTGTAAGAGGCAGCATGCCGTCTGGAGGGTGAAAGCCCCGATCTGTTGCTTGCAGAGACTGTGGATTTACGCAGCAGCATGCATGACTCCTATTGGCTGCCCTACAGAGGATGGCTGCGTGGCAACATGCAGGGATTCCTGGAGAGATCTCTCGGTCTGGCGAGACTCCTAGCGGCTGCCCTGCAGAGGCTGGTTCTAAGCGGCAACATGCAGGGACTCCGGGAGATATTTCTCTACCGGGCCAAGTGCAGGCGGGGGGATTAGCTGAGCCAGGGCATCCTGGAGGCTCCTTGCCACTGTAGCATGTGGATCCCCCGCTGCTGCATTCTGATGAGGATGGCTGCTGGAGGAAGATTTTCGGGCCTCACTTCTCTTCATGCCCTGCGGAGGCTGGCTGTAAGCAGCAACATGCAGGAACTCCTGGAGAGATCTCTCAGTCTGGTGAGACTCCTATCGGCTTCCTGCAGGGGCTGGCGGCTAGCGACAGCATGCAGGACTTCCGGGAGAGATTTCTCGACCGGGCAAGTTGCAGTCGGAGGGGTTGACTGAGCCAGGATGTCCTGGAGGCTCCTCACTGGATTCGTCTGTGGATCCCCCGCTGCTATGCTCCAATGAGGATGGCTGCTGGAGGAAGATTCTCGGGCCTCACTTCTCTTTATGAAGTCTCTCAGTGCCCTCTTCCTTAGCTTGCGTGCACGTGGTGACATGTGCGCACAATGCAAGCCACACGAAAACCTCGCGCGCCGGATCCAATCAGTGGGCGCACAATTCATGAGGATCCAGTGTGTTCATCCTCCTCCTGCATCCCAGTTGTTTCTTTAGATGATTCAGGCATCTTCAAGTTGAGTAGAAAAGTTGTAATGGAGAGTTGTAGAAAAATCCGACCGATGGGAACGGGCGGAAACTAAAGACTGGGGATTAGGGGGAAGCAGGGGGAAATGGGTAGGGTTCGGGCATGCCCAGTGGGGCCCGGGCACTGCACATGCTCAGAGAAAAAAAAATCTCTCTGAGCTATTGGAGAGCTTATCCGCAAATTGGGAGGTGTTGGGACAACACCCATATGTGGCTGACTCATCCTGCTTGTCCTAGGAGAATGAGAGGTTAGGGGGTCAAGTAACATGAATCCTTTTAGCCTGTTGATACAGAACATGACTCCTAACTTTTCTAGTGGAGAATGGCAGGCTTGTGAGGTTTGCAGCTTCTTCTGTTTCTTTCCACCTTTATATCTTTCCCCCCCCCCACCCACCCCTCTGGCTACAGCACAGATGAAGGGGGCTGGTTTTTCTGTGCATTAGGCAGTGTTGAAGACCTTGCTTGTCTCTGCTTAATTTACGAGGCCCAATTATAACAATTAACCCGCAGAAATCACACCCCTCCACCCCCACCCATCTGTCAAGGATAGGCAAGGTGACAGGAATCCACTTACCACATGTTTTACAATTTATATTACACATATTTATTTTTATACAATATGTAAGAAATAATTATGCAACATTCATTAAGCCTTCTGTAGCGCAGTAAAGAAAAGTGTATACAGAGCAAAAGGCTGTCTGTGAGAGAGAGGGTAGTCCCAGGAGCTAAAATATCAGTAGCAAAAGTTCTTCTGTAGTCCATCAACCTCTGGACTTTTTTAGGCAAAGAGAAAGGACTCATCCTTTTTCCTATAAGGATGGCCAGTATTTGCCTGGGACACTGTAAGATCTACACACAGAAAATTAAGAAGTCCCCTAAGGATGGGACACAGACCACTCTGGCAGAGCTGAGCAAACACAGTCCTCGAGGGCCACAACCCAGTTGGATTTTTAAGATTTCCACATGCTCAGAGATGTCAAGGCTCACTCATTTGAAAGTTTTCTCACACTCTTGAAGCTCTAGTGCACAGGTGTCAAACTCAAGGCCCTTGGGCTGAATCCAACCTGCCTGGCCGCTTTATGCAGCCCGTGGTGCGATGTGGCGTTTTCAATGCCCCCGGTGTTATTTTCTGGCCAGCTCCCTCCTCCTCACTGCTGCAGTGTGCAAAAAGCTGCGGGCGGCGGTGGCTCCTTGCGCATCCCATGCCTCATCTGAAAGTATTTCCTCTGACATTGCGACGTCAGAGAGAAGGCTTCCGTTTCAGGCACAGGATGTGCGAGGAGCCTTCGCCCACGGTAGTGAGGAAGAGACGGCCAGAAGATAACACCGGGGGTGGCAATGAAAATGCTGCATTGCACCACGAGCCACATAAAACGTCCAGAAGCTGGCCAGAAGGTAAGACACCTGCCAGAGGAGGGGGTACCAGTTGAGGGCAGAGCATGGAGAGAGGGCAACAACAAAGGTAGGGGGAATGATTTTATTTTCAAGTTAGTGATTGAATTGTGTCAATTTTGAGAATTTACATCTGCTGTCTATATTTTCCACTGTTCAGGAAGAAATGCATTTGTTTCTATTTCTCTTGGGTTGTACTGTATGCAGAGTCTTGAATCTTAGGGTTTCATTTGTATATATTAGTACTTTTAGTTCTCCTAGGACAAGCAGGATAGTCAGCCACATATGGGTGTTGTCCCAACAGCTTCCAATTTGCGGATAAGCTCTCCAATAGCTCAGAGAGATTTTTTTTTCTCTGTGAGCACGTGCAGTACCCGGGCCCCACTGGGCATGCCCGAGCACTACCCATTTCCCCCTGCTATTCCCTAATCCCCAGTCTTTAGTCTCCGCCCGTTCCCATCGGTCGGATTTTCTACAGCTCTCCATTACAACTTTTCTACTTATCACTTGAAGATGCCTGAATCATCAAAAGAAATGACTGGGATGCAGAAGAAGGATGAATGCACTGGATCCTCATGAATTGTGCGTCCGCTGATTGGATCCTGTGCACGAGGATCCGTGCTGCTTGCATTGTGCGCACATGTCTTCGTGAGCACGCAAGCTGAACTCCCCCTGCTTACATTGTGCCTGCCTGTATCCGCACGCATGTAAGCCGAACCAGCTCTCCTGGAATTGTGCCTACCTAGTTTCATGAGCACTCTAGCTTAGGAAGAGGGCACTGTAGTGGTGTACCAAGGTAGGGGGGGGGGAGATCCGCCCCGGGTGCAAGGCCCGAGGGGGTGTACAGCTGGCCACTTACCGGGGAATAGGCTGCTGCCGGGGAAAAGCTGCCACTGCCGTCATCAGAAAGAAGCCGGCGCCGAATTCTCCCTCCCTTCTTCGCTTCATCCGAGCCGAGCAACTCTAGTCGTCCAACGTCAATTCTGACGTCGGAGAGGACGTTCTGGGCCAGCCAATCGCTGCCTGGCTGGCCCGGAATGTCCTCTCCGACGTTAGAATTGACGTCGGGCAGTCAGAGTTGGTTGGCCCGTGGGAAAAGAAGGAGGGCGAATTTGGTGCCGGCCTGTTTCCGATGGACAGTGGCAGCCTTTACCCGGCGGTGGTGGCAGCATGGTTGTGGTAGCGGCGGTGGCATGGGGGAGGGAAGGGAGAAAGAAAGAAATGGGGGGGAAGCCAGGGAGCCAGAAAAAAAGCAAGGAGGGGGGACAGGGATCCAGAAAGAAAGAAAGGGGGCAGGTTGAAAGAAAGAAAAAAATGGGGTATGGGGAAAGAGAGAGAAAGACAGACATAGAGAAAGAAAAAGGGCATGGAGAGAGAAAGAAAGAAGGGGGCAGGGTGAAAGAAAGAAATGGGGCACGGAGAGAGAGAGAAAGACAGACATACAGAAAGAAAGGGGGCATGGAGAGAGAAAGAAAGAAGGGGACAGGATGAAACAAAGAAAAAGTTGGGGGAGGGAATGAGGTCTGGAGGAGAGGAAGCATACAGGAGGCTGAAAGAAGGGAAGAAATATTGGATGCACAGTCAGAAGAATAAAGTGCAACCAGAGACTGATGAAATTACCAAACAAAGGTAGGAAAAATGATTTTATTTTCAATTTAGTGATCAAAATGTGTCCGTTTTGGGAATTTATATATGCTGTTTATATTTTGCACTATGGCCCCCTTTTACTAAACCGCAATAGCGTTTTTTAGTGCAGGGAGCCTATGAGCGTTGAGAGCAGCGTGGGGCATTCAGCGTTTTAGTAAAAAGGGAGGAGGAATATTTGTCTATTTTTGTATAGTTGTTACTGAGGTGACATTGCATACAGTTATCTGCCTTGACCTCTTTGAAAATCCGCGGAATATAAATGATAATTAACATTTTCTCTGCGTACAATGTGCTTTGTGTTTTTAAAATTTTATTGTTGGTAGATCATTTTGACTTGGCCACGAAGGTAACGGGGAGGGAGGGAGGGGAGCTGCTGAAAGACATCTAGTAATCCTTGCAGGCTTGACTGCAGGGAATTATTTTTGTAAAATCATTTTTTGTTATGTGACTGGCATTATTTAGACTTTAATTTCAATGAATGAATAGAATGAAAATGAAATAAAATTATTTGCTTGTTTTTATGTGCGTGCGCTGAAGGAAAGTGGAGAGAGAGTGGGCTGAGGACGCTGAAGGGAAATGGGGAAGAGAGAGTGGGGAGAAGATGCTGATTTATAAATTGACAATTGTACAGAATATTGTTTCTTTTTATACTTTAATATAATAAGTTCAATATAAAACAATTCAAGGCTTGTGTTGATGGAATCAGGTGGTTTGTGGGGATGAGGACCGAGCTTACGGGGATTAGTCCAATAAAATGGTATATTCATATTTCTCATTATTTGTTTTATTTTTATTTGTTAATTTGTAACGTGGTGATTGTTATGTATCACTTTTTCAAATTTACATCTTTATATTTTGCACAGTATTAGAGGACATGTATTACTGTTTTTGTGGTGTTGTGGTGTTGCATTGTATGCAGAGTCTGGTTTCTTGTCTACATATTTCTATTTTTAGTTTGTGATTATTTCATATTGGGCAAAGGTGTATCTGTCTGTGTGTATGAAAGGGACATGGCTTTCTGATAGCATCGACTGTACTGGATCAATTGACTGTGCAGGATCTGGTTTGTTTAGTTTTACAATGTATGTGTTGGTGTTCTAGTGCTCACTGCAGTGTTTAAGATGCTGCCTTTTCCTAGGTACACTCTTGTTGTGCGATATGTAGATTGTTTCTAAAAATAATATTTTTCATATAGATGGGGGGGGGGGTGTCAAAAAATGATGGGCCCTGGGTGTCACATATGCTAGGTACGCCACTGGGGCACTGAGAAACTCCATGGAAAGGAGTGAAGCCTGGGAATCAGCCTGCACAAGCCAGCCTGATCGTAAGGCAGCAATGGGGTATGTAAAATTGGCAGGGGTAAGGAGCCTTCAGGATGCCCTGGCTCTGCCCTGAGTCCCTGCATGCAGCCGATCAAGGTAAGTCCCTGTATGTAGTCGACAGCAGTTTCCCCTTCTGCCTTCTTTGGGAAACTTCTGATAATCTCCTGCAGCCACGAGGGCTCTGCCCCTCCCACCTCCAGATCTGAAAAAGAAAAAGAAACTGGATGCTTTTTTTCCCTCTTGGAGACCTGCAGACCTCTCCTACCTCCCTGAACTCTCCCCCCCCCCCCCCCCCCCAGGGAGGACCTTCATGTCAGGAAGAACCTTTGCAGCACCAGGGGTATGCTTTTTACTACTTCTCCCCTTTCTGAGAACTCCATTAAGCTCTGGAGCTCTGCCATGTGCAGGGCAGTTGGCAACCAATCCCAGAAGTGTCCCTCCTCCCTGTCTCAGCAACCAGCCATGATGGAAACCGCTGGCAACCAATTGCAGCACAGACTTTCCCTTCCTCCCTGGCAACAGGGGCAGTCCTAGGGAACTCTTCATAGAGTGTGGGTGCTGATGTCATCAGTGATGCGGCATGTCAGACCACACCTCCCCAAAGGTGGGGGTTTGAAACTCCTCAGCCTCAGGAGCTGTTCACTGCACTTCAGGAACCTAGGCAGAGTGCTTTCCACAGGTCACAGCCAGCAGGAGGGACACTGCTACTATTTATAATTTCTATAGCGCTGAAAGGCATATGCAGAGCTGTACAGTTTAATATACAATAGACAGTACAGCAGGAGAAACCCAAACAGGAGGCATCATCACCACTCCTGTTCCTCTGCCTCCAGGCACAGCGGGAAATGCAGCCAGGAGAACTGGCACAGATGAAGGGGTGCATCCTGCCCCCTCTCTGCAGGCTCAACCCCCTCTCAAGAAGAACAGAGAATGTTGGCGGGGTACATGGAACCACTCAGCCAGTCAAGTGGAGCAGAACATGAACCTGCGAACCACCAGGGTTGGACCAGCAGCAGCAGTTAATCCTCCTGCTGACCCAGCTCCTCTCTCAGTGGGCACCACTCCCCCCAATGCCCCCCCTTTAGAGAAAGCCATGCACAACATGGCACTTCCAGTGGCATGCCATGCACCCAAGCAACGGAGGAACAAGTAGCAAACCAGCCTCCAGCTACGCCCCGAGTCACCACCCACAAAAATAAATCAATAAATAACTATTTAAAAAAACAAAAAAAACCACAAACGAGGAATTACCCCAAGTTCCTCCAGAAACTCACAGCCCTTCTCAAGATCCACGTGGGTGGACCACAAGTACCCAAGACAGATTACTACAATGCCTTGACTACTTCAGGCAGGCGGTGGCGATTCCAATCCACAAGAACCTCCTGGACTGCAGAGACATGATTTGGCAGACTCCCTCCTCAGGGCAACCAACATCAAGGAGACTGGAAGTGAAGTATCAGATCCTTCCGGTCTGGGGGTTCGACAACCCGCAGCTACCACACAAGGACATTGTGGTAGCCTCGGCGCTCAAGAGAAACAGGACAGCACAACCCTCCCTCCAACGCCCCACCAGGGAAGGACCTGAAAAACCCTGGATTCCACAGGGAAAAAGACCTTCAAGGGCGCAATGCTCAGTGCACGAATTGATGCACTCCAGTTCCAGATGCTGCTTTATCAGGAGGCCATAGAGAGAAAAAAAAAAAAATAAATAAAACAGGGACTCCAGCTCACCACCAAGCCGGTCCAGGAGTCTCTCTCATTCCTCCTCCATAATTTAGAGGAATGCAGCAAATCACCTCTCCAAGACAGCCTTTGAATTTTCTGAAACATCCAGCCGCACTGGGGGAACAGCCATCCCTGCCCAGCGTTTAGCCTAGCTTTGTGCCTGGGCGCTCCATGATGAGAGTCTCTAGCAAATGCACCATGCACAGAGGTTAACCGGTTTGGGGACAAGATTACGGAGACAGTCAGTGGCTCCAAAGATGACTTCACCACCCATGAAGACACCAGAGGAACCAACCTCGCATGTCTTTCATTGCCCCCAAGTGATACCCCAGAACACCACACTGGCAGCAGTCCGTGCCCCAGCGCTCGCAACAGTAAAATAACTGCTACGCAAACAAGCGCCGCCCGAGGGACAAGGGCAACCAAGGGCAGCCCTCTCCCCAAAACAAAAACAGAACCTTTGACCACCCTCCAGCCCAGCAGGGGCCAGGGGAGGCAGGATCAGATTGTCTGCGAAGGCTTGGCCCAGGATCACCACCGACCAGTGGGTCCTCAGCATCATCAAGCAGGGATACTGAATTCGTCTCCACTCCCGCTCCCCCGAGTGGGCAGAGCACCCTTCATCTGACGACCCAATTTTCCTGCAGCAAGGAGACGACCTGCTTCGGGCAGAATCAATAGAGGTGGTGCCGAACAGAGAAATCACCAAGGGGTTTTTACTCCCGGAACCCCCTCGTCCCCATGGACAAGGACAAACGCTCGATCCTGGATCTCTGCAAGCTCAAGAGGTGCATACACAAGGAACGATTCCGGATGCACTCTCTGGGTAAAGTCTTGCCCCTGTTACAGCCCAAGTATTGGCTAGTATCCCTGGACTTACAGGACGCATATACTCACGTGCCCATGCACCCAACCCACAGGAGGCATCATTGCTTCAGAAGCCAAGACAGACACTTCCAGTACAAGGTCCTACCCTTTGGACTCTCAACGGCTCCAAGAGTGTTCACAAAGTGTGTGGCTGTGGCACATCCTCGCCTTCAGGGGGTGTGTGTCCTCCCTTATCTCGACGACTGGCTAATAGTGGCCCACTTTCCAAGGGAGGCACAGGCAGCCCTGACAACCACCATAACCCTCCTCCAATAACTGGGGTTCCTCATCAAATACAAAAAATCCCACCTGATACCCACCCAGAGGATATCGTTCATCGGGGCAGTCATCGACACCACACAGACCAAGGCCTTTCTACTGGACTACCAGATCGATGCCATGACATCCCTGGCCCAGTGTATCTCTGCCAGCAGCTCATCAGCACGCTCCTTCCTGCGTCTCATGGGCTACATGGCGGCTGCGGTCTTTGTTGTCCAGCACACCAGACTACACATGAGACCCCTGCAATGGCACCTCAGACGTCACCGGAACCAGCATACCCAACCGACCACCTAGATACCCATTCGCCAACCCATACACAAGACGCTTCACTGGTGGATGGCCCGAGATAACTTAGCGAAGGGGAAACCATTCAGACCACCACCTCTCCAGCTGGTGGTCACCACGGATGCCTCCAAACATGGATGGGGGGCACACCTTCTCCATCTTCGCACAGGGGCCACATGGTCTGCCCAGGGGTCCTCACTCCATATCAACCTACTGGAGCTCAGGGCCATAGGGAATGCCCTCGAAACCTTCAAACAATGGGTGACAGGCAGGACAGTCCTCATCCAAACAGAAAACCAGGTGGCCATGTACTACATCAACAAGCAGGAAGGGACAGGGTCAGCTTCGCTCTGCAAGGAAGCTTGCCGCATATGGGAGTTTGCCATCTCCATTCAATGCCCCATCCAGACAACTTATCTCCTGGGGGAGCAGAACAACCTGGCAGACAGCCTCAGCCGCCAGCTGGATCCCTACAAGTGGTCTCTCAACCCAGCGTTGACGAAGAAGATCTTCAGCACCTGGGGCACAACGAGCATCGACCTGTTTGCAACAGAACTGAACTCAAAATGCACGACCTTCAGTGCTCAGTACCAGTGCCATAGGCAGTCAGTAACCTAGCTATTTGGGGAGGCTAAAGTGGGTGGGGCTAAGGTGAGGCTATGGGACAAAGCTCGGGTGGGGTATGTGGTGGAGGGCAATGGGATGGAGCCCCTGGGCTCCAATGTAATATTTATAGTACTGTCTTTCATAGGGTTCAGGGCTGTTATGGTGTGTTGAGTTGTCTACATAGGTTTTGTGTGCCTTTTTGTAGGGTTCTGTGTTATTTCAAAAAATGTCTGCCTCTGTTTGAAAGCAGGCTATTGCTGCCAAATATGGCCCTAGTTGTCATCCAGAATAATGATGCTCAATACTAGTGGGCTTCATAATTTGTATGTAGAGTCATGATGCGAACAAAAACCCATCTGCTTTAAACATGTGTCTGGCAGTGGAAGTAACATATGCTGTTCCTGAGGCGACGGTCACAATTTTAATATTTTTGTATGGTATTTTGTAAGGGGCATAAAACACTTTAAGGAACTAGGATAAGTAAAGGGGATGAGATTTGATTTACTGCCTTTCTGTGGTTGCAATCAAAGTGGTTTATATATTAGACACAGGCACTTATTTTTATCTGGGGCAATGGAGGGTTTAAATGACTTGCCCAGAGTCACAAGAAGCTGCAATGGGAATCAAACCCAGTTCCCAAGCCACTGCACTAACCATTAGGCTACTTCTCCACTAATCACATAATGGTTATGGTTACCAGATTTTCCGTTTGGAAAATCCGGACCCCTAGACCTGCCCCCAGGCCTGGCCAGTTCCACCCACCCTGCCTCGTCATGCCCCAGTCCCACCCACCCCCACCCCCGCTGCCTGCTCTTGTCGGGCAGGAGGACATCCGCGCATGCACGGATGCCCTCCTGCCTGATGCGATGTGGAGGAAAGCTTTTCAAAACCTGGACAAAGTACTAGGTTTTGAAAAGCCGTCCGGATCCCCGGACATGTCCTCAAAAGGAGGACATGTCAGGGTGAAATCTGGACATCTGGCAACCCTGCACGTATCAAAGTGGTTTACACTACATTGCCCAGTAAGAAAGTACGCTGAGTATTTTCCCTATCTGTTCCAGTGGGCTCCCAAAGCCATAAGGAGCGGCACTGGGCTTGAACTCACAACCTCAGGGTGCTGAGGCAGTAGCTCTAACCACTAGGCCAATCCTCCACACCCTTATGTGGTTCATCCTAACCGGTTAAGTGCTGAATATCACATTTAACTAGGGTTACCAGACATCCAGGAAAACCCGGACATGTCCACTTTTTAGAGTGCTATCTGGGTGCCTGGAGGGACTTCCAAAACCCGGGTTTTGGAAGTCCCCGAGCTCGGGGCTGCATCTGGAGGCCCTCTGCACATGAGCAGATGCCAGCGCAATGATGTCACACATGTACGCACATGTGCATGATGTCATTGTGTTGAAGTCCGTGCATAAGCAGAGGCCCTTCTGACTTTGGGAAAGGAGACAGGAGGTTTCGGCTGGCGGCAAGGCTGGGGTTTGAGCTGGAATGGGGCGGGGCTAGGGGGGCAGAACAGGGCAGGGCCATGTGCCCTCTTTTTTTTTTTTTAAGAAGAAATGTGGCAACCCTATATTTAACTAGCTATATTTTATCTAGCATGTATGCTTGGATATTCAATGCTGGTGCCTGGGCATGGCTAGGCATTGAATATCTGGGAATATGGGAAAGGGAATGGGGACTTATATAATGCCTTTTTGTGGTTTTGGCATTCAAAGCTGACATTCAAAGCGGTGGGCAGTGGAGGATTAAGTGACTTGCCCAGTCACAAGGAGCAGCACTGGGATTTAATCTTACAACCTCTGGAAGCAGTCATTAAAATACTGACTGCTGCCAGCTGGATTTCAGGCCCAATATGTCTGCTTCTGAAGTGGAGATATGTTGCTGATACCGAGTTGAAACCAGAATCAGATTTTTTTTTTGGTAAGGTGAATTCTATGAGGAAATAATCTAGTTCACTGTTGCATGAGAAAGGCTCCTGTGGACACAGAATATACTGTATGCTTACATTTAACGCTGTAACAATGCAGAGCCAGGGGTCAGTATTTTTTTTTATAATAGAGTTCCAGGCAACATCATTTATCTCAAATTTTTGTTGAGTATTATCTGTGTTGGCAGTTTTTGTTTGTATAGCTGGGGAATATATATTGCATTTTTTATTTCTTGGGGCAACTGCCCGACTAGTGTTTAGAATGAAGGGACCTTCTCACCCTCTTTCCTGATTAGTTTTCAGGGGCTCCCGTCTTTTAGGTGTTTGGGGAGATCCGACTCATCCCTCACCTCAGGCAGTAGATTGCTTTGAGCTGCCCCTTGGGCTAAGTGCTGTCAGTGGAAGAGGCCAAGAAGAAAAAAGTTATGGCTGAGGAATAAGTGTTGCCTCTGAGAGAGGGTGGTAGAGAAAAAGTGCTGCCTTTAAGGGCAGGGGGAAATGCTGCCTGTGGATGGCCCCAGGAAAAAAGTGCTGCCTGGTTGGGGTGGTGAGGGTAGGATTACCAGTTGTTCAGGAAAACCCAGACATGTCCTCTTTTTAGAGGACTGTCCAGACGCCCGGAGGGATTTCCAAAACCTGACAGTTTGTCTAGGTTTTGGAAGTCCTGAGCTTGGGGGCCACGTCTGGAAGTTTTTGCATATGCATGGCCGTCACTGTGATGATGTCATATGCACACGTGTATGCGTATGACATCATTGCGTCGATGTCCACGCATGCACGAAGGCTTCCAAATGCGGTCTTCGAGTTCGGGGAGGTTCGTGTGGGGGTGGGGCTGGGGAAGGAACAGGGCGGAGCTGGAGGCAGAATGGGGCGGGGCCAGGTGTCCTCTTTTTTTCAAAAAGGAAATATGGCAACCCTAGGTGAGGGGGGCAATATTTTTTTTCTAGCCTTGTGGCATGGCATGGGGAATTGTGGGAAGGACGGAGGGAGAAAGAGATAGGATTTGGAGAAGGAGAAAAAGGGAGGGTGCTGTTGTCAGGTCTAGGGAAGGGAGGATGGAAAATGCACTCTCCCATTGCTAATTCATGTGAATGTGAGAGGGAGAAAAATGATAGAAATATCCCAATATCAGTTAAAGGAAAATCTGTCTTCACTGTTCTGATATGCCGACTTCATATTTAGTGTTTTAGTCTGGTGTTTGTGTGTGTGTTTTAAATAACGATAATGAATATATATGAGATATACATATACAAATTAAGATGCTGTTGTGACAAGCCCCACTCTTTGCCTCCCCAAATGAATTGGTCAAACTACACCCATGCTGTAGCACTAGTAAATAATGTGCACAGTACTACCTGACAGGTGAAAATACTGTACAAAGTTGAAATTTTCAAAGAAGAATAGGAGTAGCTTGTTTGTACATTTTGAACTACAGGCAGTCCCCAGGTTAAGAACATCTGACTTACGTCAGACTCGTACTTACAAACCAAGGTTCTGCTTCTCCTTTCCAGGTCCCAATGCGCCCCTCTTTCTCCCTTCTGTGTCCCAATGTGCCCCTCTTTGTCCTTCCCTCCCTTTATTCTGTGTCACAAGTTCGTGCCTCCCTCCCGCAGTGTTTACCTGTTCTGGCCAGCTCGCTCCTCTCAGCCGCACTGCTCTTTAAAAAGCTGTGAGCAGCAGCTCCTACATACTGCCCATGGCTTGACCCAGAAGCCTTCCTTCTGATGTCATAGGGAAGACTTCTGGGTCAGCCGCAGGCTGCGTTTAGGAACCATGGCCGTGGCTTTGTGAAGAGAAGTGCGGCTGAGAGGAGGGAGCCGGCCAGAACAGGAAAACACATGCGGGAGGGAGGCATGAACTTGGAACACGGAATAGAGAGAGGGAGAGGGGCACTTTGGGATACAGAAGAAAGGGAGGAGCACAAACTTTGGACAAAGGATGGAAGGAAGGAAGGAGGGAGGGGGTATGAATTTGGGATACAGAATGGAAGGAAGGATAGGAGCATGAACTTGAGACATAGGATGGAAGAATGGAGGGAGTGAGGGAAAGAGGCTGAGGTGATAGAGGGAATAGAAAGGGAGAATTGTTGGGCATGGGTGGCTAAGTGAGAGGGGAAAGAGAAATGCACATGTGGAAATGAAAGAAGTGAATTGTTGGGCATAGGGAGGAAGAGAAATATTGGACATGGTGGTGGGAGAGTTGTGAGGTACAGATGGGGAAGAAAAAGAGAAGGGAGAAATGTTGAATGTGGTGTTAGAGAGGGAACAGTGAGACAGATAAAGAACAAAAGTAAGTGTAAACCTATCTTTTTTTTCTATTTAAACCAGAGTATGTATTTTGAAGACTATTTCTTTAATGTTTAATGGTTTTATAGACTGTGTACTATACAGAAGTACATAAATACACACAGATTCTCACATGATCTGCTTACAAATTTAACTTAAGAATGGTTTTAAAAACGGAAGTCATTCTTAACCTGGGGACTGCCTTTAATGCGTTATGTGTATCTGAGCGAGATGGGAAATCCAAATCTAGGTTCAGCTGGTTTGAAGAGACAGTCTCATTGTTTGAGCCCTAACTGCACCATGAACAGATGCACAGATATCGAGAGCTCGGATCTCCAAACGCAACCTGTGCTGTGTTAATGTAGCCTGGTGAATAGGACAAAACTCCAACCTGCCAGTCGGAGAGCCCTGGGCACAGGACCTAGCACCTGATCCACAGCACTTTTCAAGAGTCTCTGTAGTGGCAAAAGTTAAGTGTCAAAGTGATATTCAGAGAGATTGTAAGTCTTAGATTTTGAAGAGGTACATTGTTTTATTTTAGGGCTGCATTTTGATTAAAATTTTAATTGTGATTAATCACTTAACATGTGCATATAAGTAGGATGATGAATTATTGGCATAACCATGCCAGTATTAATAACTCTGTAACACCACCATAGAGCTCTGTGTATTTCAGTATAGAGCCCATGCATTGTAACACCTCACAACTCCTTATGGTAAATCTCTACAGAATCTAATGATAATAATAATAATAATAACTTTATTCTTCTATACCGCCACAATCTTGCGACTTCTAGGCAGTTTACAATCAAGAGTGCTGGACATTCAGCGAAATACAATAAGTAGATATTCAGAGTAGAGAATGACACAGTGACAAAATTCATCACCGTTCCCGTCCCCGCGGATAACCGCGGGAAACCATCTTCATGTCATTCTTTAAGGAGAGAGGGAAGAATCAGAGTATGAATGGCCACAACCACTGACCCACAAGCTTTGCTTTGAAGAATGCTGGGGTAGAAGGACTGAGGTTGAAATAGACACTAGAAAATGATATGGGATTATTTCCCGCGGTTATCCGCGGGGACGGGAACGGTGATGAATTTTGTCACCGTGTCATTCTCTGATTCAGAGGAAATACAGAGATCAGAGATCAGATACAATGCATCATATCACCTTTACAGAAGCTCATATAGTGTAGCACCTTTGCAGAGGCTCATATAAACCACTCTGAATTGACTCCCCAGTCATTAGTAGCGGTACAGAAGCTCTCAATAATCATAATCATAATCATTGCCCTGAATAACAATTTGCTGCCATGGGAAACAAATAAATGCTTGTACATAACATACCTTTAATTGCATAATTAACAATTTTAATTGAAATGCAGCCCTAAAAAATTAAATAAAAAGTCTTGAGAAGATAACACACAAAAAATACAAATTGAAAAATTACATAGTGACGAATCTAAAACAGCATGCAGAATAGCTATAAACAGCTTTACAGTTTTCTGAGCCTACTTCAGAAAAACAGGCCTATTTGATTAATTTTAATTGTTTGTTTGGTAATTTGGGGGGTTTTTTCCCTATTGATTTCTCCACCCTTTTACAAAACTGCGATAGCGGTTTTTAGCGCAGGCCAGCATGCTGAATGCTCTGCATTGCTCCCGCCACCGGCCTGCATTAAAAACCGCTATCACGGTTTTGTAAAAGGGAAAGTTAACGTATGTTTATATTGCAATCTGTCTAGGATTTTAGATAATGCAGGCTATAAAACAAGTCTTCTACACTGGCCAGTCACTGGGAACTATCTGGCAAATTCCAAAGAGTACATCCAGTCCTTCTGGAATACTGTGTACAATTCTGGAGGCCACATTACCGCAAGGATGTGCTGAGACTGGAGTCGGTCCAGAGAATGGCCACCCGGATGGTCTCGGGACTCAAGGATCTCCCGTACGAGGAACGGCTAGATAAATTACAGCTATACTCGCTTGAGGAACGCAGAGAGAGGGGAGACATGATTGAGACGTTCAAGTACTTCACGGGCCGCATCAGGGTGGAGGAAGATATCTTCTTCTTCAAGGGTCCCACGGCAACAAGAGGGCATCCGTGGAAACTCAGGGGCGGGAAGCTGCACGGTGACACCAGGAAATTCTTTTTTACTGAAAGGGTGGTTGATCGCTGGAAAAGCCTTCCACTTCAGGTGATTGAGGCCAGCAGCGGGCCTGATTTTAAGGCCAAATGGGATCGTCAGTGGGCTCTATTCACAGAGGAAGGTAGGGGAGGGACATTAGGGTGGGCAGACTAGATGGGCCATGGCCCTTATCTGCCGTCTATTTCTATGTTTCTATGTTACCTGACTAATAATGACGTATAGGTTTTTCCTCTAGGAACTTGCTGAACCTCTTTTCAGCTCTGCTCTGAAAGAGAGTGTCCTTGTTCCATGACTCTCATTCGGTGCCCTGCGCTCTCTCTTAGGATCTTCTCAGGCTGCAGAGAAATGGAAGGATAGAGCCCCATTCGCCGACTGAAAGGCTCCAGGATGCCCCTTTTACTACCTATTATTTATTTATATTAATACCGGTGTGATGGTAATTGTTAATGTACATTTCAAAGATTATAAATCTGTGATTAAAAACCAACACGAAAATCAATAATTCTCTGTGTGGATCAATCCGAGATGAAGGGATCCCTTTGCTAAGGCGTTTTAGCGCACGCTAAACGCTAACATTATATCCTTTGGACGCATTAGCGCAGGTTAGCATTTAGCGCGTGCACGAAATCAGCTACCGCACCTTAGTAAAAGGACTACTAAATGTGGAAAATACGATGTAATCGTGTAAGAACACAAAGATATGTCATATATGTGCTGAGAGAATTCAGTTCTGGGGGACTGCATTACAGTATGCAGTTTCTCCCTTGATGGTATCTCAAATAAAATACCTGTAGTTTAGATGCATCATAGACACATAGTAACATGATGGCAGATAAAGGCCAAATGGCCCATCTAGTCTGCCCACCCGCAGTAACCATTATCTCTTTCTCTCTCTGAGAGATCTCACATGCCTATCCCAGGCTTTCTTGAATTTAGACACAGTCTCTGTCTCCACCACCTCTTCTGGGAGACTGTTCTACGCATCTACCACCCTTTCTGTATAAAAGTGTTTCCTTAGATTACTCCAGAGCCTATCACCTCTTAACTTCATCCTATGTCCTCTCATTCCAGAGCTTCCTTTCAAATGAAAGAGACTTAACTCATGCGCATTTACATCATAATTTCTCTCTTGAATCTTTTTTTTTAATCTTTGTTTCTAAATTTCTATCTTATCTTGAAATTTCATTAAAAAATTCTATGGGTGTAAATATCGTGTCTAGAATTGGCCCACTCATTCAACACACTAATAAACAGTCCATGTAGCCAACAAAAAAACAAATGAAAAATATCCAAAAGTCAAAAATCAATAAAGGATACAAAAATCAATACAAAAGACGCCAAGCTTAGTAGACACCATTATGCTGATTGCAGAAAAGTTGTGAAGCCACTTCTGCCCCTGAAGAAGGACCGAAGGGGGATGCTCTGTTGGGCAGTTTTTCCAAGTTTTTGGAAGCTGTCGAAAAAGAACTAAACATTTATGCCTCCTTTTACGAAACTGAAATAGCAGTTTCTAGAGCGGGGAGCCGCACTGAATGGCCCGCACTGCTCACGACGCTCATTGAGTTCCTGTGAGCGTCGAGAGCAGCGCGGGCCATTCAACGTGGCTCCCCACGCTAGAAACTGCTATTGCAGTTTCATAAAAGAGGGGGGTTTGTCTCTTCAATTTTAGAAAAATGTGGAAATCTGAGCTGTATGGCGGATAGGGTAAAACTGTGAGACCCCTCTTTACAATTGCCTTTGTGGTGTTTCATGCTCTGTGAGGCTTAGCTTTGTCATTTGCAATAAAATATCCTTCTTGTGTTTTCAAACTCTTCTCAATCGTTCTTTCAAAGTTTTCAGGCTTGCAATGTAAGGCTTTGAGTGAGCCTCTGATTGTCCTTTATGAGTTCATCAACCACTTCTGTGTGAGACTGGTTAATTGTTGTCATAGGTCATCCACTTCATTTTTGATCACACAAATCAGACTTTCCTGGTGCATAATCTTTACATTTTTTGGCCCAGCAACTCAAGATACACACATCAGCACATGTAAGTTTATGTAAGTTACAAGCTATTGTTAACTGTTTACAAGTGCCTGTACAATCTAGCTCCCAAACATCTTGTTCAGAGTATTCTGCCATAAGCTCCGTCTCATTCGCTTCGGTCTGCAGAACAATTAGGTCTGCATATTCCATCTGTAAGAGAGCTGAGGCTTATATCATCCAGGCATAGCAGTTTCCATTGTATTGGACCTAGGGAATGGAACAACCTCCCTGGGTACATTCGTCAACGACAGACTATACAAAATTTTAAGAGATTGCTTAAACGGGATCTCTTTTGCCTGATGAAATACAGGGTATGAGATTGAACGATCAAGGAACAATAGAGATTGCTGACATTAAGGTGCTGGTCACCGATGTTTTGTTGTCTGGTATTCTCGTAGATGTAACTTTTTGTATGTAGTTTGGAGCCCATCCTGGATAAGGGCGGGATATAAATAAATGAACCAAACCAAACACAGTCATCATCATGGTGGGGTTACCATACACCTCCAGAAAATGGAGGATGGATTACAACATCTGGATTTTACATCTACTGAAAGCAATGGAAGTAAGGAGGATAGATACAGTGGCATAGCGAGAGTGAGAGGCGCTCGGGGCGGTGGTGCCCCTCTCCTGCCCTCTTCTTCACCCCCCACCTCCACACGCTCCTTCCCCACCCCCTCCTGCCACATGCACACCGCTTCCCTTTCCCCCTATACTGCTGTAACGTTCCTGACGTGAGCAGCTACCCCCTTGCCAGGGTCGGCGCTTCCTCTGATGTCACTTCTTAGGCGTGGGGCCTGAAAAGTTGGGGGGTGCTGATTGTGCTAGGAACATTATGGAGGTACAGGGGAAGGGAAGGGACACATACGCGCTGCAATGGGGGGGGAGGGAAGAAAGGAGGACGGATGCCTGCGCCGTCACCAAGACGGTGCCTGAGGCGGACCGTCCCCCCTTTTACTATGCCACGGGATAGAGACATCTGGATTTCACTTCAGTTGAAAGCAATGGAAGTAAAACTTGGATGTCTCAATCCATCCTCCTTTTTCTGGAGCTACATGGTAACCCTACACCATGGTGAATTTCTATTGGAAGGACTCTTTCAACAATCAGAAATTCTACCATGGCACATTGCTCAAATCACAGATGAGTGCTCATTGCAGGTTTCCATTTCACAGCAAAAGCAGCCTCTTCACACACACAAACTTCTTGCCAACTGAAGTGAAGGAAGAGATTTCAAACAACAAGTGAACACATGTGCTGCGTCACTGCTGCCATCTGTTGATGAATTATAGAGGTGGAGGCATCACTTTTCATTTAACCCTCATATAAGAATCAGGCAGTCTTGTTTGGCTGGGCTGGGCCAGCTTGAGAGAGGAGAGACCTGAATGTACGCAGATTGAATCTCTGCACAGAACAAGTCCGAGAAATGTATAATCTCTTTATGTTGTACTTTGTGCAACCTTTGGAAAAGCAGAACACAAGCGAAAGATTAACAGTTAAGAGTGGTGGCCAGGAAAGCCAGAATTCAACCCCACAGCGGGTCCTTGTGATCTGGGGCAAGGCACTTCAGCTTTTATAGTCTTTGATACAAACTGGAAATGGAAATATTAAAGGCATGTGCTAATTCCAAGGAAAAGTATATTTTGGGGTGCGATAAAGGGTGCAGTCACCAGATTGCACTGCCATCACCTCCGTAAAAGGCCATAGCACAGTCTGTGAATGCAGAGAGGGAGGCCATTGCTGTTTCACCCAAGAATGAGACCTAGCAGTGTTGAGGTGACAGGTATGAATGAGAAGACTTTGCAGGAGAGTTATTACATAGGGCTCCTTTTACAAAGCCGCACTAGCGGGGTTAACGCATGCGACTTTTCATCACGTGCTAACCCCCGCGCTGGCCAAAAATTACCGTATTAAACTGCTAGCGTGACTTTGTAAAAGGAGCCCATAGTTTGGGATATCCAGCTGTATCTGTGAAGTGGATACAGGAAGAAGGAAAGTAGAATTCTTACCGATTGAAAGCAGAGTATGACATTGATTAGATTATCCAGCAAATGGCTTTTCGTGGTAAAGACATGGCTTGGGAAACAGCAGGAGGAGCAGATCACCACATGAGGCATTTAGCCACAGACTTATTCCTCAAACTCTCGATGCTCTGCAAAATATGGGATTGAAGGCAGTATGCAGCCTGATGACAGAGACAGACGGGCATACCCACACATAAACGCACATCTTCAGATCCTTCTTCGTCTTCTTCTGACTGCCTCCCTCTAGGGCTGCACTCAGTCTACATAAAAGAGTTGTTTTTTTTTTTTTTTTTTAGCAAAAATGTGTAAATTCTATAAAGTATATCACTGACACCCTAGCTCTGGCTTTTCTCCGCAAAATGTCATGTTAATTTTTATCTTGACCTCCATAACCTGAGAATGCGTGCAGATTTATAAGCTGGACTTTCGAAGGCTGAAATAAACCTGAACTCTTCTCTGTCTCACTAATATTCCGGGATGATTCTTCTAGACAGTTGCCTAGGTTGCCAACAAAAACCTCAGAAATCTCTGAATGCCATATTTCTGCTTTTAAGATATAGAACTGAAAACATTTTTAAAATTCAGGGGCTGATGCTTCCTGACTAATGCAGATGAAAACAGAAGTCAAATTATTTATTTATTTGCTCAATTATTTAGCTCGTCCTCCAAAAAGGAGCCCAGAACGGGTTACAAAGTAATCCACAATATAATCGAGACAGGACAGAGATGACATAATTTACAATATAGACATGACAACAAAACCTATACACTAAATAGCGTTTGGTGAGAGTATGTGGCGTGGGTGCGTTGACTCTGAATGGCATTTCTGGGTGCATGTCCTTAAGACACTGGGTTTGTGAAGCGGAAGGTTTTTATGGCCTTTCTGAAGCTCCAAACTCCATCTAGTGTGCCATTGTCTGGGTATGAAATGTGAGTAGGAGCGTATGCGGGCTGTTTCAGTTTTGAGGGAGTGGCCAGGAGGTATGGTCAGTCGTTTTTCTCCTTGGGATCTCAGTGGTCGCTTTGGGGAGTAGATTTGTAGTTTGGTTGTCATGTAGTGTGGAATCGTTTCATGGAAGGTTTTGAAAGCAAGGACTAGGGCCTTGAAGGTGCAGCATTTTTGAATGGGCAGCCAATGCATGGAAGCTAATGCAGGGGTAACATGGTCACGGATGCCTAGGTTTTTCAAGAAGTGGATTGCAGCATTTTGCACCCTTTGGAGGCAGAGAGAGTTTTGGTAGGTAAGCCCACTATTAGTGTGTTACAATAGTCTAAGCGGGATAGTACAAAAGCGTACATTAGTTGGGTGAATTTGGGTTCTGAGAAGTATGCATGTATGGATTTTAGCTGGCGGAGGTAGTAGAAGAAGGATGATACTAGTTTGGATACATGATCTGTCATTGATAAGCTTGAGTCGAGAGTTACTCCTAGGCTGCGGACGTTATCCTTGGGTGTAAGGGTGTTTGTGCCCCAGGGAAAGGATGGATGGGGGTATATGCAAGGATCTTTGTGGATCCAGAGAAGTTCTGTCTTGGACTCATTTAACTGTAACTTGTTCCTGGTCATCCAGGTCTTTATTTCAGTCAAGCAAGACTGGAGATTCTTGATTTGTGTGTCTCGGTGTCGGCCTAGGGGGAGGCAGAGTTGTAAGTCGTCTGTGAAAGAGTGGATTCTGATTCGGTATTTTTCTGCTATGTCCAGTACTGGTTTGACATAGAGGTTGAAGAGGAGCACCCAAAAGCACAGCGCAGGAGACCTAATGCGCCATGATACCAGCAGTCAAGACATCAGACATAATACCGACACACATATTTTAAAAACTATTGTGATACTACTAAAGGGTCAGTGGTGCAGCTCATTCCACCAGACTAGAGAATGACACTTGGTTAACTGAGGGGCAGGGATGGAGACAGAGACAGAGTCTGCAGGGATGGGGTGTGGACAGGGACAAACTTTGTCCCCTGTCATTCTCTTAAAAACTTGAGACTGGTATCAATACATAAAAACATAACACATCTTAGACAATTGGCAACTGAATTCAATAATTTAAAAAAACTGCAGAAGCTGCTTTTGGATTTAAATGAGCTACTGTTAAATGACATCATTTGTGTCTTATCTGCCTTTGATGTGGCAACGAGAATCATGGCTGCTGATCAGGCTCCTACCATCTGCAATGTCCATCCATCATTAGGACATTGATGGGAAGATAGGACTTCGATGAGAAACCTAGGGGGCAAGGGGGCCCCTTCTGGTGATTAAGGCAGGTTGGGCCTGTTGGGCCGCCGCGGGGGCGGACTGCTGGGCGGGATGGACCTCTGGTCTGACCCGGCAGAGGCACTACTTATGTTCTTATGTTCTTATTTGCCCAGCTGCTCAAGCATCTTACTGTTACTGCAACAGATTCATCCATCGTTGCAGGCATCAAGGAGCATTTCCAACATTTAAAAGACACTAAGGAGTCCTTTTATTAAGGTGCGCTAAATGCTAGGGCATTCATTATATTCTATGGGCGCCTTAAATCGGTTAGCATGCCTTAATAAAAGGACCCCTTAGTTTCCTGTTCATCCACTACATAGTTTAGGTTCTCTTCTACACCCATGTCTGAAAGACAATCCAATTACTTTCCCAGATGATGTAAAAACATTGGTAACTGAATTTTTGGGAAGGTTGTAATAGTGGTGCAGTGGGGGGAGGGGGGTTTGAGAGGCGCCCCTCCCCTGCCATCTTCTCTGCCCTCCCCTCTCTGCTGCGTGCATGTAACCCTTCTCTACCCTGTATCTCTTTTAACTTCCCCCGTGTGATCAGCATACCAATTTGCTGCCCGCTTCAGCCCTCCCTTCCTAGGCGTGGGACCCAGAAGTGATGTCAGAGGGCGAGCAGACGCTGGCACGAGCAGCAGGTGGAGTTGCTACTCACATCAGTGAAGAGACAGAGGTACAGTGGGTGTTTGGTGGGGGGAGAACTGAAGGCACGCGCATGGCAGGGGATGGAGTGGGAAGGAGCAGGGAGGTTGAGAAGAGGAAGGTGCCAGTGCCCTCATCAAGATGGCGCCTGGGGCGGACTGCCCCCTCCCTCCCTTACTATGCCACTGGATTGTAACAAAACCAGATGGAAGTGGAAATCTCTATTTGTGATTTATAAACAGTTGTATAGAAAATTGTTCCATTTTATACTTTAATTTAAAAAAAAGATTTAAATATAAAATAAATATTCAAGGCATGTGCAAATAAGGACAGAGCTCACAGGGATGGGGCAGGGACGGAGATGGGGGACAGAGTCCGTGTAGATGGGGCGAGGATGAGGAAAGAGCCCGTGGGGATGGGGATAAATTTTGCCTCCTTGTCATTCTCTACACCAGAGTCTGAAAGCGGATGAGATCTGAAGCTTCCTGTAACAGAAGAGGGGGAGGGGTTTCATACTGGGTAGGTGCAGTGGCATAGTAAGGATGGGCGGGGGGGGGCAGACCACCCTGGGTGCCATATTGGTAGGGGTTTCCAGCACCCCTCCGCCCCCCCATGCCATGCTCACACATCCCTTCTCCGCTCCGTACCTCTTTAAATCTTTGCCAGCACAAGCAACTACTCTGGCTTGTGGCTCGCGCCGGCCCAGCTCCTTCTGAAATCACTTCTGGGTTGCGGGGCCTGGAAGTGACATCAGAGGGAAAGCCAACACCTGGCCAAGGAAGCTGCTCATGCTGGTGAAAATTTAAAGAGGTACGGGATGGGAAGGGAGGGCGTGAGCGTGTGGGGGCGCAGGAGTGTGCGTGTGTGTGTGTGTGGGGGGGGGGTAATATGGAAGAAGCGGAGCAGAGGGGAGGACATGGGGGCACTTCTACCCTTGTTATGCCACTGTGTAAATGAGAGAGATGGAAATAAAGATGCTGGGTGAATAGGATGTTGAAAAGAGGATACTAAGCAAGTGCTGGGGTATAAAGAGAGAGCGAGAGTGCTGAGTAGGGAGGAGAGAGAGAGAGAGCATGACAGTCTGATGGGAGGGAGAGAAAAGAGGGTGTTCACTAGATGGCAGTTGGTGAAAGAGAGAGGGCATATAGCGGGGGAGAGTGTGGTGCAGTGGTTAGAGCTACACCCTAAGGTTGTGGGTTCAAGCCCATGCAGATCCTTGTGACCCTGGGCAAGTCACCCCATTGCCCCAGGTATAATAGACAGATTGTGAACCCATTGGGACCGATCGCGGAAAATGCTTGAGTACCTGAATAAATTCATGTCAACCATTCTGAGCTCCCTTGGAAGAATGGTATAGAAAATTGAATAAATAAATAAAATAATTGAGAGATGGGCAGATGGGATAGAAAGAGGAAGGAAGATGGGCACTGCAGAAAAAGGGCAGAGAGATTGCCTGATTTTAAGGCCAAATGGGATAGACACGTGGGATCTATTCACAGAGAAAGGTAGGGGAGGGTCATTGGGGTGGGCAGACTAGATGGGCCGTGGCCCTTATCTGCCGTCTATTTCTATGTTTCTATTTAGGTGTGCTGGACAGGGTTTAGAACAAAGAGAAAAGAGAATCCTAGGAGAAGAGGAGATCCTGGGAGGACAGGGGAATAGAAGGGATGTTGGATGCTGTGGATAGAGGCAAAGGAATAGAAATGTTGGCCTGAGCAATACAGTGCTATACAATATGAAAAATCTATATTCCATTACAATTGCCACAAACATTAGTGCGGGTTACATTTAAAAAGAAAAGGAACATCATTTATTCTGAAACATATGCAATAATAATGTCCCAACAATCAAATTTAAAATACAAAATTTCGCGTTCTAAACTTCTTAAATATGATCCAAAAAGATACGTTTGAACAATTCCCTAAACTTAGGGCTCCTTTTACTAAGGTATGCTAGCGTTTTTAGCGCACGCAGGATATTACCGCGCGCTATGCGGCTAGAACTAACGCCAACTCAACGCTGGCGTTAAAGTCTAGCACGCACGTGCGCTATTCTGCGCGTTAAAGCCCTAACGCAGCTTTGTAAAAGGAACCCTTAATGTAGGAAGGCTCTGTTCTTAAAATTACAGGGAGAGAATTCCAAACTTGCACAGCTTGATAAGAAAAAGATGCTGTCAAAAAAAACACATGAAAGCGTACTTTACAAGCTGGCGGGAAGAAGAATGATAAATCATTCAAAAATAATTTATTCTGCAGTAAACTCAAAACTGGTAGATAAGAAGGAGCCATCGCATTAATTATCCTAAAAATCGTTTTACACATTTTAAACTTACATCGAGACCGAGTGGGCAACCAATGAAGTAGCCTTATGTCATTTAAAGCCCAAAATAAATTTAGCTGTTGCATTCTGCAACAACTGAAGATGAGCAAAGGAGAGAAAGACAGTCCTGAATAGGAGAATGAAAAAAGGAGGGGGAGGGAATGTTGTGTCAAAGTCTTCACTGGTAGGGTAGAAGGTCAAGGAGGAAAAGCACATGGCTGAAGGTTTACTGAAGGCTAATATTCTGCAACCTTCCTTTCTCCTCTCTTTAACTTTCTTCTTTTCTCATTTCCTCTTCCCATTTCTTCTCTCCTTTCCCTCTGTGCCCCCTCTCTCCTTCTCCCTTTCTTCTTTCATTCCTTCTTTCTCCCCATATGCATCTCAGATACATTGTGAAAAAGATAATTCATGGGATGCTGTTGTGAACTATATCAAAATGACAGGGGCAGATCAGATTGGTGGAAGGGTGGTGTGGAGGAGAGTGTGGTTAGAGCTATAGCCTCAGCACCCTGAGGTTGTGGGTTAAAACTCTGCTGCTCCTTGTGACCCTGGGCAAGTCACTTAATCCTTCACTACCCCAGGTACATTAGATAGATTGAGAGACTACCAGGACAGATAGGGAAACTACTTGAAGTATCTATATGTAAACCTCTTTGAGTGTGGTTGTAAAACAACAGAAAGGCAGCAGTGGTGCAGTAAGTGAGGGGGGAGGAACCACCCTGTGCACCATCTTGGTGGAGGTGCCAGCACCTCTCCTAATCTCTGACCCCCTCTGCTCCTTCTCACTCCTCCCCTACCGCGTGCGTGCCTTCACTCCCCCACCCCCCACCATATCTCTAGCTCTTTGCCGGCGCAAGCAGCATCTCTAACTTGCTGCCCACGCTAGCAACAGTGCTCCCTCTGATGTCACTTCTGGGTCCCATGTCTAGGAAGTGATGTCAGAGGGAGCGCTGATGCTTGCAAGGGCAGCAAGTTGGAGATGCTGCTCGTGCCGTGGTAGCTAAAGGCGTATGAGGGAAAGAAAGGGGTGCGCACGTGGCAGGGGTGGGGGCAGGGAAGGAGCGGGGGTTGCGCCTCTGTCCTGGGCACTTCCCACCTTCGCTACGCCACTGAAAGGAGGTATACAAGTACCAAAACCTGTCCCCCTATATGTTAAGGAGGGCATAGAGTCAAGCAGAGGAAAAGTCCAGCAGGAAGTGAAATGCACTGTGGAATAATCTATGGACAGAAATTCCATGTGTATAAGGGAAGGATATAGCAGTGCGAGTATACTGCCATCCACTGGTCAGAAAGAAAACACAGACAGTGAAATACTAACAAAGTAGAAAGGAAAATAAAAATGACAAAAATAATGAAAGATTTAAATTGCCACAGTAATGAGCGATTACATTTGTCATTAGGACATGGTACGGAGGTTGCTAGATGTTAAAAAAAAAAAACAACTGCTTTATGTGGCATCTGGTTCTGGATCTCACGGGAGAAGGGGCTATTTTAGATCTAATCCTCAACTGAATACAGGTCCTACAGTAGTGAAGGAATAATGGTGGTAGGACCTCTTGACAATAGTGATCATAATGCAATGACATATTCATTGGAATGAAAACTGCTGTGTCAATTAATTTTGAAAAGGAAGACTATACTATAATGAGGAAAGTCTGCTTGTGACATGGACACGTTGCCAGGACAGTTAAATGGAAAGATGACTGAGACAAGTAAAGGTAAAAAAACATTTTTCAAAATATGGAAAATAGAGAGAGAGAGAAGCAGGACATAGGTGTGGGGGAGGTTTTGGAAGGCCCTCCCTAAACGATAGGTCTGGCTAAGCCACTGTACATAAATGCTGTCTTCTCAGGACTCTGACCATGGACCACTCTAGCACTGATATTCAGAAGTGCTACTGAATATCAGTGATCAGGACACTGAGTGTGATTTATTATTTACAATTCGTGATATACTGCAACATATCCACTATTTGGTGTCTATGCAATTTACAACCAGGTAATGTTATCAGGTATGCACGTTGTTTTTCCCTATCTGTCCTGATGGGCTCACAATCTGGCTGTGGTGCCTGGGGCAACGGAGGGTTGGGCGATTTGCCCAAGGTCACGAAGTCACTCCTCCATTCTCCAGTTGGGAGCCTCTCCTGCCCGGTTAAATTGCTTTAACTATTGGGCCCAGAAAGTGTAAGGCTACGTGGACAATTTTCTCAACGGAGAAAGGAGAATAGTGGAGTACCCCAGGCATCTGTACTGGGAATGGTGTTTTTTTGGCACATAGCCACACAGACGCATAAACAAACAAGAAAAGAATTTAGTATTTACCAATATGATATAGGCAAATGAAGATTTTGAAGAGATACGTGTGTGTGTGGGGGGGTGGGGGTGGAGGGTGGGGGGGGAGGCGTGTAGCAGGAAAGAGTGCCTGGGCTGGGGGGCATACGGCATTGCGATGCTGAACTTCACTGCGCTGGCTGCCTCCCTTCCTTGTTACACCACTGGGTGCAATGTTAAAGATTAATTTAGGGTGCCTAATACCTTTGTACCAGCCCCCATCAGCTCTTTGGTCTTTATAGCCTGGTTTCCTGCCCAGCACTGAAAGTAAAAGGTTGGGCAGCTTTTTAACCAAAAAGGAGAGGCAGAGGGAGATGGTATTACCCAGACTTTTTCATGCCTCTCTAGGTTTATCAATAGGTGCTCACGAAGACATGTGCGCACAGTGCAAGCAACACGGAACCTCGTGCGCCGGATCCAATCAGCGGACGCACAATTCATGAAGATCCAGTGCATTCATCCTTCTCCTGCATCCCAGTCATTTCTTTTGATGATTCAGGCATCTTCAAGGTGATGAGTAGAAAAGTTGTAATGGAGAGCTGTAGAAAAACCGACCGATGGGAACGGGCGTAAACTAAAGACTGGGGATTAGGGGGAAGCAGGGGGAAATGGGTAGGGCTCGGGCATGCCCAGTGGGGCCCAGGCACTGCACGTGCTCAGAGAAGGAAAAAAAAAAAAAAAATCTCTCTGAGCTATTGGAGAGCTTATCCGCAAATTGGGAGCTGTTGGGACAACACCCCATATGTGGCTGACTATCCTGCTGTCCACGGAGAACCTACGTTACAGGTAAGTAACTACACTTTTCATGCCTCTTTAGGTTTATCAATAGGGTTACCAGATTTCCCATCTGGAAAATCCAGACCCCTAGACCTGCCCCCAGGCCCGCCCTGTTCCACCCATCCCTGCCCTGCCACACCCTGGTCCCGCACGGTCCCTGCCCCCTGCTGCCTGCTTTTGTCAGGCAGGATGTCCGCACATGCGCGGATGCATTGCAATGACATCGCGCGCACATGTGCGTGCGCGCGACATCATTGCATCATATCCGCGCATGCATGGATGCTCTATCGCGTGAAGGAAAGCTTTTCAAAACCCAAAGTGCCGGGTTTTGAAAAGCCATCCATACTCCCGGACATGTCCTCAAAAGGACATGTCCTGGGAAATCCAGACATCTAATAACCCTATTTATCAAGGAAAACTGACCAAGAGTACCAGCCTCCCCACTCCGTCTTAATTCAAAATATATTTTGTTATGAACTGAAATGAGGCACTTTGGGGCTGATATTTAGACCGAGGGGAACTAAGTCCCGCAATTGATATTGGATATCTGGGGTTTTTTTTGACTGTCTCTAGCTTAATCAGCTAAGTCAACATACAGCACTGGCCAGTTAAGTTTCACAGCTCGATTTGGCTACTAAACTTAGCTGGTCAGTGCTGAACATTGCCAGTTATCACATGATATAGCCGGTTTACTTTTAGCTGCTAACTGCGAATATTCAGCAGAGATAGCCAGTTATCTCTCACTGACTATTCATGGTTAGCCAATTAAACATTATTAACTGGTCAGCAGCCATTTCTGGCCAGTTAAATAGCTTTGAATATCGGGAGGAGTGTTGTAGTCAGCAATACATTCACCTGTATCTTTTCCCTTCGTTCTTCTCTTCAGAGTCAGGGACTGCCTTTCATTCATTCTTGCCTGGTGATTTCTGATTCGTCTCCTGGTCTGAGCACTTCTTCCCATACCATTTCTTGACCTTATATTCTTTTCTCTGTTTATCCTTCTTCCTCTCACACTCCCTTCCCATTCTTCCCTCGCTCTCTTTTTACACTCTATCTCCACACGTTCTCTCTCTCTCCATCTCATGTTTTCCCCCATTTCGTCATAGAAGGGGAAGAGGACATAGGAAAGGAGACCTTTCTCCCCTTGACTTCCTGAGAAGGACCAGCAGTTGCTGTCCTTTCATATATTCCACTCTGTAATGCAGCGACTTCCAAACTGGGTTCCTCAAGAAATTAAATTGCAGAATTTTTTACATAAAAATGAAGGCAGATAAAGACCAAGACCTATCATCCCCTCCTCTTCCATACAGAGCCAATGAATTCAGATACACTTTTTGTCTCTACCACCTCCACTGGGAGGCCTATCCACTCATTCACTACCCATTCCATGAAAAAGTATTTTCTGAAGTTACTTCTGAGTTTATCCCCTTTCAACATCATCCTATGCCCTTCATTCCACAGTTTTCCTTTCAAATGAAAGATATTCCCTTCATATGTTTTTATGCCACATAAGCATTTAAGCATCTCTATCATATCTCCCCTCTCCTGCCTCTTCTCCAAAATATACACAAAATATACAGATAGACGGTAGTACACTCCTATCACTATCCTTTTCCCCCTTACATACGGAATAGGGATTCCAAAGTATGTTTCTGCTCCTGTAGAATTTTGAGTCCGCTCGATTCAAGATCCTCCTTAACATATAATGCTATGCCTCCACTGATTTGATCCACCCTATCACTACGAAATAACTTGTACCCCGGTATGACAGTGTCTCATTGGTTATCTTCCTTCCACCAGGTTTCAGAGATGCCTATTATATCTATCTTTTCATTTAGTGCAATATATTCAAACTCTCCTATTTTGTTTCTTAGGCTTCTGACATTTGCATACAGACAATAAAGCGGGAAGAGTACCTTAAAGCTAAAAAAAAGAAAAGTAAAAATAGTGGCTATTACAGATAAGAATGGGGAAATTCATTCTCAAATTGGACATATCTTAAAACAATTCTTGAAATATTATAAAGCTTTATATTCTCCTGAGCTTTATTCAAATAAAGAACTTGAGGGTTTAGAGTTCTTGAAGTTAATTTAGAGGCCTAAAATTCCTGAGCATATAAAAGGAACTCTTGATGCACCTATATCAATGAAATAACTACAAGCAGCATTGAAGTCCCTTAGAGTTGGATCCGCTCCAGGTGGTGATGGGTTCACTGTAGAGTTTTACAAATCATTTCTAATTACCCTATTAAATTTTTATCAGGCTTAACTGACTAAATGTTGCATTACAGGCAGTGGCATACCTAGCATATGTCACAAATGACCCAGATATCATGAAAACACAATGTGTAAAATGGTAAACACTTTCAGTAATGATTGATGCTGTAATGTCCTATAG
Organism: Geotrypetes seraphini; assembly: GCF_902459505.1. NCBI lineage: Eukaryota > Metazoa > Chordata > Amphibia > Gymnophiona > Dermophiidae > Geotrypetes > Geotrypetes seraphini. The sequence goes on along the minus strand of NC_047091.1, from coordinate 121,918,933 downwards.
TATGATATAAGGACAGCATAGGTTATTAAATAACTCAAAATGAAGGAAAAAGCCTCAGAAAAGGGCCCTCCCACCTCCACTGAAGTGGTTTGTTAAAGGTGGTTGAGCAGTAACCTCATCGGCAAAAAACCTTCAATGTAATTATAGCTTTATGCTGTATTTTGTTTCATGAAAAACCAAAAGATAGAAGAAAAATGTTTCAATTTATATTCAACTGATCGGTACACCAATGGTGGCCAGCGTTTCACAAAATTGCTGCCTTGGGGTGTATCCCGACTGATCAGTCTTCTTTCAAATAGGACGCCAATAGTCGTCTCATGCATCTGAAATCTAGCATATGTGACACCCCCCTCCCCATCTATATAAAAAATATGAGTTTTAGTAACAATCCACGTATCGCACAACAAGAGTGTACCTAGGAAAAGGCAGCATCTTAAACACTGCAGTGAGCACTAGAACACCAACACATACATTGTAAAACTAAACAAGCCAGATCCTGCACAGTCAATTGATCCTGTAGTCAATGCCAACTGAAAACTATGTCCTTTTCATACACACAGAACAGAGATATACCTCGCCTAATATGGAATAATCACAAACTAAAAATAAAAATATGTAGACAAAAGTTAAACTGAACTGCCAAGAAATCAGACTCTGCATTCAATGCAACACCACAACACCACAAAAACAGTAACACATGTCCTCTAATACTGTGCAAAATATAAAGACAGTAGATGTAAATTTGAAAAAACCGATACATAACAATCGCCACTTTACAAATTAACAAATAAAAATAAAACAAATAATGAGAAATAAGAAAATACCATTTTATTGGACTAATCTATTTTTCAATTAGATTTCAGAGGCCAAATCTTTCTTCAGGACAGTACAGTATACTGCTGTTATGGTATCCTGTCCTGATGAAAGGGGTTTAGTCCAAAAAATTGCCTTATTTCCATTTCCTATTTATAAACTTTTATCAATACAGTTACAATACTACTTGATCCTAAGTAAAGCAACAAAAAAATATTTCTACCTTTTGTCATTTCTGCTTTAATCATCTTCTCTTTGCTCTCTTCTTTCTATACAGCGTTTGTCCTCTCTCCCTTCCATGCAACATCTGCCCTCTCTTTGCCCCTTCCACCCAGCTTCTGCCCTCTCTCTCTACCCCTTCCAAATACTGCCCACACTCTCTCTGCCCCTTCCATCTACTGTCCACCCTCTCTCTCTTCCATATGGCATCTTCCCTCTTTCTATATCCCTTCAATAAACTATATATCTGGGGTCCCTTCTCTCCTTTGCACATGATTCATTTCAGCTTCACCCCCTCTCCATTTTTCTGTCTCCACCCCCTCCCCTATGCTTTGGCATCTCTCTCTTTCTCTTCTCCTTTTCTTCCTTCCTTCCCACTCCACACCATGGTGTGGTATCTCTATCTCCTTTCCTTCCCTCATGCCATGGCATATCTTCCTCCCCCTCCATGGTCTGGTATCTCCTTTCCTTTTTTCCTTTCCCTCCCTCCCATGGCATCTCTGGTTCCTCTTCCTTGTCTTCCTTCTCCCTCCTTCCCTCTCTCTCCTCAATTGGGTGCTGCAGCAGCAGCATTTCTCTTCCCGCTTCCCTGTGCAGTATTTCTACCCTCCCCACTTTCCCTGCCCAGCATGTCTGGCCAGTTCCCCTGCTGAAAGCCACGGGCATCTACACCTCACCGATCCGCGGCTGCATCGGAAGCCTTCTCTCTGAAGCCTTCTCTCTGATTCCCGCGGCTTTCAGCAGGGGAGCCGGCCAGAAGCTGAGCAACGCCGGTGAGCACCCGCGGACACCCCTGTTTACTGCCACTGCTGCTGGTTAAGGAAAGGCAGCAGCAGCAGAATAGGGAGGGTGGCCAGCTGTGCACCCCCTTGGGGCGTGCATCCGGGGTGGACCGCCCCCTCCCGCCCCCCCTTGGTACGCTACTGATTGCAGGTACTATGGCAGAATCTTTAACTATAGTTTTGCCAAAGCCAAATAAAGATCCTACATTGGTTTCAAATTACAGGCCTATTTCTTTGATTAATTTAGATGGAAAACTTCTGGCTAAGTTATTGGCTTTACGCTTGGCCAAGGCTCTCCCTTATATTATTGGTATGCACCAAATGGGGTTCGTTGCTCAAAGACATTCTTCAAACAACACCAGACTGGCTTTCCACATGTTAAATTTAACAAAAGCCATGGAAGATCCGGCCTTCTCTGTATCCTTGGATGCAGAGAAAGCCTTTGATCGTGTGGAGTGGACCTTCATGTATCAAGCAATGGATTGGTTTGGTATTGGTTCTGGATTTATACAAATGATTCAAACCTTATATATTCAAACCTTCTGCCAGATTATATATTAATAATACTTTTTCAGAATGATTTCTTCTGGAGAGGGGAGTTAGACAAGGGTGTCCGTTATCTCCTTTGCTTTTTGACATTGTACTGGAACCCTTGCTATTGGCTATTCAACAGGCAAAGGAGATACAGGGTATTCCTTATGCAGGTTGGGAATATAAAGTCTTCGCATATGCAGATGATATTTTGCTTCATTTGAGGAATCCTGAAACTTCATCCCGTATTTACTGGATTTGGATGACCGATTTGGCAAATTTTCTGGCTATAAAATAAATTGGAGTAAATCGGAGGTTCTTCCACTAAATGTACATTGTCCAAAAGGATTATTTGATACATTCCCTTTTCTTTGGAAGGAAGAGGGTATAAAATATTTAGGTATTTGGATTCAAAACACATTGGAAGAGACGAAAGTAAATGAAAAATTTTTATTGCTGAAGGTTACAGAAATATGTGAGCAATGGAACCCTTTACATCTGTCTTGGTGGGGGAGAGTTCAAACAATTAAGATGATGATTTTGCCTGTGCTTTGCTACCAAATGGGTATGTTGCCAGTGTTTTTTCAGGGGTCCTTTTACAAGAAATTAAATAGCATTCTTACTAAATTTATTTGGCTGGGTAAAACTGCGAGAATTGCTTTAGTATCTTTACAAAACCAATTGCGGTAGAGGGGGGGGTAAATTTTCCCAATTTTTATAAGTACCATCAAGCCTATATAATGCATCAGGGAATGTATTGGATCTTCCCCGAGCTCATGGAAAATCTTCCAGACTGGTTATGGTTGGAATGGCAGCTCCTGTCTCCATTGAGATTGTGCCACATTTTAAGTATCAAGTTATAAGGCAATAGAATTTTATTAGACACTTGGCAGACATTAAAATTTATTAATAATTTAACCCCTATTCCGATTCATAAATCCACCTGTCAGTCCCTTTGGATGAACTCCAAGATTCAAATTGGCGGGTTTAAGATCCTCTGGAAGCATTGGATGCAGACGGGCATACATACTCTGGATGATGTAGTATCAGAGGGAAAGCTGCTTGACTTTTCACGACTGCAACAAACATTTGGTATTGCTAAGTCTCAAAATTATAAGTGTTTGCAATTGAAGCAAGCCATTCAGAAGGGGTTCCCTGTTTGCCGGTCCTATGCTTCCAGACAGATTTCCTAGGGCATCAGGCCACTCAGTGGTACAAATTAATATCTGAATTTTTGAATAAGAAACCAAAGACTGGTCTTCGTGACATTTGGAGCATTGAGATAAAGCAGCAGATTTCTGCATCTCAATGGCCACGAATTTGGACTTGGAGGATGAGATGTACGGCGTCTGTATCTATGAGACAAACATGGTTTTTCTTGTTACATAGATCTTTTTGGACCCCTGTTCGATTACAGAAATTGGATAGTTCCAAGTCTAACAGATGCTGGCACTGTCAACTTGATGTAGGGACATTGGATCATCTACTGTTCTATTGTCCCTTGATACTTAAATTTTAGAGATCTATTTGGGGTCAAGTGAATAAAATATTGGAAAATCCAGTGGCATTGATGTACGATACCGTGCTATTTGGCATGTTAATGAGGGCTAAAATCCCAAATATCTTCCTCTAATAATAAACTTCTCTTTATTATGACGGGGGTTGACATACAACTTATTTTGAAGAACTGGAAAAACTGGGATCGGTTAAATTATAATTTCTGGTTGGAGTCTTTATGCCACATTTTTAAAATGGAACGTATGATTGCTATACAGAAGAGATATTATAGGAAATTGAAGGAGGTTTGGGAGCCATTGACAAGATTCTGTAAGGAGTGTTTGTTGATTTTGCCCTTTGAACATACACGTCCAGGGTGGGGAAATACTTTTAATTTGAGTGCAATTGTTGGATATGTAGAAAGGGCGGGACGAATATATGTATTTGTCATGAAATATAATTTGAAAGAATTTAAGTGCTGTTAAAATGTAAAATGTCTGTATAATATGTTGCACTTATTTTTGGCTTTAAAATGAATACAGATTTAAACATGCATACAGACATTTCAAACAATGTTTGTTATATCTATTTACAATTTGCTCAGCAGTTGGCATAAATAATTTGCAACCTTTAGAATCAGCCTGCTCTGAATTTAAGGAAACATGGTGTACTGCAGCCTGTATTGCAATCTCACTGTCAGGATGCTCTGTCTCCCTTCTATAACGATATCTTTTAAAGATACTTTGCCCCGAACCATGCTCATTTTAGTGACTGTCGGCCAGTTTCTAGTTTAAAAGCTTCTCTATCTCCTTTTTAAATGTTGATGCCAGCAGCCTGGCTCCACCCTGGTTAAGGTGGAGTCCATCTTTGTGGAATAGGCTCCTCCTTCCCCTGTATGTCACCCAGTTCTCACCAGTCTTATGCAGGGGCATCAATACCTCCTTTTTCCTACTGGCCATTTCTCTCCCTGTGCACCCAAGCATCCGTTTAGCTTTTGGTGTTGCTTTTTCAACCTGTTTAGCCACCTTTAGATCATCACATACTATCACACCCAAATCCCACTCCTCTTTAATGCACAAAAAAGTTCTTCACTCCTAAACTAATACCCTTCCCTTGGGTATTTGCAGCTCAAACGCATGACCTTGCATTTCTTAGCATTAAATCATAACTGCTAAATTCTGGACCATTCTTCAAGCTTTATTAGGACCTTCCTCATATTATCAACACCATTAGGGGTGTCTACACAATTGCAGATTTTGGTCTCATCTGCAAAAGGCAAATCTTACCAGACAACTCTTCAACAATGTTGCTTACAAAAATGTTAACACACCACTGGTAACATCCTTTTCCTTAGAGCAATCTCCATTTACCACTACCTTCTTGACCTGTTCCTGGCTCAATTTATATGTTTACAAAAATTAAGGGCTTCTCTGTGTATGAAAAAATATTTTAGGGGTTCTTGAATAGTAAAAAGTTTGGGAATCACTGCCATAAGGTTTGCATGAGGCCTGGCATGTGTAGTATTGCCCCCCTCCTCATAAGTTCTTTCCTTTCTTTACATAAGAGCAACATGGTTGCCAACTCTTGAAGGTGGTTTTTGCTGAATTCTGTCAGAATTTTACTGACAGTCCAATTGAATTACTGCCAAATATTTTACCCCTACTATTTTGTATACACCTGGCTTAATATATTAAAATTCACTTCTCTTTGTACAGCTCCCAGCTCCCAAGTATCACAGCTTCACAGACCTTGAGCTCGCAGCACTGAAGACATGACCCATCATTCCTCATATTTTTGCTGACATTAGCATCATTTTTACAGACAATGTCAATTTATGTTTGATTACATTTCCATTGACTTTCAGTGAATTTATGAATGTTTCTTACTCCTGAGAAAAAAAGATGCAATTTCTTCCATCTGTGGAAGAGCTGGGCAACTGCTCCCCTCACGAGTAAAGCCAGCGTCTAGCATACAGCCCACTGCCAGGCCTCCCATTTCCATGGTTATGGCATTTCAGAAAATCAGCAGGTGCTGCCTTCCGTGGTTCATTTATTTATGCTAAGGCAAACATGCTTTGGGTGAAAAACTGGATTTTCTGTTGCAGTTTACAGCTCACATCAGGGAACTTATGAAAAGTTATCGCTTCTGCTTTTTATTTCTTTTTTAATTGGGGTTTCTGAGGAGACTGCAGCATTAGTTAATGCGTACAGATTTATGTTCTGTTCTGCAGTTGACGATTCTTTGTTGGGTGGACTATTGTATTTTATGCATTCATTTATTTATACCTCGCCTTTCCCAAGGCAGGTCACAATTAAAGTACAGTCAAACCTCGGTTTGCGAGTACTGCAGTTTGCGAGTGTTTTGCAAGACGAGCAAAACATTTTCGCAAATTGTGACTCGCAAACCGAGTGTTGACTCAATTTGTGAGTCCCCTGCCCGCGAACGCCGCCTCCCCACGAACCGGCATCGCCCCCCCCTTGCGAAAGCCCGCTCATTTTTCTTCTGTATTGTTATTAATGGATTTTAAGTGCTTATGTTGATTATTAATGTTTGTATACTTCATGGCACTTTGTATTAGTCTTGAAAATGAATAAAGATTTATAAAAAACAAACAAAAAAACACCCCAAAACCTGGTGGTCTAGCAGTGAAGCAGAGCAGGAGCGATCGTCCTACGCTCCTGCCCCGTGCAGAGGCGGGAACAAAATAAACTGCCCTGAGTTCCCGCGAGACCATGGGAACTCACAGCAGTCATCGCTCCTGCCCTGCTTCACTGCTAGACCATCAGGTTTTAAAAAGCAAGTAAGTGGAGAGGTCCAGGAGGTGGGGATGGGTCACCCAGATGAAAACCCCAAATAACTGAAGTTGCGAGTTGTGAACCCGCGAATATGGAGGGGAATGTGTATTTATAATTGCATTAGCTTCCTTACAAGCAGAGGATTGAATTTAAAATCTGCTGCTTAGATTTTCATACTCTTCATGGTGACTGCCCTACTTATTTGTGTGCTTGTGGGAAAGTTTAGTGGCATTCTCACTTGGGATGGGCAGACAGAAAATTGTGGTTTTGTATTAATTCCCGTTTTGTTTACAGGAATTTCTTGCCATTTTATTTACTGCCTTTTCATGAAGCGATTCACCCAAGGCAGTTTACAATACATTGAATAGTAATCAGATATTCTTAAGTATTTTCCCTATCTGTCCTGGCAGGCTCACAATCTAACTGTGGTAACTATGGCAATAGAGGGATTAAGTGACTTGCCCAGTGTCACAAAGCGCAGGCTGGGATCAAGCTCACAAACCTCAGGGTGCTGAAGCAGCAGCTCTAACCACTAAGCCACTCCATTTTGTTGTTAGTGTGCATTTTTTGGAAATAAGCTCCCAGCCTTGTGGCATCCAGATTTGTGCACCCAAATTTGTGTATGTGCAAATTAACTGAATAACAAGCACAAAACCGGCAATAATTGGATGCTTTTTATTTTTATTTTTTTTATTTTATTATAATTTTGAATACTTACAATATCCAATAATTCAAAGGAAAAAAAGGAAATCTCATAAACAATACATAATCATACATACATAATTCCTTTTTAAGCCCATATTTATGGGGAGACAAGTTACAATTTCTAAACAAACAAATTTTCAGGAAAAGATAAAGGACAATAATTCTCAGTTCATCCTAAAGAACCTTGAATCATTCCTTACTTAATTGGGATATAAATTTCTCCTCTTTTTCCTCAGCAAATGAAACATCTCATTTCTGTTCTTTCGCAACTAAAAATTGTTGTTATTGAATGGGGTCCCAAAAAACATACTCAATTTCTTGCATTTTAACTAAACATTTACAAGGAAATTTCAGGTAAAAAGATGCCTCTAGAGCCAAAACTCTAACTTTTAACTTCAAAAACTCTTTGCAATAATTGGATGCTAACAACCAATCACCGATGTTAGTTGGCGCCCATTAAAATTTGCATGCGCATCTGGCTGTGTGCTGAGCGCCTACTTCCCATAGCATGCATCTCTTAAGGGTAGGGTTACCAGATTTTCTGTTTGGAAAATCCGGACCCCCTAGATCCGCCCCCAGGTCCACCCAGTTCCACCCATCCCCGCCTCGTCATGCCCTAGACCCGCCCCCAATCCCACCCCAGCCACGCTACCCGTTGCCTGCTCTTGGGCAGGAGAACATCCATGCATGCGCGGATGTGGTGCACATGACATCATCGTGTGGCATCTACGCATGCACAGATGCCCTCCTGCCCGATGCGATGTGGAGGAAAGTTTGTGGACGCGTCGCACATGATGTCATCGTGTGGCATCTGTGCATGCACGGATTTCCTCTTGCCTGACGCGATTTAGAGAAGGCTTATCAAAACCCGGACAAAGTGCCAGGTTTTGAAAAGCCGTCCGGACCCCCGGACATGTCCTCAAAAGGAGGACATATCCAGGGAAATATGGATGTTTGGTAACCCTACTTAAGGGGAATGCCATGGAAGGGAAATGGGCGTGTCAGGGCCTTCTAACAGGCTGCATGCATTGTTTTAGAACATGACCTCATCACACCCAATCTGGGTGCCAATATTTACACCAGGTTTGAGCAGGTATAACTCTGGCAACTGAAGTTAGGGCATAGGAATCATCGCTAAATGCTATTCTATAAAAGGTATATATCTGAATTTTTGCAGCAACCATCTTACATTGAAACATGATGGCAGATAAAGGCCAAATGGCCCATTTAGTCTGCCCATCCGCAGTAACCATTATCTCTTTCTTTCTCCGAGAGATCCCACGTGCCTATCACAGGCCCTTTTGAATTCAGACAGTCTCCGGAAGACTGTTCCAGGGCTGCCATCAGGGCAGTACTACCAGTCCTGCATTCAGGGGCCCAGAGCTGACAGGGGGCCCGGGCTCCCCCAGGGTCCTAGGCAGTGTTCTAAGGCAGGGGCGCCAGTAGCTCGCCAAGGCAAAGTGAGTCGATCACCCAGGACTCACTTTGTCTAGGCGATCTAATCTATCGGGCTGATCAGTCTTCCTCTCCCCGACGTCAATTCTGCAGTCGGAGAGGAAGTTCGGGCCATCCAATCGCTGCCTGGCTGGGTGGAACTTCCTCTCCGATGGCAGAATTGACGTCGGGGAGAGGAAGACTGATTGGCCCGAAGCAGGGAGAGCATGCGTCGGCGTCGGCTTTGGGGCCTGTTATCCATTGGTGGGTCCTGTTCCCCGATGGCAGCGGCAGTGGCAGTGGCTTGGGGAACGGCAGGGAGAAAGAAAGAAAGGGGGCAGGCAGGGAAACAGAAGGAAAGAAGAGAAACAGAAAAAAAGAAAGAAAGGTCAGGGAGAGAAGAAGAAAAAGTTGGGGGAGGGAATGAGGTGTGGAGGAGAGAAAGAATACAGGCTGATAGAAGGGAAGAAAGATTGGATGCACAGTCAGAAGAAGAAAGTGCAACCAGAGACTCATGAAATCACCAGACAAGGTAGGAAAAATGATTTTATTTTAAATTTAGCAAAGTGGAGGCAGTATTACCACAGTTTTCAAAGGAATTTGCCCAAATAACTTAATAGTTAACTGGGTAAATTTCCAGAGATGAAAACTTCCCTTCACTTACTATGCACAGTTCTGAATTTATATCTGCTGTCTATATTTTACAATATGGTCCCCTTTTACTAAACCGCAATAGTGGATTTTAGCGCAGGGAGCCTATGAGCGTCAAGAGCAGCGCTAGGCATTCAGCGCAGCTCCCTGCGCAAAAAACTGCTATTGTGGTTTAATAAAAAGGATGGAGGGTATATTTGTCTATTTTTGTATGGTTGTTACTGAGGTGACAGTGCATAGAGTCATCTGCCTTGACCTCTTTGAAAAAAACCCAGAATAGGAATGATAATTAACATTTTCTCAGCGTATAGTGTGCTTTGTGTTTTTTAATTTTATTGTTGGTAGATCATTTTGACTTGGTCATTTTAAAGTAGCTCACAAGCTCAAAAAGTTTGGGCACCTCTGAGCTAGAGCGTTGAAACTGTGTATTTCTATTTTATCCCCCCTTTTACAAAACTGTGGAGCGTTTTTTAGCGCCAGCCGTGGTGGTAGCAGCTCTGATGCTCAGAATTCTATGAGCGTCAGGGCTGTTACCACTGTGGCTAAAATCCACACTACAGTTTTGTAAAAGAGTGAGGGGTTAGTTTGTGATGACATATTCCATACTAGGCGAAGGTGTTTTCTGTGTTTTGTGTGTTCGAAAGACATGGTTTTCTGTTAGGATTGATGGTGTAGGATTGATTGGTCTGGCTTGTTTAGTTTTACAATGGGTGTATTGATGTACTGCTCACTGCAATATGTAAGATGCTGCCTTTTCCTAGGTACTCATGTGTGACGTGTGGTTTGTTACTAAAAATCATGTTTTTCTTACAGATGGGGGGGTGCCAAAAAATGATGGGCCCCGGGTGTTACATATGCTACGTACGCCACTGTATGTAAAGATACCAGAAAGCTGGCATAGCAAAAACTTTAAGTAAATTGTTATTCTTCTAAGTTTTGAGTATTTAACCCTCCCACAATCTCACAGGCATTCGTTTCAAGTTTCAAGTTTATTGAGATTTTGATTTAAACGCAATATCAAATATTTTCAATGCGTATAACAAAAATAAATTTGGGGAAATAAATAAAACCATTTGAACAATAAACATGCAAACATATCCATTGATGATTAAAATTACATAAGAAGTACAAGGATAAACTACATTTATTTAAAAATGCGTTCTCTGCGCCTGCTCATAAATTTGTTGACTGGAAGGATCCAGCAATGTGGCCAGATGCCATTCAGGACAAAGACAGAGAAAGAATTGTGCAATTTGGATTAATGATGGAAGATGATTTAAAGCAAATGGCACAGTCTATGAGTAAAGATCTTGATGGACGTTCTTTTTATGAATATCTCCTCTATGCCAAATCACCCAATGGACGTGAGAAGATTTTACGGGACTGGCTTAGGTGGAGCATTAGCAGAAAAGTATGTGTGTATTCGGCCCATGGAAGAAGGGGGGGAGGCGTTGGGGGGGGGAAGGGGTACGTGGGGGGCCCAATAGGATTGCTCAGTAAGGGGCCCAGAAATTTCTGATGGCGGCCCTGGACTGTTCCATGCATTTATCACCCTTTCTGTAAAAAAGTATTTCCTTAGATTACTCTGGAGCCTATCACCTCTTAATTTCATCCTATGCCCTCTCATTGCAGAGTTTCCTTTCAAATGAAAGAGACTTGACTCATGCCCATCTACATTACATAGATATTTAAACATCTCTATCTTATCTCCCCTCTCCCGCCTTTCCTCCAAAGTGTACAGATTGAGATCTTTAAGTCTGTCCCCATACGCCTTATGATGAAGACCACATACCATGTGCCATTTCTGAATTCCCTCCGGTGTGCACTATTTTGGAAAGAGGGCACACTCTCTCCTGATAGGGTGCAAATGCACTTAAAGGTTTACACATGCAAAATGGTTCTACTACCATGAAAGAATGCATACTTTCTCCACATCATGAACACTATTTCCCGGTGCTTTTTCTGCTTCTTTCCATTTGGTAATGATATTACATTACATTGGTATTTATGGTTTGCTTTTCCCTAGGAGGAATTCAATGCGAGTTACAGATTAAGAAGAGACTGGTCGTATCCAGAAGTTACAGTCTTACATGAGGGTTCAGATCCAGAAGCTATAGTCTTATATTAGGGATCAAGACATAATGATAGGGGAGCCCTGACAGTTTTATTTTCTGTTAAGTTGAGCGAGGATCTGGTTAGAGGCACAGGGTTTCAAAACCGCTGCGAAAGACATTATTTAGACCAGTGATTCCCAACCCTGTCCTGGAGGACCACCAGCCAGTCAGGTTTTGAGGATAACCCAAATGAATATGCATGGAGCAGATTTGCATGCCTGTCTCCTCCATTATATGCAAATCTCTCTCATGCATATTCATTAGGGCTAGCCCAAAAACCGAACTGGCTAGTGGTCCTCCAGGACAGGGTTGGGAACCACTGATTTAGACCAAATGAGATATTTTGCAAACAGATAGGTTTTCAGACCTTTACGGAAGCTTTTGTAAGAGGGTGAGGTTCTTAGTTGAGTTGAGAGGGAGTGCCACCATTTTGCTGCTGGATATGAGAAAGTTATAGAGTGTACTGTGTAGTATTTTATACCTCTAGAGTTTAGGAATCTCAGTTTTCAAGGGTTGCAAATTAAGTTATAGTTCTTGTATTGTAAAATCTTGTACTGTAACTATGGCAAATCCAACCTGTAAACTATGTGTGTCAACTAGACTAAAGCTGTTGGACTTTGGAGGAAACAGAGAGCTACAAGAGAGTAACAGCGTTGACTCCTATGGGTATGGGTGGGGATGGAGGAGATTATTTTGGGGATAAGTGAGGTTGGAATGGATTTTAGCTTGTACAAGTGGCTATGGATTTGATTCTAGTGGAGATGGGTGAAATTTCTGTCTTTAAAGCATTATGTCGTACTGTACTGGAAAGAAAAATACTCTGTCATTTTCTTCTGGGCTGCATTTTGATACTATATCACCAGCATGCCACGCGCCTTGTAGGCGGAGCCTTCATGTCCGTTATAGCCGAAGAAAACTACAGCTAAAAGAGGCCCTGGGGACCAAATTGGTTGTCCATTATATCCGAAAATCCGTTATATGCGAGTCCGCTATATGTGATGATTTTCTGTATGTTTATAATGGCGCAAGGCCAGGATCAGCGGATCTCATCCGCTATAGGCAAGGTTCCATTATAAGCGAGTCCGTTATAACGAGATTATACTGTAATAAGCAATAAAACGTTTTCTTGGATTTCCAGTATTGTGGCATTTCTTCTGTAGGTGCGGTCTCAAATGTTTATTTTTTATTTTTATTAGGATTTTATATACCGCCTATCAAGGTTATCTAAGCGGTTTTACAATCAGGTACTCAAGCATTTTCCCTATGTATCTGGCACAACTACATATTTCTTTTTAAAGGTATCATCAGTGATTCCTGCTTTCCTTAAAAGAACCAGAACTACACTGGGGTAAGATCAGGCCTAGATTAGTCTGGCCACCCTCACCAGTCAAGGCTTCCATACCTGCTACCTGTCATTACAGGAAGAGAGAGCTTTGTTTGCACAATGTATACATGTAACGATAAGCTGAGAAGAGTGACTTATCTTCCATCTGACACTGAGTGGGTTCACTGGGGAGATGATACTAATAAGCAATAAAACGTTTTCCTGGCTGTCCAGCATTGTGGCATTTCTTCTGAAGACAAATATGAATTATTAAAGTGATTTCAAGAAAGAAGCCGAGGGTGAGAACAGTGAGAGCACCAGTTGCTGAGTGACTGCAGGCCAGATGCAGAATGTCTCACAGCTGTACACTGTGATCAGAGCAATCTCACCAGCTGTCACAGCTGTACTAGTTCACAGCAATAGCTTGTTTCACAACTTTACCATATCCCTTGCTGAACTTCAGAGAGTACAAAATATGGCTTGCATCTATCAGGAAGACATTGATGCTTCAGCAGCTTGGGGCTTGCTGCTCACGTCAGGAATGGCGTGGCAGGAAAGGGTGGGGAAGGAGCGTGTGGAGGTGGAGGGTGGCGGAAAAGAGGGCGGGAGAGGGGTGTCACCACCCCGGGCACCTCTCACCCTCACTACGCCACTGGGTCTAATGTTTGGCAACTAAAATTCAATGAAAAAGGAGGAGCCTAACTAAGATGGCGCCCTGACTGAGTTTGGCGGAACGATGTCGAATCTTTCCTTAATTTTTGATGGTTAAATGAAAGTCTAAGACCCGGGTTTATCCTTCTGAACCCGGGCAAATACCTCAACTTTCAGGTCCGATGGATTTTTTCGTCAATCGAATGCCCAGAGGTGAAACGGATGAGAAATCCTCGGCGCGAGGTGAGAGCTTGGCGGAGAGCCCTATAGCCTCTTTCGAGGTGGTCAGCCTCTCTCCGGAGGAGCAGAGAACGCCGGTGCAGACACTCCCCCAGCCGTTGGCGTGCAGTACGGCCAGTGAGAGGAGTGAGACAGCGATGTTGGAGTGCAGCGGGGAAGTCGAAGATCTAGCTGTACAGCGGGCATTAGCGGTTTCTATGATACAGTAGTCACCGCGTGACTTCTTGGAGTCGGCAGAGGAACGGCAGAATCTATCTTTAGTAATTTCAGCCGCAGGTATTGTGAAACCTAAATTTACAGAGCTAAACTTTGCAATAGCTCCCTTAAAAAAGCCCCCAGTTATAGACCTGAACTCTATTCGGGAAGTTATATCACAGTTACAGTACTCTTTGGGAACTCAGATGCAAAATTTGACTACCTATTGCTCTGGAGTACTTTCAGAATCATCAAAATTGCAGCAAAGAGTGGATAAAATTGATGGACTTAGTGCAACAAAATCAAAAATTGGAATCAGTGGGGGTACAAAACCAGCTTGTGATGAAAGAAAATGGAAATATTAACTTCAAACTAGAAATGTTGGAGAATGTTTCAAGGAGGCATCATTTGAGGCTAATTAATTTTCCTAACATGTTAACAGTTTCGGCTCTTGACATGTTTAAGAGATATCTTACTGAGATTTTGAATATTCCTCAAAATTTTGAATATTCCTCAAAATTCTTATCCTTCTGTTTCAAAAATTTATTACCTCCCAATTGCCTCTGTCTTCACAATTGAGGACACTACAACAATGCCAGAAACAGGGAGGATATTCAACGGGGACATAGAGGAAAGTCTCGCAACAGTAAATGTGGAGTTCGACATGATATACTTTCAGATTGACAAACTAAAAAATGACAAATCCCCTGGACCGGATGGAATTCACCCGAGAGTATTAAAGGAGCTTAAGGTAGAAATTGGAGAACTATTACAAACCTTAGCTAACATGTCAATTAGAACCGGGCAAATACCAGATGACTGGAAGATAGCAAATGTCATCCCAATTTTCAAAAAAGGATCAAGAGGAGAACCAGGTAACTACAGACCTGTGAGTCTCACATCAGTTCCTAGGAAGATGGTTGAAGCACTAATTAAAGATACCATTGTGAAACACCTGGAAAATCACAACACGGCTTCAGGAAAGGGAAATCATGTTTGACAAATTTACTTCAGTTCTTTGAGAAGGTGAATAAACAAATTGACAATGGAGATCTAGTGGACCTAATTTACTTGGACTTTCAGAAAGCATTTGACAAGGTCCCGCCCACAAGGCTTATGAGGAAACTACTAAGTCATGGAATAGGAGATGACGTACACAGATGGATCGGCAATTGGCTTGAGAACAGAATGCAGAGGGTGAGCATAAATGGGAAATTCTCGGACTGGGAGAAAGTGACTAGCGGCGTGCCCCAGGGCTCAGTTCTTGGGCCCATCTTGTTCAATGTTTTTATAAATGACATGGAAGAGCAAACAACAAGCAATATAATCAAGTTTGCAGATGATACAAAACTATGTCAGGCGGTTGGCTCTCAAAGGGACTGCGAGGATCTTCAGAGGGATCTGAACCAGCTGGAGAAGTGGGCGAAAAAATGGCAGATGAACTTTAACAAAGACAAATGCAAGGTGATGCATCTGGGTAAGAAAAACAAGGAACATGAATATAGGATATTGGGTGTGACATTAGGAAAATGCGAACAAGAAAAGGACTTGGGGGTACTGATAGACAGGACCCTAAAGCCATCGGCTCAATGCGTAGCAGCGGCTAAGAAAGCAAACAGGATGTTGGGCATGATTAAGAAGGGGATCACAAGTAGATTGGAGGACGTCATAATGCCACTTTACAAAACAATGGTCAGACCACACCTAGAATACTGTGTCCAACACTGGTCTCCATTCCTCAAGAAGGATATAACTCTGCTGGAGAGGGTGCAGAGGCGAGCCACGAAACTAGTCAAAGCTATGGAGAATTTGAGCTACAAAGAACGCCTCGGAAAACTGGGACTGTTCACTCTCGAAAAGAGAAGACTGCGGGGGATATGATTGAAACTTTTAAAATATTAAAAGGATTTGACAAAATAGGCCAGGAAGCAGAACTACTGACTTTTTCAGATGTGACATGGCCAAGAGGTCATAGCCTGAAACTGAGTGGCAGCAGGTTCAGGATAAATGTCAGGAAGTTCTGTTTCGCACAGAGAGTGGTGGACGCTTGGAATGCTCTTCCGGATGAGGTTGTGACAGAGACTACTGTTTTGGGTTTTAAGCGCAAGTTGTATGCACACCTCCTTGCAAATCATATCGAGGGATACGGGAAATCCGAGTCTCCAACAGGGAGCACCTAACTGGGCTTCCGCGTGTGCGGGTCGCCGGACTAGATGGACCAAGGTCTGATCCGGTGAAGGCGTTTCTTATGTTCTTAAGAAAACACCTGAAGATCAACAGGCCCCAGCGATGGATGTGTTGGATCTCACAAATATCTTAGAAACTTCAAATTCTGAACAAATAGAGGTAGCTACACTCTTTGTTTGACTGGCTTTTAAAGATTTTCTTTAAATGTAAAGATAAATCCTTTTTGAAACAGAAAATAAGAATGTACCCAGATGTCTCTAGAGTAACCCAAAAAAAGAATATTTCTCCTTTTAAGATCTCAGGTCCTGAAACCAGGCGCCATCTCTGTACTAAGGTTTCCTTGTAAATGTTGTGTTAACTTTCAGGGAATTAGATACATTTTCTTTGAGTCTTCACAGTTGTCAAGATTTATAATGAGTAAAGATGTGATTTCTGCAAGTACCTCTGCTAACGTACAAGAGGAAGGCTCATAAGTCTAGACACTGGGCTAATGTCAGAGGTGTCATTCTTTTTTCCTAATGATGGTTTGATTTTGATATTGTCCGACTTGTTTAAGCTCTCTCCCCCATATATAGTGGACTAACTAATAAAATCAGTTGTTTTTATATATAATGTGGTATCTGATTGTATGCTCGGGCATTGTTGTCGCCTGATTGTTTGTGTTGCTTCACTGTTAATAAACATATGTTTAAAAAAAAAAAAAAAGAAATAATTTCCCTTTTTATTATTTGTTTTTCCTTGTATTATTTTAAAATGTTTCTTTTATTTGGAATGATGGTTGTGTAAAAATGTAAATGTTAATAAAGAAAAAAAAATTCAATGCAAAAAAAGTGCTCAGTGGTGCACTTGGGGAGTAGAAATCTGAGAGAGCCGTATGTTCTAGGGAGTGAGAGGCTGATATGCTTGGACGGGGATAAGGACCTTGGAACTTAAATCGTGACAGCAATGGTGCAAGTTCTCTTCTTGTTTTATTTGTATTATTATTATTATTTGTATTATTATTTGTATTATTATTATTATTAATAAATTATTATTTGTATTTATTTGTATTATTATTAACAGACACCAAACCATACACTACCACCACGAACACACCTCCACCATCACCCACCCTCTTAGCAGAACACTTCAAGAACAAAATCACCAACACCAGAGCCACACTCATCCTTAACCCATCCCATCAAAATCCAATCACAATCCACCCTACAGGAAAAGAGGCAACCGCAGCAGACAGAATTTGGACTCAATTCCCTAACATACAATGGTCAGAATTCAACAAATTCTACAAAAAATACAGCCATGCCTCCTGTGACCTCAACCATTGCCCCTCATATCTCCTTACCACCTCTAGTGTAAAATTCCGCACCATAACTCTACAATGGATCCAATTCACGCTCACAGAAGGCACATTCCCTGCTGACCTCAGCGAAATTGTCATCACCCCAATCCAAAAAGACCCAAAAGCACCACAAAACCTCCCATCTAACTTTAGACCTATAGCCTCAATTCCGCTATATGTCAAAATTATAGAAGGCCTAGTAGCCAAACTCCTCACCAATTACATAGAGGACCACAACCTACTCCACCCCATGCAATCAGGCTTCAGAACAAACTTCAGTACAGAGACACTACTAGGCTCCCTTATGGATACCGTCAGACAACAACTTAGTACAGGGAAAAAAATGCTACTCATACAACTGGACCTATCGGCGGCATTCGACTTAGTAGACCACAACATCCTTCTACAGATCTTAGATGCAATAGGCATCTCAGATAAAGTATACTCCTGGTTTGAAGGATTCCTAAAACTCAGAACCTACAGTGTAAAATCAAACAAAGAAAAGTCAGAATCCTGGTCAAACCCCTGCGGCGTACCACAAGGATCTCCACTATCCCCTACCCTCTTCAATCTCTACACTGCCTCTCTAGGAACGCATCTGGATAATCTAGGCATAACCTCCTATAGTTATGCGGATGACATCACCATCCTCGTCCCATACGATCATTCTAAACCTACCATGACAGACAAACTTCACCAAACACTTGAAACAGTCACAACCTGGATGAAAAATCACAAACTTAAACTCAACCAAGACAAAACCAAATTCATCCTCCTAGAAAATGACAAGATCCAAACCACAACCAACCTAGACATAAACGCAATCAAATATCCCATCCAAACCACCATAAAACTACTAGGCATGACCATAGACAGATGCTGCACTATGCAACCGCAAATAAATAAAACAATTCAAAAATCATTCGCAATCATGAGAAATCTGAGACAAGTCCGAAAATTCTTTGAAAGAACACAATTCCAACTTATAGTACAATCCCTAATACTAGGTATATTGGACTACTGTAACATACTCTTCCTTCCATGTCCTGCAACTACGATAAGACAACTCCAAACAATCCAAAATACAGCTTTGAGACTCATCTACTCATTGAAAAAACATGACCACATCACTGAAGCCTTCATCAACTCACACTGGCTCCCAATCCAAGAAAGAATCCAATTCAAATTCTACTGCATATTATTTAAAACCCTACACGGAGACAGCCCATCATACCTGAACAATCGCCTCATCCAAGCACCCAGTACCAGACACAGAAAAACGCACTCCCCATTCATACCCCCCCCAATCAAGGAAGTAAAAAGAACAAAACTACACGACGGCCTCCTAGCCACTCAAGCCGCAAGGCTGGACAACCAGATCTCCAACCTTCTGATGACCACCCCAGACTATAGGACGTTCAGAAAAGAAATAAAAACCACACTTTTCAAGAAATTCCTGAAGCAGCAATAACAACACGACCTCTAAATGCTCTTAAGATCTACAACTTACCTCTCTAGCTAATCATTGTAACTCTGTTTTTTAAATTAACCTTTTGTAATCCGCCTTGAACCGCAAGGTAATGGCGGAATAGAAATCCCTAATGTAATGTAATGTAATTTCTGTATGCAGTTTCCATTTATTCATAAATGGCAGAAAGACATATACCGTAGTTGTAACGGCCAAATACTACTATGTGCGAATCATGTGTCATGTGACTGTGACAGCAATAAAAAAGACTATGAAATATGCCTCAAAATGCCCCCTGGTCGTGCCCTTCAACTGCAAACCGCAAAGCAACGGTCAACCTCTCACTTCATACCGAGCTACTGGAATTGACTGCCCCTGCAGATCAGATCCGTTGAAGGACTCCTCAACTTTAGAAAAGCAATAAAAACATACCTCTTCACCTAAACCCCTACCCTTGACCGACAAACTACAAAGAAATTTATATTGGTACCAGAACCAGTATGTGTCACATAAGGATAACTTGTATCACACACTGTAACTTTCTGTTTGTCAAATTAGGATATAACTTGTACTGAAATCCTTGTACCGTAAGGACAACTACAGCAAATTGTAACCATTATGCATATTAATATTAGACCCTAAGTTCAATGTGGTTAACAAAAGATTATGCTATGAGAAAATACAAAAAAAGAAAATGTAATATACAGAGATTAATTAGTCAAAAATTTGGAAAAAAGAAAAGTCTTCAGAAGTTTTCTATAATGTGTATAAGATGTACATCTAATCAATAATGGGTGAAAATCTTTATCGTAATGAGCTGCTTGATAAGAAAGACAGTGACCATGATGTTTCTTACTTTTACACCCCTTAACTGAAGGGAACGTAAATAGGGCATGAGATTTTCTACTCTGTGAACTAGATAGAGTGGGGCTACATCAGATGCGACTTTATAGTATAGACAACCTAACTTAAAAATCACCCGTGCCTCCACTGGGAGCCAATGCAACCTACAGTAATAAGGAGTTACATGGTCAAACTTCCTCAAGCCATAAATCATCCTTACTGCTGTATTTTGAACCAAAGTCAGCCTAGCCAAGTTTTTCTTAGTGCTTGTCAAATATACAATGTTACAATAATCTAGAATACTCAAAAGTAGTATCTGAACTAAAAGCGTAAAGGCGGTAGTATCGAAGTAAGATTTGATGGTGCGAAGTTTTCACAAGGTATAGTAACCTTTCTTAACTACTGCATCCATCTGATTTTTCATGGTCAGGCACTGATCAAAAACCACTCCCAAGATTTTAATAGTAGAACTTATTGTAAATGATACTGAATTGAGCTTAATTATTGGTTCAAAGATAATCTTTTGAGATGGCACAAAAAAGAATTTAGTCTTTTCCTGATTTAGTTTCAGCTTGAATTCTTGCATCCAGGATTCCATCATGTTTAACAGACTCAATGAATTGAGTACTGTTGGATAATGTATTACAACAAGGAATAACTATTGTAATATTGTCAGCATAGCTGAACAACCTCAAACCCATTTTACTCATCCAATAGCCCAATGAAAGGAGATACACATTAAAAAGTGTAGGAGAAAGTGGGGAGCCCTGCGGGATTCCACACGGGTTCTTCTAAATTATTGAAAGAGCATCCTTAAATTTAAGCTGATAAAGTCTTAATTCCAAGAATCCTTTAAACCATGAGAGTACTTTACCCTGAATTCCTAAAGAATTAAAAAAATTCAAGCAATTTACAATGATCTACTAAATTGAAGGCGCTACTCAAATCAAACTGAAGATCTAATGCATTACTTCCCTTGCTTAAAAGGCTGTTCAGATGGTCCAGGAGTGAAGCTAACACCGTCTCTGTACTATAATGAGATCTAAAACCTTTTGTTAATTGAATTTGTACCAACCCCTCCATGATCTTAATAAAGAAGGGGATGGATGCTATCGGTCTGTAGTTTGATGGTGAAGAAGAGGAATCCTTTTTGTTTTTAATAATAGGTGTAATAATTATATTACCCTCTTCTTGCGGAAAAATACTTTTGTCTAGCGAATCAGTGATCCATTCTAATACTTTCATTCTAAATTCTGGAGGTGCACAAGACATAAGATTAGATGGACAGGAATCCAACATGCAATAAGATTTAGAATATTTGGATAATTTTTCCTCTTTATTATATTTAGTTAAATCCTTGATTCCCACAAGGAGGTTTCTTAAAGCTTTTTCTCCCTCAACAGGTGGACTATATTAAGATTTTCTTCCTTTTTTTGTTTCATATTCATTTATCTTATGATGAATGGAAAAAGATTTAGAATATTTGGAATATAATTGGAAAAGTCCATTCAATCTGGATCATCAAAAGAGGACCAGATTAGATTAGCTGGAACTTCATCTAGTGACTTCTCCCAATAATTGTTTATACTTCCTGGACTTGAAGAACAAAAAGTTTGTAAACTCATTGTAGTAATGTTCTAATACAAGGCAAGCTCAGCACACTGACCTTTCGCCCTTGGTGTATGAATACTGAATCATTCCTCATTCCCCCCTCTCTTCTTGACACAAGACCCCTGTCACATATTAACCCTTATCTTAATTGAGCAGTCCTTGGAAGCAAGAGTGCAGTTCAAATTTGCCTCTCTCTGTTTCAAATCCATTCTTGGTTCGGCCCCCTTATACTTGGTTCCCCATTTTACCTTGGACTGTCCATCCAGACCCACTCGCAGAACTCATCTCTTCAGCCATCCAACTCTAAAGGCCTGCCGTTACAAAAGATACCTGAACAGAACACTTGCCTTCCAAGCAGGTCATCTAAATGATTGGCTGAGCAATACTATCTCGCGCTCCTCATCCTACCTAAACTTCAGAAAATTATTAAAAACTAACTTATTTAACCGATTTGTAACCTAAGACCTCTTACCCAACCCTTATCCCCCAAGATCTCTTTTGTCATACCTCTGCCTCCTGCTCACCGTACATTCGACCCCTTATATTGCACCTGTTCCCTGCCTACATATATTAATTGTATCTGTATTCGCTGATTGTATTCATTTGCTGATTGTCCAGCCCTTCTTTGTTGTAAACCGCCTCGAACTACTAAGGCTTTGGCGGTATATAAGAAATAAAATTATTATTATTAGGAAAGAACATCAGCTGATAGGCCTTGAGGACATGCAAAGACTCAGGTTCTGTCCACGTGTTAATCAGGCCCTTGTCTAAGTGCTGAGTTGGAGGATGATCCCGAGGTAAAAGCACAAGGTAAAGAGAGGGTGATCACGAGGTAAAAGCATGTACCTTTGTATCCACCAATGTAAAAGCATGTACCTTTCTTTGTATCCACCAATGTAAAAGCATGTACCTTTGTACCCACCAATCATTAGGTGTGTAAACGAGGAAGTTACTATGATATCATTAGCTTAGAAGCATAATAAAAAGGGACTCAGAGCTAGCTCCTGCCAGCGCCTCCATCCTGCGTGTGTGTGTTTCCTGTGTGACATCCCTACAACTCATAATTTTAGAACTGAAGAAAATTGCCAAGTCATTTGCAATCGGTAAGGGGATTTGAGATAATTGCAGGTTTTTTGTCGTATCAAAAACCTTATTAATCAAGTTAAATAATTTTTTGGTGTTAATACTAATGGTGCCAACCTGATTTGAATAGTAGGCCTTTTGCTTCTCCTTAATTTTTAATTTATAGTTTCCTACTTCCTTTTGCCTTATTTCCTTATCAGTAATTAATTTGGTTTGTGACCATTTTCTTTCAAGTTGTCTAAAGGCTCCTTTTACAAAGCATTTTTAGCGCATGCACCGGATTAGCACGCGCTATCCGAAAAACTGCTCAAGAGGAGGCGGGAGCAGTTAGCGTGCGTGGCATTTTAGCGTGCACTATTCCGTGCGTTAAGGCCCTAACGCACCTTTGTAAAAGGAGCCCTAAGTTTCCGTTTCAGTTCTAGCAGTTCAGTATCATACCATTTATTTCTATCATCTACACCAGTGTTCTTCAACCACCGGACCATGGACCAGTGCTGGTCCACAGAAATTTCCTGCCGGTTCACAGGGCCAGCAAGTACATCAGGCCCAAAACAGTGTTCTTCAACCGCCGGTCCACGGTGCGATCGATGCGGTATTATCTTTGAGCCAGCTCCCTCTTCCTAACTGATTCAGTGCACAAAGCCATGGGCAGTGGCTCCTACGAGCATCCTGCACCTGAACCGGAAGCCTTCTCTCTGACGTTGCAACGTCAGAGGGAAGGCTTCCAGATGAGGCACGGGATGTACAAGGTGCAATTAGTACTATTATGGGGTCAGGGTCTGGGGTGGAGACTGGGTAGAAATGGGTGGGGTCTGGCCCACAACTTAGCCCAGTGTTCTTCAACCGCTGGTCCATGGACTGATGCCGGTCCACAGAATAATTCTTTTATTTCTGCCGGTCCATAGGTGTAAAAAGGTTGAAAAACACTGATCTACACGTCTTTTCATGATATGTTTAGGGACAATTTCATCTAAGACGGAATTTGATACAGTTTTCCAATCTGATGGAAATTCTTGAACATTCTCCATTGTATTAACATCTACAGTACATTATTCCAAAATTTGGTTGCTTCAATTCTCTTTCTTGTTAAGAATTCTTGCTTTTTCAATTTAGGCTTAAAAACAGAATTTTTCACCCAATTCAAATTAAAATAATAAATAAAATGATCTGACCAAGGAATGGATTTCCATCTGCCATTTTTCAACTTAATTTTTGTTATAATTTCAGATTTGATGGCAAGTGAGACTAAGGGCGACTTTTACTAAGCTGCGATAGCGGTTTTAGCACGCACTGAATTGCCTTGCGCACTAGACCTTAACACCAGCATTGAGCTGGCGTTATTTCTAGCCGTGTAGCGCAGGTTTAACACGTGCTAAAATCCTGAGTGCGCTAAAAACGCTATTGCAGCTTAGTAAAAGGAGCCCTAAATCTAGATGATGGCCACCTATATGGGATTTAGAAAATGGTGGTAACAAATAATCTAAAGAGGTTAGAAAAGCTTTAAAATCATTCACTTCTTGATCATTCTCCAATTCCAAATGGAGATTAATATCACCCAGTAATAAACTTTGAGAAGTGACAAGAGAATTGTTAAATATAAAATCATAAAAAGATTCTTTGGCCAAAGTCCAATGACCAGGTGGTATATAACAAAGTATACAATTAAGAGAATCATTTAAATTCTTTCTGTTCAAAGTGCAAGATAGAACTTCCAGATCATTTTTTACTACTGAGCCCATTACTTTAAAATTAAAATCCTCAAGCAATATAATAGCAACTCCTCACCCTCTTTTATCCTTTCGGCATAAAGGGATGATTTTATAACGAGGGGGAAGTAGATCATTAATGATTGAATCTTCCTCAAAAGTAAGCCAGGTTTCAGTAATGAAAACACAGGCTATCTTTGGTCAGATATCCAATCCTTAATGATCTGCGTTTTACCACGGTTGGAATGAGCGTTTACATAGCCACATGGTATATTAGTGGAATCTTCAATAACAAAATCCTTTTGATTTTCTAAGGGAATTGATCTTAATACCCAATGGGCTCCTTTTACGAAGGCGCATTAGGGCCTTAATGCGTGGAATAGCGCGCGCTAAATTGCCCCAAACGCTAGCTGTTTCCTCCTCCTTTTAAGCAGGCGGTAGATTTTTGGCTAGCATGCGCTATAGCGTGGAGCTAATTCGGTGCGTGCGCTAAAACGCTTAGCGCACCTTGGTAAAAGGAGCCCCATGTCTTTTTGAAAAAATCCTCGATTGCCTTGGGCCTCTTGTATGAATTCTAATAGGATAAATTGGTGATACCTTATGATTTAAATAACCATGTGTCAAATCCTGGTTGGAAAAAGGTGATCTACGTAAAATACTATCAGCAACCAATAAATCTATTGGAAAGGTGCTTACATCCTTAAGCCTATCTAATAGCAACAATGCTAATAATAATTTTAGTAAATACATATTGCATCATTTAGCTATAAACTAATCTCAGTTGGAAAAACTTGGTAATGATAAAATGTAAATGATAAGTAAAATTAGTACCTATAGCAGATTAATAACCTGCAATAAAAAAAACAATTAATGGACTAAAAACAATCACACAATAATGGAAATACTGCCAGATTGTAGCAGGGCATTTGCCACTAGAAAGGGAATTTAAAAAAGTTTTATGACTGACTTAAGGGCTCCTTTTATCAGGCCGCGCTAGTGAGGTTAACGCGCATGACTTTTCATTACACGCCAACCCCCCCGCGCTGGCTAAAAACTACCGCCTGCTGAGGAGGAGGCGGTACTGGATAGCGCGGCCGGCAGTTTAACGTGCGTTAAACCGCTAGCGCGGCTTGATAAAAGGAGCCCTTAAAAGAACAGGAAAAGATTATGGCCATCCTCTATAGTAACCAATAGGAAAAGGAGTGAATAAAAGGAGAGATATGGCCCAGGCTTGAGGGGGATTTTCTGTTGGCTCCTGCATGGAATTAGTCTACCTGCAGTCTAACAGAAATTCCCCAGCGAATGATCTGTGTGTTTGTGTATGAATGATAAGACTCCTTTCCCTCTGAGAGTGTGGCTTTCTTGTTCGGAGTCAGGGACTCAGGTCAAAGTGTATCTTTCAGTTGAATGCCTCTGCCTGCTCCCACAAAAACTGAAGTAAGAGCGTGTCTCTCTTCCCATCATATTTTCTCCCATTCTCCTTCTTTTCCTGTGGTAGAGTGGGCACAGCATAATAGTACCTTGCTGTGGGCTAGATTTTTGGGGACATTATCAGCAGGGCAGGATTAATTCGTCGAGGGCCCCTAGGCACACAAGTACACTGGGGCCCCTGCCCTGCCCCACCCCACCATGCGCCTAGGCGGAAACAGGAAGCTGCGTCAGAGGGAAGCTTTGGGCAAGCAGCACCGCTTGCACAATTACAGTTCCCATTGCCTTTCTTACCCGCGTTGCTTGCTTGTCTTACTTTCCGTCGATATGGGGGGGGGCTGTGTTGCCAATCGGGGTGGGGCCCGCGTTGCCGATCGGGGGGGGGCCCGCATTGCCGATCGATGCTGGAGGGGCCCATCGCTGTTTGGAAAAAACAATGTTGATGCCCTCCTTCATCGGGCCCCCCTGACCATTTCGGGCTCTAGGCACGTGCCTACTTGGCCTATTGGTTAATCCTGCCCTAATTATCAAATATATTTTACTTTGTACCCAGTTTTTATCCCTCACTTGTGCAAGTACATCTCTTCTGTCTATGCTCTGCAATGATTCTGCCACCTGTAACTCACATGTTAGGTTACAAGATTTTTTTTGCTTATGTACCTTTTATATGCTATCATATATTATCTCTGATGTGATATCTTGTGCTTCTGAATAAAAGAAATGATCAGTGAATAAGGTTATGCTTATTGTCTATCCACAGGCATGTGCGATAGTGTGATTTTGGGTACTGGGAGGGCTGTAATAGTTATAAGGAGGGTACCTGAATGGTCCTTGGCTGTGGGGACCATCTTACACAGTCAGTCCAGTTCTGCACAACTGCACTCAGCCACCAGTGCACAGAACCAGTGCTTTGTTTTTACTGGGGAGTGGGGAGTCTGCATTGGGGTCGGGCTGTGCCTGCTCAGTCATCCCTGAAGAGACACGTATCATGAACCTTGGTAATTTTCCTTAGGCATATGTTATTTAAAGCTGTAAATCCAGACCCTGTTTGTCTTTCCTTCTTTGAAGATAGTACAAGGACATTTATGTTTGAAAAGATATGTTCTTAACTTGTTGTGAAGTGAATTCAATTGTTTTTATAAGCCGTATTTGCAAACAGTTTTAGTTAAGAGGCTTTGCTGGCCCAAGGCTTTTCTGACCTTTTGGACTCCAGCCAGAGATAGAAAAAAATGCTGATGTGTTTAAAATTTCATGTGACCTGTGTCCATATATGGTTTGTGTTTACGTCACATGCTGACACATGCTGACAACACTGATTCATGAATGATATAAAAGGGATGTGAAGCTCATAATAAAATTGGACATGTTTGGAGATCATTTCTTGCCTCTACAATATGTCCCCAGATGCATCTGACTTTCAAATGACAGACAGAGAAAGTATGGGGCAGGAATTGGGACCTAATCCTTTTCAATCCCATCATGGTTTTCTTTCTTCCCATGGGCGCAGCTAAGTTAACATCTTTCTCCCCATTGGTGCAGCAGCGCTCAGGCTTTCAGCATGGCCAAGCCACAAGCACACACTGCAGTGATCATCAGGGCCACTAAACTCCAGAGAGCAAGGCAAGCTCATGGAAGCAGGTAAATAAATAAATATAATTTTATCGTGGGTCACAGACACTGCCCCATGACCCACATGACCATACAATATTATTGACCCATTTGACCCATGATCCATTATCAGCTTTGGTCAGGATATATTATAAGGGTGCTGATTCAGCAATAAGGAATGGATATTAAATTTAGCAGAGTATTAGTTTATGGTCTACTCTTAGTAGGAGGATATAGGTGGGAGGTAGCATGGATTTATATCTTGTCACTTATGGTTAGGTGGTTTGTTTAATTTTATGAATTAATAATTTATAGCTTA
The DNA here is from genome assembly GCF_902459505.1 of Geotrypetes seraphini. Lineage (NCBI taxonomy): Eukaryota > Metazoa > Chordata > Amphibia > Gymnophiona > Dermophiidae > Geotrypetes > Geotrypetes seraphini. The sequence continues at coordinate 121,891,390 of NC_047091.1, read as the reverse complement.
ATTTATTAGGACACCGATTATCCAGACTAATCTTGGCAGATAGCAGTCCGGATAATAGAAAATCCGGATGATTGGACATTCTTTTTGGAGTGTGTGGCTATGAGGGTTAGGTAGTGCATGAGTGCGGTTGAGGGATAGGTTGGTAGTTGGCAAATTGGATGAGAGGAATGGGAAGGGGAGTGGAATTGCAAGGTGAAGGATGATTAGTTAGTAGAATTGTAAAGGGATTTGATTGGTGAAGGCAGTTGTGATGAGTTTTGGCGGGCTTGGGACATTCAGGTGGTGTGAAGGGAGTGGGAAGATAGTAAGGTGGTGGTTGAAAGCCAGTTATACTGTTCAGGAAAAAAGTAGCTTGGGTTTGGAGTTGTAAAATTTGGTACCTGTGTCAGGGTGTGAGATCAGTGAGGCTGCTCTGGTCTGAGAAGGTGTTATTTTTGGGCTGCTTGGGTTTTGTCAGCGAATTTGGTGAAATCAGTTAGCTTAGCAGGATTTAAAAAAGAGAAGTCCATAGATCATTATTGAGATGGCCGGGGAAATCCACTGCTTATTCCTAGGATAAGCCGCATAAAATGTGTTTTACTACTTGGAATCTAGCTACAGTAGGTACTTGGGGCCTGGGTTGACCACTGTTGGAAATAGGATGCTGGGCTTGATGGACCTTCGGTCTATCCCAGTTTGGCAAGTCTTAAGTTCATGTGACAGAGTTTTGTTCCAGCATTTTTCAGATTCTTTTTGTGGGATGTGCTTGCTTACTGGCACTGTCGCGTCTGAACAGTAGGCACCTCCTGGGCCTTAGTGCCGGCTTCACGGTTTAGGCTCTACCAAACTATTTATGGTTATGATGCAAAAATGTAAACAATAATGAACAGAAGCAATCTGGAAAACTGGAGTTCAGATAATTGTTATTCTACTATATTTATTTATTGTACAAATTTTAACCTGCCCTACTATCTCAGAGTGGCTTGCACAATAAAGCAAATATAATAAAGACAATATAATAAAATCATCTAGAAAAACCCCCCAAAATAGAAAAACTAAAAAAATTTAACAAAATTAAAAGAGAACAAAAGACATACCCAACCCAAGTGTGAATATTCAAAAATCAATTTAAAACATAAATAACCCCCTCCCACCCTTCCCTGGATATGTACCAAAGTAAACAAAAAACTGACTCACAGTCAACAAACAATTATAATGAAGTGACATATGATGCCAATGGGCCCCATATCAATTTAGATATATTACCTTGCCCCAAATTCTTTCATATCTATAACTAGAGCAAAGACTTGCCCACCAGAATGAAAAATTTTATTTAATCTACTTAAATTCTGTCCGAATAACTAACACTATCTGTGAGAATGAGTGAAAAATGCTCAGGATCCTTATCTCCTGCAAATTCTTCTGCATTTGGGGCGGATATTAAGATTTATTAGGATTGTATGGTGACAAATGTCGCCATTTGTGGATGGTTGCTCATTCCAGCTTTATTTGCTACTCCTCCTGAGGAAGCCTCTTATGGTGAAACTTGGGTCCGAGTAGAGGAGCAACAAAGATGATTATTTTGAGCACAAAGTAGGGTGGAGATATTATTTTCCTGTTGAGCCGCATTGGAGTGAATTTGATATGAACGAACTAACATCTCCCCAGGAAACCAGATAAGTGCCGACTGGTTGGCTGCACTATGAAGAGGCCTGAGTTGGAGCATTCTACGCAGAAGCATTATCAGGGCGTGACAGAGACCTGCCTAGTTCTGATCAGAGGGTCTTATATACATGCAAACACATTTAAAACTTTGAAAAAATCAGGATAATAAACAAAAGACCAGGAAAGGGGGAATTTACTATATATGTGAGGTATTAGGTGGGGCAGAATCATAGAGGATATTAGGTAATGCGTAACATACATACATAGAGATATTAAGAACTCCATCTTGAGGTAATGACTTCATTTTGTGTTAGTGATTTTCTCTCTGTTTTTCTTTGTTTTCTTTATTCAGCTTCCCTCATGGTCAAATTGATACCAGATGGGCTTGGGCTAGATAGCTTGATTTTACATTCCAATACTGGACATTTAAGAAAAGCTTTCTTGCATTAAATATGAATGAAATATATTGTGTGGATCTGTGGATGAAAGGGGCCCCAGACTGATCTATTCCCTTAGAAAATTTGATCACATCACCAACGCCTTCCTAGATTCACACTGGCTTCCAATACAAGCCCGCATCCAATTCAAACTCTACTGCATATTATTCAAAACATTAAATGGAACGGCACCCGCCTACCTAAACAACCGCCTAAACAGGAACCTCTCATCCAGACAGAGGAGAACCCAATCCCCTTTCTCCCACCCCCTTTTAAAGGAACCAAGCGCAAAAAGATGTACGATAACTTTCTAGCAACACATGCAGCTAAATTGGACCCCTCAATCACCAACTTACTGACAGCATCAACTGACATCAAAGCTTTCCGAAAAGAAATCAAAACCCTGCTATTTAAGAAATTCATCCAAATTTACTAACCCCTTTTTCTTTTCCCCTCTCTCCCCCTCTCACTATCCTCCCTTCAAAATGGCTTCAGGCCTAACGCTCTTAATTGTATTCATCTTCCTGAAACGTCTAGCTATCTTCTTGATGTAATAGGCCCATTGTCTTTAATTGTATCCCTCATCCTGGAAATGTCCAGTTATCTTTTGATGTAATCCGCCTAGAACTGCAAGGTACAGGCGGAATAGAAGTCATTAATGTAATGTAATGTAATGTATGAAAGATATGTAAGAAAATGATTTGTACTTATATTTAAAGGTTTTATATAGATATATATAAGATGCAAGAAACTTTAAGGAGAAATCCTGAGACAACATCTGGAAATAGTTAGAATCAGAAACACTGAACCAGTTTTTCAGAGCGGGGGGGGGTAGCCCCTCTTCCTCCTCTTCTGTGCTGACAGGGAGAGACAAGAACTTTTCAACACTTTTGAATGCAGGTTTTTTGAAACAGATAAGCAGGTTTAGATTTAAAGTTTTCTTTGGCTATGTTATAATAATGGGTTTATGCATATTCAGAAATGAATGTAAACAAAAATATGATTTCTGAAACTTTTATTTCATGTTAAAAGGAAGTTCTTTGTCCAAATTTAAGAACAGCCTCTGTTAATGGATTGGTTGACAAGTAATGATGTCATGCAGGACAAAAGGTACATATTGGGGAACAACGAATTATCGAATGCCAGCGTTTGGCATCTGTAAAGAGCTCCCGGTGACGTAATAATCTTTTGAGAATTAATCTGAATAATTAATAAAAAAATAATATTTTCGAACCTTTTACGTCATGTGTCATTTGTCATATTCATTTTACCCACCAATGAGCAAACCTGGCTGCTCAGCTAGCAGCACTGTTTTTTGAAGAGAATTGAAGGCACAGGCATATCAATTTATATGGGGTATGCCAGGGATGGAAAAGTGTAATGATGGTCCTGGTATTGATCTCTAAGCGGCTCTGTTGCAGGAGATAAAGATACTGAACACTTTTCACACATTCTCACAGATAGTGTTAGTTATTTGGACAGAATTTATTTAAGTAGATTTTGATAAATATAAAAAAACTATGCTGTAAATGATTTATGATCAAGTTAAGGCATAGTAAGTAAAAGAATCTACTGTATACAGTACTCCTTTTTTGTCTAGTCCATACTAACTTCCACATGTGGTATCTACAAATTTAATGTGTCACCTGTAACAGTAAATTTTAGTTGCTATGTTAAATTTGCAGCTACCCAGTGGTATAGTAAGGGTGGGGGGTGGAGGGCGGAATGCTCTGAGTGTTGTTTTCATGGGGACGCTGGTGTCGGCGTCTCTTCTCCTCTCCACCTCCCATATACCTCTTGAATTGTTCACCGGCATGAGCAGCATCTTCCACTTGCTACTTGCGCCGGCCTTGTCTCCTTTCTGACATAATTTCCTGATTACGGGATCAGGACATGACGTTAGAAGGGATCAGAGGCCGGGAAGAGCAGTGAGGGGAGGTATGTGGGGGCAGGGGTTACTCAAGCGATGAGAAAGAGTGGGAGGCACTCAGGTGGCGGGGAAGAGTGAGGGGATGCATGGCATGGCGATACAAGATGCCACCGCTCTGGGTGCCAACCTTCCTTACTATGCCACTGCAGCCACCACTTGGTTAAGTCCTGTGTTAAGCTGCAGAAACTGCAGATTTTACCACGACTTAACAAAAGGGCTCCTGGTCTTGAAATCTGAAAGGAAATGGGAGTGGACAGCCAGTCCTCCACTGGTTTGGATGTTTCTTATCATACAAATATCTCTATTACACACACAATCTGCCCCATTAAAAAAAGAGAAAAAAGTCCTCCCCGCACTGACCCCCTTCCCCAACGCCACTGACTCCCCAAACCAATCCCCTTACCCCCAAATAGGCAGGAAGGATGCCCACTCCCTCCTGCCACTGGATGCCCCCCCTTACCCCGAACCTCCCTGTACCATTATAAAAAGTTGGAAGCAGCAAGCCCGCTCTGAGGCTCCTGCTTTGGGCTGCCAGTCCTAAATGACGGGCCTTCCCCTCCTCGGTGCATAATGTAATGCATGGGGAGGGGGTCAAAGCCCTGATTGGTTCAGATGCCTAAGGCCTCTCCCAAGGTGGTGGGAGGGACAGTGGCTCAGGGGTTCCTGGCGCGGCGGGAGCCATGGCGTGGGGTATTCTGCATGGCAGGAGGGAGTGGGCACCTTCCTGCAAATTTTTCTCATGCCGCATTTTTCTGGGGTCATCAGGGTGGGCCATCATCAGCGGTGGGGGACTTTTTTTCTTTTTCTTTTTTTATGGGACAGATATTTTGCATGTGTAACACACACAAAATATCTGTTCCATTGAAAAAAATGAAAAAACCCCCAAACAAACCAAAAACCCAGGCAGGTCTAGACCAGTCGGTTTTATCGATTGCTAAACCCCCTTTTTTAAAAAAAAAATAAATAAAAAAAAAGCCAAGCGATGTTAGTATATCAATTGCTTGGCTACTTAGCACAGGGTTTTAACTAATTTGCATGGCTGGATTGGAAAATGGGTGAACAAGGGGAAAAACATGTGGTGGGCCATTTTGTGCATCGGGTACATCGGGTACAAGCGATCGTTGCTAAAGCTGTGAAAACAGGTTTAACGACGATCACTGACTTTAGTGCATCTAGCCCACTGTTCTTCAACCACTGGTCCGCAGAAAATTTCTGCCGGTCCGCGCAGGGCCAGCCAGATCAAGTCGGCAGTTAAATTTCCTGCCGACTGCGGTTCCTGCCGACTGCTGTTCCTCCCGACTGCAGTTCCTGACGACTGCTGTTCCTCCCATCCTCAGGCGATCAAGACAGACTGCCGACATCGGGGCCTTCCCTCTATGAGTCTCGCCTGTTAGGAAACAGGAAGTTGAAACAAAATAGGCGGGACTCAGAGCGTGAAGATCCCGACATCGGCAGCCTGTCTTGATCGCCACCCCTGCCGAGTTGCTGAAGAGGGCCGCGGAGAAGTTGCAAGTAGAACGGAGAGAGCTGTAGATACAGGTGCAGGTGGAAGGTAATGGTCAACGTGTGCGAGCAAGATCCTAGTGGCTGTCTCCCCTCCCACCAGCTCTCCTACTTGCCAGGGCAGTGATTTACCAGCAACTTCCTGCAGGCAAGTATTGAGAGTTGCTGGAAGGGGAGGAAGCCACTGTAGGAGGCTGGGAAGCTGCTGGATAAAGGGAGAGCTGTTACTGGACTTGGAGGGAGTTAGAAGGAGAGAAGGGGAGGGGCGGAGGGAAAGGGATGGGAAGAGAGTTAATGTTGAATAGAGGGAGGAGGGAAGGGAGAAGGAGGGAAGGGAGAAAGAAAAAAGGAAGGTAACAGCTGGCAGGGAGATTACAGGAGAGGAAGGGGGTCAGGGTGGAATGGAGAGATCAGATGATGGAAATGGGAGAGAGAGGAATGAGAAAGTAGAGAGACATTGATGCTGGAAAGGGGGTCAGCAGAGAAATGAGAGAGGGATAAAGATGCTAGATCTGGTGTAGGAGAGATAAAAATGAAGAAGGCAGTGAAGCTGGAATGAATGATATAAAAAGGAAAGAGGAGGCACAGGCTGGATGGAGAGGGGAGAGGGGCATAGAAAGAAGTCAGATACATATGGAAGGGGGAGAGGGCAGACATTGGTTGGAACGCGCAGATGCTGGATTGAAGAGACAGGGCAGATGCTGGAAGGAAAAGAGTGAAAAGAAGATGAAAGCAGAAACCAGAGATAACAAAAAGGTAGAAAAAAAAATAATTTTATTTCTATTTTGTCATTAGAATATATCAGATTTGAAATATATATCCTGCTAGAGGCATAACTGGGGACTGCAGTATTCTGTTAGTATGATATTTTTATGTAGCATTCTATAATAACTTGGCTTGTTCAGTTTTCTTGATAGTAGAGGGGATATATGTGACGGGGAGGGGAGACAGGGGTTTTGTTGGTCCATGCTCTGTATATTTGTATTTATAAAATCACAATTGTTCAGAATATTGTTTCTTTTTATACTTTAATAAAATACATTCAATATAAAATCATAACTGCGGCTTGTGCAAATGGGATCAGATGGTTTGTGGGGACCGAGCTCGCGGAGATGGGGCGTAAATGGGGTTTTTAAATTTTAGTCCTAGTAGTTTGCCGGTCCACAAAATAATTCTTTTATTTTTGCCGGTCCACGGGTGTAAAAAGGTTGAAAAACACTGATCTAGCCCATACTGAGGACCTGTGGAGCCTTGTCCAGCAGCACCTCTTTCCTGCTCCCCCTGTCCAGCAGTAGGTCTTCTCCCTTCCTTTTACCTCCCCCGTGTCCAGCAATACCTCTTCCCTGCTCCCCCTGTCCAGCAGTAGGCCTTCTCTTTTCCTTTTACCTCCCCCCCAGTCCAGCAGCACCTCTTACCTAAGAGGAGTTTGAACTGTATGCGGAAATGGATAGGAAGCCAATGAAGTGACTTGAGGAAAGGAGTAATGTGGGCATAATGACATTGGCGGAATATGAGGTGTGCGGTTCTGAACAGATTGATAGGGAGAGAGAAGGTTTAGCAGAAGGCCAGCAAGAAGCAGGTTGCAGTAGTCTAGATGAGAGGTGATGAGGCTAGTCTTCTTCAGTCCCTTACCTTTAGTACGTGAAAAGGAATTGTAGGTAGTCTATGCTGCAGCTAAAGGAAAAAAAGTGGCCTAGTTGTTAGAGCAGCTGCCTCAGCATCCTGAGGTTGTGAGTTCAATTCCCACTACAGCTCTTTGTGCTTCATTGCCACAGGTACAGAATAAGTACCTGTCTAAAATATATAAACCACTTTGATTGTGTAAACTACACAAGTCCCATCCATTTGATCCCATAATTGCAGGGCTCGTGTTTTCTCTGCCCTCCAACAGCGTTCTTACAAAGTTTCTTATTATTGTGATATTAACGTAGTTGGTTTTATATGAGTAAATCACTGTGAGAATGTTTTTACTGGCAGAGTTAATAAAAATGTCTTGCGATCCATGCCAGCCCATCCAAGGTGCTGCCAGGACAGGGCCAGCCAGTGCTGTGCACTGTTGTTTTCCTTTCCTCTGGCTGCTTCCCTCTCTTCTGCTTTGTTGGTAGAGGTTACCTAGTGGAGGGAAGGGATCCTGCTTTACTGGCACTCCTTTTAAACTTGCTGTGCATAACACCCTGCTAAAGTTTACTGCAGGTGGGTTGTCTATCCCCACAAAGTTTTCGTCAGCTCCCAAGGAGATTTCAGAAGGCAGAAAGCTGACAGTCAGGGCCAGCTTTAACAGCAGGGTTGGCAGACTACAGAACCGTATCAAATTATAGATCTGAATTAATTACAGAGCTTTAAAATTTCTGGAGACCTGAGAAGAATGTGTGTTTGAGAGAAAGGCCAGAGCAATAGAGAGACAGGTAATAATAATAAAAATAATAATAATAATAATTTATTTCTTATATACCGCTATACCGTGAAGTTCGAAGCGGTTTACAATAAAGATACGTTTGACAGTACATGGGATAGAAACGGTTTACAATAAAGATACGTTTAGTCATTAGTCAGTACATGGGATACAAGTGGTTTACATTAAAGATTCATTTTGTCAGTACATGGGATTCAAGTGGGTTACCGTAAAGATATATTTTGTCAGTACATGGGATGCAAGTGGGTTACAATACAAGTGGTTTACTATCAAGGTGCATTTTGTCAGTGTATGGGATACAGGTGGGTTACAATAAAGATACATTTAGTTAGTACATGGGTTACAATAAAGATACGTTTTGTCAGTACATGGGGTGCAGGTGGGTTACAATAAAGATACATTATGTCAGTACATGAGATTCAAGGTGGAAAGTATAATTAGTTTCGGGCCTTGGAATTAGGGGGCGATGTGGAAGGGTCATGGCGAGGAAGAGTTGGGTATGGGAATTTAGAATTTGTTAAACAGTCGAATTTTCAGAGATTTTCTAAAGTCTGCGTATGTAGTGGCCTCAAGTATGGGCTTTCCAAGCCATGTGTTCAGCCTAGCTGCCTGGAATGATAACATTCTATCTAGAAACTTTTTGTATTGGTAAGATTTCAAGGAGGGGTAATTAAATAGGTTTGTTCTGCGAGTGCTCTTGTTGGACTCGTTGGGGGAGAACTGGGAGATTAGGTAAGCTGGAAGAATCCCAAAGACAGCTTTGTAGCAAAAACAAGCAAACTTGAAGAGGACTCTGGTTTCTGCGGGTAACCAGTGGAGTTTCTGATAATAAGGGGAAATGTGTTCCCATTTTTTTAAACTGTGGATTTGTCGGATCGCGGTATTCTGAATTAATCTCAGCTTGTTGAGGTTCTTTTTATAAGCTCCTAGGTATATGATGTTACAGTAATCTAGGGTGCTTAAGATGGATGATTGTACTAGTAAACGGAAGGACTTTTCATCAAAGAATTTTTTAATAGTGCGAAGTACTAGGACCGAAATACATTTTTTAAACAGTAGGTTTGTGTGGTTTTCCAGGGTTAGGTGTTTGTCAAGTGTTACCCCCAGAATCTTTATGGTTTGGTCAATTTTGTATTCTCGGCTCTGTAGGTGAATTGAATTTTCTTTTATCTTTTCGTTGGGTGATGCCAGGAAGAATTTGGGGTTTTTTGTGTTGAGTTTCAGTTTGAAGGCCATCATCCAGCGCTCTATTTGATTTAGGATGTTGGTTAAGGAGTTGGAGAATTGTGGTAAGAGGGGCAGGTGGAAACAGACTTACACAGAAATATGCAGGCAGTCTAATTCAGGCTTTGTTTTGTGAAGAAGCCAAGGGTCAATATTTAGATGTGTTTGAGAGCACCTGCTGTTAATGAGGGATAGCACTAGGGGCAGTGTTCTTCAAAGCAAAGTCCGTGAGCCAATGGCAGCCCTTTGGGACCTCTTGGGAGGGCCGTGCAGTCCTTTTTTAAAATTTGCTGTTGTATACAGGTCACGGCCTTTGTATTAAAGAACAATACCTAATCTGAACTTTTTTTCTCTATGCCCGTCCTCTTCCCTGCTCCCCCTGTCCAGCAGTAGGCCTTCTCCCTTCATTTTACCCCCGTCCCTGGTCCAGCAGCACCTCTTCCCTGCTCCCCCTGTCCAGCAGCAGCCCTTCTCCCTTCGTTTTACCTCCCCCCTGTCCAGCAGCACCTCTTCCCTGATCCCCCTGTCCAGCAGTAGGCCTTCTCCCTTCCTTTTACCTCCCCCGTGTCCAGCAACACCTGTTCCCTGCTCCCCCTGTCCAGCAGTAGGCCTTCTCTTTTCCTTTTACCTCCCCCCCAGTCCAGCAGCACCTCTTACCTGATCCCCCTGTCCAGCAGTAGGCCTTCTCCTTTCCCTGCTCCCCCTGTCCAGCATCCGCTAGCCTGGGCAGCCTCGGGGCTTTTGCTAGGCTGGCCCACCTCGCATTATCAAAGTGGGCCGGCCTAGCAAATGCCCCACGGCTGCTGCGTTTGCTGGTCGGGGGGTGAGAAGAGGTGTCCCGGCAGTGCAGGAGTCAAACCGCTGCTGAAATTGCCGTTGCAAGCCGCCCCACACGTCGCAAGCCATCCCACGCACCAGAAATGGAATTCGGCACGGAGGGACACAGCACAGTGGCAGGGATCACAAAACCCTAAGTGAGAATGCGCGATTAGGTGGGTGGATTAAAGTAGCTGCCAGGCAGGGATGCTGGACTTGCAAAATAGGGAGGGAATAGAGAACGGAGAAACAAAAAGAAAAATCAGCATAGACTGAGCAGAAGTGGGAGGAGCGGCAAGACGCCAGATAGGTAGAGCCAGAATGAGCGGTCTGACTGAGGTGAGGTGCAGAGGGCTGCTTACTGCAGAATGCAGAAGAAAAGGAGAGAAAGAGGAGAAGCTGAACATAGGGAGGGGTGTTTGTTATGGGACGCAGGTGAAAAGATGGAAAGAGAGGAGAACCTGGATATAGAAAGAGACAACAAAGAGATAGATTGGAAAACAGTATAGAGTCAAGTACACAGAGGGACATTGTTGGACATAGGGAACAGACAGGAATGCAGAGGAATAATGTTGGATACAAGGGAAGAAAAGAGAGAGGGAGGAGATAGTGCACATGAATGGAGGAGAGGGGAAGAGAAGAGAGAGGGAAGAGATGGCACACATGGGTGGAGGGGAAGAGAAAAACAACAATTTGGATTTAGGCACACATCTTGCTATGCACTATTCCTATAAAGATGCATGTATAAATCTTTTAGTGCTGAACTGAAAAGGTGATATAACCATGGGAGGAACATGGGCAGCTCAGGCTCATCCACTAAAAATGCATGCAGTATTATAGTTTGGAGAATCTGCACCTAATTTACACGTACGGATTCACACCAGGTTTCAGTTGGTGTAAATCCTCACACCAAAAGTTGAGTGTGTTAGCCTAGTGGGTGGAGTAGCTACCTCAGCACCCTGAGGTTGTGAGTTCAATTCCCACTGCAACTCTTGTGACTCTGGCTAAGTCACTTAACACTTCATTGTCCCAGGTGCAAAATAAATATCTGCCTAAAATATGTAAACTGCTTTGATTATGTAAAGCCACACAGAAAAAGTGGTATACAAAGTGGCATAATAAGGGAGGGTGGGGAGGACAGCTGGCACCTTTCCACCCCTACCATACGCACACACCCTCCATTCCCCTTGTACCTCTTTAAATCTTTGCCAGCGTGAACAACTTCTCCTGTCTGCTGCTTGTACCAACCTGGCTCTCCTCTGAAATCATTTCCTGGTTCTGGGGCCAGGAAGTGACATCAGAGGGAGAACCGACATTGGCGTACGCAGCAGGTTGGAGTTCTTGCCATCGAAGAGCTTGAGGTACGGTGGGGGGAAAGTGAAGGCGAGCACGTGGTCGGAGAGGAATGGGAAGGAGCGGAGAGGAGGACAGGTGCCGGTGACTGGGGCGGTCTGCCCCCCCCCCACTTACTATGCCACTGTGCCCACCACATGTCAGTCAAATATAGGTGCCGTTTGTAGAATTGTGCTATTAGGCCAGGGTTTTCTTGGAATGTGGAGCAGTGGTTAGAGCTACAGCCTCAGCAGCACCCTGAGGTTGTGGGTGCAACCCCAACATTGCTCCTTGTGACCCAGGGCAAGTCACATAATCCTCCACTGCCCCAGTTATATTAGATAGACTGTGAGTCCATCAGGACAAATAGGGAAAATGCTTGAGTACCTGTATATAAACCACTTTAAATGTGGCGGTGTAACTACAAAAAGGTGGTGTATAAGTCCCTATCCCTTATCCCTAATTTACCAGCGCCCTTATCCCTAATTTACATTCATGCCCAAACTACACCCCCTAACCACACCCATTTTTCAGGCGAACACCTCAGTGTTGACGCCCACCTGGCACCTACCAAGTTAGGCACTTATCGGAAAATTAATTTTTTAAAATTGGTTTTTCATCAGATTTTAATGGTACCAATTAAAAAAATTAACCCCCTCTTCTACGAAACCGCGCTAGCATTTTTTAGCGCAGAGAGTCTTGCTGCTCCCAACGCTCATTGAGCTCCCATGAGCGTCGGGAGCAGCACGGGCCATTCAGCGTGATTCTCTGCGCTAAAAAAAACGCTGGCGTGGTTTCGTAGAAGAGGGGGTAAGTCAAACACCATTTATAAAATCAAGGCCAGAGAGGATAGATTTTGTTTTTCTGTATAGTGCTGCTGAAAATTCATAGCTCATTCCTTTTGAGCATCAAGCTCAGTATTCTTAATTTCGTATGGACAATTTATCTATACAAATTTAGAACCACATATTCATCAGTTTGACTTATATATGGACACGTATTCATTTGGCATCTGCCTGAATCCTGCCTTCAGAGACTTTAAAAGAAAAGGACCTTGTGTATAATGCTGTTTATGCCTTGAGCTCTACTTGAGTTTGTTTTATTATGTGGGTTGTGTATTTAAATTAGCAAAGGGGATTATTATACCTCCTTCTGTCCTCTTTCCATAGTCCAGCTGGCCCTTCTCCCAGTGACTGTAATGGAAATAGTTAGCATGTAGGTTGGTTGGGGAGGGACAAGGCTGGAAATCTTTTTACAGATGAGACAATACTTCTGGTTATTTTAATCACTGTAAAGAATTTAGAGTCATTGCTATTTAACAATACATTGATTCTTTAACTGCAAGGAAAATGGGCCTGTTTACTTCAAGCAGTGACAATAAACTAGGATGCACTTAGCCAGGAGAAAAGAGAGCAGGAAAAAAGATCGATCCTGGGTCACCTGAAGACAGAGGAGGGGCTTTCAGTTACCTGCCACAGTGTGCATACATGTGCAGAAAACTTGACGTGTAAATGGCAGCCAGTTGACTGTGTGAAATGCATTTCCTTACAGAATAAGTGGCATAGCATGTACAATAAATGCAAGAGGGAATTCATGTGGACGGAGCATGACAGTACTGCCACTCCACATGTGAAACTTGCACATCATAGTAAACATGTGGTGGGCCATTTTGTGCATCGGGTACATCGGGTACAAGCGATCGTTGCTAAAGCTGTGAAAACAGCCTTGCTGCATTTAGGGGCCCACAATTATACAAGTCACGTCCACGCATGCTCAGAGGCTCTGTAGACACTTCTGATTTTTCACTGTTCCTTGATTGTTGTTGACCAGTTATTGCTTTTTCCGGTACCCAAACACAGCACTTTGCAAAAAAAACCAAAAAAAAACCCAATAACAAACAAACCTATCCTTATTTGCCTTATTATCCTGCCCGGCTCGGCCTCCACAGCCAGGCGAGGGATGCATGAGGCACAAGGGCGCAAGTCCATTCAGCACATCCCTCGGCTAGGGAGTCACCCATATGTGGCTGACTCATCCTGCTTGTCCTAGGAGAAAGTGTAGTTACTTACCTGTAACATAGGTTCTCCGTGGACAGCAGAATAGTCAGCCACACAACCCACCCGCCTCCCCGTACGGCCAACCGGCCACAGCTAGGAACATTTATTTATTTATTCAATTTTGCATACCGTTCTCCCAGGGAGAGCTCAGAACGGTTTACATGCATTTATTCAGGTACTCAAGCAGTTTTTCCTCTCTTCCTGGGGATTAGGGGGAAGCAGGAGGAAATGGGCAGTACTCGGGCATGTCCGGTGGGGCCCAGGCACCACACTTGCTTAGAGGAAAAAAAAATCTCTCTGAGCTATTGGAGAGCTTATCTACAATTGGGAACTGATAGGACATAAGTGGCTGACTATCCTGCTATCCACGGAGAACCTACGTTACTGGTAAGTAACTACACTTTTTTGAAAAATCCCTCCATCGCTGGGGGGGGGGGAACAGAGAGGAGGAGAGGTGCTGACAACAATAGGCTGCTCATCGCATCACAGAAATAGACCTCGTACTCCTTGGTTACTGGTATGAAATATATTTATTAGCAAAAAATGAAAATTAGGAAAAGACACTAAAGCAGCACTCAGGGCAGATAAGGAAAATATACATCCAATGTAGCTTCTGTACTTAGGATTCGTCTCTTCCTTTCTCCCTCCTTCCTCTTTCTTTTTTTTTAATTTAATATTTATTGAAATTTTCAATATATTCAAGCATATTATAACTTGTACAGAAAGGAAATTTAGCAAGAAATTAATACAAATGAAAACATATATCAAAGAACATATAAGCATAAATTTCTACTCAAGTCCTCAATAAGATCCAAGAAGGAAAATAGGCGATAGAAAGAAATTATTATAAAACAAAATAATAGCTAGTCGAATGAGATTGAGGCACCCTTTCTTAAACTAAGCACTTTCTTTCTCCAAAGATGCAGTTGTGAGAAAAGTTGTCAGTTGAGATGGCTCAAAGAAAACATATTTATGAGAATGGTAATTAACAACACATTTACATGGGTGTCGCAAGTAAAAAGTCGCCCCCAGAGATAAAACACCAGGTTTCCTTAACAGAAATTCTTTTCTCCTTCTCTGCGTCTCCTTGGCCAAATCTGGGAACATCTGAATTTTACAACCTAAAAACTCTTTTTGCTTATTTTTAAAGAAAAGTCTCAGCAACCAGTTTTTAATCCTTCCTCTTTCTTATGCTAGCCAGCATAACATTTATACACTTTTGCTCGGTAGTCCCAGATACAGATTACACAATTGCTTTTCTATTGGCTATATGGTGTAAACACTCATCATGGAGCCATACTGAAATGTGACCACCTGGTGCCAAAACTGACCTTCCTATATTTCCCTTACAAGTGCATTTCCAATACTAAGGTTAATAACTCCAGAGAACAAACTCCCACCTTCCTCAGTGTTCCCGCTAAGCTGCGCTGGCGTGCGCTGGCGCACAAAATATTACATCGCAGCGCACAAGTTTCACGTCACAGCGCACACTCGAGCGGAGGTGAGAGGAAGCGGCGGCGGTCTGCCCTGATCGCCTAAGATGCAGCAGCGGCAGCATCCCCGTAATTTACGGGGATCATGAAAGGAGCCGCCGCTGCTGCATCTTAGGCGATCAGGGCAGACCGCCGCCGCTTCCTCTCACCTCCGCTCGAGTGTGCGCTGTGACGTGAAACTTGTGCGCTGCGATGTAATATTTTGTGCGCCAGCGCACGCCAGCGCAGCTTAGCGGGAACACTGGTTTACACTGTCCTTGCTAATGCTTCTTAGGGGAACATCATATCATGTCCCAAAACAATAATGCCACAGTCAGGAAATCTGACTGCTGGTTTCTGGAGCAAAGGTGAATCTCTCTCTTTTGCTGACAGAGAGGAAAATGACTGCTTAGAAGTCTGAATTCATATGCATAATGTCTCTCTTAGAAATATAACTATTTGGGGTTTCACAGGGGTCTTCGCCTACAATATATGCAGGTCTTATGCTTGCGTCATCTTCCGCCTACATTTTCATGCAGATCTTATTCCTGATTCTCCTCTGATTCATCCTCAGTGCCAGTGCTTGTGTCAGCAGTGACGGGCTCCTGTCTCGCCGCAGCACACAGTTTGCGATTCACTGTAATATTTGGTGGCACTTAATTGGAAAGTGCTGCTGACTGTCCTTTTATTGGCTGCAGCTCTGTCCAGTTATGCAAGTGCAATTCATGGGAAGAGCCAGGAGTTATTTATGGTTAATTATGTGGCTGTGCTTAACTTCCAGGTCTTACCAAAGGTTGGCATATTTGGTGCCCGGGGCTGAAAGGACCTAGCACTGAATAACAGGGTCTAAATTAGCCAGCAGCAGTCAGCAGTTAAGGAAACAGTGACCACTATCAACTGAATATTAGCCAATTATTTTAAAAATTTCTACACCGTTTACAGCTAAACGGTTAATAGGATATACATACATAGTTTTAAAACATAATAAAATGAACATACAAACAAGCCTTAAAATTCATAGCTAAAAAATACTAACATAGCTTTGCATCGAAACAAAGCTTAAGAGACATAGATAAAAATGAATTGCATATCATAGACACAAATTAAAAGCGTATCTGTGGATCATAAACGGTTCATCAGGTTTACCATGATATGTCTAAAAGAAAGCATCAACAAATAACTGTGCTTTAAGTAATTTTCTACTCTTCATTGGATTCTTTGGTTAATTTCATATGTTCCCTCTTTTTTTAAATTCTTTTGTTTTCTTATATACTTTTGTACTTTTTATAAATAAATTTTTTAATAATTAGTACTTAAATATTTATAAATATTGACTAAAACAAATCAACTTAGCTTTCAATCAGCTCAATTTCTGGTCTCAGTTCTCAGAACGGGGGATAACCGACATGTTTCACCCATGTGTTCTCTAGCGGTTTTTTCAAGGCTATCACTCCCCATAACTCTCACTCCATTCCGAACAGACCAGTTTCCTCTCCAGAGAAATTAACCAAAGGATCCAATGAAGAGTGGAGGTGTAAAGCCATCCACTATGAATACATATTGAGTGGGGAGGTGGCCTCGCTGATGATCGTGTGGTTAGAGATGTATTTTGATTGAACTAGGCGTATATATAAGGTCTAAGTCCTTATATATTGTGACTACTTGAATCTACTGCCTATTTCTTTAAGATTTGAATAAGTCAGGTGCTTTTTCACCTTAAGTAATTTTCTAAACATACCCCTCTCAGAACAGTTCCGTATCTGTCCTACCAGAGAGTTCCAAATCTTAACTCCTGCACAACAAAAGGTCTTTTTGTCAGTATCGACTAACCTTGGATTCACAGTCGTGTTCAGTAGAGCCAAGTTCTCAGAACGCAAAGATCTTTTTGGAATGTAACCAGATATGTTATTTTTAAATAATTCTGGAATTTTTCACCTGTTTTCACTCTACTAGATGGACTGTTCAGGTCTTTATCTGCTGTCATTTACTGTACTATGCTAATGTGTTACCTTTAAACCACTCCTCTTTTCTGGATGTATAACTTTGACCATTTTGCAAATAAAATAGCTAAAAATTGTACACATAACTGTCATTTATACAATTGGCAAGGGCACGGACAGTAGAGGTTTGGCAGGAGGAGGTCGCTGTGAAGCCTCCTGCTCCTGATAACTCATATTTATTCTTAGCCCTCAAAGCACCCATCCCCTATCCAGTTCTGAACATGTCTCACTTCCGTAATCACACACAGAATGTACAAAGGATGACAAAACTGATGTCATTGTTCACTTGGGGGTCAAATAGCTTGGTTTCAAATGGAGATAGAGAAGTGTGAAGGACTTTTTAAAATTAATTTATGGGATAGATTTAAGAAATTAGCCTAGATTATAGCATTTTCAGAGGTATTACATAAGAGAAGGCAGAGAAAAGGGTATGTTATATCAAAACCTGACAGAAAGGCTTTCAGTGGTTCTCAACCTGTCCTGGGGACCCCCCAGCCAATCAGATTTTCAAGATATCCCTAATGAATATGCATGAGAGAGATTTGCATACCTGTTTCTTCCGTTATATGCAAATCTCTCTCATGCATATTCATTAGGGATATCTTGAAAACCCGACTGACTGGGGGGTCCCCAGGACAGGGTTGAGAACCACTACGTTTAGATAGAGGGGGGAGGGGAGGCTGGGATCATATCTAGAACAATAACTGTGCTGCAACAATGGTCATCTCTGTCTATGGAAAAGGATCATTTAATTTAATCTAGAAAAGAGAATGACGGATATGCGAGTAAGCCAATTCATGCTGTTGCCCAATAAACAGAAGAAGGATATGAGGAAAATCTGAAAAAGAAATGAGCTTAGTACTTGGTTCTTGGAAAACAGGCTAGATCACGGAAGGAGGTTTAAAGCTATGCAGAGGATACATAAGCCAAGAGGAAATGCTCAGCAGCATCTATGGAATGAAATTCTAGATCTTCAAACCCTAATGGTGGAGTGAGTCCCATGAAAAGGATGTGGCCGTATCTGGTTATAATCTATTTAGAAAAGACTGAGATGACAGAAAGGGGGATAGAATAGCTCTCTTTGTTAAAAATATCAATGCAACAGGAATTCAGAGAGTTTAGAGAAAGTAGGAGATGCTGTGGGCCTTCTTGAAAAGGGGAGATGAACTTCCATCTACTCTGTTGAGGGCTACAGATCTCTCAGGCAGTAACAAGAAGTGGAAACCAGCAAGGTTTATCGAAGAAGTGGCTGAAAAAGTATAGATAACAAGCATTCAATCTATAAAAAAAAAAAAATCTCAAAGGGAAAGATGGGTAACAAAAAATGGATTTTTTTTTTTTTAAATATGTCAGGAAAGAAGGAAGACCAACTCTGAAATTGTATGACTGAGAGTAAAAAAGGAAAGATATATATCGTATATAGAGATTAAGAAAATGCAGACATGCCAAACAAATACTTCAGTCCTTCTCCACTCCATTCTTAAATAAACCTATAGATGTTGTTTGGCAAGGGTGCACATGATCCACTCTGTGGTCATACTATTGATATCCTTGTGGTCCTGCAGACCCTTAATAGAGAAATGTTTTACAAGGGGGTGCTGTAAAGTTCTCAGCTCAACCAAGAAGAGAATGACGTGGATATGGTTCAAGCAATACTCTGAAACAATGTCAAAACAAAGAATTTTGTTTCTGCAAATTGGCACTTAATGAAATAAGATAACACTCTTTTCAGCTACAGTGGCAAAATAAAGCTCAGAATTTAGGAAGTTGGTTGTTTGGGTTCAGAACTTTTCAGCACCCCCTCGTATGTAATAAAAGTGAGCCAAGTATAGGACAATCAAGCCATTGCGACATCACTGATGAGGTTGGGTTTTATTGGTGGAATGAGGCATTATGACATCACAATCTAAGCTCTGGTTACCAAAGGCTGAAACTCTTCAAACTACCAGGAGATGCTGAAAAGTTCTCAGCCCAAGCAACCAACTTCCTAAATTCTGAGTGTTATTATGCGACTGTAGCTGAACATAAGAACATAAGAGATGCCGCTGCTGGGTCAGACCAGTGGTCCATCACGCCCAGCAGTCCGCTCACGTGGCGGCCCTTTTGGTCAAAGACCAGTGCCCTAACTGAGACTAGCCTTACTAGCGTACGACCTTGTTCAGTAGGAACTTGTCTAACTTTGTCTTGAATCCCTGGGGATTGTTTTCCCCTATGATAGCCTCCGGGAGAGCGTTCCAGTTTTCCACCACTCTCTGGGTGAAGTAGAACTTCCTTACGTTTGTACGGAATCTATCCCCTTTCAACTTTAAAGAGTACCCTCTTGTTCTCCCTACCTTGCAGAGGGTGAACAACCTGTCCTTATCTACTAAGTCTATCCCTTTCAGTATCTTGACTATTTCGATCATGTCCCCTCTCAATCTCCTCTGTTCTAGGGAGAAGAGGCCCAATTTCTCTAATCTGTCACCATATGGCAGCTCCTCCAACCCCTTAACCATCTTAGTCGCTCTTCTCTGGACCCTTTCGAGTATTAATATATGTTATGTTATCTTATTTCATTAAGTGCCAACTTGCAGAACCAAAATTCTATGGTTTGACATTGTTTCAGATCATTGATTTAACAATATCTACATCATTCTCTTCTTGGTTGGGCTGAGAACTTTTCAACACCCTCTTAAATTTCCATATTTTCTACACAGGATTTAGCAGGCTTGGATCATCTCCTCAGTAGCTTTTCTCTCCATTTTCATCTGTTCTCTGACACTGTATTTAATAAATCTCCCATTTGATTTTCTCATGGAAAATTTAATGAAACAATTTTTTGCAGTGCTATTAATCTGCCTTACAACAGAGACACCAACAGCTAGAGCTCTTCAGTCCGACGAAGAGACAGTTGGGGAGATATGATAGAGATCTATAAAATAATGTGTGGAGTGGAATGAAGTGAATTGCTTGTTTACTTTCCAAAAATGCAAGAATTAGGGGTCATGTGAAGAAGCAACTACTGGTAAGTAGTAAATTGAAATCAAATCAGAGAAAATATTTCTTCACTCACCATGTAATTAAACTCTGGTCTCTCTGTAGAATATGTTTACATAGGGGGAAGGATTCGTGTGCTAGTGTTTTTGGACACTCTTAATTCTGATATTGTTTTACACTCATTAAGGAATTCAGACCCTACGGTTCATGTTGTGGGGTGGCTTGATACCTTTCGCTCAGATTAATTTTAGCAGGTTAATAAAATTGAGATTTGATCCCTCTCTCATTTTTGTTAAACTTGATATTCTGCTTTCCATATTGTACATAAAAAATGAATAATATAAAATAATCTCATGTAGAGAATGACACGTTGACAGAATTTGTCACCGTCACAGTCCCTGTGGATAACCATGGGAAGCCATCCTGTGTCATTCTTTAGTGTCTATCTCAACCTCAGTCCTTCTATACCAGCATTCTTCAATGCAAGGCTTGAGGGTCAGTGGTTGTGCCTATTCATAATCTGATTCTTATGTGAGCCAAATATAAGATAATGAACCCATTGTGACATCACTGATGAGGTTGGCTTTTAGGCATTGGTAGAATGAGGCATTATGACATCACAATCCCACCTCTGGAATGTTGCTACTCTTTGGGTTTCTGCCAGGTACTTGTGACCTAGGTTGGCTACTGCTGGAAACAGGATACTGGGCTTGATGGTCCATCAGTCTGTCCCAGTGTAGCAACGCTTATTTATTAAAAAAATTTGTCAACTGCCTATTCCTAGGTGGCCTTACAAAAGTAACATACACAAAATGGAACAAACAAGACTTATACAAACAAATTAACCACCCATGTCATTGTTTAGTGTCTACCTCAGCCTCAGGCCTTCTACACCAGCATTCTTCAATGCAAGGCTTGAGGGTCAGTGATTCTTTCTTCTCTCCTTAAAGAACGACATGGAGATGGTTTCTCGCGGTTATCCACAGGAATGGTGACGGTGACAAATTCTGTCACTGTGTCATTCTCTTCCTTAAGAGTCAGCGTTCTCCCCAGTTATGATTAATGTCTACCTACAACCTCTTGGTAAAATGTTGACAGAGATAGGAAAAGCTAAACAATTTATGCCCATATATAATCGATTACACCAGCTGAAGAAAATTTTGGTTTCTATCTATCATGTTCCTTGGATGGAATGAATCATTGGTTGAAATAAAATACACTGGCTTGTAATTTAACTGAGACAAAACTGTTCTGGGTGTGCCATAAACTCCATTTTGAGGAAAATATATCACAGCAGAATGCAAACTGTTTTCTTCATGGAGGAATATCATTTCAATACAATGCAATACTGTGCCTTATATCTCGCAGTTCTCTACAAGGAATCTATGTAGTTTACATTAAGAATTAGATCAAGTTCTTGTGGTTATGTTTTTTTAAGTCATATGTTATGGTAGTCAAAGAGAAGAGGTTGCTTCTACGGTCCTACATGTAACCAAAGCAGCTCAGCATACTTACAAAAATGAAACCATGGAAAAACAAACTGTCCAAACCCTGACTCCCCAATCTTTCCCACCCCCTGCAATGGATAGATCTACCTCCCTAACAAAAACTTTGTGTGGGCCATTTTCGACATGATGTCTAAATCTGAGTTTAGACATTTTGCAGAACATGCACAAAAATCCAGTACCAAACATGCCCATTTTCAAAACATTTATCTTGCTTTTTTTTCAAAAATGGATGTAATTGTGCTCAGTGCATCTATCTTTTTGAACCATTGTTGAAAAAAAAAGAAAACATATCCAAAAGATAAATGCACAGAACAAGCCATTGGAATGTAGGAGGGGGGCCAGCATTCTTAGTAGACTGGCCACATGGACATCTCAGCAGAGCAGTGGGACAATCTGGAGTAGGGGGGCACTGTAGTGAACCTCACATAAAATGTGAGGTACACATCTCACCCAGTGGCGTAGTAAGAGGGGGAGGTCCGTACTGGGTGCCGTCTTTGTGGGGGTGCCAGCACCCATCCTCTCTACACCCCTCCCTGCTGTGCACCCCCTCCCCTTCCTTCATACCTCTTTAATTTTCTGGGCACGAGCAACATCACGAACTTGCTACCTGCATTGGTGTCGGATCTCTCTGATGTCACTTCCGGGTTCCGCACCTAGGAAGTGATGTCAGAGGGAGAGCTGACACCACGTGGGCAGCAAGTTTGTGATGCTGCTTGTGATGGGAAAATTAAAGAGATGCGGGGGAAGGTAAGGGGGGTGCGCGTGCGGCAGGGGGAGCCAGAAAGGAGCGTGGGGACAGAGAAGAGGGTGAGAGAGGGGCACCACCGCTCTGAGTGCTACTCACCCTCACTACACCACTGATCTCACCATGTATGATGAGCCCTTCAAAACCCACTGTCCCCAACTGTACTGTACAGTACACCACAACAATAGTCCTTATGCATGCAGGTGATACCTATTTGTGGGTACGGTGGGATTCAGATGGCGTTTGGAAGGCTGATATGGTCCACTACAAATGTAGTGGTTAGAGTGGGGTATGGGCTTGAGTCCCCATCTCTATGGTTCACTACATCACCCACCAGGCTACTCCAGAAACCTGCTCGATGCTTTACTATTACTGCCTAGAATATCCGAAGCTGTCATACTAGACATACTACTACTGCTACTACTATTAATTATTTCAAGAGCGCTACCAGATATATGCAGCGCTCTATAGAATCACAAAGGAGACAGTCCCTGCTCAAATGAGCTTACAATCTAAACACTCAAGACAGACAATCAGGATGTCAAGGTAGGGGTTACAGTTAGCGGGAATGGTTGACCTACTGGCTAGGGTGGTGAGCAGAGGGCAGTGGGGTGTAAAGTTATGAGTTGAAGGCTACATCGAAAAGGTGGGTTGGGGAGCAGGAGGTGAGTCATTGACCACTGGGGGAGTGTGTGTAGAAGGGGTCATACTTACATCCCTCTAGTGACCATCTGGTCAGTCTGGGCACCTTTTTTGCACTTACTCATTGTTTAAAACAGGTCCAACCCAGTCGTCCAAATTGTGCCCTGGACATATTTTTAAATATTTGATTATGGCAGAAAAACATCTAAACATCCACTCTGTCAGCTCTTCAAATAGACTTAGAAGTAGTGTGCAAACTTACATAGTCCAGTGTCACCGCCTCAAACTCACTCTACACAAAGTCTTCCAAGCCCTCAGCAATACATTACATTACATTAGGGACTTCTATTCCGCCTATACCTTGCAGTTCAAGGCAGATTACAAAAGAGCTAACTGGACATTTCCAGTGAAGTTACAACAGTTTTGGGATTTTTTGGGTTTTTTTTGGTTACAAGGGAAGAGAGGTACCTGGATTAATTCTGGAAAAACTTGCAAATTGGATATTAAATTGACTGTATGTTACTGTGTGATATAACAAATAGATTACAGTTAGAGTACAAATAAGATTATGTAACATTTCAGGGATCTGAATACTTGGTTGGTGTTTTGGGGAGGAAGAGATTATTTAAGTGGAGGTTTTGGGGGAGAATTTAGGGGAAGGGTTGGGTTAAGATATCTGCTCTGCCCACTTCTGCTCCAAACACTTCATTGCCAATGGGGATTTATGTATCAGTTCGTCAACGGTCTCTTTAAATTTAAATATTCAATCAATAAATAGTTTTTTCTTAATTCCCTTTAGCAAATAACTTATAAAATAGATTTTCACTTATCTTAAAAGGTAAGAAGACTCTCGTCAGTTAATATTAATCACAGTCGGGTCGGGGATAGCATAACCAATTTGAATCGTGTTTCGTAATAACTGCTGTCTCAAGGCACATCCCCTGTTGGTGTTGCCACTGGCATCTTCAGCGGTGCTTTACTGCTGATCTTAAGAAAACCATCTCAGTCATAAGCCCGCCCACATCCCACCCACACCACGCCTCTAACACGCCTCCTTGAGATTTAGACGAACTGCAGATGGGCAGCATAGAAATCTGTCCATAAAATAGGTTTCAAAAATAGCAAATTGGAAGGGTTTGGCAGGAAAAATGTCCATCTGTCCCTTTATGCCATTTTTTTTTGGACATTTTTCTTTTTTGAAAATGAACTCTTGTATCACTCTATTACATCTTTATGCCATTGTATACTACTACTATTAATTATTTCTATAGTGTTACCAGATGTACACAGTGCTGTACAGAGTCCCTGCTCAAAAGAGCTTACAATCTAAACAGCCAAGACAGACAAATAAACCAACAGGATGTCATGGATACAGTTAAGGGGAACGGTTAATCAGCTGGCTGGGTTGGTGGTAGCTCCTGCCACATTGTATTAGTTGCTAAAAAATCTACACTGAATGATTTACTCTGTGTGATTGAAGCATTGGATTGTCCAGCCTGGACTACTTCAATTTGACTTTCATGGTGCCACCATCTTTCTTAATTAAAGTTTTACAGCTGCATGGATTCTAACCAGATGTCAATATGAGCAGATCACCCCCATCATTAACATATTTGCATTGGCTCCCAGTTTTGGGTAAATTGAATTTAAAGTGTTTATTTTGGTGTTGCGGTTCATTTAGATCCCAAAACAGCTTCTGCAGTTTTTTGGTTCAATCATTGAATTTGGATGTCAGTTGTCTACAATGTGTTTAAGTTTTTAAATATTGACACTAGTGTCAAGTTTTTAGAGAATAAGATGGAGACAAACTTTGTCCCTATCCCTGTGGGCTCTGGCTCTGTCCCTATCCCCGCCCCAAAGTTAACAGTGCTATTCTCTAATCTGGATGAAACTGCTTCTTTGGATATGAAGTGTTTAGCTTATAAATCTCGTTTTGTGTCTATGACATCCTGTTTGCCTGTCTTGTCTGTTTAGATCAGTGTGTTGCAAACATTTTAAGCTGTTGGCACACTAATCTCGAGGTTCGGGCTGGAGGGCACCTGGAAATGTGTGGACATTGATGCGATGACATCATTTGCATGTGTGATGTCATCATATTGATGTCTGCGCATGTGGAGATGTCCTCCAGCCACGGCCCTAAGCCTCCTATTACTGCTGGTAGGAGGCTGCTGCAGAAGGAGAGGTGAGGAGAAGGAGCAGAGGTGTCAGTGAGGAGGAGAGGCACAGGCACTGGCTGAATGACTACAGGACGTGCCTTTCACTGCGAGAGGCAGGTCCTGTACGCAGTCAGCTGGTGCCGGCGCCTCTCCTCCTCTTGGGGCACACTTGGAATTCTTTGTGTGCTGTGGCACACAGTTTGCGATACACTGGTTTAGACTGTAAGCTCTTTTGAGCATGGACTGTCTTCTTTGTGACTCTGTACAGCGCTGTGTACATCTGGTAGTGCTATAGAAATAGTAGTAGTAGTAGTAGTAGTAGTGTTCTAGGCCAGTGGTTCCCAACCCTGTCCTGGAGGACCACTAGGCCAATCGGGTTTTGAGGCTAGCCCTAATGAATATGCATGAGAGAGATTTGCATATAATGGAAGTGACAGGCATGCAAATCTGCTCCATGCATATTCATTAAGGCCAGCCTGAAAACCCGATTGGCCTGGTGGTCCTCCAGGACAGGGTTGGGGACCATTGAGCTAGACCATGTTTTTCATTCTAAGTAGTTTTTGCTTTCTTTCTCCTCCTTTATAAAATACAATACAATACAGTACTTATATACCACCATTAAGCCTCTCAGCTCTATGCAGATTACAAATTTAATATACTGAATAACAAGAAACATCCAGGAATTACATAAAAATCATAAAAACCATTCATATATTTCAACCTTATACTTCCCGAAGTCAAATCAGTTTAGATATTCTTGAAAAAATATCGCCTTGACTAACTTTCTAAATATGAGATAAGAACATATGAATAGCCTTACTGGGTCAGACCAATGGTCCATCAAGCCCAGTAGCCCGTTCTCACGGTGGCCAATCCAGGTCATTAGTACCTGGCCAAAACCCAAGATGTAGCAATATTCCATACTACCGATACAGGGCAAGCAGTGGCTTCCCCCATGTCTTTCTCAATAACAGACTATGGACTTTCCCTCCAGGAACTTGTCCAAACCTTTCTTAAAACCATCTTACATCCAATGGAATGTTATTCCATATAACAACTAATTGATATTGGAAAGTAGAAGTAAACATTGCTTATATTTCACTCCTTTAACTGAGAGATAATTTAACTTTAGACAATTCCT
This sequence comes from Geotrypetes seraphini, assembly GCF_902459505.1. Classification (NCBI taxonomy): domain Eukaryota; kingdom Metazoa; phylum Chordata; class Amphibia; order Gymnophiona; family Dermophiidae; genus Geotrypetes; species Geotrypetes seraphini. Next base: position 121,865,394 of record NC_047091.1, on the reverse strand, counting down.
GCAATTAAAAGATGATTCCTTGCAATTGGCATGGTAAGGTGGAGCGAGCGGTCCACCCCGGGTGCCGTCTTGGTGGAGGCGCCAGCACCCGTCCTCCTCTCTGACCCCCCTGCTCCTTCCCCACCCCCCCAACTACCACATGCGCGCCCCTTCCCCCGTACTTTTTTAATGTTTCCAGCCCCAACCTGCTACATGCGCCACCATCGGCTCTTCCTCTGACATCACTTCCTGGTCCCGGGCCTAGGAAGTGATGTCAGAGGAAGAGCCGATGCTGGCACGAGCAGCAAGTCGGGGTTGCTTCTCGTGCCAGGAACATTAACGAGGTATGGGGGAAGGGAAGGGGGGCGTTTGTGCGTATAGCAGGAGGGGGTGGGGAAGGAGTAAAAGTGGGTTGGAGTGGAGAAGAGATCAGGGGAGGGGCGCCATTGCCCTGAGTGCTTCTCACCCTTGCTATGCCACTGACTACAGTACTAATTGAATCAAATAGGAAGGTGCCCAACCATGATATATTTTAAACATGAAAATTCTCACTTAAATCTGCTTTTATTGGTAGCCAATGTAAAGATCTTAACAACAGGTTTGCTAGCAGAAAAAGTAAGCTTTGCTGCAGTATTTTGAATCATTTGTATTTTTCTAATCAGGACCTTATCGGTCACTCATGCCATGACTTTCTCTATAGTGGGGCCAAGCTGGGGAAATGTTTTCTTTGTTTATTTATTTATTATGATTTATCAACTGTGTTTATGAGATTCGCCCAAAGCAGGGCACAATGGGTACAACTTGACATAAACAGCACAGTAGAACTTTCATATCAAAGAAATATGCTAAATGTGAGCAGAGGATCATTTCCTGTGTTGCTGTCAGATTTCTTGATTTTATCAATTAAGGCAATATCCACAAAAGCTCATTTCCTTGGACCCCTGAAGAAGGCGGTTTTAGTCAAAACCCAAACCGTGTTGGGCCTGCACTATCTTATACATACAGTATGTGGAATTTGTCCTGTGGATGTATTATTGCAACCTTCGATTGATTTATAGTAACATAGTAAATGACAGCAGATAAAGACCTGAATGGTCCATCCAGTTGGCCCAACCATACATGCTCCATAAATCAATCATTTAATTTAAATGGTCCTTTTTCTTAGATATTTCTGGGCCAGAATCCCAGAGCCCTGCCCCGTAGTGTGCTTAGGTTCTATCTACTGGAGTCTCTGTCAAAGCTCACTTTAGCCCATCGTAACCATCCCAGCTATCAAAGCCCTCCCCAGCCTGTCCTCAACTGAATGTCCATATACAGGACACAGACCGTGCAAGCCTGCCCAGTACTGTCCTTAGTTCCTTCAGTGTATACCCATTATTTTCTGATTAGAGATCCTCTGTGTTCGTCCCACGCTTGTTTGAACTCTGTCACCGTTTTCTTCTCTACCACCTCCCTTGGGAGCGCATTCCACGCATCAACCAACAGGAACATCTGCTCCAGTTTTTCTTTGTTTTTACAACATAATAGGCAGCATTCAAGAATATTCCTATAAGATAGCATCTTACAAATGAAACACTTTAATAAGCAACGTAGTAGAGCATTCAAATTACATGGATATGATGCTCAGAATGTCAGTACAATACAATGAAACATCTTAACAGGGAGCTGAAGGGCAAGTGCAATTGAGAGACAGTATGATTAGGAAAAAGGCATTGGGATAAATAAAAAGTTGGCTAAGTTGAAGGCAATTTATAGGTAAACAGTTGGAATAAGGTATGTGGAACTAGTCATTGGTTGCAGGGTGTGCAGCAAGCTAGTCCAAATGCAGAGTGAGAGGACATAGTTGGTTGCCACAAGCATTAAAGGCTTGGGAGAAAAGCCAGACTTTCACCTTGCTTCCCGAAATAGAGGAGTTAGACAATAGTGCCTCTGGGAATGAGTTCCGGAGTGGGGGGGGGGGGGGGCTACGTCTGAGCAGGCTCCCTGGCAATTTACATTTCCCTCCCACTACATATGAGGCAGTAAAGGAGCCATTTAGCTTACTTTATACTTATTAAAATTCTTGATATTCTACCCTTCAGTGAAATCAGAGCACCGTGATTGAGAAAGGAACTACATATTCCAGTAAGCACAGGAAAATATTGAAGGCTGCACTTTTTCAGAAGGCAGTTCTTAGAACTAGAAGCACCTTTTGATTAAGGCATTTCATTGAATGGTCTTTTTAACTTGTTTACGTATTTATTGTTGTTTATATTGATACGATAGAGACATTTAAATGCCTACATGGTGTAAATGTGCATGAGTTGAATCTCTTTCATTTGAAAGGAAGCTGTGGAATGAGAGGGCCTAGGATGAAGTTAAGAGGTGATAGGCTCAGGAGTAATCTAAAGAAATACATTTGTACAGAAAGGGTGGTAGTTCTCCTTAAAAAACTGGGACTATTCTCCCTTCAGAAGAGGAGACTGCGAGGGGATCTGATTGAGACTTTTAAGATAATAAAAGGAATCGACAAGATAGAGCAGGATAAAAAGTTATTTACGATGTCAAATGTGACCAGGCCAAGAGGTCATGGACTGAAGCTGAGGGGGGACAAGCCCAGGATAAACGCCAGGAAGTTCTGCTTCACACAGCGAGTGGTGGACACCTGGAACGCTCTCCCGGTAGAGGTTGCTGCGGAACCCACAGTTCTTGGTTTTAAGGGCAAGTTAGATGCACATCTCCTCAAAAGATGCATAGAAGGATATGGGTGACAGTTCTTGGTTTTAAGAGCAAGTTAGATGCACATATCCTCGAAAGATGCATAGAAGGATAGAGTAGCCCGAGAGCTAGTCTCGAAGGGCGTAGGATAACACGGGGCTGGGAGCCCGATGACGCCTGTGTTGTCAGGGAGACAGGGTAAGGATTGGTAGGTTTAAAAGTTGCTTAGATAATGTAAAGATAAGGTATGAAAGATGGTGCGTGATTGGAGGACAGGGGAAGTGGGCGGCACCGGGGGAGGTGTTAAAAGCCGGGACCTTGGAGGACTCGGCTTTCAGGGTCCTCCAGGGCGGTTTTTTCTTGTCTTTGCTTTTGCTGCCTTTGTTGTAGGTTTCCGTTCCTTTTTCAATGGAGTCGGGCAGCTTGCGGGGTGCTGGACAGGAGAGAGATGTGGCAGAGATTTCGTTGCTGGCTGGAGACTCCTTCTCGGAAGAGCCGTCGCAACAGGTTGGTCAGGGAGTAGGGGAGGAGTTGGTTCGCCCGTTGCGTCGCTCGAAGGCAGCAGCGTTGTCAGCGCTTGCCATAGCGAGCTCGGGGTTAATGAGGGGGAGCGGTTCAGTAGGGGGAGTTCAAGCGGGACCGAGTCGGCAGGAGACTGGTGTGTCGGACGGCTCTAGGGGAGCCGTTTCGGCCGGCCGCAGCTCTGCAGCGCCGCGAGGGGGCGGGGCCTCAGTATCGGCGTCCTTGTTCGATGCGTCGTGTGCTTCTCCCTCTGTGCCGTTGGTGTCGGGCGGGGGAGCTTCTGCATCCTTGGATTCAGCTTCCCTCGTGCTCCCTGGTGTAGATGTGAGTGTTGGGTCATTCCGGGGGAGGGGGGGGGAGGGGACTTCGGCTAGTAATCCCCGAGTGGGAGGAGGTTTAGAGCCTTGTGGGTCCCCAGGTGTTTTTGGCTCCGGCAGAGGAATGGATAGTTTAGGATATGGGTCTGTCCCAGCTGGGGGATCGTCCACGGCCTGGTCTGGGGTTTTTCCGGGGGGATGGGGTCCGGGTTGGGGTTCTCCTACCTGGGGTCCCGGGTCTTCGGTTAGTGGAGTGGGGCCTTCTGTTTCCCATTGGGGGGGGAGCTCTGCTAGTCCTGTTGCTATGGGTTTGGGTTTTATGCCTCACAGTGGCTATGGTTCAGGTTGGGGTGTTCCTATGGGGTTGGCTAGTGGTATTTTGCCTGGTCCTGCTTCTGTGTTTGCTTGGTCTCCACAGGTTCCTTCCTTTTGTCCTGGAGTGCGAGCTGCGGGAGTGCCGGATGTGGGAAGTGCAGCTATGTCAGAACGGCCTGGATGTTCCGGATCGGAGCGCAGTTCGGCGTTCGGAGGTGTTGTGGCTGCTGGCGGAGGCGCTACAGGCTCTTCTCAGCTATCATCTGCTTTGCCTGGGGTTGCTGTTAGTGGCGTCTCGGCTTCGGGACCTGCTTCGCTGGCCGGAACTGCTGCCAGCGGCGTCTCTGGAGGAGGAAGTGGAGACCCCAGCTCTTCTGCACAGGGTAATGTGGCGCCTGCTCTGGCTGCTTTGGTGGGTAAAGCTAAGGGAAAAAAGGGCAGGCGTAGACATCGACGGGGGGATTCCTCCTCTTCGTCGACTGGGTCGTCCTCGGGTTCTTCGTCGTCCTCTTCCAAAGGGGCGGCCTGTGGTGTAGGGTCTTCTGTAGGGGGTGAGGGGGCGGTTTCTTCGGGGGGAGTGCGGGGTGCGCCTGCGTTGGTTGCTCTTACGGAGCTTTGGGAACGCGTGCCTAGGGCGTTGCGTCGTAAAATTCGAAGGAGGTCTTGTGTTGATATTTTTCATCTGATGGAGGGCAGGGCACATAGGCGAGGTCATAAAAAATCAAAGAGGGATCGGAAGGAGGTTAAGTCTTTTCCGATAGCACGGTCCATTATTAATTGGATTCGAGCTTTTTTGCGGTTGGCGAGTGTTTGGGGGCGTGCTAACCCTCAGGAGTACGGTTTATTGTTGGCCTATGCGGATTCGGTTTTAGATGCATATCAGAGGTTCGGGGGTTGGGCCTGGTTGAATTATGACGAGGCTTTTAGGGATAAAATGGAGGAAAACCGGTTTATGTCCTGGGGCACTCAGGACGTGAATTTATGGCTTACTCACATGGCATCTAAGCCTTCAATTGCCCAGGCGGGTCGTGGGGTTGCGGGCTCCGTGACTGCTGGGCGGCCATTTCGAGGGGGGGTCGGTGGAGGTTCGGCGGCTGGATCCGACGTATGTTGGAAATTTAATAAGTCTAGCTGCCCCTTTACCGACTGTAAGTTTAGACATGCCTGTTCAGTGTGTGGCCAAGCTCATGCGGCACTCAAATGTCCCAAGCGGAGTGGCGGGGCTCCGGGAGGGGCTGGGAAGTGATAGTGCAGGCTTGTTACCGTCTCCGATACGTGTTGAGGCGATGCGTCCTTGGTTGCGGGGTTATGGTTTGCGGAAGACGGCGGAATTTTTGGAATCCGGTTTCACTTTCGGTTTTGTGATACCTTTTCAGGGGGCTTTGGTTACGAGCAGAGTTCAGAATGCTTCCTCTGTTTCCCAGTTGTGTGATGTAGTTCGGACCAAGTTATCTGAAGAACTGCGTTTGGGGCGTATTGCTGGGCCTTTTCGGAATCCTCCTTTTTTGCAGATGATTCTATCTCCTTTGGCTGTGATTCCTAAGAAGGTGCCTGGTCAGTTTCGTCTCATACATAATTTGTCACGACCTCTAGGTCACTCCGTCAATGAGGGCATTCCCCGTGATTTGTGCTCCGTGCGTTATGCGTCTTTGGATTGTGCTTTGCGGCACATGGTAGAGGCGGGGCGGGGAGCGCTTTTGGCCAAAGTTGATATTGAATCGGCTTTTCGATTGTTGCCGATTCATCCTCAGTCCTTTCCGTTGTTAGGTTTCCGTTTCGAAGGTTCCTATTTTTATGACCGCTGTTTGCCGATGGGTTGTTCAATTTCTTGCGCGTATTTTGAAAAGTTTAGTTCTTTTCTGCATTGGGTGTTGGTTCAGCGGGCAGGTTTTTCTTCTGTGGTTCACTACTTGGACGACTTTTTGTTCATTGGGGCCGGGGAAGGTGTTGTTTGTGCGCATCTAAAAAATGTTTTTGAGGAGCTCGCAGAGGAGTTCGGTGTACCATTGGCTGTTGACAAGTCTGAGGGTCCGGTTACTTCCTTGGTTTTTTTTTTTTTTTTTTTTTTGGGGATAGAGCTGGATTCGGTGGCTATGGTGACTCGCCTTCCAGAGGTGAAGGTTCGTCAGTTGCTTGAGCTCATTGAGCGGGTGTTATCTGTGTCTAAATCAACTTTGCATACTGTTCAATCTTTGTTGGGATCTCTTAATTTTGCATGTAGAGTGTTGCCTATGGGTCGTGCTTTTTCTAGGAGATTGGCTGCAGCAACCTCCGGGGTGCGTGATAAGAGGCATTTTATTCGTCTTTCGGTGGGTGTGCGGGCTGATCTGCGTATGTGGGCTACTTTTCTTCGTGATTTCAATGGAACAGTGCCCATTCAGGCTCCTGATATTTCTAATTTTGATATGGAATTGTATTCCGATGCAGCGGGTGGGGTTGGTTTTGGCTTGTATTGCGGTGGTGCCTGGTGTGCAGAGCGCTGGCCAGTGGAGTGGGTTCGCTTGGGTATTACTCGCAACATTACCTTGTTGGAGTTGTTTCCTCTGGTGGTGGCATGTGAGTTGTGGGCTGATGTATTGCGCAACCGGAGGATTGTTTTTTGGTGTGATAATCTAGGAGTGGTTGAAGTGGTGAATCGGCAAGCTGCGCGTTGTTTGGCGATCAATGCATTGATGCGGGAGCTCGTCTTGCGTTGTTTAAGGCTGAACTTATATGTACGGGCGCGGCATGTACCTGGTTTGCAGAATGGTATTGCTGATGCCTTGTCTCGTTTTAATTTTTTGCAGTTTCGTCGGTTGGCGCCAGAAGCTCGAGTGGACGGTTCGCAGATGCCAGCTCATTTATGGAACCTGGTCAGGAAGGAATCTGGGAGATGCTCCGCTTGTCAGTAGCTGCGTCTACTTGGTCGCATTATTCCGGGAGTTTTCGATTGATAGCAGCCTATCTAGCAGACAGGGGCTGGTGCCCGGGCGATGTGGCTGAATCATTGTTGGCTGATTTCGTGCTGTCGTCCTTCCGGGATCAGGTATCCCGGGGTGTAGTCCGCGGGCGCTTGGCGGGGTTTGCTTTCTTTTGCAGAGCGCTGGGTTGGGCGTGCCCGGTTTCGGGCTTCTTGGTTCAACGCATGCTTCGAGCCATGGGGCGGGTTCGTCCGAGTCCCAGGGATACCAGGTTGCCTATCACTCACGAGCTTCTTCTACGTCTGCTTGACGCGTTGGTGGAAGTGGCTAGCTCGGAGTATGAAGTTTGTTTGTTTCGGGCAGCATTCTCCATTGCCTTCTTTGGGGCGTTGAGGGTTAGCGAATTGTTAGTAGGACCTTTGTCTCACTCAGGCCCTATGGGTCTGTTGGTTCAACATATTCGTTTTCAGAATTCCACATTGCGGCTGCTTATTGTCAGCTCCAAGACGGATCAGGCTGCGTTGGGGCATTGGATTGTTTTGCATGCTGTTGCTGCCTGTCGTTCTTGTCCGGTAGCTAGTATGCGTTCTTTTCTGGGGGTGAGACCAGAGGGTGGTTCCATATTGTTTGTGCACTCGCAGGGATCTCCCCTTACACGCTATCAATTTCAGGCAGTCTTGCGTATGGTTTTGGCGCATTGTGGAGAGAATCCGGCGTCTTATGGAACTCATTCTTTTAGGATTGGGGCGGCTACAAGCGCTAGCGTGTCTGGTATGTCTAGGGAGGGCATACAAAGGTTGGGGCGTTGGGCTTCCGGGGCCTTCCGAGGATATATTCGTCGGGAGGGGCCTTTTTCGGGACGGAAGTAAGCAGAGTCTTTTGAGTGCTGGGGGGTGAAGGGTGCTGTTACATTGCATTAAAAAAAAAATAAATAAATAAATAACAAATAAAATAAAACTCAATGCGGACCTTACACATTGACTAAATGTTGCTATTACATTTGGAGAGATTCTTGTATGCATTTGTGGTTAGATTATGTTGTTTTTCTTTCAGCTTCCAGTGACAGGAGTTATTCCCTGTGGATCGTTGGCCACTCCTTCGTTCACTGGGCGGCGGAGAGAGCCGGTATTCGTCCTGGTGGCCGCCATCTAGGGCTGGGTCATCGAGGACTTCGTGTTTCATGGTGGGGTCAACGTGGGATGCGATGGAGTCAGTTGCTGCTGTTGCTGGAAGGATTGCGATCCCGTTCACGTCATCCGGACATGCTCCTGGTTCATTTAGGTGGTAATGATGTGGATGTTTGTACAGGGAAAGATTTGGTGAATCTTATTAAAGATGACTTACGTGTGGTGCTGGATTGGTTCCCCGGGGTTTTATTGGTTTGGTCCGATATTGTGCCTCGCCCCCGTTGTCTATCGTCTCGGCGATGGACACGTGGGTTAGCAAAATTGAATCGGCAGGTGGGGAAATGGGTAGTGGGACAAGGGGGGCTGCAATTGTTACACGAGTGGGTAGACGTTTCTTGCGCGGGATTGTTTCATAAGGACGGGGTTCATTTGTCGGCGGTAGGTTGGGATTTGCTGCTCGATGATTTTGCATCGGGTTGTGAGAGAGTCCTTGCCTCCCGTTGATGGTCGCAGCTCCAATTTATTGGGGGGGGGGCCTGTATGACTACAGTCCTGTGGCGGGTCTCCCGAGCTACTGGGTGCTGGGGCTCATCCGGCGATGAGCGGAGGGACGGCTGGGAGCCGTGTCTTGGGGTCTAATGACCTGGTTAAAGGGGCATGAGGTCATGCCACCCCTCAGGCTCTTGCTGTTCATGGCGGGGTCGGGGGCCATGGATTGATTATTACACTATGTAGCTCGGGAAGAGCTGGCTGATCTTGTGATATGAAATTACAGTGTTAATTATGTTAATTATGTTAATTTATGCAATTAAGTTAATTGCTGTTGTGGTTAATAAATTGAGCTGCGGCTTTATTCCAAAATATGGTGTGTGGTCTCTGTTATTGGGTTTAAGACATAAAGGTATGAGAGGGGGGGGGTGGTTTTTGGCGGATGTAGGAGCTATCCAGATCCCGCTGTTAAGAGTAGCCCGAGAGCTAGTCTCGAAGGGCGTAGGATAACACGGGGCTGGGAGCCCGATGACGCCTGTGTTGTCAGGGAGACAGGGTAAGGATTGGTAGGTTTAAAAGTTGCTTAGATAATGTAAAGATAAGTTATGAAAGATGGTGCGTGATTGGAGGACAGGGGAAGTGGGCGGCACCGGGGGAGGTGTTAAAAGCCGGGACCTTGGAGGACTCGGCTTTCAGGGTCCTCCAGGGCGGTTTTTTCCCCGCCCACCCACCCTTTAGTGATGGCCTTGGTAGCTGGGGGAGGCGGGTCTCCCGAGCTACTGGGTGCTGGGGCTCATCCGGCGATGAGCGGAGGGACGGCTGGGAGCCGTGTCTTGGGGTCTAATGACCTGGTTAAAGGGGCATGAGGTCATGCCACCCCTCAGGCTCTTGCTGTTCATGGCGGGGTCGGGGGCCATGGATTGATTATTACACTATGTAGCTCGGGAAGAGCTGGCTGATCTTGTGATATGAAATTACAGTGTTAATTATGTTAATTATGTTAATTTATGCAATTAAGTTAATTGCTGTTGTGGTTAATAAATTGAGCTGCGGCTTTATTCCAAAATATGGTGTGTGGTCTCTGTTATTGGGTTTAAGACATAAAGGTATGAGAGGGGGGGGGTGGTTTTTGGCGGATGTAGGAGCTATCCAGATCCCGCTGTTAACGGGTGACTAACCTTTTTTTTTGCCAGGTTACACCTGGCTGGGCCTCCGCATGAACGGATCACTGGACTTGATGGACCTAAGGTCTAATCCGGATATGGAAGTTCTTATGTTCTTATGTTCTAAAAGGAAGGCAAATAAAGAGTTACCTTTTTAAGTTGTAATCTACCAAGAGAAAGTGGTTTAGTTGGATTGGCTGAATATGCATGTTTTATAAATAAATAAAAACAATGCTGTTCTCTTAAAAGATCTTTGCTTGTATCTGATATTTAATGAGAGGGTGTTTTATTAATTAACTTATATGGTAGGCATCAGCACTAGAGAATTTTCCCCATCCCCACGGGATCTATCCTATCCCCCATCCCATGCCTGTGAACTCTGTCTCTGTCCCTGCCCCTTTCCTCATCTGCACAAGCCTCAAACACTTTAAAATCATAAGCATTTGAGGCTTGTGGGGTTAAGGCAGAGCTTGCAGGAATGGTACAGGGACAGAACTCGCGGGAACGGGGATATTGAGGTCCCTATGTCATTCTCTTCATCAGCACACAGCATATGAAAGTGAATGGTAAGGAGGCTATTTACAACAATGCAGAGCTATTTAGAATTCATGTAAATATAGATTACTTGGTTGTAATGGTTAACATATTTAGGAGGGTGTTTAATCAGGTGTTTAATCCTATTTATTTGTAACAGACTCGACACGATCATGTTTCGGCCCTAAAAGGCCTGCCTCAGGAGTCTTGCTGTTCAAATGTGATAGATACAAAGTAATGATTCACTTGCTCAATTAATGCACCGAGTTGTCATATGAAACACCATCTCTGAAACTGACGGCGTGTGTAGCTGAACCACATCCTGTTGAAAATGATACTGTACATTGTCGAGTCTGTTACAAATAAATAGGATCGAACACCAACTGGGCTCCTTCGTTGTCGTTTCCTGCCTCTCACCATTGTGAAGGCAGTTTCTCCTGTTCGTTTTTCTGTGTACCCCCTTGCCAGTCAGGTTTTCAGGATCTCCGCAATGAATCTGCATGCAAGAAATTTTCATATAATGGAGGCAGTGTAGGCAAATCAAGTTTATGCATATTCATTGTGGAGATCCTGAAAACCTGACTGGCAAGGGGGTATTCCAGGACCGAGTTGAGAAACACTGCCCTGGCCAAGCAGCTAGGAGGCCGACGACAATCACAGTGGAATCCCTATTTAAAATTCATTACAGATGTCTTTGAAAACCACTCTGAATTAACTCCCCAGTCATTAGCAGTATAGAAGCTTCCAATAAAAATAAGAGATGTCAACTGTGTAAAAACTGTACCGCCAGATCTGAGGCAATGTAGAAGGAAAGGAACCCCTACCCCCAACATATAGCTTTCTACATTAGACTTGAAAATCCCTGGTATCTAGTAGCACCTCACTCCCTGCCTGACCCCAGTGGCATAGCAAGGCTTGGAGGCGCCTGGAGCAGTGGCCCCCCCCCCCCGGCATCCTCCTCTCTGCCTACTTCTTCTGCACCAACCCCCCCACTCCTTTCCCGCCCCCACGCCACATTCACCCTCCCTTCCCTCCTGTAACGCTTTCAATCTTTGCCAGCGCGAGCAGCTTTGCCCGCCTGCTGCTCACGCTGGCACTGGCTTTCCCTCTGATGTCACTTCCTGGCCTCGTGACCCAGAAGTGATTTCAGAGGGAGCCAGGCCAGCGCGAGCAGCAGGCTGGAGCAGTTGCTTGCGCTGTCGAAGATTTTTAAAAGGAATGGGGGAGGGGAAGGGACGGCATGAGTGTGGTACAGTGGTTGGATCTACAGCCTCAGCACCCTGGGGTTGTGAGTTCAAACCCCGCGCTGCTCCTTGTGACCCTGGGCAAGTCACTTAATCCTCCATAGCCCCAGGTACGTTAGATAGATGTGAGCCCACCAGGACAGAGAGGGAAAAATGCTTGAGTACTTGATTGTAAAAACCGCTTAGATAACCTTGATAAGCGGTATATAAAATCTTAATAAACTTGATAACAAAAAAAAAAACTTGGCTTGGGGGCAGAGAGGTGTAGGCACCCCCATCAAGACAGTCCCCAGGGCGGTCCACCCTCTCTACCAGACCCCTCTTCTGATTTAAGAATAAAAATTCCTTGGTGTCTGGTGACATCCCCCATCCCACTCCACCTCACTCTAACCCCCACCCCCACTTTAAAAATAAAAATCCCCTGCTACCTAACAGCACCCCCCCACCCCTAACCCGATCACCGCTCCACCAATTTAAAAATAAAAATGCCGTGGAACCTTCCCCCAGATCTCTCCCTAGGGCATTCCTTAAAGAGGCAGGAGCGAGCTCACTTGTTCCTACCTCCATGCTACCACCTTGAGTATGGCAGCACCTGGGGTCAATTTGCCAAATAAGGGAATGTTCCCTTATTTGTTAGTCTCTGCCCAGACTAGACACCAGGGAATTTTTATTTTTAAATTGGGGAAGGAGGTCAGGTTAGGGCAGGGGTAGGCAATTCCGGTCCTCGAGAGCTGGAGCCTGGTCAGGTTTTCAGGATATCCACAATAAATATGCATAAGATAGATTTGCATCTCAAGGAGGCAGTGCATGCAAATCCATCTCATACATATTCATTGTGGAGATCCTGAAAACCTGACCTGGCTCCGGCTCTCGAGAACCGGAATTGCCTACCCCTGGGTTAAGGAATGGAGTGTTGTGAGATAAGAGGGAATTTTTACTTTTATATCAGGGATTGAGGGGTCAAGTTGGGGGGGGGGGGGTGCCTCTAGACACCAGGGAATTTTTAGAAGGAGGAAGGATTGAGTCGGCGAGGGGAGGGGGGAGCCACAGGAATTTGTGGTATTGAGGAAAGTGCTGGCATGGTGACTAATTTTTTTAAATGCCTTCCTTCTTGTCAGTGCATGAGCCTATCATCACTCATGCAATGAAGGAAAGGATATACATTTTTGCAAATGAGCTGCGTACTACTGCCAGTGCTACGATTTTAATGTGGCAGTAATTTGCATGTTCATTGATTACTGCATCCTAGTGGTAATTTTTGCAAAAAGCTTGCATTAAGAAGCTGTATGGTCACTGGCTTTAATGCGCAGCTTTCTGCATCAACCCCTCAGGGGGTCTTATGATTACACAAATCCAGGGAGACTGCAGAGAACTGTCACAGCTTCCCTAGCTATAGACATTTCATAAAAGTCTTGGTTCCATCATGTCACCCGGGAACAAAGCTACAGAGGAACCAAATTATGCAAGCTAAGATTACTGAGGCCTGTCTCTCTCTGTCCATCTGTCCAGTGCAGGTAGTGGACTCATTCCTCATACTTTCCTGCAAACACAAGAGCCATCTGCTCTCTAGCCCCCCTCTCTCTCCCTCCCACAAACTCCCTTATTTCCATCTGAATTTATTAACAGCTTCCATCTGCACTGGTGTTTATTTAGTAGAAATAAAGAGGTTAACAGTGGAGTAATTAATGAGAGATATTAATAACCAGGCTCCTTATCCCTGAGAGAAACACAGAATAGATAGAAAGAGAGAACAAAGGAAGGGCACTGAGAGAGGAACACAGGGACACAGAAGAGACCAATACCATATAAAAAGAGAATCACAACGGTATAGAAAAACAATGAGACACCTACAAAGAGATACAGACAGAGAGAGACAATGAAAGAGGTGCAGCCAGTTAACAGGGCTGCTCTCAGCAGCACCAAAGATATATGATGCAGCAAAAGTGGGGGAAACAGACCCCAAAAAAATTAGTGGAAATCACAGTGCCAGTAAATTATAAAGTAAAGAAGGATGTGAATACGCAAATGAGATGGGCTCAAAAAAAAAGGAAGGAGAACGTGGGTAGAGAAGAGGGGCTGGAGTCTGAAATAATTATCAGGAGCGTCCAGCTGATCTGCGCAGCCGGCTGTAATGGGGTTTCCATTTTTAGGTTTCCATTATAGTCTGCTGATGTGCTCTTTTTCTATAACAATGACTCGGTCCAGCCGGAATGTAACGCTGCTGTTGCTGCAGCCACTCACAGAATTCGCAGGGATTATGAAATGCCATCACACTCCAGCACAAATGGAAGGTGGGAAGGGTATAGAGAGGGAATAGACTACACTGTCAGGAAGTCCCAGGACTTTCATATCCTCTCTGAGTAATTCTCAGGTCCAGTCCTGGTGCCCTTGCGTTGAGGCTCCTAACTCTGCTTCTTTTAAACTGTCATGAAGAGAGAATCCACAGCACAAAGCAGCAAACAAACCAAATAGAACACCAAGGGTCTCCCAAGAATGGGTGGACAATACAGTTTATTAAGGGACCCCATACGGGCTGTGTTTCAGCAGCTTGTCTCTGTCAGGGGCTGACCTTAAAGAAGTCTCTTTTTTTTTATAAAAGGGTAGGGCGCCCTAGTTTGAATCAATAAAATCATAGCCATGTGCAAAAAAAAAAATAATTAAAAAATCATTTTTATTTCTCCACAGAGGGGCAGAGAGTGAGTATTTCTGCACTAATCAGTTAGCACAGCTACATTACTGCACGCTAATTGGTTAGTGCAGGGTTAGCATGTGCTCACACACAAATTTTTGGTAATTGTCGATTGCTAATGGCAACATTAGCGCATGGCCATTAATTCAGAACATGGAAAATTGGCCATTTCCCCGCTGAACTAAAAATGGCCTTAGCGTGCAGGGAAGACCCATGTTAAGGTACACTAAGGCCATTTTTCCCTCAGTAAAAGGAACTCCTTGTGCACTGTTGGGCTATATCTCATAGCTTATTTTAAAAAGGCACCCTTGTGCACTAGTGCTGCCTGATTCAGGGGAAAAAAAGATTCGATTTGACCTTTTGCATTGATTTTTTGATTCGATTCAATTCACTTTTCCCACCCAATCTGGCGTTTTTTTCCCAAACATCTTGCAAAGATTTATTTTGTAGCCTCTTCACCAATCACCCCACCCCTCCTTTGCCCTCTTCAACCCCACATCGGCACTGTGCTGTAAACAAAAAAGACTTTTCTTCTCTGTCTAATACCAGCTCTGGCAGGATACACATTTCAAATCTGACATATTGTAATCACAAAATTGAAAATAAAATTATTTTTTCTACCTTTTGTTGGCTGGTCATTTTATTATTCAAATCATGTTGGTCCCAGGCTCTGGTTTCTGTATGTTTTCTGTTAACTCGCTTGCCAGGGTCTCCTGCCCATTTGATGTTTTCTTCATTCTCTGTACTCACCATCCATCTTCCATCTTTGTATCATCCTTTCCACTGCCATGTACAACTGTTCTTTCCCACTGACAACCATCTCTTTCTCTCCCTGCCTTGTGTTCTGGGTCAAACATCTTTATTCCCCTCCATTCAGCATGGAGGGGAATATGGCAGTGGAAAGGATGGTACAAAGATGGAAGATGGATGGTGAGCACATAGAATGAAGAAAACGTCAAATAGGCAGGAGACCCTGGTCAGCGAGTTAACAGAAAACAAACAGAAACCAGAGCCTGGGGGTGAGAGGTTAGGGTCAAACCTCTTTATTCCCCTCGGTGCAGCATCTCTCCCCTCCTCCCCTCCATTACCATGTGCAACATTTCTTTCTCCCCATGCGCCATCTCTCCTGCCCTCCATCCTATGTTCAACATTTCTCCATCTCTCTTCTCCATGTATGTCAACCTCCCCTCCACCATATACAGGATTTCTCCCTCTCACCCCTTTCTACCTCTGTTGCATCTCTCCCTTTCTCTCCTCCAACCTAATCCCAACAATTCTTCCTCTCTCCCCCATGTGCAGCAGTTTTCTATCCCTCCTATCCCCATGTGTAGCAGCTTTTCATCACTCCCTCCCATCCCCCTGTGCAGTATCTCCTGACTGACACCCCTCCCCCTTTTCTGGCCTCCCAAAGCAGCAGCAGTGATGGTGGCTCGCGGGCAGAGGTAGTGCGGTGAACAAGCTGCTCACAGCCTGCCCCACCAGATCTTCCCTCTGCCACATCATCAGTGATGCAATTAGTAACACGGCAGAGAGAAGATCCCAGCAGGGCAGGCCAGAAGCAGCCTGTTCAGAGTGCTGCTTCTGCTGGTCAGTCACTGCCATTGCTGCTGCTGCTCTAGGAGGCATGTCAGCACTCACTGAATCGGTGTCTGAATTTTTAAGAAAATGAAATGATTCAAATCGATTCACTGAAGTGAATTGGTAAATCAATTAGAATCGGGCAGCACTAATATGCACCTCTGTTGCCTTTATAAAATAGGCACTTTTATGAAATTTCTGTAGGTACCCAGTTATGAAATTACTAGACGTACATTTGTTAGCATGCCCTTTTCGCATTTTAGTGTACACAAAACTGATTTAACTCTTGTTAATTAATGTTCAAATCAATGTGCCTGCAATCAAGTTTCAAGTTTAATAAAAATTTTGATAAAATCGCATTATCCAAATTTCTAAGCGATGTACAAGTTTAAAAAAGGGAACAACAAACATTTTTAATGGCCAAAGACTTGGGGCTCCTTTCACAAAGGTGCGTTAGGGCCTTAACGCGTGGAATAGTGCACGCTAAAATGCCTGCCTCTTGAGCAGGCAGTAGTTTTTCGGGTAGAATGTGCTATAGCGCGTGCTAATCCGGTGCGTGCGCTAAAAACGCTAGCGCACCTTTGTAAAAGGAGCCCTTAGACCAGGGGTAGGGAACTCCGGTCCTCGAGAGCCGTATTCCAGTCGGGTTTTCAGGATTTTCCCAATGAATATGCATGAGATCTGTTTGCATGCACTGCTTTCAATGCATATTCATTGGGGAAATCCTGGAAACCCGACTGGAATACGGCTCTCGAGGACCGGAGTTCCCTACCCCTGCCTTAAACAAAGACATACCTACACAAAAGGGAAGGTGGGGGGGGGAGAACTACAATGAATTAGAGATGAAAAGAACATAAAAGCGAATGGCGTAAGGTTGGGGCATTATTATTATTATTTTAAAGAGAGGCCTCGCATAAAGTTTTAGGATTCGAATGCGTTTTTGAACAGATATTCTTTTCATTTTCCTTGGAATCTATCAAGGATTTTTTTCCTCCCTTAATTGTACTGGTAATGAGTTCTAGATTTGGGGGTCCGTGACTGAAAAAATGGTGTCCCGCCGTGTGTTAATAAATCTTAGAGATCGTTTGTCATTTATCGTTTATTGAACTTGATATACCGCCTTAGTTGCAGCACAAATCAAGGCGGTTTACATTAAAATATCTAAAAAAAAACAAAAAAGAAACACCATTAAAATAGGATAGTACACTATTTTCATACAGAAGACATAAAACCATTCATGGTCTATCACTGCAAAAATGTGTTCTCTACCATGTTTCCCCGAAAATAAGACAGTGTTTTATATTAATTTTGGGTCCAAAAAACGCATTAGGGCTTATTTTCAGGGGATGTCTTATTTTTTTTCATGTACAACAATCAACTCTCCCTCTTCTCCACCCTATTTCTTCCTCTTTCTTTCTCCCCCCACCCATGTGCAGCATCTTTCCTCCCCTTTCACCCATCCTTGTGCAGCATCTTTCTGTCCCTCCCTCTCATCCCCTACCAACCCTCCCACCGTGAGACTGACATACCTCCTCTCTGAGTCCTCCTAAAGCAACAGGGGTGGGGTTGCTGAATCAATGAGTCCAATTTTTTCAACAAATCAGGTAGCACTAATGTCAGAGAGTGTTGGGGACATTCGGGGAGGGGGGGGGCTTTGGGAGTTGATATTAACTAGGGCTTATTTTTGGGATAGGTCTTGTTTTCGGGGAAACATGGTACTACTTACAAAGTTAACAGAAAGCAGGAGTGTAAGGGATAAATAATCTTTCTAAAAATAATGGGGCTTTAACCATTTTTTTACTTTGAAAGTTAATAAGGCTATTTTGTAGGTGATTCTATATGTTATGGGCAGTCAGTGTGCTTTCAAATTTCCTTAGTGATAATTTTTATTGCGGTATATTGAATTATTTGAAGCTGCCTTGTTAAATGTTCTACATAATGTATGTTAGATTTTTAAAACCTAAAATAAATGTCTAAAACAAACTGATGCCTCCAAATCAGGAAAAGGTATGAAAAATCAGAATATATTTTGCCTATTCATGTCCCTAGAAATAACCCTATGGCAAACACAAGCAAAAAAATCCAACTCAACTGCAGTGATGAGTCGAACAGCGAACAAAGGAAAAAACTGCAGGAATGGTGCCAAGTTTTTGATCAACAAACATAAAAATGAACATAAAACAATTTGTATCCAAAATATGGCCCAAAAGGGGTGGTGAACAGGGACCTGACACGGTCCGTGTTTCAAAGAAACACTCCTTCCTCAGGGATCCCAAAAAGCTGCACTTCGAAGTAGCTTACCCTGCTTGCTTAGTTGTCTTCATCAGTGTTTTTCAATCTTTTTACACCTATGGACCGGCAGGAATAAAAGAATTATTCTGTGGACCGGCATCGGTCCATGGACCGGCGGTTGAAGAACATTGGGCTAAGTCATGGGCCAGACCCCACCCATTTCTACCCAATCTCCACCCCAGACCCCACCCCCATAATAGTACTAATTGCACCTTGCACGTCCCGTGCTTCGTCTGGAAGCCTTCCCTCTGATGTTGCAACGTCAGAGACAAGGCTTTCGGTTCAGGCGCAGGATGCCCGTAGGAGCCACTGCCCTTGGCTTTGTGCACTGAATCAGTTAGGAAGAGGGAGCTAGCTTGAAGATAACGCCGCATCGATCGCACCGTGGACCGGCGGTTGAAGAACACAGTTTTGGGCCTGATGCACGTGCTGGCCCTGTTGACTGGCAGGAAATTTCTGTGAACCGGCACTGGTCCGTGGACCGGTGGTTGAAGAACACTGGTCTACACAACCGTTTTCCAGTTGTTATCCATATGGTACCTTAGTATGTGATACTTTTGGGGATCTGTCTATCTTAAAGATGGTCTGTTGTTCCACAGCAGTGGCAGGAGACCTCCACCTATTGTCCTGTCACATCTTCAATAGTGAGGCACAGGCAAGCTTTACTGGACTCCAGGAAACCTGCCTGACCCTAGCCATTGAAAACACAGTATTGAAGCAACATCCCACACTGGCAGCAATGCACTTGGATGACTCCTGCTCAGTTTAGAGGGAATAATGCCAGGGCAATTATCCTAGTTGTACCCAGTGGCTTAGTAAGGGGGATGCGGGGGTGTGGTCCACTCCTGGCGCAGTCTTCCTAAGAATATGACACCCTTCCTCCTCTCTGCCCCCGGCTCCTCTCCTTGCCATGCGTGCCCCTTGCCTTCCTATACCATTTTTACTTCCCTGGCGTGAGGTTGCTGCTTGCGTCGGCATTGGCACTCTCTCTGACTTCCAGGACCTGTGTCTAGGAAGTGACGTCAAAGGGCGAGGGGACACCAATATTGGCATGCTGCTCATGCCAGAGAAGTTAAAAAGGTATGGGGAAAGGGAAGGGAGTGGGGAAGAGGGTAGGGGAGGGGCGCAGCTCACCCTTACTATCCCCCCCAAGCCAGACCCAAATTGAATTGTGCCCCTTTAAATATGCAAAGAACATTCATGTCACTGTGAACTTACTTTACTTATTTAAGGTCACTGATGCAGTGCTCTGATGCTGAAAAGTGCCAGAAAGGAGTCGAGCCCTGCATCAAAGATCTTATGATCAGAAAAGTAAGACCTTGGTGGAAGTTAAGATGATAACATATTTTGCAACTGACAATTCAGGACTAAAGGAGCCTATAAATAATAAAATTATACTGACTTGTCACTTTCTCATTGTCAACACATCTCTCTCTCCCTGTTTCTCACTTCTGGGAAAGGACATTGTAAAAGAGGGCTCGAGACTGAGTGGGAATTTTCGGAAAAAGGACCTAAGGACGCAATGCAGGAGCCCAGGGCGCAAATGAAACTAGCAATCAGGAACAACAGAGAACAACGGGAAGCAGAGGGGCAACCAAAAATGGGGAAACAGGCTGAGGACGGAAAAGACACACCGCAGGTGGAAGATGGCCGAGACGAGGCTCAGGGACTAGCAGCCCATGAGGTGGTCGCCAGGAACACCAAACCACGAGAAAAAACAGCAGGGAAGGCAAACAACCGGGACTTACACTGCCTATACACCAATGCTAGGAGCCTAAGGGCCAAAATGGGAGAGCTGGAAGTCATAGCCAGAAAGAAGGACCTAGACATAATTGGAGTCACAGAAACATGGTGGACTGATGACAATAAATGGGATGTGGCCATGCCAGGGTACAAACTCTACAGGAGGGACAGGAAACACAAAAAGGGTGGAGGAATAGCGCTCTATGTAAGAGACTCCATACCCTCAACCAGGATGGAAACAACAGTAAAGGCGGATGGTTTGGAATCACTCTGGATTAAGCTACCGGGAGGAACTGGAGCAGATATAAAATTGGGTCTGTACTATCGCCCACCTGGACAATCGGAAGAAATCGACCATGACCTGGAGACTGAACTGAGGCAGGTATGCAATAGTGGAAGTGTGGTGGTGATGGGGGACTTCAACTACCCTGGGATAGACTGGAGTATCGGGCACTCAAACTGCACGAGGGAGACCAAATTCCTGGAGACCACGAGGGACTGTTTCATGGAGCAGCTGGTCACGGAACCAACACGGGGAGATGCCACTCTTGACCTAATCTTCAATGGACTAGGGGGACCCGCAAAAGAGGTGGCGGTACTAGCCCCACTGGAAAACAGCGATCATAACACAATCCATTGCAGGCTTGAAATTGGATCATCAAAGGTGAAAAGAACCACAACGACGGCACTCAACTTCAAAAAAGGAAATTATGATGCCATGAGGAAAATGGTAAGAAAGAAACTCAACGGAAATGCAAGGAAGATGGAGTCCGTAGAAAAAGCCTGGACCCTACTCAAGGGCACGGTGCACGAAGCACAGAACCTGTGTGTCCCCCAAGTTCAGGAAAGGGTGCAAAAAAAATAGAACAAAAACCCAGCGTGGATAACAAATGCAGTAATAAAGGCGATAAGTGACAAGAAAACATCATTCAAAAAATGGAAAAAGGACCAAACAAAGGACAACCAAAAAGAGCACAAAGAACACCAGAGGGAGTGTCACCAAGTGGTTAGGAAAGCAAAAAGAGAATATGAAGAGAGGCTGGCGGGGGAAACAACAAACTTCAAATTATTCTTCAGGTATGTTAAGGGGAGACAACCAGCGAGGGAGGAGGTGGGACCCTTGGATGATGGAGACAAAAAGGGAATAGTAAAAGAGGAAAAGGAGATAGCTGACAAGTTAAATGAATTCTTCACGTCAGTCTTCACGAGGGAAGACACAACCAACATTCCGGAACCCGAAGAGATCGCAAATGGAGACCAGGATGATAAGCTGGTCCAATTAGAGGTAAGCCAAGAGGATGTCCTCAGGCAGATAGATAGGCTAAAGAGTGACAAATCGCTAGGTCCAGATGGCATTCATCCAAGGGTACTCAAGGAACTAAGGAACAAATAGCAGAGCCACTTCAACAAATATACAACCTATCCTTAAAAACTGGAGAGGTTCCGGAGGACTGGAAAATAGCTAATGTCACGCCCATCTTCAAGAAGGGTTCAAGGGGTGACCCAGGGAACTACAGGCCAGTGAGTTTGACCTCGGTCCTGGGAAAGATGATGGAAGCGCTGATTAAGGACAGCATCTGTGAGCACGTCGAAAACAATGGGTTGTTAAAGTCAAGTCAGCATGGCTTCTGCAAGGGTAGGTCATGCCTCACAAACTTATTGTACTTCTTTGAGGGGGTAAACAGCCAGGTGGATAAAGGGGATTCCATAGACATCATTTACCTTGATTTCCAAAAAGCCTTCGACAAGGTACCTCACGAAAGACTGCTTAAGAAGCTATGGAACCACGGGGTGCAAGGGGAGGTTCACCAATGGATCAAAAACTGGCTAGCAGACAGGAAACAGAGGGTTGGGGTAAAGGGCCATTACTCAGACTGGCAACGGGTCACGAGCGGAGTTCCGCAGGGGTCGGTGCTGGGACCGCTCCTGTTCAATATATTTATCAACGACCTGGAGGCGGGAACAAAATGTGAGCTCATTAAATTTGCGGATGACACCAAACTATATAGCAGGGTTAAAACCAAGGAAGACTGCGAAGATCTCCAAAAGGATCTGACGACACTAGAGGAGTGGGCCAAAAAGTGGCAAATGAGCTTCAACATAGGGAAATGCAAGGTCATGCATGTGGGGAAAAAGAACCCGATGTTCACTTACAAAATGGGGGGATCACCGCTAGGGGTGAGTAACCTAGAAAGAGACCTGGGAGTGATGGTAGACCCAACATTGAAATCGTCGGCGCAGTGCGCCACAGCCTCAAGGAAAGCAAACAAAATGCTGGGTATCATCAAAAAGGGTATCACGACCAGGACGAAAGAAGTCATCCTGCCACTATATCGTGCAATGGTGCGCCCGCACTTGGAGTACTGCGTCCAGTACTGGTCGCCGTACCTCAAGAAGGACATGGCGGTACTTGAGAGAGTCCAGAGAAGAGCAACCAAGCTAATTAAGGGAATGGAAAACTTCTCGTATACTGACAGACTGAAGGAGCTGGGGCTGTTCTCCCTGGAGAAGCGGAGACTTAGAGGTGACATGATAGAAACCTTCAAGATCCTGAAGGGCATAGAAAAAGTAGACAGGGACAGATTTTTCAAATTATGGGGAACCACAAGTACAAGGGGGCACTCGGAGAAATTGAAAGGAGACAGGTTTAGGACAAACGCCAGGAAGTTCTTTTTCACCCAGAGGGTGGTGGATACATGGAACACACTTCCGGAGGCTGTGATAGGCAGAAACACGTTACAGGGCTTCAAAGAAGGTTTGGATAGGTTCCTAGAGGACAAAGGGATTGAGGGGTACAGATAGGAGTAGAGGCAGGTTATAGGGATAGGAGTAAGAGGTAAGTTATAGAAATAGTCAGGGATCACTGCTCAGGCAATAGGCCTGAAGGGCCGCCGCAGGAGCGGACCGCTGGGTGAGATGGACCTCTGGTCTGACTCAGCGGAGGCAACTTCTTATGTTCTTATGTTCCCCTCCCCCTCCACACAGCTTTCCCTGTGACACTGTCACCAAATATTTTGTTTAACTTACATAGTAACATAGTAGATGACAGCAGATAAAGACTCGAATGGTCCATCCAGTCTGCCCAACCTGATTCAATTAAAATTTTTTTTGTTTTCTTCTTCTTAGCTATTTCTGGACAAGAATCCAAAGCTCTACCCGGTACTGTGCTTGGGTTCCAACTGCTGAACTTGCCGTCACAGCTCACTCCAGCCCATCTACACCCTCCAGCCATTGAAGCCCTCTGCAGCCCATCCTCACCCAAAAGCCCATATACAGACACATACCATGCAAGTCTGCCCAGTACTGGCCTTAGTTCTTCAATATTTACTATTATTTTCTGATTCTAGATCCTCTGTTTTCATCCCACGCTTCTTTGAACTCTGTCACCGTTTTCCTATTCTGATATTGAAATCTTTTGCTGTTCTTGTCCTGACCTGAGGAAGGCTAGTCAAAAATATAGTTAGTCCAATAAAAAGGTATCATTTTATTTTCCTTTTATTTCTATGTATTACCTTTAAAGTGGACAAGCATGATAACCACTCTATTTTACTATGAGTATTCCAGACATCCCCCACCCCCACCCCCTCCACACACACACACAAAATCTCTTTCTTAGCAATTCCTCTGGGAGGCTGGAAAAAGCCTCAAGCATCTACTGTTAGAGATTCTGCCTGGCTGTCAGTGCTGATTACAAAGGCCAGAGGCAGCCTCCAGGGAGCCCCTGCCTGCCCCACATCCGCCTTTAATCACTCTGCTGTAAGAAAAGGCACACTTCCTCCTCGTTCTCTATACCTTCCGATCTTCTTGTATATCCCTATTTCTCATGGAAGTCTGATATTCTCTGGGACACCGGCTGTATCTCCAGCCTGAGGGGTGACGGACATGAGGGACTCAAAAATGCAAATCTTTAGGTAAATGGCATGCTTGTTTGACCTCAGAGTAGGGGTCAGTATTAAATGTGTTAGGGACAAAGGCAGAAATTCAAGAGGGGGCCTCTGTGTTCTTCAGCTTTGGGCAGGCTTAGGGGTCCCCCCCCGTACCCTGGTTTAAGCGCCCCCCCCCCCAATACTGGTCCTTCTTGCTGTTTACTCCTCTTTCTTTAGGTTTGCAGCTTATGTAGCATCAGAAGTGGATCACGGCACCATGATCCTTCATTCTCAACTAAGCTGGGATGTTCCCCCTTTTATATATAACCTCCCTATTTAGTTCAGATCAGGACCAGATTTACTGCCTTCATATCTCTGGATGGAGGAGAGGAGGGGAGGGAAACGACATCTCCCCCCCCCCCCAGCTACCCACAAATGCAACTCTTCCTGCAGGACCTTGTAAGTTTGCTCTTAAGTGGTCAGTACCCCTAGGCTAGAAACCTAATGGAGCCACACCCTAGGTATCCTTCAGAAATCCCACAATCAGGGACTCTGGATCCAGCTATACTAGGTTTTGCCATTAACAATGGCTAGATGAAAAGAAATCCTACAATTGGTTTGTAACAACTGGATCTGGAAAGGCCCAGCGGTCTCCTCCTCCCCTCCCCCACCTATTCCCCCCTCCCCCCAAAGTACCCTACCTTAAAAATACCCTTGATAAATCACACAACATAATTTTGGAAAAAGAGTCGCATCTCTGTTTATTATAACAACAAATACCATAGTATTATAAACAACCATCAAGCTACCACATACTAACATATAAACAGCTTTATGGCCCTGTGACCCCACCCCTGTCAGCAAGGGTCTGGGGGTGGCAGGTGCCGCCCTGCCCCTTTGCCCGGGTCACCAGCCCACCTGTGACTCGCTTGCAAACCAGCTGCCCTCCTGCCGCTCATCTCCAGATGAGCCCCGGCTTTTGGTAGCTCGAATCCCATCTGTGACTCCTGAGCTCCCTACCCGGGAACCAGCCACCCCTCAGAGGGAGGGAGGGCGGGAAAGCCGCCACCAAGGACTGGAAAAGACCAGACACTCAGCGGCTGCCTGCTATATAAGGATCCGCCCCACATCCCACCACAACAAATCCCTAACTCTAGTTGCGGCAGGACACGCTCTCTCTGATTCCTACTCCCCCCTCTTCCCTTCACCCCTCCTCCCTCCCCATCGAGAGCCAATCCTGACGGTTCAACACATGGGCCTTCCAGCCCTGTGTTACATGTGCCCGTCAAGACTCGCTCTTGGGCTAACTTAACTTACTGAGGGCTTTGTAATTGGCGAGAGCTGAATGCAGACTGGAGGCAGCCCCCGGCTCAATACTTTTATTTCACTTCCACCTGTGTTCTACCTTTCTCTGGGTCAAGCTTTCTTCTTTCTGCATTTTTCCTATAATTTTCTTCCCATCTGCAGTAAGCCAGAGCTGCAGGAGGGCATGAATCACTGCTTTCAATGACAAGTATAGTGCATCCGATATGCGGACAGAAAACCAATCAACAAGACCATCCTGAGCCATCTTCTTTTTTTCTTGTACTTAAGCTGAATATAGGCAGTATTCATATCTCACTGCCCTGGATTAAAATAAAAGAAAATACAATAAAACAAAGGAGAGAGTATAGGAGCTAGGAAAAAGAAGAATAAAAAGGAGCAAAAACTGAAGCAGAAAGGCATCTGCTGCCAGATGAAAAATCAGAGACAGAAAGGCAGAAAGAAGGAAAGGCAAGGAAACAGACAGAGAAGAAAGGGGGATGAGCATCTGTAAGGAATACAGTTTAGGATTTCCAGTTTCATCCTCGGGTTAGCCGGGCCCTACTGTATTGTTATAAGGAATCCAGTGTAACATTAATCCTGAATGTGGAATTGTATTCAATGAATTATATTTAAATTTTCTTTTTTGAATTGTAGATTTAATTTGCTTTATTGTGCATTCAATATATTACGGGATATCCTAGCCTATATTTTTAGCAGGTACTTGATTATTGATTATGTGATATTCATTTTTTTAAGTTGTATTTTTTTATTAACTATTTTATAACCTGGCGTAAACTGCATTGGGTGCTCTTTTGATGGGCCAGAAAACAAAACGCAGAGATTCTAAGCAGAGAAATCCTCGTTTCTTCTGCAGAGCGGAGGCTGGATGCTTTTCCAGCAGTCTTTCTGTCTCCCCTCCTCCCTCTACTGATCCAGCTTTCTATCCCCCCAGATCTCTGGGTATCCTCAGTAATTGTGTGTTGGACAAAAGCGCCAAAGCCTTTGATGTGATCCCAGTACTTGTCTCTAGATTTGAATTCACTTCACAGCATTCTAAATTAGAATATTTTATCCTTCCTCCCCGGCATCTACCGAAAACAAGGCGTGATCGTGGGCATATATTTACGAAACACATAGTAACGATACCGTCAGAGAACAAATAATTATCAATAGTAAACATCTGAATGAGTTTTTATGTCACAAGAAATGTCCATAACTCATAAAGCGTCTGGTTCTTTTTTTTTATTTTTTAATTCGCGATCTCATCTTTGGTTTCTTATTTCAGAGTAATAAAGTTTTTATTTGGCCGCCTTTCAACCTATAAGTACAAGGGTTTAAATGCCACGAATGTGGTTTACATTTAGGTACCTTATCATATTTCCCTTTCTGTCCTGGTGGGCTCAAACTCTATCTAGTATACCTGGGGCAATGAGGGGCTTAAGTGACGTGCCCAGGGTCACAAGGAGCAGCGAGGGATTTGAACCCACAGCCTGATGGTAGCTCTAACCCCTGTGCCACACACTCCCACTCCAAAAGAAATATTAGTCATTTCCAGTGACTTATATTTCATTCATCCTCTCTGTTCAAAAGCCCCTAGTTGCAGCCTTCATATGGGAAGGATACATAGAGATGGGCTGAAGGAACCGGTACTGCCTCTATCTGCACAGGAATCAGTTCCAAAAGCAAATGTACAGTGGAGTACGCCTCGCAGAAATGATAAATGGTCATAGAATTGCAAAGCCTTCGTCTAATAAAAGATCAGAAACAGGGACACCCGCCTTATTTATTTATTTGGTTCACATTCCCGGGATCGATTGTTTTACTTCAGTAGAAATGACAGCTAGACGTTTTGAGCAGGCTCCTGTCTGACCTGCTGGCCAGTTTGATTAGAAGCACGGGCAGCTTAGGGGAGAAGGTTGCTTAGCAAACTGCAAACATGGAGAATAAAAGGCTTGGCGTCGCAGTCTGCAGGCTGGTGTTCAGGGCGGCACTGAGCAGTCTGCTCTCAGACTAGCCCACTCTTACACCCCCCCCCACCCCCCCTTAAAAGACACTCAGATTTGCACGCCCCAAATTCTGGTAGCATCCTGAGATGTGCGCACATCTATATTGGGCAACAAACCAATTAATGGCAACAGTTGGCTGCTAACAATCAGTTATCGATGTGAATTGGCGCCAATTTGGATGAAAACTGCAAAACGCTTGAAACCCGAATAAATACATGTAAACCCTTCTGAGCTCCCCTGGGAGAAAGATATAGAAAATTGAATACATAAAATGCCCAAATCCCATTGTCTGCAACCCAAAAGGGGGCATTGCCAAGGGAGAAGAATAGGTGGGTCAGAGGCGTTCTGAAAATGTATGCACTGTTGTAGAATACCACAAATGCGCACCCAAATTGGGTTCCAGGAATTATACTTTGCTTCAGTAGAAATGAGCCCTGGCATCCACATTTGCATGTGGGAATCGGCGCTACAGTACTCCCCCGAAATTCGCGGGGATTCTGTTCCAGGAACCCCCGTGAATTTTGAAAAACCCACAAATGCGGTTTTTCGCCTGTCAAAAGGCAGGAGAGAGCAACTGGAGAGGCAGGAGAGGGCAGCTGTTGCGCTGGTGGGTGAAGAAAATTACTCGCAGTCTGCTCCGATCGCCTCTTCCTGTAATAAAGTCGGGCTACACCAATCAGGAGCTGCTTTGACATGCAGCTCCTGATTGGTGTAGCCTGACTTTACTACAGGAAGAGGCGGTCGGAGCAGACTGCCAATGGGTGCAGTAGCGTAATAAATGGGGGGGAGGTGAGAGGGAGGTGGTCTTCTGTGTGGACCAATTTGGTGGTGGCACCGGCACCTCTCCTCTTCCTCTCTGCCCTGCCTCTTCCCATTCCTCCCCTCTACGCATGTGACCCCTTTCCCTCTAGTTGAAGTTGTGGTTCACGACAGTCAACAACATGCTCTTCGTGACCTCCATCGGCTCTCCCGCTGATGTCATTTCCGGGTGCCACGGGGTCACGAAGGGCATGTTGTTGACCGTCATGAACAACGTCAACTAGAGGTAAGGGGGAAGGGAAGGAAAGGGGGCACAAGTGACAGGTGGGATAAGGGAAGGAGTGGGGTGGGGGTGGGCGGAGAAGAGTGCAGGGTAGGGGTGCCACCGCCCCGGGCACCTCTCACCCTCGCTACGCCGCTGGCTGGTCCTACTGAGCTTGGTCCTATGTGTGGCATAGTGGTTAGAGCAACAGCCTCAGCACCCTGAGTTGTAGGTTCAAACTCTACACTGCTCCTTGTGACCCCAGGCAAGTCACTTAATCCTCTTCTGCCCCAGAAACATTAGATAGACTGTGCGCCCACTGGGACATAGAGGGAAAATGCTTGAACGCTTGATTTGTAACCCATTCTGAGCTCCTGTGGCTAAAAAATTGAATAAGTAAATAAACGTCTTCCCAGAGCTGTAGGTCGTTGTGCCTAAACTGAACATAAATTAAGGTTGTCGGTTGGTAGACTTAAGACTAATGTTAGGAAATTCTTTTTCACAGAGAGGGCGGTTGATACCTTGAATGCCCTCCCGAGAGAGGTGGTGGAGATGAAAAATAGGGCCGGAATTGAAAAAAGCATGGAATGAACACAGTGGATCTCTAATTAGAAAACGAATGGCATAAATGGAAGAACTAGGGCTGTTACTGGGCAGATTTGCACGGTCTGTGTCCCGTATATGGCTATTCGGCTTAAGATGGGCTGGAGAGGGCTTTGATGGGAACTCCAGTAATTTGGAGATGGTTTACATAGGCTGGAGTGAGCTTTGACAGCAACTCCAGTAGTTGGAACCTAAGGACAGCTCCAGGCAGATTTCTATGGTCTATGGCAGTGGTTCCCAACAATGTTCTGGAGGACCGCCAGACAGTTGGGTTTTTTGGTTAGCCCTAATGAAAATGCATAACAGAGATCTTTCCATAAGCCATCTTTCCTGCTCAGCCCTTCTTCGACTCCAGCCACTGCAAGGGAAGGAGTTGGCTGTTGTGGGAGACCAACTCCGCCCCCAACAGCCCTTGCTGAGCCGTTCTACAAATCTGAAAAACTGCCATCTTTCCTGCTCAGCCCTTCTTCGGCTCCAACCACCGCAAGGGAAGGAGTTGGCCGGCGTGGGAGACCAACTCCGCCCCCAACAACCCTTGCTGAGCCGTTTCTTCAAATCTAAAAAACTACCATCTTTCCTGCTCAGCCCTTCTTTGGCTCCAGCCACCGCAAGGGAAAGAGTTGGCCGTCGTGGGAGACCAACTCCGCCCCCAACAGCCCTTGCTGAGCCATTCTTCAAATCTGAAAAACTGCCATCTTTCCTGCTCAGCCCTTCTTCGGCTCCAACCACCGCAAGGGAAAGAGTTGGCCGTCGTGGGAGACCAACTCCGCCCCCAACAGCCCTTGCTGAGCCGTTCTTCAAACCTGTAAAACTGCTATCTTTCCTGCTCAGCCCTTCTTCGGCTCCAGCCACCGCAAGGGAAAGAATTGGCCGACGTAGGAGACCAACTCCGCCCCCTACAGCCCCTGCTGAACAGTCCGCTGCCTCCACTCTGCCTGCCTGGCTTAAGTCTCCCATGTTCAAATTCCATCGTGATCTGTACAGTTTACTTGATTGCATTATAAAGGCTCTTACCCAATTAGCCATCGCTAAGCCCCTCCGCTGGAATTTGTCCAGTTACTATTCTCTGCCCATTGCTAAGGCCCTTTTCTGACCAAAAAAAAAAAAAAAACCCACCATGAAGCCACCCCGTTGGGTCCTTATACTCCTGCTCTGCTCATCTCTCAACACCTCCCTCTGCCTGAACCCTCCCTCTCCCAACCTGCTCGACTCCTCAAATAGTCACAATTCTGGCCCTGGCACCAGAATCCCCACCCTGACGCGCCCCAGGAATCACCCCACCAGAAAAACCCCCCGCAAAGTCAATCCCACCTCTCTAAAGCCTGTCCCCCATGCTAACCTCCCCTGCCATGCCTCTAACTCTCTCACCCCTGTCCCGACCCTTTACTGCAACGCCAGATCCGCATGCAATAAAATTCAAATTCTGAAGGACCTCCTTGAGGACCTTGATCTTGGATTCCTGTGCATCACAGAATCATGGATCTCAAAAGACGACCTCTTCACACAAAACGAACTCTGCACCCATGGCTACCAAGGCCTCTTTTCACCCAGAATCAACCGCAAAGGAGGTGGCCTGGCACTCCTCTACAAATCCTTCTTTGATGTCCAGCTCCTCGAGAGAGGCACCCACGCTTCATTAGAATATATGCTAGCCTCAATCAATGATGAGCTCCGTCCTCACCCACTGGGCATCCTGTTACTATACCGTCCACCTATCCCTTGGTCCAATTCCTCTAACCTTGTCTTCGAGACCATAACTAATGCCTTTCTCAAATTCCAAAGATTACTAATCATCGGAGACGTTAATCTCCACCTTGACGACTCCACCAGCAAGGACACAATAGAATTCAATGACTTCCTCATCTCCCTAGGTTTCTCCCCCCCCACAACCGCTCCTACCCATGAAAAAGGGCACACCCTAGACCTCATCCAGTTCCTCGACCTCACCGCTTATAAAACGTCTGCCGAAGACACCCGTTTGGAACACATCTCCTAGGGGCCTTCTGCCTCCCTATCTTCATGTCTCATCTCGGATCCCCACCCCAATCCCCCAATTCTATTACCTTCCGGAAAAAAATTTCGAGCGATCTATTCTGGACCAAATTCCTCAACCTCCTCCCCTCCATTCCCAAGCTTGCAGACTCTGAAAACAATTGGCACAACTGGATCACCCTTTCCAAGTCCACCTACCACTCCCTCGCCCCCCAAACCACTAAATCCATCACCTATCCCCATAAAACCCCTTGGTACCTTCCACTCCATAGAGACCTGAAACAAAAATGTCGAGCCTTAGAGCGAAAATGGAAAAAATCCAAATCCTCATCTGACAGACAGGCCTGGAGAGTCAATATCAAACTCTACAACTCAATATTAAAAAAAGCAAGGAAGAACTTCTATGGAGACAAGATCTCCAAATCCAAAAACCAGAATGGCACATTGTTCAACATTTGGCGCTCCCTAACCACTAAAAATGACTCCACCCTTCTTCCCTCATTTCCTTCAGCCGAGGTCCTAGCAAAATTCTTCAATGATAAGATCTCTATCTTAAGGCGCTCCTTCCCGCCCGCAATCTCCTACAATTCTCTGGTACCCCCGAACCCAACCCCACCCTAGCTGCTCTCAACCCCATCCCTGCCGACAAATCCTGGACTGTCTTCAAGCTCATATCTGATTCTCAGACCCTTAAACTCTGCCTCAAGTTAAAATCATGCAACTGCATCCTGGACCCATTTCCCTCCTACCTATTTGAGAAAATCCCTGCACAGCCCATCACATCTCTTACCAAACTCATAAATTCTGCCCTATTATCAGGCCTATTCTCCACTGAAATGGGACACATCGCATTGACCCCTTTACTGAAAAAAGCTGACCTAGACCCCTCCATACCATCCAACTACCGTCCAATAGCAAATATCCCTCTCCTCACCAAACTGCTCGAGTCTATCATATCTACCCAGCTCTCTTCCTACTTAGAAAGATTCTCCATCCTCTTACCTTACCAATATGGCTTCAGACCCAACTTTTGCACTGAATCCCTATTGGCCTCTCTAATCTCTAAGGTTCAGCAACTGCATTCTCGTAACAAGTTTGCTGTCCTTCTACAATTTGACCTCTCCGCAGCTTTTGACGTTGTCCACCACGACATTCTAATTTTCCAACTCTCCGAGATAGGCATTAGCTCCATAGTTCTTGATTGGTTCTCCAAATTCTTGCGCTCCCGCTCTTACATGGTTAACATGAGCGGCACCTCATCCTCCCCCTGGACCCCGACTTGTGGTGTCCCACAAGGCTCACCCCTCTCCCCAATCCTCTTTAACATTTACATGTCCTCCCTGAAACTACTCCAACTATCCCCCCTTGAAACTCTTTACACTTACGCTGATGACATCCTCGTCCTCCTTGAGACCGACTCGAACCTCACTAACCTCTCCACGAACATATCCTCATGCATAAAGAACCTCCAATCCTAGGCATTCACAATGCATATGAAACTAAACGAGTCCAAAACAAAACTCCTTTGGCTCGGCCCAATATTAGATCATCTACCTTCCTCCATCCCATTGTCCTCCGGCCCCCCATTACAGCTCGAGTTCTCAAGCAAAGTTCTGGGTGTCACCTTAGACTCTTCTCTATCCTTCAATGAACATCTCCAATCCCTGGTGAAGAAATGCTTCTTCAGCCTTCACATGCTAAGGAAAGTCAGACCCTATTTTCACCAAAAACACTTCGCAGTCCTAGTACAATCCATCATCCTCTCCAGATTGGATTATTGCAATTCTATCTACCTCAGCCTAACCAAGAAAAGCCTCCACAGACTTCAGCGGATTCAGAATGCCGCAGCTAAGCTTGTTTTCGCGAAAAGCAAATTTGATCGCGTCTCATCACTCCTGTCTAAGCTCCATTGGCTCCCAGTAATCCCCAGGATCCACTTCAAATGTGCGTGTCTGGCCTACAAGATCCTACATGGCATCCTTCCTGCCGTTATCCCTCTATCCTGGAACTCCCCAACCCCTACTTCCTCCAGATCCTCCCAAATTTTTAAACTATCCTTCCCTTCCATAAAAGGTATTTCCCATGCAGGCAAACTTGGGTCATCCCTCCCCTTTAGAATCACTGAGATCTGGAATAACCTCACCTCCCCATTCCGAACCTCAAGCTCCCTCCAACTCTTCTGCAAACACCTAAAAACCTGGCTATTCTCAAAACTATAACACTTCCCCCCTCTTAGGCCTCTCACCTTCCCCTTTACACCTAACTCTTTAATCTCTCCACTGTAGTTCCTCTCTCATCCTTCTTCCTGTAAACCGTGCCGAGCTCCGCATTCGTGGAGATGGTGCGGTATATAAACCCAAGGTTTAGTTTAGTTTAGTTTTAGTTTAGATTTGCATATAATTGAGGTGGCAGGCATGCAAATCTGCCCCATGCATATTCATTAGAACTATATTGAAAACCTGACTGGCTGGTGGTCCTCTAGGACAGGGTTGTGATCCACTGGTCTAGGGCCCAGAAATATCAAAGAAAAAAGACAATTTAATCATGAATTTATAAAATGTGTACCTGTTGGGCATAGGGAAAGGAAAAGAAGGTACCAAGCCTCGAAACAAAGCAAATCCAACAAGAAAAGGCACTGGAGATGTCAAATCCAATCGAATGGTCAGAAATCCTTTATTTGCAGTTTGTATCAAAGTTTAAAACAAGCAAAGTTCCAAAAGACAAAGTCCCGACTAGGATCCAAGTTTCGGCGATACCATCGCCTTCCTCAGGGGAGATTTGTAAACTTGCAGTGCGGGTGAACTTGCAAAGCACTACGAACTGTGCATGTAAACGCGTCTCTTCATCCAAAAGAAGCGCCAGATCTTTGTCTGCTGTCATTTACTATGTTACTATGTATGTTACAAGAAGTGATTATTTCCCCACATCCCTCAGAGATATATATAAAAGTTCAGCATAGGAGGACCTGCTCTAGCCCATTCTGATTTCTCTCTCTGAATCTTTCTACTCTGTCTCACATATGGCTGATGGACAAAGATTCAGAGCAGTAGCGTAGTAAAGGGGGGTGGGGGAGCGGTCTGTCATCTTGTGGGGGGGGGCCACCCTTCTCTGCCCCCCACTCCTTTCCCACCCCCCCTCCCCACTACCGCACGTGCATGCACCCCTTCCTTCCCCCGTATCTCTTTAACATTCGTGGAGCGAGTAACAACCCCAACCTGCTGCTCACGCCAACGTTGGCTCCTCTTCTGACCACTTCCTGGACCTAGTTTCCAAGTTTATTATACAATTTGATTAATCGCCTAATCTATGTTCTAGGTGATATACAAAATAGTACAAATATATAAAAACATAGGTAAATTATTACATAGACAAAAAATATTTCAATATTTCAAACACAAACAATATAGAAACAATAGGAAAGTTCTTTAAAGGTTACAATCTGTATCAAATTCAAGATATAAGGATAACAACATTAGGAGGGAAGACGAACATAAGGAGAAGGAAATATAAAATAAAGAGAGATAGTAGAATCATTTATTCACTAAAAGCATCATTAAAAAGGAAACTTTTAAGCTTAGTCTTGAATTTGTCTAAGTTCTTTTCTTCTCTTATATAGAGAGGGAGATCATTCCAAGACTGGGTGGCAGTCACTGAAAAAATAGTAAGACGTCTCGTATTAATGACTCTCAATGAGGGAATGGCCAGCGCCTAGGAAATGACATCAGAGGAAGAGCCGACACTGGCACGAGCAACAGGTTGGGGGAACGTTAAAGAAGTATGGGGAAAGGAATGGGGCACGAATGTGCGGCAGTAGAGGGCAGGGAAGGAGCGGATGGGGAGGGAGAGAGGGGAAGTAGAGGGCAGAGGAGGGGGCACCACCGCTCCAGGCGTCTCTCACCCTCACTACGCCACTGATTCAGAGAGAGAGAGAAATCAGGCTGGACTAGAGAAGATCCTCTTGTGCTGCTCCTCTAGCTCATAGTTGGGAAGGGCAGTTCAAGATCCTCCAATCTAGAGTCCAGGAAGAGCTTGAGGCAGTGGAGTACAACCAGAGTGGCATAAGGAAGAGTTCTCCTAGGACAAGCAGGATGAGTCAGCCACATATGGGTGTTGTCCCAACACCTCCCAATTTGCGGATAAGCTCTCCAATAGCTCAGAGATTTTTTTTTTTTTTTTTTCTCTGAGCACGTGCAGTGCCCGGGCCCCACTGGGCATGCCCGAGCCCTACCCATTTCCCCCTGCTTCCCCCTAATCCCCAGTCTTTAATTTCCGCCCGTTCCCATCGGTCAGATTTTTCTACAGCTCTCCATTACAACTTTTCTACTCATCAACTTGAAGATGCCTGAATCATCTAAAGAAACAACTGGGATGCAGGAGGAGGATGAACACACTGGATCCTCATGAATTGTGCGCCCACTGATTGGATCCGGCGCTCGAGGTTTCCGTGTGGCTTGCATTGTGCGCACATGTCACCACGTGCACGCAAGCTAAGGAAGAGGGCACTGAGAGACTTCATGAAGAGAAGTGAGGCCCGAGAATCTTCCTCCAGCAGCCATCCTCATCGGAGCGTAGCAGCGGGGGATCCACAGACGAATCCGGTGAGGAGCCTCCAGGACATCCTGGCTCAGTCAACCCCCCCGACTGCAACTTGCCCGGTCGAGAAATCTCTCCCGGAGGTCCTGCATGCTGTCGCTAGCCACCAGCCCCTGCAGGAAGCCGATAGGAGTCTCACCAGACTGAGAGATCTCTCCAGGAGTTCCTGCATGTTGCTGCTTACAGCCAGCCTCTGCAGGGCATGAAGAGAAGTGAGGCCTGAGAATCTTCCTCCAGCAGCCATCCTCATCAGAATGCAGCAGCAGGGGATCCACAAGCTACAGTGGCAAGGAGCCTCCAGGATGCCCTGGCTCAGCTAATCCCCCCGCCTGTACTTGGCCCGGTAGAGAAATATCTCCCGGAGTCACTGCATGTTGCCGCTTAGAACCAGCCTCTGCAGGGCAGCCGATAGGAGTCTTGCATGCTGCTGCATAAATCCACAGCCTCTGCAAGCAACAGATCGGGGCTTTCACCCTCCAGACGGCATGCTGCCGCTTACAGCCAGCCTCTGCAGGGAGCCGATTGGGGTTCAAAGGTAAGTCCTATCTGCTTGTTTTTGGGAAAACCTCTGATAATCTGTTGCAGCCCCGAGGGCTCTGCCCCACCCTCCTCCCAATCTGAATTTAAGGAGAAAGAATCTCCCATGCTTCTTTCCCTTGGAGGGGACCTGCAGACCTCTCCCCCCAGTAGGAGACATGCTGCCCCAGATTTCAGCTTATAAAGGACATGCTGAAAAAAAAAAAAAAAAAAACCAACTCGATGTTTCTTTCCCTCTTGGGGTCCTGCAGAGTCTGCATTTCACACCTTTCCCACCCCGCCCCCCTCACCCTCTCATGTTGGGAACCAGGAGTCTGCCTTTCTCAGCAGGATGCCGATATCATCAGAGATGCGGCATGTCAGACCATGCCTCTCCAAAGGTGGGGGTTTGAAACTCCTCAGTCTAAAAAGCTGTTTGCTCTTCATAAAACCTAGGCAGAGTGCTTTTCCAGCCAGCATGAGGGACTCTGTACTATTCATGATTTCTATAGCACTGAAAGGCATATGCAGCGTTGTACAGTTTAATATACAATAGGCAGTACAGCAGCAGAAGCCCACTCAAGAGGCATTATCACTCCTCTTTCTCTGCCTCCAGGCACAGTGGGAAACGCAGCCAGGAGCACTGGCACAGATGAAGGGGTGCATCCTGCCCCTTCTCTGCAGGCTCTCCCCCCTCTCAAGAAGGACAGAAAGGGCGGTGGGGTACATGGAGCCACCCAACCAGTCAAGTGGAGCAGCACATGAACCTGCGAACCACCAGGGGTGGGACCAGCAGCCACAGTTAATCCTCCTGCTGACCCACTCCTCTCTCAGCGGGTTACACTCCCCACAATGTCCCCCTTTAGAGGGAGCCACGCACAACAACATGGCGCGGTTCAGCGGCATGCCATGCACCCAAGCAACGGAGGAACAAGCTACACACCAGCCTCCAACCACGCCCCGAGTCACCGCCCACAAAAATAAATAAATAAATAAATATTTACTATTAAAAAAAAACACAAACCCACAAACGAGGACTCACCCCAAGTCCCTCCAGAAACTCACAGCCTTTCTCAAGATCCACGTTGGTGGACAACAAGTACCCAAGACAGAGTACTACAAGGCCTGAACTACCAGTACCAGTACTTCACGCAGGCAGTGGCGATTCCAGTCCACAAGAACCTCCTTGACTGCAGAGACAAGATTTGGCTGACTCCCTCCTCAGGGCAACCAACATCAAGGAGACTGGGATTGAAGTACCAGATCTTTCCAGCCCAGGGATTCGACAACCCGCAGCAGCCATACATGGACATTGCGGTAGCTTAAGAGAAACAGGGCAGCACGACCCCCCCCCTCCAACCCCAGTCAGGGAAGGATCTGAAAAACCCTGGTTTCCACGGGGAAAAAGACCTTCGAGGGCGCAATGCTGAGCGCACGAATTGCTGCGCTCCAGTTCCAGATGCGGCTTTATCAGGAGGCCAGTGAGAGGAAATAAATAAATAAAATAAAATAGAGACTCCAGCTCACAACTGAGCCAGTCCACACTGGCAGCAGTCTGTGCCCCAGCACTCGCAACAGTAACATAACTGCTACGCAAACAAGCACCGCCCAAGGTGCAGGGGCATCCAAAGGCAGCCCTCTCCCCAAGACAAAAACAGAACCTTGACCACCCTCCGGCCCAGCAGGATCAGATTGTCTGCGAAGGCTTGGCCCAGGATCACCATCGACCAGTGGGCCCTCAGCATCATCAAGCAGGGATTCCGAATTCATCTCCACTCCCGCCCCCCCCCGAGTGGGCGGGGCACCCTCCATCTGACGACCCAACTTTCCTGAAGCAAGGAGAGGACCTGCTTCGGCAGAATCAATAGAGGCGGTGACGAACAGAGGAGATCACCAAGGGGTTTCTACTCCAGGAACCCCCGCGTCACCATGGACAAGGACAACGCTCGTTCCTGGATCTCTGTAAGCTCAACAGATGCATACACAAGGTCCAGATGCACTCTCTGGGTACAGTCTTGGCCCTGTTACAGCCCGAGTATTGGCTAGTATCCCATGCACCCAGCCCACAGGAGGCATCGTCGCTTCTAAAGCCAAGACAGACGCCTCCAGTACAAGGTCCTGCCCCTTGGACTCTCAACGGCTCCAAGAGCGTTCACAAAGTGCGTGGCAGTGGCACATCCTCGCCTTCAAGGGGTGTGCATCCTATCTTATCTCGACAGCTGGCAGCCCCGTCAACCACCATAACCCTCCTCCAAGAACTGGGGTTCCTCATCAACTACATGAAATCCCACCTGTTACCCACCCAGGGGATATGGTTCATCTGGGCAGTCATCGACACCACGCAGACCAAGGCCGTCCTACGGGACTACCAGATCGACGCCATGACATCCCTGGCCCAGTGCATCCCTGCCAGCAGCTCATCGTCAGCACGCTCCGGTCTTTGTTGTGCAGCACACCAGACTACTCATGTGATCCCTGAAAGGGCACCTCAGACGTCACTGGGACCAGTGTACCCAACCTCTGAACACCCACCTACTGGAGCTCAGGGCCTTAGGGAATGCCCTCGAAACCTTCAAACAGGCAGGGCAGTCCTCACCCAAACAGAAAACCAGGTGGCCTTGCACTATATCAACAAACAGGGAGGGACAGGGTCAACCTCGCTATGCAAGGAAGCTTGCCACTTGTTGGAGTTCTCCAACTCCATTCAAGGCCCCATCCAGGCAACTTACCTCCAGTGGGAGCAGAACGACCTGGGAGAAAGACTCAGCCACCAGCTGGATCCCGATGAGTGGTGTCTCAACCCAGCGGCGATGAAGAAGATCTTCAGCACCTGGGGCACACCGAGCATCGACCTGTTTGCAACCAAACCGTACTCAAAATACTCGACCTTCTGCGCAAAGAGATCAGCCCATCGCCGTCTCAGCCCTGACGGTCTGTCTGTGTGAGTTGGAACACCCTAAGTCCTGCAGAAGATTCTTCAGGACAGAGCAACGGTGATCATGATTGCCCTGTTCGGGCTCCTGCAACCATGGTTCCCGTTCCGGCAAGGGATAGCGGTTCACCCACCTCTCCCCGCTCCCGATCAGTGCAGTTCTCATTACACAACGCGGGAACCTTACCCTCCACCACGACCTGCGTTCCTTAGCCCTGACCGCATGGATGATGAGAGGATGAACCTACCACAAGACGTGGAGCACACTCTTATGGCAGCCAGAAGGCCTTCAACCAGAAAACGCTATGGGTTGAAAGGGAGAAGGTTCCGCTACCAGTGCACAGACACGCAGCGAGACCCCTACAACTGCCCCATACCGGACATCCTGCAGTACATACTGAGCTTATCTCAGGGGGACCTAAAACCCACTTCCATCAAGGTCCACCTAAGGGCAATCACGGCATACCACGCTGGCCTAGACAGCAAACCAGTGTCGAGGCATCCAGTAATCACAAAATTTCATGAAGGGACTGTCCAATCTGCACCCACTGGTCAGACCACCACCGCCCGGATGGGACCTCAACTTGGTGCCGCATCTTCTCACCTCGACCCCTTCAAACCTTTGGGGGAGGCAGATCCCATATTCCTGGCTGGGAAAACCCTGACCATCGTGTCTACCGACACACTCCCTCATGAGAACAGGGTGGTACCCAGAACCCACCCCCGATTCTTGCCGAAGGTGGCTTCAGCGTGCCTCCCGGCACTCTACATCTCCCCACAGGGAGGCACACTGCCACCTCAGCAACCCTTCCTGGACTGTGTGCGGGCCCTGACTATGCAGCAGATTAGACAAGCCTCAATTGTTCGTCTCCTACGACCAAAACAGACCAGGACTTCCGGCCACCAAACGCTCGCGCTGGATATAAGAGTGCATCCCCTTCACCTATAGAAAAGCACAGCATCAACCGCAGGTTGGAGCCAACTCCCACCAGCGCAGAACCATAGCCAACACAACGGCACATCTGCACCACACACCAATAGGGGACATCTGCGATGCAGCCACTTGGTCCTCCATTCACACCTTCACCAAGCACTACTGCCTCGACATAGCATTCCACGCTCCAAATGCATTCGGCCGAGCAGTCTTGGAAGTGACTCTTCCCTCCCGGGAGGGACAGCAACCACTAGCACAGCCTTGACAAACACTGATCAAGTAGGGTGTTATAAATATCGAGAAACACTGATCAAGTAGGGTGTTATAGATATTGATTAAGTAGGTCTTCCAGCACTCCTTCCTAGACTGAATGTGGAATAGGCAAGTATGAATTCTCACATGCAAGTACGATTTGTCACTGTTGACCAGTTGGTTTCTCACTGTTCATTGATTGTCATTGACCAATTTCACTGTTCTGTGAGTTAAGTAGGTCTTCCAGCAATCCTGTCTAGTCTGAATGTGGAATAGCAAGTATGAATTCTCATATGCAAGTACGAATTGTCACTATTGACCAGTTATGAATTGTCACCGTTGACCAGTTGGTTTTCTTACTGTTCATTGATTGTCATTGACCAGTTTTCGCTGTTCTGTGAGTTAAGTAGGTCTTCCAGCACTCCTGTCTAGACTGAATGTGGAATAGGCAAGTATGAATTCTCACATGCAAGTACGGATGGTCACTGTTGACCAGTTGGTTTCTCACTGTTCATTGATTGTCATTGACCAGTTCATTGTTCTGTGAGTATTATTGCTCAGTTAACACAGCACTTTATCTAAAACCTTGTTTCCACAACTTTACCTGCTTTGCCTGATTACCCTGCCCGGCTCGGCCTCCACAGCCAGGCGAGGGATGCACAAAGCGCTAAGGCGCAGGTCCAGTCGGTACATCCCTCAGCTAGGGAGTCACTCATATGTGGCTGACTCATCCTGCTTGTCCTAGGAGAAAGTGTAGTTACTTACCTGTAACGTAGGTTCTCCGTGGACAGCAGGATAGTCAGCCACCCGCCTCCCTACCCGCCTCCCCACCCGCCAACCCACCCGCCTCCCCATACGGCCGACCCGGCCACAGCTAGGAACATCCTGGGGATTAGGGGGAAGCAGGGGGAAATGGGTAGGGCTAGGGCATGCCCAGTGGGGCCCGGGCACTGCACGTGCTCAGAGAAAAAAAAAAATCTCTCTGAGCTATTGGAGAGCTTATCCGCAAATTGGGAGGTGTTGGGACAACACCCATATGTGGCTGACTATCCTGCTGTCCACGGAGAACCTACGTTACAGGTAAGTAACTACACTTTCATTAACAGAGGATCTGAGAC
The DNA here is from genome assembly GCF_902459505.1 of Geotrypetes seraphini. NCBI lineage: Eukaryota > Metazoa > Chordata > Amphibia > Gymnophiona > Dermophiidae > Geotrypetes > Geotrypetes seraphini. The sequence continues at coordinate 121,824,667 of NC_047091.1, read as the reverse complement.
TACTCTTGCCTCCAAGACTCACCATTCCTGAGTAGAAAACATTCAGCCCCTCCCCCATACCCCCCTTTTCCTTACCGAGCTGTTTTGTTCTAACACCTCTATTCCATCCCCTCCACTTTCCTAACCCCCCTCACAAAACAATCCACCCCTTGCCAGTACCCACAGCTCGAAGCCCCTTTTCTACAAATTCAACACAGAAAAAACCTGGAATTATACTGGCTGCAGTTTCATTTATTACATAATATTAGTAGAACAGAATAATGCAACTATTACTCGAGAACATAAAATAAACAGTAACTGGATTTTAAAAAAAAGGGGGGGTAGGTATATCTTTTGTTTTGGTATTATTCCTGATGGTAATGCTAGAAGGGGGAGGGAATTTTATTTTTGTATAGATACTGATTGATTATAAGTGCTTGGTTGATTATTATTATTTGTATATAAATTGTATTGCACTTTTTGTTGGCATTAAAAACTAAATAAAGTAAAAAAAATAAAAATAAAAGAAATATAAGTTGCCCACCATAACAAGTGGACAGCCCTGTTGCCTGCTCTTGTGCCCCGCCATGCTCTGCTGTTTTCTAACAAGTCCTAATCCACAACAAAACATTGCCTCCTATAATATGAAAAAATACACTATACACTGTTACCGCACCGGCCGCCGCGGTAATAGCATCGATGCTCATAGAATTCCTATGAGCATCAGAGCTGTTACCGCGGAGGCCAGTGCTAAAAATGCTAGCGTGGCTTTGTAAAGGAGGGGGCGTAAATAACTTTTTCTGTTGTAAATGATTTGTGTGTCAACATTAAGATTTAAATTCCAAGTTTATTTAAAACTAGCTGATCAGCCGGCGTTGTCCAGATATAAATTCCCTTGAGGAACATTCACTCGAGGATTAACATCACACAAATTTTCAATTTTCACTTTCTGTTTAGGCTTCACCACACCACACCACACCATAGCTGCACTTCCTTATATACTGTTAAATGACTGTGTGACATGATTCCCGAAACTGGCACCTCTCCTCCTCTCTGCCCCCCTCCCCCCACCTCTTCCCATTCCTCCCCTCCATGTGCGCGCCCCCTTCCCTTCCCCCATACCTCTAGTTGAAGTTGTTCGTGGTGTTGCCCGGATATAAATTCCCTTGGGTTTTGGTTTACATTCACTTGAGGATTAACATCATACAAGTTTTCAGTTTCTATTTAGGCTTCACCACAGTTGCACTTCCTTATATACTGTTGACTGTGACATCTTTCCCCAAGCTTCACACCATTGGTCAAAGCAATATCTGTATTTTTTGATGATTCTTTACATGTCACCCCCTTCCCACCCCCACAGTGTTTGTTCCCAGATAATAATTGATATGTATACCAAGTTTGGTTGAAATCTGTCCATGCGTTTCAGAATTATGCTGGAACATAGATACATATATCCAATTTTATATATAGAGAGAGATATAGATTTGTTATATCGCTTATCATAATTCTAAGCGGTGTACAGACTTCATAAAAATAGGGTCAAATATACAAATGTAATCAGTTGGAAATACAAGAGATTAACTGAAGTACAAGAAAAGAAACAAGGGGGAGAACTCCATTAAATCAAAAGAACAGCAAGACGGTTAATAATAATAATAATAATAACTTTATTCTTCTATACCGCCACAATCTTGCGACTTCTAGGCGGTTTACAATCAAGAGTGCTGGACATTCAGCGAAATACGATATGCAGATATTCAGGGAAATAAAGAGAGCTGAGACCTTAAGAAGGCAATAGTATAGAAATACAATTTGCTGAGCAAAAAATAAGTAGGATATGGGAATCCTGTCTGAGATAGTCCATTAGAGAAAAAAGTTTCATATTTCAAAGGCATCTTTAAATAGAAAGGATTTCAGCTTCGACTTGAAATGTTTGAGTAGAGGTTCTTCTCTTATGTAGATTGAGATAGAGTTACAGAGTGAGGGAGCAGTTACAGAGAATATAGAAGATCGGATAGAATCATAAATTATTTGGCGTAAATTGAATCCTATATGGTATTGGTAACCAATGATAAGAAAGAAATAATGACATGACATGATCAAATTTCCTTTTATGTCCCAAAGGTTTTATAGCCGTATTTTGTAACGTTTGAAGTCGCCTGATATTGAACTTAGATATACAGTACTATATTACAGTAATCAATTTTCACAATTAAAAAAGCATGAATTAATGTATGAACATTTATATTATCAAAATAATGTCTGATAGAACGTAAAGATTGAAGAGTAAACAAACCCTTTCTCATAATTTCTGACACCTGTTAATTGAAGGTAAGATGAGAATCAACTCATATTCCTAAATATTTAAATTTCTTCACACTGGAATATCTAAATGCTGGCCCCTGTACTGCCGCCCCCCCCCCACCAGGAAAGATAGGGAAAAATGCTGGCATGCAACCCCCCAATTCTGTAACAGTTGTGGCTAAATTTTTGGAATGCTCCTGACCCCCCCCCCCCATGGCCCTCCCATGACCATGCTCCCTTTTGGATGATGCACAAGACACTTTGGGCATGCAGCATTACAGAATAAGACATAGGGCAGATGCCAATTAAGTGCCAATCAACTAATTGAAGCCAATAATTCAGTGGCATAGTCATGGGTAGGTCTAGGCCCACTCACTTTGGACTCAGGCCCACCCAGCAGTAGCACAGCAGCAATGGGGGGGGGGGGGCAAGTCCCACCAGCTGAAGACTCCTGGCTTCTTTCCCTCCAGGAGGTTGCGGGCGGGGGTGGGGGGGTGGGGCACTTAACTCCACTCTCCCCTGGTATCTTTAAATCCTTTAATTCTTTGCTGGTAGCAAGCAGCAACATATTCTTCCTGTTCACATCGTCTTGAGCCCTCCCTCTGAGGGAACTTCTTGTTCACAGGACGAGGAAGTTGCATCAGAGGGAAGCTGGTGTGAACAAGGGGAATGAGTTGATGCTTGCTGCTGGCAAAGACCTAAAGGATTTAAAGGTACCAGAGGGGGGTTGGGGGAGTGGATTTAAGTGATCCCTCAATCATCTGGGAGGTGGGGTTTTAATGTCCACCCACTTTGGGTTCTTTCCCGCCCAAAATTGGGTATCTTGCTATGCCCCTGCAATAATTTGGTTGACTAATTAGTTCATGCGTGCATCTAGGCTCCATATCCAACTCTGAGCAACCTATATACTCGTAGAATCCAGAGGAGAGTTCTCCATAAGATTTCTAAACCCCCCCCAACTCATGACTGCATTTTTTTAAAACTGAACTTCAACTGCCAAGCATTTTACCATGCTTGAAGATGTTTAGATCCCTTCTCATTCTTGTACCTTTCAAAGCTGTAATTTGTGTTTTTTTTAAACATTTCCCTTGCTCAAAGGCTGTGTTTACAAGATACACTTCTCCCGTATTCGCTGTGATAGGGAATTAACAGACCCGCAAATAACTTTTTCATGTTATTCACTGTTTTCTATTAAAAACCATCGTGAATAATGGTGAAACTGCGAATAACATGGTGGGAGACCTGGCCTGTTCCTGAAGGAGAGGCGAAACACAATGAAGAAAGTGCTGGGAACCAGCGATTTTTCTCTGTAAACGCTTGGAATCAGCAATTTCTCTATGCAAGCTGATGTAATTTGGAGGGAGGAGCCAGGAAGCTAAAACCCGCAAATAATCGAAACTGCGATTGCTGAAACTACGAATACGGAGGGAGAAGTGCACTTCAAGGGCAATTACCTTCTTATTAGGCCGCTGGCTGGGAATTTGAGGTTCACCCATTAATACTTACCTCTGTTTCGTATTTTCATTGTAGAACGTTATTGAAGACTTATGTGTTTCAAAACTTTCTAGGGAAGTAATGATTCCTGGTTGATATGTTTTGTTTTATGTTATGATTTTGTAGCTCCCTGTGTTTGTGCCGTTTTTCTTACTTTGTTATCCGCATAGAACTGGAAGGTTTGCAGAATAAAGTGTTGTGTTATGTTATGTCATTTTTTTAAAAACAGCAATTTTTCTGGTTCTGGTTCCGGGTCAGCCACGTGCAGTGTGCAAGAGCCACTGTGCGCTGTCCTGGCAAACAAATGCAGCTGGCGCTGAAGATAAGGAGCAGCCAAGCTGGAAAGAGGACGGACATGTGCTTGCAGAGAACACTCATTCTTCACGGAGCGGCACAAAATTTTTGCAGACCAGCACTGGTCCATGGACTGGCGGTTGAAGAACACTGGTCTAGAACGTCTCACCAGGAAAAGAGTTTACAGGGGTAAATACATAATCTCTTTTTATCTTTTCTGTAGCACTACTGAAAGGTCACTTGGACACACAAAGTCAGAGGCATGAAGAAAGTACAAGAGGTTTATTTACAGTATGCCGGATTCTTGTGCAGTGAGCAGCCTGCTTACAAGAGTGCCAGAAACAGGAAATGCACGGACTTTTATGCCCTTTTCACAAACTAATATATGCAAAATCTACAACTTCTCATTTGTTACTTCTATAACTTTTCTACAATTATTATTGGTCCTAAGCCAGCACTTGCGATAGGTTCAGGGGTACAACTTATAGTCCTATAGGAAGCTAGTTCATTTACCTACTTATCTAAGCCTTGCAGTTCTAACTGTTACATGTTCAGGAGGGCAGGGTACATCATGGCTCAAACTCTTATCTATTTAGCTTACAGTGTGGTAAGGCAGGGACATACATTTCAAGCACTGTACACTGTTTCCAGCTATGTAGGCCAGAGCAGTATTTCAAACAACAGAACTGAAAATTCAGGTTCATGACTTTTACAGTCTCATCAAGACACAAATACAGAACAATTTAGAAGTTTTAGCAATTTTATATTATGGAAAAATGATTACTGCCAACAAGACTATGATCAGGAGAGCCAGGGTTTATAATTTGGAAGCTGCCTTAAAAAGATGGATTATCATCTGGGATTTGTATGAGTATTTGGCCTGATAGGGCATAAAGGGCCAACTGAAGTAAGCTATTCCAACAAGGTGGAAAACACAGAGTCCAGAGCTGGTGATGGGGCAGAAGGGCACAGACAAGAGTGTCTTGCCTGATGAACAGAGTTTGTGAGGAGGAGCTAAGAGAGGAGAAGCAATGAGGACCTACAGGCTGAAGGCAGGTGTAGCTGCTTTCACCCACTATCGAGAGGCATTTACTGTTGGCCAAATACTCTCTTTGAAACAAATAAAATAGGAGAAAACCAGATCAAGTGGCTTCAACATGGGACAGCTGCCATCAGGAATCAGCATTTCTCACAGCCCAGGGTGCCATTCTTTTGAATTCTCCACAAGAGTCTCAGGGGAAAAGAAATCATGCCCTTTGGACTTAAGAAACTGAATTATAGACTCTAGAATCTGACATGGAGACAACACGCAGAGAAATCCCTCTAGCACCAGTCTCTAGAAAAGCCTCCTGTGTCTCCCTAGGCTAGCCTTTTCATCCAATTGCCTCTCATTCAGATCAAAGATTGAACCTCAGCCGCTCATCACAACTAATTGAAATGCAAAAATGATTCAGAATACTAGTTGAAAATGTGGGAAAAAGATTTTGTGGTTCTGATTCATCCTCCTACAGCCTGCTCAAAAATAAAAGCATGAACTGACGTCCTTCCAATATGCAAAGAGCAGAACATCTGTCCAGGGAGGTGAGGGAGGGTGTTGTGAGGAGGAGGTGCACTACCTGCTGCCTCCAGAGAGGGCAGTGTTGCTTGATATAGATGATTATGATGATGAGGGGGTGAGAAGGGGGTCTAGGACGATTCAGTGTGGCCGTTTCAGCACGGCAAGTTCAGCGCAGTTGTTTCAGCACTGAATTGGCTATGATGAATCTTCCTGCACTCGGCTGTTAGCTCAGGGGCATCATAGCAACACCTGACCTCGTTTGGAGGGGGGGGGGCAACCTCCCAAACTAAGGTTACCCCCTACTCTTCCACACCGCTCGAGTGCCCCCCTGCTCCCACTGTTGCTGCTACTGCATACTTCTTGAGCAGAATCTTCTTCCTTCTGCTCCTAACAGCCTTGGCTCCCCTCTGACATCGTTCCACAACTAAGAAGTGATGTCAGAAGGGAGCCAAGGCTGGCACGAGCAAGGGGTGGAACATGCTGCTCATGCCAGCGAACTTTTCAAGAGTAATAGGGGCAGAGAGTAGGAGAGCCACCAATGCCACCCAGCAAGATGGCATCTAGAGGGGTGGTCCACACCTCTGCTCCCCCTTACTATGCCATTGGAGTGAAGAGGAGGAGAGGCACTGACAGTGATGTGGAGAGGATGATTCAGCATGGCCGGTTCAGTGCGGCAGTAATGAAACATCCTGTGCTGAAACGGTTGCGATGAATCCTGTTTTCTTTGCCTTTAGAAAGAAATCTCAAATAGCAGGAAATTATTTAATATACATATGTGCCTTCCAGGAGAGCTTTGGGGCTCCTTTGTTTTCATACTTTTTTGATCATTGCTGTTGCATTTAGGTGCAGTTCCACAGAAACATAGAGAAATAAAGGCAGATAAAGACCATATGGCCTGTCTAGTCTGCCCAAACATGCCATCCACTATCCCCTCCTCTCCCTTAGAGATCCAACGTACTTCTCCCAAGCTGTCTTGAATTCAGATAAACTCTTTGTCTCCGCCATCTCACCAGGAGGCCGTTCCAAGCATTCACTACACTTTCCATGAAAAAGTATTTTCTGAGGTTACTTCTGAATCTATCCCCTTTCACCTTCATCCTATGCCTCCTCATTCCAGAGCTTCCTCTCAATTGAAAGAAACTTACCTCATGCACATTTATGCCACGTAGGTATTTAAACATCTCTAGCATATTTCCCCTTTCCCACCTTCCCTCCAAATTATACATATTGAGATCTTTAAGTCTGTCTCTGTACACCTTATGCCAGGGATCTCAAAGTCCCTCCTTGAGGGCCGCAATCCAGTTGGGTTTTCAGGATTTCCTCAATTAATATGCATTGAAAGCAGTGCATGCACACAGATCTCATGCATATTCATTGTGGAAATCCTGAAAACCTGACTGGATTGCGGCCCTTAAGGAGGGACTTTGAGACCCCTGCCTTATGCTGAAGACCACCGACTATTTTAGCAGCCTTCCTCTGGACTAACTCCATCTTGTTTATATCTTTTTGAAAGTGCGGTCTCCAGAATTGTACACAATATTCTAAGAGTGCTTGTTCTACAGAATTAGCACAATTAAGGTTACCATATGGCTCCAGAAAAGGAGGATGGATTGAGACATCCAGATTTTACTTCCATTGCTTAGAAACATGATGGCAGATAAAGGCCAAATGGCTCATCCAGTCTGCCCTTCCACAGTAACCATTATCTCTTCCTTTCTCTAAGAGATACCATGTGCCTGTCTCACGCTTTCTTGAATTCAAACACAGTCTCTGTCTCCACCACCTCTTCTGGGAGACTGTGCCATGCATCTACCATCATTTCTGTAAAAAAGTATTTCCTTAGATTACTCCGGAGCCTATAACCTCTTAACTTCATGCTATGACCTCTCATTCCACAGCTTCCTTTCAAATGAAAGATACTCAACTCATGCACATTTACACCACGTAGGTATTTAAATGTCTATCCCCATACGCCTTATGACGAAGACCTCGCACCATTTTAGTAGCCTTCCTCTGGACCAACTCTATCCTTTCTATATCTTTTTGAAGGTGCATCTCCAGAATTGTATACAATATTCTAAATGAGGTATCACCAAAGTCTTCTGCAGGGGCATCAATACCTCCTTTTTCCTACTGGCCATACCTCTCCCTATGCAACCTAGCATCCTTCTAACTTTCGCCATCACCTTTTCAACCTGTTTGGCCACCTTAAGATCATCACATACAATCACACCCAAGTCCCGCTCATCTGTCATGCACATAAGCTCTTCACTCCCTAATCTGTACCGTTCCCTTGGGTTTTTGCAGCTCAGATGCATGACCTTGCATTTCATAGCATTAAATTTTAGCTGCCAAATTTCAGACCATTCCTCATGCTTCGTTAGGTCTTTCTTCATGTTATTCACACCATCCGGGGTGTCTACTCTATTGCAGATTTTGGTATCATCCACAAAGTGGCAAATCTTACCCGACAGCCCTTCAGCAATATCATTTATAAAAATGTTTAAAATAACAGGCCCAAGAACAGAACCTTGAGGCACACCACTGGTAACATCCCTTTCCTCAGAGCGATCTCCATTGACCACTACCCTCTGTCGTCTTCCACTCAACCAGTTCCTGATCCAGCCCGTCACTTTGGGACCCATCCCGAGGGCACTCAGTTTATTAGACATCTGTGTGGAACATAATTTACTTGGACTTCCAGAAGGCATTTGACAAGGTCCCGCATGCAAGGCTCATGACTAAATTACAAAGTCATGGAATAGGAGGAAAAGTGCACAGATGGATCAGCAAATGGTTAGAAAACAGAATACAGAGGGTGTGCATAAATGGGAAATTTTCGGACTGGGAGAAAGTGACTAGCGGCGTGCCTCAGGGCTCGGTTCTTGGGCCTATCTTGTTCAATATTTTTATAAATGACCTGGAAGAGGAAACAACATGCAATATAATCAAGTTTGCAGATGATACAAAATTATGTCGGGCGGTTGGCGCTCTAAGAGACTGCGAGAATCTGCAGAAGGATCTCAACCAGCTGGAAACGTGGGCGAAAAAGTGGCAGATGAATTTTAACTTAGACAAATGCAAGGTGATGCATCTGGAAAAGAAAAACAAAGAACATGAATATAGGATGTTGGGGGTGACATTAACCAAATGCGAACAAGAAAAGGATCTGGGGGTAGTGATTGATAGAACCCTTAAATCTTTGGCTCAATGTGCGGTGGCGGCGAAAAAAGCAAACAGGATGTTGGGCATGATTAAGAAGGGGATCACGAGTAGATCGGAAGAAGTTATAATGCCACTTTATAGAGCTATGGTTAGACCACACTTAGAATACTGTGCCTTTCTTCTTTGTAGTATTCCTCTAAATTTCTCTCTAATTTTTGTTTTGGTCACCCCCTGTTATTGTGGTCTAAGAAGGGGTTTATCATTATGATGATTGTTGTAAAAGTATTATTGTGTTGAAATTTTCTTCCCTGTATTCAATGTAACAAGAATTAATTCTTGTAAAATAAGATTGTATAATTATAAATTAAAAAAAAAAAAAAGAATACTGTGTCCAACACTGGTCTCCATACCTTAAGAAGGATATAACTCTGCTGGAGAGGGTGCAGAGGCGAGCCACGAAACTAGTCAAAGGTATGGAGAATTTGAGCTACAGAGAACGCCTCGAGAAACTGGGACTGTTCACCCTCGAGAAGAGAAGACTGCGAGGAGATATGATAGAGACTTTTAAAATATTAAAAGGATTTGACAAATTAGATCAGGAATCAGCATTACTAACGTTTTCAGATGTGACACGGACAAGAGGTCATAGCCTGAAACTGAGCGGCAGCAGGTTCAGGACTAACGTCGGAAAGTTCTATTTCGTACAACGAGTGGTGGGCACTTTGAATGCTCTCCCGGAAGAGGTTGTGATGGAGACTACTGTTCTGGGTTTCAAACGCAAGTTGGATGCATACCTTCTTGCTAATCATATTGAGGGATACGGGAAAACTGGGTCTCCATAAAGGAGTACCTAAATGGGCCTCCGCGTGTGCGGATCGCCAGACTAGATGGACCTAGGTCTGATCCGGAGAAGGCATTTCTTATGTTCTTATGTACATCTAGCGCACTCCCTCTATCCAATTCTCTGGTCACCCAGTCAAAGAAATTGATCAGATTTGTCTGCCAAGACCTACCTCTAGTGAATCCATGTTGCCTCTGGCCCTGTAATTCACAGGATTCCAGAAACTTGACTATTCTCTAATTTAAAAGCATTTCCATTAATTTGCTTACCACAGAAGTCAAACTCACTGTCCTGTAATTCCCTACATCAGTGGCGTACCTAGTATATGTGACACCCGGGGCCCATCATTTTTTACACCCCCCCCATCTATATGAAAAATATGATTTGTAGTAACAATCCACATATGACACAACAAGAGTGTACCTAGGAAAATGCAGCATCTTAAACACTGCAGTGAGTACTAGAACACCAACACATACATTGTAGAACTAAATAAGCCAGATCCCATACAGTCAATTGATCCTGCACAGTCAATGCCAACTGAAAACTATGTCCTTTTCATACATCCTTGCCCAATATGGAATAATCACAAACTAAAAATAGAAATATGTAGACAAAAGTTAAAGTGAACTGCCAAGAAACCAGACTCTGCATACAATGCAACACCACAACACCACAAAAAAGTGACACGTCTCCTAATACTGTGCAAAATATAAAGACAGTAGATGTAAATCTGAAAAAACTGATACATAACAATCATCACTTTACAAATTAACAAATAAAAATAAAACAAATAATGAGAAATAAGAAAAAAACATTTTATTGGACTAATCCATTTTTCAATTAGCTTTCAGAGGCCAAATCTTTCTTCAGAACAGTACTGTATTCTGCAGTTAGGGTATCCTGTCCTGACCTGAGGAAAGGGGTTTAGTTAAAAAAAATTGCCTTATTTCCATTTCCTATTTATAAACTTTTATCAATACAGTTACAATATTACTTGATTCTAAGTAAAACAACAAAAAATCTTTCTACCTTTTGTCGTTTCTGCTTTAGTCATCTTCTCTTTGCTCTCTTCTTTCTATACAACGTTTGTCCTCTCTCCCTTCCATGCAACATCTGCCCTCTTTGTCCCTTCCACCCAGCTTCTGCCCTCTCTCTCTACCCCTTCCATCTACTGCCCACACTCTCTTTGCCCCTTCCATCTATTGTCTACCCTCTTTGCCCCTTCCATCTATTGTCTACCCTCTCTCTTCCATATGGCATCTTCCCTCTTTCTATGTCCCTTCAATAAACTGTATATCCTGTGTCCCTTCTCTCCTTTGCACATGATTCATTTTAGCTTCACCCCCCCTCTCCATTTTTCTGTCTCCACCCCCTCCCCTATGCTTTGGCATCTCTCTCTTTCTCTTCTCTTCTCCTTTCCTTCCCACTCCACACCATGGTCTGGCATATCTATCTCTTTCCCTTCCCTCCATGCCATGGCATCTCTTCCTCCCCCTCCATGGTCTGGTATCTCCTTTCTCAGCAGAGGACTTAAAAATCTACAGTTTAAGGGACTTTCCTAAGGAGCAGCAGTGGGCTCTGAACCCTGCTTCTTGGTTTGGGTCAGATGCACAAAGCCTCTCATGCTGGGAACGTTGCATTTAGACTGGTTACCAGCATGGGAGGCTTTGTGCATCTGACCCAAACCAAGAAGCAGGGTTCAGATCCCACTGCTCCTTAGGAAATGTCTTTAAACTGTAGATTCTAAGTCCTCTGCTGAGAAAGGGAGCTGACTTGACTTCTTCCCCCTCTGCCCTCCTTCCAGCTCAGTGCCCATCTGCTTTCCATCCCCCTGCCGCCTCTCCTCAACGTACTCGCTGGGCTTCGGGTCCGGGTAGAAAGTGAAGTGGGCCACCGCCCGCCTCTGTGGCTCCGGTCCAAGCTGCAGCCGGACCCACGCTGCTCTCCGGCACAGAAGGACCCGGGCCACCGCCATTGTTGTTGCTGAAAGGTGACAGTAGCACGTTGTCAGACTGGAGGCGGAGCCCGCAGGAAGCCTCGCTATTGGATGGCGATGCCTTCTTTGAATGAAAGGCGGCGACCAAAGAGAGACCAATCCGGGAGCTGAGGGGAGGTGGGAGACCGAGGTGCAAGGGGGATGTGCGCGACAGCAGAGATTGGGAATTGGGCATATTACACCAGTTCTAATTCCGTTTTGTGGAGGGAAGGGGATCTCATCTACTGCTAATCAACTTTGGGCTCCAGGCAGCCAGGAATCGCCGGCCAGAAGTTGAACAACCGCTGGAGGGAGCACCTGTGCACACCCCTGTGTACTGCCGCTGCTGTTGGTTAAGGAAAGCAGCAGTGGCAGAATAGGGAGGGTGGTCGGATGTGCACCCCCTTGGGGCATGCACCCGGGGCGGATCGTCCCCCGCCCCCCTTTAGTACGCCACTGCCCTACATCTTTCTTACTTCTACTTTTGTGGAGAGGGACCACATCCACTCTTCTCCAGTCTTCCAGTACCACACCTGACTCTAAAGAAGCGTTGAAAGGTCAGTCAGTGGAGCCACCAGAACTTCCCTAAGTTCTTTCAGCACCCTTGGATGTACACCATCTGGCCCCATCACTTTGTCTACCTTTAATTTATCTATTTCCTCATGAATACAACCCTGTGAAAATTGATCAGGATCTACCACTCCTCCACCCTATTCACGTTTGTCTTCTGCGGTCCTGCTCCCATCGCTTCGGCCGTAAACACAGAACAGAAATATTTGGTAAGCAATTCAGCCTTTTCTTTATCAGCTTCTTCATATTTCTCCCGTTCACCTTTGAGTCTCACAATGCTACTTTTGCACTTCTTCCTATCACTGATATATCTAAAAAATATCTTGTCTCCCCGTTATACCATGTCAGCTATTTTTTTTCCATTTGCATCTTTGCTTTCCTGACTACACAACCAGTCTCTCTTAACTTTTCCAGATATTATTGCCTGTCTTCCTCTTTCTGTGATCTTTTGTAGTTTATGAAAGCTAACCTCTTATCCCTTACCTTCTCAGCTACTACTTTTGAGAACTAAAGCAGCCTTCTTTCCTATTACTTCTACTTGCCTCACAAAACGGTTTGTCGCCCTTACAATAATGCTTTTCAGTTTTGCCCACTGCATTTCTACTCCTCCCAGAAGTTCCTTGACATAATCCCCAATCCGAACAAAGTTAGTATAACCCAGATGTCCTCCTGACTTCCATTGCTTTCAGTGGAAGTAAAACTTGGATGTCTCAATCCATCCTCTTTTTTTTCTGGAACCATATGGTAACCCTAAGCACAATGTAAGTCTAGAACAGTGGTCCTCAACTTTTTTTCAGTCAGGACACACCTGCTGCCTTAATCTCTCCAGTCATCATCTGGTCAGTTTGGGCACCATTTTGGCCCTTATTTATTTATTTATTTTTACAAAACAATTTATTAAACTAGCCCTTATTTATTTTTAAAACAAGTCTAGCCCCAAACGTTTAAATGGTGCCCAGGATGTTTTGATAAATGTTCGATTAATACTGTAAAATGTCCAAGTCCTAAGCTTGACCTAAGCCCACCCAAAACATACCCACTTGGAATTTAGACTAACAAGGGACAAACAGCTTAGAAAACCATCTAAAACATGGGGTTTGGATGCTTTAGCAAGAAAAATGTCAAAATGCCACTTTAAGCCATATTGGGGACATTTTTCTCTTTTGAAAATGAGCTTCTTAACCAGCCAGGAGTCATTTTTGGCCAGTTAAATCACTTTGAATGTTGACCCCAAACTGTGCTCTTGAGGAGCAGAAGTGAATATTTTCAAGGACTGTCAGTGAATATTAATGAAGGAGCACAAGGAACAAGATGGTGGAGGAGCAGGATGAGGAAGAGGATTAAATCTCTACTATGTTTATGTCCCTAGGAAGCACCTTGGTCTCAGTCTCTTCTATATCAGTGTTGCTCTTTCTCCTGCATGCCTTCTCCAGTAGTGAATGTAAAGTAGTACAAAAGATCTGAGACCTTCCCAGGCACAATTTCTCAGCCCCACAATCATCAAAGACCCCTTTTACTTTTAGGAGACAGAAACAGACTGGATCATTTGTCAGCAGAGAGAAATGACAAAAAAACCCAAACAAACCACCCCCTAACTCTTTCTTATCTGGGTAGAGAAAATGATCAGGAGCTAGCAAATAGATCAAATTTTTTTTTCTGTTTGCTGTTTCTGTTTGCAGAAGGAAGAGATCATCGATAAGGGGTTTCTGAATGTGTTTGAATAGCTACTGTTTCTATGATAAGTGCACCTGCATAAGAGGTTTCTCTGAGTGTCTTCATGGGGTGCAGTTGGGGGAGGGGCGGTTGTTTGAATTTTGGCACTTTGTTTTAAAGTTCTGTGCTGTTGAAGGGTGCAGAAATTACAGTGATGAAAACTAGATGTTTTCGATCATTATTGAAAACTTCTGGGAATATTGTTTTGGATATAGACAGATGCTGCACTATGCAACCGCAAATAAATAAAACAATTCAGAAATCATTCGCAGTCATGAGAAATCTGAGACAAGTCCGAAAATTCTTTGAAAGAACACAATTCCAACTTATAGTACAATCCCTAATACTAGGTATATTGGACTACTGTAACATCCTCTTCCTTCCTTGCCCTGCAACTACGATAAGACAACTCCAAACAATCCAAAATACAGCTTTGAGACTCATCTACTCATTGAAAAAACATGACCACATCACTGAAGCCTTCATCAACTCACATTGGCTTCCAATCCAAGAAAGAATCCAATTCAAATTCTACTGCATATTATTTAAAACCCTACACGGAGACAGCCCATCATACCTGAACAATCGCCTCATCCAAGCACCCACTACCAGACACAGAAAAACGCACTCCCCATTCATACCCCCCCCAATCAAGGAAGTAAAAAGAACAAAACTACACGACGGCCTCCTAGCCACTCAAGCCGCAAGGCTGGACAACCAGATCTCCAACCTTCTGATGACCACCCCAGACTATAGGACGTTCAGAAAAGAAATAAAAACCACACTTTTCAAGAAATTCCTGAAGCAGCAATAACACCACGACCTCTTAGTAACTCTAAAACTGACATTTGATCTACCCATTACTGCACTAATAATAACAAAAGAATCTACACTATGACCACCTATTAACTCTCTTACAAACCACCTCACCCTCAACAACCCGCTAAATGTTTATAAGATCTACAACTTACCTCTCTAGCTAATCATTGTAACTCTGTTTTTTTAAATTAACCTTTTGTAATCCGCCTTGAACCGCAAGGTAATGGCGGAATAGAAATCCCTAATGTAATGTAATGTAATGTAATATATCAGTGCATTACCTGAAATAAATAACAGGATTAATTTTTCCCCTTCCATCAACTTTATGCCTGGATATTCAATGCCAAGCCATGTCCAGGCACTGGGATACAGGCAGCCAATATTTAACCAATTAAGGAGGGAATTCATGAAAACGTATTAAGTATGTTAATACACGCAATCGTGTTAGCGCACGCTAACCACTAAAGATGCCCATTATATTCCTATGGGTGCTTAATGTCCTTTCATCAATTTCCCCCTAAGTGCCGATATACAGCCTTAACCAGTTATACCAGCCTGTGATGGGGTCTATAGGACTCCCCCTGCTGGATATTCCCTCACAATGCCAGAGCCACCTTAATATAGGTAGCTCCTCCTTAGGGGGAAGTGACACAGGAAGGAGGAGTCAGGGAGACAGGAAATATAAGAGGCCGGGCCAGAACTAGCTAGAAAAGGCCCAGGGAAAGAGGTGATATCCCGCAAATCACAGGGTAACTAGGTGGCTTACAAATGAATTTAACAAAGATAATAAACTATAAAAATGACTTACAAAGTTTCAATATTCCTTTTGTTGCGTTGCTCCGAGGTCTGGCTTGGACCAAATCCTGTTGCCTGACTGAGGAAAACTGTTGGAAGACTGTGCAGTCACAAGCCACAGTCCATGCTTTGGGTCCTGTCACCTACAGGCCCCTCTCAGAACTCTTTGAACAAGAGGCTGTTCCGTGTATGCCTGGCCCTGTGAAATAACAGGGTAAAGGATTTCTCTTTTTGAGTTAATAAAGTAGCTTTCCTTTACCTTCTCTGCTTGTGTCTGGCTGTTTGTATACTGGTTCAGATCCCACTCTGCTCACCTGCTCGCGCTGTTACCCAGCCAAAGATAGGACTGCTTTTTATGTGGTTTTATTTGTTAGGCTAACTTAACTGCTTAAAAGCTGAATATTGGCACTTAACTGGTTAAGCGCTGACTATGCCATCAGACCACCCACTGTTGGCTTAGGCGGTTAGTGGTAAGAACATATGAACATAAGAATTGCCGCTGCTGGGTCAGACCAATGGTCCATCATGCCCAGCAGTCCGCTTACGCGGCGGCCCTCTGGACATAGACCAGCACCCTAACCAAGACTAACCCTACCAGCGCCCGTTCTTGTTCAGCAGGAACTTGTCTAACTTTGTCTTGAATCCCTGGAGGGTGTTTTCCCCTATGACAGACTCCGGAAGAGCGTTCCAGTTTTCTACCACTCTCTGGGTGAAGAAGAACTTCCTTACGTTCGTACGGAATCTATCCCCTTTCAACTTTAGAGTGCCCTCTCGTTCTCCCATCCTTGGAGAGGGTGAACAACATGTCCTTATCTACTAAGTCTATACCCTTCAGTACCTTGAATGTTTTGATCATGTCCCCTCTCAATCTCCTCTGTTCGAGGGCGAAGAGGCCCAGTTTCTCTAATCTTTTGCTGTACGGCAGCTCCTCCAACCCCTTAACCATCCTAGTCGCTCTTTTCTGGACCCTTTCGAGTAGTACCGTGTCCTTCTTCATGTACGGCGACCAGTGCTGGACCCAGTACTCCAGGTGAGGGTACACCATGGCCCGGTACAGCAGCATGATAACCTTCTCTGATCTGTTCGTGATCCCCTTCTTTATCATTCCTAGCATTCTGTTTGCCCTTTTTGCCACCGCCGCACATTGTGTGGACGGCTTCATCGACTTGTCGATCAGAACTCCCAAGTCCTTTTCCTGGGGGTCTCTCCAAGTACCGCCCCGGACATCCTGTATTTGTGCATGAGATTTTTGTTACCAACATGCATCACTTTACACTTATCCACGTTGAACCTCATCTGCCATGTCGATGCCCATTCCTCGAGCCTGATTATATCACGTTGCAGATCTTCGCAATCCCCCTGCATCTTCACCACTCTGAATAACTTCGTATCGTCCGCGAATTTAATCACCTCGCTCGTCGTACCTATGTCCAGATTGTTTATAAAGATGTTAAAAAGCATGGGTCCAAGCACCGAGTCCTGCGGCACCCCACTGGTGACGCTCTTCCCGTCCGAGTATTGTCCATTTACCCCCACTCTCTGTTTCCTATTCTCCAGCCAGTTTTTAATCCGTGAGTATTTCACCCTCGATTCCATGGCTCGCAGTTTTCCCAAAGTAGTCGTTCATGCGGAACCTTGTCGAACGCCTTCTGAAAATCCAGATATACAATGTCGACTGGATTGCCCTTGTCTATCTGTCTGTTTACTCCCTCAAAGAAGTGCAGCAAGTTCGTCAAACACGATCTGCCTTTGCTAAAACCGTGCTGACTGATCCTCATCAGCCCGTGTCTGTCAAGGTGATCAATGATGCTGTCCTTTATCAGTGACTCTACCATCTTTCCCGGTACCGAGGTCAGCAACACAGTCTGGTTAACTGCTACTGAATATTGGTGGATGGCCCCACACAGGCCATTAAACAGGGCAGGTAAGGAATGGGCCGCTATAGCATGAACTTCTCTTAGATTCCCATGTACTGTGCCACTACCTTAATCTATTTGGGTGTTTTTAGAGGAAGATATATGGAAGTGAGAAATGCTATATGAAGCGTCAGGGTAGTGTTGGATGTAAATAAGCGATGGGGGTGGGGGTGGACTCTCAGTTCATTGTAGCCCTGCAGAAGAGGACAAATTTCATCTAGAAAATGAAGTACTTTATTATTCTTTTTTTTTTTTTAACAGTTCAATTTAGTCAAATTCATTTTTCAGTTTCTGTAATTATCTCAGGAATATTCAGTCATCCATTAAAGGGAGCTGAGAGATGAGCATGTGGTCAGAACACCATCAATATGGAAATGAAAGCCAGAGAGCTGAAGATCTAGGGGCAATAGTCAAGCCGTACCTTTTGATCTTTAACCAGACCTGAAGGCTAGACAGTTAAGTATACCTTTGCTGGCCTTTAGTGATCTCCTGGGCAGGGAAGCCAGGCTAGACCAATATTTAGCAGCTAGCCAGCCAAGTCTCAGTGGCTAAAGATATACAACCCTTTTAGGCAGCTCTGTCTGGCCATCGAACTTAGCTAGTGAGCCTCTAAATATTGGCAGGGACCAGCTATGTCATGCGATATAGCTGATCACCAGCCAATCTGGTAAGCCGGTAACAAGATAGATGCTGAATATTACTGGATAGCTGGCTATGTACTATTTAGCCAGCAGAGAGCCGTTCCCAGCCGGCTACATAGTGTTGAATATCAGCCTCGAATCGCTTATGTACTTTTTCCAAAAATACTAGGATCAAGGGGCATACAATGAAGCTAATAAGTAGTAAATTTGAAACAAACCAGAGAAAATATTTCTTCACTGAATGTGTGGAATTCATTGCTGGAGAATGTGGTAAAAGCAATTAGCTTAGCAGGGTTAAAAAAAAAAAAATAATAAAAAAAAAAAGGTTTAGATAATTTCCTAGAAGAAAAATCCATAAGCCTTGGGAAAATTCACTGTTTATTTGTAGAATAAGCAGCATAAAATCCATTTCCCCCCCTACTTTTTGGATCTTGCCAGGCATTTATCATCTGGATTGGCCACTGTTGGAAAGAAGATACTGGGCTTGATGGACCTTCAGTCTGTCCCAGTATGACAATGCTTATGTTCTAAAGAAACATTGTTCTGCCTACAAATGAGCAACAGGAGTTTTATAAGTACTGGGAGAGCTTCCTTCAGAAAATATGAGCAAACATTAATTACATGTAGGCCTTGTTTCAAATTTTTCATTGTAATATTAAGATTTGTGTGTTATACATGTCACTGGGTTCCTCTTCTGGACCCTACTGGGTAAGTTTACAGTTCTCAAAAAAATAGAAATTACAACTCCTCCGACAAAAACTGTTTTGACTTTGCAGAATGACAGTTTTGGTGATTTGACCGGCACGAAGCTGTCCACAGACTTCTGAAAACTGTCACAATGTCAAGGTCTCTCACTCAAGGTATTAGGCCAGCACAGGAAAGTCATTAAGATTACTATAACTTTCTTGGGCACCCTGGAATAACATGAGGCACTGGGCTGGGCTCTCTGTTTCAGCACGAATATCAATCCATGTTAAAAAGGACATTGTGATATTGTGCACATATTTTCCTACTGAGAGTGTGGTGCAGTGGTTAAAGCTACAGCCTTAGCACCCTGAGGTTGTGGGTTCAAATCCATGCTGCTCCTTTTGACTCTGGGCAGGTCACCGAATCCCCCATTGCCACAGGTACATTAGATAGACTGTGAGCCTGCCAGGACAGACAGGGAAAATGCTTGAGTAGCTGAATAAATTCATGTAAACTGTTCTGAGCTCCCCTGGGAGAACAGTATAGAAAATGGAATAAATTAATCAATTATATATCTTTCAGTATATAGGAAACATTTTATTACCGAAAGATTGGTGGATGCTTGATGGAACGCCTTCCTAGTGGAGGTAGTGGGGAAATCCGCCCCCCCCAAGAGACCAAATTCAAAAAAGCTAAAGAGGTTAGGGCTCTTCAAGTTTGAAAAAGTGATGGCTGAGGGGCAATATGACTGAGGTCTACAAAACCCTGAGTGGTGTAGAATGAGTACAAATGAATCGATTTTTCACTCGTTCAAAAAAGTGCAAAGATCAGGGGATGCTCAATGAAATTACATGGAAATACTTTTACAACAAACGGGAGGAAACACTTTTTCACTCAAAGAATAGTTAAGCTCTGGAACTCTTTGCCAGAGGATGTTGTAACAGTGGTAGCAAAAGGTTTGCTATACCAAGAATACCATAACATAAAATTAATTAAATATTTAATTTATTGATTTCTTTAATTCAATTTATCTCCTAAAAAACAAAATTTACTTCATCTACATTTAAAATCTACAATAACATGTAATACAAAGTGCAAAGTGCTACTAATAACAAAATCATAGGCTGGTAAAAGCTACAGGTACTATCTAAAGCAGGGGTGTCAAAATCCCTCCTCGAGGGCCTCAATTTTCCGGATTTCCCAATGAATATGCATGAGATCTATTAGCATACAATGAAAGCAGTACATGCAAATAGATCTCATGCATATTCATTGTATATTTTCTAAACACAAAGAGCTATATTTATTACAAATTTATAAACTAAAATTCCACACATTCATGAATCGCTTCTATTTATTTTATACTTTTTTTTTAAAAGATTTTTTACACCCCATATGTGTTAATACTTCATATCATATAAATATACACATAAATAACTTACTAAAACCTTTACAACCTACCCAACCAACCCACTAAAAGTTCATTTCAAAACTACTCTATTGCGGTACTGTCCATATACTGGCCAAAAAAGTTCTTGATATTGTGCAAACTTATCACTTCATGAGTATGTTATTCCAATGGACGTTCTCTTCATATTCCTTGTATCACTGTTCACCATAATCTGAGCACAATTGCCCAACACAAATCTGTGTTTCGCCTGTTGGCGTCCTCAGGGGCTACAGGCTGATCTCGGCTTCAGTAATGAATCTTAGTTCTATAATACATAACACACACTCCTTATAATCCTGCTTACAACATGGCAAATTATAATCTTCATGTGTGGAATTTTAGTTTATAAATTTGTAACAAATATAGCTCTTTGTGTTTAGAAAATATATTTTAATATAGTAGAGCTATTGAATTGATATTATAAATCCCGAAATTGTTCAATGCATATTCATTGGGGAAATCCTGAAAACCCGACTGGATTGCGGCCCTCGAGGAGGGACTTTGACACCCCTGATCTAAAGCTTTAAAGTAGAGTCCATCAATCAATCTTCAAGGTTCTTAATGATGTTAAGTTTTGAAGCCATTCAGGCCCAATGAAGCTTACTTAACTTGATGATGAGTTAATTAAAGTCCCAATATCTCCTTGAGTAGTAATCTGTAGGCTTGACCAGGCCAGTTGTTCCTTATATTAATGATCCAATTAGAAATGCTTAATCTCTTCCTAATCCTTAAAGTTTTCCAGTTTTAATTACTTATATTGTTCAATCAGCATAAGCCTCCTAAAGGTTTGGACAAGTTCCTGGAAGAAAAGTCCATATTCTGATATTGAGGCAGACATGGTGGAAGCCACTGTTTGCCCTGGGATCAGAAATGGAATGTTGCTACTATTTGGGTTTCTTCTAAGTACTGGGCTAGATGGACCATTGGTCTGACTCAGTATGACTACTCTGTTCTTATGTGGGATAACTGAAGAAGATCCCTATACATACAGAATAGTAAGAGGATGGAATCAAGCAACATAAATGACTTTCACAGCTCAAGAATGGGGGGATGGTTACCTCATGGAATGGCTGCCACAACCATAAACAAAGGTATAGAGGAGGTAATTTGCACTTTCTGCACGGAGCTTTAGATACGGCTCTAGCCACCTTACTTGCCAGACTAGATGGAAAATTGAGGTCTTTATTTGCCATCTGCTACAATGTTATATTACTGGCTCACATTTTTTTCTTCAGTTATTGCAGAAAGATTTGTGCCTTCCCTAGCAACAGCAACAGATGAATCCAGAGACCAATGGGATAGCTCACATCTACCAGCAGGCGGAGATAAAGAAACTGATTAACAGGTGGTCCTATTGGCTGGCACTCCTCCTGTTTATCCAGTATTCTCTATCTCCCTGCAGGAAAAGGTCGCTATTCAACTAGCTCCTGAATTCTGGCTGTGATTGGAACTTTATTTTCTCCTATTGAGGTTTCTCTTCAGTGAGACTGCCATTCTGTTTCTCCTGTTGAGGTTTCTCTTCAGTGAGCTGGCAGTGCTATTTCTCCTATTGAGATTTTCTCTTCAGTGAGACAGGGGTGTCCGGCTGAACGGTGCCGGCTTTAGGGGTTACACCTGGGCCCCCCCAGGTCCCTGCCTCACCCTCCCTCCATTGCTAGAGGGTCTGACTGGGTCTCAATTTTTTTCTTCTTTCCCTTCTCTGTAAAAAAAATGAGTATCATGCAAGGCCACCTTAGCTATGAAGAGCTGCTAAGCTGTGTTCTTTCCACTTTTCTCGCCATCCAGCAGGACACTGATTTTATGTAGCTGAGGAAATGTGAAAGGGATGGAACACCATTGGTTCTTCTCAGATTGGGTTTGCTGAGACCTGCATACAGTTAAGTCAAGCTGGCCATCACTAAGGTGGCCAGGAGTACATAGCAACCAGTAACTCTCCCCAGGTAAAGGGGAAGGGATCACAGTGGGACATCTGTGTTGGAGAATAATGTAAGATAGGTTAGTGGGCTAGGACAAAGGTAGGACGAAAGAGGAAGAGCCAGGAAAAGGAGAAGAAAAGTTAAGGCTTGGGGTAAGGCCATTCATTCTAGAGAGGAAGCGCTATAGAATTGATAATTAGTAATAGTAAACATAGGGAATGGGACTTGTAAACCACTTTTTTTGTAGTTGCAAATTCAAAGCAGTTCACATATATACAGGTTCTTATTTTGTAGCTGGGGCAATGGAGGATTAAGTGACTTACCCAGCATCACAAGGAGCAGTGCTGGGATTTGATCCCACAACCTCAGGGTGCTGAGGCAGCAGCTCTACCACTAGGCCAAGCCTCACCTCTATAGTAGTGAAGAACCCACCACACCCATTGATCTTTGCAGACAAGAGGGAATTTCACAGAGAAGGGGGGAAGGGGAATATTGTCAACAGGTACAGCAACCAAAAAAGAATGACAGTTAAGTGGGGGATACCAAACTGCCTCTGAATAGGGGGCATTAGACAGTTAAGTAGGGAATACTTGGGTGCCATTAGACAGGGGGCATTAAGTTACATGGGAGGTGTTCAGCTGCCATTAGATAGGGGATACCTGGCTGGGGGTGTGTGTGTGAATCAGTTCTATTCAGTCTATCTTATTTGAGGTCTACAAAATCCTGAATGGTGTAGAACGGGTAAGAGTGAATTGATTTTTCACCCTTTCAAAAAGTAGAAATACCAGGGGACACTCGAAATTACACCGAAATACCTTTAAAACAAATAGGAGGAAATATTTTTTCACTAAAAGAATAGTTAAGCTCTGGAACTCATTGGCAGATGATGTGGCAACAGTGGTTAACATAGCTGGGTTTAAGAAAGGTTTGGACAAGTTCATGGAGGAAAAGTCCATAGCGTGCTATTGAGACACACATGGGGGAAGCCACTGCTTGACCTGGATTGGTAGCATGAAGTGATGCTACTATTTGGGCTTCTGCCAGGTACTTGTGATCTGGATTAGCTACTGTGGAAACAGGATACTGAGCTAGATGGAGTATTGGTCTGACCCAGTATGGCTATTCTTATGGTCAGCTTGATCTGCAGGAACTAATATACTGCATTTCCCGTTCCCTAAGGTGCTTTTTCACAAATTATATGAAACAAATCTTCATTATTTATTTCTAAAATTTCTAGACCACCTAAAATTAAGTGGTTAACAATTACGAAACATTCATAATAATTCATGAACAAAACATTTACAAAATGCATTCAAATTTCATGGTAATTTCATCCTCCTAAAATAATGTTGAGAGCTCAATAAATTTACACCGTAGCCATCCCATTAAATAAAGTGCAATAACCACAGCTTAAAATTCTTATTAAATATGTCTCACAAATAGTTTTTTTTTTTAAAAAAAAACCTCCACAAACAGTTGTGTCTTCAACATCTTTCTAAATTGTAAACGGTCAGAACAGGTCCTCAGGATACCAGGGAGGGAGTTCCAAAACTTTACCCCTGCTACGGATAACGTTGCCGCTCTGGATGTAGCTTACAGGACAGTTTTCTCTGTCATGGAAGTTAATCTCATAGTACTTTCAGACCTTAAATTTCTCCTCGGCTGATACATCTCCCATAGAAATTGAAGGTTCAAAGGAACAGATTCATACAGGCTCTGATGTTTCACTGATAATATTTTATAACAAACCCTTTGCAACACTGGGAGCCGCAGCTCATTGGAACAGTTTTCCTTTATCAAGTCAAGTTGATTGATTACTCTATGTAGTTTATGTGTCTTAAAAATTTACTGCCCGAGATTTAACTGCAGTGGTCAATATTTAGGCGAAACACTGGCTGCCATGGTTAAAAAGAAGCACAATTTTTGGAAGCTCCCATAATGCTAACAGAACTCAGGGCAGCATTGGAGACTTTGCAAAATGGGAAATCACCAGGAAATGATGGATAAACGGTGGAATTTCTTAAAGCCTTTCAAGACAATTTGTTGATGGAATTATTTCATCTCTATAAATCTGTGGTATCAGCAGGGTACATTTCAGGTACAATGGCTGAGGCACTCGTGGTAGTTCTCCCTAACCAATGGAAGGACCCGAAGTTAGTGGCCAATTAAAGGCCTATCTCATTATTAAACTATTGGCCAAAGTTTTAGCACTTTGTTTGGCTAAAGTATTACCAAAAATAATAGGAATGCATCAAATGGGCTTTGTGTCCAGAAGGCACTCTTCTAATAACTCCCGCCTGGTGTTGCAACTTTTGTCCTTGACTGAGACAACGGATGAACCGGCCTTCTCTGTGTCCTTGGATGCAGAGAAGACGTTTGACAGGTGGAATGGTCTTATATGTATAAAGTAATGCAGTGGTTTGGTATGGGTGCAGGATTTATACATATGATCAAAACATTATATAGCCACCCTAATACCACAATATGCATCAATAACGTCCTTACTCCTTACAGAGAAATTCTGTCTTTATAGTGGTGTTAGACAGGTATGCCCACTATCCCCATTACTATTTCATTTTGCACTGGAACCTCTTTTTCTGGCTATTGAACAGTCAGACAGCATTAAGGGAATATCTTAGAGAAATGGCTGTACAAGATCTCGGCCTATGCTGATGATCTTTTATTATATCTTACAGAACCAGATACATCGGTACCAGCCTTACTACAGTTGATTGACACCTTTGGATCCTTCTCAGGATACAAGATCAACTGGAGTAAATCTGAGGTATTGCCTTTAAATGTAAACTGTGTAAAATCTTTGTTAGACCCATATCCTTTTATTTGGAAACCTAAGGAGCTCATAATCGAAAGAGAAAAATATCCAAAAACCGGCTTAAGTCGGCACTTGGACGATCATCAATCAAAAACGTCCAAGTGTCGATAACAAAACAGGTTTTTGGACATATTTAAAAATGACCTAGGCCTTCAGTGCCACTGACTGACCATAGATAAATGGGGTGTTTCAGGAGGAGTGTCAAGGGCGGGATTTGGACGGGATGTGGGCAGGCTTAGACTTAGTTGTACTGCATGTACAGTGTTCCTCTGGTCATTCACGGTCGGCGGTTCACAATCCCAGTCATTCGCGGTATTTTCCAACCGCGACCGCCGACCAGAAGAGGACAGCTGGAGAGGCAGGAGAGAGCAGCCGGAGCACCGGCGAGTGAAGGAAATCACTCGATGTATGCTCTGACTGCCTCTTCCTACACTAAAGTCAGGCCTTACCAATCAGGAGCTGCCTTGACACACAGCTCCTGTCTCTCCAGCTGTCCTCTCCAGTCTCCCCCACGAAAAACCATATTCATGGTTTTTCAAGATTTGTGGGGTTCCTGGAATGGAACCCCCACAAATTTCGGAGGAGTACTGTATAACTGAAAATTATACAGCACAGGATCGGCAGAACTTGGACGTTGTGACTTAGACCATTTAAAACATGGTCTAAGTCACAAAAACCCACCTAAAGTGACCAGATAAGCACTGCAAACACATAATACAGACCCCCCCACACACTACCCCAGTGATCACCGACCGACCACCCCCCTAAAAATCATAATCACAACTTGAAAATTGTGCCTCCAGAACATCATCACCTGGCAGCCTGGCATAGGAAAGCCTAGTTGTGCTGCACAGAGGCATCTTAAGCCGTCATGGGGATGGGTTAGGGACAAATATTTTTTTGGACGTATTTTTTGAAAATGTGTCCTAAGCTGTTTTTTACTTTGGATGACTTGCGACTTAGACGAAAACGGACTTAGATGTTCCTTTCGATTATGCCCCTCCACGGGTATTAAATATTTAGGAGTAATGCTTCTGCAGAATGTAGGTGATTGTATGATTGACCTGCCAGAAAAATGGGAAAGTGGTAGGGTGAGGGT
Source organism: Geotrypetes seraphini (assembly GCF_902459505.1). Lineage (NCBI taxonomy): Eukaryota > Metazoa > Chordata > Amphibia > Gymnophiona > Dermophiidae > Geotrypetes > Geotrypetes seraphini. Next base: position 121,798,615 of record NC_047091.1, on the reverse strand, counting down.
GGGTTAGGAAGGGAGGGATGGATGGATAGATAGATAGTGACATGACTCTGTTAAAATTTAGTGCTGGTACAGTTTCAGTGCAAACCTGGAAGTGCTATCTGTCTAGCAGCAAAATTTAGACTGTGTGAACCAGATTGACAGAATAACATTTTTGCATATGATAAATACAGAAAGAGATTGGAATAAAAGAAAAGGTTCAAAGAAAAGCGACCAAGTTGATAAAGGGGATGGAACTCCTCTCGTATGAAGAAAGACTAAAACTGGTTAGGGCTCTACAGCTTGGAAAAGAGAGGAGAGATATGATTGAAACCTTCAAAATAATGGTATAGAAAATTGAATAAATAAATAACAATCCTGAGTGGAGTAGAACGGGTACAAGTGGAATGATTTTTCACTCCGTCAAAAATGACAAAGAATAGGGGACACTCGATGAAGTTACAGGGAAATACTTTTAAAACCAACAGAAGGAAATATTTTTTCATTCAGAGAACAGCACAGCTCTGGAACGCATTGCCAGAGGATGTGGAAGAGTGGATAATGTAGCTGGTTTTAAGAAAGGTTTGGACAAGTTCCAGACGGAAAAGTCTGTTATTGAGAAAGACATGGTGGAAGCCACTGCTTGCCCTGGATCAGTAGCTACTCCTTGGGTTTTGGCCAGGTACTAGGAACCTGGATTGGCCACCATGAGAATAGGCTACTTGGCTTGATGGACCATTGATTTGATCCAGTAAAGATATTCTTATGTTCCTTATGTTCCTCTTCTGATTTTAACTATTAGTCTGTGAATGACCTCTAACTGGACTACTTTCAACTCTACCCACAAGCCACCCCAGTACTGTCTGGATAGTGTCGAGGTGTTTTCAGTGGGGGAGTGGTTAGAAAAAAAGATGATGAAAATTGATTTATTTAATGTTAGGTCAGAAATAAGACTGCTGTTATTTATGATCTTTTAGAGGATGAAAATTTTGATGTATTGCGTGTTACCGAATCGTGGCTGCTGGAGTCAAATCAAGTTTTTTAATTCGGCAATGGTGCTATCCTGGATTTAAATGGGAATAGGTTTGCAGATTAGAAAGAGCACCAGACACTCCCACTTTCTCCCAAGCTATTGGAATCAACTGCCTCCTGACATCAGATCCCTCAAAGGGCTTCTGAACTTCTGCTGGGGGGGGGGTCGCTTGGCAGTGGGAGACAGTGGACATCTTTCCCGCTGCGGGGGTGGGAGGTGTTGGTTGGCAGCAGGAGAGATTAAACATCTCTCCCACTGTTTTTGTGTTTTTTGTTTTATTTTATTTTTTTGCATTTTTTTTCTGCGCATGTGCCTATTGTTATCACCAGCAATGGGCACATGCAAACTTAGCGAGTCTTCGCTACTCTCTGCCAACCTCATTTACATGAATGCTTTTTGGAGAATGATTCACTTTTTTAAATTCACTACCAGAACAGCTGTGATAGCAGCCTGTCATTTTTTAACATAGATTTTTTTAAGAATCTAGGCCTCAGTCATCTTATCCTGGACACACACACTGAGGTCTTTGCCAATCCCTCAGTCATTTTCTCCTAGATGCATGCACTGCAGAAGCATTATCTCAGAGACCAGCATTCGTCCCCTCAAGGCTCCACATGGCTCCTGAAGGAACTTTACCTTTTCTAGCTCTCAGCAGCACAGTTCACTCAGGTTGAGTAGATAGCTCCCAGCAACCTTTGCAGCTCTTATGCAAATCATGGCTCAAGCTCTCTCTGCTGGCTTGTGACAGGAAGTTCACCACCACTGCTGTTGCTTTAGGAGGCCTGAAAGTTGAGGTCTCACCAGGAGGGGGGGGGGGGGGGGGGGGAGGATTTGCTTGGGAAGTGCTGCACATGAAGGATGGGAGGGAAGGATGGAATGAAAAGCTGATGTACAGTGGGATAAAAGGGAGAGATGGAAAGCTCCTGCACATCGGGGGAGAGAGGAGAAACGAAGAATTGTTGGACATAGGGTGGGGAAGATGAAGAGAGAGATGCAACAAAGAGACAGAAAGGGGTGAGAGGGAGAAATCCTGCATATGGAGGAGGGAAGGGAGACATGCATGGAGAAGAGAGAGGGAGAAATGTTTGACATAGGGTGGAGGGCAGAGAGAGATGGTGCATAGGGAGAGAGAAAGAAATGTTGCACATGATAATGGAGGGGAGGAAGGGAGAGAGGGGAATAAAGAGGTTTGACCCAAGGCACAGAGAGAGATGGTAGACTGTGGGAAAGAAATGTTGGATATGGCAGTGGAAGGAAAGGTACAGAGATGGTGAGCACAGAGAAAGTAGTGAACGTCAAATGGGCAGGAGACCCTGGTGAGTGAGTTAACAGAAGACAAACAGAAACTAGAGCCTGGGACCAACATGATTTGAATCATAAAATGACCAGACAACAAAAGGTAGAAAAATAATTTTATTTTCTATTTTGTGATTACAATATGTCAGATTTGAAATGTGTATCCTGCCAGAGCTGCTGTTAGTGAGCGTGAGCTAGGACCTAAAAAAGAGAGGAAAAATCTTTTTTGTTTATTTTGTTTACACCACAGTGCCAGCATGGGGTTGGAGAGGTTGTAACCCTATGTAATATTATATTGTAACACGGTGAATGTTAAACTGTAACCTGTTCTGAGTTCTCTGGGGAGGATGGGATATAAAAATAAAAAAATAAATCAAATTACTAAAAATATTTTTTTATATGGGGTGGGGGCATTAAAAAATGATAGGCCCCAGGTGTCACATACCCTAGGTCTGCCACTGGATTAATTTTCTTAATCGTGATTCATTTTTTTTTTAATAATTGCAATTAATAATTAATGCATTAATTGCAGAGAGTTATACTACAATTAACTTGCAGCTCTAATTATTATCATTATTCCGCCTGATATTCAAAGTGATTGAAGTGGGCAGGAGAGGCTTCTGCCCAATTACGGTAAATCACCTTTGGCCACCTAAGCCCCAATATTTAGCTGCAGTAAACCAGGCAGTACTTCTACGATTAATAATCATTTTTGTCATGCTATTAGATGTACACAATGCTGTTTATAAAACACATAAAAGGGGTAGAACATAGAGCACACCAAACAGGTATATGGAGGAAAAAAAAAATTAATGCCTTGTTTTACCCGAGGGCTGCGTCAGATGCAAAACTAGAGAGGAAAAACAGCAAGCTTCTCTTTAGTGCAGGGGTCAGCAACCTTTTTAAAGCAAAGAGCCATTTTATCCTAAGGGCTCCTTTTACTAAGCTGCGCTAGCGGGCTTAGCACGCGCTACAATGCCCTGCACGCCAGACGCTAATGCCTCCATTGAGCTGGCATTAGTTTTCCCACGTAGCGCGGGGGTTAGTGCAGCTTAGTAAAAGGAGCCCTAAGTGTTTTGACACAAGATTTACAAAGAGCCGCAATGGGTAGAGAAGGGGGTTTGAGATTCGATTTTTAATGTAATAAGGGTATATATGCATTTAACACAAGTACTTACAGAAAAATAAAATAAAATTTAACGAGATTTTGATTGTATTTCCGCAGAGTTGTTTCATGTTCAGTGAGTAGTTGAGTCTCCTTCCACCCCCCACCCAAAATTGCAGTCCAGCATGCATGTTCCTGTCTTCTTTCCCTCCCCATGCGGTCCTAGGGCATCATATAGCCTTGGGCTAGCCCTGAGTTAAATATAATAGTGTAATTCTTAAAGCATTCTCGATGATGATTGGATAGTAAAGTGCTCCATTCTCAAAGAATGGCCAGTTGCTTTAATTAATGCTGTTGCCTTTCATAATGCAGAAGACTTCATATTACTTTCACAGCTTGCTAACATTTGCATTTGTATTTACGCATGGATCTGAAATATGTTTCAATGATTTCAGGGAGACCAGGAAATCACATGTTTTTCTGGCATTGGCTTCTAGAAAGCTACTTAGAATAGCCTTTACTTTGATTCTGCAAACTTCCTCAGTTGTCTGAGAGTTGTTCTGCTGCAAAATCAGGCATTTGAGTCAGCTTGGGGGAGGTTTGGCTTTGTCCCTCAGAAGTTCACCCATGTGCATAATTTTATACAAGTCTGGCCTATCTTCAACCAACCCCAGAGAGCGACATACCTGCAAGCTTTCCAAGGCAGCAACAGTGGCGGTGGCTGGCCGGGACCTTCCCTCTGCCGCATCATCAACAATGACGTGGCAGAGGGAAGGCCCTGGCGGAGCGGCCACAAGTCACCTGTTCACAGCGCTGCCTCTGCCACCACTACTGTTGCTGCCTTGGGAAGCCTGCAGGTATGTCGGGTGAGAAAGAGCCACAGCCACGTAGTGAAAGAGCCGCATGTGGCTCTTGAGCTGCAGGTTGACGACCCCTGCTCTAGTGTAACAGCTTACCAAACAATCCAGAGCATTTAAACACAAATAATATAGTTCTCACTGGTACAAAAATTCAGCAGCAGTAGTATTACAATATTGAAATTGTTACACTCTTCATACCTGGCTGTAGCCATGATAACTGGTTTTATGCAGATTGGATTTCTGCTCATACATAATGATGAATAAGACAAAAAATGAATTTTGAAAAATAAGGTTTTTCAAACCAGTGATGATACAGGTGGCTTAGGGCACTTGCTTAGTCCCGGCTGCCTGTGTAGGAGGTTTGTTTTTCTCCGTTTTTGTATTTATCATTTTTTTGTCTTTTTTGCTTTTTGATTTGGTATGAATGAAGTTCTTCTGCTAAACTAACTATACAGTATGTTTTTTCTAATATATTTTTTGCAATACTCCTTCAACCATTTCCTGCAAATCTACAAAACACATAAAAGACAGTCCCTGCTCGACAGAGCTGAAATCTAATCAGAACAGACAAACAAGACAATTAAGGGATTAGGGAATTATTTATGGTGGGAATGATTAAAACAGACATACTGAACACTGAACAAGTGAATAGGAGTTAGGAGGTCAAAAACACAATGCCACTGGATTGGATATGCTCCTAAACTTTTCATACAAAATTTTTATACAGCGTTTGATGGCATACGTTTCATTGCTTTTTGAACGTGTGTAGAGTTTTCTTGGCCTGTGTTTATTGTAAGTTGATTGGAATATTTTTGTAGTGAGTCAGCTTCTTTGTACTGAGGTCTTTTTCTTCACAACTTGTTCCTATATTTTCTACATTTTTCTTTTAGTAGGTGTCATCACCATTGTATAATTAAGGTGGGAAGTTTTTTGGTAATTGAAATCACCCATTGTTTTTCTGCTACCCAGTTTGTTAACCTCCCTAACGTCTGATAACATTTCTGCATCTGTCTGTTCCAGTGGCAAAGCCAGACAGCCAATTTTGGGCAGACCTGAGCCCAAAGTGGACAGGCCTTTTCTATTGAACACAGTACATATCCCAAAGCTAATGTATTTCACTCAATAAATTCCTTTTTTTTACATACTTTTGTTGTATGGAGATTTATTTTTCCATCAAATTGGTTCCAGTTTCTCTTTCTGCTTTTCTGTCTTCTGCAAATTCTTCTTCAAATGGTTGCTGTCCATTGGTCTTTTCTTCTCTCTCCTGTCTTGTTCCATTCCCTCATTAAAACTGCCTCTGAAATATTAACCTTTCCATATTTTACCAAAACATTACCATATTTTCACCACTGTAATTACTATCCTCTGCTCATTCATTTCCCTGCCAACCCCGTCCTCCCCCCCCACCTCTCCCACATGGTGCCACCATTCCCAGCTTCTCCCTTCCTGCCCAGCATCTGCTCTCTTTCTCCCTTCCCCCTCCCTTCCCCCTTCTGGCCCATCTGCTGTCTTTCTCCTCTCCTCACCCTTGAAGCCTGAAATCTATATCAATGACCTAGAAAAAGGAACATCCAGTGAGATCATCAAGTTTGCAGACGACACAAAGCTATGCCAGGCAATCAGATCGCAAAAGGATAGCGAGGAACTCCAGAGTGATTAGAGAAATGGGCGGAGAAATGGCAGATGAAATTTAATGTGGAGAAATGCAAAGTTTAGGCAGAAAGAATAAGGAACACGAGTATAGAATGTCAGGTGCAACTCTGGGTAAGAGCGAACAAGAAAAGGACCTGAGTGTACTGATAGATAGGACCCTGAAACCATCAGCACAATGTGCGGCGGCGGCGGCAAAGAAAGCAAATAGAGTGTTGGGCATGATAAAGAAGGGAATCACGAGTGTCAGTGTTGTTAGTGGCCCCCCCAATGTATGGTGGTAGGGGTTAAGTTAAAGGCGTACTGACAAACGCTGGTCCCAGATTCAGTTCCCTCACTGAAGTTTCACCAGGAAGTAGAATAATAGGCACAGCCAGAGATGATTGCATAAAGAATATATTATAGAAATAGGCTTACAGAAAAGCAATATTTATAAGCATTACAATTAAGCATTACAATTAAGCAGAGAGCAGAGCAGTTTCCCTGCCTTACAGAGTCCAGAAGGAAGTGTGAAGTTTCAGGGAAAGGCAGAGAGGGAGAGAAAGAGAGCCAAGACCCCTCTCCTCCACAGATTGATAGATAGATTGATAGCTCGATAGAAAAAGAGATAGATTGATAGAGCAGAGAGCAGGCTTTTATACCTTGGCTGAATATAGAAACCTGTATGCCCCAGTATCTTTCTGTTTAGAACTTGCAAACTGTTTGAAACAATGGTTAATTTAATTGCTAAGGAGGGTGTGATACTTGCAAGCATGGTGATGGGATTAGCCTCTGGCTTCTTTGTTCCATGCACCTGGACCCATTGTCCTAAGCACCCTCTTAATCAGACATTAACACCTTTTAGCTAGTCATGATTCAATCAGGGCTACTTGAAACTTAAAACATATCAATCAGGGCTACTTAAAACTGTCTTCCTGCCCTCAGGGTCTATCTGCATTCCCATGCCAGAGTCAGATTGATATAATTTCCCATAGGCCTCGCTGACATAAGTAATGCCAACTGAAAATGCTGAATGGTAGCGACAGCTAGGCTGACAACGAGTAGATCAGAGAGGGTCATAATGCTGCTTTATAGAGCAATGGTCAGACCCCACTTGGAATACAGCATCCAACATTGGTCTCCCAACCTAAAGAAGGATATAAAACTGCTGGAGAGAGTGCAGAGACGAGCAACAAAACTAGTAAAAGGTATGGAGAAACTGGAATACGAGGATCGACTTAAGAGACTGGGATTGTTCTCCCTTGAGAAAAGGAGCCTGCGAAGGGATATGATCGAGACCTTCAAAATACTGAAAGGAATCGACAAAATAGAGCAGAAAAAACTATTTACATTGTCCAATTTGACAAGGACAAGAGGACATGGAATGAAGCTAAGGGGGGACAAGTTCAGGACTATTATCAGGAAGTTCTGCTTCACTCAGAGAGTGGTTGACACCTGGAATGCTCTCCCAGAGGGGGTTATTGCGGAATCGACCGTCCTATGATTCAAAAGCAAACTAGATGCACATCTTACGAGAGGCATAAAAGGATATGGGTGACTAAAAATTACGCCGGGTGTACACCTGGCAGGGCCTCCGCGTGTGCGGATCGCTGGACTAGATGAACCGAAGGTCTGATCCGGAGATGGCGCTTCTTATCTTCTTATGTTCCATCCCCCCCATCAACAGCAACATCCTGTCCCTTTGTTCTTCTGTTCCTTCTACCATGGTCCAGCATTTTCTCTCTCTCTTCCCTCCATCCCATTGTTCAGCATCCTCATTCCCTTCTGTCCTGAATCCATCTCCCTCTTTTTCCCTCCCCACCCCTGCATGGAATTTCTTCCTCTCTCTCCTCCAACCCCATGTGCAACATGTCTCTCTCACTGTCCATCATCTTTTTTTCTCTTTCTCATTCCATCCCTTGCTGCAAAGGGAGTGGGGAAAGAGAGGGAGAGAGAGAGTGCATTTCTCCTACCCCTTCTACTGTTATATCCAACATTTCTCCCTATCTCATCTTCCGGCCCCTGTGCAGCAACTTTTGTCCCTCCTTACCAGCCCTATGCCCAACATTTCTCCTTCTATCAACCCTTTCCATTGGCTCCCAGTAGAACAGTACATAATCTTTAAACTCTTACATGTACTTTTAAAACATTCAGGATAGATTTTCCTTTCTATTTACACTATGTAACATGATTTTTGTTCCTAGGCAGTAAGTGTAATTTTCTAATTGCTCATGCCTAAAAAGTATAGAAAATGTCTGTTATTTCCATAAAACTTTGCTTTATTACCAGGATAGTCGAATTTTGCAATTTACCTATATGAAAATGCTGAATTTTCATATTTTTATTCTTATAAAGTCATAAAAAGCAATATATGAATCACAATTAACATGTATTTATGAGGGAATGCTGAAAGGTTCTCAGCCCAACCAACAAAGTTGGGGTAGTCTCCATTGAGGGCTTTACACTTAGGGGGCTCATAATCGAAAGTGAAAAACGTCCAAAATGGCCTAAGTCAGCACTTGGATGAACATTGTCAAAATACGTCCGAGTGCCGATAATAAAACCGGTGTTGGACATATTTCTAAACATAGAAACATAGAGTATGACGGCAGAAAAGGGCCGACGGCCCAACAAGTCTGCCCACTCGAATAACCCACCCCCCTAAGCACTTTCTCGAAGTGAACCCACATGTTTATCCCATTTATTCTTAAAATCGAGCACGTTGCTGGCTTCTACTACCTGGAGTGGAAGATTATTCCAATGATCAACCATCCTTTCGGTGAAGAAATACTTCCTAATGTCCCCATGAAATCTCCCACCCCTGATTTTTAGTTGATGCCCTCTTGTCGCCATAGGTCCTGTAAGGAAAAAAATGTCTTCTTCCATCTCCATACGGCCAGTAACATAATTAAACGTTTCTATCATGTCTCCCCTCTCTCTGTGTTCCTCGAGAGAGTATAGCTGCAACCTACCTAGCCGTTCTTCCTATGGGAGATCCTTGAGTCTAGAGACCATCCTAGTGGCCAATTTCTGAACCGACTCCATTCTCAACACATCCTTTCGATAATGTGGCCTCCAAAATTGAACACAGTATTCCAGATGTGGTCTCACCATTGACCTGTAAAGCGGCATCACCACTTCAGGCTTACGGCTGACGAAACTTCTCCGGATGCAACCCAGCATCTGTCTAGCCTTGGATGAAGCTTTCTCCACTTGATTGGCAGCCTTCATATCTTCACTAATGATTACTCCCAGGTCCCGTTCTGTAACAGTTCTAATTAAGGACTCACCGTTCTGTGTGTAGGTTCTGCAAGGGTTTCCGCTACCAAGGTGCATAACTTTACACTTCTTGGCATTAAAGCTCAGCTGCCAAATAGTAGACCATTTCTCCAGTAAAAGTAGGTCCTGTGTCATATTGTCAGGTACGGTACCTCCACCTACCACATTACATAATTTAGCGTCGTCGACAAATAATGCAATTTTATCCTGAAGTCCCTGAGGTAGATCCCGTACGAAGATATTAAATAGGATTGGACCCAGGACCGAGCCCTGCGGTACTCCACTGAACACATCCGACGTTTCGGAGGGAGTGCCGTTTACTACCACCCTTTGAAGCCTGCCACTGAGCCAGTCTTTAACCCATGCAGTTAATGTTTCTCCAAGTCCCATCTTGTTCAATAATCTACAGTGTGGGACACTATCAAAAACCTTACTGAAGTCCAATACACTACATCCAGGGACTTTCCCTTATCCAGTGTTTTTTGTTACCCAGTCAAAGAAGCTGATTAGATTGGATTGGCAGGACCTTCCCTTTGTAAATCCATGCTGATGGGGATCCCTCAGCCTCTCATCGTCCAGAACCATATCTAATTTGTGTTTAATCAACGTTTCTATAAGTTTACACACTATTGATGTAAGACTTACCGGCCTGTAATTTGCAGTCTCTGACCTGCATCCCTTTTTGTGAAGCAGAATGACGTTAACTGTTTTCCAGTCTAATGGAACTTTTCCCGTGCTTAGGGAAAGATTGAAGAGCGCAGCTAACAGTTCTGCCAGGACATCTCTCAATTCCCTAAGCACTCTGGGGTGCAATTTATCTGGTCCCATGGCTTTGTTCACTTTTAGCCTTGATAATTCTTGGTAGATGCTGCTGGTAGTAAATTCAAAATTCCTGAATGGGTCTTCTGAGCTCTCCCTTGTTTGCAGCTGTGGACCGGCTCCCGGCGCCTCACAGGTAAAAACTGAGCAGAAGTATTTGTTTAGCAGTTTGGCTTTAACGGAGTCCGATTCTGCATAGATAAACGACCTAGGCCTTCACAGTGCCGCTGAACGACCAGAGCTAAACGGGGTGTTTCAGGAGGAGTATCGAGGGCGGGAAATGGGCGGGATGTGGGCTGGCTTAGACTTAGTCGTACTGCATGTATAATCAAACGTTTTACAACAAAGCATAGACAAAACTTGGACATTGTGACTTAGACCATTTAAAACATGGTCTAAGTCACAAGAAACAACCTACAGTGACCAGATAAGCACTGCAAACACATAGTACAGATCCTCACACACTACCCCAGTGATCACCAACTCCCCCCCCCAACCCAATAAAAATCGTAATCAAAACTTTTAAATTCTGCCTCCAGCACCTGGCAGCCTGGCATAGGAAAGCCTATTTGAGCTGCACAGAGGCATCTTAAGTGGTCTTGGGGGTGGGTTAGGGACCAATGAAGAGGAGGACCCATGCCCATAAGCCACTGTAATGACTGCATTGATGGTGAAACATGTGCACTCCCCTAAAAAACCCAAAAACATTTTGTACTGCCCTATAAGTGGCTCCTGCAACCATAAGGGCTATCGGGGTAGTAGATAGGTGGGTCTAGGAGATTCTGGAGGTAGTTTGGGGGGCTCATCATACCTATAAGGGAGCTGTAGTTAGTTGATTACGTGGCACCCTTTTTGTGAAGTTCACAACAGTGCCCTGTAAGGTACCCCACTGTTTAGGTGTCCTGTGTGGGTGTCCTGTCCATCACTTTGCAGACCCCTCCCACGTCCAAAAGGTCTGTTTCTAGGTGTTTTGGACTTGAATGAAAAGTTGGACGAAAATGTGGTATAAAGACGGACGATTTAGCGATCTGGACGATCAGGCGGCTGGACGTATAGATAGACGATTTTCGAAAACAAATATTTTTTTGGACGTATTTTTCGAAAATGTGTCCTACACTGTTTTTTACTTTGGATGACTTGCGACTTAGACAAAAAGGGACTTAGACGTTCCTTTCGATTATGCCCCTCCACGTCTAGCGATTTTCCACTTTTTCTCATTCTGTATTTTTCAGATGGAACAAAAAAAGTGGAAAATCACTGGACTAAGTGAATAGCCCTTGATGGAGACTGCCCCAGCTTTGTTGGCTAGGCTGAGAACTTTTCAGTGGCTCCTCATAAATTGAAGTTATACAAAGATAACCAAAGAAGATTTAGAAGTGAGTAGTTTTTCAAGATTTGCAATTATTTTGTAAATCAGCTTTACAAATCAGCCAACAGCTGTAGTCTCCCATTGTGTTCTCAGTATATTGTGCTTGGTAGCAGCATTCGAAGTCCAGTATATCCTGGTGTAAACGCTCACCTTGCTCTTCTAAGTATACTCCAATGTTCTCCTGGAATGTTTCAAGATGAGCATCAAGGACATGGACTTTGAGAGGTATCCTATAGCCCATTTTACTGTAATCCTTCACCAGATTCTCAACCAACTCTATGTAGTTTTCAGCCTTGTGATTGTCCAGGAAGCCCTGAACCACTGCAACAAAGCTGATCTAAGCCACTTTCTCTTTCCTAGTTAGCTTCTTGGGAAATTCCTTGCACTCCAAGATCTTCTTATCTGTGGTCCAACAAAGACACCAGCTTTGACCTTTGCCTTAGGCAGATTAGGGAAGATTTCTTGAAGGTTCGTGAAGGCTGTCAACTCCTTAGCTAGAGCTTTGACAAATTGTTTCATTAGGATCAATGTGATGTGCAGTTGTGACATCAGTATCTTACAGGGATCCACCAGTGGTTCCCATTCAATGCTGTTTCTCTCCACAGAGAACCTGGTCAGCTGTGGCCAATCTCACCTTTGGTAGTGCACCTTTGTGTCCTTGCTGTCCCAAAGGAAGAGATAGCAGGGAAACTTGATAAAATTGCCTTGGAGACCCAATGGGGATGCCACCATTTTGAAATCTCCAATGACCTCCCATAGTCATCAAGTTTCAAGTTTAATAAATTTTGATTTTACGCAATATCCAATATTTCAATGCGTATTACATAATTCTAATATACAATAAAAGCCAGGGATGACAAATACAAATGAGACAAAATTATACAGATTAATCATTTTGTTCTATTGATACAAACTGGAACAAATAGGTAAAGGGTAGAAATACAATTTATACAATTTATAAAATAAAAAAAAAGGAACATTTAAGGTTTGCACACAAGGATAGGGTCATTTGAGAAAGAATATAAAAAGAATTGATTGAAAAGGCGTTAATTCTTTTGAAATAATAAAAAAAAATGAGATAATGTTGAGAATGATTAATCAGTTTAAGTGTAAAAGGCCTTTTGCATGAAAAAAGTAAGAAGACTAAGATTAATATTAATGACCTTTTAAAAGAAGAGAAAAGTAAGAAGATTAAGATTATAAAAGCACTTATAATTTCCATATTGATATCCTGTTCATTTAATTATTTGGGGACTAGGTACAGCGTTTATTGGAATGTTCTATCTATGTATTGAATGCATCTTTATAAAGAATGCTTTTCAAGCTGCGTTTGAATTTGTATAATGATGATTCGTTATGTAAATAGATTGGTAAATTATTCTACTGTTGGGGTGCTTGTACTGAAAACATAGTTGCTCTTCTAGTCCCAATTATTTTCAAAGAAGGAATAGTTAATAAATTTTGTTGCGATGATTGTAGCGTCCTAAGTGAAGAGTAAGGTATTAGTAGTCTGTCCAGAAATAACGGCTCATGTGATTGTTGAATTTTGAATGTTAGTAATATAATTTTAAACGTTATTCTGTGTATAATAGGTAGCCAGTGTGCATCTTGTAGGAGTGGTGTAACATGATCATACTTTTTTGAATTTGTTATAATTTTTATTGCTGTATTCTGTATTATCTGTAGTCTTCTTATTTCTTTATGAGCTATACCACAGTACAAAGAGTTGACTAGTAAGATTTTGATGCTGTTGTAATCCTCTTTGAGGTGCACTGAGTGAGCCAGTGGAAGAGATGGGTACTTGTTCCTGATATGGAGCAGCATGGCTTTGATGGTTCTAGATGAACTGTCAATGAAGAGATGCCACCCTTTCGGGTTACAGGCAATTCCAATTGCCTCAAACAGACTGGTCACATTGTGGCAGAAACAGAGCCCATCTTGAGGGATGAAGAAGGTGGAAAAACTTGGTGATGCTTCCTTTGATCTGTGACTTACACATTTTCATCCAAGTTCCACTGCTTGAGCCTAAATATCAAAAGCTCAGGATTGGACTTGGTGAGACCAAGATCTCTGATCAAGTCATGGGTTTCTCTCATCAGCTGCACCGCTGATACCATCTTGTAGAAGAACATAATGAAATTGTGGTGGTAATAACAATAAATTTATTTCATCTATGACTAATGTGTACAAGATTCTTGCAACATATTTCATATATGATATATTTTCAAATAACACTGAAAATTTTAAAATTAAAAATTCTAACAAATTTTATAGCAGAAAATTTTGTCATCCTATTGAGAAACAAACTTGTCTTACCTTCCAGATTTTGTTGGCAGAGCTCTCATGTGAAGTGAGGTGCCCAAGGTTTGTCTTGATCCACAACTGGCATTCTGAAATATGCCTTGTAGGTATCGCACATCTTAGCAGATGCTTCTATGAAGAACTTTTTCCCTCTTGTCTTGATAAATCAAAATGAATCTGCCGGATGTTTGCGCCTTAGTAAAAGAGCTTCTAAGTTTATTCAGCTTGGAATCAATCTGGAATGTTCTACAAGAAATTGTAAATTTCAAAATATCAATGTCCTGGTCTCAAAAGCAAAGTCTGAGGGGAATGATAGCTATTTTCTATACTTTTGTAGCATAAGCAATAAAGAACACTTATTACCTGGGAACAACAAAATAATGTTGTTACATAGTGTTATCATCTCTTATAATCCCATATTCTTCAGCTCGCTCTCTATGTTCAATAAATGACCATCCTTTAGTCTTACCTAGCCCAAAACATATCCAGTGGAATCAACCAGACACAATGGGGCTCATAATCAAAACTTTAAAACATCCCAAAACCAGCCTAAGTCGGCACTTGGACATCCTAATACCAGGGACATCCAAGTGCCTATAATCAAAACCAACTTTCTGGACATGCAGTAGCACTTCTAAGCTGCTATGCATCCAGAGAGCAAAGGGGCGTGTTGCGAAGTGTGTTATTGATGGGAATCGTACGGGCTTCAACCTGGACGTACCCCAGCCATAATCAAAGCTTTCCTAGAGGAAACTTTGACGCCGGCAGTTAGACTTGTTTGAGTTGCATCTAAGTTCCATAAAGGTGCCCAAACTTACAAGAAGACCACTGAAGGATTTAAGGCATGACCCACCCTTACGCCCCCAGTGATCATGATGCCTTCCCACCACCCAAAGAGCAAATAAACAAAAAACAAACCTGGTAGGCTGCTCATCAGCTGATCACGGCAGAAGAAATCTCCATCAGCTGAGCCGGTTTTGGGGATTCCTGATGGCTCAGCTGATGGGTATTCCCCCTGCCAGGATCAGCTGAGTTGCGGAGCCCTACACCACTCCCTCCTGACATCCCTTGGTAATTATGAGCCAATCAGGGCCTTTGGCCCCTCCCACTGCATCCTAAGATACAGTGGGATGGGGAAGCCCTGTCATTTGCAGCATGTAGCAGGAGGGAGTGAGCTTCCATCCTTCTGTTGCTCTTCCAAAGGAGGGGGGTGTTCTGGGGATGTGGGAGGGGAGCCCAGGAATGTTGCAGGGATGTTGGGGAAGGAAATGTCTGGGATGTTGTGAGGATGTGCGGGAGGTTCAGGATTTCGGGAGGATGTAGGGGATGTCAGTGGGAGGTCCAGGATGTCAGGAGGATGTGGGGGTTGTCAAGGGATGTCAGGGGAAGGTGTAGGTCTCTGCGGCTCAGCTGATCTTGGCGGAGGGGAATCTCCATCAGCTGAGCCTTCAGGAATCCCCGAAACCAGTTCAGCTGATGGGGATTCCTTCTGCTGTGATCAGACAAGGTAGTTGGTGGGTACATCTACAAAACTTGCTTTTGTATGTTTTTTGTGTGGACATTTTTATTTTTCAAAATAGGCAAAAAAGGTAGACGTCCTAAGGACCAAAACTTTTACCTAGCTCATTTTCAAAAATAAAAGAGACATTTGGCAGCTTTGAAAATGGACATTTTTTCCTGCTGAGTTTGTCGACATCTTGCACAAAACAAAACGTCCAAACTCAGACTTAGGCACATTTTTGATTATGCCCCTCTTTTCTGTTGCCCCTTTCCTGTGGAAGTCTCTACCTTTTGCTGTTAGAACCGAACTATCCTTTAAAAAATTTAAGGTGGCCCTTAAAAACTTGGGGCTTCTTTTACAAAGCCGGGTGTCAGAGCGTTTGCTGCATGGCAGCCGCTACCATGGCGAACATTTGAAGCTGTTTAGGTTTGTTATGGTTTTTCCTGTTTGGAGAAAAGAGAAATTCTCCCTGCTTATCATTTCTCATCCCTCATTCCCACAAATCCCTTCATCCCCTTAACAGCTAAATTCCCTCCCCCTTTTTTTTCCTTCCCCTTTTTGACATGAATGGCCATGAAATGAATGTTCTCTTTCTCTAAAAAATTATGCAGTTCTTTTCCAACTGTGATTTTTTTTTTTCTGTGATTTTAGAATTGTGAACGGCTTTGATCTGTAAGTTAGTGAAAGCAGTATAGCAAATTTCAATAAACTATAAACTATGAATCTGACTTTTTGTGAGCAGCCCTCTTGATCTTCAGAGAGATTACAGCTTGCCGAATATAAGTGGGTCGTTTCCTGCACATTCAGTTCACAGTGTGACTCTCATTAGCAGAAGCCCTTATCATTTTGTGCTATATATGGAGATTTGAAAGACCCCATAGAAAAACCTGGCTATAGTTCCTTTCTCATGTCATACACTCCCTGTGTTTGAAGAGAGAAGAGCCTGAACCAGAAAGAGAGGGGCTGCCTCGTTGTCCTTTAATCTGGAAGTAACTAAACAATCAGAGAACTGAATAATTTCAGAATACTCACAGCTGTAAATCATATGTATGCATGTATATATACAGTGCATTTTTGCCACATCCGTGTTAGGTGCATGTGTGTGATGTGTCTGGATCTCATCTCCAGAAGCTAGGCAGCCTGACTTTCTTATCGACAGCAAAGAACTGCTTCGGCTAAGTGAAAAATCTAATAACTGAGACCTTTCCAGCCCCTGATAACAGTGAGTGCAGAATGCAACTGATTTCAATAGCAAATTGCATGGTTTAGTGACACATTATGTGATCAGAGAGAGCAGGGGGGTGGGGGTGTAAATTATTTCTGCACAATCAATCTATAGTCTGAGGAAAGCATAAATGATGGGGGGAAAAAAACACCCAACCATGATTTTAAATAAAGTTTCCCGCAGGTATGCTTGGCTGGTTCAGAGCTGGGTTGCTCTCTGCTGGGAGAACACAGGAAATGCTGCATCCTTGTAGATTACTAGTCCTTAACGCAAGCAAAGAAATTTCTCTGCTCTGTGCACAACCTTTCCCAGGACTGGGCTCTCAAAATGAATGCACACTCTTGAAAACATGATTGCACTGCAGATAAAACGAATCGAGAATTGGAACGGAATCATATGAGAAGTGGTATTATTGTTGAAAGGATGAGACTCATCGATGCTTCTTTGCAGGTCCACATACATAATACTACACACAAATGATACTCGAGGCCCCCACTTACCTCGGCTTCAGAAAATCACTCAAAACTTACCTATTTAGTGAACATGACCCCTAAGGGCCTCCCCAATTTTCATTATTCTTCGCCCCCCCCCCTAATTTGCCCCCTGCTCTTCTCCTCCTCCACGATAGCTTCTCTATTCCCGACCTCCCCCAATCTCCCCCCCCGCCTCTATCAAGTTCGGTTAAAATTTGTTATATAGCTGATAAATTGTTGTAAATCTGCTGTCAACGCGGATCCTAATCTAACTGATGTAAACCGCCTAGAACTCGCCAGGTATGGCGGTATATAAGAATAAAATTATTATTATTATTATTATCTGGCAAAATGAATAACCAGGATATCTGATCCTGGGGCTGGCAGGTTTGGTTCACAGAAACATGGAATAAAATGGCTGATAATGAAGTCCATCCGGCCTGCCTAGTTGATCTCTCACTTTTTCACAACTACAGATGCTCTATACCAGTGGTTCTTAAACCTGTCCTGGGTCAGATTAAGAACATAAGAATTGCCAGTCCATCTAGCCCAGTATCCCGTCTTCATAGAGGTCAATTCAAGGCACAAGTATGTGGCAAAAACCCAAATAGTAGCAGCATTCCATGTCACCGATCCGGGTCAGGCAGTGGCTTCTCCCATGTATATCTCAACAGCAGTTTATGGACTTTTCCTCCAGGAACTTGTACAAACCTTTTTTTAAAACCAGCTACATTAACCACTCTTACCACAACCTCTGGCAACGCATTCCAGAGCTTAACTATTCTCTGAGAGAAAAAATATTTCCTCCTATTGGTTTTAAAAGTATTACTTTGTAACTTCATTGAGTGTCCCCTAGTCTTTTTAAATCTTGATGCAGTAAAAAATGATCTACTTTTGCTCGTTCTATACCATGTCTTAAATCATGTCTCCTCTCAGATGTCTCTTTTCCAAGCTGAAGAACCCTAACCTATTTAGTCTTTCCTCATACGAGAGGAGTTCCATCCCCTTTATCATCTTGGTCATTGTTCTTTGAACCTTTTCTAGTGCTGCTATATCTTTTTTGAGATCAGAAATGAACCAATGAACGATACATAGGCACTATAACATTCTTAGGGCTAGATTCACTAAGCCCACCGATCATGTTTGCGATCGTGTACCGATCCGATTTTCCTCCGACCCGATTCACTAACCTCTGTGCCGATCATCCTCCGATCCGCGCATGCAAATGAGGGGAAACAGCATGCAAAGTAGGAAGGCAGCGATTCACTAACCAAAATCAGGAACACCGACTGGGCTGGCCGATCAACAAAGAAGCGACTGTCCTTTCTGACTGCCCTGCTCTCTGCCCCAACTCTCCAGCTCGCCCTTCCCCACAGTGCGAGCCTGTGGTTTTAAACCGCAAGTTTAAAGCGGGTTAAAACCACGGGCTCGTGAAGTAAAAGTTAAAATAAAGAAAGTTTCCAGCTCTATAAGCATGCGCAGACCATCTACAGGCAAAGAAGATGGCCTGCGCATGCGTCAGGATCGCTCTGTAGTGATCTGTGTGGTTGGTGTGCCTCTGATCACCCCCATTTGCATGAGGACACATTGAGAATCAGTTGGCCTGCCACAGATTGCCCACGGATCGGGTAGGCTTAGTGAATCTAGGCCTTAGTCTTGTTTATCATCCCTTTTCTAATAATTCCTAGCATCTTGTTTGTTTTCTTGGCCACCGCCACAACAGTTGGGCGGAAGGTTTCAAGAGATCCCTAATGAATATGCATGAGGCAGCTTTGCATGCCTGTCACCTTTATTATAGGCAAATCTGCCTTAAGCATATTCATTAGGGATATCTTGAAACCCAGCTAGCTGGGGATCCCTCAGGACAGGTTGAAGAACCACTCCTCTGTATTTATCCCTGGAGGAGAGTGTGGTGTAGTGGTTAGAGCTACAGCCTCAGCCGGCTGAGATTATGGGTTCAAACCCCACACTGCTCCCTGTGACCCTGGGCAAGCCACCTAATCTTATTGCCCCAGGTGCATTAGATAGATTATGAGCCTGCTGGGATACATAGGGAAAATTCTTGGAGTTCTTCTATATAAACTGCTGTGAGTGTGGTTGTAAAAGTACAAAAAGGTGGTATACATAGAAACATGATGGCAGATAAAGGCCAAATGGCCCATCTAGTCAGCCCATCTGCAGTAACCAAAAGTTTTTCTCTCTAATTGTGGGCTGGGATTTGAACCCTAAACCTCTGCATCAGAGGCCAGGGCACTAACCCCTAAGCCAACTTCTCTCAATATATGCAAATCCCTTTCCTATATTTTTACTGCTGCCCCCAACCACTTCCCTTGGGTGCTCTTCTACTTATCCTCGGAGTGTTATATTATGACCTTTATTTTTTAGTTCCTTTCTATTGAAAACAGGTCTGTCTCTTGCCCACTGTTATACCTCTGAGGTCTCTGTTATATCCCTCATCAACTCTCCTCTAAGATATATAAATTTAGGCTCTTCGTTCCCATCACAGGGCTTTTTCTGTAAACTCTGCACTCTTTGGCAGTCTTTCTCTAACATGTCGCCTGTGTGGCTCTAGACTAGGGCTGCCCATGTCTGGTCCTCGAGATCTACTGGCAGGACAGGTTTTCAGGATATCCACAATGAACATGCATGAGAGAGATTTGCATACCAAGAAAGCAGTGCATGCAAATCTCTCTCATGCATACTCATTGTGGATATCCTGAAAACCTGGCCTGCCAGTAGATCTCGAGGACCGGACTTGGGCAGCCCTGCTCTAGACCATTGGAAGAGCTAGAGAAATATTTCAGGTAAGGTTCACTAACAACCTGTGTAGGTTTGGTGAGCATGGTGATCCTGCTTCAGGCCAGTTTGAGTGTCGATGTTTCAGAGAGAATGGTGTTCAGCTTTGCAGATTTGATGCCAGCCAGGGCTGGCTTTTATCCCACTGATGTGTTGTTACCATGGACACTTCCGAGAGTAAGAATCCAGGATGAGAGGTGGAGTCTGTAGGTGTGCTGGTTCCAAGCACAAAACAAAAGAGAATCCAGGTGTTGGAACAGTACAGAGTTTCTAAACAGAAAACTGGTTTGAAAAACAAAATTTATACATTTTCCAAATATTCTGTCCTCCACTCAGCATTCAGCAACACACTGTAACCATTCCCAAGGGCATAAAAAGCACATTTCCTAAACCTTACTTAGCTGCTTCCAGGAAACTAGGAATCAATCGTGTCAATAATTTATTTGTTGCAAACTATCAAACAAAGAAGCTTAGCAAATTTGTTCACTGTCTGTTCGCTGTATCACATACACCTTAAAGCATGTCTGCACTATGGTCAAAGCAGTTCACATAACTTGGTTTAAAAGGGATTTAGACAACCATACCATACCGATTCTTGTATCCCACAAGGAATCATTGCGGCTTACACAATATTAGAATGATACAGAGGCATAAATGTCTTACAACTGATTGCAGGAGAATAGGTTAGTGCACTGAAGAGAATAGATGTGTTTTTAGCGCCTTCCTGAATTGGAGGTAGGCAGTTGGTGCAGGCTGCTTGGGAGGTTGTTCCAGATTTTGGGGCCCTGGAATTTGAAGGTGGTCTCAAAAAGAGCTTTTCTCTGGACCAAGCGAGAGGAGGGAAGTGGTAGGTTTCCAACGTTGGACTGTCCTCACATCGAGGAAGGACTGTGTGACCTGGATGGCTGAAGTGAGTCCAACTGAGTTTTCTCCATATATGGCCTTATGGACCATGCATGTAATTTTGAACTGAACCCTGCTCTTGACTGATAGCCAGTGCAATTCTTTAAGAAGCGGACTTGCCCTCTCATATTTGTTCTTGTACAGGATCAACCTCCCTGCTGTATTTTGAAATAGTTGCAGTTTCTTGAGGTCTTTCTCAGCGATGCAGCAGTAGAGGGAGTTACAGTAGTCTAAATAGGGGATCATGATTGCCTGGGCCACTATCCTGAAGTTGGTGGGGCTTAAGGTTGATCTGATTGTTCTCAGTTGCCTTACTCAAAAGAAGACCTTAACCAGCGAGTTGACTTGGTCTCTCATGGGCAGTTCTGAGTCAAGTATTATCCCAAGAACCCTTGATGATCTACTTATGGTTATCTTCTCACCCGTGGTCAAGATGGCCAGGAACAGATACTATTGATGAAACTCATTTGCAAACAGATATGCATATGGAGGCTGCAAAGATACCTGAGAGCTCGCTACTCATCCTGAGGGAAAAATGGACTGAGCAACAAGAATTGGATCTACCTAAGAATAGCCTTACTGGGTCAGACCCATGGTCCATCAAGCCCAGTAGCCCATCACTAGTACCTGGCAAAAAACCTAAAGAGTAGAGTTTGCTACCAATACAGGGCAAGCAGTGGCTTCCCACATGTCTGTCTCAATAACAGACTATGGACTTTTCCTCCAGGAAATTGCCCAAACCTTTCTTAAAACCAGCTACGCTATCCACCCTCTGGCAATACGTTCCAGAGCTTAACTATTCTCCAAGTGAAAAAATATTTCCTCCTATTGGTTTTAAAAGTATTTCTCTGTAACTTCATCGAGTGTCCCCTAGTCTTCTTAGAATTTTTGACGGGCTGGCTCCATTGACATCTGACATAGTTATAAGTAGTGCTTTTCATTCACTATAACAATATGTTCAGTATTAGTTTACAAGATTTAATGAGCCCTCCCCCCAACAAGAGCAGAGAGTGAATCTGTAGATTCTGAGCAAAATCCAGCTAACATCACTTGGGAAGGATCCTGAGACGGAAACAACCAAGCTGCTAAAGGTTGCATCTTTGGGCATCAGGGGGGCTGACTTGTGGCAGCTGAAAAAGCAAGCAACATCCTCTGCAAAACTGGCAGCTCCACAGATGTGTCTAAGAATAGAAAACACTGCATGTATCCCCTAATTCCACTGTGTTATCAATCTTCTGTAATTAAAATCCACATGAAGTACACATGCCCGCTTTGCATGGAACTGATGGGCACTGTGGTAGACTCTCTGGTAATTTAAGCTTCTTGGCTATATTGTATTTCAGGTCTTTTCCCATGTTTTTTAACCCCCTCCCCCCCCCACCTTTCTTTCTCTCTCTCTCTCTTCCCCCCCATTCCTAGGGATTGATAACTCCATCTCTTTCTGCTTCTCCTTCCCTACACCATAAATATAATTGCACTTTAATGAAATTCATATTCTGCATCTCAGATCAAAGAGCCTTATTGCCTTACCCAGCTGCTTTCTCTGTTCCAACTCCCAAGTATGAAGAAGACAGGGACAGGCATCTCCCTGGGAAAGACATGTAATTGGTCACTGTGACAGGGTGGGTGTCCCATCACCAGAAATCCAGAAATTAAAGACGAAGGCCTCAGTGAAAATGCACTACCAAAAAAACAGCATGGGTTTAAAGCCAGGAACAGATGCTATTGATGAAACTCATTTGCATACAGATTGGCACACAAACAATAACTGCCCTATAAAAAAATGCTGTGCCGTGACCCCTCCCCAACGATAACGATGATGACCTCCCGAAAGAAAAATAAGGCAGGAGGGATGTCCATTCCCTTCTGCCTACTCCCTCCAGCCACCATGAACCCCCCCTTGTCAAGCCCAACCAACCCTCCCCCCTCCAGCCAGGACTCCCTTCCTGACTGCCCATTCTTATATTAAAAAAAAATATATAAAGGCAGGAGGGATGTCCACTCCCTCCCGTCATGAACACCCCCCCAGAACTGACCCCCCCAGCCAGGAACCCCCTCCCGACTGCCCATCCTTAAAAAAAAACACAGCAGGAAGGATGCCCACTCCTTCCTGCCTCAGCTTCCCCCCCCCAGTTCCCCCTAAACCACCCCTGAATCCCTGAGTATAGATGACAGCAGGAGGGATGCCTGGTACCCCCTGCGTACAGGCCCGCCACTCCAAAATGGCAGGCCATCCCCTTCCCGGTGCATCCCGGGATTCACAGGGAGGGGCCTAAGACCTTGATTGTCTCAGATACCCCTCAGTGAAAACACACTACCCCAAAACAGCATGGGTTTAAAGCCATTAACAGATACCATTGATGAAACTCATTTGCGTACAGATTTGCATATGGAAACTGCAAAGATAACTGGGAGCTTGCTATTCATCCCAAGGGAAAAAGGGGTTAGAAAACAAGAATTGCAGTGCTAGTAACCTTAAAAGGGAAAGCTTGTTAGGAGGTCTTAGGTGACTTTTGAGGGCATGAATGCTGGTATTTAATTAATCCTCAGTATGCCAAAAGTATTCTGATATGGTTAGCATGGGCCTGAGTACTCAGAGTAATTGGAAGTATGTAACGGAAAGTAACCATTCAACAGTCACTAAGAAGAGATGAGGGTCACATTGGACTGAAATAAGAGACAAAGATATAGGGCAACAGTAATGGGAAAGGCAAGAGTTGGCCCGTCACAGAGCAGACAGTAAGCAACTGATAACATTATTTATGGTGTCAGTTATAAATGTGTATTCAATACATTATTCACCTACATTGCGCTAAAGACCTGGAACGTACTCCCCTCAAATGTGAGATCAGAAAATAATTACCAGTGTTTTCGAAAAAAAATTGAAAACATTTCTCTACAAAAACCACCTAGCAGCAAGATGATCCTAAGGATTTATCACAGATTTCAAGCTCTGCCTTCCACAACTTTACCATTTCTACAGTACAGCACGAACCCAATGGATTCTCTTGCCTCTTGACTCTGAGACTATAGATGCCTGCAGTGTTTACTCTGTTCAGCTCAATCCCAAAGACTTCTTGCTCCTCTTTTGGTTCTGAGTCTGTAGATTCCTGTGGCGTTTACTCGGTTAGCTTCCCGCACATTCTGCTCTTATTTTGAAAGCACTCTTCTCACTGTAATTTCAGCCGCGTCTTCTTCTGTATTCTCTCCCTGCTTGATTGAGCTCACATGTAACTGTAATCACTCAATGTTAGATTGTGCTCAAATGTAATTGTAAATCGCCTTGAACCTGTATAGGTATACAGCAATCATAAGAACATAAGAATAGCCTTATTGGGTCAGCCCAATCAATGATCCATCAAGCCCAGTAGCCCGTTCTCATGGTGGCCAATCCAGGTCACTAGTACCTGGCCAAACCCAAAGAGTAGCAACATTCCATGCTACCGATCCAGGACAAACAAAGGCTTCTTAATAACAGACTATGGACTTTTCCTCCAGGAATTTGTACAAACCTTTCTTAAAACCAGCTATGCTATCCGCTTTTACAACAACCTCTAGATTAAATTTATGGATACTGTCACTCCTTATCTGTTGAATTTTACTAAATTACTATAATAGGAGACTTGACCACTCAAGTTTCACCTGTCCTGATCTAGTGACCTGACTGCAGAGAGCCAGCCAACTGCTTAGACTTCCATTTCTGTAGAGACAGCTGTCCAGTGATAGAGGAGTGTGAAGGGACTATGCAGCCATCAGGACAGCCAGATGCCACTAGCAAAAGAGATATGGGTGGGAGGCTACATCCCACCTCACCATCTAGGTTTTCCACCATGAAGAAGGAAAGAAAAACCTGAGATCATCTGAGTACAAAGAATGAAAAATCCTAGTGAAAACACAAGCTCTCACATGGACAGCTCTACCACGGGCAAGGCAGGATGCTCAAGCAAAGACCTTTCTAATTACACAGCTACATAGCCTTGTAATTAAACATGAGAAATGTGAAAGGCTGGAGGGAACTAAGGGGGTTGAAGAGAAGGGCAACAAAATGATATAAGGGACGGGACAACTTCCCTACAAGGAGAGGCTAAAGCAGCTAGGGCTCTTCAGCTTGGAGAAGATGGCTCAAGGGTGATATGATAGAGGTCTGTAAAATAATGAGTGGAGTGGAAAGGGTAGATGTGAATCGCTTGTTCACTCTTTCCAAAAATACTAGGAGGAATGCGAGGAAGCTACTAAGTAGTAGATTTAAAATAAACCAGAGAAAATATTTCTTCACACAACGTGTAATTAAACTCTGGAATTCGCTGCCGGAGAATGTGGTGAAATGAGTTAGCTTAGCGGGGTTTATAAAAGGTTTGGCTAATTTCCTAAAAGAGAAGTCCATAGGCTATTATTGAGATGGCTTGGGGAAATCAATATTCCTAGGATACGCAGCACAGAATCTGTTTTGTTACTTGGGATCTACAGTAGTTAGATACTTGGGACCTGGGTTGGCCACTATTGGAAACAGAATACTGGGCTTGATGGACCTTCGGTCTGTCCCAGTATGGTAATTCTTATGGAGGAATAGAAAGGAGGAAAAGAAAAATTGTCCTGGATAAGGAGGGATCTCTATGGCTTGCAGCTGTGAAATCTATCCTTAGCAGTGTGGATAGAATAACTGTACCTGAATGTAACTGGTCTTCAATTACAATTGAGAAAGGCATAAGCTAAATCCAAAAATCCCTTCCATTATGGCTAATCATACTTCTGTTGCAGATGGTGCTGGTACATTCTTTCTCACAAAGGAAGAAATCCATTTCTCAGTGGAAAACATGATCTCCTTCTCCCTCTTGCTTTTCTGTGTTAAATTTAACCCATAAATATATTACATGTAATTAATTTTCATGACAATAAAGTTATCTGAGCGTGAAGTTGTTTTCATTTCCGGGATGGGGGTGGGGTAGGATTTTAATGGCAACAGAGGCTATCAGTGAGTGATCTAGAGACTCCTTTATAAATCAGATCTGTTTTATGAAACAAAGCCATATAGTGAGAGCATAAGAAAATGTGACGATATCCAGAATAGGCAAGCTCCCTGGAGTGGGTATGAGAATTCAGTCACTGCCTGTTCATAGGCATTTAGAGCAGAGCTTTCTGCATCTTTACTTCAGTCTCTACGACTCTGCATCCACTCCCCCCCCCTCCTCCTCCTCCCTAAATGGTCTGGCTGAAAAACTTGCTTCTCTTATACTGATCTTTTGAGAATCAGAAAATCTCAGTTTGCTCGGGCAAATGCAAGCTCTCTATAGATTAGCTGCCAGCAGAGACAGGAGAAGCTATCTAATCACTTGCTGTGTCGTGGGACCAATGTGCCAAGCCTTTTTCCCACAGACAGAAGGGGTCTTTATCTGTCGTCATTTTTTATGTTACGTTTTGCAAGCAGTGAATTGTATGAAAGTGATCCGGGGGTAAAAAAACAACAACAACAAAAACACACCTGCTTGAGCTTCTTCTCTCAAAATACATTTAGCTGAATTACCTTTTGTGAGGCTTTAAAACCTCAGTTACTCAACCAGAGAAATGAATTCTTTAAAATAAAGAAAACAGCCTATGCTACATAAAAGGTTTGGATTTGTTTTCTAAAGTAGCAGTTTCAAACGTAGAACATAGCGCCATCTAGTGGGTATTGTTTAGTATGGAGTTCCTTTCCGGGAGAAATAAGATGGGAAAAGATACCACAATGATCTCATCTAGGAGCATTGCATCGAAAGACTAATTTGTAGATTTAGACATCACTATAATAAAGAAAAAAAACCCAATATTACTCTACTTTAGTCACATGGAACCAAGAAGGTAAACTTTGGGTTTATACCAATGTAGGAAGAGCTCAATAATGTAGGTTTCTGGTGGGCAAATCTGTGCTCCAGCTATAGGTATGGGCAGGGCAAGATTCATTTGTCGAGGGACCCTAGGCACACAAGTACACTGGACCCCCTGCTTTGACCCACCCCACCATACACCCAGGTGGAAACAGGAAGCTGCGTCAGAGGGAAGCTTTGGGCAAGCAGCACCGCTTGCAAAATTACAGTTCCCTTCCCTTTCTTACTCGTGTTGCTTGCTTGTTTTACTTTCCGTTGATGGGGGGGAGCTGCGTTGCTGAACAGGGGGGGGCCCGCGTTGCTGATCGAGGACAGAGCCTGCGTTGCCGATCGATCCTGGAGGGGCCCATCGCTGTTTGAAAAAAACAATGTTGATGCTCTTCTTCATCGGGCCCTCCTGACCATTTCGGGCCCTAGGCACGTGCCTACTGGGCCTATTGGTTAATCCTGCCCTGGGTATGGGGGGAGATTATGTGTGAATATCATACTCATTGACTATGAGCTAAGGTCGATTCATGCTCTAAAGCAGTGGTTCACAGCCCTGTCCTGGAGGACCACCAAACCAGTCGGGTTTTCAGGATAGCCCTAATGAATATGCATGGAGCAGGTTTGCATGCCTGGCACCTCCATTATATGCAGATCTCACCCATGCATATTCATTAGGGCTATCCTGAAAACCCTACTGGCCTGGTGGTCCTCCAGGAGAGGGTTGAGAACCACTGCTCTAAAGTGTCATAGACTCATTCACTGATGGTCAGGCATTTTCTTACCCTTGTAGCCCCTCTCCCTAGGTCCAAGGAAAAGTCCCAATAACTTACTGCTCTCAGGACTCTTGAGTTTAGGGTATGGGTCTTGGGTCATCTACTACTATTCTTAAGCTTAACAATTCTATCTTGCAAAAATGGCAACATTCTATGGCCTTTATTTGTACGCCTACCACAAAATAATAACCGTCTCTGAATAATAATGTGCAGTGTAGTAAGGAAATTCTGGGATTGAGGAAGAGATAATGAAAAAAAGAGACTAAATCAGAGAGAGGAAGGTTAGAAAGAAACAGCAAGGATTACAAACTGAGGGAATGATTAACTTGAATAGGTGGAGACATAGGCAGTGGAACACTTTTTTGTTGGGGGGCCAAAAGCTCTGCTCTAGACCCCCGCCCCAGACCTGCCCAAACTCCACCCAAGGCCCTACCCCATTTGTAAATGCCATTTCTTCTATTCATTTTTCATATACTGTACACACAACATAATCTTATTAACAATAGTTTTCAAGTTTTTATTTAAAAAATTTTTTAAAAAATTCTTTACTGATTTTCCAAACTTCAATAGTGCAATACACAAATATATAACATATAATAAGTTAATAAAAGCACATTCAACTTACAAATATACATAACCAACCATTTTCTCCCACCCACCCAATGCTTAATCAATTAAACACAGATGCATAGATTTTCCCAATAACCTTACCCTATTCAGATTAATAATATCCACCCACCCCAGGTGTAAATACTCAAAGGTCAAATTTGGACAGAAATAGCCCTCCCCCTCTCACCCTTCCCTGGATGTGTACAAAAATAAACAAAAACTGACTCATAATCAAAGACCTGCTATAGTGAAGTAATATAAGATGTCAACGGGCCCCAAACCAATTTAAATAAATTACTGTGCCCCAAACTATCAGCATTTATTTTTTCATACCTATAGCTAAAGCATAGATTTGCCCACCAGAAAGGGAAATTTAGATGATCGTAATTCTTCCAATTTCGGGTTACCATCTGCATGGCTATCCCAGTCAGGATAAGGAAAAGACGGCATTTATATTGATCCATAGGGGGCTTAACATGTAATAATGTTCCACATATGACTGGCTCATACGTCAGTGGAATTGATGATTCCAGTATGTAGTTAATCTTATTCCATATTGACCTCCAAAAGTTAAGTATCAAAGGACAATAGAACAGTAAATGATCCAGTGTTCCTATGTCTAGATGACAGTGCCAGCATCTATTAGACTTAGAACTGTCTAACGTTTGTAACATAACAGGGGTCCAAAAAGATCTATGTAACAAGAAAAAACATGTTTGTCTCATAGCTTTTATTAAAATTTGATTCAATTGCTTATCAGAGTTTCCAAGCGAGTTACAGGTAGGATATAAAGGGGATAAAATTAATAACACCAATAAAAATACAAATAATTATAACATGAGCATTTTAACACAGTATTAAAAAACAAATAGCTTAACTAACATGAGATGAGTCGAACTTAACTAATATGGAACGAAAGGTAAGTAGGAAGGAAATACAATTGATATAGAAAAGAAAAACATATAAGGAAAGTACAAAAGATAAGGGGAAGCTGAAAGTTGTTTCTTTTGGGAAGTTGAAGGAAGGAAACAAGTGTAGAATTTAAGTTTTGAATGCGTCTTTAAAAAGATAGCTCTTGAGAAGAATTCAAAGCGATCTAGGTTTTTTTCTTCTCTCACGAAGGTGGGAAGAACATAAGAACTGCCATCTCCGGATCAGACCTTCGGTCCATCAAGTCCGGCGAGCCGCACATGCGGAGGCCCAGCCAGGTGTACACCTGGCGTAATTTTAATCACCCATATCCCTCTATGCCTCTCATAAGGAGATGTGCATCTAGTTTGCTTTTAAATCCTAGAACGGTGGATTCTGCAATAACCTACTCTGGGAGGAGAGCACGGGTCCAAATACCGAACCCTGCGGCACTCCACTTGTGACGCTTTTCCAGTCCGAGTATTGTCCATTTACCCCCACTCTCTGTTTCCTATCCGGCAACCAGTTTTTAATCCACATGAGGATTTCGCCTTCGATTCCATGGCTCACAATTTTTCAAAGTAGTCGTTCATGTGGGACCTTGTCAAATGCCTTCTGAAAATCCAGATATACAATGTCGACTGGCTCGCCCTTGTCTTTCTGCCTGTTTACTCCCTCAAAGTGCAGCAAATTCGTCAAGCAAGATCTTCCCTTGTTGAAGTCGTGCTGGCTGGTCCTCATCAGCTCATGCCCGTCAAGGTGATCAATGATGCGGTACTTTATCAGCGCCTCTTCCATCTTTCCCGGTAACAAGGTCAGACTCACCGGTCTGTAGTTTCCCTGATCTCCCCTTGAACCTTTCTTGAAGATCAGCATGACATTCGCCACTTTCCAGTCTTCCAGAATCCTTCTCGATTTGATCAACAGATTGGCTATTAGTTGAAGCAGTTCAGCTATAGCCTCTTTCAATTTCTTGATCATCCTCAGATGCCATCCGGTCCCTGGGATTTATCGTTTTTAAGCCTATCAATCTACCTGCATACCTCTTCTAGACTTACCATCATCCCTGTCAGTTTCCCATCTTTGTTTCCTGCGTAAAGCCTGTCAGCTTCCGGTATGTTGCATATATCCTCTTCGGTAAAGACAGACACAAAAAATGTGCTCAGTTTGTCGGTGATGGCTTTGTCCTCCTTTAGCGCTCCCTTTATTCTTTGGTCATCCAACGGCCCCACCACTTCCTTCGCCAGTCGTTTCCCCTTAACATATCGAAAGAACAGCTTGAAGTTTTTCACCTCCTTGGCTATTTTTTCCTCATAGTCATTTTTGGCCCTTCTTACCGCCTTGTGGCACCCTACTTTGATGTTTGTGCTTTTTCCAGTTTTCATCCGTTTTTGACCTTTTCCATTCCTTAAACGAGGTCTTCTTGTGTCTGATCGCTTCCTTCACTGCTACAGTGAGCCACGCCGGTTCCCTGTTCTTTTTCCTCTTGGATCCCTTGGTAATACGTGGTATATACCTCGGTGACTATGTTTTTAAAAAGGGACCATGCTTGCTCTAGCGTTTTTACAGTGCTTATCCTCTTCTTAATCTTCTTCCCCACCATGAGTCTCATCCCTTCGTAATTCCCTTTTCGGAAGTTTAGTGCCATGGCCAATGTTCTGGTCCGATGTTTTGCCCCTGTGTCCAGGTCGAAGTGGATCATATTGTGATCACTGTTTCCCAGCGTCCCTTCTACTTCTACACCTTGTGCCGGTCCTCGTAGTCCAAGTATTTCCCTGTAATTTCATCGAGTTTCCCCTAGTGTCTGTAATTTTTGACAGTGAAAAATTGATCCACTTGCACCTGTTCTACTCCCCTCAGGATTTTATAGACTTCAATCATATCTCCCTTCAACCGTCTTTTCCAAGCTGAAAAGCCCTAACCTTTTTAGTCTTTCCTCATACGCTCTATCATCTTGGTTGTTCTTCTTTGAACCTTTTTCTAGAGCCGCTATATCTTTCTTGAGATAAGGAGACTAGAATTGAACTGTATGTGAGGTCGTAGTATGGAGCGGTACTGAAGGTACTGAAGGTTTTGTGCATTATAACAATGTCTTGTTGTTAAATAATTCCTAGCATCTTGTTTGCTTTTTTAGCCGCCACAGCACATTTCACAGAAGGTTTCATTGTATTGTCTAATACAGAGTATGGTGGTGCATCTGATTTTTGGCCTAAAGAAATATGACCACATCAGTCCTTTTTATCGGCAATTACATTGGTTACCTTTCAAGGCACGCATTCTTTTTAAATTAGGCTGTCTTTGCTTTAAAGCTCTTTTTGGTCTGGCTCCGGGATATTTATCCTCTCAATTCAATTTTTATAGATCATTAAAAAAATACTCATAATAATTTTATGTTTATGTATCCTTCTGGTCAGGCTTTTGCCTTTCAATTAGGAAAAATGAACTCTTGTTTGATAAGTTTGTTCCAAAGCTGGGGAGCAAATACTAAGAAGAGGTCCTGGTGTTTGGTACCAATTATTTGCAATGAGGAAATGGTTAGTAATCCATGGTCTGAAGATCTGAGGTTGCGGGAAGGCTCATAAGGAATAAGATATTTTTTGATGAATTGAGGGGATTTAGTTTGTAATGGTAGCCACAAAATTAAACTACAGAAAGCACACTCTTTCCCCTCTACGCACCCTGCACAGCGTTTCTTCCTCTCTCCTCCACACCCATATGCAACGTCTCCCTCTCTTTCACTGTCCACCATCTCTCTTTCATTCCTTCCCTTGCTGCAGAGAGAGTAGGGAGAGAGGGAGGGATCTAGGGTGCATCTCTCCAATTTCTTTTACTGCCACGTCCAACATTTTTCCCTCTCTTATGCTCCGGACTGTGTGCAACTTCTTTTGTACCTGCCCACCAGCCCCATGACCAACATTTCTTCTTCTATCACGCCTCTCCAGCACCATGCCATATCCATGCCCTCTACCACCATGTCCAACATTCCTCCCTCTTGCATTCCTTTCCATCTGTCCCACTGTTCCCTCTCCACCACCACATTCAACAGTTCTCCTCTTTCTTTCTTTCCCCATGTACACCATCTCTTTCCGTCTCACATACATGTTCAACAATTCTCTCTTTCTATTCCCTTCCCCACCTCAGTATCTCTTTCCCTCCCTCCATTCTATATCTCTTTCCCTCCCTCCATTCTATGTCTCTTTCCTTCTTTTGTCCCAAGTTCATACTCCCTTCCTTGTCTCAATTCGCCCTTCCGCTCCCTTCTGTGTCCCAACGCGCCCCACTCTCTCCATCCCTCCCTTCTGTGACCCAATGCGCCTCTCTCCCTCCCTCCCTTGTCCCAAGTTAATGCCCCCTCCCAAGGGTGTTCTGGCAGGCTCTAAGATATCCAAGTAAGCCTCCTCCTCCTTCCTTCCATTCGCACTTCTTTCTTCACAAAGTCACAGCAGCAAAGTATGGCCAGAGGTCCTGGTGTGCTGGCTACGTGGCCTGCTACCAAAAGGTGTGTAGCCACACAGCTTAGAGGGAGCATTTCTTTATTCCTTTTCACATTATATCTAATAAACTTTCTATCTCCTTCTCTCACCCCCTAGCTTTCACATTTCTCATCCTCCTATTCCCTTTTATCCGATTCCCATTACCACATTTCTGTCCTCATATACTCATTCTGCTCATTCATCTCCTTGACAACTCTCCCACATGGATCCACCCTTTCTAGCATCTCCCCTCCTTGTTGCTTACCCCACCCTTGTAACCCAGCATTTCCTTCCTCTGTTTCTTTCTCTCTCCCTTCCACAAGTCCAGCATTTCTCCTTTCTGCCCTTCCATTCCCTCCTCCCAAGTCTGACATCTCTCCTTCCTCCCCTCCCCACTTCTGGCCCTCAATCCATATCCTCTCCGCCTTTCCCTGTCCATTTCTCCTCTGCTCTCCCTGAGTAGTCCATCTTTCCTACCTCTTCTGTCCCCTCCTCTGAATCTCCTTCCCTTTCCACATTTTGCCCTCTCCACCAAATCCAAACTCTCCATTTTGCCCCCCACCCCCCACATCCATGTCTCCCTCCCTTTCACCCTCTTCTACCATCTCTCCCTGACCCCCTCTGACTTCACCTTGTCCTTCTCTCCCTCTCTTGCTCCATCTGTCCTCCTCCAAATCTATCTCTCACTGTACCTTCTACCCCTTCTGCCACCTCTCCCTGTAATCCTTCTATCCCCACCCTCACCGCGCGTCTACTTTACATTTCTTGTACACATTGCCGGGCGTAGGAACTGACTTCTCAATGTCGCCCTGTCGCCATCCGGCGTCATCTCTCTACTGCCTGCCCCAGCAAAAACAGGAAGTTGTCAGAGAGAGCAGGGTAACTGTGTAAGTAGGACCTCAGAAAACTCAGTGCTATCTTTAGGCAGTTCGCCATAGCCAGTTACGAGAAGAGTTGAATATCATTTTGTCAGCTCCGAAAACCTGGAAATTCAATGCGGGAGCCCAGACAGGGTCTGGCTTTGAATTTCTGAGATAATGATGGCACAGTAAATAATGGCAAAGACCTCCAAGCTCCATTCTGTCTACCCAGTCAATCCGGAGACCGGGATATTCAGCATGAGATAGCCGGCTATCCCTTGCTGAATATCGATGGCTAGCCGGCTAGAGGATGCCAGAAGACAATTGTAGTGCTTAGCACAATGCAAACACTAGGGTTGCCAGATTTTGTCCTCAAAAAAAGAGGATGCATGACGCTGCCTTGTTCCACCCCCATAGCCCTGCCCCATTTTGCCCCCTCAACTTCAACCCCACACAAACCCCATCTCTTCAGGGCCGTGTCTAGAGGGCATCAAGCTCAATGGTTTTCAAAACCCAAAGTGCCAGGTTATGAAAATCCATCCGGATGCCTGGACAGTCCTCTAAAAAGAGAACATGTCCAGTTAAATCCAGACATCTGGTAAGTTAACCCTAGTGTCCTTCCCTACAAATCTTTCCTATTAAGTATTGTAGTTCTCCCTCCCCATTTCTCCTCTCCCTCTCTTATTTTAGTCTTTTTAGAAACATAGAAAATGACGGTAGAAAAGGGTCACGGCCCATCAAGTCTGCCCACTCTAATGACCCACCCCCCTAACTTCTTCCCCTAAGAGATCCCACATGCCTATCCCATTTTTTCTTAAAATCTGGCACGCTGCTGGCCTCAATTACCTGCAGTGGAATATCATTCCAATGATCAACCACCCTTTCGGCGAAGAAATACTTCCTGGTGTCGCCATGAAATTTTCCGCCCCTGATTTTCAGCGGATGCCCTCTATATGTTTTATGTTGCATTTGCTGTTCTTTATACGTAGTTCTTTTATTATCGATTGTAAACTGCCTTGATGGCTCTGACTAGCACTATATCAAGATGTTAATAAACTTGGAAACTGAATATCTGAGTCCTTCAAGTCTTCTTATGACCTTGAAGAGATATGGTCTCCATAACTGTACACAATACTCCAAGTGGGGTTCGAGCTGTCAGTAGCATGAAGGTAGGAGAATTTTACCTGAATTTTAAACATTTACTTGAGTTTTAAAGTTAGTGGCCATGTGTGTGTTTTGTTACATGCGTGTCCTGCACCTTACAGCGGTGCTTTACATCCGCGCCTAGGATTACCAGACGTACGGATTTCCCCGGACAGCTTTTCAAAACCTGGCACTTTGTCCAGGTTTTGAAAAGCCTCCTCAAGTTGTTATTTTTAGGCTTTGTTTCATCTATGGTAGAACAGAAGCAGCTAACTGCCTTTTTAAATGAGAAGACGTGACACAGTGGGTTTATATTCTCTTTAAATCTTGATAAGCTTATCAAAATATATACTTTTTTCTCTATTTTCTGCATTCTAGTGCAGCAAAAAGGAATACCAATCTACTTTAATTTTAGTATGTATTGTAATAAATTTATTGGAACCTAGCTTCCATTTATTTTTTCCTACTTATTAACCTGATGAAAGATACGAGATATATCAGATAAAAGTGAACTATGACACAAAAACTGACCCAAAATTACAAGCAAGAGACACTAACAAAGAGTGGAAATTTTTATTGCCTGATATTTCTAAATGTAAGAGCACGTTCACTGTTTTTGACCTGGAAGTGTCTCCTGTATAGAATTTATAAGCTGGGAATAGCTGGACTTTGTTGGTTAATTTGACTATTTCTGGTACATAATTATGTTTTACCCAGGACATACATGTGGCTCCTTCAACACCATGGCTTTTGTATTATGTCCAGAAATGTGTTGCAGTCAGCAAGCTGATATTCAGCAGTGGCAGTCAAAGGTTGTCGTTTTGGGTTTTTTTTTTTTTGGGGGGGGGGGGTTTCTTTAAATGCCATCTATCATGGCCAAAATAAATCTGGATATTCAATGTCAATTTCCAGAAAGCAGCCAGAACCAAGCATCTAGGTTCAGTATTATTGAAACTACTATATGAACAGCAAACTAGATAAAGTTAGGACAGATCTTTTGCTGCCCTAAGTTTGTGTGGGTAGTTATATTGTTTTGTGGTCTGCTAACCACATATAACTTCACCCAAGCTCATCCCTGGAGTGCACCAGCACAATCTGTGTAGTTCTGGAGGTGGCCTGGAAGGAACTTCGACTATCTAG
The DNA here is from genome assembly GCF_902459505.1 of Geotrypetes seraphini. Taxonomy (NCBI): domain Eukaryota; kingdom Metazoa; phylum Chordata; class Amphibia; order Gymnophiona; family Dermophiidae; genus Geotrypetes; species Geotrypetes seraphini. The sequence goes on along the minus strand of NC_047091.1, from coordinate 121,763,294 downwards.
ACTAGACAGTGCTGCCAAATCTACATAGACTGTCCCAGTCATAAGAACATAAGAATAGCCTTACTGGGTCAGACCAATGGTCCATCAAGCCCAGTAGCCCATTCTCACGGTGGCCAATCCAGGTCCCTAGTACCTGGCCAAAACCCAAGGAGTAGCAACATTCCACGCTACCGATCCAGGGTAAGCAGAGGCTTCCCCCATGTCTTTCTCAATAACAGACTATGGACTTTTCCTCCAGGAAATTGTCCAAACCTTTCTTAAAACCAGCTACGCTATCCGCTCTTACCACAACCTCTGGCAATGCATTCCAGAGCTTAACTATTCTCTGAGTGAAAAAAAAATTCTTCCTATTGATCTTAAAAGTATATCCCTGTAACTTCATTGAGTGTCCCCTAGTCTTTGCAATTTTTGACGGAGTGAAAAATCAATCCACTTGTATCCGTTGTACTCCACTCAGGATTTTGTAGATTTCAATCATATCTCCTCTCAGCCGTCTCAGCTGAAGAGCTTTAACCATTTTAGTCTTTCCTCATATGAGAGGAGTTCCACTATCATGATAATTTCTAAACTTATCTGGATATTTGAGATTTTGAGAGTAGATCACTATAATTTTTCATGGAGACAATCCGCCAACCTTCTTCCTCAGTTGGAACAGGTATCCCAGGTTCATCCACTAGGGATCTGGTAAGCTCATCCACTCACTGATTATCAGCAGGAGACACTTCTGCTGGATTCAGTCAAATATCTACATGTATGGGCCCTGTAACCTTCAGGACTTTCTGACCCTGAAATATTCAGATGTCTGATTGAAACCAGAAGTATAAGTCATGCACACAGATTTAAAGGGCTGCTTTCCTGCCCTCGTGGAAGTGAGGTGGGGTTGAGGACAATTCACCATGTGGTTCTGTGTGCCACAAGAATTGACAGTAAACTGTACACCCTTTAAATCCTAATATTGAACCACAGATATATCTTAAAACCAAAAAAGTTCAATCTCAATTCATAAATATGAAAAGTACCTTCAGATATAATCTTTTCACTCAGCATGGACCCAATATTAAGAGGATCTCAAGGTGCTTAATAAGTTTTCTTTCAAAGTGCTGTATATTATAAACTGTGCCCAAATTAATTGTGATTGTGAAATAACAAAGTCTAATTTTTTTATTTATATACTGCTTATCAATGGAGGTTGGCTAAGTGGTTTACATTTAGGTTTCCCTATATGTCCTGGTGGGCTCACAATCTATCTAATGTACCTGGGGCAATGGAGGATTGAGTGACTTGCCCAGGGTCACACGGAGCAGTGCGGGATTCAAACCCACAACTCAGGGTGCTGAGGCTGTAGCTCTAACCACTAGACTCCCTGCGTCAATCAAAATGTGTCAAATAAACATTTTAACTAAATAGAAATAGTGGCCATCTTCTGAAGAATGATTATTTTTCTTTCTTCAAGCGCCTGCCGTGATGTTCTAAAGCAGCATAAGAAGTCCTCCTTTCTGGGAAGACACCCCACATAGTGGGTTTCATAGTCTAACTGCTCTGAAGGACTTGAGGGGAGGTAACTTGAATGCTGCCATTATCGGCTATTACTGTTTCTCTGATAAGAATCACTTTGCTTCTAAAGCTCTGGTCAAGAACTGATGAGTAATAAATTTTTTTTAAAAGGCTGCAAAGCACCCCACTGAAGGACTTTCTGGAAACATCAATCGCTCCTCCTAAACTTACTTGCTCCACTTCATCACTGACGCTGAAACCGTGGATTGAAGACAAAGTTTTATTTTATTTTTCTTTCCAGCTTATGATTTATCTTTAATCTTATCTATTGTTTTGCCTTTTGTCTTTGTTTTGTTCTATTTCTATCATTTAAATTTCTCCAGAATTCTACTGTTCAACGGCTCCCCCTTCTGCTTCTATTCCTTTCTCTCCTCTCTTCTACCTTCCAAAGTATTTAGATCAATGCTGTCTTGTTAAAATGTTTATTTTATTTTTATTTTTCCTCTAACTCTACTTTTCACTTCTCTATTACCCTCCAGGTACTTTAGTTAGATTGTGAGCCTTCGGGACAGTAAGGGAATTTTTCAAGTACCTTTCTTATTTCTAATCTTAATGTATATTTTCTGTAAACCGCTTAGAACCTAACGGATGTAGCGGTATATAAGAAATAAATTACATTACATTACTAAAACAGCGATGGAAGAGCAGCCTAGTGAATCTGGGGAAGCCAGGGCTCGAGTTTTACTGACTGGTTTTGTGACCTTGAGCTAAGTCATTCCAATCTCTGTTACCTCAGGTACAAACTTAGGGACCCTTTTACCAAACTGTGGTAAAAAGTTGCCTTAGCATTTGCCGATTTTTCTATTTTTTTATTTTTTTTTAATTAATAGCCTTGTACTAACCTTCCCATTAGTGTGTGAGCCCTGTTTTATAGGGTTACCATTTTTTGGGCTGCAAAAATCCAGACACATGGCCCCACTCTGTTCCGCCCCAGCCCCGCAAAGTTCCACCTTCAGCTCCGCCCCATTCTGCCACAGCCCCTCCCAGTTCAGCATCCAGCCTTTCTCCCACAAACCTCCTCTCTTCTTCCCCGACAAGCTCCAGACACATCTGGAGGGCCTGGAACATATACAGGTGTATGTGTGATGTAATTCGAGCATGCTCAGATGCCCGAAACCTGGACAAACTGCTGGGTTTTGGAGAGTCCGTCCAGGACCCCAAACAGTCCTCTAAAAAGAGGACATGTCCGTGCTTTCTCAGATATCTGGTAACCCTACTTTTTTAGGAAGGCCTGCTGCTGCTGAAAGGGGAGGCCTCTGAGCAAGAGATCCCAAATAATCTGCGCAGACACTCAACAGGTCTAGACTCAATGGTGAATATTCAAGTACCTGTATATGTTAAAATACTGTAGCTGGTAGTTCAAAGAAACATTGAATTCATTTTTTAAATACTGTCTGGCATGCATTTTCTCCCAGAAAACAAAGTGGGAGAAACTTTTTATTAAATATGTCCCTTAGATTGCAGGCCCTCTGCAGAAAGGGAAATGCCTACTGTACCTTAATGTAATTTATCTGGATACTCCAGAGACTGGAGCTACCAATGAAACAGTATGAGCTAAATCTAAATATATAAAGAGTAAAGCAAACCGGAGGTGTAGCCATGAGGCAAGCCTGGCTGGGCCTGGCCCACCCACCTTGCAGCCACAGACCACTGACAGCGGTTCCTACACGCTGCAAGTGGCTCACCCAGAAGCCTTCCCTCCGATTCGCTTGCGTTTTGTGTCAGAGGGAAGGCTTCTGGGTCAGCCATCAGCAGCGTGTAGGAACCGCTGCCGGCAATCTGAAAAAAAACTAGAAATGCTGCAAGGGTGAGGGTTGAAAGGGTGGAAAAGAGAGAGGCTGCACAGGCTGGGAAGAGAGAGAGATGCCCACTTTAGGTTCAGGTCAGCCCCAAATTGGCTGTCTGTCTATGCCATTGAGACAAACTTGGAGAAGCACTGGAGACAGGAGAGATTCCAGCAGAAAGGCAGGAAGTGGAGGAGCTGGCAGAGAGGATGGCAGGAGACAAGAAGGACTGAAAAGCAAGTATATGTAGGCCTGTTAATTTGTTAAGCGAGAAGCTTATGGTTGAGAGGATGGCAGTGCAGTCCCAGAACAGAAGATGACACAGAATTGTTTTTCACCACAGTCACCACACACTCGGTGTGATTTGAAATAAAAAACGATTAGTCCCCCTGCCTGAGCAGTAAATTCTTAGTGCCACCGGACAAGTTCAGCCTTTTCCTCTTCTATGGCAAAGTGTACCCCAGGCAGCACATCTGATCCGGTTCAGTCACTCCAACCATCTGAGAAAATGCAGCTCCCTCTGCGGTAAGGAAACTCTCGCTTAGCAGTTGCCATGACCACCTACAGCTGGTTACCTCCACAGGACACCAGGCATGTTCATCTTGCGGTTTAGGACTCCTAGCCACCATTCGAGTGCCCACAACACCCCGCAGGCTCTGCATTCAAAATAGATTTTCTCAGAATTATTGCAAAGGAAATAAGCGTCCTGCTATAGAAGCATCTCGTGCTTTAGTGCTTCATCAAGCAAATAATATGCCTGATTCTGGAACAAAGTTGAGATTTATAACATGTAGACAGTCAATGAGTTCTGAATCACATCTGTGCACCACTCATTCCATTTCACACCTCACTCCTTTTTGCACCTGTGATCTGCACATTCCTTTTTAGACTTCTGAACTGCACATTAACATCTATGCACGCCTCATTCCCTTTTCTACTGGTCACTTCTCACTTCCTTTCACATGTGGGCACTGCTTATTCCCATTTGCACACAGGTGCACCTCTCATTCCTTTTTCACATCGGACACCATTCATTCCTTTTTGCAACTGTGCACAGCTCATTTTCTTTTGCATCTGCATGGCACTTGATCTAGATCAGAATCACACCTTGGCACAGCGTGCCTCTTTCCCCTTTGTACCTAGGTCCATCAGAATTGTGCCTAGACACTGCCCCCTCTTCGTGATCATTTCGCCTATGTGCTGCTCGGTCCTTACCTGAATCTCACTTGGGTGCTTCTGGCTCTGTTGCATCATGAGGGCTCGTTTCTTGTCTTTACAACGCTTATTCTGGAACCAGACTCGGATCACCCTGGGACTCAGTCCTGTCACTTCTACCAGCTTTTCCTTCAGTATTGCATCAGGGCGTGGATTCATGGAGTAGCATGTGCGCAAGGCCTGAAGCTGCTGCTCATTCAGGACAGTACGCATACGGGACAGTTTTTCTGCTGGCTGTTTCAAGACCACCTCAGATTTAGGACTATAGTTTGGGCAAATCCCTAAACGGAGAGAAAAATGCATTACTTAGCCAGCAATCTTTACATCTAAAAAGATTTCCCATTTTATTTCTAAGGGACTATTTTCTTCTCTGTAGCTGATGTGACCAGGTACAGCGATGAATAATAAAACTCTTTGTATTCAGTGGAATGTCACATGGACAGTCATGGAACATATGGAAAGAGGAAGTTGGCGTGCCAGAATGAGGCTTGGGATGCCCAAATAAGCAACTGGAACATCAGATTGAGGCTTGGAACACTCATCATTAAATAGTGAATACCATCCAAAAAAAACACAAGAGGCTGTTGGGATTGGGAGAAAACAGAGGGCTGCGAGCAAGTAAATAATGGCATCAACTTCTGCAAATATAGGTGGACACAGAGGAAATTAATTGTGGGGATGGAATGCATCTTAACAGGTATGGATGAGAATGGATTACATTCAAAGTTGGACAAGTTACTTTGAAAAAATATATTAAAGTTACTAGTTATTGCAAGCAAAAAGAAATATATTACGGTTACTAGTTACTTGCCATTATGGCTTCAGACCCAATTTCAGCACTGAATCCCTGCTGGCCTCTTTAATCTCAAAGATTGAACAACTTCAATCTCATAATAAGTTTGCTATTCAACTACAATTCGATCTGCGGCCTTTGATGTTGTCCACCATGATATCCTAATTTACCAACTTTCTGAGAAAGGAATTGATTACACAGTCTTAGACTGGTTCTCGAAATTTTTATGATCCCGCTCTTACACTGTTAACATGAATGGAACCATATCTTCTCCTTGGAGACTGCTACGTGGTGTTCCCCAGGGATCACCCCTGTCCCCTATTCCTTTCAACATTATATGTCTTCTTTGAAATTCTTCCATCTATCTCCCTTTGAAACTCTATTTACATATGCAGATGACATCCTTGTCCTTCTTGAGGTAGATTTGAACCTCACCGAAAATATAACAGCTTGCATAATGAAACTCCAATCCTAGACCTTCACTGTACAAATGAAGCTGAATGAGTCCAAAGCAAAACTACTCTGGCTTGGTCCAAAATTAGATCAGTTACCTGAAAGGAAAGGATAGGTTTTCTGTCTCTGTCTATGAAAGGACACATTTAAAAAGGACACACATATTTTATGTCTTTTGTTCCTGCCTGTGCTGGAGGTAATCAAATGCAGAATGTTCATTTTACTTTCTTGATGGTTTGGGAAGAGGTCATTTAATCATGTTAACGAAGTTTCGTCTTTGAGACAATAAAAGCTCAAACCCCCCTGCCATGTACATATCCTGCTCACACACACCCTCCCCTCTCTTGTCCATCCCCCTTTTCCTGTGATGGTTACCACTGACCCATGTGAAGGATATATAAATGAATGCAGACTGATAATAAAACAGGCTATCCCTTAGAACTCTGTCTGCGTATCTTTCTTTCTAAGGGGAATTGCCTCCAGACGTCTGAAATAGATGATAGAATGTTTGCAGGACGATTTCGGGACCAAGAAACGGATCCTGTTCGTTTCATTACCCATGCTCATTCCACTACCTTCTGGTCCCACACTGCAGATCGAATTCTCAAGCAAAGTTTTGGGCATCATTATTGACTCTACACTTTCTTTTAATGATCAACTCAACTCTGGTAAAAAAAAGTTTGTTTTGTCTTCACATGTTGAGGAAAGTGAGATCCTGCTTCCGCCAACAACATTTTGCTGTCCTTGTACAATCAATCATTCTTTCCAGACTGGACTATTGTAATTCCATCTATCTAAGTCTAACCAAGAAAAATCTTCAAAGACTTCAGCGGATCCAGAACACTGCAGCTAGATTGATTTTTGCAAAAAGCAAATTCGACCATGTTTCCCCGCGTCTGTCAAAACTTCACTGGCTTCCGGTGATGTCTAGGATTCACTTTAAATGTACCTGCCTAATATTCAAGATCCTACATGGCATTCTTCCTCCACTAATTCCACTATCCTGGAATTCTTCGAAACCTGCCACTACTAGATCCGCCTACAAACTCAAACTATCTTTCCCCTCGTTAAAAGGCGTCATGTATGCTGGTAAATTAGGGAAATCCCTTTTCTTCAAATTCACTGAGCTTTGGAATAACCTCCCTGCCCCGCTGCGGAACCTAGGCTCATTCCAATTATTCCGTAAGCATCTGAAAGCCTGGCTTTTCTTCAAAACATAAAGCTATCTATTTAAAATGTAAAGCTAGCTATCCTCTTCATAACCTCTAATTTCTTATTATGTCCTTCCCTCATTGAATTTACCTGTAAACCGTGCTGAGCTCTATCTTTATGGAAATGATGCAGTATACAAATTTAAGGTTTAGTTTAGTTTAGTTTACTTGTTTAATGAAAGTAATATGTTATTACTTTCATAGTAACTTATGTTACTTTTTCATTCTTGTATATATATTCTAGCAATTGGAAATTCATCCATTATCAAAGAAAACATCTAAACAGAAAATGCTCAAGTCCTCAAATATAGGGATTCAATACAATTAGAGACACATATACTGTAAATCAAATAAGGAAATGAAAAACATGAAAATTGCTAGCATATTAGCATAGGGTTACCAGATGTCCGGGTTTTCCTGGACATGCCCTCTTTTGAGGGCTCTGTCGGACACCTGGGCGACATTTTTTATTTTACTACTTTTGTCTGGAGAAACCCGGACACCTGATAACCCCACTCTTGGACGCTGGCCTGCCCCTCACCAGGATCCTGCAGGACCTTTGCCACCCCTGGTGGCCAATTGGAGCCCCCTCCTGTGTCAGCATGCCCATCGGGACTCCGCCTCAGCTGGGCCCCAATCACAGCCCGACAGTCTTCTGGACTCCAGCCTACATCCAGACGGGATCCATTCACACTCCCACTGCTATCGATGGCAGCCCTGGAACCCTCTCTGCTCTTCCTAGCCCCTGAACGTGCTAAGCCCTGCTCCTCGTTGCTGCACATGTGCTAGAATGAGCGTACCTCTCCTCCCTTTCCCCGGCAGCTGGCTGCTAGGCTGCCAGGAGAAATCAGTTGAAATCAGGTGATCTGCTTGCCTCCTGCTACCACCATCAGCCCAGAGCAGCAATGCCACACCTACCCATTGGCCACAGCAGGACTGCGAGAAAGCTGCCCGCCAGGTGGATTTAAAATTTATTATATTGACTGGTTACAGAAGGATTGGGGGGAGGGAGTGGAGGTTATGCTAAATGAAAAGATGGGAGAGAAAAAGGGGACCCTATATGGAAAAAGGGGAGAGGGGAGATGCTGGTTGGAAGGATGGGGGGAGAGAGGGGAGTCTTGCTAAATGGAAGGATGGGGAAAGAAAAGGGGGACCCTGAATAAAAGGATAGAGTGGGGACACTGGATGGAAGAATGGGGAGAGAGGGGAGATGCTGGATGAAAGGATGAGGGAGAGGGAAGAGAGACATGCTAAATAGAAAGGTAAGGAGAGTAAAAGGTGACATACTGGATAGATAAGGGATGGGGATAGAGGAGAGACACTTGATGGAAGAATGGGGAGGGGGCACGCTAAAGGGAAGGATAAGCAGAGAAAAAGGGGACATAAGAACATAAGAATAGCCTTACTGGGTCAGATCAACAGTCCATCAAGCCCAGTAGTCCATTCTTACGATGGCCAATCCAGGTCCCTAGTACCTGGCCAAAGCCTAATGAGTAGCAACATTCCTTTCTATCAATTCAGGGCATGCAGTGGCTTCCCCCATGTCTTTCTCAATAACAGACATGCTGGATGGAAAAGGCATTGAGAGATGCTGCATGGAAGGGTGGGAAGACACAGAGGGGAGATACTGAATGGAAGAGAGAAGAGAAGTGATACATTAGACGGAAGTAGGAAGAGAGAGAGAGAAGGACATGCTGAATGAAAGGGAGTAGAGGACAGAGTTAACGAGAGACTGGGGAATGAGAGGTGTGGTGTGAGAGAAAAGAGATAGCCACAGGTAGAAAGTAAATGAATGAAGAGAGGGAGAAAAATAAATTGAACACTGAGAGGAAAAAACCCAATGTTAGACTCGCATGTAGTAATGGAGGAGAAGAAGATAGGAGTTTCAAGACTAAGCTGGACAAGTTCCTGCTAAACTGGGATGTACACAGGTTAGTCTGGACTCATTTAGAGCACTGGTCTTTGACCTGGAGGCCGCTGCGTGAACGGACTGCTGGACAAGATGGTCACTGGTCTGACCCAGCAGCGGCAATTCTTATGTTCTTATGTGAGAGAAAAATGATTAATGGACATAAAAACCTGGCATGAGAGTTGAGAAGACAGAGGAAAGCAGAAAGCAGAGATTGAGACCAACATGATTAGAAAAATTAGATAGCTAGACAACAAAAGCAGAAAAAAGAATTGTATTTTTAATACTGAATAAAGTACAAAACTCACAACTGAAAGTCTGATATATCATGGGGAGAAAGTGGAGGCAGCGCAAGAAAGGATAGGGGGGTACCATGAAGGGCATGTCATACACAGAGCACAATTATAGCTTGCTACAGCCCTGACTGCATGCATAATAATAATAATGCAACTGGCAACCACCTGGGAGAGGGGTGGGACTGGGGTGGGCCAGGGTAGAGTTAGGGGCGGGGCCATGTGTCCTCTTTTCTTTTTTTGGTCTCATAAATATGGTAACCTTTTATAGTAGTACAATCAAACATTATCTATATTAAGCAGTCCTCAGTATGGCAGCACCAGGTAGAGCCTTCTTCTGGTGTCAATGCCAGCAAAGAAACAAAATCTTGTTCAGTCAGAATGGTTGATCAAAGAGTTCCAGGTTTGAAGTGTCAGTTAGAAAAAGGAGCAGTTGCCCTAACCCTAACTTTTTAAAGCCTTGGCACACTAAACACGGGCCCATGGCTGGAGGGCATCCTGAAGTGCAAGAAAGTCGACGTGATGACATCATGTGCATGTGTGACATCATCATGTAGCCATCCACGCATGCGCGAAAGTGATCCTGCCGCAGCCCTGAGACTCCTATTGCCGCCGCTGGTGGGGTTCTAGAGAGGGAGAGGTGCGGATAGCAGGAGAGGCACCAGCACCGGCTGACTGCTTATACGACATGCCTCTCACCATGAGGCATGTAAGCAGTCAGCCAGCCCCAGCACCTCTCCTCCTCAGGTGGGCACACTTGGAATCTGCCAAGGCACATAGTGTGCAATACACTGCCCTAACCTCTTTAGCTTTTCTTTTATTCTTTCTTTAAAAGGAATGTGTTTTATCCTCCTTATGATTTTTGTTACCCCACATGATAAAGGGATGATTTATTTGACAACAATGTCAGGAATCAAATGAGTTGTAGGCTTGATGTCAAACAGAATTGCAGCTTGTGGAAGTCTTAATAGGAGTGAGGACCACTGCCACTAATCTGTGGAAGATATCCAAGGCAGTACCCCTCCTGCAGTGGCGTGTGCAGTCAAAGTCTTCATGGGATTAGCCCCACCTCCTAAAGGTCCTGCTCTGAATTTGATTAGTGTGAACAGGCAACAGGCAGATGCTGCTCAGCCAATCAAATTTAGATCAGTACTGTCAGGGCCTTCAGGGTGTTCAGAGAATCCCCAGCCCAAGAGCCCTGCTTTTTTTTTTTTTGTTTACTTTTTGTTTGAAGCAGTTTGACTGGTTGAGCAAGCTGCCTACTCAACAAGTCAAACTGCAACAAGCGGGAACTTCTGGTGAGCTCTCATGCTGTGTGGACGTGTGTAAGACTGCTCCATGCTTCCCAACCTCCCCCTTGTATAATATATCACTGCTGAGGATTTGATTTTGCTGAACACAAAGCGGGTAGAGTATAGAATATTGGGATTTACAACCAGAGATGCCTCACTTGCTTAAAAGTAAAACTACACCTACTTTAAAGGACATTTATGTATGCAGTGGAGGTACGAGCCCGGCTGGAAATAAGGCGTCAGGGGACTCCCATCTGGCGCAAACGGAGTCAACATTGCAAAATGTCATGCTGGAGTTGGTGTTGTAGGAATCGAGAATGGTGAAGTTGGAGATTGTGGATATGGTGGTAGAGAAACTAATTGTGAAACTCACTGCTTTGATGGAGAAGGTAGCGGAACTAGAGGGGAGAGTTTTTTCGGTTAAGGAAGTGCAGGAGAAAGGTACGGATGAGATTGCTGTGGCCTATAAAATAAAAGACGACCTTATGAAGCTGGAAGACCTAAAAAACCAGGAGAGAAGGTCTAATTTATAGATTTATGGAGTACCAGAGGGAGTTGAATGGGACCAGCCAGTACAATTTATAAATAAACTTTTATTATGCTGTTTTCCTAACTTCCCGCCATAGGTCCCCTATGAGATAGAGAGACCGTATCGAGAGTTGTGGCCCAAACCAGAGATAAATATGCCTCCCAGAGCATTTATTGTTACGTTATTGTGGTTCCAAGATGTGGAATATGTTTTAAGATCTGCCCACCAACAAAAATCTTGTACCTATGATACTTGGGAGACACGTATCTTCCCGGATCTCAGCATAGAAACTATAAGGAAAAGGAGTCCTAATGGATCACAATTTGCAAGTTGGCATATGGTTCCTTGCCTGGCTGGTGGTATTTCAAGATGGGAAAAAAATGATTTTTTGATAACCCTAGGGCGGAACATGGTAAAACCAGGATTTCCAGGATCCTCATTGACTTGTATTGAGATCCTGGTAAAAAAAAGCAGGATTTCCAGGATCATGGACCACCTTAACAGCAGCCCTCCTCTTTTTTTGATAGACCCCACATTAGCATGTGCACACATACAAACCTACTTGTGCATACATGCAGTACAAACAAACACACAGACATACCTGGTCACAGGGATAAATATAATTCTGGTGCACAGGGCATGCGAGTGGGTTAACTCCTTTAACCGGGAGCTGTGCAGAAGGCATCATCTACAATTTTTTCAGTTCTGTCTCCTTCCTTGGTGGGCTGTACTGACTCTCTTCAGTTTTTCCTTCTGCAGGTTAAGGTGTCTTTCTGATCTGCCCAGAGTATATATTTTATTATTTTCGGGGTTTTTAATCCGAATCTGGAAGCTTTTGGTGCTTAAGAGGACCCCAGTAACCTAGGGCATCTTTACCTGGGAAAAGACACAGACTCAGCAGCAGTCTGCAGCTAACAGGGCAATCCTTCAGGGAACCTATTTAGCCAGCCTGCATTTCCATTTGTGGAGCTTGGGGTCCATTCCCCTGGAAGCTAGGCTTGCCCCTAATTGATCAGGCGCTTGACCACAGGCTATTTGGCTCATGGCTGTCTGGGACGGGTTTTAGCATGTGCCGGCTGTGTTCCCTTCCCCCGTTGCAACAAGTGGATCTGCGGAGGTCTCAGGTCTCAGTCTGACTTCGGTCCGACTGGCAGCCCAAAGATCGTAGTGTTGTAGGCCCTTTCATATGCTTGTTTGAGGCTGTGGTTTTCTCCATATTCTAGCTGCAGTGTGAGCTGATGTAGGCAATAAACACCAGTACAGCACAGTGAATACTGTATTTCCCCATATATAGGCCGCGGCCTATATATGGGTTTTGCAAGCCGGCACAGTGGTTGCAGCTTGCAAAACTGGGGCGACCTATACAGTTTTAAAAAAATCATATCCCCCCTTACCTCCCTTACTGGACGAACTGGAATTGCTGCTCCTCAAATTGCGGCCAGCAGTGCAGGGCAGGAGAGATCTTTTTGATCTCCAGCCCGGCCCCGCACTGCTTCCTGCATGCCTTTACCGTCAGTTCTCATGGGACTCGTGAGTCCCGATGGCAAAGGCACGCAGGAAGCAGTGTGGGGCTGGACTGGAGATTATAACCAGCTCCAATACCAGATTGTACATTGGGCCTACTGGACCCCCCAGAGGTCTCAGGGGGTTTTAGATGGGGCATGCTGGAGGAATTGTGGGATGCAAGGGACGCTAGAACATCCATGGTGGGACTACCCAATTGCTAGTGTCTTTTGGAAGAAGGTGCTTGCTCAATACAGTCTTGGACTGGTGACTCGCAAGCATATAATAAGGGCTTTTGTCTGCTGGGCTTGAATGTGGGATGAACTGCAAAGAATAAGCTGGAGCTAAGTTTGTCTGATGTATTGATAATGGTAGCTAAAATGGCGATAGCTAGGCGCTGGAGAGCTGTGGGTCCTACCCTTGCTCCAGACTTTTGACAAGATTACTCATGATTTGAAGGGCATCAGTGTGGAACATGTCTGTTTTGGGCTGCCAGTTACCTTATAGCTTTCCGGGGGTACTTGGTTGACCTATTGAGGGAGCCCCTTTGGATTTTGATCCATTTCTTTCTGGTGGGGTTTTTTTTCCTTCTCTTTTTTGTTATTATTCTTATCCTTTAAGATGGTATGATGATAGCACACAAATAAAAACATTCCTTATAGGACTATAATTCAGATCTCTTGTTAAGTTGGGGGCCCTTTTTCGCCTTTTTGGGTTTTTTTGTCATACTGAATACAAATGTACATGATTGTTTATTGGTTTTTCTAATTTGTGTTGGGGGAGGGGAGGGGGATGGTATGGAGAAAGGATTACTATGTATTAGCATTGATCAGTGGTCTCAAACTCGCAGCCCGCCAGGTACTATTTTGAGGCCCTCGGTATGTTTATCATAATCACAAAAGTAAAATAAAACAGTTTCTTGATCATATGTCTCTTTAGCTATAAATTACAATATTATTATTAAGACTTAGCCAAAAAGGAAAGATTTATAAACTATAAAGAGTTTTACCTCATGTGAAATTGTCATTTCTTTAATAAGACATTGAGTATTCTTTCTGAGGCCCTCCAAGTACCTACAAATCCAAAATGTGGCCCTGCAAAGGGTTTGAGTTTAAGACCACTGGCATTGATGGTGGTAAAGGGTTCTGTTGCTAACTGTTGAGTTTGCATCCTTTCTCTTCTGGTTTTTAATTTTGATGGAGCTGTTTTTGAAAAATGTTTTCCATAAAAAATTTTAAAGTAAAAAAAAAACAAACTACATCAACAAAACATAAAAAAAATTAAAATAAAAATAAAAAGCAGGGCTGTATTGCTGGGGATTAACTGAATCCCCTAAAAGCCCTCACCAGACGCCAGTGCCCTCCTTGAAGCAGGAGTTACTAAGACATGATGTATAACAATGAGATGGAAGAAGGAGATGATATGTGTGTCTGCTGGCTGAACCCCTGCCATCACCTGACTTCACAGCAGTAGAGTTGGAGTGCAAAGTGGCCCATACTAGTTGCTAAGTCTGCTTAGCTGGTACTAGATAGATGCTAGGCCTGCAGAAGTAGGGAAAAACAGGTTGAGAGACTGGGAATGGCTCAGGACCAGGGTATCACATATTTGCAAATACAATAGAGCTGAGACTTGTGGCTTTTATCACGTTTGGGGAAGAAGGCTTGGGGGTGGGAAGGCTTGTTGAGGTGTAAAAGGTGAGGAGGTACACAAAGAGGAGATTAGCTGTCAGAATAGCATTGAATGGAATCAATAGGGTTAACATACCTGGGTACTGTTGCGTGTTCTGGTTGTCCTCTCGGGCATCTGATATTTCATTTCTTTCTCTTTCTTGCTCAAGTTGCCGATGTGTTATACAGTGCAATCCTTGTGGCTGAAAGGTGAACAGGTCACCAGGCAGCAACTGACAATGACAGTCTGAGCAGCGGAAACAATCCTGGTGATATACTTCCCCTTGAGCTCTCAGAACTAGGTCAGAAGACTGTAAAGTCTCTTGGCAATGGGCACATTTCATTGAGAAGAGCCTGCAAGTGGCAGAGAAAGAGGAGCTTAGCCTGTTCTGAACAGAGAGCTGAAAGTATTCTAAAGGTCAGATTTTCCATTAATAGGGTTACCAGACATCCAGGAAACCCCAGACATGTCCTTTTTATAGAGGACGTTTTAGGATTTTGGAAGTCCCTGATCTCATGGTTGTGTCTGGAGGGCATTTGTGCATGTATGGACGATGATGCATGTGCGCATGTGCATAATGTCATTGCATAGACGTCTGCACAGATGCAGTCCCGAGCTTGGAGAGGTTTATGGGGGGCAGGGGAGGACAGAATGGGGTTGGGCTGGAGGCAGAACAGGGGGGGACCAGGTGTCCTCTTTTTTTCATAAAGGAAATCTGGCAACCCTAATAATGGAGAATCACTGACAAGCCAGAGGAAAAAAGGTTTTTGTTCACTGTCAGCAGAATAATGATATTTTTTTTTAATTCTAGGGATAGATTGAAGTTTCAGGCAGAACTATTTAGTTTGTTTCTAACCTGTTTGCTAAACTTCTTAGGGACAGTATTCAGATGTACAGCGGCTGCATAAAGATAAGTGGATGATTTATAGGCTTATCTTTATGTATGATATTCAGCAGCCCTCTCTGTTTAGAAGGAACTGCTGAATATGTGATTCAAAACTTAATATACTTGTAATACCTCATCTGTTTACCTTGGAACTATGATTTGTGGTTATGTTTTTCTAGATAACAGTTCAATATTGCCACTTCCCAGCCTTAACTGAGGAAGATGTTGGGTATCATATCCAAACTAGAAGCCATCTTTGAAAGGAGCAACTAAAGTGCATTACTATAATTCTAGAAGATATAGTAGATCAAACCAACAACTAAAGAGTAAGAAATCACCAGGACTGGATGGTTTTCAACTTGGATTTTGGAAAGAGCTTAAACATGAAACTACTAGTCTGTTATTACTGCAACTATTTAACACATCCTGAATGCGCTTGCAGCAGGTGTAAATCCCAATGTTGATCTTTTAGGACATAGGTGCCTAAATAAACAGCGCTGGAATCACACCTCTGGAGGTGCTTTACAGCACCTAACGCCACTTTAGGCATGTCATCCTGTTTGTCTATCTTGCCTGTTTAGATTGTAAGCTCTTTTGAGCAAGGACTGTTTTCTTACTCTTTGTGACTGTGCAGCGCTGCGTATGTCTGGTAACGCTATAGAAATAATTAATAGTAGTATGTAGGCACAATTCATGTAAACGTAGGCGCCGGAAATGTAGGCCTTGAAATCCCTAGCCTACATTTCTGGCGCCTACCTTTGCCGGAGATGTGATTCTCTAAATGGTACTGTTATGTGATTGACATGTGATCAGTGTCTGCTTTTAAGGTGGCCACAGACAACACTGCCGTTTAGAGAATCTGGGTCTTAGAGCCCACCTTAGATTTTACCAACTGTACTGTGGTATCTAGGCATGCTTAGACATTACTAGGCATCCTGGAAGTAGACGTCAGTATATTAGGCCTGGTTTTACTGGGCCTAATTCACCAGAAACTAACTCAGATGCCTAGCAACACCTAAGTCAACCACGACTATTCTCTGCCCTTAACTGTGCCTACTTTTCAGGTAGGCATCATTAGGCATTGGAAGATGGCTCGGCTTAGGCATTGCTAGGCACCGTGCGGAATTCTGTGCCTAACTTAAAATTAAATTTTTTTACAAAATTATTCAGTTAATTTTAATGGCACAGTCAATTACCAGGCCATTTAAGCTAACTGATTTAATTTAGGTTAGGCATAGATTTTAGTTAGGCATTAATAGGCAGCCTCAATTACATTGCCAAGCAGCACTTAGCTAGGGTGCTGTTTACAGAATCTGGCCTTTAGTCCCCTTCTGAAATGGTGACTTAGGGCTAGATTCACTAACCCCCGATTCCGTGCCTGATTGCATGCAGGCCGATGAATTCACTAAAGGCCTGCATGCAAATGGGGACAATCGTTGACACGTTCCCCCCCCCACCACCATACGGATCGTTAGAGAGCGATCCTTGAGCATGCACAGACCATCTTCCTTGCCTATAGATGGTCTGTGCATGCTCTCAGTAGGAAACTTTTTTTTTTTTTTTTTTTTTTGCAAGACCGTGGTTTTAACCTGCTTTAAGCCCGGGGTTAAAACCACGGGCTTGCACTGCAGGGATGGGTGGGAGAGTTGGTGCTGCAGGAGTTTGGGGCAGGCAGGAGATAGGGGCAGGTGGGATAGTTGGGGCAGGCAGGAGATCGGGGCTGAAAGCAGGAGTTCGGGGCAGAGACCAGAAAACAGGGCAGAGAGCAGGGCAGCAGAAGGCAGGGCAGTCAGAAAGGACCTGAGCGACTGGTCCTCAACAGTCGCTTGTTTGTGATCGGCCAGCCCAGTCATTGTTGCAGGGTTTTTGTTTGTGAATTGCTGCCTGCCATCATTTGAATGCCGTTCCCTCTCATCGAAGGATGATCAGGACACAGGTTAGTGAATCGGGTCGCAAAGGGCTCACAAACCGATTGGTACATGATTGGTTTGCTTAATGAATCTAGCCCAGGGGTGGGCAACTCAGGTCCTGGAGGGCCGGAATCCTATCAGGTTTTCAGGATTTCCCCAATGAATATGCATGAGATCTATTTGCATGCACTGCTTTCAATGCATATTCATTGGGACCGGAGTTGTCCATGTCTGATCTAGCCCTATATGTCTATCAACTTGCCATGCCCTCGCCCTACTCAAAACATACCCAGCCTACATATCCTTGCCATTTCTACACACATGGGTTTGAGACAAGCATATCTCAGCTTTGTAAAATTATGGAACTCAATAACAACCCATCTCAGGGAGGAATCTTCGCTAGATTGATTCAAATCAAATTTAAAGACCTTCTTATTCAAAGATGCATTTGGTTTATAGTCCTCTAATTACCCTTTACCACACAGATGAAATCCTTCCCCTCCCCTATTGTACTTACCATCTACATCTTTCTATCCTATCTATTATTATATTTCTACCCCCTAACCTATAGTCTGATAATGTATGTCTGTTATTGAGATCAGTATGTATTACCCAGATTTTATATTTTCACCTCTGTACACCGCTTAGAAGCTTGATAAGTGGGATAACAAATTTTAAATATACTTGATAAACGTTTAAGTGCTGGTTTATGCACACATCTCAAAGGGGAATAGGAGCTTGTATGATAAATGCCATAGCGTACTGTATTTTTCAGAAGATATTTGATAAAAATCCTTCAGAAGAGAAGCCATAAGAAAAGTAAAAATCATTTTATAGGAGGTAAATGCCCTGTTAGAAACTGGCTAAAAGATTAGAAACAGAGAAGGGAACTGCATCGCTTGAGCGGTTCCCAGTGGATCTGTACTAAAGCCTGTGCTGATTAACATATTCATAAATGACCCAGAGAAAGGAATAATGAATGAGTGCAGTGATCAGATTTGTAGATGACACAAAGTTATTCAAAGCAATTAAAACAGCAAAGGATTGTGAGGAATTCCTGTGAGACTAGAAGACTGGAGAGATGTCATTTCATATGGACAAGTGCAAAGTGATGCACATAGATAAAAATAATACCATTTACAGATACAAAATGCTGCACTCGTGAAAAAAGATCTTAAAGTCAATGTGGACAGTACATTACACATTTCAGCCTTCTGCGCAGGCTACCATAAAGCAAATAAAATGTGACCGAAAAGGTGTAAAAAGAAGCAGATCCGAAGTGTTGAGAAGGGCCGATTTTTTTTAATGTCGTGTGTCTATATGCATCTGAAAAATTTACATGTTTGAATTTCTGTAACTTTTTTTTCACATAAAAGATGGGGGTTGTGTCCAGTTGTATAGCAAATTGATTGCTCCAACAGAATGCATTAAAACTTCACTTTGTGTTTCTGAAGACTTTAATTTATAACATTTTATTGAAGGAATCCAATAAATATACAGTAATATAATACAATAAAATAATCATTACATATATATTCACAATATTAATTTTCACACATATGTCTATCATTCCTTCAAAATAAATTTCCATATTACCCATTACATACCTTCTATACACTACCCCTGTTTCCTACCCCCTTCCCTTTCACCCCTCCCTCCCTTCCCCCCCAATTGTTTTAATTATACTTTAGTCACTTTTCCCCAGAAATGGTCACAAATTTTAAAAAATTGTCAAAAAAGAATGGAGACAAACCTAATATCATTATAGGTCCTTGGTGCAACTGGGTCTTGAGTTTTGGGTGCAGTTCTATCTCAAAAAGGAAAAGGGGATGGGTTTTGATATAACACCTTTCTGTGGTTATAATCAAAGCTGTTTACTTATTATACAAGGTACTTATTTTGTACCTGGGAAAATGGACTACTACTATTTATAATTTCTATAGTGCTGAAAGGCGTACACAGCTCTGTATATTTAACATTCAATAGATCAAAAGAACCTACAATCTAATTTGGACAGCAGACTGGACATTCAGGTTGGGGAGTGTCTGGCAGAAGGAATAATACAGTGGGTATAGGTATCTGACAGTGATTGGGAGTTAAGAGTTGAAAGCAGCTTCAAAAAAAGTGGACTTTTAGCTTGGATTTGAATACTGCTAGAGACGGAGCATGATGTACTGACTCTGGCAGCTCGTTCCAGGCATACGGCGCAGCAAGAAAGAAGGGACAGATTCTGGAGTTGGTGGTGGAGGAGAAGGGTACAGATAAGAGGGACTTACCCGATGAACGGAGTTCATGGGAGGAAGCATAGGAGGAGATAAGCGAGGAGAGATATTGAGGGGCTACAGAGTGAATGCACCTGTAAGTCAATAAGAGGCGTTTCAACTGTATTTAGAAGTGGATGGGGAGCCAGTGAAGTGACTTGAGGAGCGGGGTAATGTGAGCATGACGGTATGGAATATGAGTCATGGAGCAGAATTTTGAATGGATTGAAGGGGCCAACCTGACTTTATTAACAGGCTATTAATCCCCCATACTCCCCATCGTACAGTACATTCATCTAATCAAAACTTGCTATCCATCCCCTCTTTAAGATATGTTAACACTATGCGCACTAGCATCTTTTCTGTTACGGTCCCTACCATCTGGAATTCAGCACCAAATTATATAAGAGAAATTACATCCCTTGATAAATTTAAAAGTAACTTGAAGGCCTTTCTTTTTAAAGACGCATTTGGTGTATAATAATCCTTCTAAGGACGGTAATGGAAATCTGTTCCTTGCCATTTTTCATCATTTTAGCTTATTTTACATTATTCTAGACTATTTATATTTTGTTCCCCTTCCTTTTGTTTTGGTCCCTCTTCCCCTCTCTTTCTCTATATGCGTTTGATTGTTTGTAGCATTGTTTGTAATTTGTTTTTAATGTACGTTCTTATTATACTTTGTTTTTATATTATGTAAAACCGCTTCGAATTTTAATAAGGCGGTATATCAAATTTTTAAATAAACCTGAAACCTGAGAGAGACAGATGCGTGGGAGTTCTGAGAGAAGTACGCTGCAGTAATCTAAGTGAGAGGTAATGAGAGCATGGATAAGGGTTTTGGAAGCATGCTCAGAGAGGTCGGATTTTGGTAATATTATAGAGGAAGAAGTGACAGGTTTTAGCGGTTTGTTGGATCTGAGCAGAGAAAGAGAGAGAGGAATCAAAGATTACCCTGAGGTTGCAAGCAGACAAGATAGGAAGGAGGAGAATGTTATCCACAGAAATAGAGACTGGCGGGAGGGGGGATGTGGGTTTAGGCGGAAAGATGAGGAATTTGGTTTTAGCCATATTCAGTTTTAGATGGAGGTGAGACATCCAACACTACAAGGGGATGCTGAAAAGTTCTCAGCTAAATTAACCAACTTCTTTAAATTCTGAGCGTTATTTTGCCACTATAACTGAAAAGTGTGTTATCTTATTTTTTTAAGTGCCAATGTACAAATATAATTCTATGGTGTTTTTTTAAAAAAAACATTGGTCGGTATCATTGATTGAACCATATCCACATCATTCTCTTCTTGGTTTGGGTGAGAACTTTTCAGCTCCCCCTCTAAAACAAGAGGACACTCATGAAACTAACAACGGGCAGACTGAAAAGAAATTGTAAAAAGTTATTTTTCTCCCCACATAACGCGTAATTGGAATTTACTTCCTGAGGATGTGATCAAAGGAACAATATAGCAGGATTCAAATGAAATTCAGAGAAGCTTCTGGAGGAAAAGTCCATTAAAAATTATGGTTGACTTGGAAAAGCCATCGTTTATCACTGGAATTTAAAATCTATCTTTTGGGATCCTAGGTATTTGTGAAACTGATCATTACTGGATGCTGGCCTCCATGGACTCAGCTATTGAAATACATTTTGCCCCCCATCCCCAGAATGCCCTGGTTTCTCCTAATTTTAAGCAAATAAATGGTAGTTATATATCAAGTTGCCTATCCAGAATTTATTCATTAGCTGATATATGTGTTTAGCCCTTAACGCTGATTGCACAAGTGCTTTAAAATATTGGCGTCTGTTAATTGTAAAAACAACTGAACTGCTTGTCCAGTAGCAAAATATAATTTGATTCAATTAACAAAAGACGCATCTAATTTTCTGAGTAATCAAATTCAAAAACAAGAAATCCAAATCTCCATCTTTGTAACTCAGCTTGCAGAGAAATGATTCATTTCTACAAACGGCTGTGGACGCAGAAGGCTGTGAAATGAGCAGGTGATGTATCGCAGCTGTGTGGAATAATTGCATGAAATGATTATTTGGGGGCAACTTTGGAAAGTTGATTTCTGTGGAATAAAAACCCTTTTTTACTCTTGGAAAATGGCTCAGCATTAATATGGGTAGCATTGTTCTACATAAGAGCATAGACAAGAAACATTTCTGGGGAGTGTTTGGGTCAGGGATCGAAAGTAATGCACTTCCAAACCATGCTTGTGATTTTATTTGGAAGCACAAACTATTTGCACCTCTGGCGATAATTAAAGCGAAACTAATGTACTAATTTGCCCTAATAAGGTCAGTATGAATACTACCCCTTAAGCAAATAAGGGCTCTTAGAAAATTGTGTAGTTGAATATACACATATGGGTTTAATATTCAAAGCGATTTAAATGGCCAGGAGAGGCTTAGCATTGAATATCCATTTAAATTACTTTTCATGGTTTATTATTACAAAATACTACAGCAAGGATTCCACTTTACAAATCCACATTTGATAGTGTAACTCTTTTATTAAAAGTTAGCATTGGTTTCCTGTTGCTGCCATGATCAAATTTAAATTTGTATGTTTACTTATAAAATATTGCATGGAGGATGTCCTGAGTATTTGATCTCACTAGTTTCTTTAAAGATAGGCCGCAGCTCTTGTAGATTGATTCATAGAAAATAAAATTATGGTTGCTTTATTATCTTCTTTGAGGCTACAGTCGTCTTGCAGAAAGGCGCTATTCTCTATTACAGCTGTTCTATAAGGGAATTATCTGCCTGTAGAGCTCAGATTTGAACATGATTATCTGAAGTTCCAAACAGAAATTCTGTCTCTTTCAGAAATACTATAATTCTTGATACATAGATTGATATTTTGGTTAGATTACTTTTATATTTGATTAATCTTACCATGCTAATGTAATTTTGAAAGTTTTTTTGTAATATCAATGCCTGTATACAGCCTCTTCCTCTGTAAACCGCTCTGAACTGTTTGTGGTATTGCGGTATATAAAAATAAAGTTATTACTGTATTATTATTATTATTATTATATTTTAATTGTTTATAATTATTGCTATAATGATTTGTCTTCTTTTTTTTTTTTTTAACTGTCCTGAGCTATCAGTTGTGATGGTAAATAAAGCGTTTATCATATGTTAGGTTATACCATGGATATTCAGCACTTAACTCTGAGCTGAAACCAATTAATTTGTGTGTGCGTGTGGAGGGGGGAGGGGTTGGAAACAGCACTAAGGGGTCCTTTTACTAAGGTGTGTTAGCCGATTTAGCGTGCGCTAAATGCTAACACGCCCGTAAAATATAATGGACGTGTTAGCATTTAACCCGCGCTAAATCGGCTAGCTCGCCATAGTAAAAGGACCCCCTAACGTAGTTAGGTGCCAACATTCAGTGCAAAACCACATAAAATAGCTCTGTAAATAGGACTGCATAAAAAGAGTCCTATCTTTGGCCCCTCTTATATCAAGCTGCGGTAGCGAGTGCCTCATGGCAAATGCACTGAAGCCCATTCGTTTCCTATGGGCTTCGGTGCATTTACGTCAGCCTGCGCTATTCAGCTTGATAAAAGTGGCCCTTTATGTAGATTGCCTTGTGTGATTAAGTGCTGAATATTATACTTACCCTCCCCCCCCCTTTTTTACTAAGCTGCGGTAGAGGTTTCTACTGCAGCCCAGGGCGCTACATGCTCCGACGCTGCTCTGATGCTCACAGAATTCCTATGAATGCTGGAGCAGCGTCAGAGCATGTAGCGTTCCAGTCCACGGTAGAAACCTCTACTGTAGCTTAGTAAAAAGGAGGGAAAGGGGGTTAACCACTTAAGTGTCAGCAAGCCAGTTATGCCCAAATATTCATTGCCAGTGCCCGGATATGGCTCTGTATTGAATATCTAGGGATAATGCTGTGATGGCAGCCAAAAAAACACTGACTGCTGCTGGCGAAATATTTATCCCATATAAGTTCACACCCCAAAAAGATGGCATGTGTAGTGTGCAGGCATTCCCAGGGGCATGGTCTAAGAGTTTGTGCATATTTTCACTTTTTTGGGCGCAGCTGTACACTGTGTACTGGTGGGGATAGTTCTAGATTCTAGAAGCTTATTTTATAAGGTAACATAACACTTATAGTATGCTGCTTTTAGATAATAATAATACATCATTCTTATATTCCACTTTTGATATTAAATGCCATCAGAGTCAACGCACCTATGCCACCTAACTCTCACCAGATGCTGCTTAATGTATATATTTTATTGTCATATCTATATTGTAAATTATGTCATCTCTGTCCTGTCTCGATTGTATTGTGGATGTACCTTGTAACCCGTTCTGGGCTCCTTTGGGAGGACGGGCTAAATAATTGAGCAAATAAAAATAAATTAAAATCACACATTCCTTCTTCAATTCACGCACTATGCAACGCTACAAACTATCCTTCTCCTTTCCTCAACAAGTATGGCGAAAGAAAATATTCAGAACTACGTTTGAATACCAAGGACCTCCCATTTGGAACAACTTGCCAAAGCACCTAAGACTATCTTGAAATCCGGAAGAAATTAAAGACATACCTTGGGTTGTGGCCAGGTACTAGTGACCTGGATTAGCCACCGTGAGAAAGGGCTACTGGGCATGATGGACCATTGGTCTGACCCAGTAAGGCTATTCTTAGTTCTTCTTACTATAGTCACTTTCCTAACCTTTGGCCTTTCCTTCGAAACCTAACAATGTAACTCAAGACCTTGATCTGAATCTTTTGTAAAGCACATAGATTCCTTGTAGAAAACTGTGATATATAAGACACTGTATTGTATTCTATGGCATAAACAGCGCGGACCACTGACTAAAAAGGTAAGAAATTTTACCTTAGAATTACAATATTATTGAGACAAATTAAAGAATCCGATACAAATCATTGTATTTTCTTAGTTACATATTGCAAAAACAAAACTGTCTATAATTCCTTCCTGAATAATAAATAATTTGTACAACAAATGATTTTCATAGGCAGAGCATTCCATATTTTTGCTGCCCAAGACACAAAGGATGAGGTAAAAACCTTCAAATATCTCAGGCCTCTTGGGCTTGGAAAGGCCATCTGATTTCTAGACCTTTTATGTTTGACTTGTGACCATGGTCAAATCATTTATATAAGCAGGAGCCATCCTACAAAGAGTTTTTAAAATAAGGCAGCACATCTTAAATTCGACTCTAGCCTCAATTATAAGCAAATGAGATTTTAAATACAGAGGAGAGATACCCTGTCTTATTTAGTCAGAGAATGTATCAAGCCGATGACCATAATCTGAATTATCTGTAATTTTTTAACCTACAGCAGCCCAAATAAGCAAGATGTCAATATTAAAGATTGGACTACCAGCTTAAATCTATCCTCCTGTATAAACTTGTGAGTTCCATATTCTTCTGAGTGCCTTTTCAGAACTTTGCTAAAGGTGCCTTGTTATTAAATGTAGCTTTCTGTTAATGCTCCTTGTTGCTTTGGAAAGGGGGCAAAACCTATGGGTAAAAACATGGGGGTAATATTCAGCCATGGCGGTAAGTGACTTCTAAGTTGTTACTAGTTGGCCTAACCCCAGATAGTCAAAGTCAGAACATGTACGGCTCCTAGCATTTAACATCCAGCTATATGCACTGACCTGGCAGCTAACTGGGGCACTGGCCGATATTCAGACTGGAGCACAGTTAACTCTCCATATTAAGTGGCCCTTCTACTAAAAAGTGTTAAGCCCTAACACGTGCGCAGAGTGGCTACTGCAAAACTTGCTAAAGCGTTTTGTGGTATATTTCATCTTTGCACATCTTATGTATGCATTAACCATTTTTTTGAAAATATTTTTAAGATGGGTGAGTCAAGGTGGAGAGTGGGTGTCCCATATTATTCAGCTAGCACGTTCACATAAGAATAGCCTTACTGGGTCAGACCAATGGTCCATCAAGCCCAGTAGCCCGTTCTCATTGTGGCCAATCCAGGTCCCTAGTACCTGGCCAAAACCAGAGTAGTAGCAATAATCCATGCTACCAATCCAGGGCAAGCAGTGGCTTCACCCATGTCTTTCTCAATAACAGACTATGGACTTTTCCTCCAGGAAATGTCCAAAACTTTCTTAAAACCAGCTATACTATCTGCCCTTACCACAACCTCAGGCAATGCGTTCCAGAGCTTAACTATTCTCTGAGTGAAAATTTTTTTTTCCTCCTATTGGTTTTAAAAGTATTTCCCTGTAACTTCATCGAGTGTCCCCTAGTCTTTGTCATTTTTGACAGAGTGAAAAATCGATCCACTCTTGGCTTAGTGTGTGGGAAAGTGCCACAAAGGAATGTGCTAAGCCCAGATTTGACTGCACATTAATAGAAGGGTCCGGTGGTGCAGTAAGGGGGAGGCGAGGGGCAGTCCACCCTGGGCATCATCTCGCTCGGGGCGCTGGCCCCCCCTTCCCACTCCTCCTCCTGCCATGCGCACGCCCCTTCTCTTCCCCATACCATTTTAACTTCGGAGCAAGCAATCACCAATTTGCTGCCCGCATCGACTTCAGCAATCTTTTCTGACGTCGCTTCTGGGACCCGCGCCTAGGAAGTGACGTCAGAGAGAGCACCGAAGCCGACGCAGGCAGTAAGATAGTGACTGCTCGTGCCAAAGTTAAAAAGGTATGAGGAAGGGGCACATGTGTGTGGCGGGGGATGGGGTGGGGTGGGTGGGAAAGGGGTGTCACCGCCCCAGACGCCACTCACCTTCACTATGCCACTGGAAGGGCCCCAAAGTTAGCACATCCCTTTTAATATCCTAAATGTATGTATTTAGCTGGTTAGGGGAACTAAATATTGCCACTAACCAGTGAATTGCTGGCTCCGCCCACGGACTGCTCCTATTTTAGACAGTTGTAGAATGACCAATTAGATATTCAGCGTCACTACCCAGTTAAATGTCACTGAATATCGTTGGCCAGCCAGCTCATTGGGGTTTAACCAGGCAGGAGCCTCCAGTCTGGTTTGAATATTGACTCTTACGTGCGGTCTTTTGTCCATTGTGGATCTTCTGCAAGTTTCCCCATTAAGTAGGAACGGTAACTAGGTTCGCCTTTTCTTAAACTAGCCTTCTACAGGCCCAGCCCCAGATTTGAAAGTGGAGAGTTACCTGACATAGTCTGTCTTGCAGTACATTTTGCCATCACGGAGGAAACAGGTAGGGTTATCCGCCAGGTTGCAGTGACAGTCACTGCACTGGAGACAGGCAGCATGCCACACCATGTCAGGAGACACCCGGAGGATAAAAGCATCCTTGATCTTCTCACCACAGCCACTGCACACAGGCACCATCCCTGCAGAAACTGGCAACAGAAGAATAAACTGGCCTGGTGCTGCTTAACTGAGCTGATCTTTGACTATGCACAGGTGAATGAAGGGCGTAGGGGGTGGAAAGCTCGTAGCTTGATGTGAAGTTGCCACACTCCAGGGGATGTACTGTAGGAAAGACGAGGGCAGTGCAGGCGATATAGGGTTATAGGGATATAGGAAAAAGCAAGTCACTTTCACCTGCCAGTAGATTCAAGGGCATCATTTAATTTCACTCATTTGTTGAGCACTTTGTAACCAGTGCAAATCTTTGCTAAACCTTTCCAAAGTTTCCCTCTATCCAGTGCCCTCAAATGTATATGAACAATTTGAAAAAATGTATTGGCAAATATGAAAGGGAATATTCCAGGAAAATTGGTAAGTAATAATCAGTAGGAATTAGTGAAATTCTCTTCTGAGGTAAGAGAAGGCTTTTCAGTTCTAGTTTTAAATCTATTAGTTAAAGAACTGGGTTGTTGTTTTTTTATTATTGTTATGGAGAAACTTCAACCTTTCTTTTTTAGGAAGCTTTGAAATTATAGTTTAAAAAAATATCTGCTAGGATTTGTTTGATTAGTATTGTTATAAAAAGTGGAGTCTTTTTATTGGTGCTGGTCTTCGTCATAAGGCGTATGTGGACAGACTTAAAGATCTCAATCGGTATACTTTGGAGGAAACACGGGAGAGGGGAGATATGAAAGAGACGTTTAAATACCTAGGTGGCGTAAAAGCACATGAGTCAAGTCTCTTTCATTTGAAAGGAAGCTCTGAAACAAGAGGTCATAGGATGAAGTTAAGAGGTGATAGGCTCAGGAGTAATACTTTTTTACAGAAAGGGTGGTAGATGTGTGGAACAGTCTCCCGGAAGAGGTGGTGGAGACAAAGACTGTGTTTGAATTCAAGAAAGTGTGGGACCTCTTAGGGAGAGGAAGAGATAATGGTTACTGCGGATGGGCAGACTGGATGGGCCATATGGCCTTTATCTGCCATCATATTTCTATATGTATTGTTGCTGTGTATGAATTTGAATATAATGCATGGTTTATTGATGTCTGCTGAGAACATTGGATGAGCAGGCTTAAATGGCTTCTAAATTAATAAATCCATAGCATTTACAATTTACCTCCAGCCCTTTTCTGCGGTGCTTCTAGCATACCTCTGACCCACCTCCTCTTCATCAGAGCTATTCACAAGTCAACTAGGTTAGTTCAATTTTTTTTAAAAAAAAGTTTGACCTACAACTTTTGCTGATCCTTATTTCTACCCATCAAAATAGAACCCCAGTGTTTTCCCTCCACATGAGTAACTTACATTGTAAGCTGTCCCCATGTCCTGTTGCATGGCTTGGATGCCCATAACTTCTGCTCTTCATTCCTGCCAAGTGCACTCCAGAGTCTTGCCCACTCTCCATTCCGGCTGCTATGCTCCTCCCTTGGTCTGTTTGCTGATGATCTTGAAGGATGTCTCTTACTCCTGTTCTTTGCTCCTCTGTCTGATCAGGCATAGCTTGAAGCTCTCTTGTCTTTTGTACAGTGGAATTAACTGCTCTTTTTCTGTTCTTTACCTTTCCTTACTTCTCGCTCACCCACTGACTTTTCTTTTTCTTCAACCTTATTTTCATTCTCTCATGCCTTCTCCATTCCCTCCTGTCTCTTTCTCCTGCCCTCCTCTCTCTCTCTCTCTCTCTCAGGGACAATCTATGGGGTTATGTGTTGAGCTGTTTATATCACAAGTCATGCAACATCCCCTCCCCCTACTATTAGGCTAACTTCAGATGCAATCTGCCCACCCTTTCATTAAGCAGACAAAGCTCTGGCACAGCCCTCTCTTATTAAAATGATACTTCATTTCACACAGAACATTTCCCACTTTTGTCCTCTAGTGCAATGCATCCCTTTCCTAGTCCCTCTTCACATACTTTGCACTCAAAGTCCACCACAGTACCGATTCACAGATGAGCAGGGCATTTCTGAAAGGCATATAGGAGTAGCCTAATGGGCTGAGAACTGAGGAAGTAAGAGTTCGAATCCTATTGTGACTTTGGAAAAGTCCTCTGTTGCCTTAGAAACATTACTTACAGCTAAAGCTAGTAATTTGCAG
This sequence comes from Geotrypetes seraphini, assembly GCF_902459505.1. Taxonomy (NCBI): domain Eukaryota; kingdom Metazoa; phylum Chordata; class Amphibia; order Gymnophiona; family Dermophiidae; genus Geotrypetes; species Geotrypetes seraphini. The sequence goes on along the minus strand of NC_047091.1, from coordinate 121,734,582 downwards.
TTGGCCCTACTGCATAAGATGGAAATTGTAAAAAAAATACAAAAAAACCCAGGACACATTAATGGCCCTAGCATGCTGTAGTAACTGTAGCTGATAGAGTCTGGGTCTTTCAGGAGCAAAGAATAACCTAGGTTACCTGAATATAACTTGCCTTGAGGAAAAGGATTTACCGTAGGTGTCATCATAGACAAAACACTGAAATCTTTTGCTCAGTGTACAGCGGAGGCCAAAAGAGCAAACAAAATTTTAGGACTTGTTAAGGACAGGAATAGAGAATAAAACAAGATTATCATAATGCCTCTGTATCGCTCTGTAGTGAGACCATACCATGAGTATTCTGGTTGCCATATCTCCAAAAGATATACAGTAGTTGAACCCGTTCTACTCCACTCAGAATTTTGTAGACTTCAATCATATCTCCCCTCAGCCTTCTCTTTTCCAAGCTGAAGAGCCCTAACCTTTTTAGTCTTTCCTCATACGAGAGGAGTTCCATCCCCTTTATCATCTTGGTCGCTCTTCTTTGAACCTTTTCTAGTGCCGCTATATCTTTCTTGAGATAAGGAGACCAGAATTGAACGCAATGCTCCAGGTGAGGTCGCACCATGGAGTGATACTGAGGCATTATAATATTTTTAGTCTTGTTAACCATCCCTTTCCTTCAGCAATGCTTCCATTATTTTTCCAATAACAGAAGTGAGGCTTACCGACCTGTAGTTTCCCGCTTCATCTCTGGTGCTCTTCTCCAATCCCACGGAACTTCTCCAGTCTCCAAGTATTTATTGAACAGATCTTTAAGAGAGCCTGCCAGAACCTCTCTAAGCTCCCTCAGTATCCTGGGATGGATCCCATCCAGTCCCATTGCCTTGTCCGCCATTAATTTTTCTAGTTGTTCATAAACACTTTCCTCCGTGAATGGTGTGGTATCTACTCCCTTCTCATATGTAACTTTGCCAGCCTTCTCCAGGGTTTTTTACCGTGAATACAGAATAGAAGTTCTTGTTTAGCACATTTGCTTTTACCTCATCACTCTTCACATAGCGGTCCATAGCTTCTTTCAGTTTCATAATTCCATTTTTCATTTTCCTCCTTTTAGTAATATACCTGGAAAATCATTTTGTCTCCCTTTTTTACATTTCTAGCTATCTGCTCTTCTGCCTGCGCTTTCGCCAAATGTATCTTTCTCTTGGCTTCCTTCAGTTTCATCTGGTAGTCCTTTCTGTGCTCCTCCTCTTGATTTTTTTTATATATTAGGAACGCCAACTTTTTTGCCTTTATTTTCTCCACCCCTAGTTTAGAGAACCATATCGGTTTCCTTTTTCTCTTGATTTTATTTTTCTCACATACAGGTCATTGGCCATTTTTATTGCTCCTTTCAGCTTCAAAGTAGAGGAAGGAGGAAGCTTCCCTCCATCTTTGTCCCTCCGCCCGATGCCGCTCCTGCAGAAAGGATTGGACTTGGCTCCGCCCACTTCAGAGCTCCTGCTCCTCTTCAGCCCTATTTGAGGGCTGCCGAAAGATTTTTCCCCAGCGATAGGGGAAATGTGTCAGTTTTGAGAATTTATATCTGCTGTCTATATTTTGCACAGTTCAGGAAGAAATTAATTTCTTTCTATTTCTCAGGTGTTATAACGCATGTAGAGTCTGGCATCTTAGGGTTTCGTTTGTGTATATTATACTTTTAGTTTGTGGTCCTGAATTTACATAGGGGTTATTATCTGTGTTCTGCATGTGGTAAGAATTGAATGTTGAAAATCATACAGTGTGCTTTGTGTGGTTTAATTTTGTGTTTAACCTTTATGTGTTGTTAATAAGATTATATTGTGTGTGTGTATATATATATATATATATATATAAAAAATAAATAGAAAAAAATGGTATTACAATTACTATTATCATTTCTCCTTATATTACTCAAACAAGCCTACACGTAAAGTCCAGTTATTTACATACCCTCCTGTCAAATTATGTCATTTAAAGATATTTTTAGAGAGAACTCTCGCTTTTCAGGCAGCTAAATTGAATACCTGGTTTATACTAGAAGTTCCACCTTACTATAATTTTAGAAAATTACTAAAAACACAACTATTTGATAAATTTGTAACTTAAGTTTTCTAATGTTAATGCTTTTAATCTATAGGCATTATGTATCTTTTAGAAATAGCTTTTCTTGTATTGTAAATCGGCTGGATATTCAGCCTTATCTTGCTGTGAACCACCTAGAACCTTTTACTGGTTTGGCGGTTTACAAGAAATAAATTATTATTATTATTAGGTGGGGGTCAGGGGTCAGCAAAAAAGTGTTCCGCTGCCTATGTGGTCATTTATTCCCAGGTGGATAAGAACATCAGTGTTAGAATTCTTAGTTTCTTCCCTAATTATAATTAGTATTTGCCTAGTACTCCTGGTGGCTGAGGATCCTGAAAGGCATTTCACTATTTTGGGCTCCTTGTCCTGTGTTCCAATGTTAATTCCTCTGATGATGGAATCCCCTAACAGCAATAGTTTTCTGTTTTGGGCCTTTTTATTTGTGCTTTTCATCTCGAATTACCTTCACTGGTTCTAGTTCTACCTTAATTCCTTTTTCTTGAGCATTGCAATGCCCTAATGCAGCAAAGGAATTCCATAGGAGTAATAATTGTGATGGTGGATGTTTCTGTGTTACAGGTCACAGTCTACCTGAGCCTACTGTAACCTATTTATTCTTGGGTTGAGGCAGTGTGGTAAGTTGATATGATTCTGTGGAGTAATGGAAGCTGCTTTAATTGTCACCAATTCCTGCTTCAGCTTCCAGAGCTTCTCTTTAATAAGGACAACCAGAAATCACAGCCTCTTTGCCTACCCGAAAATCGCAGGTTGCAGATACTGAACCTTTCTTGATAGAACATTCAAGTTTCAAGCCGGTAGGCAGCAAACTTGGCTGGCTACTTCATTGATGGCGCCAGGTTGACATACGGCGCCTTTCGGAAAGAAATAAAGACCACCCTATTCAATAAATTCATTTCCTAGCCAGACTTCCCCTCCCTTTTCAAAGCTACTGTTCATCATACTGAATCCAATTTTCCTCATTAATGGCATCCTGTACTCACTGACCGTTCAATGTCTTCTTCACAATTTGTATCCAGCTATTCGCTGGCTTTTCAACCATTTCAATGTAACATGTCAAAATTGTATTGTAACCTATGTATATCTTTCCTCTTGCCAATTTGCACCACGTAACCACTGACCGTCCAGTGACCTCTTCTTCATCTGTACGCTGTAATTCGCTGACTGTGTAGCTAATCTTTACTGTGAACCGCCTAGAAGTCGCAAGATTATGGCAGTATAGAAAAAATAAAGTTATTATTATTAGTAGTTATTATTAAGCCTCCAAATGGTGTGCCTTGGAACTAAAGCACACAATAATTGCACTAAATAAAAGTCATCTTGATTGGCAGGAATGGGAATTGACTGAGTATTCTTGATTATTAGGTTGTCTATATATGAGTAGGAAATTCTGGGATGGGTGGGGAGTGTGGGAGGGACTAAAGTCCTGTCCAGAGAACACAGAACAAAACCACCTCAATACAACTTCTAACTCCCACTCACCATAAAATTACCTTTATCTGTCCTATCATTCTCTCTGCAAGTAACTCTCCAGCCCCTATATGTCCTGTCTCTCTGTCCAAATTAGATTGTAAGCTCTTCTGATCAGGGACCGTCTAGCATGTTAAATGTACAGTGTTGTGTATTCCTTTCAGTGCTATAGAAATGATACATAACAGTGGTAGCTGTAATACTTATCCAGGTAAATTCTCTATGTGGATATTGCCCATCCTTTCTCCAGGTAAATACTGCAAGTGTTTTTACTAGGGTAACTCTGAGAAAGGATTACATCAGAACAGACAGAATTTTCAAAATTAAGAGCAGTTTATAAGAAACTCACCCCCCCCAACCCCCCCCAAAAAAAAAAAAAACACCAAAGTATAAATTTGGCTAAGGGCTCTTTCTCTCAGCCTAATATTTCCCCTATGAAAACTGGTGGAAAGTTCACTACTCCTGGAATTTGCACTTTGGTGGGCAGAGTTGAAAATGCCCTTTAAAAGGGGATCTTGCATGCTCAGGTATCCAGAATTTCAAGTTTATTGAAAATTTGATATACTGCCCAGGACTGTCTAAGCAGTTTACAATTGCATTATATATTAATGGGGAAGAGAGAAAAGAAAAAAAATAGAAAGATAAAGGGCAACTATGAAGGGGAGAATTCCAAAATGTAATAGCAAAAGTGGGGGGCGGTATGGGGGAGGGAAAAGGGATATCTTTCATAGGCTATCACAAAAGGTGAACGTAGATGATGGTCAATGTTTTATGTTCCTTCTAATGTCTGGAGATGTTTATAAATAAGAGTGGGGTTATATTAAATGCATCAGAAAACAAGAAGGTTTTAAGTAAAGTTTTTAACTTGTCAATGGTGAGTCAGAAGAGCATTCCTCAAGGTTGGGGTGGCTACTGAAAATATGGGTGATTTCAACTACCCTGATATTGACTGGGTAAATGTAACATCAGGGAATGCTAGGAAGATAAAATTCCATGATATGGAGTAGCTGGTTCAGGATCTGACAAAGGGTGAAGCAATTCTAAATCTAATTAGTGGAGCACATGAATTGGTATGAGAGTAAATGGTGCTGGGGCCGCTTGATAACAGTGATCCTAATATGATCAGATTTGATATAATCCCTGGAATAAGTTCACACAGCAAATCAAATAGAACAACATTTAACTTTAAAACAAGGAGACAGTGATAACATGAGAAGAATGATAAAAAAGAAACTTAGAGGAGCAGCTGCAAAGGTAAAAAATTTACATCAGGCATGAATGTTATATGAATGTTATTCAAAAATACCATCTTGGAAGCCCAGTCTAGATATATTCCATGTATTAAAAAAGGAGGACGGAAGACCAAATGGCAACCGGTGTGGTTAATGAGTGAGATGAAGGAAAGAAAATCCTTCAGAAAGTGGAAGAAGGATCCGACTGAAAATAATTGTAAACAACATAAGCAATGTCAAGTCAAATGCAAGGCGAAGGCGAAGAGAGATCTTGAAAAGAAGATTGCACTGGAAGCAAAAACACACAGTAAAAACTTTTAAAAAGTATATTAAAAGCAAGAAGCCGGGAAGAGAATCAGTTGGACCGCTAGACGACAGAGGGATAAAGGGATAAAAGAGATTCTCAGGGAAGACAAGGCCACAACGGAAAGATTAAGGGCCTCTTCTATCAAACTGCGCTAGCAGTTAGTAGCGAGGTGAGCCGCACTGTTCCTGACGCTCATCAAGTTCCTATGAGCATCGGGAGCAGTGCAGGCCATTCAGCGCGGCTCTCTGCGCTAAAAACTGCTAGCGCAGTTTGATAGAAGAGGCCCTAAATGATAAATAGGTTAAAAAGCAGCGGTCCCAGCACAGACCCCTGGGGAATATTCTCAATGGAGAAGGGTAAATAGTGGGATTCCCCAGGGGTCTGTGCTGGGACAGCTGCTTTTTAACATATTTATCAATTATCTAGAGATAGGAATAACTTGTGAGATAATTAAATTTGCTGATTTATTTATTTAATTCATTTTCTATCCTGTTGTCCCCAAAGAGTTCAAAACGGGCTACAGGTTAAACATACAGTTAACAGATTACGATTTTCACTGGATTTGCCATAATTTCAGTACAAGTTTATGTTACAAGTTTGGGACGACTTCCCAATGAGGAGAAGCTAAAACGGCTGGGGCTTTTCAGCTTGGAGAAGAGACGGCTCAGGAGTGATATGATAGAGGTCTATAAAATACTGAGTGGAATAGAAAGGGTAGATGTGAAACACTTGTTCTGTCAACCGGGCGGATTTATACATTTCAACTGTTAAAGAATTGAGGTTGCAGGTGTCCAGGGACAGTATATTTTCATATATAGGTCCCAGGGAATGGAACAAGCTTCCCAAAATACTAGGACTAAGGGGCATGCGATGAAGCTACTAAGTAGATTTATAACAAACCAGAGAAATATTTATTCACACAAAGTGTAATTAAATTCTGGAATTCGTTGCCGGAGAATGTGATGAAATCAGTTAGCTTAGCTGGGTTTAAAAAAAGGCTTGGATAAGATCCTTAAAGAGACATCCATAGGCCATTAATGAGATGGCTTGGGGAAATCCATTGCTTATTCCTAGGATAAGCAGCATAAACTATGTTTTACTACTTGGGATCTAACTTAGAACCAGGGTACTGGGCTTGATGGACCTTCGGTCTATCCCAGTATGGTAATTCTTATGTTAATCAATCAATGATACTGGGACTAGAAGTATCAGATCAGACAGAGTACACTTGAACTGATAGTGAAGAGCTGAGTGCTGAGGGGAACAGTAGCATACTATAAGAGCAATTAGAGACGTAAACACAACATTGGTGCCTTCTGGACGAAGGGGAACAGCCAGAAGATCTGTTCATATTAGTGGAATAAACTAAGCAGTTACCAGGCTGCAGAATACGGATTACTAACTGGTTCAAGAAGAAAGAAGTGGATATTTCAAGTTTATTAGGATTTTATATACCGCCTATCAAGGTTATCTAAGCGGTTTTACAATCAGGTATTCAAGCATTTTCCCTGTCTGTCCCGGTGGGCTTACAATCTATCTAACGTGCCTGGGGCTATAGAGGATTAAGTAACTTGCCCTGGGTCACAAGGAGCAATGCGGGATTTGAACCCACAACCCCAGGGTGCTGAGGCTGTAGCTTCAACCACCGCGCCACACTCCTCCACTACTATGGGAGTGCCAGAAGATGGATGGTCAAGGTCAAAGGTTGCAAGGCCATTGGTATGACAGGGCCCAAGGCTGCTGTACTTACTGTGCCATGTTTTGTGGGTTGCTGGAATTAGGCCTTGCCGTGGATGATTGTATGGTGGTAGCCCGGGACACTCTCAGGGATTCCCTGTGAGTGTGGGGGTCTTGGGTGCCCTTTGAGATACTTACCTTCAGCTGAGGGGGAGGGTATGTGAGTGAGTAAGGGGTTTTCCTTCACTAGTGTTGCTGCTATACCACTGGAGAGCAGAGGGCACTAGCTTAGGAGTAAGCCACAGTGAGAAAAGTAAAGCAGCCCTGGACTCAGGCAAGGATGAGTATATTTGCCCTAGAGCAGTGTATCACAAACTGTATGCCATGGCACACTAGTGTGCCTCCTGAAATTTCAGGTGTGCCGCGAGACGCTGGGGAGAAGGAGAGGTGCCCGCTGACTGCCTACAGGACGTGGCTCTCACGGCGAGAGGCACATCCTGTAGGCAATTAGCTGGCGCCAGTGCCTCTCCGCTGGCACCCTCCTACTGGTGGCCTAGGACCCATCTGGAGGGCCTTCACACATTCACAGACGTTGACGTGATGATGTCATGCATGCACGTGATGTCATCTCATTGAAGCTGCGCATTTCCAGGATGCTTCGAGCTACGTTTAGTGTGCCGCGGCTCAACAAAGTTTGCGGGACGCTGCCCTAGAGAATAGTCATTCCAGAGAGGTCTCTGAAGAAGAAACCTCCCCAAGAATGATCCAAGAGGCCTAAAGAAAGAGACGTCTTCCCTAGTTGTGGGCTGAGAAGGAGCCCTATGAAGGACAGAAGTACTTGGCTGAGGTAAGCCAACTCTCTTGTTTAAAAACTGAGATCTATTATAGCTGCTGGCTGGAGTCAGACCTAATTGACTTACTACAGGCTACTAAACACTGAGGTTACAGCGTGACAGTTGCTGGCCACAGGAAGCACTCTGGGCTAAAATCCCAGATCTAGTTTCCAGCCAGTTAGTGACTTAAGAAAAAGGATTATTTTTCCTGAGACTGTGAGGCAAAAGGTTCAGGAATTTATATACCAATACTGCCCCTGGCACCTACCAGACTGTTGAACTGACTGCATGCTTTAGAGATAAAGAATTTACTCTTTATTCCCTGAACCTGTGAAGTAACAGTTTCAGGTCTGTGAATAAATAAAGGCTTTTGCTACACTTTTAAAAGAGAATCCAGGGTTTTTCTTAAAGAATCCACTCAGGTCTTTTATTTATTTATTCAGTTTTCTATACTGTTCCCCCAGGGAGCTCAGAATGGTTTACATGAATTTATTCAGGTACTGAAGCATTTTCCCCTGCCTGTCCAGGTTGGCTCACAATCTATCTAATGTACCTGGGGCAATGGGGAGATTATGTGACTTGCCCAGAGTCACAAGGAGCAGCATGAGTTTGAGCCCATAACCTCAGGGTGCTGAGGCTGTAGCTTTAACTACTGTGCCACACTTCAATGAGCTATAGAAGCCTTAAAACTGGGATCCGCCCCTGGCCCTGATGAATTTTCAAGTGAATTGTACAAACTCCTGCAAAGCTCTTTACTGGGCCCACTGCTCAATTATTATGAGACTGATTAAGGATGGATCTTTCCCTCTACATGAGAATAAGGTGTTGATTACTTTACTACCCAAGCCCAATTTATCCCCAGAACTAACGTCTTATCGTCTCACTTCCTTAATTAATGTGGATATTAAGTTGTTTTCACAGTGATGGTGTGGGCTTTTTTTGGGTTGTTACGCTAAATGAAAACTAGCTGATTGTACATAAGTAGATGTTCAATGTAGAGAATGACACGGTGACAAAATTCATCACCGTTCCCGTCCCCGCAGATAACCGCGGGAAACCATCTTCATGTCATTCTTTAAGGAGAGAGGGAAGAATCAGAGTATGAATGACCACAACCACTGACCCGCAAGCTTTGCTTTGAAGAATGCTGGTGTAGAAGGACCGAGGTTGAAATAGACACTAGAAAATGACATGGGATTATTTCCCACGGTTATCCGCGGGGACGGGAACGGTGATGAATTTTGTCACCGTGTCATTCTCTAGTTCAATGCTGTTCCCTATATGTAGCCCAGCATTGAATATCGGTGGCCAAAACAGTACTGACTGAATATTTACTTCTATATTTCTATGCCCAGAGGATTTCTGAGGGAGAGGAAGGGATAACAGAGGTTAGAGTAGGTAGATTGAGTAGACTATAATGGTCTTTAACTGCTGTCATTTTCTGTATTTCTATGCAAAGAAGATCTCTAGGGAAGAAGAAGGGACTGAGGAGCTGAGTGGTAGGCATGGATAGGCAGACAGGATAGGCTGACTAGCCTTTATCTAACATCATGTTCTCTGCTTCAGTGCACAGAGGATTTCTGTGGGGAGAGATAAGTAGTTGGTATGGATGGGCAGACTGAATGGCCATATGGTCTTTGCTGTCATTTTCTCTATTTTGTTAACAGTACCCAGTTTCCAGATTTCCAGGAAAAACTGGACATGTCCTCTTTTTAGAGGACGGTCCAGGCTCCCAGACGAACTTTCCAAAACCTGGCAATTGTCTGGGTTTTGGAAAGCCCTGACAAGCTCCGTGCACATCCGGAGGGCCTCTGAGCATGCGCAGATGACATCACACACATCCGCGCATGCTCTAGGCCCTCCAGACGCGGCTGGAGCTCGTCCTGAAGAAGAGAGGAAGCTTTGTGGGGGCGGGGCTGGAGGCAGGTCTGGGGTGGAATGGGGTGGGGCTGAAGGCAGAACAGGACGGGGCGGGTCATTTGTCTGGGGTTTCCCAGAAAAACATATGGTAACCCTAACCCATAGCATGTACAACTTTTCACATTTCAGTTGGTTCTGTAGCTCGAACTCCTGCCACACTGTAGAGTCATGTTTCAAAGAAACACTCCTTCCTTTTGGCCTGCACTGCGTAGGAGCTCTCACAGATTGTTTGGCTGTTCACTGCCGATTCCAGTTGTTATCCATCAGGTTTCCTGCATATGATACCAATTAGGACCCCTGAGGAAGGAGTATTTCTTCGAAACATGGACCGTGTCAGGTCTGGGTTCATCAATCCTTTTGGATACAAACTGTTATATGACTATATTTATTATTTATTTTTTATGATTGTTTATTAAAGACTATATTTTTTATGATCGTTCAATTAAAGACTTGATTCTTGTACATCACCACTGCCTTTGTTTTTTTAAAAACTAGGTTGAACATAATAACATGATACAGAAAGACGAACTGTAACAAATAATGGGAAAGAGGGGAGAACTCCATTAATTGATAGAACAGAAAAGACATTTAGAGTGAACACATGATCTTGAAGTCACTTGGGCCCGGATTCTTTAACCGGGACTGTTGTCGGCGGCCACCTTACAAGCGGCTGCCGATCGTGTGTCAATCACGTGATGGTGCCGGGTATAGAATCACACCTCTGGCAAAGGGAGGTGCTGGAAATGTAGGCCAGGGTTTTCCAGCTCTCCATTTTCGGTGCCTACCTTTGATGTGAATCAGGCCTCTGTAGGTGCCACTTCTGGTGTCATCCATGCAGACCTTGGCATTAGGCGGCTTAAAGCACCAATTTTTTAGGTGACAATGGGTGCCTTGGAACTCAGTTAAAAACGTCATTTAAATGGCATTTATTTACTGAGCTTGGGCGCCTGCCGGCACCTAAAAAAATTTGCACCTTTTAAAGAATCCGGGCTTTGGACAATACAATGTTCCCCCATAAATTTGCAGTTTGCAGTTCACAGTTTCACTCATTCGTGGTATTCTCCGACCGTCTCTTCCTGTACTAAAGTCGGGCTACACCAATCAGGAGCTGCAATTCAAACCAGCTCTTGATTGGTGTAGCCCGACTTTAGTACAGAAAGAGGCAGTCGGAGCATACCGCGAGTGATTTCCTTCACTCACCAGTGCTCCATCTGCTCTCTCCTGCCTCCCCAGGCGAAAAACCGTATTCGCAGTTTTTCTATATTCAAGGGGGTTTCTGGAACGGAGCCCCGCGAATATCGGGGGAGTACTGTATAGCAACGTTTTCAACCTGATGTGCCATGGCTGCCTATAAAGCAAATAGAAAGTTACGGATTAGTGGAAAGGAAATGGGAAAACAAAACTGAGAATATGATTATGTCTCCGCACAAGTCTATGATGCAACCACACCTTGAGTACTGCATGCAGTTCTGGCTGCCCCATCTCAAAAAGGACAGAGCAGAACCAGAAAAAGGTTCAGGAGATGGAACACCTCTCTTACGAAGAAAAACTAAACAGGTTAGGGCTCTTTAGCTTGGAGAAAAGATGACTTGAGAAGGAGCTGTGACAGAAGTTTACAAATCACTGAGGCAACGATGCTCAAAAGCTTTCCGTGCCGGTAAGGCTCGTTAAAGCAGTCATTAATGCACAAAAGTGGTTGCTACTCTATGCAAATACATTACAAGGAGCTCATTGGTATTCTAAGGAGCTCTCCTTGTGATGCACTAATGGGAATGCCCCCCTCCCCTTTTATAGGGAAAAATTTCCAGCGGCTCTGGAGCTGCCAGTAGCTGTTGTGCATGTGTTGTGCACTCACAGCACACACACAATAGCTGCACCCTCCCCCTCCAAAAAAACCTCCCCACAGCTAAGCAGGCAGCCCCTGCTCTCCCTGCCAGCTCATCTTGATTGCGGATCTGGAGCTGCGATCAGCTGAGTGGCAGGGGAAGCCACAATCAGCTGAGTGGCAGGGGAAGTTGCCAGTCAGCTCTGGATCTGAGATCAAGATGAGCTGGCAGAAGGAAGAGCAGGAAAATGGAGCTGACAGAGGGCTGGGATGGAAGGGAAGGACCTGTGCCTAGCAATGTGCTCTTCTGAACAGGTGCCAAACACAGTCCCCCCTCCCCTTCCCCCCCTCCCGTGTACCAGGGCTGCTTCACGCAAATAGCATGCATATATTTGCATGTTATAGTGCTGAGCATGCCCCGATAAAATATTGCTCCCAACACGGTATTTATTACCATGTTGTCGGAGGTTTGAGCATTAGTGTCTGAGTGGGAAAAACTGTTAAATAGGGAACAGCTGTTTAACCTTTCAAGCAAAACAAGAGGACACTCGCTGAAATTAACAGTTAATTATAGACTAATCTCTAAGCTTCATTTAGGTGTTATTTTTTCCTGCTGTTACACGCTGAGCAGAAAATTTCAATGTATTGTCTACATTAGTGCCTGAATCTTTTTCCTGGGTGCTGATTCCTCATGTGCAAACTAGCCTCATGTAGCTATACTTTGGATTATTCGAGGGGGGGGGGGCAATTTATCCAAATGGTTTCCTATATGTCTCATTTTCAAAAAATAAAGATGTCCAAAAAATGGTATAAACCAACACTTGGATGTCCTAAGTGCAAGGACATTCAAGTGCTGATTTTCGAAACCGACATTAGAGGTGTATTATGGGTGGGATTTCGGTGTGTTTAGACTTGGATGTCTTGTAGCGATAATTGAAACTTTTCCAAGACATCCAGGACGGAATTTAGACATCCGGAGCTAGTCCTGTTTTAAAAACATCTAAATACCAAAAAGGAATCCAAACTGACCAGATGACCATTGGAAGGATTAAGTAATGACCACCCCACACTCCCCCAGTTGTCACTGAGCCCCTCCCACCTCCCCAAAATCTGAATTAGAGAATGACACGGTGACGGTTTACCCGCGGCCACCGCATTTAAGCCGCGGGTCACCGCCGAAAACGGGGAAGAAAACTAGCAGTCGCTGCGGTGACGGGGACAAGGCCATTCACCGACCGCGGAAACGGTGAACAGGTTTGTCCCCGCGGGCCAATGTACCCCCCTCTAGGAACCGCTATTTACCGCCCGACGCCCGATTCACCCCCCCCCCAGCAGGACCGCTCGCACCCCCACCCCGAACGACCGCTCGCACGCGCTCCCACCCGCACCCGCGATCGGAGCAAGAGGGAGCCCAAGCCCTCTTGCCCGGCCGACTCCCCGACGTCCGATACATCCCCCCCCCCGGCAGGACCACTCGCACCCCCACCCCGAAGGACCGCCGACTTCCCGACAATATCGGGCCAGAAGGGAGCCCAAACCCTCCTGGCCACGGCGACCCCCTAACCCCACCCCGCACTACATTACGGGCAGGAGGGATCCCAGGCCCTCCTGCCCTCGACGCAACCCCCCCTCCCCCCCCAACGACCGCCCCCCCAAGAACCTCCGACCGCCCCCCCAGCCGACCCGCGACCCCCCTGGCGACCCCCACCCCCCTTCCCCGTACCTTTGGTAGTTGGCCGGACAGACGGGAGCCAAACCCGCCTGTCCGGCAGGCAGCCAACGAAGGAATGAGGCCGGATTGGCCCATCCATCCTAAAGCTCCGCCTACTGGTGGGGCCTAAGGCGCGTGGGCCAATCAGAATAGGCCCTGGAGCCTTAGGTCCCACCTGGGGGCGCGGCCTGAGGCACATGGGCCCAACCCGACCATGTGCCTCAGGCCGCGCCCCCAGGTGGGACCTAAGGCTCCAGGGCCTATTCTGATTGGCCCACGCGCCTTAGGCCCCACCAGTAGGCGGAGCTTTAGGATGGATGGGCCAATCCGGCCTCATTCCTTCGTTGGCTGCCTGCCGGACAGGCGGGTTTGGCTCCCGTCTGTCCGGCCAACTACCAAAGGTACGGGGAAGGGGGGTGGGGGGGTCGTGGGGGTCGCCAGGGGGGTCGCGGGTCGGCTGGGGGGGCGGTCGTTGGGGGGGGCGGTCGTTGGGGGGAGGGGGGTTTGCGTCGAGGGCAGGAGGGCTGCAGTGCAGAACATAAGCCTTTCATTAAGACAATCCTGGTTCGCTTTTCCAAGTTAAAACAATTAGAAAAATATTTCTGGAGTGCTGTAATAAATTAAAATTAATAGTGCTCAGAACCCCCAAGGTAACTTCAGGCATCATTTTGAAGCTGGGGGGGGCGGTCGTTGGGGGGAGGGGGGTTTGCGTCGAGGGCAGGAGGGCCTGGGATCCCTCCTGCCCGTAATGTAGTGCGGGGTGGGGTTAGGGGGGTCGCCGTGGCCAGGAGGATTTGGGCTCCCTCCTGGCCCGCATCAGGCTTTCAGGATGGGGACAGACCTTCAAGGGGGGACAGTGCAGGGAAGTCAGGGAATTTATATTAATTAATTTTTTCTCTGCGTGTTTTGTTTTTGTATAGTTATTAACTAATATTTAACTAAGTTTTAAAGTTTTAAAGAATGTTTCCTTTATACGTAAATAAAGAAAAGTGAATGGGATTGCAGTGGCGGTGACGGGGCGGTGAATGGGGTGGCAGTGGCGGTGACGGGGCGGTGAAGAGGATGGTGAGACGGGGACGGGGCGGTGACGGGGATGGTGAGACGGGGACGGGGCGGTGACGGGGATGGTGAGACGGGGACGGGGCGGTGACGGGGACCAATTTTTTCACCGTGTCATTCTCTAATCTGAATGAAACAATACATACAGTACCTGTCTCTAGAACAGCAGCATCTGGTATGGGAAATCCTAGTACAGCATCAAACAGGTGTTTTAAGTAGCCTAGTGCATGGGCTAGTGAGCCATAAAGAGGAGGACCCAGGCTCATAAGCCACTCTAACCACTATGTTTATAGCAGTGTCTCTCAAACTGTGCGCTATGGCACATTGGTGTGTCCCGAAGAGAGTCTGGGTGTGCCACGAGAGATTCCAGAATTTTACTTTTACTTTTTAAAATTCCCTTCATAAGTATACACTAGAAAATAGATGACATGTACGTCACAAGAGTCTGACAATGTTGCGAGCGTCTGTGTGCGTAAGAATACAACCGCCCAGACAAGCATCATTCCTTGACGTGATTGGTTCTTGAAAATGGCAAGTAATTTTATTTTTATTTTTAATGCAGTAGTTATCCTAACTCGAACAACAATCAAGGCTTTGTTACCGTTTGGATCTTCTTATCTTTGCAAACATGGATTTTCAGCTCTGACAGAAATTAAATCAAAATAAAGGGAATGACTGCAGATGTTAGATGATGAACTGCATGTTTGCTTGTCCACTATTGAACCATGTTTTGATTTAATTTGCACTAAAAAACCCAGCAATGGTTAGATCCTTAGCAAACATTCTTGATCCCCAGTCTCTTAACATTTTAATTCATTCTCTCATAATTTCCAAACTTGACTATTGTAATTCCCTATTCAAAGGTGTCTGTCAAAAAGACATCAGACGCTTACAATTAATACAAAACACGGCCATAAAAATTATAACTAACAAGAAAAAATTTGACCATATCACTCCTTTGCTAAAAAGTGCACATTGGTTGCCAATCCATCATCGCATTACTTATAAAATTGCCTTAATCTCTTTTAAAACTATGGACTTCAAGGAACCCTCTTTTATTCATAAGTTCCTTATTCCTCATGATCCTCCAAGAACTCTATGATCTGCCTCTCAGCATCTTCTTTATGTCTCATCCTTAAAAATCATCAGTACACGGAGGGCAACTTTATTCGCCACAATAGCCCCTACAATATGGAATTCATTACCAATACATTTAAGGTCTGAGAAAAATCTCGATAAATTTAAGGGTGGTCTTAAAAGCTTTTTATTTAAAGACGCCTATGATTGCTAAATGATTTCAGGGTCCTTCCATGCCAAATTCTGCTTTTTATATCTATCACTGATATAATTCCTCACTTTTCCCTCTTGTTTTTAACCGTAATTGTTCTCTTTTCTTTTAAAATTGTATTTCTCCCTACTACCCCATTGTTTCCATGTAAGTACTGTCATGTCACCAATAAGTTTGTTAATTGTCCCCCTTTTAATTAATTTTTTAACTGTTAAACGCCAAGAATGTATGATTAGCGTTTTATCAAAGTTTAATAAAACTTGAAACTTGAAATTTGCATTGATTAGTAATTCTATTCTATCTATGCATAGCTTAAAGAACTTTAAATACATAACTCTAACATTTAATTTTTGTTGGTTTTGCAATTTTATAATTTCAATTATAATGTGCCGTGAAAAACATTTGCTCCATTTAGTGTGCCGGAGTTAAAAATGTTTGAGAGACACTGCTGCCTAAATCAAAATGTCATGCTCTGTCTCTAGCAGTATTCAAATCAAACTTAAAGCCCCCTTTTTTGAAACTGCTTTCGACTCTTAACCCCCATTCACTGCTGTCAGATACCTATACCCATTGTATTACTTCATCTACCAGAATATCCCCAACCCTGAGATGTCCTGTCTGTCCAAATTAGATTGTAAGCTCTTCTCAGCAGGGGCCGTCTATTGTATGTTAAAAGCACAGGGCTGTGTATACCTTTCAGCGCTGTAGAAATGATAAATAGTAGTAGTAGTAGTGTATGGTGTCATTGTTGAGGATAAGTTGAAACCCTCAGTTCAATGTGTGGCGGCAATTTAGAAATCAAATAGAATGTTAGGAATTATTTCGTTCTATGATATGGCCGTACCTCAAATACTCTGTGCAATTCTGGTTGATGTATCTAAAAAAAAAATTATAGCAGAATTAGAAAAGGTACAGAGATGGGCGATGGAAATGATAAAAGGAATGGGATGACTTCCCTATAAGGAAAGGCTAAAGTGGATAGAGCTCTTCAGTTTTGAGAAGAGACGGCTCAGGGTGTTATGATAGAGGTCTATAAAATACTAGGTGGAGTGGAAAGGGTAGATGTGAAATGCTTGTTTACTCTCTCCAAAAATACTAGCATGTGATGAGGCTACTAAATAGTAGATTTAAAACAGACCAGATTTTTTTCTCATGTGTAATTAAACTTTAGAATTCGTTGCTGGAGAATGTGGTAAAATCAGTTAGCATAGCGGGGTTTAAAAAAGCTTTGGATAATTTCCTAAAAGAGAAGTCCATAGACCATTATTGAGATGGCTCATGGAATCCACTGCTTATTCCTAGGATAAGCAGCATAAAATCTGTTTTACTACTTGGGATCAAGCTAGGTACTTGGGACCTGGGTTAGCCACTGTTGAAAACAGGATATTGGGCTTGATGAACTTTTAGTCTGTCAAAGTATGGCAATTCTTATGCACTTAAAAGCACGAAAACCCAGCAAAATCTTACTATACTGCCATATAGATGCCACCTGCAGCCATAAGGGCTATTAGGGTGGTAGACAGGTGGTATAGTTGGTTTGGTGGGAGTTTTGGAGGGCTTACCATACATTATAAGGGGTTTATGGTGAGATGTACTTCTGGCAACCTTTGTGTGAAATTCACCACAGTGCCCTCTAAGGTGCCTCACTGCTCTGTTTTATTTTATTTTTCTTTCCAGCTTATGATTTATCTTTAATCTTATCTATTGTTTTGCCTTTTGTCTTTGTTTTGTTCTATTTCTATCATTTAAATTTCTCCAGAATTCTACTTTTCAACGGCTCCCCCTTCTGCTTCTATTCCTTTCTCTCCTCTCTTCTACCTTCCAAAGTATTTAGATCAATGCTGTCTTGTTAAAATGTTTATTTTATTTTTATTTTTCCTCTAACTCTACTTTTCACTTCTCTATTACCCTCCAGGTACTTTAGTTAGATTGTGAGCCTTCGGGACAGTAAGGGAATTTTTCAAGTACCTTTTTTATTTCTAATCTTAATGTATATTTTCTGTAAACCGCTTAGAACCTAACGGATGTAGCGGTATATAAGAAATAAATTACATTACATTACTCTGTTGGGATGTCTGTGTGGCCAGTCCATTACAATGCTGGCCCCTCTCACGTCCAAATAGTCTGGATTTGGATGTTTTGAGCTTGGATGTTTTTATGATCGAAAATGCCCCCAAAAGTTAGGTGCACTAAGGTCTGATAGCCAAAAAAAAAAAAAAAATTTTATATTTAGCGGTTTCGAGAATGGATATTTCTCTGCCCTGACTTTTGGATGTCTTGCAGGAAATGTCCAAAGACGAACTTAGACGTCCTATCGCAAATGACCTTCCAAGTGTATTATCTTGTACTCAAGCACATTGAATTTCATCTGCCTCTTGGAATCCTGGTCACTCAAGATCTTCCTGTAATAACAACTTTGAATAAATTTGTGTCATCTGCAAATTTGATCATCTCACTCATTGTTCCCATTTCTAGATCATTTATAAATATGTTAAAACGCAGGTCACTGGGGTACTCTACTATTTAGCTTCCTCCATTGAGAAAACTGGCCATTTCATTCAACTCTGTTTCCTATCTTTAACCTGTTCTCAGTCTATGGCTGGATCTCTATCCAGTTTATTCGCTTGACTCAGGAGTTTATAAATCATACCAATGTGGATGGAAGTGCTATCTGCTCTCTTTAAGATGGTCCACATTGCTTTCTCCATTCCACTCATCCCCTCCATTTCAGTCACTTTAATAGTGGTAATTAATTGCGCCCTTTTGATGTAAACCAACCTCTTAGCTCACTTCTAGAATCAGAGAAAACAAAGAACAGCAAGGATCAGCAAATTCTGAAGCCCAGGATCATCCTCTGTGTAAGGGCCTATTCACCTTTCTGATATACTCCTACTCACTCAAAGATGTCTAAAAATCAATTCCAGCTGAGAAATCCTTGAAATCCTAAACCATTGAATGGTGAAGGTTATCCTATTATATGTGCTTGTTGCAGTAATTATTTCTTCTGGTATAATTCTCCACTGAAAATGAAATCGCGCTCCTGCTTCCTCTCATTAGACTGCTAATACTAGATATTTGGCACTTTTTGGCAGAGTTCAGATAAGTTCTCCACTTTCTCCATCATATGCCAAACAAATTTTGTAATACTATTCTGTACAACAGAAACAGTCAGCCAGAATTTTCTGACATAACAATAGAGCTTAATAGGACATATAAGTATGAAAACAATATTTGAGGAAGGAGAAGCTTACACACAGAAAAGGCCTTTTAGAAAATTGCATGGTCTGTGTGTGTGTGTGTGTATGTGTGTATGTGTGTGTGTGTGTGTGGGGAGTAGCTTACACACAGAGAAGGCCTTTAAAAGTTCTCAGCCCAACCAAGAAGGGAATGACATGGAGCCAAAACACTTACAAGTTATTCCAAATATTCATCCCTAAGTCCAACATACTTTGTGAAGTTTCTGTAACCCTACCCAAAAACACTCTGATATCTGGTCACTGAAATACTGCTCCGCTGCTGCAATCACCTCTGAATCACTCGAAAATTGTCACTCTTTCAAACTCTTCTTAAGGTTGGAAACAGAAAATAGTCAGATGGAGCAAGATCTGGTGAGTAGGGTGGATGGTCTAAGCACTGTAAACCCCCAATTGCGTCAAAACATCCATTGTTTTGCCAGCCTTGTGAGCAGGTGCATTGTTTTGCAAAAAGAGAACTCCTTTCTGCAGCTTCCCTCTCCTTTTTTCTTTCAATGCCTCCTTTAATTGGCCCAGCAAGTTATGGTAGTATTCTGCATTAACTGTTTGGCCCCTTGGAAGATAGTTAGTCATTACAACACTTTCCTGATCCCAAAACACGGTGGCATGACCTTTCCTGCTGACTTTTGGGTCTTGAATTTCCTTGGACTTGGAGAACCTGATTGTCGCCATTGCGTGGACTATCGTTTTGTCTCAGGATCATAGCGATGTAACCATGTTTCATCAGCAGTAACTAGTTGTTCTAAAACATTGGCACTAGCTCACTGAAAATGCTGAAAAATCAACTTGGAAGTGTCCACGTGATAACTTCTGCATACCTAGCTGCTTGTGAATTATGCACCCAACATATTCTCAGCAATTGTTCTAGCAAATATTTGCCGATTTGCCAAAATCAGGTCATGGACACCCATTTGAGGCCTCCCAGACCTTGCTGCATCTTTGGTCTCAAAATCTCCATGCTGAAAGTTCGCACACCACTTCTTCATTGTGGAGTATGGTGGGCATTTCGAAATGCATAGGAAAACAGATGGGAGATCTTCCTGCCTCCTCTGCCACATCGCTAACGCGGCAAACAGCCATTACATCATATTCTGCGCCAGTTGTTCAGGGCATATCTGCGGATCGAGGAGGATTGACCTCAATCATGGACAGCAATGTTTCGCTGAGCCCTGTTGGTATGGGAGTTCCCCCACGCTACCTGGGATGCCGACTGCATTACAGGAAGTGGAGGGGCTGAATACTCTGTCAGCGCGGTTCAGCTCATCCTTGACCCCGGAGGCAGTTCCAGTCTTGCTGGAGTTACAGCTGTCGCCAGCATCTGGGGGACCTGATGTTCAGCGAGCCTTGGGAGCTGAAGGTTCTATTTCCAATCAAATGGATGCTGTTTCTCCTCAGATGTTTCCTACTCTCCTCAGCCTGCTGAAAAAACCAACAGTGATGGAGGCAATCTGGGAAGCTATTGAAAGCCTTCATAAGATATGCTCCCACTTTATTTATACTTCACAAGCTTCTTCAGTTCAAACAAAAAATTTTGAAGAAAAAGTTCAGCATCAAGATATAAGAATGGACAAAGTTGAGAAGCAGGTCTCTGAATTAAAAAGTTCCTTCAGTCAGCAATTTAAGGACAAAAGCTTGTTGGGGAAGATTGAGAACCTGGAAAATGCAAATAGGAATTTAAATCTTAGACTGATCAACTTTCTGGTATCTAGGCTACAACTTTTTCAACTGTTCTTAACCTCAGTTCTAAAATATCCGGAGACAACTATGCCCCCACTACAGAAATTGTACTATTTAAATGTTCCTAAAGCATAGGAATTGTGGAACCAATCAGTGGATTAAAATCTTACAGATATTTTGGAATCTTCTCAGAGTGGAATTTCAGTGAGGGCTACATTGCTTGTGATCTTTGTTTTTTTTTCAAGACAAAGTGGCAATTTTTCGTTTGTTCTTTAAATCTGAGAATGTTGAATTTTTCAGAAGTAAAATAGCTGTTTTTCCAGATGTTTCTAAGTGGACAAAATCTCGTCTGAAAATTTTCCTAATGTTACATCAATTAAGTCTAGGATCTACCTTTCAGCTGCGCTTTCCTTGTAAATGTTGTATTAATTATCAATCTATTGCCCCTTGATTCTTAAATTTTGGAGATCTATATGGGGTCAAATTACTATGATCCTGGAAGTTCCATTATCATTGACATATGATGTATTTGGAATATTATTAATGCCCGAAAGTCCAATCAATGCAAACCAGAATAGGCTGCTTCTCGTCATGACAGGAGTTGCTATGCAGCTGATCATGAAAAACTGGAAAAATTGGGATAATATAAATTATAGTTTTTGGTGGGAAACTTTATGCCAAATTTATAAATTTGAACATATGAATTTGTTAAAATTGGGACACTATAATAAATTCAAAGCAATTTGGGATCCATTAACAAAATTTTGTATGAAATGAACATACGTATTTCCCTTTGATTTCTGTTATGCACATCCAGGAAGGGTGGGTGGGAGGGTGTGGGAGGGGGGGGTATTATATATTTATTATATCATTTGATTGCATTGAGTGCTGATTATTGTAATATTTGTTTGTTAATCTGTTGCACTTAGGGCTCCTTTTACTAAGGTGCGCTAGCGTTTTTAGCTCACGCTGCATTGCCCCGCGTGCTAAAACCGCTAGCGCAGCTTAGTAAAAGGAGCCCTTAATGTTGGCTTTTGAAAATGAATAAAGATAAAAAAATATATATATATCAATCTAACAGATATGTTTTCTACGAACCCGATCAATTACAATTTTTCTTGGAGGTCCACTGATATCACTACCCAGATTATCTAGTTGTAACAAACGATTTACTCTTTAATCTTGAATATAAAGATATATTTTCTTTTACCTTGTAGTGCTTGATTTTCTCTCCTTAAGTTGTGGACTGTCTGCATAGTACATTTATGTTAAATATTATAAGTATTATTTCCTTATTGTTATTTTTCCTTATCAAAGTTTGTTTTCTCTTTGATGCAAATAAAAGATAAACAATAATTAAAAAAAAAAGAGTATGGTGGGCATTTGTCACTCAGGGTTCCTTTTACGAAGCCGCGTTAGCGGTGTTAGTGCACACAGCTTTTTAGCGCTACGTGGCTAGAACTAGCGCTAGTGTCTAGTGCGGCCAGCAGTTTAGCACGCGTTAAACCGCTATCGCGGCTTCGTAAAAGGAGACCTCAATGTTTGCATCATACATTCATGGATTTTCTTTGGAGTTTTCTTCTCCAGGAATAGGAACTTCATGACGACTCGGAGTTCCACACTTTTCGTTGACATGGTTTAATCAGTGATCTGAAAAAATGTCAAAACATAGCATTACGATTGCGCAGATTGTCACCTTGCACAATAAAATAGTGGTCAGCAAATACAAGTCCAAGTCCCGCCATCCCCCCTATGTAAACATTGCATCACATTATGATCATTCCACAGCACAATGTATGACAGAGAACTGTTGGTATACACAGGTCCAAGCACCTGTCAAAGTCACACATACACCCATCTTTCTATGATCATCTCACAGCTCAAGACAACTTCCATTTATCAACCTATGCAACAAGAAGCAGGAAAGTGTAGTTACTTACCTTTAACGTAGGTTCTCCGTGGACAGCAGGATAGTCAGCCACATATGGGTGTTATCCCAACAGCTCCCAATTTGCGGATAAGCTCTCCAATAGAACCAAAATCGTACTCTGCTCTACCACCTTCTCTGGAAGCGCATTCCAGGTGTCCACCACCCTCTAAGTGAAGAAGAACTTCCTAGCATTTGTTCTGAACCTATCTCCCTTCAGTTTTTTTGAGTGCCCTCTAGTTTTTGTTGCTCCCACCAGTCTGAAGAATCTGTCCCTCTCTATATCCTTCATGATCTTGTAAGTTTCTATCATATCCCCTCTAAGTCTCCGCTTTTCTAGGGAAAAGAGCCCCAGCTTCTCCAGCCTCTCAGCATATGAAAGGTTTTCCATATCCTTTATCATTTTTGTTGCTCTTCTCTGGACCCTCTCGAGTATCGCCATATCCTTCTTAAGGTACGGCGACCAGTACTGAACGCAGTACTCCAGATGCGGCCGCACCATCGCTCTATACAGTGGGAGGATAACTTCCTTGGTTCTGGTAGTGATACCTTTTTTGATAATGTCCAACATTCTGTTCGCCTTTTTTGAGGCCGCTGCGCATTGTGCCGCCAGTTTCATTGTTTTATCCACCAAAACCCCCAAGTCCTTTTCTAGGTTGCCTTCCCCCAATATCATCCCCCCGTCGTGTA
Organism: Geotrypetes seraphini; assembly: GCF_902459505.1. NCBI lineage: Eukaryota > Metazoa > Chordata > Amphibia > Gymnophiona > Dermophiidae > Geotrypetes > Geotrypetes seraphini. The sequence goes on along the minus strand of NC_047091.1, from coordinate 121,711,609 downwards.
GTTATACATCGGGTTTCCTTTCCCTATGTGCATGACTTACATTTTTCCACATTGAAGCTCATTTGCCATTTATTTGCCACTCACTCAGCTTGTTCAGGTCCCTTTGAAGTTCTTTACATTCCTCAACAGATCTAACCGTACTGGAGAGTTTTGTATCATCCACAAATTTTATAACTTCGCACTTGGTCCCTGTTTCCAGGTCGTTAATAAATATATTGAACAGGAGTGGTCCCAGCACTGACCCTTGCAGGACGCCACTTGTGACCCCTTTTCAGTCAGAATAGTGTCCCTTTAGTCCTACCCTCTGTTTCCTGTCTGCCAGCCAGTTTCTGATCCATCTGTGTATGTCCCCTTCCACCCCGTGGTTCCACAGTTTCCTTAGTAGGCGCTCGTGAGGTACCTTGTCGAAGGCTTTCTGGAAGTCCAGGTATACTATGTCTATGGGGGGTCACCTTTGTCCAACTGTTCGCTTATCCCCTCAAAGAAGTGCAGTAGGTTCGTTTGGCAAGATCTTCCAGTACAGAAACCATGCTGGCTTGTTCTCATCAGCCTGTTTTTTCTATATGCTCATTGATGCTGTCCTTGATCAATGATTCGGCCATTTTCCCCGGAACTGAGGTTAAGCTGACCGGTCTATAATTCCCCGGGTCGCCTCTGGATCCCTTCTTGAAGTTAGATGTAACATTCGCTATCCTCCAGTCTTCCGGGATTACCCCTGTTTTCAAGGATAGGTTGCAAATCTGCTGCAATAACTCCGCTATTTCGCCTCTAAGTTCTTTTAGTATTCTTGGGTTGATTCTGTCTGGGCCCGGAGATTTGTCAGTTTTTAGTCTATCTATCTGTTTGAGTACGTCTTCGAGGCTTACCTCCATGCACGATAATTTTTTCTCTTGGACCCCTTGAAGAATATTTCCGGTTCTGGCACATTGGATGTGTCCTCTATCGTGAAAACCGATGAGAAGAACGTGTTTAATCTATCCGCCACCTCCTTTACCAGTCCCTTCCTGTCACCCTCATCCAGGGGTCCCACCTACTCCCTCGCCGGTTGTTTTCCTTTCACATATCGAAAGAATGGTTTGCAATTCCGTGCCTCCTTGGCAAGTCTGTCTTCATACTCTTTCTTTGCCGTTCTGACCACGCGGTGACATTCTTTTTGATGCTTCCTGTGCTCTTTCCAGTTTTCCTTAGTTTTGTCATTCTTCCACGTCCTGAAAGATTTTTTTCTTGTCTCTTATTACCTTCTTAACTTCATTGGTTAACCATGCTAGGTCTTTTGCTTGACTCTTTCTGCACCCTTTTCAAAATCTGGGTATATACCGGTTTTGTGCTTCGTTCACCGTGTCCTTGAATAAGGTCCAGGCTTGGTCCACTGTTTGTGCCTTTCTGGAGCAGTTCCTGAGTTTTCTCTTTACCATTTGTCTCTAGGCATCATAGTTCCCTTTCCTGAAGTTGAATGTTGTTGCAATGGTTCTCCTCCCCTTTGGTATACTTATTTCCACTTTGAATTTGATCATGTTGTGATCACTGTTCCCTAATGGTCCCACTACTTCCACTGCTTGGGCAGGTCCTCTCAGCCCTTTGAGGATCAAGTCCAGATTAATAGCTGTTTTCCTGGATAATTTAAATATTTCTCAATTTTTGGAATTTTCTAAAGATATAATAAATGTGATCAACAAAGTAGCACATTTAGTTAAGACAGAATTAGAAAAACAAACTAATCTTAAATTGTATTTTGTAAAAAAAAAAACCAACCAACCCAAACAGGCTTTGTTCTGTGGTCAGCAATTGAGAGTATTTCCTGATGTAGCCAGACAGACACAGTTTCGGAGGAAGCAGTTCCTACAGCTTAAGCCTCGGGTTTTGGCGTTAGGAGCTGGCTTCTTCCTTAAATTTCTATGATAACTACATATTTGTCGATCCATCTCAACTAGAGAATTTTTTTAAAAGATAAACCTTTGAGAAAGTTTCAGTAACTAATACAGTAGTTGATAATAAATGACATTTAAAAGTTGGGTCTTTATTTGTCTGCTTGTGATGGAATAATTTCTCGGATACTTTGGGCTCCTTTTACTAAGGTGCGTTAGGGCCTTATCGTGCGCTAGACCTTAATGCCAGAAGTGTATCACGCGGTAATTAGCGCACCTTAGTAAAAGGAGCCCTTTGTTTTTTGCTCATATTAAGGCACTAGACAGCCCCAATGATGTGGATAGGTCAGTAGTAATGTTTTATTTTAATTTCTTTTTGGTATTCTGATGTACCTGGATTTTGTTATGTATGTAACAAATAGAAATAAAGTTATTTAAAAAAAAAAAAATAAAAAAAATCAGACCCATTCACTACCAGGAACTTCAAAGCACTAGACTAGAACGTGGATCCAAGCATACTCTGGTGATCTCGTCTGGACAGTGCTGCTTCTCTGGGCTACAGTTCAATTCAGCCATTCTTCTAGGCCAGTGAGCCAAAAATATTTCCTGCAGCCCGAGAAAGCTGATTGCAGAAAAAATGTGATCTGGAAATTGAACAGGCCTTAAATGAAACAACTAAATCAAAATATGAACATGCAAACTTCACCTTTGATTAAAGAATATGTCACTTCAGCAGCAGTGATTAATACAAATAAGTAATGGGGAGCTCTATCTGCCTTGCAAATTAAAAGCCCGCCTCTGACTCTATCAGTTATTTGGATTAGGCAAAGTGGGACAGCAGAATGCAGAATCCTAAATACAAGGAGAAAATTACAAGGCGTAACTGTGTCCCTCATTAGCATAGGGACTCATCACTCTAACTGGGAGGAATCCGGTCCGTTTTAATTACCTGGGTCAGCTTTGGCAGTGAAAACAGCAGTGGAGACATCAGAGGCGGGAGGAATTGAGAACGGGTGAGTAAGAGGGAAAATGTCCTTTGCTTGTTTTGAATCAGTCTCTGAATATTAAATCAATTTCATTAGCAAGCCTCAGCTCCTGGATTCAAATGAGTAATTTGGAGGCAGGAAGTATGAGCAAAGTTTGGAAAGAAAGAAATTGCCTAATGAAGGATTTTCTAAGCAAGGCCAAGGTCATTGTGTAGACAAGAGAGAGAAAAAGTTCACTGCAGCAGCCTGAACCAAATGTGGCAGTGAGGAAAGGAGGATGTCAAACATTAGTCTACGAAATCTCTGCCCTGTCTAATCCCTTAACTAATGATCAGATAGCTTTTACTTTCTCTGAAACACTAGCTATTTTAGAAGCATTTCCATGTATAAATAGCAGCATGTAGTTATGTAAATCACATATATGTGTAAATGGAGGTTTCGGAAAGGTGCATTTTACACCTAGAGATCTACAATTGCAGAGGGATTGGAGGCATGGTTGGTGGTGTTTATGCAGGCCAAAAATCTGCATGTGTATTCCCTATTACAGGGGTGTAGCCAGAAGTTGAATGGGGAGGGGGTGTGGACTATGTGAGACAAGCATTTGCTCTCAGTCCTCTCTCCCCTGCTGCCACTTGCTGTTGCTCTCTCCCCTCCCCCGATCATGCCTTTTCTGAAGGGGATGCTCAAGCCCCACCAGTTGAAGTTTCGTTGCTGTAGACCTGAAGACACTATCTGAGAAGAAGCAAAGAAGGAGGCAAGCTGCTCCACTTTCTGACACCAGTTCTTCCACACATGCTATGAACTGAGCATGTACCGAAGTGCTGACATCAACAGCTAGAGCATCTTGTTGACTTCCTGCTGCTCGGGCAGCAAAGGCAGGGCTCCAGAGGCAAAACTCTTTGATTAAGTGGGGCTTGAGCACCCCTGCCAGCCATGTATTGGCTACCACAAAGTTGAAGAAGGCCAGAACCTGAAGCCCCCCCCCCCCCAGCTATGTCACTGCCTCATTGTACAAAGATAATAGATGGACATGGGAAAAAAATGTATTTCCCTCATCATCTTGTCTCTTAGGGTTGTAACTGATGCCCATTGCAGTCTACCCCCCGTTCTCACTTTAAAAGGACAAAGAGGTTAAGTTATTTAATTTTACTGTGAATGGAAATCATCAACACAATAATTTCATCTTCATGCCAAATAAGAACACAAGAATAACCTTACTGGGTCAGACCAATAGGCCATCAAGCCCAGTAGCCCGCTCTCACAGTGGCCAATCCAGGTCACTAGTACCTGGCCAAAATCCAAAGTGTAGCAACATTCCATGCTGCCGATTCAGGGTAAGCAGTGGCTTCTCCCATATCCTTCTCAATAACAGACTATGGACTTTTCCTCCAGGAAATTATTCAAACCTTTCTTAAAATCAGCTATTCTATTCCCTCTTACCACAACCTCTGTCAATGCAATATAGAACTTAACTATTCTCTGGGTGAAAAAATATTTCCTCCTATTGGTTTTAAAAGTATTTCTCTGTAACTTCATCGAGTGTCCCCTAGTCTTTGTAATTTTTGACAGAGTGAAAAAATCGATCCACTTGTACCCATTCTACTCTACTCAGGATTTTGTAGATTTCAATCATATCTCCCCTCGGCCATCTCTTATCCAATCTGAAGAGCCCTAACCTTTTTAGTCTTTCCTCATACAAGAGGAATTCCATCCTCTTTATCATCTTGGTCGCTCTTCTTTGAACCTTTTCTAGTGCTGCTATATCTTTCTTGAGATAAGGAGACCAGAATTGAACGCAATACTCCAGGTGAGGTACAGGAGTGATAAAGAGGCATTATAACATTCTTAGTCTTGTTAACCATCCCTTTTTAAATAATTCCTAGTATCTTGTTTGCTTTTTTGGCCGTCGCCACACAATGGGCAGAAGATTTCATCATGTTGTCTACAATGACACTCAGATCCTTTTCTTGGGCTCTAACCCCCCAAGATGAACCCTAGCATCTGGTAACTGTGATGTAAGAGATCTACCTGAACCGGAAATGGTTTTCAAGGGTGATGAGGTGGAGGAACTGAAATAAATCTCGAATCTGGAAGATGTACTAAGCCAAATCGACAAGTTAAAAAGTGATAAATCACCAGGACTGGATGGTATACATCCCAGGGTACTAAAAGAACATAAACATGCAATTGTTGACCTGCTGTTAGTGATCTGTAACCTGTTACTAAAATCATCTGTAGTACCTGAAGATTGGAGGGTGGCCAATGTTACACCAAATTTTAGAAAGGGTTCCAGGGGAGAATCGGGAAATTACAGACCAGTAAGCCTGACTTCAGTGCCAGGCAAAATAGTGGAAACAGTTATAAAAAATAAAATTGTGGAACACATAGACAAACATGATTTAATGAGACAGAGTCAGCATGTGTTCAGCCGAGGGAGATTTTGCCTCAACAATTTGCTTCTTTGAAGGTGTGAATATAGAGAACAATTGAATAGAGTAACAATGATGCTGAGCAATTTGTATCGTTTGAAAGTCATAATTTTGGTCTATTTTCCCATTATTTTTGAACAATATTTGTCATTGTGAGGGAGCTCACAATGGTCTTTCTATCCTGGCAGAGCTGATTTAGTTTTGCCTCAGATCTTTTGAAAAGGCCATCCATTTTACAGCTTGATGATACAGCTGGTGGGTTGATTTTTTGATCATCTTTAAAAGACTGATCAGAGCAGATCTACATGCTGAAACTTCCTTGCTCAGGTCAGGACAGTCAGCAAAAGATGAAAATACCAGAACATATAAGTGAATCATAAAAGCTTTCCAATAATAGTAGGAAGGGGAAAGGCAGCAGGGGGCTTGGGGAAGGGGGAGATGGATGGTTAGGTGATCGGAAGATGGCAGGTAGTGGAATTTTAGCACCTAATATGTTTGAAAACCTAGATCTTTGTTAAGTCCTTTCTTGTTGGTTTCAAAGTATCTGATTATATTAACTTCAAATTGCTTGTTTTTTAAAGATCCTTTTTAAGATCACTGATGCAGTGCTCTCATTCTGAGAAATGTTATCCACAGCTGCTGGCCAGTTAAATAACACTTAGCCAGCGAAATGCTAATATTCAGCGCAAGTTGAATATTAGCCACTGAATATTAGCGACTAGCCCGGTCACTGCCTACGTCACGTGACATAACCATAGAAACATAGAGTATGACGGCAGAAAAGGGCCGTCGGCCCAACAAGTCTGCCCACTCAAAAACCCTCCCTCTAAAAGAACCCTCCCCCTAAGCAATTCCCCGGAGCGAACCCACATGTTTGTCCCATCGTCCCTTGAAGTCGAGCACGTTACTGGCCTCAACTACCTGACGTGGAAGACCATTCCAGCGATCCACCACCCTTTCGGTGAAGAAGTGTTTTCTGATGTTACCATGAGGTCTCCCACCCTTGAGTTTGAGCGGATGCCCTCTTGTTGCCGTGGGACCCGTAGGGAAAAAGATATCTTCTTCCACCTCATTACGGCCTGTAAGATATTTGAATGTCTCTATCATGTCTCCTCTCTCTCTGCGTTCTTCAAGAGAATATAACTGCAGCCTGCTTAGACGTTCTTTATATGGGAGATCCTCGAGTCCTGAGACCATCTTAGTGGCCATTCGCTGAACCGATTCCATTCTCTTCACATCCTTTTGATAATGTGGCCTCCAAAACTGAACACAGTACTCCAGATGAGGTCTCACCATGGACCTATACAACTGCATTATAACTTCAGGCTTTCGGCTGACAAAACTTCTTCAGATGCAACTCACCATTTGTCTAGCCTTAGCTGAAGCTCTCTCCACTTGATTGGCAGTTTTCATATCTTCACTAATGATTACACCCAGGTCCCGTTCTGCAACAGTTCTTGTTAAGTTTTCACCATTCAGGATGTATTCTGCAGGGGTTACCGCTACCAAGGTGCATAACCTTACACTTTTTGGCATTAAAACTCAGTTGCCAAGTATTAGACCATTGTTCCAGTAAAAGCAGGTCCTGCCTCATAATGTCGGGCATGGTTGCGCTGTCCACAACGTTGCATAGCTTAGCGTCATCGGCAAATAATGTAATTTTACCTCGAAGTCTCTGAGGCAGGTCTCGTACAAATATATTAAATAGTATTGGATCCAAGACCAAACCCTGCGGCACTCCACTGGTCACTTCCGATGTTTCTGAAGGAATACCATTTACCACCACCCTCTGAAGTCTACCACTGAGCCAGTCTTTAACCCATGCAGTCAATGTTTCTCCTAGTCCCATCGTATTCATCTTGTTTAATAACCTACGGTGTGGGACACTATCAAAAGCCTTACTGAAGTTCAGATACAGTCAAACCTCGGTTTACGAGTGCACCGGTTTGCGAGTGTTTTGCAAGACGAGCAAAACATTCGCAAAATCAGCACCTCGGAAACTGAGTTTGACTCGGTTTACAAGCGCCACACCCCCGCAATCCGGCATCCCTCCAGCAATCCGGCATCCCCCCATGCTCACATCGTCCCCCCCCTTGCGATCCTTCATCCCCTCCTCGCACCACAACAACATCGCTTACCCCAATTGGGCACCGGCACCAGCACCAATGCACAAGAGGTGCTGGTGCCCGAAGATCCTCCCTCTTCTGTCCTGGGCTGGGCTGGGTGGTGCGATGGAGATCCTCCTTCTTCCCTGTGCTGGGCTGGACTGGGCTTTGAGCATTTGCGTATGCTCAAAGCCTTCTGGTCTCGCTCTCTCCGAGATTCTCAGATTCAGAATCTCAGAGAGAGCGAGACCAGAAGGCTTTGAGCATGCACAAATGCTCAAAGCCCAGTCCAGCCCAGCACAGAGAAGAAGGAGGATCTTCGTTGCACCGCCCAGCCCAGCCCAGGCCAGAAGAGAGAGGATCTTCGAGCACCTCCTGTGCATTAGTGCTAGTGCCGGTGCCCAATTGGGGTAAGCGATGTTGTTGCGGTGCTCAGGGGGGGGGGGGCGACGCGAGCGGGGGGAGGATGCCGGATCACGGGGGGGGGGGAGGGGTATGGAGCAGCATCGGTGGCCTCAAGGGGGAGGGGATGGAGCAGTGCCGGTAGCCTCGGAGGGGGGGAGGAGGAGGTGGAACGAATCAAAGCGAGTTTCCCTTACTTCCTATGGGGAAACTCGCTTTGATATACAAGCAATTTGGTTTACAAGCATACTTCTGGAACGAATTATGCTCATAAACCAAGGTTCCACTGTATATCAAAAGCCTTACTGAAGTCCAGATACCTAAGCAGGTGGTCACATCCCAGATCCTAAGCAGGTGGTCACATCGCGGATTAACAACTATTCAAAATAGATCATAAAATTGATATATTATTACTTTCAAAGAAATTATTTAATGATTGTATATTAAACTTAATAAAATAAATAATATAATGTAATGGTGCTCAATGTGATATCATTATCTACCAATTATTCTGGTAACAGAAGATAAAAATCATAGAAATATCTTTGCACCTTCCCTAACCTCCTCCAATAAAATGTTTTAAAAAGTATTCTAGATTCAAAAATAGATAGTACTTATCTTGAATCCGATGCCGATGTCAAAATCCATTACCAGAAGTATTCCAAATTAGTTAAGTGCTCCCACTGTGCAATTCATGTGTTCTAATCAAAAAGTAAATATGTCCAAAAGAATTCAAATAGAAACTTCAATCTGCCATTCAGCAGTTGCCTTTATTATTATTATTTTTTATATCTTTATTGAATATTTGTGAAATTAGAAGTAACAAACAGAAACTATAACAAATGCAATACATTTGGGTTGAGGAGTTGCAAAACAGGTGCAATCAACAGTGAAAATAGCAATGTTAAGAAATTATACATACACTAATCTTTAAGCCCATTACATTAACGGGTGCTAGAATAAGAGTTTTTACCTCATGCACAATTGTCATTTCTTTAATAAGACAGTAACTATTTTTTCTGCAGCCCTCACAGTTAAAGTTTAACATCTTTCCTTTCTCAAAACTGACACATTTCAATCACTTTATGGAAAATAAAATAATTTCCCCTACCTTTGTTGTCTGGTGACTTTTAACTATGTTTCCAGGGCCTCCTGCATGCTTCTCCTTTGGTCCTCCTTCCCTCCCCCAACCAACATCTATCTCCCCCTCCCTCCATGAGTCTAACTTTTCACTCTCTGCCCTCTCTCCCTTCGCCAGTGTAACATTTCTCCTTCCCTCCTTTCTTCCCTGCCCATCCATCTCACCCTCTCCATGTCCAACACTTTCTGCCTCCTGCACACTTTCTCTCTCTGTCATTGCCTCTTCCCTCAGTGGCATCCCTCTTTCCTACCCCTCAACCCAACATGCTCTCTTCTCATGCACCATCTCACCCTCACCTCCAGTATGTAGCACCTTTCCTTTTCCTCCCTTTCTGCCAGGTCCAGCAGCACCTCTTCTCCCTTCCTTTTACCTCCCCCCTGACCAGCAATACCCGTTCCCTTGCTCCCCCTGTCCAGCAGTACCCCTTCTCCCTTCCCTGCTCCCCCTGTTCTGCATCCGCTAGCTTTAGTTTAGCTTTAGCCGCAGTTTCATCAGACAGCCTTGGGGCTTCCGGCCCACCTCGCATCATCGAAGTGGGCCGGCCTAGCAAAGGCCCCGCGGCTGCTTGATGAAACCACAGCTAAAACTAAACTAAAGCTAGCTGCCGCTGCTGGTCCGGGGATGAGAAGAAGAGGAATCCCATCAGCGTAAAGTCGGCAGAAGGCAGGAAGTCAGCCGGTGTCGGCGATCAGGGCAGAAGGCAGGAAATCAGCAGACGTCAGCACGGGTGATCGGCGGCAGAAGGCGAGATTTATTAAACCGCCACATGAAACAGCCACATGCTCCTTCTACTGTGCATGCGGCAGCACAGAAGCACAAAACACGGACACACGGAGTTTCAAGTGCACATGCGCGTTAAGGGTATTATTATGATAGATATGGACATAGCTGGCATAAGTTTGTGTGCAGATAGAGAGAATAATCCAAGAATTGGAATAGATTAATGGAGATAATAGCCTGATTCTTTGAAGGAATCTCGGGAGCAAAGAGATCAAGTGTCCATCTTGTTTGAAGCTCAGAAGCGCCACTCCCCCCCACACACACACACTCCAGCAGTTACCTTTAACATACACTTCCCCCTCCCCATTCGCGGTTTCGGCAATTGCGATTTCACATTCGCGATTTTTTGGGGAGGGGGAAAAAAAGAAAACCCCCTCACAGTTTAGCCTTCCCCCCGGCGTCCCGGCCTTACCTGGTGGTCTAGCAGGCTTTCGGGGCAGGAGCGATCTTCCTACGCTCCTGCCCCGTGTAGATCGCCAGTAGGAAATTGCTGTGGGGAGTTCCCGTCGTAGTTTCGAGAGACTACGGGAACTCACAGCAGCTATTTCCTATTGGCGATCTGCAAGGGGCAGGAGTGTTGGAAGATCGCTCCTGCCCCGAAAGTCCGCTAGACCACCAGGTAAGGCCGGGATGCCGGGGGAAAGGCAGGAGGGAGGCGGGGGTGGGTCAGAGCCTGACCAGAAGATATTCGCGGTATTTCACCATTCGCAGTCCGGCTCTGCCCCTATCCCCCCGCGAATCCAGAGGGAGAAGTGTAGTAACATAGTATATGACGGCAGATAACTGTTCTTTTCCCCAACACGATATCATGTTTCACAGACTGCTTCCTCAGGAGGAAGAACTTCACTGAGCTTTGAAAACTGATTTTCCTGCAGCACAACGGACAGAAACAGCCCACAGGTTAAGATTAACTGCTTAACCAGTTGCTGGTTATTAAATAATTTCTTTGAAAGCAATAAAATATAAATTTTATGATCTTCTATTTAGAATAGTGTCTTTTGACTTTTTGAGGATCAATTTTTGATAAATTCGAGACTCCCGATTTTTATTTTGGTTGTACTTAGCCAGTTAGCACCAATATTAATTGGCTGACTGGCTAAGTTGAGCAGCCAGAAAAGCCCACATAAATAGTAGTTCTACCTTTGGCTGCTATAATTTAGCCGGCCAGTCAATGAATATCGGCTTAACTGGCTATGATTTTGTGGCCAAAAAACCCTGGAAATTCAATGCTGGTTGCAGAATACGGCTTCACATTGAATTTCTAGGTTCGCCGCTCATCGCTGAAGATAGCCAGGCTGCCTCCTGCACAAGGCTGGACTAACGGGTAGGCCCAAAGTGGTCAGGGGAGCCCACTGAAGAAACAGAGGACTACAGGATGGAGTTTCTCCCTTTCCCTCCACCCCTCCCCCATTTGGTCTGACATCTAACCCTTTCTCTCTCCCCTTCCCATCAAGCATCACCCCTTGACTTCTCAAGCCACTCCCCACACACATATAAGGGTGTATCTTTTTAAAAATTGTTATATGCTTGGCTGCAATTCTTATGCACTGCTTGCTAGGCTTAGCTTAGCTATGCACTGCTTGCTAGGCTTAGCTTATGCACTGCTTAGCTTAGCTTAGTTTATGCACTGCTTAGCTTAGCACTGCTTAGCTTAGCTTAGCTTATACACAGCTTAGCTTAGCACTGCTTAGCTTAGCTTAGCTTATGCACTGCTTGCTATGCACTCGGATCCTTACAGCCATCAATTTGGCTCAACTTTCTATTTCCGCAGAAGCAGGATCATCACATACAATCACACCCAAGTCCCGCTCTTCTGTCGTGCACATAAGTTCTTCACCCCCTAAACTATACTATTCCTTCGGTTTGTAGCACTGTCCAGCTTGCTGAATGCTCTGTGCTGCTTCGATGCTCATAGGAACTCTATGACCGTTGGAGCAGTGCAGAGCATTCAGCATGCAAGCCAACGCTAAAAACCTTTTCCATGCTTTTGTAAAAAGGGGGGAGGGTTAGTTTGTGATTACTTTTTCCACACTGGGCGAAGGTGATTCTGTGTGTATGAAAGACATGGTTTTCTGTTATCATTGACCGGCCTTATTTGGCAAAATGCATTGGGAGCACCTTGAATAAACCTGATTTGAATCTCATTATTGTCTGCTGATCTTTTGTTCCATGTTGGATTCTTTGGTGGACCGCTTGCCTTGTTGTTTCATTACAAGTTAATATACATGGAGTGGGACATACTACCGTGTTTCCCCAAAAATAAGACCTACCCCAAAAATAAGCCCTAGCATGATTTTCGGGGGTAGGTCTTAATATAAGCCCTACCCCAAAAATAAGCCCTAGTTGAAGGGCTTATTTTTGGGGTTGGGGAAAGCAAAATAAAAGACCACTGCTGGTACCGGGTCTTCCTAAATGCCGCAGCAGACCCTTCCATCTCTTCCTCCCCAAGCCAACCGCGAGACTGACATATCATTACCTACTGTGATATGCAGACTGTGCCTGCTAGGTCTGGCTCAAAAGCAGACAGTTCCCAACTGGCCCAAGTTAAACCCCAGTTTAGTATTTCACCTGGTGTTCCTCCTGTATCCAGTAGAGGGAGTCCTGGGGCTAGACTGCAGGTTTCCCTTCCCCCACGTAATCAGAGAGGACACCTGAGGGTTTGGGGCGTGGTTACCAGCTCCTAAACCAGAGGTCTGATCTGCTGGAGAGACAGAAGGAGAGTTGGAGGGAACAGAGGCAGTTGCAAAGCTCAGGGCTGGGAGTTCTGCAGGGCTGTTCTGTGCCTGAATGCATGGAACTTGTTGAGGCTGGAGCAGAGCTACCTTCAGACCCTTTGGAAAATCCCAAGCCATGGAACTGGAGCCATTCACTGAGGTACCTACCGGTGTTCAGCCCATGGAAATCTGCTAGTCCAAGGCAAGTGTTTAAAACTCAGAATGTGGATTACAAATATCCGGGTTTTTGCTGGATGGACTATTTTTGCAGTGTAACTGTTTTGTAGTTAAGGTGGCGGGGGTTTGCCCCACGTTCATGTGGAGGGATCGAGGGCCAAATCTTGACAAATTTCCAACACGTGGAGCACGCCAACTTGCCCAGCACTACTGCGGCTGGAGGAATCAGTGTTGGGGCACTGATTCAGGCACAAGTCTTCCTGAGGAAAGTGAGGACTTATGTTGGGACTATTTTTTATTGGTAGTGAAACCTTATTGACTGGAACTCTTGCTTACATAAAGAATCCATTTTTGCTTGAAGCATAAGGTTTCTGGTTTTGGGTTTAAAACCCTTATTTAGAAGTGTCTGTACCGCAATAGGACTATTAAGTTTACCCAAACATAGAAAATGACGGCAGAAAAGGGCCATAGCTCATCAAGTCTGCCCATACCAATGACCCACCCCCTGACTTTACTCTCTTGGAGATCCCACTTGAATATCCCATTTTCTCTTAAAATCTGACACGCTATTAGCCTCAATCACCTGCTGAGGTAGTTCGTTCCAATGATCAACCACCCTTTCGGTGAAGAAATACTTCCTGGAATCACCATGAAATTTTCCTCCCCTGACTTTCAGCGAGTGACCTCTGGTGGTTGAGGGCCCTATAAGACAGAAGATATCATCTTCCACCTCTATACGGCCCGTGATATACTTAAACGTCTCAATCATGTCTCCCCTCTCTCTTCGTTCCTCCAGTGAGTACAGCTGCAATTTATTTAGCCTTTCTTCATACGTGAGATCCTTGAGCCCCAAGACCATCCTGGTGGCCATTCGCTGAACCGACTCAATTCGCAGCACATCCTTCCGGTAGTGTGGTCTCCAGAATTGAACACAATACTCCAGATGGGGTCTCACCATGGATCTGTACAGCGGCATTATGACTTCAGGTCTTCTGCTAACAAAACCCCTATGGATACAGCCCATCATTTGTCTTGCCTTGGAGGAAGCCTTCTCCACTTGATTGGCAGCCTTCATATCATCACTAATGATCACTCCTAAATCACGTTCCGCCGTGGTCCTGGCCAAGGTCTCACCATTTAGTGTGTAAGTTCTGCACGGATTTTTTTTACCTAGGTGCATCACCTTACATTTTTTAACATTGAAGCTTAGCTGCCAAGTCGATGACCACTGTTCCAGTAGTAGTAGGTCCTGTGTCATACTGTCTAGCACACTGCTTTTACCTACTATGTTGCATAGTTTGGCGTCGTCGGCAAACAGTGATACTTTTCCTCTAAGCCCTTGGGTCATATCTCCTATGAATAAATTGAATAGAATCGGGCCCAAGACGGAGCCCTGTGGTACTCCACTCATCACAGCTGACGTTTTGGAGGGGGTACCATTTACCATTATCCTTTGAAGTCTACCGCTTATCCAATCCCTAACCCATGCAGTAAATGTATCCCCCAGTCCCAGCGATTTTAGCTTGTTTAACAGCCTGCGGTGTGGAACGCTATCAAAAGCTTTGCTGAAGTCCAAATATATTATGTCCAGGGACTCCCCGGCATCCAGCTGTCTAGTCACCCAGTCAAAGAAGCCAATTAGGTTAGATTGGCAGGACCTGCCCCTGGTAAATCCGTTTTGGTGGGGATCACGTAGATTTTCCTCGTCTAGGATATTGTCGAGTTTCTGTTTGATCAGTGTTTCCATGAGTTTGCTCACTATGGATGTGAGACTCACCGGTCTGTAATTTGCTGTCTCTGTCCTGCAGCCCTTTTTGTGGAGTGGAATTATGTTAGCCGTTTTCCAGTCCAGGGGGACTCTTCTCGTGCGTAGGGAAAGATTGAAGAGCATGATGTTCGGGGACTCAACTATTTGTGGCTAAATCCTGACAGAGTTTATGTTTGGTTTTTGTTTTGAGGGCTGGTTTAAGAACATAAGAGTAAAACAACAGTTTGATTTTTGTTCTGAAGAATAAATCCAGTCCGGGTTTTGATTTTTACCTACCTGATTCACTTGTGTTTTCTTCCACTGAACCTGCCTTTCTTTTCCTTGTGTCACCCGCATAGGCACACAAGAGTATTTTCCTTTTCCCAGCGGCTCGGGACCCATTACCTTGAGCTCGCTGGTGACACTACTTCCAAAAGGAAGTATCAAAGCAGCAATCTAAACGGGTTGTTTTGGGCCTTCTCATGTCAGGGCGTTCCTCTGCCGCATCACTTATGATGTCATCAGCAACGCGGCAATGGAACGTCCTGTGAGAAGGCCCAAAGCAGCCTGTTTAGATTGCTGCCACGATGCTGCCTTTTGGAAGTAGATAATGATATGGCAGTCTTGCGGTAAGTGTGGGGAGAGATGGAAGGGGAGGGAGCGATGGGTCGGTGGGGGTTCGGCTGCATGACAGGGGGGGATAGAAAGATGCTGTGGGTATGTGATTGGGCAGTTTCCTCGAAAATAAGACCTAGTGCACTTTTGGGGCCCCAAAATAACATCAGTGTCTTATTTTAGGGGAAACAATGTAGTGGAGTTCCAGATTTTGTTGTTTATATATACATATGGGTTACAGTTGGATGACAAAGAGTGAGACAGTTGAGAGGAGTTGCAAACTTGGTTGTTAATATATACTTATGTTTCGAATAGTATTACTGCTTTACAATGCATTTGAATGGAAATCCTACCTGATGACGAATCAAGATTGTAGTACACTTTTATATACGTATGGAATGGGTTCAGAGTTAAAGTCCTAGGCAAGTAGTTGGGAAGAGAAGGAAGAGGGAATTTGTTTAGAGATGTTTGGGGATTGCATAGAAGAAAAACTGTACACTGGTACTGGTATAGTAATCTTTGTTGTTTGTTTTGAATTTTCAAATACAGTAAAAGAAATTCTTCCCCTGGCAACCATTCTAAAGGTGTGTCCTTTCTCTGTAGGTCCTTGGGATTAGTGGATCCCTGGAGGTTGCTCCATCCTCTTGAATGGGACTATACTGGGACGTTCTCCCACTTGGACTACCTCTTGGTCTCAGAATCAGTGTTTCTTAGGATTGCTGGCACTACTATAGGTCCCTTGAAAGTCTCGGATCACTGTCCTATTTGGTTAGATGTTGTATGGGGTATTTCGCCAACAGGGTCCCCTCGGTGGCGCTTCCCTTTGTATCTGCAGGATGATCCGGATTTTTTGGAGCACCTGCGGAAATGGGAGGATTATTTGTTGACTAATGGCCAACACCAGTCTAGTCCGGGCCTTTTTTGGGAGACCGCTAAAGTGGTCATTAGGGGGGAAATAATAGCCTACATTGCAGCCCGGAATAAACATATTTCGAGTGGCATTATTCATTTGGAAAAACAATATTCACACTTGAAAGCCTGCTGTTTGCAGAATCCTACCCCTGCCTTACGGGAAGAACTTCACTCGGCTCAAGTTGCTCTTAATACCTTATTGCATGATCGCACTAAACTTTCCCTCTTCTATCGAAAATATAAATTTTATCGATACGGAAATAAAACGGGCAGAATGCTGGCAACTTTGACTAGGAATTGGCAGGATGATAGGTACATCTCCCAGATTAAGAAGGGGCCTGGTTCTTACCACACAAAGCCAGTTGATATAGCTGATGCTTTTTACCGCATTTCTCGACTTTTTATACTAGTCCGGGTCCCTACTGTGGCCCGGATGTCTTAGACTATCTGGAGGATGCGGGAATGCCACGATTCACGGACTTGCAGAGAACAGTCTTGAATCAACCTTTCCAGGGTCTGGAGATTCAAAAAGCGATTAAGAACTTACGCTCCTGCACTGCCCCGGGCCCTGATGGATTCTCGGCTGAATTTTACAAAATGTTATCTCTGCAAGTGTGCGAACCACTTATGGGTTATTATGTTAATGCCCTGGCAGAAGGGGTCTTCCCAGCTTACGCCAACGAAGCCACAATCGCATTACTTCCAAAGCTGAACAAACCTAAAGATGAAGTGGAGTCGTATTGGCCGATCTCCTTAATAAATGTGGACTTAAAAATACTAGCGTGTTTGCTGGCCAATCGTTTAACTCCTCTTCTACCTAGTATAATTTCCTCTGAGCAAGTTGGCTGTTAGCTGTGGCTAGCGTGCAATCCACTAATACTTTAGGCATTCTCGTGAGTCTGGATGTGGCCAAGGCCTTTGACCAGGTTCATTGGCCTTATCTTTTCCAGGTGTTGGACTTTGTTGGCATAGGGGGTTGGTTTCTGTCCTCCCTACGCGCATTATATTCAGCCCCCACTGCTTCAGTCTTGGTAAATGGGACCCTCACTAGCTCTTTTGCGGTTGGTAGGGGGACGCGTCAGGTTGTCCTCTGTCCCCATTACTCTTTTTGCTTTACTTAGAACCTCTTCTCTGTACGATCCAGAGAGATGATGAATTGGTTGGGCTGCCGGAGGGCTCCTCTCAATTGAGGGTATTGGCCTTTGCTGATGATCTTTTACTGACCTTGGCCCAACTGCAGAGATCCCCGATCAGAGCCCTGGAGCTCTTGACGAGTTTCATCTTTTCTCTGGTCTGACGTTGAATAGGCAGAAGTCTTTGGTCCTTTCCCTACAAGTGGAGGTTCGTGACACATAGTTGTCTTATTTTCTTTAGAATGGGCCTCCTTGTCCTTGCTTTATGTAGGCATCCTTATACCCCGGATTTGACAACACTTTATTCTCTTAATATTCTTCCCTTGCTCGCGAAAACAGGTCAGCGGGTGCAGGTCTGGCGCTCTTACCCGTTGACACTTCTTGGTAGAATTGCTCTATACAATATGATGGTGATACCCCAATGGCTTTACCTCCTACAATCCTTGCCTCTGCTTTTACAATGTCGTCACCTTCGATTACTGCATCAGTCTTTACTTCTGTTCTTGTGGGGAGGTAAATGCTCTAGGGTTTCCCTGAGTACCCTTACACTTCCCATAGATCAGGGGGGCCTTGGGTTGTTACACTTGGAAAGACTAAATATAGCCTGTCAACGTAGGCAGGTGAATGATTGGTTCTGCGGGACCTCTTATTTTTCAGCCATGGGAGTAGAATGCCTTGCTTAGTTACTTATTGCATGCTCGGAGCTTGCCTATACGTCCACAATCCTATGGGGACATTTTTTGTTCCCTGTACGGAAAATCTGGAAACAACTTTGTGCAAAATTGCATATTCGGTTTGATGTGACACCATGTCTGCCTATTACAGGTAATGGGGATTTTGTCCCATGCATGAGGCCTGGATCGTCCTCTCTGTGGTCCAGGAAAGGGCTGTTTTATTTGTCTCAAGTATTGCAATCTGACGGCACAATGCAAACCTTTCTGATGTTACAGGACTCCTTCCAACTGGTGGATGGGAATTGGTTCTCCTATAGACAGCTACAGCATTATGTTCATTCTCTCCCTACCACGGCTCTGACTGAAGAGACTCAGGAAAAACTATCGGAGTCTCTTTGTTTGACTGCACAGGTGCCCACTCCGTTACATTTTCATCACCGTTTCTTGCAGGAGCTCGCTGGTGATCTGGATTATGAGACCTTGGTGACAAAATGGACTCAGGATTTACAGCTGCACATTCCTGCCACCATGCTGAAGCAGAGTATCAAGCTAGGGAATCACCTACTGGTCGCAGCAGTGGAGCGAGAACGGTCCTATAAATTCCTGGTTCGAGCTTACTTTGCACCTGCCAGAGCCTATAAAGCACACATCAACCCTACTGATCGTTGCCCTAAATGTACTGCTCCCAATGCTATCCTGGGACATATGTTCTGGCTATGTCCAGGCATCCAGGCATACTGGAGACGTCTCTGTTTCCAGATTAAATCTTTGTGGAATTGCACTTGGGTATCCACAGACACTTTTCTCTTTACTTTGAAACTTTCCTTGGCTCCTGCTCGACCAGGTGCTGCTGCCTTCGTCCAAAAAGCTATTTTTATGGGATTTAAAACCATTCTCCAATGCTGGCTGACTCCGCATACTCCCACGTGTCTCATTGGTGGACTCAAATGATCCACCTGGCGGGGTATGAGCATCAGACCATTTCTGACATGAACTCTAAACAGGGCACCTTATTTCTTCGCTGTTGGTTGCCTTTTTGTTCTACTTTAACACCTACTGCAAGAAGTAGATTATGGAATTGACTTGCTTAACTTGTTGGGGTTTTGGAGTAGCTTTTCCCGGGGGGGAAGGGGGGGGCAGGAGGGCGGGGGCAATTCTTTTCCTATTGTGTTGGAATTTTTGTGTGATTGTGTATTTAACTGGTTCATTGAAAATTCAATAAAACAGATTTAAATATAAAAGAAAAGAAAAAAAGAAATACAAATGGAAATAAAGAAGTAAAGTTTCAAGTTTATTAAAATTTTGATTGCCTATCGCGATTTCTAGGTGATGTACAATAAAAAAGGGGGTATAAAAACAAATAAGGAAACAGGTAAATAAATGGGGGTGGGGCAGAGGCCCAGTGTATTTGTGTGCCTAGGGGACCTCAAAGAATTACTCCTGCCCTACTCCTGTGGTCTGAATATTGAGTCTAGTGTCTCCAAATGGGTAATTTTTCCACACATCCTGCCAGATTCTATAAATGACGCCTAAATTTGGGTGCCCAATTGCACGTCACATTATAGAATAGGGTCAATTATGCATTAATTAGCATTAAATTGGTACTTAATTGGAGATAAATACCTATAATTGACATCAGCATGTGAACTGCTTCTTATCTTTAGCACTTGGCTTGTCTCCCCAGCACAGCATCCTTATTCACTTTTTCTGCATTGAATTACATATGCTACATTAGAAGAAGAGCTTGACTAGGACCTCCTTATGAGTGGTTTTTCCCATGTGATAACATGCTGGCACAGTTTGTGGTATGGTATGGTACACAAAGTGCTTTTTGTCAGCCCAGTTAACTTTGCTCCATAGCTGTTAAGTGGAAAGAAATCCAGAGGACCATCAGCTTCAATTTTTTTCTTATAATTTTGTCTTATTTAAGAACTGGATCATACAAAATGTGAAAAAGAAAAAAGGCATTTTATTAAGCCAAATTTAACCTAACTGCCAAACAGCTCTCACCAGTGGACCAATGCTCAGAACTTGCACACTATAGTGAATAGTGCCCAACCCATGATGTAGGAACAGTGCCTAAACTTAGTTCCCCAGTGCTCAATGCTAATAGTACGCAAATGGTATGGGTACTGTGAGACTGAAATATAGGATGTGCCTGGTACATGCGCACAAGAGTTTTGCAGTAAGCGTGGCTTGTGCACATGCCCAGACAAACCCAGAAGTATATTAGTGCCATTCCTCTGCACCTTTAAATATAAGCTTTTCAATTTTTTTTCACCTGAAAAGCTTATATTTAAGTGCAGAAAGCAGGGGACCATGTGTGCTGGATCCAATCCTAAATGGGCTAAGCGGACCTGCAAAGGAAGTGGAAGTAGTGGGACCGTTGGGAAACAGCGATCACAGTATGATCAAGTTCAAAGTTGAAGTAGGAATACCGAAGGGAAAGAGAACCACAGCGACAACTTTTAACTTCAAGAAAGGAAACTACAAAGCGATGAGGGTAATGGTAAGGAAGAAACTTAGGAACAGCTCAAAGAAATGGCAGACTGTAGAGCAAGCCTGGTCTTTATTCAAGGACATGGTGAGCGAGGCGCAAAATCTGTATATATCCACAGATTCAGAAAAGGGTGCAAAAAGAGCCGAACAAAAGACCCAGCATGGATAACTAAAGAAGTGAAGAAAGCAATAGGGGATAAGAAGAATTATTTCAAGAAATGGAAAAAGGGCAAAACCGAAGAGAACTGGAAAGAACACAGGAAGTATCAAAAAGAATGTCACCTCGTGGTTAAGAAAGCAAGAAGAGAGGCTAGCCAGGGAAGCACGAAATTTCAAACCGTTCTTCAGATATGTTAAAGGGAAGCAGCCGGCTAGGGAAGAGGTGGGACCGCTGGATGACGGAGATAGGAAGGGTGTGGTGAAGGAGGAGAAAGAAGTGGCAGAAAGACTAAACATGTTCTTTTCGTCAGTATTTACAAAAGAGGACACATCTAATATACCGGAACCTGAACAAATCTTCAAAGGAGACCAAGCAGAAAAATTAACATCCATGGAAGTAAGCCTCGAAGATGTACATAGGCAGATAGAAAAATTAAAAACTGACAAATCACCGGGCCCGGATGGGATCCACCCTAGGGTACTTAAAGAACTAAAGGAGGAAATAGCGGAACTACTACAGCAAGCCTGTAATCTATCCCTGAAAACAGGCGTGATCCCAGAGGATTGGAAGATAGCCAATGTTACGCCCATCATTAAAAAGGGATCGAGAGGTGACTCGGGGAATTACAGACCGGTAAGTCTGACCTTGGTCCCGGGGAAAATAACAGAAGCACTGATAAAAGATAGCATCGAGGAGCATCTAGAAAGGAATAAACTTATGAAAACAAGCCAACATGGCTTCTGCAAGGGAAGATCGTGCCTGACGAACTTATTGCACTTCTTCGAAGGAATTAACAAACAGATGGACAAAGGGGACCCCATAGACATCGTATACTTAGACTTCCAAAAAGCCTTTGACAAGGTACCCCATGAACGCCTACTTCGGAAACTGAAGAACCATGGGGTGGAAGGAGACGTACACAGATGGATCAGGAATTGGTTGGCAGGTAGGAGTGAAGGGCCACTACTCGGACTGGAGGAGGGTCACGAATGGTGTTCCGCAGGGGTCGGTGCTTGGACCATTGCTATTCAATGTATTTATAAATGATCTAGAAACAGGGAAGAAGTGCGAAGTAATAAAATTTGCAGACAACACCAAACTATTTAATGGGGCTAGGACTATAGAAGATTGCGAAGATTTACAAAGGGACCTGAACAAACTATGGGAGTGGGCGACGAGATGGCAGATGAAGTTTAATGTAGAGAAATGTAAAGTCTTGCATGTAAGAAACAGAAACCCAAAGTACAGCTACACGATGGGAGGGCTGTCATTGAGTGAGAGTACCCAAGAAAGGGACTTGGGGTTAATAGTGGCAAGACATTGAAGCCGTCGGCACAGTGCGCAGCAGCCGCTAAGAAAGCGAATAGAATGCTAGGTATAATCAAGAAGGGTATTATAACCAGAACGAAAGAAGTTATCCCGCCGTTGTATCGGGCGATAGTGCGCCCGCATCTGGAGTACTGCATCCAATATTGGTCGCCGTACCTAAAGAAGGATATGGCGATACTCGAGAAGGTTCAGAAGATAGCGACACTCTTGATAAAGGGTATGGAAAACCTTTCATACGCTAAAAGATTGGAGAAACTGGGGCTCTTTTCTCTGGAGAAGCGGAGACTTAGAGGGGATATGATAGAGACTTACAAGATCATGAAGGGCATAGAGAAAGTGGAGAGGGACAGATTTGTCAAACTTCTGAAGACTACAAGAACGAGAGAGCATTCAGAAAAATTAAAAGGAGACAGATTCAGAACCAATGCTAGGAAGTTCTTCTTCACCCAGAGGGTGGTGGACACCTGGAATGTGCTTCCAGAGGGCGTGATAGGACAGAGTACGGTTTTGGGGTTCAAGAAGGGATTGGATGATTTCCTGAAGGAAAAGGGGATAGAGGGGTACAGATAGAACTTGAGGTAGGTTATTGAATTGGTCAGTAACCAATTCACAGGTCGCGGACCTGATGGGCCGCCGCGGGAGCGGACCGCTGGGCAGGATGGACCTCTGGTCTGACCCAGTGGAGGCAACTTCTTATGTTCTTATGTTCTTAAGGGTATAGATAGAGGATTACTTTACAGGCCCTGGACCTGATGGGCCGCCGCGTGAGCAGACTGCTGGGTATGATGGACCTCTGGTCTGACCCAGCAGAGGCATTACTTATGTTCTTATGCTTTCACTTTCAGGTTTGCTTGGAGTTGCACACATTTGTCGCTCACTGCCAGTGCATAGGGGCTTTCACAGACTTCTTTCTGCTTCTAAAATAAATAAAAACGAGAAAATTTTATTGAACAAATCGTGGGAAATTTTCTTCAAACACTGCAATGCCAGCTCCAAGCTGGCATTAGATTTCCAGCAGTAAGGGTGGCTCTTTGTTTTATGCGCTGTTCAGAGAGTTCAAGGTACAGGGAACTGCCATTGCCTCTGATATCATTGCAGCAGGGAGGCTGTCATGCACACTGTGTAGACTCCTCCCACTGCCAAGAACAAAGAGCTATTATTATTGCCTCTTTTGAAAGCTTCAGAGTTTTTTCAGCATAAGAACAGTATAGATAGAGAGAGAAAGTAGCTGGAGTGAAAAGGGGAAGGGAGCAGTTTGGAGTAAGGAGAAACAGCCTGTCTCTCTCTGGTTAATAGTTTTGTGGGAGCTTGCAGAGAATTTCTTTAAACAGCTACATACCTCTAAACATATTGCTCTGGGGATCAGAGTCCCAGAACCCTGCATGTACTGATAAAGGGGGAATTTCTGTTTGTCCTGATAGTGTTCTCTGTCCTGCCTCCACATATTATAATTCACCATAGATGTATTCTTCCAATTTTGCAAGACTAATTTAATTGCCAATTTCAGCAATATGTTAAAGAGTTTTGATTCTCCGGCAGTCAAATCTTGATTGAGACTGTTGTTACTGAGGATAACAACAGCCGGGGTGAGAGATTTGTTGGTGTAAAACAACTTTATCAAAGTCTTCCATATCGATTGCCAAAAAGGATGAATCAGGGTACAACAGTAAAGTTGATGTGGAAAGGTACCCTTTTCCTTGGCGCAGGACCAACAATTACCAGACTCAGAGGACTTGAAATGAGACAGTTTATGTGGAGTTCAAATAGCTCTGTGCAGGACAAAAAATATGGCTTGCTTCAGAAAAGATGAGCTAGAAGTACGTAATAAAGATAGACACACTTAGTTCTATGATGTATTGTGAAGAGAAATCTGTAAATCAAACTCCCACATCTGTTCCGTGCCAGTCGGATGGTGGAAGAGTTCTGCCTGTAGTCATTTATACTATTTAGGGACCTTGAAACTTATGCAGGCCTGTATTTTTCTCCAGCAGAACATTGGATCCAGAAGGACCCCTTAGCATTCCTTTAGTACATGAGATTTTAAGAAGGCTGAAGATCCAAGCTGAAATACAGAACAAAGCTGCATGGAATATCTTGACATCGATAGTTCATAAGAGTTTCATTGCATGGGGGACAACGGGCCCTAGGGGATCAGGGAGAGCCCATCCTCATGATCATGTAGGATTTGACAAGATCCTACAATTGTGATCCCAGAAAGGGCTGTATCCCCGTGGGTTCAGTAAACTTCACCAACTATAAGGCAGGAGCCATCCAAATCATAAGTGCATAAGAGGTGCAGGAAGCTTTCTCGTGAAGTTTAGGCTTTAAAACGGTTTTGTAAACGCTCGATTTGGCCTTCTAACATGCCTCTCTCTTGCCTCCAATATTACATCAGCAAGTCCCCTTATCCTGCCCAGTCTCCAGGCTATGAAAAGTTCCTGTTATGAGTTCAGACCTCTGTCTTAGGTTGTATAGTCATTTGGGCGGGGAAGTCCAATATGCTACATCTTACCCGTCTTTGAGGGAATGAACAGTGTATAAGGGATGCAGGAAGCTTTCTCTGGAGGTTTAGGCTTAAAAATGGTTTTGTGAAAGGCCGATTTGCCCTTCTAAGTTGCCTCTCTCTTGCCTCCAATATTACATCATCAAGTCCCAGGATATGAAGAGTTTCCGTTATGAGTTCAGACCTCTGTCTTAGGTTGTATAGTCATTTGGGTGTGGAAATCCAATATGCTACATCTTACCCGTCTTTGAGGAACTTAACAGTGCATAAGGGATGCAGGAAGCTTTCTCTGGGAGTTTAGGCTTAAAAACGGTTTTGTAAATAGCTGATATATTCTTCTAAGATGTCTCTCTCTTGCCTCCAATATTACATCAAGTCCCAGGATATGAAGAGTTCACGTTATGAGTTCAGACCTCTGTCTTAGGTTGTATAGTCATTTTTTTGGAGGGGGGAATCCAATATGCTACATCTTACCCGTCTTTGAGGGAATGAACAGTGCATAAGGGATGCAGGAAGTTTCTCGGGATGTTTAGGCTTAAAAACTGTTTTGTAAACAGACGATTTGCCCTTCTAAGATGTCTCTCTCTTGCCTCCAATATTATATCAGCAAGTCCCCTTATCCTGCCCAATCTCCAGGCTATGAAGAGTTCCCATTATGAGTTCAGACCTCTGTTTTAGGTTGTATAGTCATTTGGGCAGGGAAGCCCAATATGCTACATCTTACACGTCTTTGAGGGAATGAACAGTGCATAAGGGATGCAGGAAGCTTTCGGCTTAAAAACGGCTTTGTAAACAGCCAATTTGCTCTTCTAAGATGCCTCTCTTTTGCCTCCAATATTACATCAGCAAATCTCCTTATCCTGCCCTGTCTCCAGGCTATGAAGAGTTCCCATTATGAGTTCAGACCTCTGTTTTAGGTTGTATAGTCATTTGGGCAGGGAAGCCCAATATGCTACATCTTACACGTCTTTGAGGGAATGAACAGTGCATAAGGGATGCAGGAAGCTTTCGGCTTAAAAACGGCTTTGTAAACAGCCAATTTGCTCTTCTAAGATGCCTCTCTTTTGCCTCCAATATTACATCAGCAAATCTCCTTATCCTGCCCTGTCTCCAGGCTATGAAGAGTTCCCGTTATGAGTTCAGACCTCTGTCTTAGGTTGTATAGTCATTTGGGCAGGGAAACCCAATATGCTACATCTTACCCGTCTTTGAGGGAATGAACCGTGCATAAGGGATGCAGGAAGTTTCTCGGGAGGTTTTAGGCTTAAAAACGGTTTTGTAAATGGCCTATCTGCCCTTCTATGATGCCTCTCTTTTGGCTGCAGGCAAAGAAATCTATCAGATAAGTTATTTCTCCTAATGATTCTGTGTGTGTAATTTCTCCTTCTGATTCTTTGTGTGTAATTTTTTCTTAAGGTTCCCTGCCAGATAATTTCAGGTAACAGGTAAGTAGTATCTTTTCTTTTTACTCCTCTTCTTGCTTGTGTGGGCTAGCGTTTGATTGAAGTTCCAGATGATAGCTACTACTCTGTCTTGTATCAAATGATTAAGGGAAAACCCTAACTATCCTCCAAGATTCCCACTTAATATAATCCTTATAAACTGGTTTATCTTTAAACTAGCTATATTTAAAAAAAAAAAAAAATGGATAACTGAAATAACCCTCTAGGCCAGTGGTTCCCAACCCTGTCCTGGAGGAACACCAGGCCAATCGGGTTTTCAGACTAGCCCTAATGAATATGCATGAAGCAAATTTGCATGCCTATCACTTCCATCATATGCAAATCTCTCTCATGCATATTCATTAGGGCTAGCCTGAAAACCCGATTGGCCTGGTGGTCCTCCAGGACAGGGTTGGGAATCACTGCTCTAGGCTATGCCCTCCCACACTTTGTTAATAAACTCAATTATTTCATTAAATATGAACAATGAAATAATATTAAATGGCTCAAAGCAGCAATTTTGCCAGCTATCTATATGTCCCTAAACACCAGCTATCTTGCTAAAGTCAAATAAACCCTTTTTACTTCATACACACAGCTTTGGGCCAATAACCACCATGGACACAATCAATTAATTATCACCACAGACACTCTGAACAGGGTCTTACTCTCAATTAATCAATTATCACAGGCCCTGTGTACAGAATTTACTCAAAATTACTCAATTTCTACTAGAGATTGCTAAAACCACTACCGACTCTCACCAGAAAACCTTCCCAACACCAACTGCTCTCCTTAACTACTCAACTGCTCACCTTGGCAGTTTTAGAACTCTCCATGAAAGATAGCTGTGCTGTCCAGAATTCCAAATGACACGTGTAGCTCAGAATTCTTAAAACCACAGAGATAACATTTTTCTTTACTTTTAAACCTTGGTTACGATCGCCCTAGTTAACTTTTTTTTTAAATGTTTAAAATTTTTTTTTTTTAGTTCAATAAGTTTTATTTATTTTCAAAATATAAAGATAACAATAAACAAATGTATCACAATAAAGCATCAGTAAAAGGGATTTAAAGAATAACAAATAGCAACTCCCTATGATGTATACAACATTGTAGAAGGAAACAGCAATCTGCAAATCAAGATCACAGCATAGAATCTTTGGCACAGTATGTCAGTAATGATGATCATATATGACAATAAGCATGGTAAGTGTTACATCTTTCAGCATTAAGTTTTTCATATTTGGCTGTTAGGCACACAGAATTCCACCATACATTATATTCCACATCGGCCAGATTTTTCCAGTTATGAAGAATATTCTGGAGAGCCAGCGCTGTCAGGACACGAAAGAGCTGGGCCTCGTGATAATCACAAAAGAATGATCCCTCATAATCACCAAACAGTATGTGAGAAAATTCTATGGTTAGGTTGAGAGAGAAAATCTCAGAAAGGGTGTGCCTTACTCGGTTCCAATAGTCCTAAAGAAGAGGGCAAAGGGAAAGTAAATGGTCCAGAGTGCCAGGATGTACTTTGCAGAACCAACATGTGGAAGGTAGACTAGCATTAATTTTATTCTACAAAATATAAACAAACACATAATTTAAAAAAATTAATACAATTTTTTTTACATCTACAATTTTCTAGAAATTTTCTGTATCCCAACCTTAGACAAAACTTTTTTTCTTATACACAATGCCCCATAAATTTATCATACCAGATACCTACTTCCTTTACAAATATTTCCTCTTCCAATAATACAGCATATTATCTTGATCATTTAGAAAAACAAAAGTGACTAACAAAGTAGCCCTTTGAGTCACTGTCACTACTGAAGTCTCAAGGATAGCTGTCAATCATATCCAAAATGTCTGCAGATCTCTCAATTACTCAGCCCTAAGTTGGGATGTACCTTTAATAGGCTCCCTTTTATCAAGCCATGTTAGAGGGATTTTTATCGCTGCCATTGTGGTAAAAGCTCTGACGCTCATAGGAATTCTATGAGCACTGGAGCTTTTACTGCAGCAGCTGGTGATAAAAACCCTATATGGCTTGATAAAAAGGGGTAACAAACAAAATGACAAAAAGGAGGACTGGAGGGAAATGAAATAATACAAAAAAAATAATACAAAATCACTCCAGTGTAGAAATACACCTTTTATGCCCCAGTAAGTATGATATTAAAGCAAAAGAAAAGCCTCAGATCAATGGAGAGGTGTACATACACACTTCCACCGTGACATCACAGGCAAAAACTTTCACAAAAGTTAAATACTGGCAGATGGGAGCCTAAAAATAGTGGTTAAATACCAGTGTTTTTTCATTATTCTTTTCTTGGCTATTTTTAGTCTCCCACCTGACACTGCAAATATAATATTTACTGTGCAAATACACACATCATGAAAATGCATTAGAAAAAAGGCATTAGATCTGGGTTCACTTTTTCCCCCGCAGCCGGGGAGATCAGCGAGTGGTGGAGCTATTGGCTAGGGCGTCTACCAATGCACGAGGAGGTTGCTCTCTCCTCGCCACTTTTCGCTGCTCTTCTATTTGGGGCGGGTAGGTATGCCCCTCCCCTTCTTCCCCCCTCCCCCCAATAAATTAAAGGCACAAAGCCGGCTTGACTCAGGGAGAGAAGACGGAGCTGGTAAGTGACTGAATCTAGCTCAGTGTTGCTTTCCAGCTTCGTACTGACTTAACTCCCCCCTGCTCCCAATAACTGCTAATTTTATTCTGCAGCGAGAGGGGAGCTACATTTGCAACTGCAGCAGCAGGGTCCAGTGCACGCAATAAAAAAAATAATAATTTGCACCTCAAGAGAAAGAGAGACCCTCACAACCATCACTCGCTCCCTATCTTATTATGCTTTCATTCGCCTTGGTCGAATTTACATGCAGAGTCTACTAGCTGTCAAGAGTTCCTTCCACGAGATTGGTAGGCATGGTAAACAAAAAAAAAAAAAAAGGAAACACTTACAGAAACATAAGACTTTCAGTCATTTGCAGAGGATAATCAAAGAAATCCCCTAACAGCCACCAGGAGCAGATTCGGTGTGCCCAGGTTCTTCTTTCCTTTTCCTCTCCCATAACTAATCTTGCACTGTGGAAGAAAATCAGGCTTCTCAAACACAACTATATATTTAAATGAGGGTTTTTTTCCCCCCAGCAAAACACAAGTCTTGAATAATGATATTCTCTTTGGGCCTTTTGCATTCTCTTTGTTTCCAATCCTGGTTGAAGTTCCCCAGATAACCATCTCAGAGGATTTGGATTCCCTAATTGAGTTTCCTATTATATCACTTTTTTTTTTCCAGATTCAGAGGATGAACTGCAAGGACGAGTAAAACATCTGCTTAATGAATTGGTGTGATCCTAAAATTTACATACTAACCATTTAACTTTCACAAGGACACTAAACAAGGAGATCTGCTACATCCTTTCTTAAATAGTTATGAGGAGCAGAGCTTTGCCTAATACTAATGATTAAGAATCCTGTAGGCAAAGAATGGAATCGTCCAGTTAAAAAGGTGCAACGAAACAAGGGAAGCTGTCATCTCGACTAGTAATGCAGGTAAAAAGGTGTATGTGCCAAAAGTTCCCCAAGAACATAAGAAACTATGGTCTACAATTTCCAGAGTGGACTTTAATCTTAGGATTCTACAGGTATATGTAATGTTTACAGCATAGGGAGCATCTATACTTGGGGACAATGGATGGAAGGCTAGAGCTTTTACATAAATATACATGATGATATTGCAGAATTTACTTACTGCATTTCCTTGGGGTTCAAAAAATATTTCAGGTACGGAATTCACAGGTAAGAGACATAGGGATTCCCTCACCACAAACATTTTAAGCATAAAAACAAGATCTCGAGGCACGGAGCCAAGTTCTTGAGTTTAGAGTTGTCTTTAACGCCTGGTGCTAGGAGGTCAAAGCAAACCATTGACAAAGTTCAGCTCAAGCCTCTTGCAGCAACAAAAAGACATATTTACAGGTTAGATGTTAGAACAGAAGTTTAGACAGTCTGGGACAAAGCAGTCTTTGAGATGCAATAGCACAGGATTAGGCAGCCTTTGATTTTTGGGTTTTGAGCTGAAGCATAGGACTAGGTAGCCCTTCAAAGGCTGATCTGCTGTCAAATTGAAAACAAAGACGTGTCCAGGTCGATGCCAAGTTTCTCTTTAAGTAACCTCAAGTACTAGTACAACTTTGGGGAAGGGAGACTGGGTTCCTGTCTCTGCCTGGAAAGTACCTGGTTCAAGGCTAAGCCTGTCAGCCTTTGCAATTTTGTGAACATTTTTCAAAAACTGGTATCCCAGCTGGAATGTGGAAGGACACCATTCTTCAAGCATGCACAACATTACATTACATTAGTGATTTCTATTCCGCCTGTGCCTTGCGGTTCTAAGCGGATTACAAATTAGAAGATATCTGGACATTTCCGAGAGAATTACATAACAAAGATTCAAGTATGTTACAGGATACGGTAGAGAATAACAATACATTTGGTTCTAAGCGGATTACAAGTTAGAAGATATCTGGACGTTTCCGAGAGAATTACATAACAAAGATTCAAGTATGTTACAGGATACGGTAGAGAATAACAATACATTTGGTTCTAAGCGGATTACAAGTTAGAAGATATCTGGACGTTTCCGAGAGAATTACATAACAAAGATTCAAGTAATTACAGAATACAGTGGAGAATAACAATACATTCGGGTAACAGAAGATAATTACATAACATTGAAGGAAGAAGTTTACTGGATACAGATGGTGGTTGCTTATTTAGGTACGAATTTAGAAGAGAAAACTGTATATCTCCATATCATCTGCATATCCACAGTCCCAGCACAACTGCCCTGTTTCACTGAATATTTTCAAAACAGTTCATGGAGCTTCACTCAAAAAACAATCCCTAAGAATGCAGCCTGTGTATATTCTATGTCAGTAGGAAACTATAAGCAATGCAACTCTTAAAACATGTTTAGCAGTTTGGAAGTATTAGGACTGAAGAACAAAGGTTACTCAATGTAGCTGATAGAACGGCTTGAAAATGAGACCCGGTTCTACAATAATAATAATAACTTTATTCTTCTATACCACCAACAATCCAATGACTTCTAGGCGGTTTACACAGAAGAGAAACTGGTCAATCAGCGAAGTACAAAGTATTGAGAATAGAAGTACAGCATGTTATTTAAAGTACAGGCAGATTAAAAGTATTGTTATAATGAGACTTCAGTTAAGAAATGAATTTATCAAATAGTGCAGTCTTAATCCCTTTTTGAAATGCGCTGTAAGATTGCATGGTGCGGTGATATAATTGCCCAACTAGGATTGTTGTTTATTTGCTTGGAATGCTAGCATCCTGTCCAAAAAAGACTTGTATTTACAACCAATGATCTTGGGGTAGGTAAATAAATTGCAGTTCCTGGTTATCCTGGTAGGGTTTAATAGCATGAAATGAGGTAATAGGTAGTTAGGGGTCAGTCCCCAGACCAATTTAAAACAAATACAAGAGAACTTAAATATTACTCGTGTTTCTACTGGCAACCAGTGTAATAATCGATAATAGGGTCTGACGTGATCATTTTTCCTCAGCCCAAAAATCAGGTGGACAGCCGTATTTTGCACTATTCTCAGTTTTCTCAATAGTTTCTCTGGTGTTCCCAGATACACTATGTTGCAATAGTCCAGTATAGATAATACTAGTGCTTGCACCAATAGTCTAAAGGATGGAGGGTCAAAATAATTTTTGATGGTTTTTAATTTCCATAGGGCAAAAAAGCATTTTTTTTTACCATTAAGTTTGTGTGTTCTACCATTTTTAGGTTGGAGTCTAAAGTGACTCCTAAAATTTTGATCGTTTTTGAAATTTGGTAATCATGACCATTTAAAGTAACTGTAGCATGATACATTTGAAAATATTTTCTTAACTGATTCATGGATAATGAGAGTTTCTGGCCATACCATTCCCCAATTTTGTTTCAGGGTTTGAATTTTAGAAGTATACAGTACAGAACTACCTCTTTGTCCAAATCCAAAGTATGAAAAAAGATAGCAACAAACTCTTCATTGATATTTTGGATTTAATTGGAGAAAGAAACAGTTTGTCTAGAGAAAAGAAATGAAGAATGGGTTGAGGTACTATGAGTACTCGCCTATTTGTCCTATAAAACATGTCATCAAAAACAAATCTTAACAGCTGCAAAAAAATAAAACACAGTTAAACACAGACACTGTGGGTACTGTAGAAGGCTTCATCCACACATCACTATGACCCTAATTTTAGCTACAGTTTTCAGATGTGAGAAAAGCACTGAAAATGTATATAAGCAGTACCAACTGTGTTCAGAAAACTGAAAAAATTATTTGTAGGAATTATTGGTAAATTATTGGTAAACCGGCTAGATACCTGTTGATGGTCGGTATATTAAAATTTAATAAAACTTGAAAAAACTTGATTATCTGCCTCACAATGGGTCATATCAAGGTGAACAAAATATTATATTGGGCTAGGTTTTCAGTATCTGTGACATATTTACAGAAAAAGAACAAACAGTAATGAAACCAATAAACAGAGTAGCAATTTAGTATACAGTCAGCTCTTTTATATCACACTTCAAAAATCAATACATGGGGTAGATTGGGGGGGATATCAGGCCATGTGCAGATACTTATTGTGGGCTTTCATTTGTATGGGTCAGTAGAGGCCAAAAAAACAGGACCATGTGCAACATGCTAGCCCGATGTGGGTAGGTCTCCAAACATCACGATACCAAGGTATGCTAGGAGACAAAGCCATATTCTAACAAGAGAACCACAGAAACACAGTGGAAATATGATAAAGTTCTCATTAAAATAATTTGGCTATTTTTTTGACTCTTATATCGTTTGAACTTCTTTTACTTCCTATTTCAAGCAGAACATCTTTACTGTAGTTTTAGCTGTTATAGAATGTATTCATTTTTCTACTTAAGTGGAACTTGAACCAAGAACACTATATCTAAATCGTGACACAAAAATAGTAAATTGAATTCAGGTAAATGACCTGTACTTTACATTTAAACCTCTAAGGAACTGCATTCTGATTTTCATCAAATGAATAGCATTTTCATGATGTGTGTGTTTGCACAGTAAATGTTATATTTGCAGTGTCAGACTGTTAATTTTCTTCTTTTAAGGCCTTGGTTGGTACATAGTCCAAAGGTGCCATACTGAACAACACATGTTTGGCAGAAGCTGGATTTCAAACTGCAACAGGTACTTGAATACAGAGTTCAGAGGCCATGTCAGATTCTGCAAGCCAATTGCTTGGATCCTTATAGTCAACTTTGTCTAAGATCCTACTAATTAGGCAAATACATTTCCACTATACAAAATATTAAAACCTAGATACAAGTAAACTAGAGCAACAAGACCACCAAAAAACAGGATAACAGGATATGACATTAGACATCATAAATTGTTGCATCGGCCTCCCACAGGCATCTTTGTGAGGTGAATCAAACCAATTTTGTGGCGTTTAAAGAGATCACAGGTAAAGTTTCTCATGTTTTGTATTACAAACTGCATGTGATATGTAAATGAAGCAATTTGCACTGAGAGTGTTTTATGTTGACAACAAGTACAGTTTGGTCTACATCCCAAGGCAGCCATAAATGCAAAACACTGGCCATCGTCGGTGGGACGTATTCTTTGTACAGATAAGCTTATATAAATTCTTTTTTGCACTGTTTGGTTGTTTTTGCAATGAACATAAGAATAGCCTTACTGGGTCAGACCAATGGTCCATTAAGCCCGATAGCCCGTTCTCACGGTGGCCAATCCAGGTCACTAGTACCTGGCCAAAACCCAAGGAGTAGCAATATTCCATGCACCGATACAGGGCAAGCAGAGCACCATTTAAATTGTAATTAAGGAGGGTTTTTTTATGCCTCTGAGATTCCTTACCCTGTTTTCCTACCACCTGTTTCTATTGGGTAGAGGTTGGGTTCTGCTCTTACATATTTTTGGTGGTCTTGTTGCACTAGTTTACCTGTATCTAGGTTTTAATGGTTTATGGGTTATTTCTTTATATCCCATTCTTACCCAGGGCGGGTTACAAAAAATGCATACATATAAATCAACACCAAATAATTCAATGCAGCACATACTAAACAAACTAGGTGGGTGACCAGCACTCCACTTTTAATACATGCTTCAAAATCATGCTCCATATTTCATCTGACAAAAAAGATGTTGTTTAAGTAATCGCTTAAAACTTTCCAAATCCTGCTGTTGACGTATGTATAAGGATAGCTTATTCCATTCTCTTAGGCCCATACAACAAAATATGCTATCCCTGGACACTTCTAAAGCCTTTAACAGATGGAATATATAATTCTACCAACCCTGCAGACTGTAGTTGACGAGATGGGACATGTGGCAAAATATTTTATACAGTGGAAATGTGTTTACCTAATTAGTATGATTTTTCTACTCTCTTTGGTTTTGTGTTCACTTTAAGATCCTACTAATGCCATGATGCAGATTTTTCACATAGTAGGCACGAAAGGTAATGGCAAAGATCTTACAGGGAACTATATAGGACAGTGGTTGCCAAACCCTATTCCTGAAGGTACCCCAGCCAGCCAGGTTTTCAGTACTTCCACAATGAATACTGATGAGAAAAATTTGCATAACAAGGAAGTGGTGCATGCAGATCTTTCTCATTAATATTCATTGTGGCTATCCTGAAAACCTGACCTGCTGGGGTGCCTCCAGGACTAGGTTTTGGAACCACTGATATAAGATATAAGAAACCAATGCTCAAAATTTAAAGAGCCGGTTTTGACTTTGGAAACTGGCCAGCTCACTGCTTCACTGCTTTATTTGGTGCACTTATCCCACATGCTTCTCATGTTCTTTGTTTTCAGTCTGAAGATTTGTTATCCATTCTGCCTCCACAAGTCCATATACAATTCAATATTTTATTTTCTATCCACATTGCTCTGGAACTTGCTGCCTAAATTCTCCACTTTGAATACCCTTTACCTCATTTTAAAGCAGGCCTTAAGACCTACTATTTTTTCCTAACTTCTGGAGGTTGATAGCCCCATATTTTGGGGGTCACGAGCCTGCCAAGGATTCTTTGTTTGCTCTGTTCTGTTTGCTGAATATAAACTGCTCTGATATATTTTGTTTTAAGGGGGATATATCAAGTACTGTATTAAACTAAACCTGCAAGTTGTACTATTACAGCTGCCTTTACTTTTCCTCTAGAGATGTCAATGGATTCAGCTGACCACCGGTTTAACTTGGCCGAGATCCTGTCCCAGAACTATGGCATTCAAGAAGAGGAGGAGGAAGAAACTGACATAAAAGAGAAGGAGGCATTTCTAGAACTGAGAAATAATTTTTACAGTCCTCAAATACACAAAGCAGTAAAGTTGGCACTGTATTGATTTCATTGTTATTCTTTCATAAAAAACAGGATCATACTGATATTCAGCTGCTGTCACAGCAGTCAAAAAAAGCAGATATTCAGTGCCAATATTCAGATTGCTACCAAGGCTGAATATCCAGATATAAAAGCAAGTGTCTGCTATCTGGATAGTGATGATAGACAGCTAGCTACATGGATAGCTGACTAGGAGTTATATGATTAGCAGTCTAAATATTGACACTAACTGAATAACTGCTGGCTTTACCTGTGCTTTTTTTACATTGCACATCTGGCATTATCTGGGTAGCGCTGGGGAGGGCAATAATGGTATTCTCTGGCTGTCTGGATAACTTCTGAATGTTGATCCCCAAATTGCTAAGGGCCCTGTTTTTATAGGTTGCTGCTATATTCAGATAATGAAAAAAGCCCTTTTTGAAAACAGGCAAATCTGTCAAATTAGTGTAATATTCATTTGATTTTTCTAAGTATAGATTATGGCCAGGTGGCTGCTTGACTTGGTCGATGTGACAGGAGGGAAATTTCCAGGGTGAGCATCCCTTCCTAAAGGGAAGGATTCTCAGCCTGCAGTTACAAATTAATTAGACACAAAGACTGTAGTATTAAATTTATTAATAACAGATGATAAATAAAATACAGTATTTGTCTAGGATTATAGTTGCCCTTCTCTCTTGTTCCTATAATCTGGAGTCTAACTTTTAGGTTTTCACATTTATAGCTTCTTTTACATCACATTCGCTGTTTAACATCTTTAGATAACACAATAGCAAAACAGATCACATGAGCTTAGCTAAGAGCTGACTGTTGGAAAACAGTAAAAAAACAAAACAAAACCCATCAGCGGTACTTCCTGTTTAAGTTGGTAACATAGATTTATTAATATAAGCTTTTGGTTATCTTATCTCTTATTTCATGTTATCCTGATTATTACTTTATCTTAGTACTTCCATAACATTACAGCTTGTACATTATCACAACTCTCTGTTAGAATGTTAGTGTACATACATTATTTAATTATTACCCCTAGTTCATTAACAAGCAGTGTTTCTTGAATCAGCATTTTTATTTCTGCTTCTCTAAATCATAGAAACATGATGGCAGATAAAGGCCAAATGGCCCATGTAGTCTGCCCATCCGCAGTAACCATTATCTCTTTCTCCAAAAGATCCCACATGCCTATCC
Organism: Geotrypetes seraphini; assembly: GCF_902459505.1. Classification (NCBI taxonomy): domain Eukaryota; kingdom Metazoa; phylum Chordata; class Amphibia; order Gymnophiona; family Dermophiidae; genus Geotrypetes; species Geotrypetes seraphini. The sequence continues at coordinate 121,675,363 of NC_047091.1, read as the reverse complement.
TAGGCCCTCTTGAATTCAGATACAGTGAGATTACTTCTACCTTAGCTTTTAATTATCATTATTAGTAATGTATCTTTAACTACATCTAAATCTTGTTTCTGCCTTAAATTTGATTCTCCTTGCCTATAGCTGTACAGTGTAATTAAGACATTTAACATAAAATGGCAGAAGTGAGCATCCTTCTTTCTGCCATTGTGAACTTATGTGATATGATCTATTATTTTTCACCAACTTCCTTATCAGAAAACATCTGGACTTTACTTCCCTTCTAGCTAACAACTCTTACCATATTTTATGAAATTATCCTGTTGACAACTTCTCTCTGTTCCTTAAAATCTGTTTTTCTCAAAACAGCAACTGGTCACTAGTTTCATTTACATTACACAATAAAAGAACATTTTATAAGAAATCACTTGATTTCTTATAAAATACTCTTATCAGGGTCACTAAAAAATTTCACATTTTATTCTGTTCAATTACCTGTCACAGTCCAGTTGAATTAATCTTTGACATCATTTATTGTATAGTTCTAAGAGTGAAACAAAGGTAGGTCAAATTCACCTCACTCCACTGTTCCATAGCGCTCCTGCAGTCTTATTTATACCTATAATTTGGAAATTGTTACCTTAGCTTTGCCTTTCAAGCCTACCACCTTCAGTTTAATTACTCAGCACCAATCTCCATCTTCAGCATGCTTATCTATGTTATTGCTCTTTGTCATACCTGTAAAGCTTGCAAAACTTCATCAATTAAAAGTTTATATGAGCTATATTCCAGAGACAATCTGCTCACATGTAACTGTTTTCCTTTTCGTCGTCACACAATGAATCTTCTTAGGAAAGCACAATATAACACAACATCTGTTTTTCTGGTTCAGGAAAGCAAGATGTCATTTGAAGAGCTCCTTGCACTATATGGTTATGAGGCATCTCACCGTACCTTGGAACAGGATGTTGAGAATGATGGCATCCCAGCAAACCTGACAGACATGAGAGCGGATAAGGTATGGAGCAGGGCCAAGTTAAGATTTAGGCACCCACAGATTCCCCCCCTTCTCCCCTGGAGATTGAAGGATAGAGACCTAAAGCAAGAGGAAGTGAGCTTTTCTTACCTGGTATTTGGCACTCTATATCTTGTTTCTATCTTAAATTTGATTCTCCTTGCCTATAACTGTACAATGTAATTAAGACATTTAATATTAAATGGCAGAAGTGAGGATCCTTCTTTCTGCCATAATGAACTTATATGGAGTAATATGTTATTTTTCACTAACTTCCTTATCAGAAAACATCTGAGCTTTACTTTCCTTCCAGCTAACAACTCTTATCATATTTTATGACAGGGGTCCCAAAGTCCCTCCTTGAGGGCCGAATCCAGTCGGGTTTAAGGATTTCCCCAATGAATATGCATTGAAAGCAGTGCATGCGCATAGATCTCCTGCATATTCATTTGGGAAATCCTGAAAACCCAACTGGATTTGGCCCTCAAGGAGGGACTTTGAGGACCCCTGTTTTATGAAATTCTCCTGTTGACAACTTCTCTCAGTTCCTTAAAATCTGTTTTTCTCAAAACTATAACTGTAGCAACTGGTCACAAGTTTCATTTACATTACACAATAATCACTTGATTTCTTATAAAATGCTCTTTTATCAGGGTCACTACAAAATTTCACATTTTATTCTGTTCAATTAGCTGTCATGGGTCCAGTTGAATTAACCTTTGACATCATTTATAGTATAGGCCTGAGTGAAATAAAGGTAGGTGAAATTCACCTTCTCACTCCACTGTTCCATAGCACTCCTTCAGTCTTATTTATCCTTATAATTTGGAAATTATTACCTTGGCTATGCCTTTCAGGCCTATCATCTTCAGTTTAATTACTCAGCATCAATCTCCATCTTCAGCATGCTTATCTATGTTATTGCTCTTTGTCATACCTGTAAAGCTTGCAAAACTTCATCAATTAAAAGTTTATATGAGCTATATTCAAGAGGCAATCTGCTCACATGTTACTGTTTTCCTTTTTGTCATCACACAATGAATCTTCTCAGGAAAGCACAATATAACACAATATCTGCTTTTCTGGTTCAGGAGAGCAAGATGTCATTTGAAGAGCTCTTTGCACTATATAGTTATGAGGCATCTCACCGTACCTTGGAACAGGATGTTGAGAGTGATGGCATCCCAGCAAACCTGACAGACATGACAGCGGATAAGGTATGGAGCAGGGCCAAGTTAAGATTTAGGCACCCACAGATTACCCCCTCCCCCCTGGAGATTGAAGGATAGAGACCTAAAGCAAGAGGAAGTGAGCTTTTCTTACCAGGTATTTGGCACTCTAGGAATTTCTCACCACTGTCTAAATTTAAACCTACTCTGGAAGATGCTCTGATTACATAGGCTGAATTTTCATACAAATGCTTCTGTAACTAAGGGGCAAATTCTATAAGAGGCACTAAAGTTAGGCACCTACCTTAACCAGTAAATTGGCTTCAATTATGAGCTTTAACATGCTCATAATTGAAAAAAATATAAAAATTGATTGGGCGATAGGTTCCTATTGTAGGTGCGAGTCTACAAAAGATAGGTGCCTAACAGTAAAGTTGTCGTATTTAGGGGTGGAGAGTGACTTAGGCTCCGCTAGGTGTGATTCCTTAAAGGACTTAGGCGCATAAATGTATGCCTTTAAAACCCTGGCCTGCATTAACAGCTGCCTAACTTTTAAATTAGGTGCTGCTAAGTGTGATTCTGTAATGGGTGCCTAAGAGTGATTGACATCCGATAAGCACCATATTTATAGGTGCCTATCATTATAGACACCAATTACAGAATCTGGCCCTAAATCAATAATAATAAAAACTGTAGAATAACATTTTAAAAGGACTCTTTGGTGAATAAATTATTTATACACACACTGTACCTCAAGTATAGTAACACTATTACTGCAGCTCATGTATTATAATACTGTTATAGAAGTTAGTGTAAATCGCTCTGAATTGACTATCCAGTCATTAGTAGTGGTATAGAAGCTTTAGTAGTGGTGATCAGCTAATTTAGGGCTCCTTTTACTAATACAATACAGTGTCTTATATACTGCAATTTTCTGGAAGGAATCTATGCAGTTTACTATAAGATTTAGATAAGTTCTTGAGGTTACATTGTTAGAAAGTAGAGAATGACATGGGGACCGTTTACCGTAGTAAACCGTGGTCACCGCAGTAAATCTGCAGTAATGGGGACATTTGCAACTGGTTTACTGCAGGAATTGGGATAATACCTTTCAGTGCCCCGCGGGAATGGGGACAAGACCTTTAACCGCCCCGTGGAAGTGGTAAAAAGTCTTGCTCCTGTGATAAATAAATTGCATCTAAGTCAGACTCGGCATCTCCTCTTGGGCCTATTTTACCTTCAGGAGCCAGCCGTGCCACGATTAAGACAGAAGGAACCAAAAACCAAAGCCTGAGACAAATGTGATTTGAAGAATAAAATTATTAGACAACAAAAGGTAGAAAAAAAAATTATTTTATATTTTGTGATTAGAATTTTTCAGATTTGAAATATGTATCCTGCTAGAGCTGGTATTAGACATAACTGGGAACCGCAAAGCCCAGGCTGTGCTTCTTTAGTTTCCAGCTGGCTTAGGGCTCTCTCTCTGACCAGAGGGCAGTTGCCCTAGTTGCTCTCCCCTAACATTATTCCTGCCATGTGTGACTGAAGTATTCTGTTAGCTTGATTTTTCTATGTAGCATTCTGTAGTAATTTGGTTTGTTCAGTTTTCACAATAGTGGAGGGAATATTTGTGAAAGGGAGAGGAGACATGGGTTTTGTTGATCCTTGCTCTGTATTATTTGTGTTTATTAAATGACAATTGTATAAAATAGTCTCTTTTTATACTTTAATAAAATAAGTTCAGTATAAAATCATAACTATTTGAGGCTTGTGTGGGTGGAATCTGACAGTTTGCAGGACGGGGACTAAGCTCGCAGGGATGGGGCGGGAACAGTGATAAATTTTTTCCCCATGTCATTCTCTATTAGAAAGAGAATTGGTTTTAGAAGGAAGGAGTGAAGGATAAGAATGAGGCTATGTCTTTATTTCTTCCGGTATTTAAGGTAGGTGCTTGGTTGTCTTAGGTATGTTGGTAATTTGTTCCAAATGAGAGGTCCTTGGTAGAGAATGTCACAGGGAAAAATTTGTCCCTCTCTCCACCCCATCTCCATGAGCTCATCCCCGTCCCGGTGAGCTCCATCCCATCCCGTCATCGTGAGCTCGGTCCCCGCCTGCACATATTTTCCCCACCAAAGTGTACTGCATCTGTTCCTCTCCATCCCCCTTTGCCCAATCCAGCAGCCCCCTCCCTCCCTCCTGCTGTAGTCCAGCAGCTCCCTCCCTCCCTCCCTTCCTTCCTTCCCCTTACCTTCACTAGCTTACTTTAACTTCCATCTTAACAAGCCACTGTAGCCTTGAAGTCACATGCGGTTGCTGGAAAGTCCTCTTCTGACGCAACCGGAAACAGGAAGGCTCCAGCGGCTTGTTAAGATGAAAATTAAAGTAAGCCAGGGAGGGGAATGCTCGGACTGTGATTGGGAGGAAGGAGGGAGGGGGCTACTGGACCGCGTGATCTTCAGCGTGATCCTCAGTTAACTGCGGGGACAAGCAGTGTTCCCGCTAAGCTGCGCTGGCGTGTGCTGGCGCACAAAATATTACATCGCAGCGCACAAGTTTCTCGTCACAGCGCACGGCGTACGGCAGATGGCAGGGCGGCGAGAGTAGAATCGGGCTAGTTGGCTCATAACTTGCTGGCGCTTAGCTCACAGCGAAAAAAGTTTGCTCACAACACCCGCCCGCTTAGAGGGAGCACTGGGGACAAGACCATTCACCGCTCCATGGGGTGGTAAATGGTCTTCTCCCCATTCTTGTGGCGACCATTTTTTTAACGTCTCCGTTTCAGCTGGTTATCGGCGGGTAACATTCACCAGCCCACGGTAAAATGCTCATGCGCTACTTAGTAAAACCCAGCATTAATGCTAGCATCCTGAAGAAATGGTTGAAACACAGCCTAAGCAACTTTAGAAAAGCAAACAAGTTTCAGCTTTTTATTTACTAATTACAGTGCTTGGATTGGTACTGTTCATGTTGACATTAATTTGCATGGCATTTGTTATTTTACACAATTAATGCAGGATTTTATGTATGTATTTTATATATATATATATATATATATTTTTTTTATTATTATTATTTTTCTTTAGCCAAAGGTGCAACTAGCCAAGGAGTTCTTTTCAAGTGAAGAAGAAGAGAGACTGTCTTCTACAGATGAGCAGATCCCTTCAGTCACATTTCATGATGCATCAGACATCTTCCCAAATAACACTAGTTGTATGTTATGTAGTCTTGTTCATTTGCTATTCCGCCACCTTCTAGGATAAAGGCACAATATGAAGTTATGTAATTCTCAATGTGGAAGAATAATACGTAATGAGAAATATTGGAAGGAACTAAAAACACAAGGCAGAATGCTCATATATAAAGATGGAGGAATAGATGGGTACATAAATGATGGAAGGTACATTAAGCATCAAAGGCAGGACAAGATTTAAGGTGCTGTCATCAAAAGCAGGGCCAAGGAGCAGTGGCAAAGGGAGGTTTCTCTTCACTCTCACCCCAGATCATAAAACGTAATGCTGAAGCAAGTGCAATCAGTTTCCTGTTTAACTCAGTTATTTGGCACTTTCAAAATGAGATGCGGTAGGCAGTTGGTTATTCCTAAATCCAGGCTTAGTTAAAGAGGGATTGGGAGAAAACAGCTTAGAACAAGGGTGAAGCATGAGTAAAGGAATGCTTAAATGTGTACAAGCACTTTGATTCTATAGCATATGAGAACATTAGAGTCTCTGAGTTGAGGCTATGAAAGCTGAAAGCATAAAAAGGATTTAAAAGTACAAGACACATACATGTGAAGAGGTGAGAACCAGTGGTATAGTGAGGGGGAATGGTACCAATACCTCAACCGGTCAAAGGTGGATCTCTTAACTGCACTTCCCCCCAGTACCTTGTACTTCCTTCTGTTCTTCAACTGTAGCGAGCAGGGATGATGACTACATGGAGCGTTTCCTCTGATGTAACTTCTTGGTCCCATGATCAGGAAGTTATGTCAAAGGGAGGGCTCAGGGCCGCTGTGAGCAGTGGCTAGGAGAACCTGCTTGCTGCAGGTGAAAAATAGAAGGAATAAAAAGTACTTTGGAGGGGGGGGAGTGCATTTAAGAGATCTACCATTGCAGGGGGGTGGGGGATATAGAGGAGAGATGCTGGGATTCTTCAGGTGGCGCAGATTGAGAATCCTCACCAGCCACTGCTGTGCTGCTGCTGCATGGTGCCCCTCCTAAGAGTATCCAGAGCAGTCCAGCCCTCACAGCCCCTCCCTCCCTTACAATGGTACTGGTGAGAATAAAGCCTGAGCTTAGGTAGATTCTAGCATCTTGTATTAGAAATGGACCTTATCTGTCATCATTTTCTAATGTAGATTTCTGATAATTTTTCAAAAGGATGCCTTGGTGGTTAAGGCATATGTTGTGTTTATTTTATAAAAGTTAGAATCCTCCACCATCCCAATCACATGCTCATATCCATCAAAATTAATCATTTAATTTGTATCAATATTTAGGACCATCAGATGGGAGTAGAAACCAACCTATTTAAATACTGAAGTAGACAGTTCTTACACGCCCAATGTCCTTCCTCATAGGTCGATTTTAGAGACAATGTCCAATATCTTACCTTTTTTTTTTAAAATTCAAAAAAATAATAAAGTTAGTTATCTGAAAACAGAGTAAGATGATTTAAAAAAAACTATGCAGGCATCACTTGTGGTCCAAAAAAACCCATCCACCACTGAAAGTACTGTCACTGAGGGTAGAACATTCTTTGGATTTATCTAGGATCAGGATCAGAATAGAAGCTGGAGTGGCTTCAAAAACAACTCTAGTAGCTGGGAAATAGGACCAGGGCCAAGCAGAACTCTACACTGTGTGCCCCAAAACTGGTATGGAGAGAAAGAGATAAAGTATACCAGTTTTTAATCATGGAGGAGTGGAATGTATGTAGAATGTCAGATGCAACTCTGGCCACCCTGATGGGGAGACTGAATAGACTGTGCAGGTCTTTATCTCGTGTTCTATTTAATTGATAAAAAATTAAATGATATATTTGATGGATATTGGCTTGTGATTGTTTGTTTTATAAAGTCAACATATGTGCTTTTTTTAAAATGAAAGAACCTATCCATAAACTCACATACAGTTACACTTGCTCCAAGATAGCCCCTGGGTAACTTTATATGTATATTTTATAAGTATACTCATAAATGCTAATCCTGTTCTTGCTCTATCTTTTCTTTGCCCCTAGTGATGCCTTTGGGTATATCATAAAAGAGAGGTACTGCCTTGCAGGGTAGTTTTATAAGCATCTGGTTGAGCATATAAAACCTTGATCTGCATACTCAAGAAACATTGTAAAGCACAGATAACATACTTAAGAATGTTTAAATATTAGCATTCACACAGGCAGTTCTTAGCTGTATAGGGGTTATAAGGCAGAAGACAGCTCATCAATGTAAACGCCAGAGAGAAGGTAATAGCCAGGAGAAATCGCTGTCCTTAACTGCTGATACATGTTAATGCAGTTGCCTCTTATGGTACTAGAGAGAATACTCTTCGGTGTCAGGTCAAAAGCGCGCCGGGACAAAGGCGCGCGCAGACAATTGAGCGCAGTGCGAGGCGCACCCCAAAGAAAATGACTGTTTTAAAGGGCTCCGACGGGGGTGTGTGGGGGGGAACCCCCCCACTTTCCTTTATACAGATCGCACCGCATTGTGGGGGGTTTGGGGGGTTGTAACCCCCACATTTTACTGAAAACTTCACTTTTTCCCTAAAAAACAGGGAAACAGTTAAGTTTCCAATATAATGAGGGAGGTTACAACCCCCCACAAAACCCCCCCGTCGGAGCCCCTAAAAACACTCTTTTTCTTCGGCACGTGCTTCCGTCTTGCGCTCAGTTGTCGGCACGCACCTTTGTCTTTGGCGGTTTTGTCTATGAACCTACTCTTCTACCACAGGCTGTCTAATTTGTATGGCAGATCCACCAGCGTTCTAAGGGAATATACCTATTTCCCCTTTGAAAATTGCCCCACAGAAAATGCATGCAGCCATTTACACCTGGTCTTTGGCACATACAGATTTGCTGGTTTATTTTTGCATGCATATGTTATAAAATATGCAAATTAGTTCAAACCCTTCCCCAAACCCGGGAACAACTCCACCCAAGTTGATGCACCACTGATCTGCCTAAGTGTAAGCCTATATACTTCAGACAGTTTTTGAAAAGGCAATTTCTGCACTTAAAGGAGAAGGTGCAACGAATAGCACTGAAAAAAAATTCAATGCTAAGCTCTTTTCTCTAAAGGGCATGCCCCTTACATAGAATAGTGTTTAGTATGGATCCTGCATATAACTTTTGGGTGCCAGACTTAACACCTGCTAAAACCTGGAGTAAATGTTGGTACCTAAGTTGGGCAGTATTCTGTAATTCTGTGTACAACATTTTGGAATGCCCGTGCCACACCCATGGCCATGTCCCCTTAGAATCGTGCCGTTGAGTTAGGCGTCATGCTTTATAGGAAAGCATTCAAATTTTAATGAATGCTAATTAACAATAATTGGTTGTTAGCTCGAAGGAAGGCTCTCTTTGAGACCACCTTCGAGTTTCAGGGGCCCAGAATCTGGAACAACCTCCCGGGCAGCCTTCGACAAACACCCACATACTTCCAATTCAGGAAAGCACTGAAAACTCACTTTTTCCCCTCAGTACATTGACCCATTCCCTTGCAGTTCCTGCATGATATCTTCCATGCAATTTCTTTGTAATATCTATGTCTCTGTAGCAATTCTAATATTGTGTAAGCTGCAATGATTCCTAGCTGACATTTGCGGGATACAAAAGTTGGTATGGTATAGTTCAGAGTTCATTTTCCAATTTATTTGCCCATGCATCATGGAAGCATGCCCAAAGTTGTATACTATAAGAGAGAATCCAGAGGCAAAAGCTGATTCACCCTAGGAAATCTTTTTAAAATTACCCCCTAAAGATCCAGATAGCGACATTGCATTCAGATCTTAATCCTACAAGGACCTTTGTGCATAAAAATAAGTGTGTACCATAAGGACGCTCTCCATCACCATCTGCAGCTAGAGTTGCTAACATGCAGTCCTGCATTAGCACATATTAATGCCTTTAACATGTATTTTTATCACAGGTCTCATTTTCAGTTTCAGGTCTCATTTTCAGTGGAGTGCAAACGGCATTTGCCCTGGGGCCCCAAGCTTGCCTGCAACTGAAGGCGATAGAATCTGCTGGTGGGTTTTGGGAACCCCCCTCCCATATTTCTGCCCTGGATCCCAGCATGCTTATTACTTGCCCTGCTCATTTTATGGGTAGGTGGGTAGGTGTTAGCATGTTCTAACGTGATAGCGCATGTTAGTAACTCCAGCAGATTAAGAGCTCCAGAACATTTAATATTTAAGGTTGTCTACTTCAGAAGCAAATATGCTGTTGCCTGGTTCCCTATTTTCAAGTTTCACCCCTTGAAGCAATTTGCAGATGTGGTGAATAAGTAAACTGGAATTTTAAAACATATCTTTATCTTCTCTAAAAGCAAACTATCTTGTGAATGAAGACAAGGAGCTCTACTCATCCTCTTCTGCCATCTCATCTGCCTTAGAAGAATCCAAAGAGGGTTTTCTTCCATTAAATGAATGTAAAAAAGTAAGGATCCCTCATCTTCCCAGTTTCTTTTTTAAGAAAAATACAATACCAGATACTCGCCTGTCCACCCTCTTCCCTTCCTCTTATCCAATCCTATAACTGCTGTCTCCAGCCCACCTGGAGCAATCCAGCCATCCCAGCTGTTTGCTGAAACTCATTGTGTAGTCAATCTTATTTAGTTTGATTTATGAATTACCTCAACAAAATAGTTCAAGGTAATTTATATTGAATGTTCTGCAGGCTTCTCAGTAAGAACCTCCCTATCTTGTACACTTCAGATGAAGTTCCTTAGTGACATCCTCTACTTAGTATCAAGTGGAGGAATACACTAATGCAGTGTTTTGCAAACTTTCCAGAAGTGCGCGGAGGCCCATCTGGCTGTGACCCACTTCAGTGGAGGGATCCGGGAGGTGCAGGGAGAGGAGGAGAGATGCCAGCCAGGATGAGAGTCATCTGCGCTGGCTGACTTTCTACAGGACATGCCTCTCGCCATGAGAGGCACTTCCTATAGGCAGGCAGCTGGCATGGACATCTCTCCTCCCCAGTGTGTCACGGCACACCTGAAATCTCAAGAGACAACTGGTGTGCCACAGCACACAGTTTGCGATACACTGCACGAATGGTTAAAGCATATCCCTAGGAGCCAGGATTCAAATCTCACTGCCACACCTTGTGATCTTGGGCATCAATTGTTTCAGGTTCTCAAGAGAGAGGAAAATACCTCCAGTGCTTTAATATAACTTACTTTGAGCTACAACTGAAAAAGGCATGAACTAAATTCAGTATATATATATATATACACACACACAAACACGAGGGGTTGCTGAAAAGTTCTCAGCCCAACAAAGAAGAGAATAACGTGTGTGTTTCCTTTTGGATGACCAACGATCAGCATTGCTCACTATATGCAAGTTGCCACCCTATTCACAACACAATATATCACAGCCCAGTGAATGCAGCTAACCTATTTTAAACAAACCAGAATTATAAAATGTCTGTTAAATATGAGGTATTTTGTATATTTTTAAGGAAATGACAGCTTCTGTTCTCTTTTCACCAAATGGGAGCCTTTTTCCTATAGACACAAAATTGAAGAACCTTTAATTATAAGCTCTGTACTTTGGATATGATTGAAAAGGCTGATTTTGTATAGGATTCTGGTCTCAGTGGCCGCCTAAGAAGCTGCTGAGAATCGCATGGGAGTGGCCTTAGTTTATCTGGCCAGTCGGAGTCAGGCCACTCCTAGTACATACCAAGAAGGAGACCTAAGGCCCATACTTTGGGAGGGGTCTTAGGTATCTGGATCATTCAGGTCTTTAGGCCCCTCCCTGGTGCATCGCAGGATGCATCAGGAAGGGGAAGGCCTGCCATGTTGGAAGAAGTGGGCCTGCTGGCAGGAGGGAGTGGGCATTTCTCTTGCCGGCCATCTTCTAAAGTAACAGGGGAGGGCTTCAGAGGGTGTCAGGGTGGGATGTGGGAAGTGTTAGGGAGGGTGTTGGTGTGAAGGGTCAGGTGCGAAGTGTCAGGGTTTGGGGGATTGATGAGGCCCGGCACAGGAGGGAGTGAGCATCTCCTGCTAATTGGAGGGGGGGTGTTAGGAGGGAGTGGGCATCCCTCCTGCCGCAGAGATGTGGGTACTGGGGGTCCTCTGCTGCTGCTGGCTCAGCTGATTGCGGCAGGGGTATTCCCTCTCCCCCCCCCCGATCAGCTGAGCCAGTATGGCTTCAGAAAGTCCTGCCGGCTCAGCAGATCGGGGATTCCCTTGCCACCATCAGCTGAGCCGACAGCGGTGACTACTTTTAGGATGAAATGTAGGCCTACATTTTGCAGGCCTACATTTCAGTCATCTATTGTGTCTCTAGGGAGATATTTAGGGACGTTTTAACTCGCCCAAGGCCATTTCCGGGCAAAGCCTTGCCCACACCCAGCCTTGGGCGAGCTTAAGTGTCCCTATGCATCTCCCTAGACCTGTAACAAACGCCTACAGTATAGACATCCTGCCTTGGGGAGGGTTGTTTTGGGGTTTTTTTTTTTTAAATGTGTGTCCCAATTGGCTGCCAGATGGCAGTAGCTTGCCTACTACTGTCTACAATCGGGACGCCCATTTGCAGAATCAGCCCCAAAGTTTAGCTTGGATTATGAACTGTGTAGCAGGTGAAGAAGATACCATTATTTTTTCAATTGTGATTAGTGCGGTTTGAATGGAACATTTACTTTCTGCCATTTTCCAGTCGCGTCCCAACTGGGTTGATTTCCGGGAGATCATGGTTGGACCTCTGTACCAGGCATCTGTTCCTCTCCTATATTTAGACAAACACGGTGATAAAGGTGAGTGTTTTTTAATTGGTGTGCTTTTCACAAGGCGTTTTCCCTCATATACAACAACTTTCCCTTTCAAATACAGTACTTCCCCTGTTTGTTTCCAGGTGTTTTCTCTCTACTTTTAACTTTCCTTTTTAGTTTGGTTTCATGTGGACAATAATTATGCTTGCTCAGCCTCTAGGAGCTATCTTTGTACATCTCAGGATGCAAAGAGGAATATTCCAGAGCTAGAACAAATAAAGATAGCTATCAGCAATTTTACCATACCTTCTTAGTCTCAAGATTGTTACTTTGCTAATCAAACAGGAACAAAGCCATAGTTTTTAGTCATTTTTGTACATATGTAATTTCAGTCTTGTCCCCTGTAAGCAAATGGAAAAAGAGGCTGGGGGAGAAGGGGAGAGTCTGCTTGTAGGAGACTGAAGAAACTCAGGGCTTCCCTAAAAGAAAACAGCCCACATTAGGAAGGTCATGCCGTATCATTTTAGAAGCAGCTGTAGGACTGACTGTTGAATAGTCATTCTTCAACCTTGGTGCTTTAATCCTTCAGTTTATGAGAATGAAGATCAACTGCTTTGGGATCCAAATATCCTCCCTGAGACTGAAGTGGAAGAGTTTCTATACAAAGCAGCTAAACAGAGATGGGATGGAATTTCCAGAGAAAATCTACCCCAAAGGGACATAGTTAAAGACAGTGAGCAGGTGAGTGTCCCTGAGCTGTCACAATGCAAAATGAAGATAAATCACTTCATTGTATGCCAAGGATTCCAGGACTTGGAGAAATGCATAACAATGCAGTTTCAAAAAGGTATTTCTTTTCCTTGATGCTGTAACCTTGCAGTCATTTTTTAGTAAGTCCCTAAATGTTGGTCTTTGCAAAAATGTAAAAATTAAACCTATTAACTAAGATGGTTAAGGGGTTGGAGGAACTGCCGTACAGCGAAAGATTAGAGAAACTGGGCTTTTTCTCCCTCGAACAGAGGAGATTGAGAGGGGACATGATCAAAACATTCAAGGTACTGAAGGGGATAGACTTAGTAGATAAGGAAAGATTGTTCACCCTCTCCAAGGTAGGGAAAACGAGAGGGCACCCTCTAAAATTGAAAGGGGATAGATTCCGTATGAACATAAGGAAGTTCTTCTTCACCCAGAGAGTGGTGGAAAACTGGAACGCTCTGCCGGAGTCTTTCATAGGGGAAAACACCCTCCAGGGATTCAAGACAAAGTTAGACAAGTTCCTGCTGAACAAGAACGTACGATGATAGGGCTAGTCTCAGTTAGGGCGCTGGTCTTTGACCAGAGGGCCGCCGCGCGAGCGGTCTGCTGGGCATGATGGACCATTGGTCTGACCCAGCAGCGGCGATTCTTATGTTCTTATTTTATTGTTCATCACCTTGAAACTTTGTTTAGGCAATTAATCAAATTTTAAGAAAACTTAAAACTTGCAGTATTCTTGGTAAAGATTTCTGAACATTTCTCTTATTATGAAGAAGGTGTGTTATTTCACTTGGAAGTGAGCACGGGATTCTGTGTCCCCACCCAACATGGTGGCTCCAAGTTAATAACTCATACAAATGCATATATTTTCAATTCCAATTATTTTTAATTTTAAATGCCAATAATAACTGCAATTATTTCCATAATTAAAACTCCACAAATAATATTTTGTATTTGTGGAGGGAGAATGTTCTCACAACAAGACTTTACTTCATGTCTTTGTGGAGAATTTCTCAAAGTGCCAAAGCTGGACACGCTTTTATATATTGTTGAACTAACTGGTACGTCAGCTCTCCAATCTCCAATACTTGGTCAGAGCATTTCCATATAAGGCAGAAGGCAGGACTATTCCTACACGTGACCAAGGCAAAGACATTCCTGAACATTGAAATATAATGTTTTTCTAAACCACATTATAAAGAAAATTAACAAATTATAGAAAAAGGCTAGGTACATTTCTGTAAAGAAAATAATAAACTTAAACAGCTTATAAAGTATTCTAAGGGAAATAAAATATGTATTTGGAAATACACAAAATGATATGATATGTGCTCTTAAAAAATAAATCAAAGTTCTTTGAACCTTGGCTCTCTCTGTCTAAGGGTTAGATTCACTAAGGGCACGTATCGGATTTGATCCGTGTCCGGGGGGGGGCCGTTTTACAAATCGCCCTCATGCAAGAAAGGTTGAGGGGAGATTTGGGAAACAACAAACCGGTGAGTCTGACCTCGGTACCGGGAAAGATGGTAGAGGCACTGATAAAGGACTGCATCATTGATTACCTTGACGGACACGGTCTGATGAGGACCAGCCAACACGGTTTCAGCAAAAGCAGATCTTGTTTGATGAACTTGCTGCACTTCTTCAAGGGAGTAAACAGGCAGATAGACAAGGGCAACCCAGTCGACATTGTATATCTGGATTTTCAGAAGGCATTAAACAAGGTTCCACATGAACGACTACTTTGGAAAATTACGAGCCATGGAATTGAAGGTGAAATACTCACATGGATTAAAAACTGGCTAGAGCATAGGAAACAGAGAGTAGGGGGTAAATGGACAATACTCGGACTGGAAGAGCATCACCAGTGGGGTGCCGCAGGGCTCGGTGCTTGGACTTGTGCTCTTCAACATCTTTATAAATGATTTGGATATTGGTACGACAAGTGAGGTGATTAAATTTGCAGACGATATGAAATTATTCAGAGTAGTGAAGACACAGGGGGATTGCGAAGATTTGCAACGTGACATAATCAAGCTCGAGAAATGGGCATCGACATGGCAAATGACGTTCAAAGTGGGTAAGTGTAAAGTGATGCATGTCGATAACAAAAATCTCATGCACGAATACAGGATGTCCGGGGCAGTACTTGGAGAGACCTCCCAGAAAAGAGACTTGGGAGTTCTGATCGACAAGTTGATGAAGCCGTCCACGCAATGTGCGGCGGCGGCATAAAGGGCGAACAGAATGCTACGAATGATTAAGAAGGGGATCACAAACAGATCGGAGAAGGTTATCATGCCGCTGTACTGGGCCATGGTATGTCTTCACCTGGAATACTGCGTCCAGCACTGGTCGCCATACATGAAGAAGGACATGGTATTACTCGAAAGGGTCCAGAGAAGAGCGACTAAAATGGTTAAGGGGCTGGAGGAGTTGCCGTACAGTGAGAGATTAGAGAAACTGGGTCTCTTCTCCCTTGAAAAGACGAGACTGAGAGGGGACATGATCGAAACATTCAAGATAATGAAGGGAATAGACTTAGTAGGTAAAGTCAGGTTGTTCACTCTCTCCAAGGTAGAGAGAATGAGAGGACACTCTCTAAAATTAAAAGGGGATAGATTCCGTACAAACGTAAGGTGATGTAGAGGTGGTGAGGTTTGGAGAGCAGGGGGGAGAGGCAGAGGCACATACTGAAAATCCAAGATCCAGAGAGGGTAGCAGGATGATTCTTGCATAAGGTCAGATGGAAAATATGAAAATAATGGTCCTCTAATTAAAGGGAGACATCAAGGTGGTCTACGATGCCATGCGGCTGGACCATGTGGCCAGAAGCATGTGGCTAGGAGTGTATTCCAGCAGGGCTATTGCATGACTACAAAGGCACACAGGATCTTCAGGGAATCCATCCCGGTAAGGGGAGAGGAGTTCCAGAGAGAGGCCAATCAGAGCTGAGATTAGCTCGGGTGGCCAAGGAAAGGAAGCACCTTGAATGACCTTATCAGGCAGAAGTCAGAGTTGGCCAAGACATACAGCAAGAGGCAAAGAATTCAAGTTTAGCTGAGAGAGGAGAGGTCTTGCAGAATAAAGACCAATAGAAACCAGTTTATGCAGACAAGCAGGGGGAACTGAAACATCTCTCAGATTACATTTCCCAAAATTCTATCTCACATGTCCTGGCAGGAAATAACTATAGCAGTAAGGTCCTAAAACAATACCAAATTACAACCAGGGCAAGGCTGAAAGAGGCATGACATTGTACATTAATTTTGGCTCGCTGAGACATTTCACAGTCTATAAGGCCAGAGCAAGCAGATAATATTTTCCAGGTTGTAGATCTGTTGCTTTGCTAACTGTTTGTAGTGTACTTTTGTCCACAGGCTCTCTATGAACTCGTTAAATGTAGTTTCAATGCTGAAGAAGCACTTCGAAGATTACGATTCAATGTCAAAGTCATTAGAGGTGAGGATGTCCTCAGTATGCCAGTAATTTACTTAATAGCAAAAAACTGTTTAATAATAGGGTAAAATATTTTTCAGATGATTTTATTTCTTGATACAAAAAGGGCCATAGATAGGGTAGAGAGTGGGAAGGCAAGTGGATAAATAGAGTTCACAGTTCAGAAAATCTGATTTTTCTTTTTATCCAAAGTCCTTTGAAACTTTGTGATTAGTAAATTGTGCTCTTTTTCAATAGATGAGCTATGTGCATGGAGTGAGGAAGAATGCAGAAACTTTGAACATGGATTCAGGGTCCATGGTAAAAACTTTCATCTTATACAAGCTAATAAGGTAAAAAAAAAAAAAAACAACCCCCATTGCTGCTAGGCCACATCACTAGGTTTGGCTCTTGATACAACTGAATTAACCCAGTACCCTGCCTGTTTCACAGCACTGCTTGTGCATTCAGGTCATTGGTTAGCTGCAAATGGAAATGAAACAACTAGTTATCCTGTTTGTCTTGGAATAGATTATAAGCTTTGTTAAGCAGGGACTGTCTTTTATGTGTTGTATGACAGCAGTGTGCATGGCTAGTAGCACTATAACCTACTGCAGCATTTCAAGAGTATGTAATAAACAAATTAGTTAGAACCTGCCATTTCTTGCACAAGAGTTAATGTATAAGTATGTAATTTACGCATTTGTGAGCATACAAGAAACAGAAATTGTGTAATCTTTAGCAAAATTGTTCACCTGTGTTCTCCTAAGGTAGCAGGATTGATCAAGCACACAAGCGGGTAACATCAGCTCTTCTAGAGCTTGGGACTAAGTTCTAATCATGTCCAGCCCTTCCTGTATACTGCACTCTCCTTGATCAGTTCATAGTTCTAGAAAGAATACAACTTTTGGGGTAGTTGGAGGGATTGTGTTCCTGATTAATCTTGAGTCCACGGTGAACACTTGTTACAAGTAAACATCTTTACTTTCTCCTCAACAAACAGGGTTACATAAGAAAATAAAAATAGCCATATTGGGTCAAACCAGTGGTCCTTCTAGCCCAGTATCCTGTTTCCACAGTGGCCAATCCAAGTCAATCTATGTTCACTCAAGTGTCCCATTTCGTATCTTCCTTAGGGGCCTTTGCATGGTTGGAGGGCAATTTTTGATATGATGTCCAAGTCCGAGTTTGAAAGTTTTGTAGAAGATGCACAAAAACCCAATACCAAACATGCTCATTTTCAAAACTGCAAAACTTCTAACTTGTTTTTTTCAAAAATGGCCATTTTTCAGGCCCGATGAGGTGTCCTGTTTTGTTTCTTCCTACCATACCATACCATATAGTTTCTTATATCCGGCAATTTTCAACAAGGAATCATTACAGCTTACAATAAGATTGGGATCAGTTATTACATTAGCGATTAGATTCTAAAGAATGGGTTGGGTAGAGATCAGTCATTATGAAGAGAAAAATATGTCTTTAACATTCTTCTGAAGCTATAATAGGAGGATACTTGACGTAAGTGTAGGGATGATCTATTCTAGATTCTGGGGCCTAGGGATTTGAAGGTGGACCCGAATAGATTTTTGTTTAACATGTTAAGTTGAGGGGAAGAACATCTTAAGACGTGTCTTTCTTGCATTATGGAGTGAACGAGGAATCTTGATGTCCAATACTAGTCCACCAGAGTTGACACCATATATCACTTTATAGCCCAGGGGCCTTTGCATGGTTCATTTGGAGGGCCATTTTCAATATGACATCCAAATCCGAGTTTGGATGTTTTGCAGAAGACGCATAAAAATCCAGTACCAAACATGCCTATTTACAAAACTGCAAAACGTCTATCTTGTTTGTTCCAAAAATGGCCATTTTTCAGATGTGCGTCTCTTTTTCAACCATTTTCGAAAACCCCTACAAACAAGCCATTTGGGTGTAGAAAGGGCTGGCATTCTTAGTAGACTGGCCACACAGACATCCCAGCAGTAGGGCAACTCAGAGGACACAGCAGTGACCTTCACATAAAAGGTCCCGGGTACACATCTCACCATAACCCCCTTAAAATGTGTGGTGAGCCCTCCAAAACCTACTGGACCCAACCATACACCACAACAATAGCCCTTATACTTGCAGGTGGCACCTATATAATGGTCCAATAGAAAAAAGTGCCTGTTTCATATAAGTTGTGTATCTTAAAAAATAAAAAAAGGCTCTTTCTTAAAAGACAAATATGTTACTATTGTACCATTTCTTGACCTATTCAAGTGTCTCTACAGAGGGACTGAATAAAGACTAGTAATCTGTACCTAAACTGGACTTATTCCATATTGTAAAACACACACACTCCTGTAGTATTGTAATAAATTCAGGCTGCTGCTCCTTTCAGGCACTCTAGCTGCATTTTTTGGCCAGTTAGTAAGATCATAACATATTAACACTTGATTTAACATTCTCCCCTGAGGCTGTGAGTGCTACTTAACATATTTGTCAGCAGGCCTTCAGATTAGCAGCACAGAGCACTGGCCCTAATGGTCTGAAGATTTTTAATTGTGTAGAATAATATGTTGACAGGCCCAGTCACACAACTATAGGGGAGAGATCATCTCTGTTGTGCTGTGTCAGTTCAATCAAATTATATTCTTTAATACTTGTTTCCTCTGACTCTACATCTGTTGGTTTTTTTTTTTAATGCTTTGTAGTACAGTTTGCTGTTAATTGCTGTTGAGCTTAATGAGTATTTTCATCCTTTTTCTGGGTGTGTTTTCCACAGGTGCGAACACGATCAGTTGGAGAGTGTGTGGAGTATTATTACTTGTGGAAGAAATCTGAACAGTATGACTATTTCACACAACAAACTCGCTTTGGGAGGAAGAAATATAATCTCCACCCTGGAACAATGTGCGTAATATTTTTAATGGGGGAGGGATAGCAGTTTTCCTCTTGCTCCTTTGAATGTTCCTCTTGCTTTATATTCCCTCCCAATTTGCCTAACCTGGAGCAACTTAACTAAGCTAAGGGCTATGCTATAGAGCAGTGTTCTTCAATGCAAGTTCCGCAGGGCACGTGCAGCCCCTGGGGACCTCTTTGGTGGCTCTTGCCGTCATTCTGTTTTGGTTTGGTTTGGTTTTTCTATACAGCTGGGTGCAGGCCATGGTACTTACATTGTATTATGCCTTGAACACTTCTTCCATTGGTCAGGCACGCAGAAGGAGTTGCAAGTGGGGGCTGTATGCCAGATCCTTCCCTCTGTTCTGCCTGTAAAAATGTGTGCAGGTTGTATGCAGCCTTCTTGGTACATGTGGAATCTAAACAATAGAAAGCTAACCCAGGTTGGAGTTGTGCACCTTGACTCTCAAATATTGCTGACAAAGTGTTGCATGTGGCTACTGAAGAGATGCCTTCCTCCTCCTTGAAATGCACACACATCTGAATAGTTTTTTGTGCAATGGGGCAGATCAGGGTAGAGAATCCACAAGGCACCGAGGCCCTTTTTAACATTGGGACTTGGGGGGCTGGATTTGACAGTCAAACAAGCCACAGACTTCAGGTCCCCTCCTTGACTTCATGGCAAAGGGTCCTTCCTTTGAGGCATTCATGCCCTGACCCTGCAATCAAACTGATCTTTCTCTGCATCCCACTTTCCACTTGCCTGCCTGCTTCTCTCCCTCCCTCTTGTGGGCAGGGCCTTAGGCACATGGGCTAGGTTGGTCCCATGTGCCTAAGGCCTCGCCCACAGGAGGGGCCTAAGGCAACTGACCCAATTCCGGTTGGCCCAGGCGCCTAAGGCCCCTCCTATGGGCGGGGCCTTAGGCGCCTGGCCCAATCAGACCCTAGGCCCGCCATTTGGAGGATGGTGGGCCTGCCGGGCGGATGGGCTTGGGACCTGTCCGTCCAGCCAACTTAACATAAGTTCAGGGGGGGAAGTCGAGGGTGGGGTTCAGGGATTTGGGGGGCAATCGGGGGTTCAGGGGGCAGTCATGGGGGTGCTCCGTGGGCAGTAGGGCCTGGGATCCCTCCTGCCATATTTGAAGGGGGGGGTCGCCTTCCGGCAGGATGGGTTGGGCTCCCTCCTGCTGGTATTGTCTGGGGGGTGGGGGGGTCACCTCAGCAGGAGGGGTTGGGCTTCCTCCTGCTGGTATTGTCTTGGGGATGGGTTGCCTCGACAGGAGGGATGGTATTGTCGGGATTCAGGGGTGGGGGGTAGATCGTGATCACGGCAGTTCAAGGGAGGATCGTGATCATGGCAGGGGAGATGAGCCATCTTCCTGCTGCGATTGTTGCGGTGGGGGATGGGTGGGTTGCCGGGGCTGCTGAGCTGATCGCGGTAGCTGCAATCAGCTCTGCGCCCCCTATTCGGAACTTATACCTGTTTTGACTTGGTCTAAGTCAAAACATATAGTAACATAGTAACATAGTAGTCCATCCAGTCTGCCCAACCTGATTCAATTTAAATTTTTTTTTTTTCTTCTTAGCTATTTCTGAGCAAGAATCCAAAGCTTTACCCGGTACTGTGCTTGGGTTCCAACTGCCAAAATCTCTGTTAAGACTTACTCCAGCCCATCTACACCCTCCCAGCCATTGAAGCCCTCCCCTGCCCATCCTCCACCAAACGGCCATACACAGACACAGACCGTGCAAGTGTGCCCTGACTGGGCAACCTGTTAAAGTTTTTGGTTATACTTGCTGTATGACTAAGTCTAGGTCAACCCACTTCCCGCCCTTTCCCCTCCTCTAAAAATGCCTCTTTTCGCTCTAGGTGTTTAGAGGCAGGGTAAAGGCCTAAGCTGGGTTTAGATACATCTAAACCCAGCTTTGATTATCAGTACTTGGATGATCTGGCTTTTTGATCATCCAAGTACCAATTTAGGCCACTTTTTGAATGTGGGGTTTTTTTTATTATGAGCCCCATAGTATATAGTTAACAAGTTACAATTTACATTAGATTAGCCATAATTTCAGTACATGTTTCCGATACAAGTTTTTTCTAGCTAGACACATATTTAAGACTCCTTTTACTAAGCTGCGTTAGCGTTTTTAGCTCATGAAAGGATTGGGCAATTTCCTGCTGGAAAAGGGGATAGAGGGGTATAGATAGAGGATTACTGCACAGGTCCTGGACCTGTTGGGCCGCCGCGTGAGCGGACTGCTGGGCACGATGGACCTCAGGTCTGACCCAGCGGAGGCATTGCTTATGTTCTTATAGACAACTGCTCAAGACTTATAAACTGAGAGGGATGTTCTATTATTGAGCTCGCTATAAAATAAGACATATCTTATGTGTTAATGTGTACAATTGTTATTGTTGTCTTTCTTATAAATGAATTGTGTATGTATAATTATAACCCACCTAGGTGTTAGGTGGGCAAGAAATTTTAAAACAAAAATAGTGTCTGAAGTACTGCAGTCTGGCCAAGAAAATGCAGTACTTCTGTCAGATTCTTTTTACATATATTTGTGATGAGTCTGTTTATTGGAAAATAAGGCACATTTCACTGTTATACATAGCAAAGAAACGTGGAGTTTTCACAAACACCTGTAATCTTTTGGGATCTTTCCAGATACTTGTGACGTGGATTGGCCACTATTGGAAACAGGATACTGGGCTTGATAGCAACTCTTTGGGGTCCTTTTACTAAGGCGCGCTAGCCATTTTAGTGCGCGCTAATAACGCTAATGCATTCATTATAGTCTATGGACGCGTTGGCATTTAGCATGCGCTAAAACGGCTAGCGCGCCTTAGGGCTCCTTTTACAAAGGTGTGCTAGCGTTTTTAGCGCGCGCTACCCAAAAAACTACCACCTGCTCAAGAGGAGGCGGTAAGCGGCTAGCGCACGCGACATTTTAGTGCGCACTATTCTGCGCTTTAAGACCCTAACGCACTTTTGTAAAAGGAGCCCTTAGTAAAAGGACCCCTTTATGTTTTTACTGTATTTCCTTGCAAATATCAATGTCTCTAAAATCTTGAGGCGTTTGAGCGTGATGCATTGTAGTTTGGTTGGAATTATATCTTTGCCCAGACAACTGGCAAGAGTTAAATTGTTTGATGGCCTTTTTGATCTCTTCAACTAACAGAGAGAGATTGAGATTCTTTTGGTGGTTTCCCAGGTAGTTGGTTGAGGGCACAGTGATCAAATGTAGATGATCTGTTGAAGCGTTCACCCATTCCTTGGCATGCATTCCTTGTCATCCATGCCAGCCTCACCCAGGCAAAATAAACTGATAAGTGTGTTGGTTTTTAAAAAGATTTCACAAATGTTACACTTCTTTTTTTTTTTTTTTTCAAAATTCTTTATTCATTTTTCCATCTTACATCAAGTACACAATATTACATCAGTTAAAACTTGTATACATCACTTGAATTTCCTTCTAATATCATCTTAAATACAAAAATTTATACCCTCCCCACCCCTCCTTCCCACAAATATTTTAATCAAAAATATCATATAAATGTTATATTCTTATCTATTGATTAAACCTTTAATAGAATTTTATACCATCCCCCTTCCTCTCTATGTATAAAAGTACTTTCAGTGGAAAATGGTGTCTAATCATTGCAATAGTTTGTCAATGGCCCCCAAATCTTTTTAAAATTATTATAATTCCCTTTTTGTATGGCAATTTAGCACGCGCGTTAAGGCCCTAATGCACCTTAGTAAAAGGAGCCCTTAGTGTTATCACATTCAGAAACATCCGTCCAGGAACATCACCCCAACTTTAATAGGACTGGTATGACATTATAACAGAGGTTCAGAAATGTATCTGAATATCCTTTCTTGTCTGCTTTACTCCTGATCAAAGGCAAACATGTTCAAACTTCTGCTGTGTTGTAAGAACAGTATCTTCATTGATTCTTAGCATAAATTTTGTACATCCACTCCTGACCATAGTTTCACAAAGAAAAAAGCTGCTTCAGGGAGGTTCATCAAGCCAGTAAATCAATGCATTTCATATTTTTGATTGACTTTAATGTTCTTATTTGTACTGTTTAACCAGTTATTTATTTTCTAAAGTGTTTTATTTTGAGATATATTGTTTGAAACATGATGGCAAATAAAAGCCAAATCCGGTCTGTCTATCCGCAGCAGCCACTATCTCCTCCTCTCCCTAAAAGATTCCACGTTTGCTTTCATGTGTGTGTATTCTTTGTGTTGCATTCCACCTTGATCACATTTGAAAAAAGTAGCTTTATAAATAACCATAAATGTTTTAAAAATATATTACCCTAATACCATACACTTAGCATATTGAAATGTCAAAATTCCCCATCACCAGAGACAATTTGCTATAGTAAATTTAGCAAGCAAATATTAACAGGGAAGTGTTCTTATATTTATGATCCTAAACAAGTTTTGTTTTCTTTGCTTTGTCTGGTTCTTATGATACCACCACTCTCTCTCTCATTTGTCTTTCAAATAACAAGGGATTACGTGAACAATGATTTAGATGAAGGAGGGGTGGAGTGTTCAAGCTTCCCCCACAGTTCTGTTCCAGTGCCTTCTTTCACCAGCTGCCTGGACTCCCAGTTCAATCAAGACAATCTAGTCATAGAAAACACAGGTAATCCTTTCTTTCCATTTCAAGCACTTTGTGGAGGGTTAATTTTTTAGCAAGTTCAAAATACACTTAGAAATTTCTATAATTATCTTTCCAGTGCAAAAAGCATATAAATCCTGAACTTGTGGGTAGTGCATCTTCACTCACGAGAGGCATGTCGTGTAGACAGTCAGCCGGCACCGGCGCTTCTCCTCCACAGTGTGTCGCAACACACCTGAAATCTCAGGAGGCACACTGGTATGCCGTGGCACACAGTTTGCAATTCACTGGGGTAGAGGGTTTAAGGCTTTTCAGCCTGTGTAATTGGGAGCCCAAAGAGACAAGCCCCTGGACATCCTGTGTGCTTGCTTGCTTGTCTGAGGCAGAAAAGTTTTTCTTATCTCCAGCTACAGTGAGAGCTGATACAGGTACGGTACATGGCAGCACTGTGAGAACAGCCTATTACTGTCTATGAGAGACATCAGAGTGGAGAAGACTTGGGGTCTTACTTGAGGGTCTTCGCCCCCACCCTAAAATCCTGGTTTTGAAATTTTTTGGTTATTATTCTAGTTCCCCCTGGCCGTTTATGGTGCCAAAATCGCTGCCATGGTGGCCATTTTGGATTTACCGATTTTATTTTTAAAACCTTTCCCTGCCTCATAACATTTTGTTTGGGTCTAAAATAGAGAATGACACAGTGATCATTTGTCACCATTCCTGTTCCCACGGATAACTGTGGGAAAACATCCCATGTCATGAGGGTCAGTGGGTTATGCTCTTTCCTGCCCCCAGAGAAGCCTCTAGACCACTAGGGACATTAAAAGGTAGGCTTGTGGAGGGTGTCCTGGGTCCCCATTGCCGCAGTATTACCATGGCAGCGGTTCCCATTACCAACACTACCATAGAATGATCTACCGCTGCCATGGTAATAACGGGCAAAATTGGCACCTCTTTCCTGTTACTATGGGAATTACTGCAGTAGCCATTACCGTGTCACTCTCTACTGCAGAACCTTGCTCCGTCAAAGGAAAAGGGTCTCTGGGAGCCTGAGGTCCAGTCAGAGATGGACTGAGATGATTGGGGATCTGAATCAATGCTTCTACTCACCAGCAGTGCTTCCTCTGTAGGGGATGCAAGTTTGCGTGCGAACAGTTCCAGCCAGGAGGCTGTAGCAGCCCTAGACCAGGGAAAGGACACTGACACTGTGCAGGCTTTTCTAGCTGACCAACTTAAATAAAGTCATTACAGTCTCCCTGTGGGAACTAGATTTAGAAGTACCGCAATCTGCTCCTACACAGCGCTCTCTGTTGACCAGCTCCAAGATGCAGTCCACATTTTTTCTTCACATCCTGATATCACTATGATGCTGATAGAGCATTGGGAATATCAGAGGGGCTAGGGTAATGGCAAAGTTATACCCCATAGCTCCCAACTTCCAGCAACTGTTTGTGTCACCTAAGGTGGATTCCTTGGTGGCACAGGTTTCAAAGTGTATTTCTCTTCTCAGCAAAAGTGGAGTTGTCCTGTAGGATGCACAGGACCGCAGGCTGGATCTGATCCTCAAAAGGCAATTTCAGGCCTTGGGACTTAAGGCAGAGGCAGTGGCTTCCTTCATGATATGTGCCTGCCATAAAATGCTATGACATTCTGACTTCAAAGGCTAGCACATAGCCCCAGATGGTACTGTCAGGGGTGAATTATGTCACAGACACTATGTATGATGCGAAGATGCACTATCCACAGGTTCAGGACTCATGTGCTTTTATACTATAAAGAGTAAGATCAAGGTAAGGACCTCATCTTCCATTAATTAACCCTCCATAAAGATTAAAAATTTTTATAAGTGCTTTTTTGAACTTGGACTTGAGTGCCTAGTAGTACACAATTTCTATCATACAAATATACATCTGCTCTGAAGAAGGTGTAAAGGTGGGCATATATTCTGTATGTACTCACAGATTTTATTAAAATACACATCTAAATATCGAGAACACCTATGCACTGACACATATAAGTAGGTTACATTGTGTCAGTGCATGTATTTTGTACATGTATAATCAACTTTGCAGTTTTGTAAGAGCCCTTTCCTCATTGTCCCTCCAGATCAGTCCAGATGTGTGGATATGTACACTCCAACCATCTGTTGGAGGATACAAACTACTGACTTATGATATCATCCGATAAGGATTCTGTGCAGCCCTCTGCCAGCCAGTAGTTCCTAATCTCCAGCAGATGATAGAACATGCTGCCCTCTGCAGTCTGGATTGGCCTGATAGGCCAAGGAGTCCTAAGTATGCTAGGGCAAGGAGATTGACTCTTCAAATTCAGTTGCTTTAAAATAAAATACAGCTAAAGAGCAAGGAAGATGCTAGGACCTTTATTGGCTGTCCAGTGAGTCCAAAGGAGGTACACCCAGATGGCCCAGGTCTTTCCCTCCACATACCCCCAACATAGATTTCTGAGGGTGTTGGCTGCCAGTGCCCTGGTCCTTGAGGTCCTAATTCTAGGGGATAGTCAAATGCCAAATGTTTTAAAACCAAAACAAGAGGAGAGTTAGGAACAGAATTGCCAAACTGCTGGTCTGTCTGACTAACTCTTATGACAGCCAAAGCAAGTAAGTGCTCTGCTCTGGAGGGGGCAGAAAGGCAGCTGAGAATCACCAGTGACAGAGGCTACACATTCTAGGGAGCAGCCAGCATGAGGCACATAGGGTCAAGCCAGAACAGAGTATGGCAGCTCAGGGAGAGATGCCTGCTGTGCTGCAACAGGCAGTCTATCAGTGCTAGCAGCAAAGGGCCTGCTGGCAGCCACAGAGTCAAACAGAAAGATGGCGCACAGACATGACAGTTGTGGCATAAACTGCTGCCATTTTGTCTGCTATTGGCCAGGATGATCCTTCAACCTTGCTACCAAGGAGGCCCAGGAGAAAGTGACTAGAAGCAGCGTTGGGAGGAGGGAGGCAGGCCTAGGAGCTCTAAAATATGGTAGCTTGGCAGAATTCTGTGTGTTCTGCAGGGCTGGGGGATTCTGTGCAAAGTCTGTGCTGTGCCATTGCATGGAATTCCCAAATCTGCACTAGTAAAGATATGTGCGCACTTTCAGATAATGCATAGCTGGATTGTTTTGATTGCATGCATATGTGGCTTGAAAACCTGCTTTTAAGGGTAAGGGTAATGCACTTGCTATATTGCCTTTCTAAGATACAACCAAAGCAGTTTACTTATTTATGTACACATACTTGCTGCCTAATTATTCATTCAGTGGCATAGTAAGGGGGGAGGCGGGAAGGGGGGGTGGTCCACCCCAGGCGCCACCTTAATGGAGGTGCCGGCACCCCTCCTTCTCCTCTCCTGCTGTGCATGCACCATCATCCCCCCTCCCCCCCCCACCATACCTTTAGCTCTTCGCTGGCGTGAGCAGCAACTCCAATCTGCTGCTCGTGCCAGCTTCGGCTCTCCATCTGACATTACTTCTAGGAAGTGACATTACAACTAGGAAGTGACATTGGAGGGAGAGCCGAGGCGGGCAGAAAGTTGATGATGCTGCTCGCACTGGGAAAGTTAAAGAGGTATGGGGTAGGGAAGGGGCACGCGTGGCAGGGGGACATGGAAAAGGCGCCTCTCACCCTTACTACGCCGCTCATTCATCACTTCTTATAGAAATACCTCTGAAGGTGCGTGTAGGAATTCTTATAGAATACTTTGACATGGAGGAGTGTGGGTGCAACACACGTATACATGCATAGATGATAAAATGTGCTAGTCTACATGTACTTAAGATTATAGGATTTATTTATTTAATTCAATTTGTATCCCGTCCTCCCAGTAGCTCAAAATGGGTTACAAGCAAACATTCACAGCGGAATAAATTTGGACAGTACAAAGACTATGCAGCAACTTAAGTATAATGGAGAAGTGAGTGCAGGAGGAAGGGTGAATTTTAGGGGGCGGTGGGGGTTGATTGCAGTTGGAATTTTAGTTTTTGTAAGGAGGGTCTTTACAGCTTTCTGGAAGGTCATCAATGAGTTCTGTAATCTGATTTGCGGGGGGGAGTTGTTTCCAGAGTTGGGGGATGAAGTGGCTGTAGGAGCGTTTGCTGGCAGTTTCTGACAGGAGAGACCTTATTGGGGGGGATGCATAGGCGTTTCTCCCTTTCCGAGCGGAAGGGGGCTGCGTAAATTCTTTTATGTGCTATTACCAGGGCCTTGAATGCACAGTGTTGGTTGATCAGAAGCCAGTGCTCTGCGCGGAGGGCTGGGGAGATAGGGTTGCGGTAGTTGAGGCTGTGTAGGAGGTGGATTGCTGTGTTTTGTACATGCTGGAAGGTGTTAAACAGGGAGTTGCAGTAATCCATCCTGGAGAGAATATAGGCATAGAGGAGTTGGGCTAGGTCTGGTTTGGAGATGTAGGGTTTGATCCATTTCAGTTGGCAGAGGTAGTAGAAGGAGGTGGAAACTACTTGAGATATGTGGGTGGACAGGTGGCCGTCTAAAGTTACTCCTAGGCTGCGTACCTGATCTGCTGCTGTTAGTGAGGTGGAACCCCAGGATAGTGTTGGGCGTGTGTATTTGGTAGTTTTTTTCCTGATCCATAAAAGTTCAGTCTTGGAGCTGTTCAGCTGTAGTTTGTTGTTAGTCATCCAGGTTTTCATGTCGGAAAGGCAGAGTTGGAGGTTGGCAATTTGGGATGATCGGTTTTCACCTAGTGGGAGGAGTAGCTGGATGTCATCGGCGTAGGAGTAAATTTTAATGTTGTACTTCTGGGCTATATCGATGACAGGTCTGATGTAGAGGTTAAATAGGAGGGGGGATAGAAGGGTGCCTAGGGGAGCACTGTATGGACTTTTGCACCAGCTCTAGGGTCACTGTAAATGTCTGTGATTTCTGCTTCTGGGAAGCTAATATTGTAAAAAGGCAAGTAGGCACCTACTTGTCTGTATAAAATTGACTTAAAATAAGCACCTAAAGTTAGGTTTATGAAAGGGGCTTCCTTATAAAATTATTTTATATTGCCTAAATGTAGGTACATCTCCTTTTTAGATGCTTAGATCCAGGGGCAGATTTAGGAAAGTAACTTGAGCATGCAAATGTTTCACATGCTCAAGTGTCTAATAAAATTATACTCATACTTTATAGTTTCTGTTGTAATTATAGCTGACAAGTCTATAAACAAATGAATACTGGGTGTTAGTATTGTATAGCATATAGCTGTTCTGTGTGTCCAAACTTGTCTCAACTTGTATATCTCCACCCTATCTTAAAAATGTAGAGTCTTTGAGTGTGGAAAGCACTGCCTGTAGTGTGGGATGTCTAAGTGAATCCGGACAGAGCTATGAATGCAGCACTCCTTTGGAAATAAACTGTCCCTTTGACCCTGGAGAGGAGCCATTGGGAATTACTACAGACTGTACCATAAATCCATCAGAAACTGGATCCATCAGAACCATAAATCCATCAGAAACTGGGGTCTACCAGCTACCGGCAGATCTGGTCCTAGCAGATCAGCAAGATCCATTCCCAAGCTCAGATAGGTATCTAAGCATGGGATTTGCTCTTCCAGAAGGTATGGACAGTAGATTGCCTTTAATATCCAGCAATATAGATTTTGAAAGAGGCTCCACACAGGTGTCTCCTACACAAGTGTCATTGTCTATCACAGATTTTGGCATAGTTGGAATCCAAGATATAAATAGTTTCCTTGTGGCTCATACTCCACGTCCAGCACCTGTGATTGCATTTGAGTTTCTGTCACAATGACAGCTTTTCATCACTACAATCTGTATCACACACAGAGCAAAAACTTTTCCATAACTCAACGTGGGAAATTCAGCTGCTGTGGTTCCCTATTCCACTGTTTGATTTGAAGTTCCTTTTTCCCTTCCGTAGTAGTGTGCCCTTGGAATAGTAATCATTTCTCAAAATATCAGCAGAAACATTCTTCTTAAGACTGCAGAGAAGAATGTGAGCAAGAGTAAAGAATGAGTTTGTGGTTACAATTTGGGAGAATATATTTGTCTTGGGAGACTACCTATTGACTTAAATAGTATATGACACAGAGCTTACAGAAGCACAGTCCATCCTTGTAAGAGACTCCTATTCACGGAGGAGCCAATAGCAGTGATTTTCTCACTATTTGCTTCTGGAAGTTTTGTTGCAATAGAAATAATACAGTACATTGTTCTTCTTTTCTAATAGCAGTCTTGTGATGTCTTGAAATGACTTGCTATATAAATCACTGGAAGGCAGAGAAAGGGACGAACGTGGAGGGACAGTAAGAAGTTACTTCATATTGACTTATCAAAAAGTTGGGGCTGCCTAATCCTGATCACTGGCTTAAGGAAAGTGAGCTTTTATAGTATAGGATCAGTGCTTGGATTATCCAGACCAGTGGAACATGGAGAAGGATTGTGTTATAAGTGTAGGAAGAAATGTATTACACTGTTACTGAATTGTGAAGGTTATGGAAATAAAAATGACATGTGGATTTTAGGGAAAGCTGGATAGACTTGATCTGCCATTAGTTACTATTACACCTTCATTATACCCTTACACATCCTGCTCTATAAGAATAGTCTTAGAAGTGGCAAAAATGGTGTAGCTGAATCCAGCTGTGAGGCAAAGGGCCTTAAAATTTGCAGCTACTGTAGTAATATTAACTCCAGATTCCAGTGCAAAAGGAACATGAGTCGTGACCAGTGGATTATTCACCTCTACTTGTGAGTTTTTGCAGAAGGAATCATCTACAGCTTTACAGTCAGTGGACAGTCCCCATCACCTCAGTTTTTCCTTCTGTAAGTGAGTTGTGTCTTCTGCTCTGCAGTTGAGTAATTATTTTGGGGTTTTCAATCCGAAAGTTGTCCCAGAGGTTCCCAGGATTGCTAGAACAGCTCTGCCTGGGAGAAGATACAGCCTTTAGTTCAGAGGGCTGTAGCTGTGGGGGTGGGGGGTGGCAGCCCTTTCGCAGGACACCTACCTAGCTGGCCTGCATTAACACTTAGGCTATCTCGGGTGCATTCCCCTGGGTGTTCAGCTCACCCCTGATTTATCAGGGGCTTGAACACAGGCTGAGTGAACCCATGTTGGTCCAGAGGACTATAGTGGGTGCTGGCTGCATTCCTCCCTGAAGATGCATGAGGAGCTAGTGGGGTCGAGGGTGTCAGGCTCTCAGAACTTGTCCGAGGCAGAAATCTCCTTTGTCCATCTACAGTATGAGCTGATGCAGGCATGTCTGTGAGTACAGTCTATTACTGTTTATGGGAGACTTCAGGGTGGTTCAAACACAGATGTTTTGAGGGTCTCTGGGGCTTCCTGTGGTGTTCCCCATCTCTAAAAACCTCCTTTGGTTTTTTTTTTTAACTTTTATTCAGTTCTCCCAGACCATTTTTCGTGCCAAAATGCTGCCATGGCAGCCATCTTGAATTTCCCAATTTTAATTTAAAAGCCTCTATCTGCCTCAAAACACCTAATTTTTACTAATAATTGATTTATACGGACTCCCCAGGCCTTACTACCCCTGTATCAACAGTTTTGTGCTGGATGGCCAGCTGAGGTGCCACCATGTGCTACGTGCTGTGGGGCATGTGAAAGGGGACAGGAGCACTGTACTTAAGCCCCTCCCCCACCCTCGGTCCCTCCAGGGTCTCAGAGTCACCGGAAGTTCAAATGATGGGTTAAAAATCCTTCCTAGAGCTCTCAAATTGCAACTTGGCATCATCGACAAAATGCAAATGTGCAGATGCCTCAGAACCCATGAGGAAATAAGGAATGTCCATGTGGAGGTTCTTTGGAGATCTAGTTCAGGGATTTTACTCTGATCTTGTGAATGTAATGCTAGAAGCTTTTTTGGAATATTGAGTTGTCTGCACAGCCTGGAAGTACACTGCTGATTGTTCAGGGGGATTCCCTTCCAGATCACTGGTCTATCGCAGAAAGATATTCCACAGGAACCAGGAATCCAATCAGAAAAGAACTGGGATGACTGGGGATCAGGTTTAATTCATTTGCTCCCGCAAAGTGAATCTTCAGGTTTAGAGAATTTCAGATTACAAGTGGGTGCTACCAGCCAAGTGTCTATGGCAGCCCTGGACCTGCAGAGGACCCAACAGTGTGCAGACTTTTTAAACCAGCGGACTTAATAGAAGTAATTACAGTATCTCTGAGGGAGTTAAATTTGGAACCACCTCAGGCTTCCACAGCTCAAATCCCTTTTATGAGCAGTTCTAAGATCCAGTCTACATATTTTCCTTCGCATCCAGAGATTACCATGATGCTGACGGGCAGTGGGAGCTGCCAGAGAACTTCTTGAGGTTTGCCATTGTATATTAGAAAGCAAAAAAATGTGATTGTTTTTAAGAGGCTTTTGAAGAGACATTGTTTTTGTGAAATGAAGCATGGGTGCTGAGCATTTTTATTCGGTGATATTTATACATGTGTGTCTTATAGCTGTTTGTAATGCTTATTGTAAATGTGGTATTGCAACCCACCTTGTTAAAGGGGGGATATAACTAAATAAACCATAAGGCATGTTCACGGTCATAAGCAAAATGTCTGCATATTCTATTTCCACCCGCAGAAAGACAATGGGCGGGAGATTCTGCCTCTAAAGCTATTTTGAGCAGGCTTCTTGTCAATGGACAAATACACTTTGGCAAAGGGTTGGACACCCTTATGGCCAGTGTGGCAGATCATCATTCTAAGTCATTGCCAGACAATAGGCCAAATGCCCCAGGGGGATTAAGTCGTGGTTCCTTTTGTGGCTACAGACAGTCTTTCCAGTCATCTGCTGGCTCCTCTGCTCAGACATCATTTTGTGGAACTAGATGGAGGTTCGGGGGCTCCAGAAGAGCTCAGAAGACAGGTTTCCATTCAACAGCCACTCCTAAGAAGTCTTAATTGCACCAGGCCAGAGCCCAAGCTACCTTGAATAGGATGGAGACTCTCAGAGTTCAAGGAGGCCAAGGCAAAGATTTGTTCAGATAGTATGTGCTGGACATTATTCCAGATGGCTACAAGCTTGATTTCTTTCATCCGCTTTGGGATTTCTTTGTGAATTCTCTAACTGAAAGACCAGAGAAGGCTATCAAAGTCGAAGAGACAGTAAAATGGCTTCTGGGGATTCAAGCCGTAGAGCCTATACCAGATGCAGAATCAGGCTCGGGCAGATACTCCATATACTTTATTGTGCCCAAGAATGACTCAGAAGATTGGAGACCAATCCTGGATCTGAAGTCTGTCAAGGCAGCACTAAAGGTGCCCGGGTTCTGGATGGAGACCATGTAGCTGTCATTGCCTCGGTGACACCAGTGGAATTCCTAGCTGCACTGGAATTAATGGAGGCATACTTGCATATTCCCAGAGCACCTGCACAAGGCAGGGATTCATGTACACCCATATTTGGACGATTGGTTAATCAGGGCTCTGTCCAAGATCGATGGGCACAAGACAATGGCAAAGTTGTCCAGCTCTTGCAAGGCCTGGGATAGATTATAAATTCCCGAAAGAGTCACCTGGAACTGACCCAATCCCTAGAGTACTTGGGGTCCTCTTTAACACAGCAGAAGGCTGTGTTTTTCTTCTGGAGCTGAAGCTAAGGTCTCAGATTTGAGAGTTTCTGTCAATGCCAGCTCCTACAGCTTAAGGAACTAATTTTTGTTTAGAACTCTGCTCAGAGACATGATCTAGATCTAGCTTTTTAAGTGCATGTGACTTCACTACCAGCTCCAAATCCAGCTGTATTGTCGGTTCCCTGACGCAGCCACGAAACGTGCACGTCAGAACCAGTCACTATTCAAAGCTAAGTCTTTTTTCATAACTATAAAACTCATGGAAGTATTTATACTCTCAGCATAGCTTTTTAGCTAGCATATTCAAAGGTACTTTAAATTTAAAATCCTTTTTGAACACTGCAATGATTGGTAGGTGAGGCCGAGTTTTCAGCCTTCATGTCTCTGAGCAGAGTTCTAAACAAAAATTAGTTCCTTAAGTGTATTGATGAACTAGTGGTGACTTTATTTTTGTTCTACTGACCTCTTGAGTCACTCGATAGTAATTTTGATTTGAATAAGTTACCCCTGCATATCTTTTTTGACTTAGTCAGCTCCTACAGCTTGGCACTACCTGCAGGTACTGGGATTGATAGTAGCAACCATAGAAGTGGTACCTTGGGCAAAAGCTCATTTATGCCGTCTTCAGAATGTGCTATTATTCTGCATGTCTCCACAAACGGATTTGCCCTGGATGTCTTTGACCTGGATGGTGAAAGTGCTTCAAAGCTTGTGTTTGTGGCTTCTGGTGTAGACTGTCCAAGGGCTTGCCTCTCTGAATTTCCTCTTGAGTGATGCTGATGATAGATGCCAGCCTTTATGACTGGGGAAGTCATCTCAAGGGTTGCCCAGTTCATGACCGATGGTTGCCTTTTCAGAGAAAATGGTCTATTAATGGATCTATCAGAACTGTTTACTTAGCGCTGCAGTTATTCAAAAAGATCCTTGAAGGCAAAGCAGTCAGGGTCTTCTCAGACAATGCCAAGGCGGTGACATACATCAACAGGGAGATACCAAGAGTGCTCTGTTGAAGCGAGAGGCTCAGTTGTTGTTTTGCTGGACAGAATCCCACCCACAAGCCATTTCGGCTGTGCATGTAGCGGGAGTACAAGCAGACTATCTCAGTTGTCAGGCTGTGGATCCAGGGGAGTGGAATCTACACTAAATGAACTTGCTCCAATAAAAAACAAAAACAAAATAGACAGACCATCTAATAAATGGTTCGACGACGAACTTCTACAACTAAAAAGAAAATGCAGACAATTAGAAAGGTCATGGAAAAAACAAAAACACAACCACATCAAAGATGAATGGAAAATCCTTATCAAACAATACAATACCAAACTGAAGGAAAAACGAAAAAACTACTACTCCAAACTCATCAGCACCGAAAAACCAGACACAAGAATACTTTTTGACATCTTAAGAAATCTCACCGATACCAAACCATTTCTCGCCACCCAAGGAAACCAAACTCCCACAGCCACCCAATTAGCGGATCACTTCAAACACAAAATCATCACAACCAGATCCACATTCAACAATTCAAGAACCAACATAGAAGAAATACGAATCAATCCCAAAACAGATGAAGCAATACCAGCAGACAGGATATGGACAAACTTCCCAAAGATACAATGGTCAGACTTGAACAGGCTTTACAAAAAATACAGCAAATCCTCATGTGACTTGAACAACTGTCCCTCATACTTACTAGCAACAGCTTCCACCAAATTTAAAGCTAGCCTCACACTATGGCTTCAAACAACACTAAGTGAAGGTCATTTCCCACCGGAATTAGGAGAAATCATAATTACACCTATCCTAAAAGATCCCAAAGGTCCTATAGATAATCCTGCAAACTATAGACCAATCGCTTCAATCCCTCTATACATTAAAATAACAGAAGGCCTTGTCGCACAACACCTCTCCAACTACCTTGAAGACCATCACATACTACATCCATCACAATCTGGATTCAGATCCAACCATAGCACAGAAACTCTACTGATATCACTATTAGACATTGCACGACAACACCTCAGCAAAGGAAACAAGCTGCTTCTCATTCAACTCGATCTTTCTGCGGCATTCGACCTAGTTGACCATCACACACTACTCCAGATATTAGACGCAATAGGAATCTCAGGTAATGTTCACAAATGGTTCCAAAGCTTCCTCAAAACACGAACATACAAAGTCAAATCAAAAGAGCACATATCCGAACCATGGTCAAACCCATGTGGAGTACCACAAGGATCACCATTATCACCCATATTATTTAACCTCTTCATAGCATCCCTAGGCATAACCCTAGACGCCCTAAACATAGTATCATTCAGCTACGCAGATGATATAACTATCCTCCTACCCTTTAATATTCAAGACCCCTTATCCACAAACCACCTGAAAATGATAATGGAAACGGTAGGAAAATGGATGTCAAGTCATAAACTAAAACTGAACTCGGAAAAAACTAAATTCCTACTACTGGAAAGGGAAAAAAAACCTTCTCTCACAGAACTAGAAGTAAATACAATCAAGTACCCAATGCAAAGCACACTCAAGATCCTTGGAATTCAACTAGACAGAAACTGCACAATGCAGTCTCAAATCCACAAAATCATCCAAAGAGCATTCTTCACAATACGTAACCTAAGAAAAATAAGAAAATTCTTCAACAAAGATCAATACAAGATATTAGTACAATCCCTAGTACTGAGTATTGTAGATTACTGTAACAGCCTATACCTATCATGCCCAAATTACATGATAAAACAATTACAGACAGTTCAGAACACAGCCCTCAGAATCATCTACTCACTAGGCAAATATGACCACATCACCAAAGCATACCTAGATTCACACTGGCTACCAATAAAAGCAAGATCCCAGTTCAAATTCTACTGTCTACTATACAAAGTAATACATGGAACAGCACCCAGCTACCTAAACAACAGACTACACCGTAACCTCTCACACAGATTAAGGAGAACTCAGAGCCTATTCACTCACCCCCCTCTCAAAGGAACACGACGAAAGAAACTATATGACAGCCTTTTAGCGACACAGGCAGCAAAGATCGATACTACCATCACCAATCTACTGACCAAATCAATAGACATTAAAGCATTCCGAAAAGAAATCAAAACTCATCTCTTCAAAAAACACTTCCCATCATCATAACCTCACAAAAGTATTAGAAAATGCTCTCATGACTACCCTAACACCACCACCAGCAACACCCGAATCCGGACAGTATTATCTCTATTCGTCTAAACAGCAGAATCCGGACAATATTATCTCTATTCGTCTGAACAACCTATCACTATCTAATATCTACTACCAATTTATCCTGGAAAAGTCCAGAACAACAATTGTAACTTAACGCATTCTTGATTATATGTACTGCAATGCTACTGGAAATGTCCAGTCTTCTAACTTGTAATCCGCTTAGAACCGCAAGGCACAAGCGGAATAGAAATCACTAATGTAATGTAATGTAATGTAATATGTCCAAGAGTGCTTTCAACAAAATTGTAAGGCACTGAGGGAGGCCAATGTTCGATCTAATGGCATCAGTGTTCAACAAGAAGGCTTCTTGTTACTTCAGTCGCAAAGTAGACCCAGGAGGCGCTGTCATAGATGCTGTGGTACAACCGTGGTCAACAAAGGATCTGTTGTACGTACTCTCCCGTTGCCAATGATAGGCCAGATTATTTGAAGAATAGCGACCCACCAAGGGATGGGGGTTCTTGTATAATGGATTGGCCAGTTTGCACATGGTACGCAAATCTGGTTCGGCTACAGCAGGATAGGTGCCTTAGACTGCCACTGCTCCCAGTGCTGTTTCGCAGGATCTAATTGCCCTGGAGAATCCAGAACACTTTTGACTTATGGCATGGCTCATGAGCGCACAGCCCTAAAGAAGAAAAGATATTCAGAGGGGGTTATATAGCTACCCTCTTACGATCTAAGATGCCAGCTACAGTCGCAGCCTATGCTAAAGCTTAGGAGACTTTTCAGCACTGATGTGCAGAACAAAAGGTGGAGCCTTTTAGGGCCCTGATTTCCACAGTCCTTTCATTTCTTTAGGACGGTCTCAAAAAGAGCCTGGCAGTTGGCCTTTTTAAAGTACAGGTGGCAAGCCTCTTGTGCCTTATGGCTCAAGTGGAAAAAGGGTCTTTGGCTTCCCATCTGGATGTGTCCAGGTTTCCGAGGGGACATAGAAACATAGAAATAGACGGCAAATAAGGGCCACGGCCCATCTAGTCTGCCCACCCTAATGTCCCTCCCCTACCTTTGCCCTGTGAATAGATCCCATGTGCTGATCCCATTTGGCCTTAAAATCAGGCACGCTGCTGGCCTCAAACACCTGTAGTGGAAGACTATTCCAGCGATCAACCACTCTTTCAGTGAAAAAGAATTTCCTGGTGTCACCTCGTAGTTTCCCGCCCCTGATTTTCCACGGATGCCCTCTTGTTGTCGTGGGACCCTTGAAAAAGAAGATATCTTCCTCCGCCTCGATGCGGCCCGTAAGATACTTGAACGTCTCGATCATGTCTCCCCTCTCTCTGCGCTCCTCGAGCGAGTATAGCTGTAATTTGTCAAGCCATTCTTCGTATGGAAGATCCTTGAGTCCCGAGACCATCCGGGTGGCCATTCTCTGTACCGACTCCAGTCTCAGCACATCCTTGCGATAATGCGGCCTCCAGAATTGCACACAGTATTCCAGGTGGGGCCTCACCATGGATCTATACAATGGCATAATGACTTCCGCCTTACGACTGACGAAACCCCTTCGTATGCAGCCCATGATTTGTCTTGCCTTGGACGAAGCCTGCTCCACTTGATTGGCAGACTTCATGTCCTCACTGACGATTACCCCCAAGTCTCGTTCTGCTACCGCTTTTGCTAGGATCTCGCCATTAAGAGTATAAGACTTGCATGGATTTTGGCTGCCCAGGTGCATAACTTTGCATTTTTTGGCATTGAAGTTGAGTTGCCATGTCCTAGACCATCGCTCCAGTAGGAGTAGGTCGTGCATCATGTTGTCGGGCATTGAATCTTCGTCTGTTGTGCATTTGCCCACTACATTACTTAGTTTGGCGTCATCGGCGAATAATGTTATTTTACCTCGAAGCCCTTCTGCCAAGTCTCTTATAAAGATGTTGAATAGGATTGGGCCTAAGAATGAGCCCTGTGGCACTCCACTGATCACCTCCGTCATTTCGGAGGGGGTGCCGTTCACCACCACCCTTTGAAGCCTACCTCCAAGCCAGTTCCCAACCCATTGCGTCAATGTGTCACCTAATCCTATAGAACTCATCTTGCTCAGCAACCTGCGGTGTGGTACGCTATCTAATGCTTTGCTAAAGTCCAGGTACACGATGTCCAGGGACTCCCCAATATCCAGCTTCCCCAATCAAAGAAGCTGATCAGGTTGGATTGGCATGATCTCCCCTTAATAAATCCATGTTGTCAGGGATCCCGTAGATTCTCCTCATCCAGGATCTTATCCAATTGGTGTTTGATTAGAGTTTCCATTAGTTTGCTCACTATCGATGTTAGACTCACTGGTCTATAGTTTGCTGTCTCCATCTTTGAGCCTTTCTTGTGGAGTGGAATGACGTTAGCCGTCCTCCAGTCCAACGGGACGCTGTCTGTACTGAAGGAGAGGTTGAAGAGTGTGGACAGTGGCTCCGCCAAGACATCACTCAGCTCCCTAAGCACCCTGGGGTGCAGGTTGTCCGGCCCCATTGCATTTGCATCCTACTGGGCAACAACCATTTCCAATGTGAAATCATAACATTGTGCTGTGGGCCCTCAGAGCCCCATACTAGTTGTTGCAAGAGGCATCATTGATGGATCTGACCATCAAGACAGTTTCCTGGTAGCTATCGCCTTGATAAGCAGGGTTTCAGAACTTCAGGCTCTGTTATGTAGAGAGTCATTCCTTAGATTTACGGAGGCGGGTATGTCTCTATGCACCGTACCTTCTTTTCTGTCAAAGGTGGTGTCGGCATTCCATGTCAGGAAGTCTAGCTGCCTCCATTCCAGGTTACAGGTGTAAAGAAAAAGGACAATATTTTTGAGTTACTGGATGTGAGGAAAGTTCTTCTCTATTATCTCGAGGTGACAAATGATTTTCATCTTTTAGATCATCTTTTTGGGATCACCAGTCCTGGTGGACCGGGGAATCCAACATCTAAGGCTTCAATTTCCAGATGTATCTGCATAGCTATTTCATCTGACTATATTGGCTGCCTTGAAGGCATGTTCCCCAGAAGTGTGGCTTCTTCAAGATAGAATCTTGGGCAGTTCCACCCAAGGAGATTTGTAGAGTAGCTACATGATCCACTCTCCATACTTTCACATTGTTTTACAGAATGGATGTGAAGGTGCAAATGGATGCCGCTTTTGGGTCCTCGGTGTTAGAAACAGACTTATCTTCTCCACCCTAGACTCAGGGGACAGCTTTGGTACATCCCACTGGTCAAGCCTCATGGTTCCTTTTGCCCTGGAAGGGAAAATTAGGTTCTTATCTCAATAATCTTGCCAGTATAAAGGAACATGAGTCTTGACACCTGCCCTGATAGATATCATCCTGTCTCAGACATTTATGTGTGTCTCCAAATGCTTGCCTTGGAGCAGCTAAGACAGTATGTAGATGATTGTTTTTCAACTGTTCAGCAAGTACAATAAGTGATGCGATAATGTTATAGCAAAGTCCATGGGAGAGCCTATAATAGTTGTATAAATATGAATGCTGGTTGCACTCAGGTAGGTGGCTTGTTTGGGTCCACCTTGCTTGTATTAAGTTTCATGGGATTTAATTAATTGTCTTTGTTGCAGAGCAGAAAAGACTTGGTTGGAGAGTTCCCCATTCCCTCCTTGTTATTTCTCCTCTTTTAGAGGTGATCACCTGCTTTGGTACAAACTGAGGAGATGGGGACTGCCCACTGAAAAGCTGTAGTTAATTCCTTCTGCAAAAACTCGTAGGTGAATAACTTACTGGTGAAGACTTATGTTCTTTTATACTGGAAAGAAAGTTATTGAGGTAAGAATCTAATCTTCCCTTTACATGGAAAGATCATTATTTGAAAAAAAAAAATCACAAGCAAAAATAGAGGGATCATGGGCTTCACCCTTGCATTCAGTAAACTTCATTGTTTGGTGATAAGACAATTTTTGTCCAGAGAGCAATATTTGTTTAAATTTTTGTAGGAAAGACCTGTCTAGCTTGTTTTACTATGCAGTGCATCTCAAGAAATAATTTTGTATTCTACCAAAATGCAAACCTGCTTTTTCAATGAAATAGGTTCATATATTTCTTCAAACATAACTGCTAAGTCATTGATATCAGTAATATCTTGTGCCAAATGTAACTAATTCTAATCTGGTACAAGTTCCTTATGAAACTAATACAGAATAATGACAGAAGAACACTAGATAAACTATATTGAGTTAGACCAATGTCCATTGATCCCAGCATCTTATTTAGGTCACAGGCATCTATCTAGGTCACAGGCACCCAGCTAATCACAAATGAGAGATCTGAATTCCAGAGACAAGCAAAGGCTTTTATAGATCTACCTGGCCTCTATAGAAGCTGTCAGACTGATGGTAGAACTGCTCTAATATGTCCTTGAAGTTCTCCTTTATACTGTATATCTTTCTGCCTCAGCTCCTCTAAGTCTGCCATGGTTTCTTCAGAGATAAGACTCATTTTTTGAAATCCAGGAGCTCTTTGATCACACATGTATGATCCACTTTCAGTTAATGAGAGATTATATGTGTTCATTTGATGCAAAGACCGTATAGTCCTTATCTAGCAGTACAACTGCTGCTTGCATTTTTGTGTTGCTGAGTTGTTATTTAAAGTTGCTAAGAAACTAGGGATGCTTAAACTGATTCTATTCTATTCTATGGACTTGTATTCCACCCTATTCCATACGGATTCGGAATACCTTTTATACTCGAATATAAACTGTGATTTTTGGGCCAAAAATGGGGGTCTTGGTGTATATTCGAATCAGTACCCACCTGCCCCTTCCCCCCTCCTGGACCTGTTTTAGGCCTTCCCTAGGCCTGCTATAAGCCCTGGTGGTCCAGCAGTGAGCTGGGACAGGAGGGATACTGCCTGCCTCCTGTCCCAGATTACTCTAAAACATCCCACCTCCCTCCTGCCTCCCAGACCTCTAGAATGCCTACCTTGA
This sequence comes from Geotrypetes seraphini, assembly GCF_902459505.1. Lineage (NCBI taxonomy): Eukaryota > Metazoa > Chordata > Amphibia > Gymnophiona > Dermophiidae > Geotrypetes > Geotrypetes seraphini. The sequence goes on along the minus strand of NC_047091.1, from coordinate 121,633,775 downwards.
AAGCCCTGGTAGTCCAACGATGAACCGGGACAGGAGTGATCTTCCTATACTCCTACCCTGAAGGAGCCGCTATCTAGAATGGTTGCCATGAGTTGTGGCCTCATGAGATTTGCCAGGGGAACTTGTGACAGCCATTTTAGATAGCTGCTCACATGGGGTAGGAGCGTAGGAAAATTGTTCCTGCCTCATTCACTGCTGGACTGCCAGGGTATTCAAGGTAGGTTTTCTAGAGGTCTGGGAGGTGGGAGGGAGGTGGGATGTTTTAGAGTTGGCTGGATCAGGAGACGGGAGGGATCTCTCCTGTCCCGGCTCACCACTAGACCACCAGGGCTTATGTCAGGCCCGGAGAAAAGCCTGCAAGGCATTGGGGAGGGAGTTAGAATGGGGGAGGGGGAGGGGCTGAGTACAGAACCTGACAGGACAGGTTCCTTATAAACCCTCAGTTTTAGGAGGGAAAAAGGGTTACCTCGGTTTATATTCGGATCGGTATATTTTTTAGTATATATGGTAGATTACAAAGAAGGATTCAACTTAAGTTGAGAGTTACAAAAATACGGAATTAAAGATTTAAAATAACTTAGGGGCTCTTTTACTAAGGGCATTAAGTACCTTATGCAGCTAATGTGACCTCATTAAGGGACTGTGGAAGTTTGCCTATTTCCATGTGTTAAACTGTACATTACTGAAATTTTCTGAATTTGTTTATCAGGGAGCAAAGCGTGGGCACAGGATGGGCATAGAAGCATTAGTTCATAGAGGGAAATTCAATAAATGGGTGCCTAAAGTTAGGTGTCAGGATGGTCTGTGCTAAGCTAGTATTCTGCAAAGGGCACTCTGTGTGGAACAACCGTAACAGAATACTAGTGTAGCGCACATTTCAGCCCTGATTCTGTAAACGGCACCTAACTTATAGGCGCTATTAGGTATGGCTGTCAGTCATCCACTAGGTGCCATTTATAGAATCGCACCTAGCGGCGCCTAAGTGTTCATAAGCGCTGGTAGGCGTAGGCGCACTGCCATTTAGGCCAGGATTTTCTTGGCTTAAATGCAGGTGCCTAAGTGACCCATGCCCAAAATCTGCCCCGAATCCAGTGGCGTAGCAAGGGTGATAGGCGCCCAGGACAGTGGCACCCCTCTCCCGCCCTCATCACCCCCCTGCTCCTTCCCCAATCCCGCCTGCCATGTGAGCCCCCCTTCCTTTCTCTTCCCCATACCTCTGGTTGAAGTTGTTGTTCGCGGCGGTCAACAACATGCTCCTCACGACCCCGTCGGCTCTCCCTCTGATGTCACTTCCTATGCGTGACTCCCAGAAGAGATGTCAGCGGGAGAGCTGACAGGGTCGTGAAGAGCACATTGTTGACTGCCGCAAACAACTTCAACTAGAGGTATGGGGGAAGGGAAGGAGGGTGTGCACGTGGAGGGGAGGAATGGAACGAGGAGGAGGGGTGCCCCCACCAACATGGCACCCAGGGTGGACCACCTCCCTCGCCCCCCTCCCATTCCACTGCCTGAATTCACCCCTAACCATGCCTACCTGCCAGTAGGCGCTTCAGTGCAGACAACTACCGAGTTAGGTGCCTACTGGCAAATTAATTTTTTAATGTGTTTTAAATTGGTTTTTAATTGTGCTTTTAATTATCAGCACTGATTAAGCCAAATCAAAAAATTAAGTTAGGCACCTAGATTGGCTAGGCACATGATCTAGGCACCTAACTTTAGACATCTTTTATAGAATCAGGACCTTCATGCCTAACTGTGGATACAGAAACAGAAAGCGGAGGGGGGGAGTGAGACAACGGACTTGCAAGAGATGCCAGAGGACTACCAACTAGTAGTTTATCCAGGTTTATTAGAGATCTCAGCAAGGTACCATATCAATGACCTGATGCAGGACTCTGTTTTTGGCAGATAGAGCCTGCTTTAGAGTCATCAGTCTGGAGGTGCCATTAAAAAGCCTGACTGTATCAAACAGGTATCAAAGCCACAGAATATATGACAATAAGATTATAAATCAAAACTCAGTAGAATTTTACAATCTATGCCTTGCTAACTCAATATCATTTCCCGCTCTCGCATTGACTTGGCAAGGCATGTTTTGTAAAACTCCACTGAATTTTGATTTTAACTCTATTTTCAGGTTTACAGTGGATGTGATACCTATTTGACACAGGCTTTTTAGTGGCACCTCTATACTGCATGACCCCTGACCAGGGCTCTATTTGCCGAAACACGGTCTTGTGCCAGGTCATAGATATGGTGCCCTGTTGCGATGTCTAATAAACTTGGATAAACTACTGGTTGGTTCTCCTTTGCCATCTGTTGCAAGTCCATCGTCTTACCCTGCTACTTTCTGTTGCTGTGATTTTCTCTGTGGTGGCATTCAGCCAGTGCTCCTTTATTTTCCTAACTTTGGATCCGAGCACTTAAAACAGCCAAAGGCTGGTTGAAATGCTCACATCCAGCCGAAGCAGGCATGCAAATGCCGGCTATAATAAATAAATGGCCACTTTAACGCCGGATTAGCATTAGGAAATGCTGGTTCCATCCATCCCCTACCCCCATCCCCAAGTGCCGCATAAACGATGGGTTTTACGAAACCTTGAAAAATTTTCTTACCGTGGGCCGGCAAGATAAATGCTCTAACGCTCACAGGAACAGAATGAGTATCAGAGAATTTACCTCGCCTGCCCATGGTAAGAAGCACTTCCACAGTTTAGTAAAAGGAGCCCAAAATTTGCAGCTACCATTGAATATATTTGCATGTTAAACCATGGTGACTACAGATTTTACTGCAGTTTAATTAAAGGGCCCATTAATTAGTCAAACCTTCATAAGTTTTGAAAATAAGTATGTTTTTAAAACTTTACAGAAAAAAAGCATAAGATGTCATTATCTGTAATGGTCAGTCATTCCAAATCTTAGCCCTTTTTATATGGAAAAGAATATGCTTAAAACAAACTACTTTTACTACTGAGTATTTCAAAGTTGATAAAGTGGATAGGTATGTCTCAGATCTTACCAGAGAAGAGGTCATCTGGGTAAGATGTCTAACACCCTTTAATATTGTAAAAGCTAAACCTGCAGTTTTTAATACAATACCTGCCTTGATTGGCAAACAGTCTCATTTTACTAGTAAAAGGGATAGATACCCTGTCATATTTGGCTACAATATTCTACACTGACTGCAGCCTCTGCTGTAATTTAACTGAGATTCAGTAGTCATGCTGTGGAAGTATAATAGCTTGAACAATAATCTAAAATCTTTGTCAATGATTTGCAAAGAAGTCATTTCCCTTTTATCCTTTGAATTGGGATAAGATCTTATAAATGAAAGAAAGTGCTGAGGAGTATAGAAACCAAACACACAAAAATTAGGATCCCTTCTAGATTTTGTGAGAGAAAAATTAAATGTGTTTTGGCGTTTTGCAAGGATGCAAGTCAGTACTCTGTAGAGGACTCGGCTGAGGAAATGCCCTTGTCCACTAACTCCTCCCCTCAATATTTAGCACTATTTAAGTGACCAGGAACATCTTCTGGCAGGTTAAATAGACCAGCGTACAGGGCATTGCAGTAGTCTAGTCCTGAGAATGTGTTAAAAAAACCCATGATTACTTGTACTTTCATTTTTATCTTACCCAAACTATGCACAAATAGGAATTCTAGTGCAATGTGTATAGTAGTCTAGTGCAATGTATCTAGTAGTCTAAAACAATAGGGTTTTGTCCCTGAATCTGCAAGTTGCTGCACATCTTTCATTCCATCTCCTTCCCAGAGGGCTGTGTCATACTCCCTATATTTTACCTTCTGCAAGCAAGCTGAGAAGTTATCTTTCTGCTCTGCAGTTCTTTATTTTTGGGTTTTTTCACATCCAAAGTTCGAGGCCTAAAGGTTCCCACTTGGTGAGTCCTCTGCCTGAGAGAAGACGCAGATTCGTGCAGCAGAGGTCTACTGCTAGCAGGATCAACCTTCAAGGATGCCTGGCTAGCCAGCCTGCTTTAATATTTTTGGAGCTCAGAGTCCATTCCTTAGTAGCTTGCTCACATTTCTGATTTTTCAGGAGCTCGAGTGCATGCTATTTGGCCCCATATCTGGCCATTTGGGCTTTATTAGAGCCGACTGCATTTACCTCCTCCCGTTGCAATGGAAGGAGTTCAGGGGTTTGAGACTCAGTCCATTGGTCTGACTGGCAGTCAGATCACACTTTGTGTGCAGAATTTGAGGCACAGTCTTCTCCAGTTTCCCAGCTGCAAACTCTGACCTGACACAGACAAGGCTCCACATGGCACTGTAAGTAAGGCTATTGTAGCATATGGGAAAAATGGGGGGAGGGGGTAAGTGCAGACCATATGAGTGGAGGGCAGTAGCAATATGCTCAGCCACCTCTAGGGTTGAGGATCCGCAGGAGGCTCATTTCCCTTTTAGTGCTATCTGACAGTGAGTTGGCGAAACATAGTCACGTATTTGCTGCAGAGCCCAAGAGGAGGAATAGTCTCTCCAAGGGTCCTTCAGCCCCTTCAGGTCAGGGGTTGACTCCTGATTTCATGAGTCTGATATGGAGCACCTATTTAAATTGTTGGGATCAGCCTGCATCTTTTGAAGGCATGTCCAGGCTGAGCAGATGGGGATTTCCCTCAAGTGGCTTCCCGATTGGAGGCAGAACTTCTGCTGGAACCTGATGTCCAGTTTGTCAAAGACTGGGATGATAGGGGTTCTGGATTCATGCCTTTATTATCCCAGGGAGCTGCTCTCCTGGAAGATTCTGGCTCTCAGAATGAGGCCGGTGGACAGGAGGCGGTGGTCGACCTGAAACAAGGAGAGGATCTGTTGGTGTGTCGCCTATTTAAGGCAACAGCGCTTTCTGGCCTTATTGCAGATTTGCTGCAGGAATTGAAACTGGAATCCCTGCAAGCCTCCACTTCTCAGTACTCAGTTATGAGCATCTCCATAGCTTAGACCATGTACTTTCACTCACATCCAGACATCACAAAGCTAATCACAGATTACTGGGAGGCCCCAGAGCACTTCTTGAGGGTAGCTAAATCTATGAGCAAGCTCTACCCGGTGGATCCTGATTTCCAGCAGATGCTTGGTCAGCCCAACGTGGATTACAAAGCGGATCTAGTTACAAAGCGGATCTCATTACCCAGTGAAGGGGGTGTGATGTTAAAGGATACAGGATCATAAGGTGGAACATCTGGGAGTCTAGTTCAACACTGCAATGAGTCATGTTTTTCTGACAGAGCTTCACAAACAGAAGGTCTTCATGCAAATAATGGACCTCCTGGCAAGGCTGGCTCCTACTGCGTAGCATTACCTCCTTAGGGTCAATGGCAGCAACCATAGAGGTGGTAATGTGGGTGAAGGGTCATATGCATCCCCTGCAGGACATCTTTCTGTCCCGCTGGTTGTCACCTCAGTCGGACTCATTCCAGCAATCACTTCCGTGGCAGGCAGAGACAAGGAGCAGCATAGGTTGTGGCTTCAGCCAGCCTCTCTCTTGAAGGGCATGCTGTTCCTCATAGACTCCAAGGTGGCAGGATTCTTAAAGTGGGCTCTTTGATTGCATCCTCCAGTGAGTTCACCCGTTCCTTCCTGGAGTATCAATCTGGTCCTCAGAGGGCTCAGCAAGGCTCCCTTTGAATCGTTGTAGGAGACTTCCTTCCTTAACCTTACGGTCATGCAGGGAGCCATTCCTCAAGATTTCAGAAGCAGGTTTTTTTTATGCACAGTCCCATCATTTTTACTGAAAGTGGTTTTGGTTTTCCACATCAATCAGGAAGTTCCATGAGGTTGAAGAAAAAGGATCAGGAGATGAAACTCCTGGTCATTCATAGAACTCTGTTATCTGGAGGTGGCCAATGACTTTCAGATCTCAAATCACCTCTATGTGCTCACTGGTCAAAACAAGTGTGGTAAGACGGTATCTAAGGCTTCTGTTTCTAGATGGATCAAACTGTCAATTTTGTCAGAATATATTGGATGTGATAAACAGCCACATATTTCGGTTTGATCACATTCTACCAGAAGCATGACTTCTTCATAGGCAGAATATCAGGCGGTCTCACCCAGGGAAATTTGTAGAGCAGCCACATGATCCACCCTTCATACATTTACCAAGTTTTATAGAGTGGATAAGACAGTAAGGAAGGACACCACATTTGGGTCCTCCATAGTGAAGGCAGGCTCAGGAGTCCCACTCTAAATTCAAGGGACTGCTTTGGTACATTCCTATTGTTCAAGACTACTAGACACATTGCACTAGAAAGAAAGATTAGGTTCTTACCTTAATAATCTTTCTTGTAAATGTGTCTAGTAGTCCAAAAGCCCCACTCTGTCATTACTTTGTGTCTGCTTTCTGTCAAAGTCAGAATGTGAATTGAGGCTGGAGAATGCTTCTGCCTCTCAGCTAGGATGAGTCTGTAAAAATAAAAGCCAGGTATTTTGACCTGATGAATGGTTCTGTGAGTAGCTCCAAGCTCCAAGAATGTTAGTGCTGGTTGCATGCCATTCTATTTCTGTTAAATTTGACTGTCGGGGAGATTCCTATACCCCTTCTTCTTCTTTTTATGTCTCCTTTTAAGAGTATTTTTGACTGCTTTGGGATGTACTGAGGGAGCATGGCACAATCCTTTGGGAAGGAGGCGAAGTTGAAAAATGTGTGACATCCTTCTGCAGCAACTTGAGGGTTCAGGGACAAAACCCTACTGTTCAGGACTACGAGACACATTTACAAGAAAGAAGATTATCGAGGTAAGAATCTAATCTTTCTAACGTAGCATTGAGATGTTTCTCATTTTGTATGTAGTTGAAGGAGAAGCATGATATAGATTCTAACTAAAATAGTCTACTAGTCTACACTGTGGACATTGTACCAGCCTGATGCACAATCTGGAATAAAAAACATTGATGTTACTGAATGTGAGGACCATGTGATCTGAAAAATAACACTCAAGAGCAACGCATTTCTCAAATTATTTTCTAATATATAAACTTCATTTCATTGTAACATTATAAGCTGACGAGTACAAGTGCTTGAAAACAATCACTGCAGGTTCCTTTCTCATATAGCTTCTGCACTCCACAAGTTTGATTAAAATGCTGCATTTTCATTATACCCAACAGAGCCTGGAAAGTCTTTAGAATCACCCAAATAGTATCCAAGCTAGAATATATATTGATTATGGTATAAATGTGTCTGTATTGAAACCATCTCAGAAAACACTAATTCTGTATTGTAACACCTTTACAGAAGCTCGTGTAAAAAGTTCTGAATTGACTTCCCAGTCACTAGTAGCGGTATAGAAGCTTTCAATAAACATAATCTATCTCCAAGCAAAATAGCCACACATGAAAACTGAAACTAAAAGCCACAGTGCCTTAACAATGGCTGACTTTGCACCACATTTGGAATGACAGCTGAATCATCTTCACAGAAAGGTTAATTCCTGCGACTGAATCCAAGAGGGCCTGGGATAGGCATGTGGGATCTCTCAGAAAGAGAAAGAGATAATGGTTATTGTGGTTGGTCAGACTAGATGGGCCATTTGGCCTTTATCTGCCGTCATGTTTCTATGTTCTAACTGCATTACTTGCAATTGCATTACCTTGCAATCTCCAGTGATTGCTGGCTGATTGTGCCGGGTATGTGAGGGAGGCTCCACCAAGATTTAAAGGTGGTGTTTAACAGTGTGCTACCATTTGACATTGCCTAAGGTGTTCGCCAAAAGCATGCTTTTATGCACAGCAACGTGCAGTGATTAGAAATGCTATTAAGTGTAAGGGCTCCTTTTACAAAGCTGCGCTACCGGGGTTAACGCGTGTGACTTTTAATCACATGCTAACCCCCGCCCTGGCCAAAAACTACCGCCTGCTCAAGAGGAGGCAGTAGCGGCTAGTGCGTCCGGCGGTTTAGCGCGCCTTTGTAAAAGGAGCCCTAAGTCTATTATAATGGGCATCAAAGTTTGTCTGATTTGGTATCTATTATTATTTGCATATTAAGTGCAGAGTTTAGAGAAAACAGAATTTTGGAACTATTTGCCAACGTCTTTTAATGATTATAATAGGCAGTCAGGTCTTGACTAGGGACTTTAGTGTTTTGATAGACTGTAATGAAAAGTCGCTATGGAATATACGTAGCATTATTCTGCTGAGGCCAAGAAAAAGAGGGAACATGAATTTTATATCCAGGTGAGTAGTATCAGGTAAAAATAATAGCTGTTAAGAGATTGCAAACTCTACCCATATATTTTGTTCAAGTTCCATGTTTCAGTATTATTTATATGATAACAAAACTCATTTACTAAAGGATTGGTTAGAAGCTAGGTTTCATGTTGCTGACTGAAACATGGATAAAATCAAATGAAGATCTTATTTTGAATGAATTATGTCCATTACATTATAACAGTAGTCCTTTTTGTAGAATTGGGAAGGGGGTTTTCTTTATAAAGAGAATTTTTTTAGATAGATTTTAGTATCTATTAATACTCCAAATGTAGAAATTTTTGCATGTCAGAAAGAAGACCCAAGTTTGGAGGGATCATTTAAATGTTTTTTAGTTATTGCCCTCCAAATGGATGGAATGGTGCTAAAGATGGGTGACAGGTCAAAAGCGCACGACGACAAAGGCGCGCAGACAACTGAGCGCAAGGTGGAAGCGCGCCGAAGAAAAACAGTATTTTAAAGGGCTCCGATAGGAGGTGTGGGGAGGGAACCCCCCCCCACACACACACTTTACTTAACAGAGATCGTGCCGGCGTTGTGGGGGATTTGGGGGGTTGTAACCCCCTACATTATACTGAAAACTTCACTTTTTCCCTAAAAAATAGGGAAAAAGTTGTTTCCAGTAAATGAGAGGGGTTACAACCCCCCAAACCCCCCACAATGCCGGCGCGATCTCTATTAAATAAAGTGGGAGAGTTCCCCACCAACACCCCTCGTCGGAGCCCCTTAAAATACTGTTTTTCTTCGGCGTGCTTCCGCCTTGCGCTCAGTTGTCTGCGCTGGGTTGTCGGCGCGCCTTTGTCGTCGTGCGCTTTTGTCTATGAACCCTAAAGATGATTTACAGGAATTTATTTTAAGAAATTGTCTTTGGGCTCCTTTTACTAAGGGCTCCTTTTACAAAGGTGCGTTAGGGCCTTAATGCGCGGAATAGTGCGCCTCCTCTTGAGCAGGTGGTAGTTTTTCAGGTAGCGCACGCTAATCCGGTACGTGCACTAAAAACGCTAGCGCACCTTTGTAAAAGGAGTCCTAAATGGTGCTAAATGTTTTTAGCACGGACCAGCAAGGTAAATGCTCTGACACTCATCAAATTCCTATGAGCAGCGGAGGATTTACCTTGGCCCACTCTAGAAACTTCTAGCACCATTTAGCATTTATTCTTAATGGAATTTATTTTTTAGGAGATGTTAATTTATATTTAGAATTGTAAGCTAATAAACACATTTTGAAGTTTTATTCATTTTTAAAGGTATTAAATTTTTGTATTTTACCACCTTATATCACACAAATTAAAGGTCTTCAATTGGATATGATGTCTTTAGACAAACTTTAGATTCTGTGACACAATTTTCTGACCATATGTGTTCTATCCATAGAACACATATGATCAGATCATTTTATGTTGACCTTTTTTTGATTAATTGGGGGAAAAAGTGGTAAAAGATCAAATTTAAGTGTAGGACAACATGAAGAACTTCGAAAGAAAAATGACCCCTCTCAATTTTGGAGTGAGATTAAGATTGATGTTCATAATGTAGCTAGTTTTTTGAAAATTGGAATAAGGCAACTATACAGTGTATCTATTTTGGATAAGCAGACCCCATTAAAAAGAAGAAAGAAAAAATAGGAAAACAAATGCATTGTAAATACTAGTTTTCAGCCAAATTGTTAAGCCTTAAGTGATTATGCAGAAAGAAAGCAAATGGAAAAAATTTCCTAATGAACTATCTAGAAATAATTGGAAAAAGCCAATCTCTGAATACCAATATGAACTTACTGAAGCAAGAAAGAATTATTATTCTAATGTGATAGGATTAGATGTTTCAGATACCAGTAGATTGTTTAATCTTGTTAACTCATTGATGGGCACTGATAAGGTTATTCATAGTCCTAATGAAAAGATCCCTTCAGCAATTGGCTAATTACTTTCAAATAAAGGTACATTTAAATCTCACCCCCCTCTTCTACGAAACTGCGCTGAATGATCCACGTTACTCCCGACTGGATGATCAAGTTGCTAACTATAGACCAGTAGCATTTATTCCATTTCTGGTAAAAAAAAAAAAAAAAAAATTATGGAGGGTTTGGTAAATAATCCAAAACAAAAGACACTGTGGAAATGGATGCTCCTGATGCAGACTTTATTGGTGATTTCGTGGAAATATCTACAGATGTATTCAATGAAGATGGCCCACATGATCCGTGTTTCAACCTTCCTTAGGGGTCCTATGAATGTGAATATGAGTGTGATTGTAGATATAATCTGATGAGCAAGTGAGATATAATACATACTCTTAGTGATATGAAAGGTTATAAATATGAAACAAATAATGTGAAAGTGAGCTAAGAGAATGTCATTAAAGGTGTATGTGATAGTGTCAGCCTTGATTAAAACATATGTGGTTGTAGAGTGATTGCACTATTTGGAGTGTCACAAATAAAATGTGATGTGTGACAGATGCATAACCTCCAAAACCCAAGATAGTTGGAAATTAAACATATGGTGGAAAAATGGGGATACAGACCCGATAAAATCCTTTCAAGAAACTTAAGGATTTTATGGCAAGACACCCTTTAAAATAAGAGCAGTAGTAATATAAAATATATGTAAATTAAATAAATTGTATTCATAAATAAACAACATAATAAAAACATTAAGACTAAAATTAAAAACTCTATTGTAAAACTAAGGAGAAAACGGAACTGCAGAAAGTCTGGCAAACATATATTAGGTTGCAAAGAGCATCATGTATTACTTTCCAGACAAAATTGTACTAAAAAGAATAATCATGCTATAAAAGCTGGTAGGAACGCTAGCAAGACAAAGGGTCAAATCTTGAACTGGGACTACTAGCTCAACTGAGGTTTTTTTGTCAGATATACGGAAAGCCTGACAAATACATCATGCTAAAGAGTAAACCATGTGCTAACATAAACCCAACCTCATCTATAAGGAGCTACTGATGAATAAAAGATAGATACCCTCTGGTATCGGTTGTCAAATGATATCATAGTGTCAATTCAACTAAAATTTGTAAGGACAAAACTAAAACTACCAAACTAAACCAGGGCAGCATAGCTGACAATAAAAAGTAAAATTGAGAAGGAGGATAAAATAATAAATGAATAAAACAATTGTTGTCTTATCTGGATAGATCTGAGATCTTGTATAAGTCACTGTTTCCAAATGAAACAGTTTTAGGGGCTTTGATGGACATAATAAGAAACCAGACTGCGGAAGGTAATGTGAGAATGTTGGTGATGCAGTTTGATCTCTCTAGTGCTTGTGGTCCCCAACCCTGTCCTGGAGGACCACCAGGTCAATTGGGTTTTCAGGATATCCCTAATGAATATGCATGAGAGATTTGCATATAATGGGACTGACAGGCATGCAAATCTGCTCTATGCATATTCATTAGGGCTATCCTGAAAACCCGATTGGCCTGGTGGTCCTCTAGGACAGGGTTGAGGACCACTGACCTAGTGGATCATACGATATTGATATGATTATTTATTAGATTATATTGGAATTATGGGGAAGTGGCAACATGGTTTCATGGTTTTCTAACAAGATGCATTCAATCGTTTCATAAAGTTGACATATGCCATGTGGGGTCCCTAAAGGTTCTCCGTTGTCACCAACACTTTTCAGTGTATTCCTACATTTGTTGGGTTTTGTACATTCATATAGCCAGATGATATCACTGTTTTGTTGCCAATGCCTACTATTATAGAAGTTGCAATGGCTGACATTATTAACTGTATGAGCATAATAGATAACTGAATGGCTGAATTTCAATTGAAACTAAATAAGGAAAAGACAAAATTGTTTACAGTAGACCCACCTAATATGCCATATCAGTATAATTCATTATCTATTAATAATATTGATTATATGATATCTTCTGTAATTAGGATTTTAGGAATCCATCTATAGCAGGGATCTCAAAGTCCCTCCTTGAGGGCCGCAATCCAGTCAGGTTTTCAGGATTCTCCCAATGAATATGCATTGAAAGCAGTGCATGCATATAGATCTCATGAATATTCATTGGGGAAATCCTGAAAACCCGACTGGATTGTGGCCCTCAAGGAGGGACTTTGAGACCCCTGATCTAGAGAGAATTTTATCATTGAAAGTTCATGTTAATCTAGTGATGAAAAAAAGTCCTTTATTCTAGAAATTAAGGAGAATTAGAAAGTTTTTCAGTCAACATTATTCCCAGTTGTTAGTACAATCTTTATTTTTGTCCATGATAGATCATTTCAACATTTTGGACTCCTTTTACTAAGGTGTGCTAGCGTTTTCAGCGCACACACAAGATTAGCGTGTGCTAGCTGAAAAATTACCACCTGCTTAAAAAGAGGCGGTAGCGGCTAGCACGTGCAGCATTTTAGCGTGCGCTAAGCATGCGCTAAAACCACTAGCGTGCCTTGGTAAAAGGAGCCCTTTATATCTAAATTGTTCCAAAATATTGATATGTAGATTGCAAACGCTAAAAAATACCACTATTCAGTAAATTTTTGGCTTAAGGAAAGGAAATAGAATTACTCCATATCTGATGAAGCTTCACTGGCTTTCAGTTGAAGCCACAATATGGTTTAAATTTTACTGTTTGTTGTTTAAAATCCACTTTACCTGGTTTTTCATGGGTTGATCTACATAATTTAAAATTGAAATCACCATTCCAATTTCCAGATGTTAGAGGAAAGAAATACACTAGATTATTTACATCTATTTATTTTAAAAATTTATATACCATTTAACACTAAACGGTATACATAATTTACATGCACAATATTTAAAATAAACACTAAGGGGCTCATAATCAAAAAAGCCAAACGTCTAAAAAGTGGCCTAAATGGGTACTTGGATGATCAAAAAGCCTGATCGTCCAAGTACCCATAATCAAAGCTGTTTTTAGACGTATCTAAAACCAGCTTAGGCCTTTCCCCTGCCTCTAAATGCATAGAGCAAAAAGAGGCATTTTTAGAGGAGGGGAAAGGGTGGGCGGGAGGTGGACCGACCTAGACCTAGGCGTGCAACAGGTATAACCAAAATTTTAGGCAGGTTGCCTAGTTGGCACTTATACGTTTTAACTTAGACCAAGTTGCCATCCAACATACTACTAATAATTGGAAAGATCATACTAGGTTGAATTTTAATTTTTGGTGGAATTCATTATGTCACATATATAGAATGGAAAGATCAATAGCGATACAAAATGGAAATTATAATAATTTTATTAAAATTTGGGAGCCATTAACGTCTTTTTGTCATGATTAAATGCCATTTTTCTATTAGTTATACACCATATAGTATTGGGAGGGGGGAGGGATACAAATATAGGTTTCTTATTATGAATGAAGGGCTTTGAGGGAGGGTGGGGAGAGGGTTACATTTGTATGTTTAGATTATAATGATAAGATATGCAAGTGCTCTGATTAATTGTGTTTATTATGATTGTTGTACACTTCATGAAAGTTTTAAAAATGAATAAAGAATTATTAAAAAAAACCCCAACTTAGACCAAGTCAAAACAGGTATAAGTGCCGAAAAGGGGCCACTGAGCTGATCGCTGCAGCTCAGCGCCCCCCAGCAACCTGCCTACTCCAACATTCGCTGCAGGAGAGATGGCTCATCTCTCCTGCCGCGAAGGTGATTGCCCACCCCCCTCCGAACCGCAGCACTTTGGGGTGAGCATTGCGGCAGGGCATCTCCCCTGCCGGTGATCTTCACCCCGAAGTGCCGTGGTTTGGAGGGGGGTGGGCGGTCACCATCGCAGCAGGAGAGATGAGCCATCTCTCCTGCAGCGATCAGCCCTCCCCTGGCGATCACGATCAGGTAGGAGGGAGCCCAAGCCCTCCTGCCCGGCAACACCCCGAACCCCCAACAGCATTGGGGCAAGAGGGAGCCCAAGCCCTCTTGCCCCGACAGCCCTGACCATCCCTGTCAGCATCGGGGCAAGAGGGAGCCCAACCCAGCCCATGTGCTTAAGGCCCCACCCACAGGAGGTGCCTAAGCCTACTGGGCCTATTCCAGTTGACCCAGGTGCCTCAGGCCCCACCTGGGCCAATCAGGCCCTAAGGCCACCATTCAACAGATGGCTGGCCTGCCGGATGGATAGGCTTAGGGGGATCGAGGGGTCGGCAGGCAGGAGGGCCTAGGATACCTCCTGCCTGTATTTTAGTGGGGGTGGGGGGTAGTGGGTTCACCTGGGCAGGAGGAGTTGGGCTCCCTCCTACCTTGGCCACGCCCCCTTATGAGATACATGCACTAGAACTGGCGCACACCACTTTATAGAATGTGCCTACCAAGTTGTGCATGTAACTGCTAATTAGTGCTGATTAACTTCAATTAGATGTTAATTACCAATTATCGGTGCCCATTGGCTTGTTAAAAAGTTGTGCACACAAATCAGCTCTGCGTACCAATTTGCACGCACAACTTATGGTGCCATGTACAGTATTTGAGGGAGAGTGAATACACTTCTTTTTTCTGGTTCTTATAGCAGCCTCAGCAAGGTCATTTTTTAAAAAAAATTTGCAGGTGCATTCTGCGCATGTGCCGATCACTATCACCAGTGACTCATCCCATGCAAATTTAGCTATCCTCCATGATTTTCCTCAAACCTCATTTGCATGCATAGATTTTTTTTAAAATGACTCATCTTTTTGAAATTGTTACAATAGCGACCATGACAGCAGCCCATTGGATTTTACCGTGAACTTTAGAGAATCTTCCCCTTAGTTTATACTTTTCCCATCATTAGACAAAATATTAGGAAGAATGCTGAGTTGAATCTAAATTCAGATTCCATATGGGATATTTTCCTGGGTTAAATCTACCCACTGCTTCTTTAAAAATTAAAATTAAAATTGGTTAACGTGATTTGTAGAGTCACTGACCCATATAAAGCAAAGAAGCCTTTGCTACGTAATATTTTCTTTCTCCTGTTCCTTTCAGTAGTGACTGTGTGAATTTTAGACCTTGGTAAATAGCTGATTCATGTTCTTCTTACCAAAGCTACCATGTTGTTTCATTATCCAGAAACAGTAAGAGAAAATATGTATAATCGGTTTCCCAGAAACGATTTTGCTTTTACTCTGTTTGACAATTGGAGCATCTGAATTACCAGCATCTCCAGTAAGCCAGACAACATCTATTCCCCAAAGTCACAAGATTTAACCTTCTGCATGCAGGGCAGGATTAACCAATAGGCTAAGTAGGCACGTGCCTAGGGCCCGAAATGGTCAGGGGGGCCTGATGAAGGAGGACATCAACATTGTTTTTTCCAAACGGCGATGAGCTCCTCCAGCATCAATCGGCAATGTGGGCCCCCCTCCCCGATCAGCAATGTGGGCCCCACCCCGATCAGCAATGCAGTCCCCCCCCCCCCATCAACGGAAAGTAAGACAAGCAAGCAACGCGGGTAAGAAAGGCAAAGGGAACTGTAATTGTGCAAGCGGTGCTGCTTGCCCATAGCTTCCCTCTGACGCAACTTCCTGTTTCCGCCTGGGTGCATGGTGGGGTGGGGCGGGGCAGGAGGCCCAGGGTACTTGTGTTCCTAGGGGCCCTCGACGAATTAATCCTGCCCTGTCTTCATGACACGTTGAGTCAACCAGGTTATGACAGTGCACCTAAATCAATTGGCCTACTACCCTACACGTTAGATCCTAGTCTACATAACACCATTGGGTCAACAAAAATGAAGCTGGAGTTTTAGTGCTTCATTTATAGATGAATATTACAGTTACATTTATTTGATATACCGCAATTAGGGGTCCTTTTACTAAGGCGCACTAACCAATTTAGTGCACGCTAATCGATTATATTTATTTATTTAAAAATGTATATACTGCATAAAACTATGCGGTTAACATATTGGTTACACACATAATATACTGATCGCCCTTTAGTCGCATGGATATGTACAAACAATAGACAAATATCATATCAATAAAACATTCAACAATGCCCGGTGTCCTAAGTGCCAGTCCACCCCGGCGGGCCTGCTTCATATGTTTTGGTCCTGTGACCGACTTCAGACCTTTTGGTCTTTTGTTGCTTTATATTTACAAACTATATTGAGTAAGCGGATTCCTCTGCGGGCGTATATTTTAGTTTTTTCCCCAAGTTATTACATTTGGCTTGTCTAGAGGGGTAATTTGCTGTTACATAAAGCATCCTTATTTGCCAGAAAATGTATCCTTGAGTTGTGGCACCTACGGTAACGATGTGGAGAAATGAACTGTTTACCTTATTGAAATTTGAATACTGGATGTACGTAAGGGTAGCCCTGGTCCCTGGAGGAAATTTCAGAGAATTTGGGCCCCTGTATGGGAAGGTCGGTCCCATAGAGTCAGAAGTTCTCTCCTGAACTTTTGACACTGGAGTGCTTGGGTGGGGGGGGAGGTGGGGGGTTGGGTTGGGTGGGTTTTCTGGAAGGGGGGTTGTTTTGGATCTTTTAGGCCTCCGTGAAGGATCAACACAGAGGTCCTTTCGTTGTCTGCTGTTGACTTTGTACTGTTGTTCTGTTTGGCGTGTATGTTTGTAATATACAAAATTTTTTTCAATAAAAATATTTAAAAAACAAACATTCAACAATAAAACTGTAACAAGTTAAAACCTAAATATTCATTGGCACTATATCTTAGAGGAATAAAAGTAGCAGCATCTTAAATAATAAAATGCTAGCCCGCGCATGCGCACTAGCGACACGTGTTCCCTGATCCCTTTTCTGTCGGGATGTGGCCGCACGAGTGCGCATGCGCGCCTATTACCTCACAACAGGCTCTCTGCTCTCCACCTAGCGCTGCTTTCAAAGGGCCCGGTAAAGGTCGGAGAAGGCGGCGAGCTCTGACACCAACAGCAGCGCCACTGCACACCCGCCGCCACCCCCTCCGGCAGCTCGCACGGCAGCTCCAGCTCCAGCAGTCCCCGATGATCCATGTAGCCGCCCGCCTCGTGTGCTCTGGTCGGCATTCGCCCCGCCCCCGCGAAGGGAGCCACCTCTCCATGAAGCGTGCCGGGCACCTGGTAGCGGGGACGGCCGGCCTTACCTCCTCAAGGGGGGGATAGAGGTAGCACCGCCTCTCACTCACCCACCGTTTCCCTTGAGCAAGGGTCTCCTTGTTCCTCTTCGTTCCGCGAGGGAATTCCAGGCGCCACGAGCAACAGCCGTGTCCAGCGCGAGCCTTTAACCAGGGCGGGAGAGGTGCGAGCGCAGCCCCGCCCACCCCATGCGCGCTTACAAAGTTCCCTCTGTCGCAGACCCCATACTCCACAGCGCTTATAAAGTTCCCTCTATCTTAGACCCCCGAAGTTTACGACATCCAGAAAAAATGGCACTACCGGCCAAAGTTTATTTTTAAGTTTAAAGGTGCAGCAACGGCTCCTCTCATGAGCCGCACCTGCATCGGAGAAGGCTTCCGACGCAGGTGGCGATCGTGAGAGGAGCTGCCGCGGCACCTTTAAACTTAAAAATAAACTTTTGCCGGTAGTGCCATTTTACCTGCTTTGCCCACTCTTTAAGTGAATTCTCTTCACCGTTCAGACTCCAGAAGTGCTCCTGCGAGGCTATAAGCCATCTACCGGGGTTCCACGGAGAGACAAAAGGAGCAAGCCCAGTTAAACGTTTGCCAAATTAGCTCTGCTCCAGGACCAGCAGAAGGTGAGTTTTCCATAATTGTGCGACTCTAGACTGCCAAGGATTGACGACCATATGGAAGCATGTCATGTGGGAAGGATGCTGTTCGACGCGAGAGGGGGGGGGGGAGGACCTGTTCGTGCCCCTATGATTGGTTAGTTCTGCGATGTTAAGTGCTTTTCTGCAGTATTTGGCGTGAATTATGCATCAAGAAGGGGAAGGAAAGGAGGAAGTGAGAGGGGGGAAGGAAACTAAAGAAGAACGAAAGGGGGGAAAGCAGAAAGAGAAGTAAAAGAACAGGAGGTCCCTCAGAGGCCAAAGAGATAAGAAAGAAACATGACACTCAAAAATGAAAAAATTTGCATGATTATAAAGAATGCAAATAAGTCTTAAAATGGCCCATTTCTGTAAAACTTTATTGTTCAGAGGTAAGGCTGCTGCACAGAGAGGGAGAGGGAAATACTGCTGCTGTTGCTGCACAGGGAAGTGGGGTAGGGGAGGGAAATGCTGGTGCACAGGGAAATGGAGGGGGAGGGAATGCTGCTGCACCGGGAAGTGGAGGGGAGGGAAATGCTGTTGCTGCTGCACAGGAAAGTGGGGTGGGGGAGGGAAATGCTGCTGCACAGGGAAATGGAGGGGGAGGGAATGCTACATAGGGGCCAGGGAGAGAGACAGATAGAAAGAAAGACAGACAGCAGGAGGGAGGGAGACAGACAGACAGAAAGAAAGGGAGAAAGACACAGGAGCAGGAAAAGGGTCAGAAAGACAGACAGAGAAAGGGGGCCAAGGAGAGAGAAATACAGCAGGAGTTAGACAGAAAGAAAGACAGACAGACAGACAGACATATATTCTAGCACCCGTTAATGTAACGGGCTTAAAGACTAGTTTCATATAAAAGCATTAACAAAGAACTGCGTTTTCAACATTTTCTTAAAACTGATCTTTCCAACACAAAATCGAAGTATGCCTAGTAGAGCTGGCATCATTGCTAAAGATTAGTGCACGCTAAAATGCTAAGGCACCCATTATATTCTATGAGAGCCTTAGCATTTAGCGTGCGCTAATCTTTAGCATGCGCTAAACCGATTAGCGTGCCTTAGGAAAAGGACCCCTTAATTAACAAAACAAGTTAAACCAAAGCAGTTTATAGTTAAAAAAGAAAAACTGAGGGAAGGGGAAAACCAAAATAAAAACCAGTAAAAACTGACATAACAAATATAGCATAACTAGGAAAATAGGACACAGTATGGTTGACTAGGAAAGGAGAGAATTACAATGTACGTAATGGGAAAAACATAAAGGGAAACAGCAAGAGGTAAAGGATATAAAATATATAAAATAACCTTGTTATTAAAAAAAAAAGTAAAAGATTTTAACAAGAATGCTTACATTTGCAAGCCAACTAGGTGCCTGAATGTACAGAAAATTAATGTTTAGGGAGCCTGATATTCAATTGACAGTGATTTTATATATGGTGTCTACAGTAGTGCTTGCAAATTTGAACATATGGCTAAATTGTGCCCGCAGATGATGTTTAAAATGGCAGAACAAGTTTAAAATGATGCATATGGGAAAGAGGAACCCGAACTATAGCTACGTGATGCAGGGTTTCACTTTAGGAGTCACTGCCCAGGAAAAGGATCTAGGTGTCATCGTTGAAACCCTCAGCTCAGTGGGTGGAGGCGGTGGCTAAGAAAGCAAACGGAATGTCAGAAATTATCAGGAAAGGAATGAAAATATTATAATGTCCTTGTATCGCTCTATGGTATGACCACACCTACGGTGTGCAGTTCTGGTCATCGTATCTCAAAAAAGTTATAGCGGAATTAGAAAAGGTACATAGAAGGGCGAAGAAAATGATAAAAGGTTTGGGACGCCTTCCCTATGAGGAAAGGCTAAAGTGGCTAGGGCTCTTCAGCATGGAGAAGAGATGGCTCAGGGGTAATATGATAGAGGTCTATACAATACTGAGTGGAGTGGAAAGGGTAGATGTGAATCACTTGTGTGCTCTTTTCAAAAATACTAGGATTAGGGGGCATGCGATGAAGCTACTACACAGTAGATTTAAAACAAACCG
Organism: Geotrypetes seraphini; assembly: GCF_902459505.1. Lineage (NCBI taxonomy): Eukaryota > Metazoa > Chordata > Amphibia > Gymnophiona > Dermophiidae > Geotrypetes > Geotrypetes seraphini. Next base: position 121,613,834 of record NC_047091.1, on the reverse strand, counting down.
GAGAAAATATTTCTTCACACAACGTGTAATTAAAACTCTAGAATTCGTTGTTAGAGAATGTGGTGAAATCAGTTAGTTTAACGGGGTTCTAAAAAGGCTAGAATAATTTCCTAAAAGTGAAATACACTTCTCCCTCCAAATCCACGGTTTCAGCATCCGCAGATCCGGTTATTCATGATTTTTTAACAAAAAACAATTTACATTTTTAGGGCTATTTTAAGCCTTGTAAACTCCCCTTAAGCCTTATCAACTCCCCTTAAGCCTTATCTGGTGGTCTAATGGGTTTTCGGGGCAGGAGCGATCTTCCCATGCTCCTGCCCCGTGCAGATTGCCCATAGGAAATGGCTGCCTTGAGCTCCCATAGTCTCTCGAGACTACGACGGGAGCTCAAGGCAGCTATTTCCTATGAGTGATCTGCACGGGGCAAAAGCGTGGGAAGATCGCTTCTGCCCCGAAAACCCACTAGACCATCAGGTAAGGCTTAAGGGGGGGCTTACAGGGCTTAAAATAGCCGTGGGAAGTGGGGGTTAGGGGCAGAACTGGCCCGAATATTATTTGCGGTTTTTAATATTCATGGGCCGGCTCTGCCCCTAACCCCCGTGGATACGGAGGGAGAAGTGTACAAAGGCCATTATTGAGTTGGCTTGGGGAAATCCACTGCTTATTTCTTGTCAGGCACTTAGGACCTGGGTTGACCACTGTTGGAAACAGGATACTGGGCTTGATGAACTTTTGGTCTATCCCAGGATGGCAATTGGCCACTAACAAGCAATTATTGGTACTAATTAGAATTTACACGCACAACTTTTTAAGCATATCCTATATAGTGGTGCGTGTAAATTTTAATGCATGGATCTCGGAAGGGTTGTGGTCCTGGGAGGGGCATTGGCATATCATGGGCAGCGAGAACTGGAAACCTGAAGAAACCCTGAGAGAACATATAATCCAGCTTCACGGGAGACCATCTTTAAATTCACCAGTCTTCCATTCCATTGGGGGAAAAAAAGAGACCAACTGATTTTCCCACCAATATTCAAATTGGTGACCAACGGACATTCCTGCCTCATTCACCTCAAGCTCCAACCAATCGGATCTGAGGACCTACTATGAGAAAAAAACTGCAAACCTCACAGCATACCCTGAGAAAAGAAACAGCATGTAGGCTGAAACGTCGGTTCTACCTGACAAGATGTAGCGAGACCCAGAAACCTGCAACAAGCATGATGCCAGCTGCGGAAACCCTGAGAGAACTTATAGCCCAGCTTCACAGGGAGAACAGCTTTAAACTCACCAAAGATTTCCATTTCATGGGAAAAAAGACCAACTGATTTTCCCACCAAAATTAAAATTTGTGACCAATTGACTTTTCTGTATCATTCACCTCAAGCCCCAACCAATTGGGTTTGAGGACCTACTATATAAAGACAAACTGCAGACCTGAAGAAAGTCACAGCATGATGACTTAAATGTCGGTTCTACCTGACAAGATGCAGCAAGACCTGGAACCCTACAACAAGCATGATGCCAGCTACAGAAACTCTGAGAGAACATAGTCTTCTGAAGGTTAATGGCCATAGAGATTGTGGCTGTAGTGGCTTCCATGACCTCTCAATCCTAATCTGCCAACTGCAGTGCCCAACTCCCTTTCCTAAAGTGACCTCTGTGGAAGGGAAAGTTTACTAGTGTCCCTCAGGCGTCAATAAATAGCGGAAATAAACCTGGTGCCCCCCTCAAATAATCCTTACAAAAAAGTCTCTTCCCTCACAAGAATCTTTTTTGAATACAAGTCCGTCGTTACTATTACACATTACACTGATTCAAATTTATGTTCTAGAAAAGCTAACAAATGTGGAAACAGCTGCGTGTCATTCTCTTATTGGGCGTATTAGTTTATTTTTGATTAAAAACTCACCAAAATGAGGTTAACTGAAGTCTTGGCTGAGAATCTGCTCCTAAGATGCAAAACTCTTTCCCTAATGGCATAAGAAACACTTTTCAGAGCTTCCACCATATTTGCTCTTGTATTATTAAACATTCTCACAATCAAAACTTCTGCTAGGTCTGGTGACAGAGAGGAGGAAATGGAAATGACTGCAGTGGGGAAAAGATAATGTACTCCTGTCTGCTTTCTACAGCAATCTGTTCACAAAAGCGCTTTCAGGCTCTCATATTATGCTACCAGCAGCCATTCCTGTTCCAGTCCTTTTTAAGCTATTATTAACTTGGGACCACAAGAATTCCACGAGCCATACTCTGCATGCTTTCCCCGCTTGTTAAGCTGTGATTTACTTGGGAGTACTTCTGGCGTCCGAAACAATTACTTTCACTGATTTTATATTCATTAGCTGTGTAGTGTACTCTGGTGCATAAAATGGCAAGGTATACAAATAAATCACTTTTCCTGCTGTAAGATACAGAACAAGAATACATTTATGTGAAATGAACCTGAGCGCAGGTTTTTGGAGGGGAATGAGAAGACTAGATGGGAAATTGGCATGTTATAGAGGTAAACCACAAATTTACTAATAAACTGATATAAAGAACATTAAATAGTATAATGGCTTTGTTAAAATCCACTTTGTGTTTTGATCATCTTGCGTATCGCTGCATTTTGAAAACCCACAGTGCATTTCACTGGCACAGGTTCTGTGCCTCAGCCAGATGGCAGGCAGCTTAAAATGTACTTCGTAGTACAGTACATAAAATCCACAGAACAGGGGTGTCCAACTTTTTGGCTTCACTGGGCCGCATTGGCCCCCCAAAAATTTCTGGGGCCATACAAACGTGCAAACACTGCAGCAAGACAGAGGAAGGAGCCGGCAAGACGGTAAACATCCGGGAGCAGCAGAGGAAAACAATGCATCCCCCTCGACCGGGGCCGCACAAAATACTTCACAGGGCCGCAGGTTGGACACCCCTGCCATAGAATAAAGACACATGCTTGTACATATCTTCTGCAATCGTAAGAGCATAAGAATTGCCATACTGGAACAGACCAAAGGTCCATCAAGCCCAGTATCCTGTTTCCAGCAGTGGCCAACACAGGTCACAGGTACCTGGCAAGATCCCAAGCAGGAAAACAGATTTTATGATGTTTATCCTAGGAACAAGCAGTGGATTTCCCCAAGTCATCTCAATAATGGCCTGTGCACTTCTCTTTTAGGAAATTAGCCAAACCTTTTTTAAACCCTGCTAAGCTAACTCATTTCAAAGGGAGTGTGGTCAGGGAAGGAGCATAGACAGATTACGGGCATTCCTATAAGTTATGCACAATGTTATAGAATATGCCCGGTTCATGCACAACTTAGGGGCAGGTACTTAGGTCTGGTTTTTCTTGACCTAAATGGGTGCTTCTAAATGTTAGTGATACATATGGTCGCTAAGTGTGATTCACATGACTTTTAGAGAATCATGCTAAGTGCTGTTATGATCAGCGCCAATTTTTTAGGAGTTATAGGGTCAGATTCTATATATATAATGCCAGAAAAATCAGTGTGGAAAAAAATTTGCTTAGCGCTATTCTATAAACTGAGCCTAAAGAATGGAACTGAACTGAATTCTATAAACTGTGCCTAAAGTTAGGCGCAGTTTATAGAATTCAGTTCAGTTCCATTCATTTCATGTTTTTGTATTCCACAACTTTCCAATCAGGTTCAGTGGTGATAACATTCAAGAAGGCCTTTACATATAAAGGAAATACTACAAATCTATTTTCATCTAAAGAGGAAATTCCATTTGACAAGTAGTTAAACCAGTGTTCCGCAAACTTTTCGGCACCAGGGCACACTGAACCCGGTGCCGGAAAGCACCCGGAAGTGGGCAGATAGACCTGGACCCGCCCCTAGGAAGTGATGTCAGAGGAAGCTACAGCAGCTTGGGGGTTGCTGCTCACACCAGGAATGTTACAGAGGTATAGGGGGAAGGGAAGCGGTGTGTGAAATAGGCCAAGTAAGCACGTGCCTAGGGCCCAAAATGGTCGGGGGGGGGGCCCGATGGAGGGCATCAACATTGTTTTTTCCAAACGGCGATAGGCCCTTCCAGCATCGATCGGCAATGCGGCCCCCCCCCCCATCGACGGAAAGTAAGACAAGCAAGCAATGCAGGTAAGAAAGGCAACGGGAACTATAATTGTGCAAGCGGTGCTTCCCTCTGACGCAGCTTCCTGTTTCTGCCTGGGCGCATGGTGGAGTGGGGCAGGGCAGGGGCCCAGTGTACTTGTGCACCTAGGGGCCCTCGATAAATTAATCCTGCCCTGAATGGCAGGAGGGGGCAGCGATAAAGAGTATGGAGTAGGGAGCGGGGAGGGGTAAAACCACCGCTGGCGCCTCTCATCCTCGCTATGCCACTGATCGGGAGGGCTTGTATTTGCTGGAGAAAAGTTAGGTTAGTGCATATACACAAGTAATCTTGTAGATTAGCATACTGTATAACCAATGCATGTTATGTTATGAGTGTGCCTAAGCTCTGCCCAGACCACGTTCCGGTGTCAGGTCAAAAGCGCGCCGGGACAAAGGCGCGAGCAGACAACTGAGCGCAGTGCGGAGGTGCGTGCCGAAGAAAAAGACTGTTTTTAGGGGCTACAACGGGGGGTGGGGGGGAACCCCCCCACTTTACTTAATAGAGATCGTGCCGCGTTGTGGGGGTGTTGTGGGGGGTTGTAACCCCCCACATTTTACTGAAAACTTAACTTTTTCCCTGTTTTTTCCCTGTTACAACCCCCCAAACCCCCCACAACGCCGCCGTGATATGTATTAAGTAAAGTGGGGGGGGGCTCCCCAACAAAAACCCCCATCGCAGCCCCTAAAAATAGTCTTTTTCTTCGGCACGTGCCTCCGTCTTGTGCTCAGTTGTCGGCGTGCGCCTTTGTCTTCCGCGTTACTGTCTATGAACCCCACGTTCCAGCAGCACCTAGTGTAAAAATATGCGCATTCATGCCAAAGCATGAATTTTACACCTGACCTACTTTTATTAATAAATAAATATAGGGATACTAGCTGATGCCCCGGCGTTGCACGGGTATTTAATTATAGCAATAACACTGTAAATGGATTCAAATAAAGATACTTTATAGTGGTGAATGAAATTATTTTTTTACAGCTTAATAAAAAGTACAATATTCAAATTATAATGTGAAATATTTGACAAAATGAATACAATACAACTAACGCAAAACGTGATAATAAACAACATTTTAAGTTTCACCTCCTGGAGCAAGAACATATAAATTCTTGGGTGAACCCACCCTTGAGCAAGCAACATAGAGTTGTGGGCCGCGAGAATCCCAGAACATATCACCCCAGGTAGTGAGGGATCTGCATACCAAGTTTCGTTCAAATCGGTCAAGCCGTTTTTGAATTACTGTGAGAATGGCAGCTTTTTACATTTTTTCCATTGACATGAATGGGTGAAATCTGATTTTCTGTTTGTAGCTCCGCCCACGTGTGCAGGTGGGCCGCGAAACCCCCAGAACATATCACCCCAGGTAGTGAGGGATCTGCATACCAAGTTTCGTTCAAATCGGTCAAGCCGTTTTAGAATTACTGTGAGAATGGCAGCTTTTTACATTTTTTCCATTGACATGAATGGGTGAAATCTGATTTTCTGTTTGTAGCTCCACCCACGTGTGCAGGTGGGCCGCGAGACCCCCAGAACATATCACCCCAGGTAGTGAGGGATCTGCATACCAAGTTTCGTTCAAATCGGTCAAGCCGTTTTTGAATTACTGTGAGAATGGCAGCTTTTTACATTTTTTCCATTGACATGAATGGGTGAAATCTGATTTACTGTTTGTAGCTCCGTCCACGTGTGCAGGTGGGCCATGAGACCCCCAGAACATATCACCCCAGGTAGTGAGGGATCTTCATACCAAGTTTCGTTCAAATCGGTCAAGCCGTTTTTGAATTACTGTGAGAATGGCAGCTTTTTACATTTTTTCCATTGACATGAATGGGTGAAATCTGATTTTCTGTTTGTAGCTCCGCCCACGTGTGCAGGTGGGCCGCGAGACCCCCAGAACATATCACCCCAGGTAGTGAGGGATCTGCATACCAAGTTTCGTTCAAATCGGTCAAGCCGTTTTTGAATTACTGTGAGAATGGCAGCTTTTTACATTTTTTCCATTGACATGAATGGGTGAAATCTGATTTTCTGTTTGTAGCTCCGCCCACGTGTGCAGGTGGGCCGCGAGACCCCCAGAACATATCACCCCAGGTAGTGAGGGATCTGCATACCAAGTTTCGTTCAAATCGGTCAAGCCGTTTTTGAATTACTGTGAGAATGGCAGCTTTTTACATTTTTTCCATTGACATGAATGGGTGAAATCTGATTTTATGTTTGTAGCTCCGCCCACGTGTGCAGGTGGGCCGCGAGACCCCCAGAACATATCATCCCAGGTAGTGAGGGATCTGCATACCAAATTTCGTTCAAATCGGTCAAGCCGTTTTTGCGTGATCGCGGCACATACACACACACATACATACATACATACACACATACATACCTCCGATTTTATATATATAGATATATATTTTTTCAATTGTGATAACTTAACTGACAATATTCATATCACAATTTAAAAGAATTAATTCATAATTTAAATAGTGCTCAGACCCACAACCTTAGAGGGGCATAATCGAAAGGGACGTCTAAGTCTGTTTACATCCATCTCGCAAGTCGTCTAAAGTTAAAAAGAACCTAAGACACATTTTTCGAAAGATACGTCCAACTTTTTTTTACTTTCGAAAATCGTCTAATTATACGTCCTGCTGATCTGATCGTCCAATTCGCTAAATCGTCCATCTTTATACCACATTTCCGTCCAACTTTCCGTCCAAGTCCAAAACTCCTAGAACAAGCCCTGTTGGACGTGGGAGTGATGGACTGTGATGGACTGAACACCCAGACATGCCACAAAAAGAGTGCCATGGCTTCTCCTCACTATAGCTCCCTTGTAGGTGACGGTGAACCCCCCAATTCACCTCCAGAATCCCCTAGACCCACTTATCTACCACCCCAATAGCCCTTATGGCTGCAGGAGCCACTTATATGCCAGTAAAAATGGGTTTTGGGGGTGTATAGGGTAGTGCACTTGTTTAAGTATCAATGTAGTGATTACAGGGGCTTATGGGCATGGGTCCCTAACCCACCCCCAAGATGACTTAAGCTGCCTCTGTGCTGGATGACTAGGCTTTCCTATGCCAGGCTGCCAGGTGATGATGGTCTGGAGGCTGAAATTTAAAGTTGTGAATAAAATTTTTATGGGGGTGGGAGGGGGTTGGTGATCACTGGGGTAGTGTGTGGGGGTCTGTGTTATGTGTTTGCAGTGCTTATCTGGTGAGTTTAGGTGGGTTTTTGTGACTTAGACCATGTTTTACATGGTCTAAGTCACAACATCCAAGTTCCGTCGATCCTGGGCTGTATAACTTTCGGTTATACATGCTGTACGACTAAGTCTAAGCCAGCCCACATCCTGCCCAACTCCCGCCCTCAACACACCTCCCGAAACACCCCATTTAGCTTTGGACGTTGAGCAGCACTATGAAGGCCTAGGTCATTTTTAAGTACGTCCAAAACTAGGTTTTATTTTCAGCGCTTGGACATGTTTGAGAAATGTTCGTCCAAGTGCCGACTTAGGCCGATTTTTAGACGTTTTTCTCTTTCGATTATGAGCCCCTTAGTGTTCTAACGTAAAGATACACAACACCAGTTGCCATCAGACCTTCATGACACTATTAATGTCTGTACCACCATATAACAATCCAACATCCATTTACTATAAAATAAACTTATCTTTGTGGTGGTACTGCTTCTCCGATGGTCATTTAATAAGCAGCTGGTGTCATAAAGTGCTTATGCATGTGCTAATAAATAATAACTTCTGGAAGCCAAAAATTACAAATATCTTCCCTTCTACTCGAGTTTTGCCTTGTGCTTCCTCAGGAAGGGATTATCTATCAACTTAATTACATTACATTACATTGATGTCTTCTATACCGCCAATACCTTTCAGTTCTAGGCGGTTTACAACAAGAGATTAGCCTGGGCATTCCCAGGGCTTATGGCCACTTCCAGTTCTGTCTGTTCCTCTGGTTTCCCACGGGTTGTCCCTATGCCACAACATTTCACCCACATTACGGCCACGACGGTAAGCAAACTTACGGGGTTCAATTAGATTAGGGATAACTTGCAACACTGACCAATGCCGCTTAATTATCTGCTAAATCCTATAGCTATCTACTGAAAAAGGGAGGACACATACCGTAGAGTTACCATTTCCCCCTTTCTTTTTAGGCTGTAGTAACCGGAAGTGGCCATAAGCCATGTGACCGCTGTGTATATTGTAAATATATTAAGTTGGGTCAGGAATTGGAGATCCCAAATGGAGGTACATATAAAAAAAAGTTTTAATTGCTTACGGACACTAATTGTATGTCTAAGGCAGTGGTATATTGTCCCTCTCCACTTTCTCTATGCCCTTCATGATCTTGTAAGTCTCTATCATATCCCCTCTAAATCTCTGCTTCTCCAGGGAAAAGAGCTCCAGTTTCTCCAATCTTTCAGCGTATGAAAGGTTTTCCATACCTTTTATCAAACATGTTGCTCTCTTCTGAACCCTCTCGAGTATCGCCATATCCTTCTTTAGGTACGGCGACCAATATTGGACGCAGTACTCCAGATGCGGGCGCACCATCGCCCGATACATCGGCAGGATAACTTCTTTCGTTCTAGTTGTAATATCCTTTTTGATTATACCTAGCATTCTATTTGCTTTCTTAGTGGCCGCTGTGCACTGTGCTGACGGCTTCTTTGTCTTGTCCACTATTACCCCCAAGTCCCTTTCTTGGGTACTCTCACTGAGTGACAGCCCTCTCATTGTGTAGCTGTACCTCGGGTTTCTGTTTCCTACGTGCAAGACTTTACATTTCTCTACATTAAACTTCAGCTGTCATCTCGTCACCCACTCTCCTAGTTTGTTCAGGTCCCTTTGTAAATCTTCGCAGTCTTCTATAGTCCTAGCCCCATTAAATAGTTTGGTGTCATCTGCGAATTTTATTACTTCGCACTTCGTCCCTGTTTCTAGATCATTTATAAATACATTGAACAGTAGCGGTCTAAGCACCGACCCCTGTGGGACACCACTCGTGACCCTCCTCCAGTCCGAGTAGTGGCCCTTCACTCCTACCCTCTGCTTCCTACCTGCCAACCAATTCTTGATCCATCTGTGTACGTCTCCTTCCACCCCCCTGGTTCTTCAGTTTCCAAAGTAGGCGTTCATGGAGTACCTTGTCAAAGGCTTTTTGGAAGTCTAAGTATACGATGTCTATGAGGTCCCCTTTGTCCATCCGTTTGTTAATTCCTTCGAAGAAGTGCAATAAGTTCGTCAGGCATGATCTTCCCTTGCAGAAGCCATGTTGGCTTGGTATCATACGTTTATTCCTTTCTAGATGCACCTCGATGCTATCTTTTATCAGTGATTCTGCCATTTTCCCCGGAACCGAGGTCAGACTTGTTCAAGGCTTGTGCGGTTAAGGCAGAGCTTACAGGAATGGGATAGGGATAGCGACAAAACTCACAGCGATGGGATGGGGGAGTTGTGTTCTTGCAGGGACGGGGACGTGTCATTCTCTAACAGGGATGCCAGGTTACCCAGTTCCAGGACAGAGACCTTTTGTCCAGTCCTGGTTTTGAACTTACATCCCAAAGCAGTGTGGGATTTGTAGTTCCTGGTCCTGCCACCAAAGTAAGTCCTGCAAGTCCCATAATGCACCAGAATGGGGTGGCAGGAAATCCAGGACTGTCTCAAAATTTCCAGCCTGAAACTGGGTAACTTGGCACCTCTGTCAATGATCTAACTAAGGGCCTTGTTTATAAAAGCTTAGCTTAGCTCTTGGAATCAAAATGGGCAGACTTAGCACATGCTGAGCTATAGTAAACCTGGCTCTAAGTTTCAGGAGAGAGCTTTTTAAGCTATTCCTAGTTTTGAACTTGTATCTCAAAGCTGTGTGGTATTTGTAGTTCCCTGTTCAACCTGTGGAAATCATTATGATGGGATTGTCTGAAATCCAGGACTGGGCTAAAATCTCCATCTTCCAATTGGATAACTTGGGTATCTATGAAAAACTAGTAGGATTAGCATATCATAGGGTAGGATGGTTGATTCACTGGCAATATTATGTGACTAGACCAGATTTGCAGTTTATCTATATTTTCCTATATTAACCAAAGGCAAAATAATAGCTCTATACAGCAAAGATGCTTAATTTTGGGTTCAAATATTACTAGCAAATATACAAAGCTTTTCTACTTCAGAAGCCGCTTCCATAGTGAAGCTGTATATTAACTTGTTTTTCGTATTTCCCTTCCTGCCGTTACTTTGCCTTATTAAACTGCTCAAAAATAATTTTTAGCTGCACCACTGTAGAATTTTCAGGAGAAAGCAAGATCCAATCCGTACTTTTCTGACAGTGAGTTGATGCGGCTCAGATCCTCACTGGCAGGTGCATGATTTAAAAAAATCGAATGCAAGTGTTTCAAAGCAAACAGTGCGGTGGTAGAGAAAAGCGGGTCGGGATTCAAGAGTGGGTCAGAGAAGATAAGTATTAAAGTTTACTGATATGTTCCAAAAGCAGAGAAAAATAATCTGATAGGAGGAAAATCTGAGGTGTTTCAGTGTGGAGGAAAAAAAAAACCAACTATTAAAATGTGAAGTAGAATAAATTTATCAGTGGATTTTCCCAAAAGATTTGGACTGATTTCTTTTAATATGTTAAGCGGGCTGGTACCCTAGTACTCGTTTTGACCATAGCCTGCTTACAAAACAGTAATTATTACAAGCGACTAAATTATCCCCACCTCCTTTGTCAGCTGATAGGCTGTTGTCGCTGTCTGCCTCTTAGCCCAGCAGTAAACAGCCTGCCTTGTCCCCGCCTACTTATTTGCATGTGGCTGTATTTATAAACAGACGGCTCGCGCTTACGATGAATGGACCACAGCTGGAAACACGTTGTACTGGGAGACAGGCAAACAGCACAGTCACAACAGTCCCTCCACCAAGAAAAAAGAAGTCAAGGTAAGGTGCATCTCCAAACTGCAGTCTCAGAGTATTTCTTTAATTCGGTTTCTAGCCCATGTTCCTAACTTTGACACATACTAAGGGTCTAATACTAATATAATAAACAGGTTACAGTGCAAGTTTTCCAATACAAGTTTTAGCCTAATATGACACACTTAAGACAGTGTACAGTAATCTTTACAAAAGTAGAAGATGGTTTCACTGTGTGGAGAATTTCCCGTTTTAGTTTTAAAGAAACAATACTTAAATTCTGAAAAGAAATTCTAGAGAGACTTGGCCTGTAGTTTGTTTATGTTTCTCAACTTTTAACTATTAATGGAAGGTTCTGGTTTCTATAAGAATATCCTGTGAGTGGGCATTAATTTTGAAAAAAGGGGAGGGGTACTAGTCCCTCTGAAGGGGATCCTGTGATTTTTCTACCTGAAGTGAAATTTTCTGTTAGGTAAGGAGCCAGAGTTTCAGCAATGTATAAGTTCTTCACTAGATACATCGAGAAGCATCCCGGAATACCAATGTTCTTCAGATGTCTTGTCTTACCGCACTACAAAACCGCTGTCAGCTCATAAAAATGAAGGATTCAATAAAAAATAAAACAGCATTTTATACAAAAGAGTTAATTTTACTGGTTATTCAGTGAGTGCTCCTTAAATAAAGTACATGGTGTTGCTACCTATGGACATAGTAGCTTTAATTTATTTCATTTAGAGATGTTTCTCTCTTAAATATACTCGGAGCTTCTGATTTTTGGTTAACAGGAAAAACTTGCTATAAACCTCACCAAAGAGGAATTTTGAGAATTTCTGTTATAACCGATCCCCCTCCAATCATCCCAACCTAGGTCATCCTGCTGCTACTATGGCAGGTGGATAGTTTGAATTGGATCTGGCTATTTCCCTTTCTTCTTGGGCTACTGCTACATGAAAAGGGCAAGAGTTTCTCTTTTGGAGGGAAGGGGCTTTGGGCAGGTTTGATATGCCTAGACCAGGGGTAGGCAATTCCAGTCCTCAAGAGCCGGAGCCAGGTCAGGTTTTCAGGATATCCACAATAAATATGCATGAGATAGATTTGCATCTCAAGGAGGCAGTGCAAGCAAATCCATCTCATACATATTCATTGTGGATATCCTGAAAACTTGACCTGGCTCCGGCTCTTGAGGACTGGAATTGCCTACAACAAGGACTCCTGTACTGATCTCATAATTGCAAGTCCCTCAAGACCTGAGATCCTATGAGCCAGCTGTGTGGGCAGTGGCATAGTAAGGTGGGTCCCCACCTGCTCCAGGCGCGATCTTCCTAAGGGTGCAACACCCCTTCTTCTCTACCCACCCACCCCGTTCTTTGCCTTCTCCCGTACCTTTTTTTTTATTTCTCCGATGCGAGGTTGCTGCCTGCTTGGCGCTCGTTCTGATATCACTTACGGGACCCACACCTAGGAAGTGAGGTCAAGGGGCAAGCTGACCCCAACGTGGGCATGCTGCTCACACCGGAGAAGTTAAAAAGGTATGTTCGCGGCAGAGGAGAGCAAGGGAGGGGTGACACTGACCCAGGCGCCGCTCACCCGTACTATGCCACTAATATTGAACAAACTCCTTGACTGTGTCCAGGGAGGGGTAATTTCCATTGGGTTTAGAACTAGAGAATGACATGGGACCTATCTCCATCCCTGTGCCATTTCCGCTTGTGCAGATGAGGACAAGAGCTTGCAGGGAAGGGACAGAACTCGAGGGGACAGGATGGTGAGGGAGATAGATCCTGCAGGGATGGGGGCAAATTTGTCCCCGTGTCATTCTCTATTTCGAACCCCCTAATCATTTTGAAAAGCTGGACTCTACGCTTAAGGCTGTAAGAGCAGAACAGACTTATTAAGAAACGCAAAATCAAGTTTCTCACTTTTAAAGGCTTGCGGAATTTAGATACTGAGTGAGCCAGAGAGGCTCTCTGGGAGACAGTTCCAGGGATTACTACCGAGGATAAGTGGCATATTGGACCTTTAGGAAGGTCAACGTAATATAATTTTCATCTGAGAAAGCTGTCATATCTGAATTTAAATCTAAATCGGCCATGTTTGATGGAAAGCAGAAGGTGGTGAGAACGGAGTGGAAGGAATGAGAGCGGCAAGAGCCATGAGAATTGAGAGTACAGCAGTTTTTAAACTTTGTGTATGTTAATGTAAATGGACTCTACCTAAAAAGATTCCTGAAATGTCATTTTGCGATAGAAAAACACCAGTATATACAGAATTATTATCACCCCCTTTTACTATGAGTGTTAGAGCAGCTTCGGAGCATTTAGCGCCCTAGGCTGCGGCAGAAACCTCTACCACAGCTTAGTAAAAGAGAGCCCATATCCTCTAAAAGCCCCTTGTTGGCTTGAAAATAAAAATTTATAATCTGTAAATTCCTAGAATCAGGCCCATAATTATTTATTAAAATATTTATTACTCACAACTATTCAGAGTTCTAGGTGATATACATCATTACATACCTAAGCGCACACAGTGGCGCTCCTTCCCCGATCCTGCTGGCCAAGCGCCCCTCCCCCTTCCTTTCCCTTCCCTTGTACTTTTAGATGAAGTTGTTGCTCGTGGCGCCCGAAAGTGACGTCAGCGGAAGAGCCTATGGGGTTGCGAAGAGCACGCTGTTGACCGCCGTGAACAACAACTTCAACTAGAGGTATAGGGGATGGGAAGGGGGTACGCGTAGATGGGAGGAATGGGAAGAGGTGGGAGAGGATGAGGGGTGCCGGCACCACCAGCAACATGGTGCCCGGGGCGTACCGCTCCCCCCCCCACGCTATCCCATTACTACACCACTGAGCCCACAGTCAAGACAATATCACATAATTAAAAAATCATGATGCTTTCTTCTTTCAGCAAAATGTTAAATTTTGTGTAATAAATCAGATGCCTGATTATTGCACCTGCTGATTAAAAAAAAAAAATGGCAATTTTGCTGCACTGTCTTTGTCATTAGTTACATAGGATTCTTGGAGTAATTCACCAACTGAAAAGAAGCTGGAATTTTTTTAAAATAAAACTGGGCATTACTGCCCTAATTCTATATAAGTGAAACTTTTATAATACTCTATGAAATTTACAAAATTACAGCTAAGGCCTATGACGATAAAGCACATAAAGCTTCACGCTATGAAATCTTATTGAGCATGGAGTGATGTCGCTGAGGTCATGCTAATATATCCTTAATATTGGGAACTCAAGTTTGACTCGGGGGCTAATTCTATAAATAGCATTAAAACATGCATGTGTAAATTTGGGTGCATGCCTAATTTGTGAGCGCAAATTAATTGCTAAACAAGCCAAGTAGCATTGATAATTGGGTGCTTATAATTCAGGGGTAGGGAACTCCGGTCCTCGAGAGCCGTATTCCTGTCGAGTTTTCAGGATTTCCTCAATGAATATGCATGAGATCTATTTGCATGCACTGCTTTCAATGCATATTCATTGGGGAAATCCTTGAAAACCCGACTAGAATACGGCTCTCGAGGACCGGAGTTCCCTACCCCTGTTATAATTGATTAGCAGTGCTAATAGGCTGTTAATTTAAATATATGTACATGTTTCATGTTGATTAAAATTTGATTCAAACACTTAACATAGTTTCAAAGCAAATTACAAATATAAAAAGGGGTAACAGGAACATTTTCACATATATGTTAACAAAAATAGACATTATTCCCCTAAGGTGATATTGTAAGTCACCCTTAATACCTTGTAACTAAGTGTTGTTCAATCAACTTTTATTGGCCCTCAGAGATGTCACCCAGGGATCAACACGATCATATCCCTCGGCTTTACACACCCAATCGTCATCGGGTCAAAAACTAAAGTGCAAATGGTATATTCTTTCTTTTTTCTTTTTTTCTTGTGTGTTAAACTCTTATTAATAATCTTAAAACAATAAATATAACTGTGAGTTTTTAAAGAAAATACTTAGCTTCACCGGGATGGTAAGTAGCAGTTGGTAAGGGATATATATGCCGACATGTTTCACCCCTAAAAAGGGGGTTTCTTCAGGGCTACTATCCCTTTTTTGTTAGTTATACACGGCTGGCCACCCGATCTAAGTTATTTTTCCAAGAAAAAAAGAAAAAAAGAAAAAAGAAAGAATATACCATTTGCACTTTAGTTTTTGACCCGATGACGATTGGGTGTGTAAAGCCGAGGGATATGATCGTGTTGATCCCTGGGTGACATCTCTGAGGGCCAATAAAAGTTGATTGAACAACACTTAGTTACAAGGTATTAAGGGTGACTTACAATATCACCTTAGGGGAATAATCAATAGCACCTTGTAAGAGAATACAGCTAAAAATCGATTGTCCTAACAAAAATAGACAGACATACAGACAACAATGGGAGAGGGGGTGGAACTCCAAATTTTTTAGAAAAAGATAACAATGAAGGGTCACATAATAGGGAGGGGCTAAAAGCAGAAGCAAAAATGTTTAAAAACAAAAGTTCTGGGATCCGTGTGTAAATTTTTCATATGGATTCTGAACAAGGGGCACAGCTGTGGGAGGGGCACGGGTGGATCAGGGGCACTGTTACAGAATAAGGTGGATTCATGCCTAATGTAAGCATGAGAATTTACATTAGGTTTCAGTTGGTATAAATCCTCCTGCTCAAAATTGGATGCAGAGTCCGGTACTAAGCATTATTCTATAAACAGCACCCAACTCTTGAATGTTGTTAGTAAGGAGGAGTGGTCTCAGCACCCTGAGGTTGTGAGTTCATTCCCAGTGCTGATCCTTGTGACCCTGGACAAGTCACTTAACCCTATTGCCCCAGATACCAAAATCAGATTGTGAGCCTACTAGGAAAGATAGGGAAAATAGAGTAACTGAATAGAGAGAAATGTAAACTGCATTTATCCATACACTGGAAAATGTGGTATATCAAGCACAAATAAACCTTAATATAATAGCACTTAGTGCTAATTTTTATCAGGGCGGATTTTTCAGCACCATATTTAGAATTTAAATCCTATATGTTTTTACTAAAGATCAGCTGTTCTAGACAGTGGCATAACAAGGGTAGGAGGTGCTCACGGCGGTGGTACTCCCCCTCTCCTTCTCTGCCCCCCACACCACACTCACGCCTTCGCCCCCTCCCCGTACCTCTTTAAATCTTTTCCAGCGCAAGCAGCTTCTGAGGCCTGCTGCTCGCACTTGCATTAGCTTTCCCTCTGATGTCACTTCCTGGCCCCGCAACCCGGAAGTGATTTCAGAGGGAAGCCAGGCCAAAGAAGTTGCTCACACTGGCAAAGATCTGAAGAGGTATGGAGGTGGGGGGAAGGGAGGGCACGAGCGTGGCAGGGGGTGCGAAGAGGTGCTGGTACCCCACCAAGACAGCACCTGTGGCGGTCTGCTCCTCCCCTGCTCCCCTCTTACTATGCCACTGCTTCTAGAACTATTGGGAAGCAACACCTTAAACTGAAAGGCAACCAGATTAAGGGGCCCTTTTACTATGCTACACTTGTAAATTGGCTTAGCGTTCACTGACATGAGTCCTCCCCATTCCTCAAGCCCATTTCTGGCCATGCACTTGTGTTAGCATCTGAGGCTTACCAAGGTCAAGGCAGTAGGGATGGTCTACTCTGGGTGCAGCTAGTAAGGGGGTGCAGGGAGAAAACGCAGGGCTGTCATCTGGTGGGTGTGGCCATCAGCTCCACTGGTCTCCGCTCCCTCTGATGTCAACTTCCTGTTCCGAGGCTGGGGACTGGCAGAACTGACAGCCACGCACACCATACTGCAGCTCTACGTCCGCTCATCTCACCTTCCGCTGCCTGGAGGAGGGGTTGCTCCACCCTGAGTATGCCACTGGTTAGCATTAGTGCACAGCCATTTTAAAAACTTAACGCAAAAGTACTTATTGTCTCCTGTTTAGGGTTCCCGCATTATGAATGCATTAACCATTTAACACGCTGGTTATATCAACATGCTAGTTGAATAGCACTTCTTCTCCTATTCTCTGCCTTTGGTATGCCCCCTCTCAAAAAAAAAATAAATAAATACCACACACAGTGCACTCGGATGGCAAAACTAGTGTAAAATGCTTTAATGTGTCATGGATTAGACCATTTATCCTGAGTTAAACACACATTAGTGCTTAGTAAAAGGGTCCCTGAGAGAGAATATTGCACCCACATTGCTGTACTTTAGTTGATTATGCATTAATACATGCAAGTAAGGTATCCTAAGGCAAATATAATGTCCAAGGATCACATACTCCTACAAAAGTCTTAGATGTGGAGGTCCAAGACTGATGCTATTTTCTAACAATGTAGCTCAGTTATAAAGACTTTAGCATGTTTTAGCTTGCTAAAGGTTCATTTTTTGGTTGCCATGCCAGTTTCCTGGTCTCAATTTGATTCCACAAGATCCTCGAGTTTGTGTATTTGGGGGGGAGGGGGGGAGTATCATCATGGAATTCCTTCCTCCTTCCTCTTTGCAGTGAAACATCTTAGATGAATTTTCAAGATCAGTCTGTTCAGGTGAAGAATGGAACTAAGATATCTAAGACTGAGCCAGTATGTAAGCAGGTACCACAAGGGTCTACACTCTCAGCATTGCTTTTTAATATCTACTTTGCATCTTTAGGTGGAGTGTTTGAGGAGTTAGGTGTCAGCTACCGCTTATATGTGGACAGATGTGCAATTTTTTCTTCCCTATAGATGATTGGAAAAGTGAGCTTAAGGAGAGATTGATGGTGTGTCTGGAAATAGTGGATGATTGGATAATGCAGAATAAGTTAGCCTTGAATCTTGAGAAAACAGATGTATTATTGGTTGAGAGAGTTGAAGATTTCTCTTGGCCTGCGGTGGTGGAGACTGATTGAATGAAAATCCTGGTCCGTAAACAAATGTTAGTACTGGGTATGTTGTTGGATTCTGTGCTGTCAATGATGCCTCAAGTGTTAGCAGTAGTAAGGTCATCTTTTTTTCAAATGCAATTATTAACCCTATAATTGGCAAATGGTGAAACGGCTGCTTTATGTAACTTGTTGTTGAACGAGAGTAACAGTACCAAGTAAACAGGCATTTGGAGATGCAGATCTCCCATAAGAGCCATAGAAGACACAATGTTGCTTCTGCCAACAATGCCAAATAAAGGGTTAAGTAGACTAAGACCAATGTTACCACGGTACGATTTTCGATTAGTATTGCAAAGTAAGATATTGCAGAGGTTATATTACTGTAATGTGCGGCTATACTTTGGAATGGCTTCTTGGTGTAGAGCAGTGTTCTTCAACCTTTTTACACCCGTGGACCGGCAGAAATAAAAGAATTATTTTGTGGACCGGCAAACTACTAAGACCGAAATAAAAAAACACATTTTCGCCCGTCTCCGCAAGCTCGGTCCCCACAAACCATCTGATCCCATCTGCACAAGCCTCAGTTATGATTTTATATTGAACGTATTTTATTAAAGTATAAAAAGAAACAATATTCTGTACAATTGTCATTTTATAAATATAAATATTCAGAGCAAGGACCAACAAAACCCCTGTCTCCCCTCCCCTTCACATATATCCCCTCTACTATCAAGAAAACTGAACAAGCCAAATTATTACAGAATGCTACACAGAAATATCATGCTAACAGAATACTGCAGTCACACATGATAGAAATAGTGTTAGGCTTTGCAGTCCCCAGTTATGTCTCTAGCAGTAGCAGGATATATATTTCAAATCTGATATATTGTAATGACAAAATAGAAATAAAATGATTTTTTTCTACCTTTTGTGGTCTCTGCTTTCATCTTCTTTCCACTCTTCCTTCCAGCGTCTGCCCGTTCCATCCACTGTCTGGCCTCTCCTCCTTCCATATGTATCTGACTTCTTTCTATGCCCCTCTCTCCTTTCCATCCAGCCTGTGCCTCCTCTCTCCTTTTTACATCATTCATTCCAGCTTCACTGCTTTCTTCATTTTTATCTCTCCTACACCAGATCTAGCATATTTATCCCTCTCTCATTTCTCTGCTGATCCCCTTTCCAGCATCAATCTCTCTCTACTTTCTCATTCCTGTCTCTCCCCTTTCCCTCCTCTAATCTCCCTGCCAGCTGTTTCCTTCCTTTTTTCCTTCTCCCTTCCCTCCTCCCCCCTATCCAACAGTAACTCTCTAACCATCCCTTTCCCTCTTCCCCTCCCAGCAGCATCTCTCTTTCTACCTCCAGGTGCAGTGGCAGCTCTCCCTTTATCCAGCAGCTTCCCAGCTTCCAACAGTGGCTTCCTCTCCATCCAGCAGCTCTCAGTACTTGCCTGCAGCAGTGATTTCCTTAGGCAGCCTTAAGTCGTTGCTGCCTCTGAGGAAGGTAAAGTTGCCAAAGTGAATCACTGCCCTGGTAAGTATAGAGCTGCTAGGAGAGGAGACAGCCACTGTTGAAGGCTCCCTGCACATTCGCAACCCCCCCCCCCCAAGCCGGCAAAAACTTTGCACCGCAGGCCCTGCCGCCCAAGACGAGCCGGAGGCCCCTATCCGCCGCATCCTGCACGTGGGCAGACTCTCAGCACAGACGCTGCTGATGGCCCCAATCTACACGCTGCCCCCACCGCGCACGCTGACCACCGCGCATCTCCCTTCTACTTGCCGCTTCCCCGCGGCTCTCTTCGGCGACTCGGCAGGGGCAGCGATCAAGACAGGCTTCCGACGTCGGGACCTTCCCTCTCTGAGTCCCGCCTATTTTTTTCAACTTCCTGTTTCCGCATAGGCGAGACTCAGAGGGAATGCCCGACGTCAGCAGCCTGTCTTGATCGCCCGAGGCTGGGCGGAACAGATTTCCCCGAACACCACCAGGGCAGGAAATTTAACAGCGTCCATCTCGCCAGCCCTGCGCGGACCGGCAGGAATTTTCTGCGGACCGGCACCGGTCCGCGGACCGGCGGTTGAAGAACTGTGGTGTAGAGCATTGCAGGTGATTCAGAACGCGGCAGCTGATTTGATTTTTGGTTCTGGCAAATTTGAGCATGTATCTCCACTCTTGAGGCAGCTATATTGGTTGCCTGTGAGGCCACATGTTATAGTTAAGGACAAGGTTTTGATGTTGAGCTTCCAGGCAATCATTTGGTATCTATCAAGGGTGCTGTTTACTATCCTCGATGCTCTATGAGATCAGAATCAGCAATGTGTCTTTCCATAGATGAGGTACAATGTGTGAAATAAGCTGTGACCAGGGCAACAGCAATCTCAATTCACCGTTGGATATTGACTCAATAAGGACATAGCACCCTGAATCAACAAAAGGTTTATGAGTGGGTAAAAAGGCTTAAAGTGAGAAGAATGGTTGTAACCGATGAAGATTGTTCTGGTCGCCCATCAACATCGCACACTCAAAAGCACATTGACAGAGCGGATGCCTTGATTAGAGAAGACTGACAGATAACAGGGTCTCAATTGGCTGCAAATTTGGATATCAGCTATGGATCTGCGTTTGCAATAATGCATGATGACTTGGGATACAGCAAAGTCTGCGCATGATGGGTTCCCAAACAGCTTACTGATCTGCACAAGCAACAGCATATGGAAGTTGCGACCCAGTTTCTGAGAAGATCCGAGTGTTCTGGAGAGAATTGTCACTGGCGACGTGATATGGGTGCATCACTGCGGTCCGGAGGACAAAAGACAAAGCATGATGAAGTAAAGGAAGTGGTTTTCGGGAGCAGCCGAAAAACTTCTCTGCAGGAATGCAGAAGCTAGTTGAACGATACAACAAATGCGTTGCCTTACATAGGGACTATGCAGAAAAGTAATAAGCCATTAAATGTATTTTGCCATTACTTTTTGAATTTTCCCTCATATATTTGTAGTATCTTATTTTTGCTTGATTTTACTTCTGTTGTAAACTGTTTGACATTAATGGATGAAACGTGGGATAGAAAGTGTAATAATCCATAAATCATTCCACCCTTCAGTGATCAAAAGCACTTCGTCCCATAATTGAAAAACACTAAATAAAAATCTAAAATGTCTCTTTCAATATATCTTTGATATTTAACCTGAAAATCCTCAAATGTAAAATAGCCCCCAGTGATCCAGTTGCAAACTTATAACAGTGGGGTGGCTTAACACCAATGAAATCACCACTGGTCTTTCAGCAAAGGATACATGCCTCAAGAGCCAAGGATACCTCTCTTTTTAGACACCATATCTCAAAACCTTATTTTAAAACTTTATGAATAGGAAGGCTGCAATATTCTTAGAGAAGGGTTGTCCAACGTCAGTCCTTGAGGGCCGCAATTCAGTCGGGTTTTCAGGATTTCCCCAATGAATTTGCATGAGATCTATTTGCATGCACTGCTTCCATTGTATGCAAATAGATCTCAGGTATATTCATTTGGGAAATCAGAAAACCTGACCTGGCAAGGGCCAAGGTTAGACGTCCCCCTCTTAGCAGTGGTCCTCAAATCCAATCCTCAAGGTCCACAACCCAGCCTGGTTTTCAGGATTTCTGCAAAGAAAATGTATGAGATCTACAATATTTGCATTCACTGCAAATAGACCTTATGAGGGTCAGCAATTAAGTTCATGAACTTGCCACCATGTGCGTACGATGGCAGCACTGTACAAACAGCTCAGTAAGATTCATAACCTTGGTAAATCAATGTTTCACAGCTCTGTTTGTGTTGACATGTGGCGGTGTCTTGCTGAGTGGCGTTCATTATTGTCGTTCCATGTTTTTGTGGACTGTCACGAGAATGTCGGAGCTTGACTTAGAGCAATGAACAAACATTAAATTTCTTGTTAAACTTGGAAAAGAGTGGAAGTGAAATCAAGGGCATGTTAGTCCAAGTTTATGGGGATAATGCCATGAAGAAAACAGCAGTGTACAAATGGATTCAATATTTTTCTTCGGGGAGAGAAAGTTTCGCTGATGAAGAGAGGTTAGGGCAGCCAGTAACGAGCAGACCTGATGAAAACATTGCAAAAATTCATCGAATTGTGCGTCAAAATAGTCGGCTGACTGTGAGAAGCATAGCAGAACAAATAAACATTGATAGAGAAACAGGAAAATCTGAACTGAAAATCTTGGCATGAGAAAGGTGTGTGCAAAAATGGTCCCTCATGGCTCTTGCATCCCAACAATGCACCAGCTCACATGGCACTCTCTGTGAGGGAATTTTTAGCCAGTAAACAAATAACTGTATTGGAACACCCTCCCTACTCACCTGATCTGGCCCCCAATGACTTTTTTCTTTACCCGTAGATAAAGGAAATATTGAAAGGAAGGGGTGGGGGGGACATAGGTGAAGAGAGATGGTAAGGGGCAGCTGAGTGAGTGCATTTGTAGGTCAGTAAGAGGAGTTTGAATTGTATACGAAAATGGATGGGAAGCCAATGAAGTGACTTTAGGAGAATGGTAACGTGAGTATAGCGGCTCTCCCGGAATATAAGTTGTGCAGCTGAATTCTGGACGGATTGGAGGGGAGCGAGAATGCTAAGCAGAAGGCCTGAGAGTAGCGTGTTGTAGTTGTCCAAGTGTGAGGTGATGAGGGCATGGATAAGTGTTTTGGTGGTGTGCTCAGAGAGAAAGGGTCAGATTTTGGTAATATAGAGGCAGAAACAGCAGGTTTTAGCGATATGTTGTATCTGGGCAGTGAAGGAGAGAAAGGAGTCAAAGATGACCCTGAGATTCCGAGCAGACAAAACAGGAAGGTTGAAAGTGTTGTCCAAAGAGATGGAGAATGAAGGAAGCAGAAAGGTGGGCTTAGGCGGGAAGATGAGCAACCCTGTTTTGGCCATATTCAATTTTAGATAGCGGTGAGACATTCAGGTGGCAATGTCAGACAGACAGGCTGAGACTCTGGTCTGGGTTACAGTAGAGATATTTGGCACAGAGAGGTAGATCTGGGAGTCGTCAGCATAGAGGTGATACTGGAAGCCATGGGAAGAGATCAGCGCTCCAAGTGAGCAAGTGTAGATTGAGAAACGGAATGGTCTTTGTGGATATCCTGTGTGCCCCAAAGACTGGGTTGGAAATTAGTCCACTATGATGGCAGTGCACATCCTTTATTTAACTACTTTGGCATGTAAAGGATTAGGGCTTCCTTACTGATGTACATATACAAATATGTTAGGTATACCTAACTTGCTCGCTACCCGTAGCGGAGCACCCTCTCCTCTGGGTACATGCTCATGGCGGTCGACTCTGCCGGTTCCCCACCATGGAACAGAAAGTTGACATCAGAAGGGGTGAGGACTGGTGGAGCCAACGACTGCGCATGCGTACATGGCTCTGCAACTGTTTCAGAACCCCCAACTCCCTGCACCCAGGACAGACCACCCCCACCGCCCCACCCTTGGTTTGCTAGAGCAGGCCAGTATCCTTTACACTAGCTATCTATGATCTATAAAGGGGCGGTTCGCTCAGGGTGCCGTTTTGCTAAGGGCGTTGCACTCCTCCTCCTCTCTGCCCTCCCCCCATGCTCCTCTCCTTGCTACGCATCCCTTGCCTTCCTCTGTACCTTTTTTGCTTCCCATGAGGTTGCTGCCCACGTTGCCATCGGCGCTCTCTCTGACATCACTTCCGGGACCCATGCCTAGGAAGTGACGTCAAAGGGTGAGCGAACACCAACATGGGGGAGGGGCGCTGCTCACCCTTACTATGCCACTGAGGGGATGTGTGGGTTTCATTGATCAGTTAAAGGGGTGCAAGAACCAAAGTTAAGAACCCCTGCCCTAATGTCCTCTTAAAAAGCTTATCCCGACTTATACTTTGGAAAGTTCTTTGGCAGTTAAACTGAGAGACTTATCACTTCTGTTATAGATAAAACAATATTAAAAATATTCTTTAAATACTAATGTTTATCCCTCCCCCCACCTCCCCTTTTACTAAGCCATGATAGAGGCTTGTACCATGGGCCCGGAGCGCTAAATGCTCTGACACTCATAATTCCTGTTAACAAAATTGTAAGTTTTATGTTGAATTATACCTGTTGTACACCACCTTGGGTGAATCTCTTCATAAAGGCGGTTAATAAATCCCAACAAATAAATAATAACATTCAAAACAGAAACACAGGTAAATGGACAGGTGACCTTCAATATTTGGTGTAAATGAGCTGTAACGATAGAAACATAGAAATAGACAGCAGATAAGGGCCACGGCCCATCTAGTCTGCCCATCCTAATGACCCTCCCCTACCTTACTCTGTCACAAAGATTACTGTTTTTGAGAAAGTTGAAATTACATATCATACCCCTGATATAAGCAACTGCCAAAACATGGCTGCTTTAGGTCTGTGTTCATCTAATAAACCCATCTCCTTTGTACCACGCTGGTGTCACATTGTCATCTTATCCTCATCCTGGGACTTTTTCTATCGGGTTGATCAACATTTTTTAATAGCACTCGCCTATGGGCACAAGGTTAGTGGGGGGTTTCTGATATTTCAGTCATTACTCAAAGCATGAGAGAGGGTTTTGTTGGGGTTTTTTTGGTTTTTTTTTAAATTACTCTGCTCCAAAGTTTTATTGATTTCCTCTTAAATTTCCTAGTAAATTTAAGTTGCATTTCAGAGAAAGTTTAACTAGTTCAATTAAGATAATTTATTGATAGAAAACCTGAAAACTTATGCAGCTGTGCAAGACAGGTTGATTGGGCCTATTGGCTAACTGGTGTGTGGGGAGACGTTGAATAAGTAGAGCTAATATAAGTATTCTCATGCGAAATTCTGTTTATTTTAAACTTTACTTGATGTACTACTGGGAATTTTTTGCACTTTTTATTTTCTCTGAAAAATCTGAGATAAATGATTAGAGCCTGGCAAAAGGTACGATAGACAGAAGGAAATTCAAGCTATTCATTAGAAATGTATAAGTCCTGTGCTCCCGCATTTGTGTATCACAAAGACACTGCACTGAAATTTTGTTAAAGACAGAAATCTGCATGGCTTTGGAATATCCTGGAGCTGTTTTCAGGGGAAAGGGAGAACGACTGCTTCTGGAATTACCAAAAATGGTACCTAGTGAGCTGCTCAGTCTCAGAGGAGACTTTGCCTACGTACATCCCTGGACTACTGAGCAGTCCGACCCTGATGCTCAAAAACTTGCCTTGGAAGTAAGACTGCTTGTAGCTAGTCTTACTTGCAAGGCAGCTTAGCCTCTAGTGCACAAAGGGGTTCTCGGGGGCTTTTATCAATCATGGTAGCAGCCACCACCCGTGGCGTAGTGAGGATGAGAGGTGCCCAGGGTGGAGGTGCCCCTCCCCCCGCTCTTTCCCCGATCTCCCCCCCTGCTGTGCATATTCCCCTCCCTTTCCCCATACCAGTAGTTGTTCACTGCTGCAAGCAACAACTTCAACATACTCCTCACGTCCCCGGCGGCTCTCCCTCTGATGTCATTTCCTATGCATGACACCTGGAAGTGATGTCGGTGGGAGAACTGACGCAAGCATGAGGAACACATTGAAGTTGTTGCTCGCGGTGATAGGGAAGGGGGGAGGGCATGTGAGGAGTGGGAAGAGGCGGAGGGGCAGAGAGGAGGAGGGCTGCCAGTGCCCCCCACCAACACTGTGCCTAGGGTGGACCGCCACCTCCTCTTTACTTCGTCGCTGGCCAGCACTAAGAACCCTATGCAAGTGCATTACAAGGAGTTTATTAGTATTAAAATGAGCACACCTTATAATGCACAGAAGGGAACGCCCATCTCTTACCATGCCAAATTTTCCAGCAGGTCTGGAGTTGCCAGTAGCTGTGTGTGTTTTGTGTGAGTGTATGTCCTGCGTCTGGTCAGAATGCAGCTGTTGGGCTTGGGACCCACACTCACACAAATCACATTACATGTGAAACAAAAAATCCTTACTTGAGATTTCCAGCAATCAGGAATTATACAGGGCCTGTATCTACCGCTCAGCTCTTGTGCACAGGCACCATTCACCGGGATACTCGGCACAAACAGTGTGTATATGATTTGCATGATATTTATGCTGAGCATATTCCAGCAAATGTAAATCACTCACCAGTTTGCTAGAGCTTTGCGCATCCTGCCCTCGGTCTTGAGGGAGGAAGGATAATGCAAGAAAATACAGGCAGTTCCTGAGTTACAGACGCCCGACTTAAGAATGACTCAAACTTAAGAACGTGGTTGTGGCTTCTACTGAGCAGTATTTCCATTGACATACATAGACTCCTACACTCCTCCTGTAGCAGATTCAGGAATGATGCATGGCCACATTAAGAACAGTGTATGGTTGTGCACAGTGGTGTAATAAAGGGGGTGCGGTCTGCCCCAGGCATGGTCTCCCCCTTTGCACCCCACCCCCTGCCACATGCGCGTCCCTTCCCTTCCCCCTGTACCTTAACTTCGGCGCAAGCTTTAGGTCTGTGTTCATCTAAAACTCATCTCCTTTGTACCATGCTGGTGTCAGATTGTCTTATCCTCATCCTGGGACTTTTTGTATCTGGTTGATCAACATTTTTTAATACCACACACCAATGGGTACAAGGTTAGTGGGGAGGTTTCTGATATTTCAGTCATTACTCAAAGCATGAGAGAGAATTTGCTGCTCGCATCGGCTTCGGCACCCGCACCTAGGAAGTGACGTCGGAGGGAGTGCTGAACCCAGTGCGAGCAGCTAGTTTGTGGCTGCTCGCGCCGAAGATAAAAAGGTACGGGGGAGGGTCATACGCATGCGGCAGGGAGGGTGGGGAAGAGAGCGGGAGATGGGCGCTGCTCACCCCTGCTACGCCACTGGTTGGACATGATATACCTTAGAGGGAACATTGGTAGGGACAGTTGGCCCTTTTGTCAGCTCGGAGCAGAGATAAGTAGCAAGAATCTTAAAATCTACAAGTTCTGAGTTACATACAAATCCAGCTTAAGAATAGCTCTATGAGACAGACATGTTTTTTTCTATTACATAGATCTTTTTGGACCCCTGTTAGGTTGCATAAGTTGGATAGTTTCAAGTCTAATAGATGCTGGCACTGTCATCTAGACATTGGGACACTGGATCATCTGTTGTTCTATTGTCCATTGATACTTAGCTTTTGGAGGTCAAAGACAATAGATTGTTTTCAATCCAATTCTTTATATGTGAGTTTGCAAACCATTGGACCCCTGAGGAACGCGTGTTCGCCGAAACACGGACCATGTAGGGTCCGGTTGAATTTTTATCACTGTATTTTTTATCATTGCACTTTTTTAATTGAATTTTCATGGTTTTATATGTCAGTATTTAATAAATTATCTCCAGAACATCTGTATCCACAGTTTTTGTTTTTGTTTTCATTGGTCAATATGGGATAAAATTAATAACATTTTGGAATCACCAATTCCTTTAACTTATGAGGCAGTCATTTGTGGTACAATATTACATGTTCAACCCCCTTTAGATCAATATAGAGGTCGTCTTTTTTCCTTATAATGACTGGGATAGCCATCCAGATGATCACCCGAAATTGGAAGAAATGTGATCATTTAAATTTTTCGTTTTGGTGGGCAAGTCTTTGCTCTAGTTATAGATTTGAAAGAATAAATGCTGAAAATTTAGGACATGGTAATATATTTAAATTAATATGGGGCCTATTGGCATCCTATGTTACCTCATTGTAATTGTTTGTTGACTGTGAATCAGTTTGTTCTTTACTATGGTAGATATCCAGGGCAGGGGGGAGAGGGATTCTTTATGTCATACATTGATTTTTGAATATTTATAATTGGGATGGGTATGAAGATATCATTATTCAGAATAGATAGGATATTTATGATATACGTTTGTGTTATATGTAATGATAATTGTTTGGGTGGATGGGTGGGGGGGAAGGATGATTATGAACATGAGAAAGATGAATGTACTTTTATTGTATTACTATGAGTTGTATTGGTTGTATTGCACTGTTGTAGTTTTCAAAATTAATAAAGAATTTTTTAAAAAGAATAGCTTTAAAAACATAACTCGTTCTTAACCTGGGAATTGCCTGTCAGTGGAATAGTAAGGGGGGGAGGGGAGTCTGTCCCAGGTGCCTTGTTGGTGGGGGTGCCAGCACCCCTCCTCCTCTCTGCTCCCCACTTCTTCCCCTCACCATGTGCGTTCCCCACTTCCCTTCCCCGTACCTCTCTAGTTGTTCATTGCCTCGAGCAACGATGTCAATATGCTCCTTGCGACTGTGACGTCGCTTCCGGGTGCCGCTCATAGGTGGTGACGTCAGAGGGAGAACTGACGGGGTCGCAAAGAGTGTGTTCTTGTTGCTCGTGGCAGTGAACAACTAGAGGCACGATGGAAGGGGGTGCATGCGCAGCAGGGGGGATCGGGGAAGGAGCGGGGGTGAAGATGAGGGTGGGGGAGGGGGGCACCTCTCACCCTCACTACACCACTCCTGCCGGTACCCCCAAGAAAAGATTCTCATAGAATTTTTGATGTAAAATATGATTTGCATATGGATAACCATTTAAGGAATAATTAAATTAAGTCAGCATTTCTTTCTTATTTCTAAGATTACAAATATCTGCTTTAAATAGGACATAAGTAGATGGTGTCAAATGGATACATGAAACATAGTGAAGAATTTTAAGCAACAATCGCATGTACACTGTTAATAGAGATTGGTTCTTAAAAAGTAAAGGAAAGTGTTGACACGTCCCACACTCGTCCTATCTTTTTATTCCCTGTTACCTTCTATAACCATTCCTCTCTGCCCTTAATACAGCTGTCTCCTACCCCTTGAACACTATGCTGCTATTAGAATATAATTTTTTTACCTCTAATTTATGTTTATAGAGCAATCTTTCCGTACTGGTACACGTTGTACAGGTCCTTAACAGCACAATAGGGTCTCCTAGCCATGCATGGAGTAATTGCAATCTCTATAGTGAAAGGCAACACTGCTCACCTGCCGCAGCCATCAGAGGTCTCTCACGCAGTGCTTCATTATTTCAGGAAGATTTTCCAGCAGTAATACATTAAGGCAATCTTCGTTGCTATCCAATGAAAAGGCAGAATGAATGTAAATCTTTTTATTAAGACATTTGTACTCGCAGGAGAGTGGTACTGTAATAACTCCTCAATGGGATGTGAGTATTGTCTACCTTTGATGGCTCAGAGGGGGCCAAAACCTCTCCCCAGAAACAGTCCTGAACCCCCATACTTACAACTGGCTAATTTAAAATTGAAATAGGATAGAGCTGTCCTGATGACCCACACCAGTGCACAGTGGGAAACCTGGCTTCATTCCGAGGAGGTATTCTACATTTGCCCTATATCACCAATTTTCTGACAAAATTGCTCTTCAGTAACACTCCTGTGCAGGAACATTTTTCCAGGTCAGACCCCTGCATCGACTAAGATGCTAAACAAGAATTCAAAGTATTACCTGGGGAAGATTCAATACAACAGACATCTGACCCAGATGGACTTCTGACCAAATCAACCCATGAGTTGCTCCATATCTCTGTAGGGTACATGGAGAGAGTGAAGCCCATGATGCAGTCCTCTCTCTCCCCCCCCCCCCCCACTACCCCCACAGTGACATCAGGCATGGCTGAAGCTGCTGGATCAAAGATATCTCTCCCTCTCCTCCCCAAAATAGGGAGGCCACATGATCAGAAATCCATGTGTGACTACATAAATTATTTTACTTGATAGCAATACAGATGTATGTATTTTTTTTCTTAAGAAGAGCGACCAAGATGATAAAGGCGATGGAACTCCTTTCGTATGAGGAAAGACTAAAGAGGTTAGGGCTCTTCAGCTTGGAAAAGAGACGGCTGAGGGGAGATACAATTGAAGTCTACAAAATCCTGAGTGGAGTAGAACGAGTAACATAGTAGATGATGACGGATAAAGATCCAAATGGTCCATCTAGTCTGCCCAACCTGATTCAATTTTTAATTTAATTTTTTTTTTTCTTTCTTTATTAAATTCGTTTTCTATCCCATCCTCCCAGTAGCTCAGAACGGGTTACAAGCAAACATTCACAGTGGAATACATTTGGACAGTACAAAGACTATACAGCAACTTAAGTATAGGTTAAGAATGAAGAAGTGAGTGCAGGTCAGGAGGAAGGGGAAATTTAATGGGGCGATGGGGGTTTATTGCAGTTTGAATTTTAGTTGAAGAGGAGGGTCTTTCCAGCTTTCCAGAAGGTCATCAATGAGTTTTGTAATCATTTTTTTTTCCATATCTTTATTCATTTTAAAAACCAACATCAAGTGCAACATATTATCAAACAATGCACAAAATAAACAGCACTTAATTCCATTAAATGATATAATAAATACATATCCCTTCCCCCCACCCACCCACCCTTTCATACAGTATAAAGACAATCAAGAGTAACACAAATGACCAAGACAAAAATAATTGTAGTCAAATAATAAATTAAGGGCTCGTTTTACAAAGGCGTGCTAGGACTTTAACGCGCAGAATAGCACGCACGTTAGCTGCTACCGCCTCCTTTTGAGCAGGCGGTAGATTTTTGGCTAGTGTGCGCTAAACCGGTACATACGGTAAAACCCATAGTGCACCTTTGTAAAAGAAGCCCTGAAGGCATATCCCCCCTCCCACCCCCACCTATCCTGAATATATATAAACAAAGGGCTAAAACTAATAATCAGTCTTTACAAAATTTTGTCAATGGATCCCAAACCTCCTTGAATTTCTTATAATGTCCCAATTGTATTGCACTCATACGTTCAAATTTATAAGTTTGGCACAAGGATTCCCACCAAAAACTATAGTTTAACCTGCCCCAATTTTTCAAAATAAGCTATATGTATTGAGTTATTGGCCTCTTGGCCCTCAATAACGTACCAAACAGCATCACATCATACGTCAATGCCAAAGGAACTTCCAGTATTCTATTTATTTGATCCCAAATGGATCGCCAAAATTTAAGTATCAAGGGACAAATGAAGAGCAGATGATCCAGTGTCCCTATATCGAGATGACAGTGCCAGCATCTATTTGACTTAGAACTATCTAATTTTTGTAATCTAACAGGGGTTCAAAAACTACTATGCAACAAAAAAAACCATGGTTGTCTCATAGACGCTGATACTGTACATCTCATCCTCCAAGTCCAAATCCGTGGCCATTGAGTAGCAGAAATTTGCTGCTTTGTCTCAATACTCCAAATGTCTTTTAGACTAGTTTTTGGTTTTTTATTCAAAAATTCAGATATTAATTTATACCACTTGGCTGCCTGATGCCCCAGAAAATCTGTCTGGAAGCACAGACCCAGCAAACCATACTGAGTTTTTAAGTTGCGCCAATCAGGGAACCCCTTCTGAATGGCCTGCTTCAACTGCAACCACTTATATACTTGAAACTTTGCAATACCAAATGTTTGTTGCAGTCGTGAAAAGTCAAGCAGCTTTCCATCTGATAACACATCATCCAGTGTGCGTATGCCTGCCTGCAGCCAGTACTTCCAGAGGATCTTAGACTCACCGATTTGAATCTAGGACTGAATGAATCTAGGAATGAATCTGAATAGATGTTAAGTTGTTAATAAATTTCAATGTCTGTCATGTAGCAAATGAGTTTTGTAATCTGATTTGCAGGGGGAGTTGGTTCAGGAGTTGAGGGATGAAGTAGCTGCAGGAGCGTTTGCGGGCAGTTTCTGACAAGAGAGACCTTCCTGGGGGGTTGCATAGGCATTTCAGAGCGGAAGAGGCAGGGGGGATGTATAGGGTTAGCTTGGATCCTATGTAGGCTGGGATGGTGGCATAAATTCTTTCATGTGCTATTACCAGGGCCTTGAATGCACAGCGTTGGTTGATCAGAAGCCAGTGCTATGCGTGGAGGGCTGGGGAGATGGGGTCGTGGTAGTTGAGGCTGTGTAGGAGGCGGATTGCTGCGTTTTGTATACGCTGGAGGCATTTGAGATCTTTTTTGGCCACTCCATTAAATAGGGAGTTGCAGTAATCCATCCTGGAGAGAACGTAGGCGTAGACGAAAAGGGCACCTTGGGGAACACCGTATTTGATAGGTTTGGGGTCAGATTTGTGTGGCCCTAGTAGGACATTTTGGGTTCTGTGGTGAAGGAAGGAGGTGAATCACTGGAGGGCAGAGTACTTGATTCCGAGGTCACAGAGTCTGGATAAGAGGAGGTGGTGGTCGACAGTGTCAAAGGCAGCGCTGCCTTTGTCGAGTATCGACCAGCTGTCATCTGTGATATCCAAGAGTACTGACTCTGTGTTGTGGCCTGGTCAGAAGCCAGATTGTGCGGGAGACAAGGCAGCTTGTTCTTCTATGAAGGGGTGTAATCGGTGAAGCACTATTTGTTCTAGGAATTTGAAGACAAGTGGGAGGTTGGAGACTGGCCGGTAGTTGCTGGGTTCGTTAGGGTTGAGGGCAAGTTTTTTGAGTGTGGGCTTGATAATAGCCAACTTCCAGCTGAGTGGTACTGTTCCAATGGAGAGGGAGGAATTAATGATGGGGAGGATAGATTCCACCATGGCGTCTTCTGTGGATAGTAGGAGGCTGGATGGGCAGGGGTCAAACATGGTGCCGGAGGGCTTGAGTTCTCTCAGGGTTTCGAGAACCTCAGCATGGGTGGCCATGTGAAGTTGGGATAGAGTAGCAGAGGATAGAGTTGGGTTTGGGGGTATGCTGGTGGGGGGTTGGTGCTGGTGGCGGTGTCAAGATTATTGCAGATGGTTTGTACCTTGGACTGGAAGAAGTTCAAGAGAGTCTCACTATCAAGTTGAGTTGGGTTATTGTGTTTTTTTCCTTGGGTGTTGGTGAAGAGTTGGTTTGTAAAGGCAAAGAGTTGTTTGGATCTGGCTGGGACTTTCTGTAGGAAGTGAGAGTAGTAGGTGGTAGATGTGTTTTCCCAGTGAGCTTTGGATTCTGAATTTGGGTGTTTGATCCAGTTTCTTTCTGCTTTCCTCGGTGATCTTTTTATGGATCAGAGTTCGCTGGTATACCAGGGAGCAGGTGTTTTGTTGGTGGTTATTTGTGTTTTTGTCTGAGCGAGGCTGTTATAGAGGGACTGGATGTTGGAGTGCCAGGTGGAGGCTGCTAGGTCGATGGAGTGGGGATGTGGGGTGTAGGTTTTATTTAGATTGCGAATGCCAGGCGGCCATGACTGTAGGGTTGACTGAGTTAGGGATTCGATGTTGGGTGGGTGGGATAGGGCCTTTTAGCGGGGCTGGGGTAGTTTTGAGCGGGAGTTGGAACTCAATGAGGTGGTGGTATGACCATGGGACAGGTGTAGTGGTACAGATTGTTTGTTGGGGCTCTGCAGTTAGGTCCCTATTGGTGAAGATTATGTCTAAGGTGTTGCCTGCTGAGTGTGTGGGGGTGGTTACAGCTTGGTGGAATCCCAGGTCGGTGAGGGAGGAGAGGAAGCAGTTACTCCTTCTTCTTCTTAGCTATTTCTGGGCAAGAATCCAAAGCTCTGCCCATTACTGTGCTTAGGGTCCAACTACTGAAGTCTCCGTCAAAGCTCACTCCAGTCCATCTAAACCATCCCAGCAAGTGGATCAATTTTTCACTCCGTCAAAAATTACAAAGACTAGGGGGGGGGGGGGGACACTCGATGAAGTTATAGGGAAATACTTTTAAAACCAATAGGAGGAAATTTTTTTTCACTCAGAGAATAGGTAAGCTCTGGAATGCATTGCCAGAGGTTGTGGTAAGAGTTGGTAGCGTAGCTGGTTTTAAGAAAGGTTTGGACAAGTTCCTGGAGGAAAAGTCCATAATCTGTTATTGAGAAAGACATGGGGGAAGCCACTTCTTGCCCTGGATTGGTAGCATGGAATATTGCTACTCCTTGGGTTTTGGCCAGGTACTAGTGACCTGGATTGGCCCTCGTTAGAACAGGCTACTGGGCTTGATGGACCATTGGTTTGACCCAGTAAAGCTATTCTTATGTTATGTTATATTTTATTCCACACGTTCATCTTCTGAATATAAGCAACAGTTAACTTATGCCTATTCTAAAACATGAATTTTCTTAGTAGTAATATAGAAGCAGTCCAAAAAGGACAATTTAATCAAATATAGTCATGGTCCTGGTCAATGTTCCTTCTAAGCTGAGCATGTGAGCAAATGCTCGCACATTCTAGAAGTATCACTCACAGATTTTACATGGACGTTCACAAAAATACTTGCAAATCTGGAAAATTGTTGGGTTTTAGAATTTGTCACTCACATGAGAAAAAATTTGCATGCATATGGCCAATCCTTAGAGAGAGCATTGGACCTGGTGCTAGCCATTGACACAATTTGATTCAAGTTGACAAGAGTACTGGCATTCAAACAACTATTCTTGAGAACTATGTGGTGTATTCAGTCAGCACACATCCAGATGGTTGGAGATCAGAGCACATCAGTGGACTGAACGTGGCTCTCAGCTTTAATTTCAAATTTTATGACTAGGTATTTTCACCAGAGCCAGTATTAGATATGCAGGGTCCCAGGACAGAAACTGGGGAGAGGGCTCCAAAGCCTCTGCTTAGGTCATCCTGTGGCATGAGAAGAGAACCCAAGTGAATTGCCTTAACCCCAGCCCTGGCTTTCACAGAGCCAGGTACACCTAAAGTGCCCATGATTTGATCGGTGAGAAAGTTCAAGATCATTCTGGGATTTAGATATTCAATTTCCAAAATTCCAGAGTGTCTTCTTGGAGAAATTACAAAAATACTAATACAATATAATATCAAAACTATGGTTCTTCCAAAACATCTTTATTCCAAGCCCTTTCAGTGTGAATGAAGACACTTTGTATGGTTGGGAATGTGGCTGTACTTTCTCTCTCTCTCATAAAATCTCTTGGTTACTCTAGAATAGATTTTATTTTTGACTTTTTAATTTCTTAGACAAATATGTCACTCAAAGATTGGTTATATAACCTGGTCTCGCCATGCACCTGCTTCTTGTGCTACAGTGATTTCTCCCTTCCCCCCCCCCCAAAAGGGGGCTGCCTCTTAGAAGTTCAATGATAGTTTGATAGCACTGAGGACATTTGTGGGAGTATGGAGAGGAATATACAAGAGTATTTTTGACTAATGACAATGGAGAAATATTTCAAAGCACGTCTGGAATTGCCTGAAGGTGGTCATGCATGGGAAATGGGATTGCCTGGGCTTTCAGACAAGAAAAGGGAGCATTGAAAAATTGCTCAGCTCCATCAGTCATAGCTGTGCAACCTGGAACATAAATGAAAACCTGCAACACGAAATTGTAAAACACCTCAAATGTTAGAAGAGCATTTGCATGCAATTAAGGCAGTGCAGGCAAATCGCTCATGTATATTCATTATGGATATTATGAAAACCCAATGGGACTAGGTATGCCCCGAAGACTGAGATTGGGAATGTTGCATTAGGGGCATGCATACAAAAACATTTCATGTCAAGTTTCAAGTTTATTAATTCTTGATATCCTGCTAATTGTATAACAACTAAGCGGTTTACAATAAAAATAGAAACAAACTAGTAATGTGAAAAATTACATTACATTAGAGATTTCTATTCCACCGTTACCTTGTGGTTCAAGGCGGATTACAAAAGAATTACAAAAGACGGATTACAAAAGAAGATATCTGGTAATTTCCTGGGGAGATAAAGAGTAGATTGGGTTGTTTCGGGGAATCAGGAAGGTAATGGGAAGTGGGAAGGAACTTGCAGTATTAAGGTGTTTTCAGGGATTTCTTG
Organism: Geotrypetes seraphini; assembly: GCF_902459505.1. Lineage (NCBI taxonomy): Eukaryota > Metazoa > Chordata > Amphibia > Gymnophiona > Dermophiidae > Geotrypetes > Geotrypetes seraphini. The sequence continues at coordinate 121,578,146 of NC_047091.1, read as the reverse complement.
AAAAGTAGAGTCTTTATTTATTTTCTGAACATTTTGTAGTCTGGGGTCGTTATCAGTAGATGGAGATTTGGTTGTCTAGTTTTGCTGCTTGTGTGGCTAGGAGGCCATCATAGTTTTTTCCATTTAACTTCTTTGATTGGAGGGTGCATGAATGGAGTGTGGGTGCATGAATGGAGTGATCTTCCCCGCCGGGTTGTCAAGGCCAGTAGCGTGCTCGACTTCAAAGAGTCGATGGGACAAACAGGTGGGAGTACTACAGAGTTATGCTCAATCAATAGATACTCCAAGGAGGAAGGGTCCTTTAGTGGGCAGACTAATTGGAGGGAGGGTTCTCAAGTGGGCAGACTTGTTGGGCCATCGGTCCTTTTCTGCCGTCATGTTCTATGTTTCTATGTTTCCTATGTCTAGCTGAGGTAGTTTGATGAGGCAGTTGTTCAAGTAGGTTGGGCTGTCGCCGTTTATAGATTTAAATAGTAGACAGTAGAATTTAAATAGTATTCTTGCCGGAATTGGAAGCCAGTGTGAGTTGAGGTATGCCTCTGTGATGTGGTCATGTTTCCTCAATGAATAGATAAGTCTCAGTGCTGTGTTTTGGATTGTTTGTAGTTGTTTTGTCATTGTTGCTGAGCAGGGGAGATAGAGAATGTTGCAATAGTCTAGAAGACCTAGGACTAGAGATTGTATTAAGAGCAGGAATTGTGTTCTGTCAAATTTTCAAACTTGTCTTAAGTTTCTCATAACTGCAAATGATTTCTTTATTGTTTTATTGATTTGGGGTTGAATGGGGTAATTGATTGAGTTAATTTCTATATTGCTTATGGTTGGGACTTTGTTATTTTCGAGGAGGATGAATTTTTTTGTTTTGTCTGGGTTCAGTTTGTGATCTTTCATCCATGTTACTACTGTTTCTAGTATTCAGTGTAGTGTGCCTGTCATGGAGGGCTTTGGTTGATCAAAAGGTATGAGAATGGTGATATCATTTGCATAGTTATAGGAAGTTAGGCCTAGTTTGTCCAGGCTTAACTTCTTATGGCTAAGCAGACAACAAAATAATAGGGGAAGAAATGCACAATGTATAATAGAAAAGCAAGGGGGAAGGTAACATGAGAGTTGGGAATGGTCTATAAGCTTTGCCTGGCGTGATTGGTATTACAGATTATAGAAACTGATGCTTATGAAAAAGCATCGGGGGGGAAAAAAAGTTTTGAGATCTTTCTTAAAAGTATCGAGGAAAGTCTGAAGTCCGAGATGACTTGGAAGAGCGTTCCATAATTCTGGACCCTGAACAGAATAAAATCGAATTACGTATGGAGTCAAGAAATATTTCTCAAAAAGTGGGAACTACTAAACGATTTTGATTTAGGGATCTTAGAGGTCGAGAGGGGAGTATAGGGTGTTAAAAATTTCATGAGAAATAGTGGGGTGTCTGTGGAACCGATTTTGAATACTAATAATAGTGTGCTTTATTTCCCAATAAATCTTACTTCAAGGTTTTAGTTTGCACAAAAACTGTATTAAATTGCTCTTTTCTGGCCCCTTTGTTTCAGATGATGCAAAACAAAGAAGCATTGTTGACATTTCCTATCTTCTTTCAAAGAACTATACATGCGGTATATCAAGAAACTAAACTTGATACTATTTTCTGGCAGAACACATTAATCATCAGTTAAATATGGCTAAACAAAATCATTTTGAAACAAGGGAAGTACACCATAGGATTGGAACTTAAAGGGAAGAAATATCAAAATCAGGTGCAAACTTTGAAGGTGACTTGGGGGAATGGTCGACTACTTCTGAAGCTATCCAGAGCAGGTTTGCTCAATTCTACCAATATTTTTACATGCACTGCCCCTTAGGAGGTAAGGCTTTATCGAACTGAACTTGCTTTGTCTTGCTGAAGAACAAGACACTGAAGTTATTTAAACTTGCTTCTACAGAGCTTAAATAAGCAAGCCAATCAAAACGGTTTACAGAATGAAAACCTCCTTAGCAAAACTGCAATAAAGCATGTAACCAAACTACAAACAGGAAAGTTCACAAACCCTATAAACATAAAGATTGAGATTATAGAACTTATAACTAATGGAACTTTATATATGTTTGTTTATCTTTAGATCACAAACAGAAACATACAACCAACAATCACCAACAGTCAAATGAATAGTAATAAATGTCCAAAAGGATCCATCTAAACAGGCAGGATTGCTCTTAGCAACTGTAGGACCCTGTGCAGACCAGTTCAGTGGGGGCTCTAGCCCCACCCAGCCCCACACCCCCTGATGCAAGAATTTTTTAAATTTGTTTTTATTTCAGAAACTTCAAAAAAAGAGAAACTAAGCAAAACTTGTAGAGAAAATCTAATTCAAATAAGCACAATGCTATCATAGGAAACCTAGGGCTCCTTTTGCGAAGGTGCGCTAGCTTTTTTAGCGCAAGCTACAATGCCCCATGCACTAACCCTGCGCTACACAGAAAATACTAATGCCAGCTCTATGGAGGTGTTAGTGTCTAGCACGCGTGGCACTGTAGCGCGTGCTAAAACTGCTAGCACACCTTCGTAAAAGGAGCCCCTAGTATCAAGCCAGGCTATACCACTGAATATAATATAAAAATGTCTGTGATGCACATATCCAAAAGTTAACTTTCCAATTAATAAATTCAAAATAAAACACTTTTTTCTACCTTTGTTCTCTGGACATTTTGTTTTACGATCATCTTAGTCCCTGTTTCTCATTTCTGCTTTCTTGTCTGTCTTCTGCTAATTCTCTTTCCAGTATCTGCTGTCCATTTTTCTTTTTTCTCTTGTTCCTTTCCCTTACTTTGCCTTTTCTCTTTCAGCTCTTTCCTCCCTTTTTCTGCCTCAGTCCACCCAAATTTTACTCACCTTTCTCTTTGTCTTTAATTTTCAGCTATCAATTTTCTGTGGAAGAGCTTACTTACTGCAGGTTGGCGAGGTAAATGCTCCGATGCTCATTTAATTCTTATGAGCGTTGGAACTTTTACATCACCGGTTCACAGTAAGAAGCTCCTCCACAGTTTAGTAAAATCCAGCATCTGTTAGTTGAACCCATGGGAAAACCTTTTTAGTATACTGTATATTAACAAAGGGAGGGGGGGGGCTGCCTACCTCCATGCAAATAGCATGCATCTTAGTTTTCCCTAAAGAACTTAAGAAAAGCCATGCGGAGTCAGACCAAGGTCCATTAAGTTAGCATCCTATCTCAAACAGTGGCCAATCCAGGTGACGTGTCCAGGAGAGTCCAAAAGTAGGTCTATTTCTCATCACTCATCTCACTGTTGAGCAATGGCTCTCCACAATATCTACCTGGCTAATAATTTCTTATAGACTTTTTCTTTAGAAACTTATCCAAACATTTCCATGTCACTATTTTAGTCAGTATGATAATTCAGCTTGCAGCTCAAACACAATGCTCGGGAATTAAAAGGGGCCTCTTACATACGAGGTAGTTTCAAAATACATACTAGAAGACCAATGAAAATACATTAGTATAATGGGGGGAGGTCTTAGTTAAATCATAATTTGTGTCAAAGTGTCCTCCTTCAACCTTGTTCATCATCGGTCCATTGGCTTACCTTTTTTATAGTATTTTTTTTTTTTTTTCAATCATTTTGTATATATAAGAAATAATTTCTGAAAACTCTTCAATAATTCTCATTCAAATATACTTCAATGATAGAATGAATAATTTATCTTTAAACGCATCAGCACTGAATCTCTTCCCCAATGCGATTAAAGATAGAATTAATAACTTATCTATGAAACCATTGAAGTATGTTTGAATGAGAATTATTGAAGAGTTTTCTGTTTTCCGAAATTATTTCTTATATGTTCAAAATTGAAAAAATATACTAAAAAAGTTAAGCAAGTGGACTGAAGATGAATATGGTGAATCAGGTCATCACTGATTTTCATTCTGATAATCTCACCTCTGAAGTCCTGAAGAATTGAATAAATGAGTAGTGTGAGGATGTTTGTTTAACAAGTGAACTTTTTGGAGAATCATGTCTTCACTAAAGGAGTTATTTTGAGGAGCATCTTTGGAGGTCGCCTTCAACCTTGACACATTTCTGAAGTCTTCAGTGCTGCTGAGCCGTTGGCTCAATGCATTCTGGGGTTTCATTAATTAAGAGCACAACTGTTTTGCATGCTCGATATGCTGGAGCTCCATCCTGTTCAAAAATATTCAGAAATGTCTCAAATTTTAGGCAGAAGTTTCTGATGCATTAGGACATTTTGGGATTATTTGGAAAAAAGTTGAGGGCCACTTTTTTTTCCGGACCCCATGAAAATGGAATTATCCCTGTATTAGGTGGAGGGAAGGATAGCTATTTGCTTCAATTTTTCTCTTGCCACCTGAAAAAATGCATACATATCACAAGGAATGTAAGCAGAATACAATACTATCAAGATTTCCTCCTCATACAATATGAGCTCCAACTCCATTTAAAATTGAGGCTGGGATCTAGCATCATAAGCATTCATTGTTAACCACCCAAGGATTTTTCTCGTAGATCACCTTTCCTAGGCTCAAAGTCATGAACAATGTAAACATGCATACAAATGTCATAAGGCAAGCATATTAAACAGAAGTAAAACATAAAACTCTGCCCACTCCCAGTTAGATAGTTGCTATATAGTTGCATGGGGACAGAAATCAAGCCCGTCCCTGCTGGAAGCAAACCCGCTCCACCCCTCCCTGCAAATGTCTTCCATCATTGCCCATCTCCATAAAGAGTTAGAGTTGCACGGAGACAGAAATGAAACCCATCCCACCTGTCCCCACAAGTAATCTCTTCCATCTTCACCCATCCCCATAAACTTCAGAAGTAGTTATTTCATTTAATTATGCAGCAGTTAAGGGTGGGCCTTAGATGCAGAAAACCAAGAGAGAAACCATTAGGAATAAACCATATCAAATCATTTTGCAATATCAATGCAGCAGACTCAGACAAACGTTTCAGACCCATTTACAAATAAGCAAAGACGCTTTATTAATTTGGAAATATTAATTGGGAAGAATACATACTTTGTAAATGGATCTCTGCCAGAGCCTCTAATATAAATATAAAATACAAATGCTCTAGCTGATGAGAATCCTCCCGATCCACTTTCCTCCAAGCTGTCATTATTATCATCAGTGGCATAGCAAGGGAGGTTAGTGCCCAAGGCGGTGGTGCCCAGCATCTCTGCACCATGTGCCCCCCTATTTTTACCTGCTGTGCCCCCCACATACCTCAAAGTGTTCGCCAGAGCAAGCAGCATCTTCCACCTGCTGCTTGTGTCTTCTCGATGTCCTGGTCCCACAATCAGGAAGTGATGTCAGAAGGGAGCTGAGGCCAGTGCAAGCAACAGGGAGAAGATGCTGCTCACGCCGGTGAAAGAGGTATGTGAGGGGCAGAGGAAAGGTGCCAGCGCCCCCGCAAAGACAGCACTCTGGGCAGTCCACCATTGACTATCATGCTGACAGACCCTCATCAAATGCAGAACAAGGGGTCATAATGTAGTAACAAAAATAAGTAGACAAAAATTGAACTGGGAACCCCTAAAAGTTAAACTCAGCAAGCACCACTGGAGAAATAAAAATATGAATATATTTCATTTTCTATTGAACATAATACGAAGACATCTGCTATACACATTTTCCAAAGTTAACATTTCAGTCAATAAATTCAAAATAAATGATTTTTTCACCTTTGTTGTCTGGAGATTAGTTTTTTCTTCAAATGGGTTCCAGTTTCTCCTTTTTTGCTTTCCTGTCCATTTGTCTTTCCTCCTCTCTCCTGTATTGTTCCATTCCTTTACTACAACCTCTGATGTCAGAGGGAAGGCTTCTAGGTCAGACACGGGCAACATGTAGGAGCCACTGTCCATGGCTTTTTGAAGAAGCAATTGCAGTTGCCTGGATTATGAAGGAAAGAAAGAGGAAGCGCTACTTGGACATCATAGAGCCAGCCAGGAGACAGGTACACACCCGCAGGAGCCTTGCAAGAGGTACTTCCATCCCTGCAGGATCCCTGTGACCCCAATGGGTTTCCCGTAGACCTAGGTGGGGAACCCTGCAGATTCTATGGCACTTCCATCAACCCTGCCCTTGTGCAGCTCTCTACTCCCAGCTCACTTAGCTTAGTTACTGTATTGGCTGTCCTCATCTGGTGATCACAAACCATTCTTTCTCTGGAATGCCCTAAGGCTGACCACTAGGTAACATTACTGCATGCGTGGGACTCCCTATCAGTAGCTGTAACCCTGGCTGACCCAGAGAATAGAAAACAACCCAGGAACCATATCCAGGCTCTTCGCATGGCAGTGCTATGCATTGCCATGTGATTGGCTCCAAGCCAATCATCCTTTTCTTGTATGACTTTAATTTTTAACTTAAAAACTCCCAGAAGACACACCTTGGCAATCGCACTATGCTAGTTTTGTAGATTTAAGACTGATAAGTGCAAGTTATTTGTGGTTTTCATATATCCATTTCTTTTCTAATGTCTGTGTGCTTCATTCATATTGCAGTGTGTTATCTAACAAAATGATTTGAAATGTTTTATTTCTATTCTTGTTTTCTGTGTCTAAGGCCCAACGTCATCTGAATTTTCAGTGGGAAGTTTTTCACTCTTCTTTCAGGTTCAAATACTAATTGTTAGTAATCTGATACATCTGACATTTCCAGGCATAGGTGTGAATTAATCTTTTCTTTTTTTTTTTTAATGTATGGCTTAATTTTATTATCGGGTTTCTTTTCTCTCATTTTTTTTTCCCCATCACTGCTGACTCTTTTTATTTATCAATGTACAGTAAAGTCTGGTCATTTGAAATTGACAGGTACTTTTCCAGTACTTTGCTCTAGTCATTCCCTATTCATTCCAAGAGAGTTAAATAGGAAACTAGTCAGATATTGCATTTGCTGGAGCACATTTAAATTTGGTGACTTTCTCATTCTTGAATGGTGCACTAATGTTGGATCCCTGGGGGAGATTGAAGTAGCTTCCATCTGAACCTGTTAGAAAGCAAAGGACCTGGAGTATCGGGCTACTCAGGACTTTGGAATGTAGCCAGGGAGTAGAATATGGTAGTGTTTACTAAGTCAGTCCTAGAGAATCTCCTTGCCTGTCAGGTTTTCAGGATATCCACAATGAATATGCATGAAAGAGATTTGCATTCAATGGAGGTAGTATATTCAAATCAATCTCATGCTTATTCATTTTGGATATCCTGAAAACATGACTGGCAAGGGGTTCTCCAGGACCAACTTGAGAAATGCTGTAATACAGTGCACCTTGAAGTGGAGCAAGGGGAGAAGAACATTTTTGCAACATCTTGAAGTGGGCACAAGTTGTCTCAGTATTTAAAAACACAGGGTTTGGGTTTTTTTGGCGGGGATGGGGACAAATTTATCCCCATGTCATTCTCTACTTACCACTGCTTAAAAATGATACTAGCAAACTGCACTCAGGAGCCACAAACTAACTGCAAGCTTGGCGAGTGCCACCCATGCACTAAAAATATACATTTTATTTTTTAGCATGAGGGACGTTTGGAGGTAGAGAGTAGACATGCCCTACACTAATCGTCACATGGGCGTAGCCCTTATTGCCTACAAAAATAGGTGAGCGTAAGGGCTCGCACACGCTAATGGCTACTGGCTAATTTCAAAATTAATGTGTGGCCATTAATAGGGAAACAAGGTAGTAAATATCCAAACCTTAAAGTCTTTTCCCCCTTTTTATTAATTTTTGTTAATTTGATTAGTGAATATTTTTTAATTAACATGTTATATCCCGAATATTACAAGATCTTTGCGGGTTACAAAATACACACATAATCATAATTAAGCAAACAACCGAATATACTAAAATGATCTCAGTTTTAACAAACATCTAATTCAAAAATAGCTTACTCGGATCAAGAATTAATGAAAGCCTCTTGAAAATAATAAGCCTGTAAGCACTTACAAAAAGTTAGGATTAGGATGGAGGAAGTCTGGTGAACATTATGTAGAAGAGCATTCCACAAAAGCGAACCTACCACACTCTGTACTCGAGAATGGATTGTAGCCTTAGCAATAAGTCTTAGTGGAGGCATTTCCAACAATTGCTTAGACTCGGACCGCAACGAGCAGGAAGGAACATACGGCACAATCAAGGAAGCCACTGCTTTTGGCAAAGTTTGCTGTAAGGCCTTAAACACTAATACCAATATCTTAAATTGAATTCTCCAAGATGATGATAGCCAATGCAACTTAGCCAACAAGGGGATTACATGTTCATTACGAGAGAAACCTCCAGTCACTCCAACTGCCACATTCTGAGCCACTTGCAAAGCCCTTACTGATTTTATTTTTTTTTTTCAGAAGTCCACAGAAAAGAGCATTGCAATAATCCAAATGAGGTAACACAAAACTTTGCATAACCTGTCAAATTATCCAAAGAGACAAATTGTGCAATTTCAATGCCAAACGGATCTTTAAAAACGTTTGTCCTAACTACTGAAGCAATGTGTCCCCGAAACGTTAAGGAAGAGTCCGATAACACTCGCAAACTTTTTAATCTCCTGCTGTATCAGAATCAATACCCCAACATACACCAAATTCAGAGGGGCATCCAGAGTTCCAGAAGATAACCACTTTTCATCACAGAAATATTTAAACGAATTGATTATTTTCATATGGTGTAACCATTTTTGATAGTAAGTATGAGTGTGTATCTTAAATATAATTGTCAGGTATATAAATTTAAGGTTTAGATTAGATTAGATTAGATTAACAGGGAAAGCCAAATTGCAGCTATTTTAGTAACCAATGTGCTAAAAAATAGCACAGGCTCCTTTTTTAGCACAGCTTAGTAAAATGACCTCTAATTTCTGATTCTTCACTAATGTGGTTCAGTATACGAGGGGGTGCTGAAAAGTTCTCAGCCCAACCAAGAAGAGAATGACATGGATATTGTACAATGTCAAAAACCATACAATTTTGTTTCTGCAAATTGGCACTTAACAAAATAAGATTACACTCTTTTTGGCTACAGTGGCAAAATAACTCCAAATTTAGGAAGCTGGTTGGTTGGGCTGAGAACTTTTCAGCACCCCCTTGTACATGCAGTGATCTGATTACATTAACACAAAGCAAATCTGTTTCATCCCAAGTAAACTGATTAATCACATCTTACAATTTCAGCTTTTATTTACAGCTTTTCAAGTTTTTACCATTATCCTAAAAGGAGCATTATAGTATCCACATGGTTTGGCCTGTGACTTCACGTTCCTGACTCATTAACATTTGGAAGACACAGTCGATCGTACGCTATCCATGGTGTATTAACTTATGGTGAACGTATAGCATGGATGAACAGTATCATAAGTAGCTCTGTGAAAGGGACCCCAGGCAGAAATAACATTGAATCAGAGAACTGCAATTGTTAAGTCATTTATTATAAGAACAAGAGATTTGCCATTCACTGAGGTTTTATAAGTCTCTAGAGATTGCTTTCTAATTGCAATGCATTAAGCCTAAATGGCACGAGACCACAGCTTCAAGATGGATGCAATATGTTTTTGAAGGCTCTGTTGCTGAACAACCAGAGAAATACTATTTATTCTTTCTCTGTTGGAGTTTTGGAAATAATTTCAAGCATTACAGAACAGGAAAATAAATGAAATTTATTCCTGCAGAGAATGTTGGAGAGAAAAAAAGAATAAAGGACCAGACAGAGGTAGAAAGGAAATAGGGTATCTGGGATACCACATTTGTCTTTGAAAGTACAGTAGGATACTGATTATCCAAACTCCAATTATCTGGATGTCCAATTATTCGGACTGCTTCATTTCTTTATTTTTTAAATTTTTGTATCGTAATCTCTGTATCATAGTTATCACATGTCTGAAACAGTAAAAAATGTTAACACCACAGTTTGATATTTTTTCACATTTATTATTAAAAACAAAATATGTGCTGTTTTCAAAAGGAATATCCAGTCATCTGGATTTTCCATTATCTGGACTGCTCTCCACCGAGGTTAGTCCGCATAATTGGCTTCCTACTGTACTTACTTAAGCACGTGCTGTAGGGATCCACTGTACAGAATACATTAAGCCATGGTTGAAATCATGCTTCTTCCACTCTGGGGTCCTTTTACTATGCTATGGTAAAAATAGGCCTTAGAGCTCCCTTATGCTGCACGCTGAGGCCATTTTTAGCAAGGCCATAAAAATGGCTTTTTCTCTATTTCTTGCAACAATGTGGAAAAACACTTGAATTCGACATCTCTAAACTATACTAAAGGTGAATCCAACTCGCACAAAATAAAACACACTAATGGTGCTTACTAAAGACAAAATGCAGGAAAAACCTCAAACACTCTTCTCTACCAGTGGCCTAGCAAGGTTGAGAGACATCCGGAGCGGTTGAGACCCTCCCCCACCTTCATCTCTGCTTCACATCTGCTCCTTCCCTGATCCCGCCTGCCATGCATGCCCCCCTTCCCTTCCCTTCTATCTCTAGTTCAAGTTGCTTGCGGCTGTTGACAACATGCTCTTTGTGACCCCGTCGGCTCTCCCTTTAATGTCACTTCCTATGCATGGAACCCAGAAGTAATGCCAGCGGGAGAGCCGAAGGGGTTGTGAAGAACATGTTGACCGCCACAAATAACTTCAGATAGAGGTATGGGGAAGGGGAGCATGTGTGTGGTGGAAAGGAGGAGGGGGTGCTGGCACCCCCACTAACATGGCACCCAGGGTGGACTGCCCCCCGTTCCCCCCCCCCCTTACTACGCCACTGTTCTCTATGATTCTCTTCTGGGTGGATTCCTTCCCCTCCCCTCCCTGAACAAATAGTCAGTCAGCTTCAGATCATTTCATTCCAGCCTAAAATCATAGGCCTGAAGAGCCAGATATTACAGGTACACAGTCCTTTATCTGCTATTCTAAAAACTGAAAATCTCAAAAAAACTATTATTTTGTACAAAAAAGCATACTTTTAGCATCAAAAGTGGAACCTGGCCCCCAAATCACTTTAAAGACTTCACTGTGCCTTCACACTATGCTAATAGTAGCTCAGGTTTGTTTTTGTTTTTTTTCATTTTACCTCACATTGAGATGCTGCCAGTGGCCGCAGCAATTCATATATGTTGCCTGCTGCGTTTTAAATTCTATGCGATAAGCAATAGGCAGCCAATGAAGATCACGCAAGATAGGTGTAATGTGGTCAAACTTGGATGCTCCCACAATCACATGAGCTACTGCATTTTGAGCCAACTGTAATGTTTGAATCATGTACTTTGGTAGGCCCAAATAAAGAGAGTTACAGTAATCAAACATACTGTAGGTATTAACATTGCCCCAATAACCGTTTGAAAATTCTCCACTGACAGAAAATCTCTTAACCTTCATAGCAAAGTATAAAAAAGACCTTGGAAATTACCATCTTGATTTTTGGCTTAAAAGATAGCATCAAATCCAATTACACTGACTTGACACTGGAATCACTGTATTATCCAGCATAATCTCTGATGGAAATAAATGCAGATGCCTTCCACGACCAATACACATAATTTTGGTCTTTCCGATATTTAGTTTCAATTTACATTACATTAGTGATTTCTATTCCGTCAATACGTTGTGGTTCAAGGCGGATTACAAAAGAAGTTATCTGCCATTTCCAGAGGATTTGAAGTGAAGAGCGAGTTGTTTCAGAGAATTGGGAAGAGTCATGCGGTGTTTGTCTTCAAGGATTTCTTGAATAGCATGGTTTTTATTTCTTTTCTGAACGATTTGTAGTCTGGGGTCGTTAAAGGTAAATTGGAGAGTTGGTGGTCCAGTTTTGCTGCTTGTGTGGCTAGAAGGCATCGTACAATTTTTTTTCGTTTGATGTCTCTGATTGGGGGATGCATGAACGGTTTGTGGGTTCTCCTATGTCTGGTTAAGGTAGTTTGGATTAAGCGATTGTTAAGGTAGGCTGGGCTGTCTCCATTTATGGTTTTAAATAGTAGGCAGTAGAATTTGAATTGTACTCTTCCTTGTATTGGGAGCCAGTGTGAGTCGAGGTATGCCGCCGTGATGTGGTCATGCTTCCTCAGTGAAGAGATAAGTCTTAGCGCTGTGTTTTGAACTGTTTGTAGTTGTTTTATCATGGTTGCAGGGCAGGGGAGATAGAGTATGTTGCAGTAGTCTAGAAGACCTAGGACTAGGGACTGGACCAAGAGCTGGAATTGTATTCTGTCAAAGAATTTTTGAACTTGCCTCAAATTTCTCATGACCACGAATGATTTTTTGTATTGTTTTGTTGATTTGTGGTTGCATAGTACAGCATCTGTCTATCGTCATTCCTAGAAGTTTTAGAGTGGGTTGTAAGGGATATGTGATTATGTTTATTACTAGATTTGTTCTGGTTGGGGTTTTATTATTTTTGAGGAGAATGAATTTTGTCTTGTCTGGGTTCAGTTTCAGTTTTGTGATTTTTCATCCATGTTGCTACTGCTTCAAGTGTCCTGTGTAGTGTGTCTGTCATGGAGGACGTTGGTTGATCAAAAGGAAGAAGAATGGTGATATCGTCTGCATAGCTATAGAAGGTTAATCCTAAATTGTCCAGGCAGATGCCGAGGGATGCGATGTAGAGATTGAAGAAAGTTGGGGATAGTGGAGATCCTTGGGGTACACCGCAGGGGTTGGACCATGGTTCTGAATTTTCTTTGTTCAACTTTACTCTGTAAGTTCTGAATTGTAGGAATCCTTGAAACCATGTGTGTATCTTGTCTGCGATTCCTATTGTTTCTAGTATTTGTAGTAGAATGTTGTGGTCCACCAGGTCAAATGCTGCGGTGAGATCCAGTTCTATAATCAGCATTTTTCTACCTGTGCTGAGGTGTTGTCTAGCTGTGTCTATGAGGGAACCCAGAAGTGTCTCTGTGCTGTAGTTGGTTCTGAAACAAGATTGTGTGGGGTGGAGTATGTTGTGGTCTTCTAGGTAGTTGGTGAAGAGTTTGGCTACCAGGCCTTCCATTAGTTTGACATAGAATGGTATTGAGGCTATGGGTCTGTAGTTGGATGGTTGATCCTTTGCTCCTTTAGGGTCTCTTAGGATCGGGGTGATGACAATTTCGCTGAGGACTTGCGGGAAAAGGCCATCTGGGAACATGATTTGTATCCATTGTAAGGAGAGCGCGGAATTTGGTACTGAAAGATTTTAATAGGTATGGAGGACAGTGGTTGAGGTTGTAGGCTGTGTTGCTGTATTTTTTGTAGAGTTTGTTAAGATCGGACCATTGTATAGTAGGGAAGTGGGACCAAGTTCTGTCTGCCGCAGCTGATTCTTTTTCTGTGGGGGGCATTGTGATCTAGGTGGGTTGGGGTTCCAGTGAGGGTAGTCCTGGCAGTTGTCATTTTGCTTTTAAAGTATTCAGCTAGAAGGGTGGCTGAGGGGGGAGAGGAGTCATTATTGGCCAGGTAGGGTTTGGTGTCTGTGAGTTCCTGTAAATTTTCTTCACACTTCTACCTCTAACCCTCTGTTGTAGTTCCTTCCAATTTCTCCTACTGTAAACCGCGTCGAGCTCTACGAACGTGGAGATGATACGGTATACAAACCTAAGGATTAGATTAGATTAGATTAGTTAGGGGGGAAGGAATCTGCTGGCTAGGGTGGTGAGCAGTGGGCAGAGGGGAGTAGGGTTATGAACTGAGACTAAATCAAAAACCTGGGTTTTCAGTCTGCTTTTAAACAAGGGAAGAGACATGACGGATGAACTCAGATAGTTTTATTCCAGGCATACGGAGCAGCTAGATGAAAGGAACGAAGTCTGGAATTGGCAGGGGGTTCCGGGGCCTGTGCCTCAGAAGGAGGGCTTGGGCTTCCTCCTGCCGGTATTGTTGGGAGGGTTGGGATGCCATCAGGAGAGACTGGGCATCTCTCCTGCTGTGGTTTGCAGCAGTTTGGGGGTGGGGGATCGCGATCACGGCAGGAGAGATTAAGCATCTCTCCTGCTATAATCATTGCGAGGGGGGGGGGGATTCTGTAACCAGTGTTTTTGACAGACGCCAGTTACAGAATCCAGTTTTTAGGCGAAGGACTGGCCCCTCTTTCACCTAAAAGGTAATGCTTTGGGAGTTTAGGACTTGGGCACTTTTTGGGTTGATAATGTGTTTTAAAGTTAGACGTAGTAGTGGTCTGGGCAATTAAACTGCTGAATGTAGAGGTAGGCCATGCTAAAAAAAACCCCTCATTTTGGATGTTTTTTTTGAGAATGGACATTTTCCCTGCTGCTACTTTCAGCGTTTAGGGGCTTAGGCCAAAAGGGGACTTAAAATTTTTTTTTTTTTTAAATGATGCCCCTCTAAGTGTATTAGGCTCTGATTAAATTGCTCCACTAATCCATCAGTCTATGGATGGTATGCTGCAGTTTATGGATTTATTTATTTAATTCAATTTCTATCCCATCCTCCTGGAAGCTCAGAACGGGTTACAAGCCAACATACACAGTATGTTACATTGGACAGTATGTTTGCCAATACAATACAATGCAATGCCATAAAATACAGTATCATAATGACAAGGCTGGACAGTACAGTAACTTAAGGACAGCTTGGGTGAGGACATTCATAGGAAATTTCTGGGGATGTAATACAGTAGATTGGACCAGAGGTTCACCAACTAGTGGTTGTTGGTTGGAGAGAGTTGAAGAGTAAGGTCTTCACAGCTCTTTGGAAGGTCATTAATGAGTTCTGTGATCTGATTTGTGGGGGGAGTTGATTCCAAAGCAGTGAGATGAAGTGGCTATAGGAGCATTTGCGGGTGGCTTCCATCAGGAGAGACCTTCCTGGGGGGAGGGGGAGATGCACAGTCATCTCTCTGCTCTAGAGCGGAGGGGCCAGGTAGGGGTGTATAGGTGTAGCTTGGAACTTGTGTAGGCTGGGGTGGTGGTGTGGAATCTTTTATGCGCTATTACAAGAGCCTTGACTATGCAGTGTTTGTTGATTGGTAGCCAATGCTCTGTGCGGAGGGCTGGGGAGATGGGGTTGTGATAATTGAGGTTGTATAGGAGGCAGATTGCTGTGTTTTGGACTCGCTGGAGGTGTTGGCTACTCCATTAAAGATGGAGTTGCAGTAATCCATCTTGGAGAGAACCCAGGCGTAGAGGAGTTGAGTTAGGTCTAGTTTGGAGATATAGATGTCTAATACTGAACATCTCCCAAACTTTTCTTAACATGCTGGACATGAAATTGTCCCTCTGTCAGTTGATAACTCCCTTAGCCAATAGTTCACACTATCACATTTCCTGAGGTTCTCCGAAGGGGATTCTTGTTGCATAGTCGACTATCACTAGTATACAGTATATTGGTGACTTGATGCACTGCAATCTAGTGGCCCAATAATGTCCACAGCTACTACTTCAGGGGGACAAAAGAGGGAGCTGCTGGGATATCTTTTGGCATTCCAGGCATGACCAGTAGTAATTCCTGACTACCTGATTAGACCTGAGTCTGTATAATTTGGTCCTAAGTCCTTTGTTCCCCTAAATGGCCAGGAAAGAACAATGGTTTATTTACAACTGCCAAACAATAGAACCAAGGAGTCTAAATAAGGAGGTGGAGTGGTTTAATCTATATGTTGATTCAAGACATGTCACAATAAGTATGCGACTTCACATTCCTGAGTGTAAAAGAAGCTTGGCTGTACCACAATTTTATGAGGCAGTCTTCAACCTATCTGTAAGTCTTTAATTTTAATTTATTTAAGTTAAAATCGATTGTTTTCAAAATATTACCTTATGTTGTTTATATATCCTAGTATAATTTTTATAATTTTTTACATGGAAAATATCCTTCACATATGGAAAATGTTTGATAAAAGCTTCCAAAGCATCATTCTTCAATGCTAGGTCCATAAGCCAATGGTGACCTCTGTCAACCATCTCCCCCACCCCTCCCTGTAGGCAGTCAGCTGGCACCAGCATCTCTTCTCTCCACTCCTCTTCCCTTCCAGCACCTCTCACTGATGGCTCAAGGCCCTATCTAGAGGACCTTTGCGCATGCGCTGATGTTGATGTGATATCACACATGCAAGAGAAATAATCGCGTTGACATCCGCATACGCCCAGATGCCTCGAGCTATGTTTAGTGTGCCGTTGCTTTGCAATATATGCAAGACACTGAGTTAGTCCAATAAAAAAGGGATTCATTTTTTTTTTCCTTTATGTTTTTGTTGTATTTCTACATATTATCTTGAAGAGTGGACTAACACAGCCACCACACCATTTCACTCATATTTCAGGAGAACACATTGCCAGATTGGATTAGAGACATTGATTAGATGAAAAGGGTTGTCTTCAGTATATTTCTCAATTAGCTCAATTCACAATAATAATTTATTGTATTATATGAAAAGTACCTTGAATTGTATTTATGGGGAATTTTGAAATGTGTATGATGTGGAGATGATTGAGTATATATGTCACAAATGGATAGTGGAGGATTTTTTTATGCCAATGACTGAGTGTGAGTCAGATCTTGATTTGTATAGGGCTGTTCTTGAAACAGGCTTTTTTCTCCACTATGGTGTGTGTGAAATATGTGAGCAGCTCTGTATGTAGAATATTGATTAAGTGTGTGCAGTGGCGTAGTAAGGGTGAGCGGCATCCAGGGCGGTGGCATCACCTCCCCTGCCCCCCCCCCATCGCACAAGCGCCCCCTTCCCTTTTTCCGTATCTTTTTAACTTCTCCAACATGAGCAGCTTGCCACGTCGGTGTCCGCTTGCCCTTTGACGTCACTTCCTAGGCATGGGTCCTGGAAATGGCATCAGAGAGAGCGCCGATGCTGACGCAGGTAACAACCTCACACCGGAGAAGTAAAAAAGGTATGGGGGAAGGCAAGGGGCACACGTGCAGCAAGGAGAGGAACGGGGGGTGGGGGGGCAGATAGGAGGAGTGGTGCCACACCCTTAGGAAGACCGCGCCCCACACCTCTCTTACTACGCTACTGAGTGTGTAAGTTGGTGGCATGGCCCTTTCTGAGAAGCCATTTGTTGACTCTCCTTCAGCAATTATGAACCCAAAGAAGTTAAAAAAAACAAACAAAATAAAATTTACAGCTCTGAATACATGATATCGCAGACATTTTTTTTAAGAAATCTTAAGAAATAAGGTTTCATGTGTAGTCTAATGGAAAGATCTACTACTTGATTGTCTTCACTTTAAGTGTTTGTCTATCATTGACAAACTTCTTTAAAATTGTTTTCGCTTTATTGTAGTTTGGTAATATTCTCCTGTTCCTTGGCTAAAATGGAGTGGTTCAAACTGGCTTGTACAAGGGTTCTGATATCGAGAGATTTTCTCCATTTTTAATCTGCTATATGCCCTCTAATCCAGTTATTGTTGCAACATTTCTCACTGGGCTGCGCTGGATCCCTGTAAACCCGATACCCTAGAGAATGAAACAGGGACAAATTTTTCCCCGTCCCCACAGGAACTCATTTTTCCATCCCATCCCAGTGAGTTCTTTTCCTGACCCTGTTCCATTCGCACAAGCCTCAAACACTTTGAAATCATAAGTGTTTGAGGCTTGTGCGGTTAAGGCAGAGCTTGTAGAAATTGGGCAGAGACAAGGACAGTGACAAAACTCTCGGAGATGGGACGGGGAAATTGAGTTCCTGAGGGGATGGGGACAAATATGTCCTCATGTCATTAGCAGTAGATTTGATTAGCTGAGACAACTCTTTGTCCTGTCCTTCTGTCTCCACCATCAAACTGGGTTGCTATGAGTGCTTTTTTTTTTTTTTTTTTGTCTTTTAACTCTATCCTAGTTTAATTGTTAAGGCCTTGTACAAAGCATTTCTGCTTCCTGAGATTCATGTCCCTGGTGTACCAGCTGCTTTCCTCTTTAATAAAGCAAAAGTTCAGAGCTACTACCATGGGATATTGTGATTATCCCATTATTGTGCTAATTATAGGGGGAAAAATTAAAGCAGAAAAAAAATTACTGAAATCTGTTGCGGGTGGTTGTCTTTTTCTTTCTCCGTGACTGTAAATTCTAAACTAATTGGAATATTTTAATTGCTAATTACTTTATGGAGGTCATTTTGGCTATGCAGTTCACAGTATTCTAAATGTGACTGTAACAAACATAATTAGGTCACCTATGGTACAGCCACAAAACAATAAAACTAAAATCCCAAGTGTCTTAAGTTATGGAACTGATCCGTGTCTAAGCTTGGGGGTTAAGTTTGTAAATTTAACTAGAATCTTTAGTTTTCTCTACGAGAGGCCACTGAAAAGTTCTCAGCCCAACCAACAAAATTGGGGCACTCTTCATCGAGGGCTATACACTTAGTTCAATGATTTTCCACTTGTTTTCATTCTGTCAGAAAAATACAGAATGACAAAAGTGGAAAATCGCTGGACTAAGTTTGTAACCCTCAATGGAGACTGCCTCAACTTTGTTGGTTGGGCTGAGAACTTTCCAGCGGCCCCTCGTATGTTAACCCTGTGTGCTTCACCCAGCAGTTAAATGTTCATAATTATGGTCTGCCACAGGAGTTATAGAATGTGTAAGAGGGGGGAGGGGGGTTGAAAAGTTCTGAGCCCAACCAATCAACTTCCTAAATTCTGAGCGTTATTTTGCCACTGTAGCTGAAAAGAGTGTTATCTTATATCAGGGGTGCCCACACTTTTTGGGCTTGTGAGCTACTTTTAAAATGACCAAGTCAAAATGATCTACCAACAATAACATTTTTTAAAAACCACAAAGCACACTGTACGCATAGAAAATGTTCCTATTCCGGGATTTTTTTCAAAGAGGTCAAAGCAGATGACTCTATGCACTGTCACCTCAGTAACAACCACACAAAAATAGACAAATACCCCCTCCCTTTTTACTAAACCATGATAGCAGTTTTTAGCACAGGGAGCTGCGCTGAATGCCCAGCGCTGCTCTCGACACTCATAGGCTACCTGCGCTAAAAACCTCTATTGCGGTTTAGTAAAAGGGGACCTTAGTGTAAAATATAGACAGCAGATATAAATTCAGACACATTTTGATCACTAAATTTAAAATAAAATCATTTTTTCTACTTTTGTTGTCTGGTGATTTCATGAGTCTCTGGTTGCACTTTCTTCTTCTGACTGTGCATCCAATCTTTCTTCCCTTCTTTCAGCCTGTATGCTTCCTCTACTCCAGACCTCATTCCCTCCCCAACTTTTTCTTCCTCTCTCCCTGCCTCCCTTTCTTTTTTTCTCTCTTCATGCCCCCTTTCTTTTTTTCTGTTTCTCTTCTTTCCTTCTGTCTCCCTTCTCTCCCCCAAGCCACTGCCACTGCCGCTGCCATCGGGGAACAGGCCCCCCAAGCCGCCACCGCAATCCAATAACAGGCCCCAAAGCTGCCGCTGCCGCCCCAAGATCTCCCTGCTTCCCTGCATCGTGCCGACCAGCATTCCTCTCCCCGACGTCAATTCGGAGAGGAAGTTCCGGCCCAGCCAGGCAGTGATTGGCTGGCCAGAACTCTTCGGTAGAATTGACTTTGGGGAGAGGAAGGCTGATCGGCCCGGTAGATCGCCAAGACAATGTGAGTCTATCCCGGGCTCCACGATCGACTCACTTTGCCTTGGCGATCTACCGGTCGATCGCGATCGACCTATTGGGCACCCCTGTCTTATATCATTAAGCACCAATTTGCAGAAACGAAATTCTATGTTTTGACATTTTTTCAGATCATTGATAACCATATCCATGTCATTCTCTTCTTGGTTGGGCCAAGAACCTTTCAGCACCCCGTTGTACTCTAGTCTGCCCAATAGGCACATTCATTATACAGTATATTCATGGTTAAATTGTCTCTTCTTTAATATTTCCGGGCAATAGACCATAGAAGTCCACTCAGTACTGTTTTTAGGTTCACTCTGCCGGAGTTGCTATTGAAGCCCTCTCTAGCCTATCCTAACCATCCTGTCACTGGAGCTTCTATCAAAGCCCTCCCCAACTCATCCTAAACCAAATCACCAAATATGAGACACAAACTGTGCAGGATTGCCCAGTACCTTCCTTCATTTGTTTTATACCATTCATCACACACTTTTTTGATTTCTATCACCATTTTCATCTCCACCACACATTCCAGTCATCTACCACCCTAACACTACTCCTAAGTCAGCCAGCCCACAGTCTCAAGTCATGTCCTCTAGTTTTACCATTTTCCTTTCTCTGGAAAATATATTTTTCTATATTAAAACCTTTCAAGTATTTAAACGTCTGTATCGTATCTTTCTTGTCTCTCCTCTCCTCTAGAGTATACATATTCAGGTCTTCTAGTCTCTTCTCATATACATTTTGACACAAGCCCAATACAATTTTCATCGCCGCCTTGTGGACTGCTTCAAGTCTTTTTGCATCCTTAGCCTGATATGGCCTCCAAAACTGGACACAGTATTCCAGGTGGGGCCTCACCAATGACCTGTACAGGGGAATCAATACCACCTTTCTTCTGCTAGTTATGTCTCTTTCTATACAGTCCAGCATCCTTCTGGCTACAGTTTGAAAATTGATTTTTATAATAAACAGGGTCCAAATCCCAGATCAGAAAAAGAGCAAATACAAATGGCAAAGATGGAAAGAACAGCAATGGTAAGAGCATAGGAGGGGAAAATAAAGGTGATAAGGTACCGAGAAAGAAGATGGGGGAGGGTATGAGGGAAAGCTGCAAAAGGCAATAGAGAAAAAGATGGAAGAGGAGAGTGAGACACTGATGGATGGGGTGGCTAAGCACCACAGCTAGGAAAACTAAAGAGCCTTAGTAAACTACTCTGGCCCTATAAATGCCCCAACAAAAGTTCAAAATGAACCATATATTCCCTCAATTCCTTCAATTCCACCTATTATTCCACTTTTGTAACAAAGTACATCAACTTCAGCTGGATTGTCAGAATGCCAGCAAAGTAGTATAACTTCAGCTGGCTGGAATCATCATAGATCCATACGCTGGAGTGAATAACACATTTACTTTTTTAAAAAAATATATTTTTTAAGCACATCATTGTGTTTAACTTTTTGTTGAAAATTTTCTTAATTTTTAAACAGTTTCTTATGCTGAGTAAAACATAATAGCATTTAGCTTATTGAATGTAACGGCACCCCATCCGACGATCATCCGTTTCAAAACTTCTTCGGGGCTGAGGTGTATCATAGATTGATAACACGCTGCAAATCAAATAAATGGAAGTTACCAAACTTCTCAAAGTTTCAATAGAACAACAAATAGATAAATAGATGGATGGAGCAACATCAGAAGGTTGGCTCTGCCCAATTGCATGATGTTCTACTGAAACTTTTAGAAACTAGGTAACTTCCATTTATTTGATTTGCAACGCATTATCTGGATTTTTGTGACTCCTGTTGCTAAAAAGAAGTGTTAAGTACTGGGAAATAGAGTATTCCTGAAATACCTAAGTATTAAGTTAGGCACCACTAAGCACAATTCTCAAATCTAATTGACGTGCAATAAGCACCTAATTTTAGGTGCCTTTTTTAGGTGCCAATTATGGAATCTGGCCCCAAATGCCTAGTGGTAGTGGCTGTAATCCTCTGCACTTATGGATTTCAAGTGATTCTATATCTGGACAATTGGCTGATCAAGGCTTCTACACCCCAACAGATTTGCCATGCCATGAATGCAACAATTCAATTCTTGGAGTTCCTAGGGTTTGCAGTCAGCTACAAGAAATCTCAACTACAACCCACTCAGACCCTGAAATTTATTGGAGCCCACTCAGACATGACTCAGATTTGTGCCTTCCTATCTCACCAAAGACTCAGTATCCTGCTTCAGCTATGCCAAGTGACCTTTTCGCACCACCACATAACACGTCAAATGCTTCAAATCCATGACCTCTATGGTGCATGTGGTCCATTCGCTGATCTACATCTTAGAGAATTTCAATGGGCACTTTCAGACCAATGGTCTCAAGCAACTGGGCTCCTATCCCAACCCCTGGGAATTAGCATTAATTGTTATTCTATAAAAGGTGCTTGGCACAGAGCACCCATTATATAATACAGTTTCAAAATGGATTTTTCTGGCACTGAGCTTTTGGCACCATTTACTATGTCTATGAATCAACACTTATGTGTATTATCTGAAACATGTTTCGCTTGTAAGCTTTCTCAAAGTGAAGTCCCTCTGCTTCTAGTTGCCAACAACATAGACCACTTCCTCTATGAACATGAGCATACAGGTATATGTGCTAATATATAGACATGTATATTGCCAAGTTGCCTCTTGATATCATAAATGTTGGTATTTGCAAAATGGGTACTGCTGCCACATGTAGCATGTCCATTCCTGCAAGTATTTTAGAAAAAGGTCTTTCGTTGGCAGAACCTTTTGTAAAATATATTGGTGAAACAGGCCAGATGCTAAAGACTAGGATCAACTTACACAGATATCATATTAAAAATTGCAATACCAACCAGGATGTCGCTTCTTTCGGAAAGCACTTGGAAAAACTAAGCAGGCATGGCAAGTATATGCGAGTAGTCTACCAATTAGAATAGCAGATGGAGCATTAGGGAAGCAAAGGTTGAAATCCTGCTGCTCCCACTGATTCTCATTTCACCCTCCGTTCCACCTTGAACAACCTTTCACTGGCTTTTATAAAGCTGTGGTAGAGGTTTCTACCACAGACCGGCGAGGTAAACGTTCTGTCACCCATTGGAATTCTGTCAACGTTGGAGCATTTACCTTGCTGGCTCTACCACAGTTTTGTAAAAGGAGGAGCCCTTAAAATGTAAGTCCACTTCGGTATGAAAATAACTTGTACCTAACTGTAACTCACCTTGAAGTCAAATTTGGAAAAAGGAATTTTTTTTTTTTAAGGAACAAGCTCAGAAGATTTCTGAGGAAGAGGAAGGGATTGCAGAGCTGAGCAGTTGGTGTGGATTGGCAGACTGAATCTACCGTCATGTTCTGAATCGCTGCTTTTTTATTTCAAGTTCTCTTCTAGTCATGCACAATGTGGTGGATACCCATAATATACAGCGTCCTTTCTGTCAGTATCTCCCACCCAGGTAAGAAAACACCAAAAAGTTGTTATCTTCTAACCCTGGTGCAGAGGGATTCTGATCGTGCTGGAAAGTTTGGGTCGCAGGTTGGCACAATATCACAGTTCCTGCTGCTTTCATTGGCAAGATCCCATTACACAGTTCTGTCTCACAAGGTCTTTTCTTTTGCAGACTTTTGAGCATCCAAAGCATGTACGATTGAATATTATTATTACTTAGACTGAGAGTCCATTATTTTTACTTGGTACGCAGAGATCTTTTTTTTTAAATATGACTCCAAAATGAAAAATATTGAGCAGCTAAAAGATGCTATCAAACTTCCTGGAGCAGTGGTCTCAAATTCAAACCCTTTGTAGGGCCACATTTTGGATTTGTAGGTACTTCAGAAAAAATAGTTAATGTCTTATTAAAGACATGACAATTTTGCATGAGGTAAAACTCTTTATAGTTTCTAAATCTCTCCTTTTGGCTAAGTCTTAATAATATTGTAATTTATAGCTAAAGAGACATATGATCAAGAAACTGTTTTATTTTACTTTTGTGATTATGATAAACATACAGAGGGCTTCAAAATAGTACTTGGCAGGCCGCATGTGACCCCCGGGCCTTGAGTTTGAGACCACTGTCCTAGAGTATCATGACTAGCAATACCCTAGCTGGTCTTTTAGAGCTGTACCAAATATTCGTATTCAATTTGATTCAGAATAATGCCCTGAATACATTATTCTTATTCAGCTGAGTAGTAATTTAACCCCCCAAACCCTTTTTTTTACAAAACCACGCAAGAGTTTTTTAGCGCTGGCCAGTGTGCTGAATGCTCTGCGCTGCCCAACGCTCATAGGACTATTGGAGCCAGCGCAGAGCATTCAGTACGCCGGCCAGTGCTAAAAATCTCTTGCGTGGCTTTGTAAAAGGGAGATAAATTTGAATACGAATAATCTGGGGCTATAATGTGCTAAATCCTCCTGAAATGAACACTTGACCTCCTGATTTCATTTTGCTTCTTTCCTTATTTGTTATGCTAGAGCTCAATGTGCATAATTTGTATTCAGTGGCATAGTAAGGGAGGTGGGGGGTGAAGTCCACCTCGGGGGGGGGGGAAGTCCACCTCGGGCATGGTCTTCCTAAGAGCGCGGCACCCCTCCTCCACCTCTCTCCTTGCTACGCCCGCGTGACCCTTGCCTAACCCCCATACCTTTTTACTTCCCCGGTGCAGGTTGTTACCCTTGTCGGCATCATCTCTCTCTCTCTCTCTCTCACTCTCACTCTCACTCTCACTCTCATGACACTGAAGAAGTTAAAAAGGGAAGGGGCGCCGCCGCCCCGGGCGCCACTCACTCTTACTACACCACTATTCGTATTCAACTGACGAATATTTTCCATTATTCATATTCGGCCAAATAGTACAATATGCTTTTTGATACTGCTCTACTTTGAATTACTGCTGGGAAGATGGTCTTACCTACTGCCATTTCTAATGGAGCTGTGTCCATCAATATTAACATTTGAAACATTCAGTTAAGTTACTTTGAAAGCGATTTCCATCATGGCTGGTTGTTGAGGCAGGGAAGAGGGACACTTCTGGGATTGGTTGCCCACTGCCCTGCACATATCTGTAGTGAAAGGCAGACTCCTGGTGCTCCTCTTCCCAACATGAGGGTCCTCCAAGGGGGGGGTTTTCAGGGAGGTGGGAGAGATCTGCAGGTCCCCCAGAGGGAAAGAAGCATGGGAGTTTCTTTCTCCTTTTGTTCAGATTGAGATTATCAGAAGTTTCCCAAAAGCAAGCAGATAGGACTTACCGTTGGGGCTGGAGGGTGAACCCCAATCAGCTACCTGCAGGGGCTGGCTATACGCGGCAGCATGCAGGGACTCCGGGAGAGATCTCTCGGGTTGGAGGGCAAAACCCCAATCGGCTGCCTGCAGGGGCTGGCTGTACGCAGCAGTATGCAGGGACTCCGGGAGAGATTTCTCTGCCGAGCTGGGTGCAAGTGGGGGGGTAGCTGAGCCAGGACGTCCCGGTAGCTCCTTACTGGTGTAGGTTGTGGATCCCTCGCTGCTGCTGAAGATTCTCGGGCCTCACTTCTCTTCATGAAGTCTCTCAGTGCCCCCTTCCTTAGCTTGCGTGCGCGCGGAGATAGGCGGGCACAATGCAAGCAACACTGGTCCTCATGCGCTGGACCCAAGTAGCGGATGCACAGTTCATGAGGATCCAGTGTACTCATTCTTTTCCTGCATCCCGGGCATGTCTTTGATGTTTCTGGCATCTTCAAGATGGTAAGTAGAAAAGTTGTAATGGTAGAAAAAGTTGTAATGGAGAGCTGTAGAAAATCTGACCGATGGGAACAGGCGGAGACTAAAGACTGGGGATTAGGGGAAAGCAGGGGAAAATGGGTAGTGCTCGGGCATGCCCAGTGGGGCCCGGGCACTGCACGTGCTCAGAAAAAATAAATCTCTCTGAGCTATTGGAGAGCTTATCTGCAAATTGGGAGCTGTTGGGACAACACCCATATGTGGCTGACTCATCCTGCTTGTCCTAGGAGAAAGGCAGCATCTTACATACTGCAGTGAGCAGTACAACATCAATACACCCATTGTAAAACTAAACAAGCCAGACTAGTACAGATCAGTCCTGCAGTCAGTCCTAACAAAAAACCACAGAACACAAAAAACACCTTCGCCTAGTATGGAATATGTAATCACAAACTAACCCCTCCCTCTTTTACAAAACTGTAGTGTGGATTTTAGCCACTATGGTAACAGCTCTGACGCTCATAGAATTCTGAGCATCAGAACTGCTACCACCACGGCTGGCGCTAAAAAACGCTCCACAGTTTTGTAAAAGGGGGGATAAAATAGAAATACATAGATAAAAAGTTAAATTGAACCAGTAAGAAGCTGGACTCTGCATACAGTGCACCACAGAAACAGTGACACATGTCTCCTAAAGCAATAAATAAATAGAAAATTTGTTTTCTACCTTCTGTGGTTTCTGCTTTCCTCATCTTCTTGTAACTCTCTTCCTTCCATCCACTGTTTGCTGTCTCTCCTCCCATTTATGGCATCTTCTCTTCTATGCCCCTTCCAGAAACTGTATGCTTCCCCCTTCCATCTCTCCTTTCACCCCCATTGGTCTGGCATTTCTCTCCTCTCCTTCCCTCTCCCACACCTCTCCTCTGCAATCCCTTTCCCTTTTTCCCTCATTTTTCTTTTCAATTTATTTTCTGCATCTGTCTAGATTACGTTCTTACTATCCTCTCATCAATGTCCTTTTTTACTGTCTACCTAAAGCTTGCCACCTCTTTCCCTCACCCCTCCAGTGTTTCCCTAACTCAATCCTTTTCTCCCCATCATGTGCCCTCCTTTTATTTATGCCCTCCTTCCATCATGTACCCTCTTTCTCCAACCCTTCCATCTAGTACCTTCTCCTCTCTCTGTCCACTTTCATCCAGCGTCTGCTCCCCTCTTTCTCTCCTCCCATTTCCTTCCTACATTTGCTCCCTTATCTCTCCCTTCTGCACTTCCATCCAGCATAAGCTCTCCACTACCATCCAATGTCTGCCCTTTCTCTCGCCATCCACCCCTCTTCAATCAGCATCTGCCCCCTTTCTTTCCCTCCAATATCCTTCCCCCTTATGTCTCTCCCCTTTCTCTGTACATCAGTTCCATCAGCACCACCCTTCCATACCACCCTGCCCCCTTTCTTTCCCTCCACCACTCTTCCATTCCAGCATTCCTGCTCTTTTCTCTCCCTTCATGCAGCAAAGTCCCACGATGACTGTAGCTGCCGGCTGCCAGTCCACCCCACTCCGACGTACTTTCTCTGGTGCGGACTCAGCAGCCGCATGCTGGAAGGTCCCGCGATGACTCGTCTGCTGGCTCTGCTCCGGAAGAAGTAAGTTACATCGGAGAGGGTGGACCCTGCAGACGCAGGGAGTTGTGGCCAAGTCCCGCAATGACTGTGTCTGATGGGTCCACCCCCCTCTGATGTAACTTACTTCTTCCGGAGCAGAGCCAGCAGACGAATCATCACGGTACCTTTCTGCACCTCAGCGCGGCTGCCGACTCTGCTGCAGAGAAAGTAAGTCAGAGGTAACATGACCATTTATTTTTTTTCATCAAAAGGGGATATCTATTAATTGACGGTGTATCCTTTCTTTCTTTCTACACTCAGGCCCAATAATTGTCCCTTTCTTTTCCCTCCCTCCTTCCTTCCCATGTCCATGGTGCCCCCCAGTGCCTCCGTCCCATGTCCATGGTGCCCCCAGTGCCTCCGTCCCTTGTCCATAGTGCCCCCTTCCCATGTCCTTAGTGCCCCCAGTGCCCCAGTGCCTCCGTCCCGTGTCCTTAGTGCCCCCAGTGCCTCCTTCTTATGTCCCCCCACTGCCTTCCAGATTTTGTCCACTCCCAAAGCCAGCCTGCCTGCCTGCCTATCTATCTCCCTCCCTCCCTGCTGTGCTAAAGCCAGCCAGCTTGCCTGCCTACATCCTTCCCTCCCTGCCGCTGAAAAAAAAAGCACCTCTCTCCTTACTTTCCCCCGGTCCGCGCCACTGCAATCATACCTCCCCGCTGCTGAAACTAATCGCCGACAAAAAGTTTTCTTTCCGACATCAATTCTGACGTCGGAGAGAACGTTCTGGGCCAGCCAATCACTGGCCCGGAACGTCCTCATTGACGTCGGAAAGAAGACTTCTTGTCGCAGCAGCAGCGGGAAGGTAAGATTGTAGCGGCGCGGACCGGGGAAAGGAAGGGCAGGAGGACCTGGACTTGGCCGGCTGTGCATCCCCTCCCAAGCCGTGCACCCGTAGTGGATGCCCCTCAAACCCCTTGGTACGCCACTGGGTAGTTGTTTTGGGATCTTTTCCAGTGGTTTGTCAGTATCTCCTTGTGGTCCAAGGAATGAAACTTTGTTAACCTTAGCATTGACCTTCAGAATATGTTTGTAAAGCGCTGCTTGTGTGGCATTAGGCTATGTAGTGATCGAAAGAAAAAAACAGACCTTTGCACATATTTGCACTATATGGTGGGTGTATATGGAGATTCACATTTCCTGCACAGCTAAGTCTGTGTGAAGTTACCTTGTTTCTGTATTTGACATCTAGCAAGGTCTCTGTTTGGAAGGAAAGATCTAAGCTTAAAAATGAAGTTATGGTAAAAGCAGATAGCGTAGCTGGTTTTAAGAAATGTTTGGACAAATTCCTGGAGGAAAAGTCCATAGTCTGTTAAGACATGGCGGAAGCATCTGCTTGCCCTGGATCGGTAGCATGGAATGTTGCTACTATTTGGGTTTTGACCAGGTACTAGTGACCTGGATTTGCTACCATGAGAATGGGCTACTGGGCATGATGGACCATTGGTCTGACCCAGTTAGGCTATTCTTATGTTATGTTCTCATCTGTAGGGGCCTTTGTTTTCACTTCTTATTTTAATGTATTTTTTTTTCTGGGAACTTATTGGTGTTTTTTATAATGGGAACAAAAATGGAAGAGAATTAATGTGTGTAGAATGGGGGGGGGGGGGGCGTGTAATTAATTTCTTCAGCTAAATAAGTTTACTTTGGTGTTCAGATGCCAGGCCATTAAAAATGGATATACTAACAGTATAGGATCCCTAGAATAGAGGTTCCCAAACTTTTTAATGTCTCCTTTTTTTACCTATCTTCCTCTTTCTTTCACCCCTCCCAGTATCCACTTTCTTCACATGTTCTTAAGATAAGCCATGCTATGTCAAGCCAAGTTCCTTGGGCAGTCTGCATCACAAGTAGCTGGCAAATACCAGAGTAGATCATATTTTTCACAGTTGATCTGAAACAATGTGATGGCTTTTACTGGTCTTTTCATTCTATTTTTTACATGGGGGGTGTCAAAAAAATTATGGGCCCCGGGTGCCACATACCCTAGGTACGCCACTGAGTGTCATGTATAGATTTGGGACCTAACAGCTGGATTTAGTAAATGGCCCCAATGTTAGGTGCCGTTAAGATCCACGCTAAGCACTAGTTCTATAAAGGTCACAGTTGGGGTTACCAGATTTGTTTGTGCAAAAAAGAGGACACGTGGCCCAGTCCTGTTCTGCCTCTAGCCCTGCCCCATTCTACCTCCAGCCCCACCCCCTTCTGTTCCCAGCCCCACCCCCACACAAACCTCATCTCTTCTTCCCTGAGTCCAGGCCACGTCTGGAGTGCCTCTGAGCATAGGCGGAAGTGACATATCCGCATCGCATCCGCACATGCTCGGTGGCTCTCGCAATGTGGCCCTGAGCTCGAGGCCTTCCAAAACCAGGAGAAATTGTCAGGTTTTGGAAATACGTCCGAGCACCCGGACAGTCCTCTAAAAAGAGAACATGTCTGGGTTTTTCTGGACATCTAATAATCCTAATCAAAGCACAACCTAACCTTTATAGAATAATGCTTAGTGCAGATTCCCATGCCTAACTTTGAGCATGAGGACTTACACCTGCTGAAACTTGGTGTAAATACTGGCATGCAGGTAATGGCAGTTAGGTGTATAAATGGACCTATTCTATAACAAAGTGCCTAATTTTGGGACTGCACCTGACCTATGTCCCTCCCATGGCCACACCCTCTTTTGAGTTGTGTACTATGAAATTTAATGCTTAGGCAGATCTGCGTATAAGCCCTAATTAGTGCCAATTAACATCAATAACTGTTAACGGCTAATGAACTAGTTTGCTTATGGATTTGGGATCCACATCCAAATTTGGGTGACTTTTATAGAATCCATAGGCAACTCTTTAAAAGAAAAAGCGGTGTTTTCAGGAGTGACCTGTAGGAGATGAGGAAGAATGTGGGGTCTTATTTGCATAAGTCAAGTTTAGGGACTAAAAAACCAGGCCATGTGCCATAGCTTGTTGGAAAGGCCAGAAGGTTATGTTACCATATAAATTTTAATAGTCTAGATGTCCTCTTTATTGAAAAATGCCAGGACCAGCAGAGACAAGGGTAGGATCTTTTTTCAGGATAGGTTCCTCAAAATTTACATCTTATATTTTTAAGTTTAATTTTATTTCAGGAAAACTGGTATATCGGTGCTTTCCAAGATTAGTGGTGAGAAAATGGAAAATAAGGGATTTGATTGGAGATTCTCTATCCAATTGGCAGAAAATAAGGAATTTGAACTGAGGGTACCTGCCCTAAGTTTTTCATGCATCATACTATTCCTCAAAGTTACTTCTACTACAGAGTGTTGTTTATATATTTTTTAAATCAGGAGTTGTTGCATTATGGGACAGCTGCGGCATTCTAAACAGCCCCCAGGTTGTTCAGCTGGGCACATCCCTGAGTGCCTCCTGCAAAATCAACTCTACATGTCTTCTGTTGAACAGCAGCACGAGTTCTGCTGATATGATATGGAAAATGAATGGAGAGCAAATCCCAAGGGACTCAGACAGTAAAGCCAACCCCAACTTTTCAATGGTGACCATTCCCCAGGTGAACTCCACCAGGGGAAACCTGAGCTGTTATCTTTACCACAAGCAGATTCCATATTTGCTGGGCTCCGTTGCATTTCAAGCAGGAGGTTAGTACTGGCTCATCATGGACAAGCATTTTAGGTATTTCAATCAATGAACTTGTGTTTTCCCAGTAGAATGGTAGAAGAAAAGAGGAATGTTGTGAGAAATGAGAGATGTTCGAAGAGACATATTACTTGTTCTGTCATCTAAAAATTGTGGAAAACCTCTGAGTATTTTAGATGTGCAATTCACACATGGTAGAAACTGTCTTGGTTACTAGCAGTTGACACCAGCAATACACAGAATTCTAAATTTGATTAAATTTAAAAAAGATTTTCACAGGCAAAAAAAAAAAATCCTAACTCTGCTGGGATACACAGAATGGTTACCTTTCTGTCTCTGTTTCAGTTCCACCAGATGAGCTACAAATTTTACATTGCTTCACAGTCTGGACTGCTAATTTGACTTGTTACTGGGATCCCGGACAAGAAACACATATTCCAACTACTTACACTCTTCATGTGAGAGAGTGAGTACCAAGACTGTATAACAGGGAGCAAAGTAGCCCACCCTCAGTATATTTGCAGAAACATATTCAACCTCCATCTGTTCATATCCCTACCCAGGTTGCAAAGCTGAAGTAAATAGCTCAGATTCATACTCACTTGACTTGAAAAAGGGGAAAAAAACCTAGTTGCTAAAAATGATAAACCCATAATCAATAATGTAAACAGAGCAAGGAGTTTGACAAGTTGGTCTTTTAGATTCAGGTCAGGAAGGAGATCAGTAAGCCACTTCACTGGCTTGATGCCTTCCACATAAAAATGGGAGACCTTTCTAACTCAGCCTGTGATTGTATTGAAAGAAAATGCTTTATTACTAGATCTGTGAGGTGGTTTGAAAAGTTTGGTTAAAAAGCAAACTAATAACGTAGTCTCCATCAAGGGCTATACAGTTAGTCCAGCACTTTTCCAACTGGAAATTTGCTGGACTAAGTGTACAGCTCTTGATAGAGTCTACATTGTTTAACTTGCTTTTTTTCCATACCTTTCAAACCACCCTTGTACTATTGAATACGAGAGCGTTTTAAAAAGTAACAGCAAATTGAACATTTTGAGATATATAATTCAATTAGAGATACAAATTAT
This sequence comes from Geotrypetes seraphini, assembly GCF_902459505.1. Taxonomy (NCBI): domain Eukaryota; kingdom Metazoa; phylum Chordata; class Amphibia; order Gymnophiona; family Dermophiidae; genus Geotrypetes; species Geotrypetes seraphini. The sequence continues at coordinate 121,546,478 of NC_047091.1, read as the reverse complement.
ATGTCATTTTCTACAGAATTGCCCTCCTTTTTGACACACTTATACTGTTGCACCAACTTCTTTTTTCCATTGTAAAAAAAAATTTGGTTGTGCCTTCAGCCAGGAATGCACCACGTCTATGAACTCGTCATCGCTTCCGAATCTTCTTTTTTTAAAAAAAAATTTCTTTATTGAGTTTTCAAACTTTCATTATGCAACAAATGATTCACAGATATGGATATTATAAAACAAGCACAACGAAACTTACAGACATTAATGTACAATTATATTATCCCCCTCCCTTCCCCCTGATATACAAATAAAATAAAACCTTCATGAAACTTTTCATAAAATCCCTAAAACAAATTCCAATTCCACTCCCTTCTCCCACCCCCCTGGATGTGTATGTTTACATGTCTATAGAATAAAAATCAATTATTCCTTCTTAGAAAATTTAGCCAATGGCTTCCAAATGTCCATAAAATTTTTGTTAACGTCCCTGTTGTATGGCCAAGCAACAATCCATTTTAAAGGTATAACATAGGGATTTCCACCAGAATTTAATCTATCCCAGTCATCCTCTCAAGGGTTCAAACTCATAATCAGAGGGAGCAAGAGCAAGGCTGTTTGGAAGATGCTGTAAAATCTGAAATCTCAATCCCTGAATGGTGTCAAAAGTTGCAGGAGAAGAACGCCTTTAGACAAAAGTCCTCTGCGATGGCTCTGTATTTGGGGCTACAGCTGCTCCTCCAACATTGCAATGTATTGGGCACTATTCACTGTTTAACCCTTTCCTGATAGTGCTCCAAAATCAGTCAATTCATATCCTAGAAGAGAGTGAACATGACTTTTCCAACAGAGGGTTGAGACTTAAACTTCTTGACTGGAGATGATGTATGATTCCATTGTGAAGACTGCCTCTTGCTTCCAGGCTCATAGTGATGCACCCAGGTTTAATCCCTTATAACAGTACATGACAGGAAGCCTTCTTCATCATTATACCACACCAAAAAGGCTGTGGAAGTCTGCACATGAATCATCTTGTGCTCATCAGTCAGCATCCTAGGCACCCATCGTACAAACAACTTGCGATATATGAGAACCTCCGTGACAATGATATGTGTGGATCCGATATTGACATCCAATTCCCTGGCCAGAACTTCTAAAGCAATATGCCAGTTTTCACAAATAATGGCATCAGCATGACCCAACTTCTCATCAGTGACGGCCATGCTGGGACGACCAGAGGGTTCCTCATCAGGGCCATCAGGGCCCATTTTTAAACGCATCTACCCACCTGTACATTCTTCTCTCGCCAATGCAGGCATCTCCATACTGTTGCTGCATTCTTCTATGAATTTCACGAGGTTTCACATCCTCCGACCCCAAAATCTGATGACTTCTCCTCTACCATGCAAACAGGAGAGTATGATGTAGTGGTTAGAGCTACGGCCTCAGCACCCTGAGGTTGTGGGTTCAAACCCTGAGCTACTCCTTGTGACCCTGGGCCAATCACTTAATCATCCACTGCCCCAGGTACATTAGACAGATTGTGAGCCCACTGGAACAAATAAGGAAAATGCTTGAAGTACCCGTATGTGAGTATGGTTGTAAAACTACAAAAACATGGTAAATAAGTCCCTAAGGCAGGGGTGTCAAAGTCCCTCCTCGAGAGCCGCAATCCAGTCGGGTTTTCAGAATTTCCCCAATGAATATGCATGAGATCTATTAGCATACAATGAAAGCAGTGCATGCAAATAGATCTCATGCATATTCATTGGGGAAATCCTGAAAACCTGACTGGATTGCGGCCCTCAAGGAGGGACTTTGACACCCCTGCCCTAGGGCACTGCCATTTTGTATATGGTGCCCTACCAGTTGCCATCTATTGGACAGTCTCAACACTTCCTCTTGGAATATATCTTCCCTGCATAGGAGTTTGAAATGCCAGGGGTGTTGGTTTCATGAAATTCTGTCTAATTTGCTGTTACTTTTTGAAATGTCCTCGTAGTAATGATTCTGCAGATCAAGCACGCCTTTGCAATGAAAGAGTGAATATGTAGAGGGGTTGAGTGATTGTGTACCACATGTGGGTGAACTAGTGGTGACTTTATAGAAATGTTCCAGAGGAAAGGGGTAATGCTGCCCTGCATGTGCGTTTTCATTTCAGAGACTTTGGGACATGCGATGAGGCTTTCAATGAGACAAAGATTTGTGTTTCTGTCCCAGATAGCAGCTTCTGCACACTTACTATTGATCGGATGATGGCACATTACAGCATCTGGGTAACAGGTGAAAATCAGCTGGGGCAGGCAAGCTCCCATGCTGTGTGCCTTCATGCCACAGAAATAGGTAAGAGTGAACAATAGGAGGAAAAGAAAACATAGTTCTGGATGAGCTTGTACAGTGCAAGCAGAAAGAACCAAAACACTCCCACAGAAGAACCAAGAAGGACAAAAACCAATGGGAATGACCACACAAGTGGACTAAGATGGCAACATCAAATCCTTTATTGAAGACACTGGAATTTGATACAACACACAAAAAGGGATACAAATGCACAGCAAAAGACAATAACACCCACAAAGAAGTGTAAATGCCTCAGAACTGGGACTAATTCTTTATTTCAATGATAGACCCAACATTGCCAGTGTTTTGGCTCTTGGCCTGCCTCAGGGGTCTTCTAATTATCTATCATGCGATTTTCTTTTTTGAAATTGCTCGTTTCAATTTCAAATTAGACTGCTTCCGATGACCAAAAGCTTTCCTCAGTATGTATTCAACAATACAAATCGCATGATAGGTAATTAGAAGACCTCTGAGGCAGGCCAAGAGCCGAAACACTGGCAGTGTCGGGTCATTCATTGAAATAAAGAATTTTATTAGTACCAGTTCTGAGGCATTAACACTTCTTTGTGGGTGTTAGACACTGGAATTTGAACATAGAACAAAAGTCAGACCTTGTCAGACTGTGGACCTAACACGGGCTGTGTTTCGGCTATAAAACCTTCCTCACGAGTCTTATTGCCTAACAGACAAGGCTTATACATACAAATAATACAGATCATGGTGATAATAAAAATGAAATGTTAGCCATCCCTCAGTGAGATAAACATATTAGTAAAGGTTGAACACAAAAGAGCCATTTAGTGCCAATGGTTTGTGTTGGACCTTTGCCAGTGAAACATCTCATAGATGGATGGCTAACATTCCCTTTTTGTTGTTTTCTCCATTGTCTGCATTATTTGTATGTATAAGTCTTGTCTGTTATGCAATGAGGAAAGTTTTATAGCCGAAACACGGCCCATGTTGGGTCCGCAGTCTATCAAGGTCTGACTTTTGTTCTACATTCAAATTCCAATGTCTTCAATAAAGGATTTGTTGCTACCATCCTGGTCCATTTGTGTGGTCGTTTCCACTGTTTTTTGTCCTTCTGGGCTTGTACAGCACCACGATATTAGTGTTCCTGGATTAGAATGATTTCTTGAGAGCTGATCCATAATCAATCAAATAGAACTTCCCTTGTTCAGGGGCCGATACAGAAAGCTAATGTAGCTGGAAGCACGCAGTTAGTGAGGCATTTCTGTGCTGTTCTATGACGCAAGAAGTGTTTTGTGCAGAGATAATGTAGGGCACTGGCGCACAGCATATTAATATGAATCTTAATGCCCGAATGCAGAGAAGCATGTAGAATATTTTAAGGTGAGCACATCACTAGAATTTGGATACCAGGGCTACAGACCCTTAGAAAGGTTAATTAATTCTTCTGCAGCAAGGTTTGAGAGGATTTAATGCCAATTTTTGTTTTGTTGATTTTTTTTTTTTCTGAGGATAACTGGGCCCACAGCTTTTAGGACAGAACAGGAGATGATGGCTCTGTGCATGGGTCTAAGCAGAAATAAAATTGTATGCATGCATAAACTGGAATGCTGTTCTGCACATAAATATTGGCAGGCCGATATTTAAAGGAAGAATAACAAATTGCAGCACATGTGCAAATGCATGCTGACACTTTTGGTCAGACAGGGTCACTGTCCTAGATGCCCTTGGCACAGAACTTCCTGCACACACATCTAGACTTACCCTGATTAGCACACAAGTTCTGCATGCTTCCAACTTGTATCTGGTTAGACTTCTGCATTGGTGGATAAAACTTTCTTAAGTTTGCATTAGAAGCCATGCACACAACCCTAACACACACCTTTCTACATCAGCCCCTCTGTCAGTTTAAAGTGAGGTCTACAAAATCCTGAGTGGTGTAGAATGCATAAGAGTGGATTGATTTTTCACCTTTTAAAAAGTATGAAAACCATGGGATTACTTTTAAAACATATAGGAGGGAAAATATTTTTTACTCAAAGAATAAGCTCTAGAACTTGTTGCCAGAGGATATGGTTATAGCAGTTAGTGAAGCTGGGTTTAAGAAAGGATTGCACAAGTTCCTGGAGGAAAAGTCTATAGTCTGCTATTAAGAAAGGCATGGAGGAAGCCACTGCTTGCCCTGGATCGGTAACATGGAATGTTGCTACTATTTGGGTTTCTGCCAGGTACTGTGACCTGAATTGGCCACTGTTGGAAGCGGGAAATTGGGCTAGATGGACCACTGACCCAATATATGGCTGTTCTTATGGATGGAGACCTGGAAAATTGACTCACAGCTCAGGTTCAGTTCCTTTGGGAAGGCTAGATGTGAGACTGTAAGAACTTATGAAAAGCCATTCTGGGCCAGACCAAGGCTTGTCAAGCTCAGCATCTTGTCTCTTGACAGTGGCCATTCCAGCTTGTGAATACTCAGAAGATCCTAGAGTAGATCCACTTTATCATAGCTCATTCAAGGGATAAGTGATGACCTTCGCAAGGCTACCTGGCTAATCATTTTTATTGACTTTTTCCTCCAGAAATTTTTCCAAACCTCTTTTTAACCTTGCTATGTTAGTTATTTTGACTATATCAGAATGGGGTGTAAAAGGGGTGTGATGTGGACCACTTCTCAAACAGTACTCATAGCCTCTCATAGGGTCACAGACAAATTATGGAAGTGCTGCTTAGTGAGCTTGGCTATAGGGGTCTGGCTTTGTGATGGGGTAATAAGAGGAAAACAGGAAATGATGGTGGCCATAATGGATGGTTCCTGGAGGCAAGGAGAATGGTGAATGGCTGTGCATGAGTACATTTCACTTCAGCAAGGGAGGCTAGAGAAGGATAGAGAAACAGATGAGTCAACTAAGAAGCCCTGATTTTTATCCCTGTCATTTAGTGAAACTGAACCCCCCTGAAATTGAGGCACTCGCATCTGCACAGGGATGTTTGAGAGTCAAGTGGAAGGCTCCTGTTCATGGATTAAACTCTGAGGATAAAGAAGAATATGAGATTCGATACCAGGACCAGGAAGGGCCACAGGAATCCTGGATACAGGTGAAAATACAGCCATTGGGCCCTGCTTTTCTGTGATTATTGGGTTTCCTGCGAGCTAAAGAGGCTGATGTAGAAAGCCATATGGTAAAGCCAGCTTGGTGTGTAGCTTCTAGTGTGAAATGAACCTGAAAAATCCCACCAGCATATACGAGAGCAATGAGCACAGTAATCTGAAGATCACTGCAAAATGTTCACCTTCCTGTCAGTGCATGACTGGTTATTGGATTACACCTTACGAGAAGGGAGACATTAAAAAAAAGGCAAGCTGTGTTCTGCATTAGCCCTTTCTTTAAGCCCTGGTAGTCTAATGTCCCCCTCCCTCCTCCCAACCTGACCCCCCTGACCTTGAAATGAAAAAAATAAAAATATCTGGCATCTAGTGACCTCTCCCCCACGCCTGCCACCCTGACTTCAAGAGATAAATGTTGATGGTCAAGCGGCCCCCTCCCTCCCTTCCCCTTCTGCCTGACTTTCAAGAAATAAATCCCTGGTGTCTAGTAGCACTCCCACCCTCTGACCCTTCCCCAGGCCACTCACTCCTGCCTCTGACACCACTAAATTGAAAAAGATGTGTGGCTCTGCCTAGGGTTACTAGATTTTTGCATGGAGAAACCCACAAACATGACCCCCACCCCATTCTGCCCCAGCCCCCAGAAAGCCTCATATTTCTTTTCTGACCTTGGCCACGATGGAGGGCCTCCGAGCATGCGTGGATGCATGTGATGTCATCCATGCATGCTCAGAGGCCCTCTAGATACAGCTGGGAGATTGGGACTCTCTAAAACCCAGATAAACTACTGGGTTTTGGAAAGTCCATCTGGGCACCAGACAGTCCTCTAAAAAGAGGACATGTCCAGATTTTCCCCAGACGTCTGGTAATCCTAGCTCTGTCACACCCTCCCCCTGCCCTTCCCCATTCTGCCATTGCCCCACCCCACACAAACCTCAACTATCTCATCTCCTTTTTTTTCCCTGAGCTTGGGGCAGCATCTGGAGGGCCTCTGAGCATGTGCAGATGTGACATGATGTCACACACATGCATGCATGCATGTGACATTGCGTTATATCCATGCATGCTCGGAGGCCCTCCAGTGGCAGCCCTGGGCTCTGGCAGAGCCGGGGCCATCCAAAATCTGGACAAACTGCTGGGTTTTCCAGAATCCATTTGGACATCCAGACAGCCCTCTAAAAAGAGGATACATCCGGGTAAATCTGGACATCTGGTAACCTGAGTGGTTATTTCTGGGATGCACTGATTGGGGTCGGTTTGCCAAATAAGGGAATGTTTCTGTATTTAGAAGTCTCTGCCAAGACTACCAGCTAAGGAAAAAATTCCCTTATTTGGCTTACTGACCCCAATCAGTGCATCCCAGGATGCAAGGTCAGGCACTGTCATCTTTCATGATGGTGGCACCAGAGGCAGGAGTGAGTGAGCATCACCCCTGCATCTTTTAAGATATTTATCAGAGGGACAAACTGCCAAGATTTAATTTTTTTAAATCAGGGGAAGCCCCTGCTAGGCTTCTAGGGATTATTATTAGAAGGTGAGGCATGGTTGGGGGATCAGATCAGAGTTGAGAAGAGGGTCTACTAGACCAGCGGTAGGCAATTCCGGGCCTCGAGAGCCACAGGCAGGTCAGGTTTTCAGGATATCCACAATGAATATGTATGAGATGGATTTGCATGCACTGTCTCCTTTTAGATGCAAATCTATTTCATGCATATTTATTGTGGATATCCTGAAAGCCTGACCTGCCTGTGGCTATTGAGGAACAGAATTGCCTACCCCTGCACTAGACTACCAGAGCTTTTCGGTCAGATCAGTTTGGGTGTGGAGGTAGGTGGCCGCTAGACTACAAGGGAAAGATTGGGGCCAATGCAGAAAGCTATTTGGGTCAGGGAGTTCTCACCTTGTACATCATCTCAGACCAAGATGGAGACAGCAAACTACAGACCGGTGAGTCTCACATCAATAGTGTGCAAACTAATGGAAACTCCAATCAAACGCCAATTGGATACGATCCTGAACGAGGAGAATCTACGGGATCCCCGTCAACATGGATTTACTAAGGGGAGAGCCTGCCAATCCAACCTGATCAGCTTCTTTGACTGGGTGACGAGGAAGCTGGATGTTGGGGAGTCCCTGGACATCGTATACCTGGACTTCAGTAAAGCATTCGATAGCGTACCACACCGCAGGTTGATGAGCAAGATGAGTTCTATAGGATTGGGCGACACATTGACGAAATGGGTTGGGAACTGGCTTGGAGGTAGGCTTCAGAGAGTAGTGGTGAATGGCACCCCCTCCAAAAAGACGGAGGTAATCAGTGGAGTGCCGCAGGACTCGGTCCTGGGCCCGATCCTATTCAACATCTTTATAAGAGTCTTGGCAGAAGGGCTGCGAGGTAAAATAACATTATTCGCCGATGATGCCAAACTAAGCAATATAGTGGGCAAAAGCACAACAGACATAAATTCAATGTCCGACAACATGATGCACGACCTACTCCTACTGGAGCGCTGGTCTAGGTCCTGGCAACTCAGCTTCAATGCCAAAAAATGCAAAGTCATGCACCTGGGCAGCCAAAATCCATGCAAGACTTACACCCTTAATGGCGAGATCCTAACAAGAACTGAAGCAGAACGAGACTTAGGGGTGATTGTCAGTGAGAACATGAAGACTGCCAATCAAGTGGAGCAAGCTTCATCCAAGGCAAGGCAAATCATAGGTTGCATACGCAGGAGTTTCGTCAGCCGTAAGCCTGAAGTCATTATGCCATTGTATAGATCCATGGTGAGGCCCCACCTGGAATACTGTGTGCAATTCTGGAGGCCGCATTACCGTAAGGATGTGCTGAGACTGGAGTCGGTCCAGAGAATGGCCACCCGGATGGTCTTGGGACTCAAGGATCTCCCGTACGAGGAACGGCTGGATAAGTTGCAGCTGTACTCACTCGAGGAACGCAGAGAGAGGGGTGACATGATCGAGACATTCAAGTATCTCATGGGCCGCATCGAGGTGGAAGAAGATATCTTCTTTTTCAAGGGTATCGTGGCAACAAGGGGGCATCCGTGGAAAATCAGGGGCGGGAAACTGCACGGGGACACTAGGAAATTCTTTTTCACTGAAAAGGTGGTTGATCGCTGGAATAGTCTTCCACTTCAGGTTATTGAGGCCAGCAGCGTGCCTGATTTTAAGGCCAAATAGGATAGACATGTGGGATCTTTTCACAGAGAAAGGTAGGGGAGGGTCATTGGGGTGGGCAGACTAGATGGGCCATGGCCCTTATCTGCCGTCTATTTCTATGTTTCTATAGAATTCTTGTACTGCAGATATCAGCACACAAGTTTGAAGCTTCTCTGCATTGCTGCAGATTAGCCAACAGGAGACAGTGGATGCTGTGGATGGATGGGTCATCTGGCTTTTATCTACCATCATGTTTCTATAACAGCCTCTCTACGATGCATTTTAATATGCTGTGTGTTCATCTCCACTGTGCAAGCTAATTTAAGTGCTGAAGTTACCTCTTTCTGAATCATATAGCTTATAATGAGCGTATAAACCACTTCTTAACCACACACATCTGCCTTTGGTATCTCTCTGCGTCAACCCCTGACAGCATTACCGTAGTTGAATCTTCTGGTGGCAGTTGATTTGCAGCCTTCAATATGAGACCTAGAACCAACTCTACCTGTCATGAAGATCCTATCTTTTGTCCATACATACCTCTGCCTGCTTCAGTTTTGCACCAGCTTTCATTAATTCTATATTTCAGATGACTGCATGTCACTTCCCCCCCCCTTTGGAGGGGGGAAATGTTAAGTCAAACATAAACCAAGTGGATCATTATTCTTCTTCCCTCCTCCCTTGTTATGTCTGGCATTCCTCCCCTTTTCCTGCCCATGCCAATTCCAGTCTCAAAATGTCTGCTACAACCTCCAACAGCAATCTAGAAAGTGTGGGAGACAGGCACCTGGGATCTTATATGTAGAGAAGGAGATAGTGGATGCTCTGGGTAGAGTTACAAGACATCTGAGAAAACCCGGACATATCCTCTTTTTAGAGAACTGGCCAGGTGCCCGTAGAGATTTCCAAAACCTGGCAATTTGTCCAGGTTTTAGAAGTTCCCAAGCTCAGGGTCGCATCTGGAGGCCCTCTGCACCTGCATAGATGCCACTGTGATGATGTCATGCGCACATGCGCCTCTATGTGACATCATTGCGCCGACATCCACACATGCGCAGAGGCCCTCCAGACCTTGGGGAAGGAGACAGTAGGTTCAGCTGGGGGCAGAGCTGGAGGCTGAATGGGGCAGGGCTGGGAACAAGACAGGGTGTGGCCAGGTATGCTCTTTTTATAAAAAGGAAACCTGGCAACCCAATGGAGAGACTGAATGGTCCATTAGCCTTTATCTGTCATCACGCTTCTGCTGGACATTGTGGCAGCCAGCTTCACTACAGAAACAACATGGGCAGGAGCTAGTGCCCCAACTCCCTACTAGACCACCAGGGCAATAAGGTAGGCTCCAGGGGCCAACTAGTGAGTCTGCAATGGGGGCTTATCTGTTCTAAGGGAGTGGGAGTATAAGAGGGAGAAAGTAAGTAGTGGTTCTGATGGTTTGGGGGATGAGTTGCAGCAAAAGTAGAGAAGGAAGAGGACGGACACCACAGGAGAGGGAGGTAAGTCTCAAATATAAACCAAGATGCAATTATTGATGCATTTTGAGGCCAAAAAAAAATCACAGTTTTTATTTGACAGGTCGTCCAAGTGCTGATAATCAAGCAAACTTTCTGGATGTGCCTTGGGACTTTTTATGCCTCTGAATGTCAATGTGCACCCAGAGCTGAAGGGGTGGTTAGGGCAGTATGTGGGCGGGATGGGGGCCAACCTAGACTTAGTCGGCCTGCAGGGATAATAGAATGTTTTATTAGACATCCTGGATGAAACTTAAAACGTTGTGAGTTAGATGTTGTAAAAACAGGTATAAGTGCCTAAAAGGTATCCAAAGTGACCAGATAACCACTGCAGAGACAAAGTAAAGACCCCCCCCACACACTCCCCCAGTGTTCACTGACCCCCTCACATCCCCACATTGATATAAAAAAATACATATCTGTCTCCAGAACATCAGCACCTGGTATAGGAAAGCCTAGTAGAGCTGCACACAGGTTTCTTAAATAGCCTGGGAGGGTGGACTAGTGAACCATAGAGAGGAGGACCCAGGCCCATAAGCCACTTTAACCACTACATTTATGGTAGAACATCTGTGCCCACCAAAAAAAAACCCAGACCCTACTCTACTGCCGTATAAGTTCCACCTGCAGCCATAAGAGCCATTGGGGTTGTAGACAGGTGGGCATAGTGGGTTTTGGGGGTGTTTTGGTGGGCTAACCATAACCTGGTGAGATGTTTATCGGGCATCCTTTTTGTAAAGTTCACAGCGGTGCCCTGTAATGTGCCCCACTGCTCTGTTGCCATGTCTGGGTGGCCAGTCCATTACAAGATTGACCCCCTCCTACGTCCAAATGGTCTTGTTCTGGGCATTTGGGACTTGGATGAAATTTTGATCGAAAATGTGGTATAAAGATATACGTCCTGGCGGTCTGGATGAACAATAGCCTGAACATTCAGATAGCTGATGTTAGAAAAAATATATATATTCTAGACTTATTTTTCGAAAATGGGCATTTTTCCACTGCCAACTTTGGGCGTCTAGCACCATACACCCAAATTGAACTTAGATGTATGTTTTGATTATGCCCCTCCACGTTATGAATTAGAATGTTACTTCATTCAAGGGTGAGGGCTGAGAAACGAAAGTAAACCAGAGCAGCCTGGGGAACTATTATTGTATCAATAGGAATGAGCAGGTTTCTCATGCTCTTCTATTCCAAAATTATCCATTTCCTTTAAGGTCCCTTTTGCAGCCGCAGAAAATGAGTCCAATCCTAAACAGCTCTGTGGTGTTTCTCCACACACCCACTATGTTGCCCAGATGCGCACTAAATACCCAAGTAATTTCAGCCATTGGAGTGCATGGAGCCAAGAGAAAACTGTGAGAACAGAGCCAGCAGGTAAGGAAACAGTGTGCCAGGTCCCCTAGATTCCACTCATGTTGCCTGATCTTAAAGCACTTAGCTCAGTGTCAGAGGCATCACTAATGCTAAAGAAGGGAGAACTAGAAATTCAAAAGCTGGTGATGCCTCAGTGCCAGGAAGTGGTAAAGCCTGAACAGGTCCTCATCACCCCATCCCCACCCTTTTCTCTGCACACACCAGGACTTCCCTGGAATCCTTCTGAAATATGAAGTTTGATTTTGCATAGGGGACTGGATTCAGTAAATGATGCCGTAAAGTAGATGCTGGGAAAAATTTGCACTCAGCACTCTTGGCTCAGTATTTATTTATTACATTACATTAAAATGCATTTCAAGACCACAATACCTTCCAGATCGATGCGGTTTACATCATCAAGAGACTGTACATCACAAGAGAAATATCATCCTCCTTACTTTCCTAACTTACTTATTTCCTTGATTTCCCCAAAGAGCTCAGAATGGGTTACAGGTTAAACACCCTCCCCCCCAAATACAATTAACAGGTTACAACTTGCCATAATTACAGTACATGTTTATGAAACAAGATTTTATCCTATGATACATACTAGGGGGTCTAATACCACTATATATAATATACAGTTTATAGGTTACAGTTTGTCCTAGTTATCTTTACAATGCAAGTTTTTTCAATACAAGTTATTATTCTAACTTGACATACATTAGGGATCTAATACCAATATACATAATGTACAATTTACAGGTTAAATTTTCCATAGTTACGGTAGATCTTTCAATTCAAATTTTTATCTTAATGTGACACATTCCGGGGTCTAGTGCCAGGATACATTTCTTTGTAATCCCTTCATAGAATAGCACTTAAAGCATGATTCTATAAAACTTAGGCCTGTACATCACAGAATGTCCAGCAGGAGCAGCCCTTATAGAAAGGAATACAGTAAAAATGGCATCAGTCAGAGTTTACAACATCTTAAGTGCTAATGTCACAACATATGGGGCTTTTTGCTAAGCTGCAGTAGGCATTAGCATGTGTTTACCACAGTTCAAAAAGGCATTATCGTGGGACATGCTCAGGCGTCCCATGGTAGTTTTCGGATTGGCGCATGCTTCCCACACACTAAAATCTAAAATTTATTTTTTAGCATGCCACCATCAGCTCAGCGGCCCCTTTTTCGGGACTTAGACCTGTTTTGACTTCGTCTAAGTCAAAACGTATAAGTGCCGACTAGGCAACCTGCCTAAGGTTTTGGTTATACCTGCTGCACGCTTAGGTGTAGGTCGGCCCACCTCCCGCCCTTTCCCCTCCTCTAAACACGCCTCTTTTCTCTCTGCGTCTAGTGACAGGAAAGGCCTAAGCTGGTTTTAGATACGTCTAAAACCAGCTTTGGTTATGGGTACTTGGACAATCAGGCTTTTTGATCGTTCAAGTAGCCATTTAGGACACTTTTTAGACGTTTTTTGTTTTTTTTAAATTATGAACCCCATATTATCAAAGGGCAAGATCAACAATCACTCCGTATAGAATATTGTCAATGGCTCCCAAATATCCATAAACTTTTTGTAATGTCCCTTTTGTATGGCCATCATATGTTCCATTTTGAAAGTGTGACATAGAGATTCCCACCAAAAAGTATAATTTAACCGATCCCAGTTTTTCCAGTTCCTCAAAATAAGTTGTATGGCAACCCCTGTAATTATAAAGAGAAGTTTGTTATTTCGAGCAGATATTTGGCTTTTAGTCCTCATTAACGTACCAAATAGGATGGTATCGTATGCCAATGCCACTGGATTTTCCAATATTTTGTTCACTTGATCTCAAATGGATGTCCAAAATTTAAGTACCAAAGGATAGATTAGATTAAACTTTAAAAGTAAGAAGTAGTATTTTGAAAGTAATCCTAAGTGAAATGGGTAGCCAGTGAGCTTTTCTGAGGAGTGGTGTTACATGGTCGAATTATTTAGCATTAAAAATGATTTTTATAGCAGTGTTCTGGATGACCTGTAATCTTCTAATCTCCTTTTGAGTGATGCCTTGATAGATTCTGGCCAAACTTTGGGCTCTGATGCATTTCGTGAGTCACAGTTGAGCGATTCTAATACAGGTTCTTTGATAAAGCCTTGGCAAAATGCATCAGAGCCCAAAGTTTGCCCAGAACCTATAACAGCTATCTCAGATAAGTTCATGCAGTTTTTATACTTCTCACTATTGAATTGTTAAAAATATATAAATAGTGCAATGATTAGAGGTGACCATTTCAGAAGTTCATCTGTGCGGGTTTGTCCTGTGGTCTGACAACTAAATCTCTGAGCACTATAAAAAAAATGTGAAATACTTGTTTGAATCACCTGTTATGAAATATTTATAGTGCCACTTCTATATTTTGATTTAGCACTTAAATAATTGCATAATGGATTTTACAAAATGGTCTCTTCTTGGACATCCAAGCAAGGCACCAAGTGAGAAAACTGCTGTAGGTGATTTTAAATACAAAAGAGGTAAGCATAACTGCCATCTCCATCGCCCCTGCAAAACAAATAAGCAGTTAGCTGACACCTGCTTCGTAGCAGATGCAAATGTCAAGACCAGATTTAAGTACAAGTGTGCTTTGCTGTTGCAACCTACCAATACTTTTTTATGGTCCAGTCACAACACGCTCCTTAAAACCTATGTACCACAAATCTACAGGTATAAATAGCAGTTTTCTAAAATGCATTATTGATTTACACATGTGCTCATTGCTATTTACATGTATAAAAGCCAAGGAAGTCTTCTAAAATGATCTCCTTTGTGTCAAGCCAACCAAAAAGAAGTAACACATAAGCTTTGCAAAGCACAGAAAGGTCCTTGCATCATATGTGAAGGGGCAAGGAGGTTCTCAGAAACCTCAAACTGCTTTTTGGTTAGTGTCTCAATACTACAATTCCCATTTTATCCTGATGGTGACTAGATTTCTGCATTCTTTTATTCCACCAAAACTTAAGAACTGCTGATTCCTGCAGAGAAGGAAGTGGACTATTTTCATGCATGCTGCATCATAAGAACACAAGAACATAAGAATTGTCGTACTAGGACAGACTGAAGGTCCAGCAAGCCTAGTCTCATGTTTCCAACAGTGGACAACCCAGGTCTCAAGTACCTGGGCCAAGTAGAAACCCAAAGAGTAGCAACATTCCAGAGCTGAGATTGTGATGTCATAATACCTTATTCTACCAATGCCTGAGCCAGCCTCATCAATGATGGCAGCAGCAATTGCTACCTCTTTCATCTCCTGCTGCCGTGAGACCAGGTCCACAGCACTTATCACGAGATTGGTCCCACAGCAACAAGGGGGGGGGGAGAGGAGGAGAAATCGGCTGTGCATAAGGCTGATTGGCTGAATGGGGGGAGAGGAGGAGGAATCGGCTGTGCAGAAGGCTGATTGGAATCGACGGCTGTGCAGAAGGCTTACTCACGGACTCAGTCATTCCCTGTATTTTCTGACCGGAAGAGACAGTCAGAAAATACCACAAATGACTGAGTCCACGATTCGCGAACTGCGAATTCAAAGTGGTCTACTGTAAATAAAAAACAATAGTGGCTAGACCTGAAGCAGGTGGTAGCTCACACAGCTTGCAAGCAAATGCTGACTATAGACCTGTTTCCTCCAATCCAGGCAGCTTTGGCTTGTTTTTATGAGGCAGAATTGTGAGAGCAAAAGCGAAGTCTCCTCCATCTGCCCTGAATTCTTCTGTTCCTTTTTCCGCTGGACATAGCTAGATATACTGTATCTGTCTGTTTATTGCTTAATGTAACCTGTTCATTGCTTGAACTCTCATATTCGCTTCTCACTCACGTATTCCAGCACCATCCCACAGTCCAGCATTGTGGAGGAGAATAGCCGAGGTTGGGGCTGACAGAAGGAGAGAAGTTCTGCTGATATGGAAGGTAGGGGTGGGGAGGGTTACTGTGCATTCAGTGGGTCTGGTGGAAACCTCCTGTCACTACTATGGAAGGGCAGAGGACCTGAGCAATTTGATCACTGGTTTGCTACATGAATTTCCCCTTGGTGACACCTTGTGAAATCAGACAACCGGAATTGGCCCAGTTGCCTTAAGCCCCTCCTGTGGGTGGGGCCTTAGGCACATGGGGCCAACCCAGCCCATGCGCCTAAGGCCCTGCCCACAGGAGGGGCCTAAGGTAACTGTGCCAATTCCAGTTGGCCCTAAGGCCCACCATTCGGAGGATGGCGGGCCTGCCGGGCAGATGGGCTTGGGACCCATCCATCCGGCAGAACTTACTGTAAGTGAAGGGAGGTGAGGGGGGTGTTGGGGTTGGGGGGTGATCGGGGGATCACAGGGTTTGGAGAGCCGATCAGGGGTTGGGGGCCGATTGGAGGTTCAGGGGACGTTCACAGGGGGACTGCGCCGTGGGCAAGAGGGCCTGGGATCCCTCCTGCCCTTATTGTAGGGGGGTTGCAGGTGCGTCTCAGCAGGATGGGTTGGGCTTCCTCCTGTCGGTATTGTGTCGGGGGGGGGGGGTCGCGGGTGCATTTTGGCAGGAGGGGTTGGGCTCCCTCCTGCTGGTATTGTCTGGGGGAGGTGGCTTGCTATCACGGCAGGAGAGATTGGTCATCTCTCCTGCCGCGATCCCCCCAAACTGCTGTGAACTGTGGTAGGAGAGATTGGGCATCTTTCCTGCCGTGAATTGCGGCAGTTCGGGGGGGTTGGATCGTGATCGTGGCAGGGGAGATGAGGATCTATCCTGCCGCAATCATTGAGGGGGAAGGATTCTGTAACCGATGTTGTGTTTGACAGAAACCGGTTACAGAATCCAGCTTTTAGGCGTAGGACTGGCCCCTCCTTCACCTAAAAGGTCTTGTTTTGGGCGTTTGGGACTTTTTTAGTTGATAATGTGTTGTAAGTTTAGACGTAGTGGTGGTCTGTGCGATTAAACTGCTGAATGTAGAGGTAGGCCATTCTCCAAAAAAAACCCTTGTTTTGGACCGTTTTTTTTTTGTTTTGTTTTTTTTTAGAATGGACATTTTCCCTGCTGCTACTTTCAGCGTTTAGGGCCTTAGGCCAAAAGGGAACTTAGACGTTTGGTTTTATTTATACTCCTCCATGTATTCAGTCCTGGAGTTGCAGAAAGCCACAACTTTTCTGAGCACATGCTCCACCCCCTTAGCCTGAGAGCTAGGAAACATATCCAGTTACAATTTTGGCAAGCAGTCCATGCAGAAATCTTTTGCAGTTGCTCTGCTTCTTTGTTTCTTGGTGGCTTCAGTGTCTTGAGACCCCTTCCCGATGGTCCCCTGTCGGAGGAAAGGATGCAGCCCTGCAGTGCCAGACTGCTGCTTCACATAGAAACTCTGGTGGGTCTGTGAAGCCAGCCTGCTATGTGCCACCATTTCTAGACTTGGGGTCCCTTCCCCTTGGAGTCTGCTTGCCAGTGACCTTATCACAGGTTTCAAGCACAGGCTGTATATGTCTGGAATGAAACCTACCCAGGTTTCAAGGCACAGGCTGCCTTTCACACCCCCGCCTGCATGGACAAGATTCGTGGGGGCGAAGGTCATAGTCGGTCTCTGGCCAGCTGACAGTCCGAAGATTTCAAGTCCAGATCCATTTGAGCTGTTTTTGAGGCAGAAAATCCTTTTCCTCCATCCAAATGCTGTTTAAAGCTGCTGACAATCTGGCACTGCATGCTGTGAGTAAACCTCCATTATTTCCTATGGGAGCCTCAGGTGTGGCTTGTAAAATTATTTTAGAATCGTTTTTCACAGTTTCTGAGGGTAGGGTTCAGGCCCCCCACCTCCCCAGACCCCAAATTGCTATTTGTTATTTTCGTTTTTTGTTTATTTTTGCTGTTTTTGGTGCAAATTCGTGACAGCAGCCATCTTGGATTTTAATAATAATAGCTTTATTTATATCCCGTCATTCCTTTCAGTTCAAGATGGTTTATAACAAGAGAGGCTTCAGAAAAGCAGCGAAGTTACACCAAGAGCATGAAGTAGGAGTAAACAAACTGGCGTGTAACATTTTAAAATCAATCTTTTTTTCTAACTTATTTTTGCCTCAAAAACCCCTCTATTTGACTCAAAATCATTTGGGATGGACTCCCCAGCCCCTAATCTGTTGAATGTGGACATTGATTGAGCCGGATTGGTGCTGGATCAGTGATTGTGTACTGCATGCTGTAACGCGCTGGGTGAAGCTTCAGACTTCACCTTGTCTGAGTAATCTTGGGGGGGGAGGGGGGCCGATCTGGGTCCATACCTTCTGAAGAAAATCTCACCTAGAGGCTGTTCTGGAGTCTGGCGCAAAACGCCTATGTTCCAAGTCTGGGGACTCTTTTGGTACAATGCATGTTTCTCAACAGAGCCCTGCCATGGTTGTGGAGTAGGCCTTTTCATTGGATTTTATTTGGGTCCTCTGAAAGGTGTATCCTCAGATCCCCGCTCATTTGGTGCAGCTGGTGGGCACATCAGGGCTTTTTCGGTCTGTTGTGCCTGTGGCGAAACTTCCTGTTCGGGAGCCCTCTCATCTGGCCATGCCAGACCTTGATTGCAGTAATTGCCATGCAGATTTTATGATTCTTCTGTCTTCAACCACTGTATTTATTATGAATCTGGCTGATGCCTTTGCTGAGACTGATCTCCTCGGCCACCCTGAGCGTCCGGATTTAGGATACAGACCCTTCTTTGTACTTTAAGCAGGCTTCCATCCGCCTCTTTATGGATGATGTTCTGAAAGAACTCCATTTGGATTCTCCTCCATTTATTTCTCAGGCTTCGGTCCTGGATTGTTCTCCTGTGCCCTTTTTTTTCCATTCAGTCTACTGCTCCTTGGTCTGGTTTCAGAAAAATGTGATACCCCGGAAAGCTCTTTCCGATCCTCTAAAGCTATGTCTACGCTTTATCACCTAGATCCTGATTTTCGGCAAGTTTTAACAGCCTGAGGTAGATTCTGCAATGCCTCTTAGACAACCTTAAGTTGCTGGAACCTGTTTCAGAACATGAATGGGGACTTAGTCGTATACTCCATAAACTTCCTCATGCCAGAAAGGCTCGGAGGATTGGAGAAGCATTCTAGATCTACAGTCGGTCACCCACTTCTTGTGAATTCCCTTTTCCGAATAGACAATGGAGTACACGGTGATAGCTGCTGTCTCTCCAAGGGAGTTTCTAATGTTCTTGGATCTCACAGAGGTTTACCTCCGTATTTAAATCTGCCCGGAGCATCGCAAGTTTCTGCATTTCCATGTTCTGCAACAGCATTCCCAGTTCACAGCTCTGCCCATTGGTCTCATGACAGCTCCCAAACTTTCATCAAAGTGTTGATAGTTGCAGCACCTTTCTGCCAGCAGGGGATCCAAGTCCACCCTTCCTGGGACAGCTGGTAATCCAGGCTCTGTCTCGTCAGGTGTACGAAAGTGTGGTGGAGATGGTAGTGTCTCTGCTGCAGGCATTGGCATCCTCCCAGTCCCTGGAGTTTCTGGGGCTTCTCTTCATCTCCAGACAGGGTCATGAATTTCTTCTCAAGGCTCGATGACAGAACCTTCGCCAACAGATCAGAATTCTCTTAGACTGTCCAGCTATCTCAGCCTGGTTTATCTGCAGGTTCTGGGGTCTCAGGCAGCCTCTTTGGAGGCGATCCCCTGGGCCAGAATGCCCATGCGCCCTTGGCAGGAGTCCCTTCTATCTTGCTGATCTCCGCAGTTTTCCCCTTCAGATACTGCTCCCCTAGATGGAGCCAGCTAGCAGAAACTTGAGCTGGTGGCTTCAGAGGGAGGCTCTTGGCCAGGGCTAGCTTCTTCGGATTTCTGGGTGAATGACTCTTAGGATGGATGCCAGCCTGTTAGGTTGTGGGCTCACTGCAGGGCCCACTCCATTCAGGAGCAGTGGACCCATGGTCCGAAACATTAGTTGACCAATCGTCTGGAGCTTCGGGAAATTCAGCTGGTGCTACTCGCTCTCCAGCCCCTTCAGAAAGGACCAGTGGTGCAAGTTTCTTTGACGCCACAGTGGTAGCTTACATACATCACGAGGGAGCTCTTGGGCCAGAAAGATCATAGGCATTTTCACTGGGCAAATGCACTTTATAGAATGGCATTTAGTGTAACATTTTCTTCAGAGCCCACGTTTGAGCACCATTTATAGAATCCTCCCCCGCCCCCCCTTATTGATAGTCCCAACATACAAAGAGGATGAAAGAGTTCTATATAAAATCAGTGATCTCACAGTCCTACATTAGCTAGATTTATTGAAGTGTCCTACTGTGTTTCCACACTAGTCTAGACAGTGCCATCTTGGTGAGGGCACCAGCACCTCTCCATGCCACACTCGTGCCCTTCCTTCCCTGCTCCCTCATACCTCTTTAAAATCTTCTCCAGTGCAATCAATTACTCTAGCCTGCAGGCTCCCTCTTAAATCACTTCCGGGTCACAGGGCCAGGAAATGATGTCAGAGGGAAAGCCAGCATGAGCAGCAGGAAGAAGAAGCTGCTCACGCTGGTGAAGATTTAAAGAAGCAAAGGGTGGGAAGGGAGGGCACGAGTGTGGCACAGAAGGAGCAGGGGGAGCAGACAAGAGGGTGCGGAGGGCACCACCACCCTGGCTGCCTCCTACCCTCACTATGCTACTGATTCTAGGAGTCTCATTGTATTAAATGCTACTTGAGGCAAATAATACACGCAGTGGTGCTTTTTAGTAAATCTAGTCCTCTGTTTTTATTTTTCAACCTGCCAGCCCCTAAAGAAGAAAGAAGCCAATGGAAAGATCCTGGGGTACAGACTCTTCTCCCGAATGAGAGGAAGGAAGGACACAGCAACGATCCAAGAATGCATCACAGAAGCGCTACAGTATGTCCTTTTCCTTCCTGAAGAGGAGTATGTCATCTTTCTCACTGCCTACAATTCCGCTGGGGAGTCGCCTTCATCCAAGATCATAATCCCAGCAGCATCTCGAACAGGTACAACTAGATATACACAACACTGTACAGACACCTGAAGAAGGCAGACAGAACAATGCCAGCAGCTACTTCAGCAGAGCAGAGGATTTCACCTTATGAAATCTACAGGGAAAATACCAAAAATTGTACAACAGTCTTAAAAATTACTTGGGTAAAAAAGTAAAATAATCATACAGCTACAACTCTGTGGCATGAGGCGATCACACTACAATTTGTGTGATGCAAAGGATCAGGCTCGACACGGCTATATTTCGGCAGAAATGCCTGCGTCAGGAGTCATACAATCCAATTAAAATTTATTTTGTTTTCTATTCCATTTTCCCCAAAGAGCTCAGAACAGGTTACAGGTTAACACACATAATATACAGTTAACAGGTTACGATTTGCACTGGATAGACCATAATTACAGTATAAGTTTGCGATACAAGATTTTATCCTAACTTGACACATACTAAGGGTCTAATACTAATATACATAACATACAGTACTTTACAGGTTAAATTTGCCATAGTTACAGTGCAAGATTTTTCAATACAAGATTTTCCCAACATAACCATACTGGGATTTGGTACCAATAAACATTTCTTTGTAATCCATTGGTCATGGGCAGGGGAGTTAGGTGAAGAGGTATGTTTTTACTGTTTTCATAAAGTTCAGAAGTCTTTCAAGGGATCTGACCTGCGGGGGCAGTGGCTCAGTATGAAGTGGGAGTAGGAGCATTATTTGCAGTTGAAGGGCATGACCAGGGGCTTTTGTGAGGCATATTTCATCTTGGGAGCAGAGGGACCTGTTCAGCACGTACGGTGTGTCACTTGTATACCTTTAAAGTGAGCAGGGACCGTCTATAATTGTCAAAATGTACAGCGCTGCGTACGCCTTTCAGCACTGTATATGTGATAAGTAGTAGTAGTATTAGACCACTCTGGCCTGAAAGCACTTAAGCCAGTGATTCCCAAACCTGGCTCTGGATATAGCGGAATTAGAAAAGATACTGAGAAGGGTGATGAAAATGATAAAAGGGTTGGGATGAATTTCCTAAGAGGAAAAGCTAAAGCGGCTAGGGCTCTTCAGCTTAGAGAAGAGATAATTCAGGGGTGATATGACAGAGGTCTATAAAATACGGAGTGGAGTGGAAAGGGTAGATGTAAACCACTTGTATACTCTTTGCAAAAAAATACTAAAGTCAAAATTCTGCAAAAAATAATGTTATTACTTATTATGACAGGAGTGCCATTCAACAAATTACATTTAATTGGAAAAATTGGAGTAGACTTAACTACAGTTTCTGGTTGAACTCTCTGTGTCGTATATATAAGATGGAAAGAACGCTAGCCACACAAAAAGGAAATTTCAATAAATTTCAGGAGGTTTGGGGTCCATTAATAGAATATTGTGATGAGTAAATATCATTTTTCCCTTATTGGTACAATTGTAAAGTGAGAGATGGGGAGGGAGGGATTTCTGATCTGATATTAAATGTTTAGATTAATAGAAAGATTATATAATATATTATATGATATATGAAATAGTAGGGATGGGAGGGTGGGTTTAAATATTATAATTTAAGTTAGATATGAAAGCTAATCAAGTGTTATTGTATAAGTTCAAATGATATTTTCTGATACACTTGTTGTAAGATGTAAAAATGAATAAAGAATTTAAAAAAAAAAAGAAAAAAAATACTAGCATTCAGTGAAGCTACTAAGTAGTAGATTTTTAAACAAACCAGAGAAAATATTTCTTCAATCAACATGTAATTAAACTCTGGGATTTGTTGCCAACTTTGCATGGTTTTAAAAAGGTTTAGATAATTTCCTAAAACAAAAGTCCATAAACCATCATTGAGATGGCTTGGAAAAATCCATTGCTTATTTCTAAGATAAGCAGCATGAAATCTGTTTTACTCCTTGGAATCATGCCAGGTACTTGTGGCCTGGCTTGGCCACTGTTGGAAACAGAATACTGGGCTTCATGGACCTTCGCTCTGTCCCAGTAAGGCAGCTCTCATGTTATGTTTACCCCAGCCAGACAGGTTTTCAGGATATCTACAGGAAATATTCATGAGAGAGATTTGCATGCACAGCTTCCACTGCATGCAAATCTCTCTCGTGAATATTCATTGTGGATATCCTGAAACCCTGACTAGCTGGGAAGCTTCCAGGACCAGGGCCCAGATGCTTTAAACTCACCGTGCCTGTAACAATCAACGCTAAACCAGTTTGAACCGGTTTAACGTCAAAATAATTTACTGACTAATGCACATAATAGATCACTGCAGGCTTTTTCGTGTGTTTGATGTAGCCTCTGACTCTGCTATGTAAATGTAGTATAACAAAGTCATTAATATTCAAATGAGTACTCCAACCAATGCCCTAATATCACTTTGTAATGCACAAAATGTAGCGACGACTTCTAATGACCCAGAATTACCAACAAATCTGGAGGTGCCAGTAAGCATGTTACCGACAGGGAGGAGGACCATATACACATGTGTTAAAGACACGTTTTATGTGCGCCCCTCTTGCCTCAGCCACCTGCTGGACCCCCGGACCTGCCGGACTTCTGACTCCCCCCCCCCTGTTAAGATTGGCAGGAGGGATACCTACTCCTCCTGCTTCAGCAGCCACTCAAATCCCACCATGCCCCAACCGACCCACCTCCATATCATATTGAGAAGACAGCAGGAGGGATGCTCACTCCCTCCTGCCGGCAGGCCCACCTCTTCAAACATCTGTGCCCATTAGAAAAAATAAAAGAAAATAGGAAAGTCTTCCTGCCCCGAATAGCTGAACGGCAGGATGCTGCTTTGGCGCTTCCCCTGCCAGCTCTGCACATGTGTCAGTCACTTTTCCAACGACTGATCATATGAGATTATGGCGGATCTCTGTGAAACTCATTTGCGTTTGAAATTGTTTCAACATCAATCACCATTTTGAAATTGGACAATTTGCTAGCGACCTGACGGATTTTACTGGCGATAGTAGAGAATCTGGGCCCAGGCTTGGGAATCACTGACTTAAGCTATCAGTAACATGGCAGCATGAAACACATCAGCAGTTGTATGTGAGTGTGATCATCTCATGGCACAGAGTTGGAGCTGTATGATTGTTTTACTTTTTTCCAATTTATTTATTCATTCGATTTTCTATACCATTTTCCAAGGGGAGCTCAAAATAGTTTACATGAATTTATTCAGATACTCGAGCATTTTCCCCTGTCTATCCTGGTGGGCTCACAAATTTCTGTCTAATGTACTTGGGGCAATAGAGAGATCAAGTGACTTGCCCAGAGTCACTGTTGTACCTATTAAATCTTTACCTAAGTAATTTTTAGCATTGTTGTACAGTTTTTGGCGTTTACCATCATTGTTCTGTTCCTTCAGAATTTCTCATGAGGAGGGCATCTTTTCTCTTTTTGCTACCTTATAAAATCTAAACAAGAAAACAGCAATGGGGGGGGACAGCTTCTTGATTTGATGACAATTTCACTGTACTGCTAATTGAGGTGAGTCCCTCTGGTCAGTGGCGTAGCAAGGGTGAGAGGCACCAGGGGCAATGGCTCCCCTCCCCCGCCCTCCATGCGCTCCTTCCCTACTGCTTTCCTTCCCCCATACCTCTAATGTTCCTGGCGCAAGCAGCAACCTCCCAAACTGCTCTTGCGCCAGCATGGGCTCTTCCTCCGATGTCACTTCCTAGACGTGGGCCCAGGAAGTGATGTCAGAGGAAGAGCCCATGCTGGCACAACAGCAGGTTGGGGGTTGCTGCTCGTGCCAAGAACGTTACAGAAGTTTGGGGGAAAGGAAATGGTGCCCATGCATGGCAGTGGAGGGGCAGGGAGCAGAGAGAAGGACTTCCTCACCAAGATGGAGCCCGGGGCATACCACCTCCCCCCTTACTATGACACTGACTCTGGTACCTGGAAGATAGTCAAGATGTATGTCGGTATTTTCTTTTCCTCCTCTTTCCCCTGCCCCTCTCCCTTTTTTAAACAGATGACCAAATCTGTAATTGATACTAGCTACAAGGGAGCTAAGACCTGTAACTACCTCCAAGGAAGCTCCAATACTTAAATCATGCTGTTGACTAACGTTATTTACTTTTTGATCGATGTGTATGCAAAATACTTGGCTCCTCTCTCTCTCTATCTCTTTCTCTTTCTCTCTCTCCTTTTCTTTCCCTCTCAGTGACATCCAACTCGCTGCTTTCTGTCCTCATCTCTCCAGTAGACGATCACAGCCTTCTCCTTCACTGGGTAGCCCCTCTTCTCCCAGCAGCTTCCTATGTCGTTGAGTGGTTTGAGGAGCCAGGGAAACTCAACTGGAATGCTAGCTGGCATTATGAGGCTGGCAATATCAATCATATAGTCATAAAAGGTAAAGTTCCCACCTTGCGCATATGTATATCTTTCAGGGACTTGGGGGAAGAATAGGGTTTCCAGATGTCCAGGAAAACCCAGACATGTCCTCTTTCTAGAGGACTGTTGGGGGTGGCTGGTTGGATTTCCAAACCTGGCAGTTTGTCTGGGTTTTGGAAGGCCCCAAGTTCAGGGCCGCGTCTGGAGAGCCACCAAGCAT
The DNA here is from genome assembly GCF_902459505.1 of Geotrypetes seraphini. Lineage (NCBI taxonomy): Eukaryota > Metazoa > Chordata > Amphibia > Gymnophiona > Dermophiidae > Geotrypetes > Geotrypetes seraphini. The sequence goes on along the minus strand of NC_047091.1, from coordinate 121,521,486 downwards.
GTGCAGATGCAATGCGCTGATATCATACACATGCGAGCATGCATGTGATGTCATCATGTCGCATTTGCACATGCTCAGAGGCCCTCCATATGTGACCTAGACTCGAGGAAGAAGAGGCAAGGTTTGTGTGAGGGTGGAGTTGGGGCGGAACAGGGAGGAGCTGGGGCAAAATGGAGCGGGGACATGTGTCCTCTGATGTTTTTTTCGCGAACAAATCTGGTAACCCTGGGGAAGGGGGGTGAATGAATCTGCTAGCTGGACATTACCACAGGAAGCTGTACCTGGCAAGACACATTTTAGCATTTATAGAAATGGAAGAAAATACACTTGGAATTTTTGGATTGTAATGGAGAGTGCCAGATATAGGCCACTGGCTTTTAGGTAGTCATACATATTGTACATTATAAAGCAGATGTCTCCATCCTGATGAGAATGCATGCTGCTGAATAATCATGGATAAAATGTAGTGGAAGTAATGTAAGCATTCAGCTGATGCAAAAGTACTTTTTTCTTGATATGATTTTGTAAAGGATAGAAAAGATGAAAAGTTAATTATAATTTTGTCATCGTTTTCTGTAAAAGGAACTGTGCAGGTATCTGTTGTTTTTTTGAGATTGTAGGTAATTACGTATAACTAGAGGTGGTCAAATACTTATGACCTCTGACCATGATCCTAAACTGCTAGGCAGTGCTCTAACTCACACACTCACACACACACTCACACACTCCAACTGTGTTGCTGCCTAGAGTCCTGCATAGGGTTATCAGACATCCGGGAAAACTCAGACATGTCCTCTTTTTAGAGGACTGTCCAGGCGCTCGAACGGACTTTCCAAAACCCAGGGGTGTCTGGGTTTTGGAAAGCCCCGAAGAGCTCCAGCCGCATCTGGAAGGCCTCTGAGCATGCACGGATGATGTCACACATCCGTGCATGCTCCAGGCCATGTTTTGTGGGGAAGATGGCTGTCCATCTCATTTTATTTAGAGACTGAGGATGAGCCCAGGGATATCCTTCAATTTGATGCCCCTCCTTCCCCTCCCGAAAGAAGCTGTGACAGTTCCTGTGCACAGAATCTTTAAGCTTGTGCAGATGAAGCAGTGAGTGACTCTCCTCCAATGCAGCAGGTCAGTAAGAAACCAATTCTATGTATACAGTAGATTTGAGAAGCTCCAGCTTCCTCACCATTCCATGGCGGTCAAATCCAATCTTAAAAAAAAAACAAAAAAAAACTCCAACACTCGCTGCTCAGTGCTCCTGGGGAGGGAGGTTTGGATCTTTGAAGCTCTGGGGAAGAAATTATATCAGAATACTATTGCATTACATTAGTATTTATGGATTGCTAATATGTCCCAGAAGGAGTTCAATGCATATCCAGGGATTACATTATTTCATTATGGTTCATGACGCAGATAACTTGGTTTGTGTTTGTGTAGGCATATGATTATGGTATATAGTTTGGAGAAAAGATTGACTATATTTGGTGTTTTAGATTGTTAATTTGCTTCTAATTTTTGATCAATTTAAACTTAGTTTTTAATTAAATGAATTCATATATCTAAAATTGTGATTTCCAGTCTTTAGTGTTATGTTGCAGAAGATGTCAGATAGCTCGCTCCTTTAGGGCCTTATTCCAAAGGCACACTTCCCCATTCAGAACCGATGGAAAAAATAGTCTACTGAATAATAATTTTAAGGTTAGATATACAGTACTATGCTTTTTTTCCCCATTTTGGTATTTCTGGAGGGAATACCAAATGTGCATTTACCTTCTGAATCTTTGGGAAAGTTTGCTATCAGTTCTTAATGTGCATGCATTTGCAAAAGAAGTTGGGCAGGGATCAGACCTCTCCCTTGGGACAAGGCTAATGAACTCCAACAGATAGTAACCAAAGGGCAAGAGTGTGGAAATTATATGGTGCAGGCAATATATGATACTTTTGATATGACATTTAGTGCCTCTGCCATGGGGACTGGGTTATGCAGACTCACCTGGCGGCATACTTCAGACCTTGAACCCTCAGTTCAAGAGAAGCTGGTGGACCTTTCATGCTAGGGAAATAATCTTTTTGGCAACTAGGTGGAGAAGGTCATGGTCTCAGAACATTTCTAGATAAGGTCTATCAAGTTGCTATCCCAGCTCGCTTCCAGCAGAAGACCTACTATAAAATGCATAGGTTCCCTCCCCCCACTTGATTTGTCCAGAATAACCACGGACTCACTCCCCCCCACAGCAGCAGAGGGCCCAGATGTTCCAACCAGCTCTCCAGTCAAAGCAAGGGATGAACTTTGACTGCTCCAGAAGGGCAGAGCTACAATTCCCATGACTGTTTAGATGACCTTCCAGTAGGAGGAAGGCTGAATTTTTTTCAACAATGGTGGCCCCTTGTAACCTCTGACTGGTAGGTTATCAACATAGTATGGAAAGGCTACACATCCTAATTGGATAGATTCTCTCCAAATTGCCCACCAAGAACATTAAAGTTAAGCTCTTGGCACCAGGAAGTGCTTGCAAAGGAATTCTTTACCAAGGTGATCAAATCCATTTCACCAGGGTAAAAAGGATAGATTTTTTAAGATGTGGGATATATAAATAAATAAATAAATTTTTACTCAAAGTACTTCTGGTCACCAATAAAACAGGGGGATATCATCCTATCCTAGACCTAAGGGCCCTAAACAAGAACCTGGCAAAGAAGAAGTTTGTGATGGTTTCCCTGGGCACTCTACTTCCCATGATTCAGGAAACAGATTGGCTGGGATGGGGAGCACATATAGGTGGGCTCTACTGCCAGGGTCAGTGGTCTGCTCCAGAGAGACAACACCACATCAATCTCTTCAAGTTACAAGCTATTTAGATGTCCTCCAGATGTGGCCCTAATCTTAGACAAACTACCGGGTTTTCAAAAACTGCTCGGACACCCGGTCAGTCCTCTAAAAAGAAGACATATCTGGGTAAATTCGGACATACGGTAACCCTACTAGTATAGCTCCAGGCCCTTTCTGCTGCAGGCCTCTTTTTTTTTGTACTTCTTTTGTTTCAGACAGCTAGGGAGCTCCATTAGCCAGAATAATTACATCTTGCTTGTCCTCAGAAAAAAAAAACAAATTTACTCACCTGTAGCAAGTGTTCTCTGAGGTCAGCAGGATGCATATGCTAACTGCTGTGCCCTCCTCCCCTTGGAGTTGCCTTTTATCAGTTATAGTATTAGACTGATCTGGCCCTGCGTGGTAACAGCAGAAGAGAAGGTGCATATATGTCCACTGAGCCACTCTCAAAGGCTTCTTAATGGTTAATAGGGAGTACTTCCCACACTGGGCTCCATCAGATGACATCACCATCAGTCAGACTATGCATCCTGCTGGCCTCCGAGAACACTTGCTACAGATGAGTCACTTCACTTTCATGGATTTGATATACCGCCTCTCCCAATGGCTCTGTACATGGTGGTGTCATTTAGAGATGGCCATCAAAGAGGTGCATATCTTTCTGAAGAGGTCTGACTTTGGGTCATTGAATTCTGCTTGCATGCAAGATGCTAAACAACAGATTTGTAGTACACACTGAACTGACTTTTGACTTTATTTATTCCCATTAGATATTTTGTTGAATGAGGATATTCTTATGTTCTGATTTTCTCACTTTGTTCTCATTTTAATTAGATGTGTTTGAGCCAGGCCACCTGTACAACCTATCTGTCCATGCACTGAGTGATGGAGATGTGTGGACTTCTGGGACTATCTGCTCTTACTCCAAGCAGCTTCGTGAGTAAACTGCCCCTAGGGGCTGCAGGCTGCATCTCATGATAGAGTGGTGGCTTCAAATTAGTTTTGCACATACCTTAACAAAGATGAACCTCAATCCTAAATCAGAGTGTGTTACAGGAGATTTCAGTCTCTCAGATCTACTCTAATGTTCTTCTCAGCACTTGCTTTGTGCCAAAGTCCACTTTCTTCCAGTTCTCGATGTTTTTTTTGTGAACCCTCTTGATTTAAATGAAACCTTTGTGTATCACAAAGGTAGCAATATATTTTCTCCTTTTTATATTCAAGAGTACATCTAATTAAGACTCATAATCCTTTTAACAGTGGTGCAGCTAGGACTCAGTGGGTTCTGGGTGGGAGAACTAAAATGGACCCCCCCCAATGTGTGCACATACCCCCAAGTCCAGCACCTCTCCCTCCCCCCCCCCCCTTCGACCAGCTGCTTACCCAGCTGCCAGATCCTCCAGATGCAAAAGCAGCAGAGACAGTGCTAAAGTCTGCCTGGCCAGCAGGACTTTTCCTCTGCCATGTCCCACCATTCTGATGGAACTTCTGTGGACAGGATGCAGCAAAGCAAAGGCCCCACCAGCCAGAGAGCAGCCTTTAGTGTTGTCTGTGCTGCTGTGGTGTCTGGAGGATCCAGCGGGTGGATAAGCAGCTGGACGCAAGCACACCTACATGGAAGGGTTCAGCTGCAGGTGGCCCCTACCACTGAGCAACCCTGGGCATTTTTCCAGGCTTGCTCAATGGTAATGTGGCAGAGTCCAGTCCAGACTCACCCAGAGCACTGCCCACATGCACAAACAACCACTGTACAAAGGTGCAACAACCAGAAAGCTTTTATTTTTCTAGAGTTAGAGACCTGAGTCTGTTTCTTCATAGACTCAGGAAAGGCACAAACAATTGCTTAGTTTTCATAGCCCTAAGTCACTTCCATATTTATTTTCCTTATCCTGCTTCAGTATAGACCAGTTACCGCTGAAGGTTCTTACACATGTCCCAAACCTTTCCAAGGCTTCCTCAGCCTACAGCTAGGAAAGGGGAAGTCTCTCTCTCCCTGGGACTCCTTCCTTCTTCAGAGACTTTTCTCTCTCGTGGGGACCTCCCTCCAATGATTCTCCTCTGTGGAATGGTGTCTTGTCTTGTGAGCTGTGCTGCTTATTTGTAGCCTCTTAACTACTTGAATTTTTTATCTAATCTAATCTAATCTAAACCTTAAGTTTATATACCGCATCATCTCCATGAGAATGGAGCTCGACACGGTTTACAAGAACTTAAAATAGTGGGTAGAGAAAAAGGATTACATGAACATGACTTATGTTTTTATATTTTTAAGACAGCCAAGGACACTATAAGACCCCTGAGGAAGGCATTTTTATTTTGCCAAAACCCAGCCCTTATTAGATCATTTTTATTGTATATATTATTTGGTTTCTAGCCTGTGGGTCACTTGTGACTATATACACCCTTTGTGGATTGTTTTTAAGTTATTTGGATGGTTATTAAACTACAAACTGGTACATACGATCTTTTGCTCCACAATCTTTTTGTTTTGCTGCTTCATTTCCTTTGTGGATCCTTTTGGTGCTATTTGGATTTTGTTATCAAGTCACTTAACCCTCCATTGCCCCAGGTATGAAAACTTAGACTGTGAGCCCTCTGGAGACAGAGAAAGACCTACACATAATGGGCTAAATTCAGTTTAAATTGCAAACAAAAAAAAGTAGTCTAAATGGTATTGGTGAAAGCAGTTAGCTTAGCAGGGTTTAAAAAAGGCTTGAATACTTTTCTAAAACAGAAATCTATAAGCCATTATTGAGATGACTTGGGGAAATCCACTGCTTATTCCTACAATAAGCAGTATGAAATCTGTTTTACTTCTTGAGATCTTGCCAGGTACTTGAGACCTGGGTTGACCACTGTTGGAAACAGGATATTGGGCTGATTGACCTTTTCCAGTATGCTTTTCCAGTATGCTTTTATGTGAGCTAAGTGTAGGATAATCAAGCCATTGTGACATCATTGATGAGGCTGGCTCTTAGGCATTGGTGGAATGAGGCATTATGACATCACTCAATCTCAGTTCTGGAATGTTGCTACTCTTTGGGTTTTTGCCAGGTATTGGGACCTGGGTTGGCCACTATTGGAAACAGGATATTGGGCTTGATTGACCTTCGGTCTGTCCCAGTATGGCAATTCTTATGTTCTTATAAAGTGTCAAACACAAAGACCACAGGTAAAAACGCCATTTCTTTAGCACTCTCCAGACCAGTAGAGGTTAACTTTACGAGTGGGTATATATCTGATCATGACCAGCAGGTGGAGACTGAAAACAAAACTTTGGGACAGTATATCCTAGCCCCTCCTCTCTATTTCCCTCAGTCTTCTTTCAGTCTCCAGCAGGTGTGAGTGATCTGTGCCCATCTCCCTTGGTAGGGCTGTTGGAATTTGTTTAGGGGTTTATTGTCCCTGTTTTTGGCCGGACGGAGCTTGGTCGGGCCCTGTTTGGGGGTCCGTCCGACCTCGGGGGTGTCAAACCCGGCGGGTCTCGAGCAGGGTCCCTCCCCCCACTTCCTCCACCTCCCCACATTTTTTTAGAGGAGCCTCAGCAGTAAGCCTTGCCCCCTAAGTCAAGCAAGGCATATTGCTTCGAGAGCCTGTGGAGTCTGTTCTGTAAAAAAAAAAAAAAATCCTGAGGTAGTGCTGGTCTGAAGGGTTGTTTCCCTTTAAGAAAACTGTATTTTACTGTATTTTTTCATGTAACCGGCACTTTTTTATAGCTAGGTCGCGTATGGAGCAATTGTGCCCTTCTCCGGGGGAGTAGGACACAATTGAGTCCAGCCGCGAGGCACTCGCGGCCGGCCTGAACTCGGCGGTTTGGGTCGGTGAGGTGGTGGAGCTCCGTCGGCAGCGGCTGCAGGCGCCCAGAGCTCCCCGCCGATGGTGCCTCGCGAGTCGGCTTGGAGCAGTGGGGAAGCCCGGTCTTCCACAACCGCCCACGGAGGGATTCCCCGAAGGATTCCCTCTCAGCTGATTTTTTGACAGCTGATGCCGACTTGCCTGTTTTAGCGGCTGGGATTGTTCAGTCTTCTCAGCCGCTACAGGCCATGGAGGGAGCATTTTTGGTGGGAACTTCGCCATTTTCTTTGTCTGGCCCCTCCATTTTGTCTGCAACCTCAGGTGACCTTCCCCCTGTATGGCGAACACAGGGGCAGGTTTCAGCATGGACCCCTGCTGGGGCAGGGAGTCCCTGGGGACCCCCAGGGGTTTTTGCCCCCAATTTATTTTCTTTCTTTGTGCGGACTTTGGGGGTCCCACGTGCACCTGGGGGGTTTCGGGGGGGGGGTTTCCCTCCGCACCCCCTATGGCTTTGCCTCCCTCTTTTCGTTTGGCGTCCCCTCTTCCTCCTCCCTCATCCAAGCGCCCGCGGGGGGGCTTGGATTGCGAATTGGTGGGCGGAGGAGCGTGTTGGCCTGGTTGAGGACCTGGCTGCTTTGGCGGGCTTCCAGGATCCTCTAGAGGGGACGCCCGCTGGCAGCGGGGCGGCGGGTTTCCCGTCTTCCAGAGCAGATGCGTCCGTGGTGCGCTTTTTATTCAGAGGGATGAGCTTTTAGACCTGTGTAGCAGGTCTCCTTGGTGCTGCATTTTTGCAGTGGCGCCACCGGAGACCCCGCGTATGGGGGCCCCTCTGCTTCAGGGGGTCTGTCCTGTTTCCCGCTCTTTTCCTGTGCGTCAGGATTTGCGGGATTTTGTGTTGGCGCAGTGGCCTATGGGCGCAGTTTCGTTTGGTGTGCGCCTTGGCTCTTGGTTATCCCGTCCCGGAGGGAGATAGGGCTACCTTAATTTCGCCAATGGGGAACGCGGTGGTCTCGGCACTTCCTAAGCGGCATACCGTGCCTGTTATGGACGGTTCTGCTCTTAGGGTCTCGGAGGAGCGTGCGTTAGAGACACTTCTTAAGTATGATTTTGATGTCTCTGCCTTTGGGGTCCAGGCGGCTATTTGTGGGGAGCTAGTCGCTCGCGCCGTGTTTCGGTGGGCTGAGCGTGTCCTGGATCGGGAGTCTGATGACTGGTCTCTAGTGGATCAGGAGGTAGCGAAGATTGCGATGGCTGCCTCGTTCCTCTCAGATGCTCTTTATGACTTGGTGCGGATTTCGGCTAAGTCTATGGCGTGGCCGCGCGGCGTATTTTGTGGCTGCGTGCTTGGGCGGCGGATTCTGCGTCCAAAGCTAGGTTTACTAAAGTTCCCTTTAGGGGGTCTTTTTGTTTGGAGAGGAATTAGATGAGTTGATTCAGACTCTGACGGACTCGAAGGTGCCCCGTCTGCCTGAGGACCGTGCCCGCCCTGCGTCTCGGTGTGGGGCTGCCCGGGGGCGTTTGCGGGAATTTCGCAAGTATCGCCCGGGGCGTGGGGCTGCTTCTTTCCCGGCTCAGGGTTTTTCCCGGGGTCGGTTCTTCCAGCGCATGCAGCCCTTTCGGGGGCCCGTCGGGGGGCAGGGAATCCCTCCGCCGGTTCCCCCGCTTCCCGTCCTGCGCAATGTCTCCTTGCCGGCGCCCCCTTTGGTTCCGGTGGGGGCCCGGCTGCGCAAATTTTTCCCCAAATGGGCCGAGATCACGTCCGATCAGTGGGTCCTTGAGGTGGTGCGGGACGGTTACGCTCTGGAGTTCACCCGCTCTCTGCCGGACCTTTTCCTCGCTTCTCCATGTCAGACTCCATGGAAGACGCAGGCTTTTCGTCAGACCCTTCAGCGTTTGCTAGATCTCGAGGC